>NC_080843.1:14377476-15627476 GCF_030435755.1 Ochotona princeps | reverse complement strand
CCAAAGCCAGGAATCAGGAGCTTCCTCCAGGTTGCCCATGTCAGTGCAGTGGCTGAAGGAGTTAGGCATCCTCTCTCCACTTCCCAGGCAATAAGCAGGGAGCTGGATAGAAAGTAGAGCAGCTGAGACTTAAACTGGCACTTACATGGGTTGCTGGCACCTTTGGTGGAAGACTAGCCAGCTATGTCACTTAGCTGTCCTCCAGCAAATCTTTTTATTGACTATTTTTGTGATAAATATCATAGAAGATATTGGATATTTAGCATTTATTTTCTGAGTGCTCTTGACTGTTACGGAAAAAAAGAGAATGGAGTAAAATGAAGAATGCTAAAATAAAGTAGTAGAAAATGTAGAAATTGCATAGAGGGGAAAATGTAGCTTAGAATGTGGAGAGATTTTGCCAAGGAGTAGGAGAAAACTGGGTGAGTGAGGCAAGCTGTACTAGACAGGAAGATAATTTCAGTAAGATTTTGATTTCTACCAGGAGTGGGAGGAAGGGAATGAGCAGGATTTCAACTTGAGAAACTTATGTAATGCAAATATTATTGTATCTTCCTGCTGCAGTTAAAAGCAATGGATTACTAAACCAACATACTTCAGAACAGGTCAGTTGATTTTTATTTTGCTTTTTTTGACATTTTTGCCAATACCCTTTTAGGGAGAGAAAAATGAAATATCAAAATCTTTCAGATACAACAGCTCCCTCTCCTGTTCTTCTGCTTTGCGGAATGTGCTTAATCTGTGCGTTGATTTCCCTTTGGTAACTCAGCAGTAGTAGTGGTGAGAAAAAAGGATCCCAAGGTGGAACAGATGAGCTACACACGTGGGAAGGACCTGTTACTGTATGCCAGCGTCTTGGTAGTTTCTAAGATGCTGCTATTTCTGCTCACAAGTTCCCTGCTGAGTGAGGAAGATGGAGAAATGAACAAAGGGCAATGCTGCCATTGCAGAGACTAAGAGACCAAATGAAGCAGAGAGATGTATCTCTGCTAACTGACAAACTTGCTTTTCTTCCATCTTTGCTAAGTGCTAAAGAAATGATTGCATTTTTCCTGAATTCAAAGCTACTATCTGTTTTTCACATAGTTTTTGAAACATGAAGCAGAGTTCTAGGACAGCTTTAGGAAAAAATAACTGCTTATGTTAACTGCTAAAATATTGACATTTTAATCTAGAGATCTGATCTGTGAACTTCTAAGAAATACTTCATTAACCCTATGAGCATATCACAAAATAACTGTGTGATTGTTTTCATATATTTAATAAAAAGTAGAGAAGAAAATATTAGGACAGATGAGACTTATATTGAGGAATTAGACACTTTTCATTTATCGTGAAAATCTAGTATGCTGTTTTATGAACACTGATCAAAGTCCTTTGAAAAAATTAACTGTCTGCATCCTAATGTTGACGCTATTGCTATTTTGTAAATATGGAAACAGAAAAGTTAAGTAACTTGCAGAGTCCAGGAAGCAGATGGAAAAGGCAGGATTTTAAACAGGGTATTGGTTATGCAGTGTAGAGTGCAGGTTCTGTATTTCTGTACTGATAATATCAGAGAGAACACTTGATATTTGTCCTTTTGGGATTGGCATAATGGGACCAACCTGTTGCACATGGTAGAATTTCATTCTTTTTAATGTCTGTTTGATATTCTGTGCAGTAGATGTACCAAAGTTTCCTTGTTGATTCCTATTTTGATTGGCATTTCGATTGTTTTCATGTCTTCACTATTGTGATTTGTGCTGCTAGAAATATAGTCTTTTGGGTCACATTCTCATGTGCAGATGTCACTTGACTTGAATATATTCCCAGGAGTGGGCTTGCTGGGTTATATACTGGGTCAATTTTCATGGTCTTTATGTTCTCCATATTGAGTTCCATAGATGCTGCACTAGCCTACACTCCCTCCAACAGTAGGGTAGGGTACTTTGCCCTCCATATCCTCACCAACAAATGTTGTTAGTTGATTTCTTTCCATACCAAACTTTAGGTCTATTGAATCATTTGTTTATTTGAAAGAGAGCAAGGTGTAAAGAGTGAGGGAGAATAAAAGGGAAAAAGAAGAGACAGGAGACATGGTAGAAAGAGAGAGAGAGAGAGAGAGAGAGACTGGCTATTGGATACTTGACTCACCAGGTGGCTCCGATGGCTGGGGTCGATCCACACTGAAGCCAGGGGCTTGGGTCTCACCTATGTCCCATGTTGGTGGAAAGGGTCCAAACTCTTGTGCTGTCTCCCCCAAGAGCTGTATTAGAAGTGGAACAGCTGTGACATGAAGCAGGGCCCATATTCAATAGCCAACATTGCAGTGGCAACTTTACCTGGTATACCACAATGCTGGTTCCAACATTTTATAATCTGTATTTTCGCCTTTTGCCATCTAGACTGGTCCAAGATACCTCGCTGTATGCAGTAATAAAAAGTCATAATGGTATTAAATCCAAAACCTGTTTATATCAGAAAAGTAAATAACATAATCATTTATTATTACCCCCTTTCTGCTGAATTATATATTGCTGTATTAAAAAAGAGCAAGGATTTGATATTTGGCCTATTGACGAGGAGTTCAGTCATGATCCCTGCATCACATACTGGAACAAAGAGACTTGAGTCTTGTTTCTGTTCCAGTTTGCTTCTAATGCATGTCATGGGAGGCAGCAGGCAGTGCGGGTCCAGCAAGGGGATGACTGACTCCCCGCATTCAGAGCCTGGATTGCACTGGAGGTCCTGACTTCAGTCTAGCCCAGCCCTGGCCATGGAAAAGCATTGGTATGAGAGTCAGTCCTTGTGACGTCTCTGCCTGTCTTCCATTCTCCATTTTTCTGCCTAAAATTAAAAAAAAAAAATAAAATGAATTTAATCAAGGAGGATTAAATTACGTAGTAAGCATACATGCCATAAAGGACAAGATATGTTTTAAAATAATTTAAATACTACTAAATTTTCTATAAGTACAATAATTTAGCAGATATCCTATATACATTTTTACAGATAAAACTCATAATTATCTGTAATTCTGACTTAAGCTATTTGACCATAAATATGCACTAAAACCTACTGAGAGCCCAAAGTGGTTAAGTATGTTTGAAAAGAACTTCTAAAAACAATTGCAATTTCTTAACCATCTTCTGTGATCACCTCATTGTCAATTCAGTTTTAGTTTATATACAACATATAACATAATATACATAAAATAACATGTTTTACTTAACCTCATATCCTCTTAAATTAACGCAAACATGTGGTATCTGACCTTTTGGGATTGGCTCATTTCCCTTAGCATTATGGTTTCCAGTTTGGCCCATTTGGCCACAAAGAACTGCATTTTGTGTTTTTTTTTTTTAATAGCTGAGTAGTATTCCATAGAGTAGATGAACCATAGCTTTCTTATCCAGTCTTCTGCTGATGGGCATGGTTACTCAATACTATAACTATTAGTTACACAATGAAGTTAATTGTTGCTGAGGGTACATTGGAGCCTTTAATTGATCGGGTTGATAGTCTGATGGTTCTGCCCTCGGACCGGACAGGGTCTCCCCAGGAAGCTGAGGAACTAGATTGGACTATGGGATGTTGGACTCTGTGTTTGGTTTATGCTTGCAAAGAGGGAATCTCAACTGTACTTGATCAGTGGATATGCAACAAGGTGGAATATTCCACATTGGGGGAGGGCAGGGGGAGGGGTGGGGTGATTCCCAGTTCCAACGAAACTGTATCACATAATATAATGTAATCAATCAATGAATGAAAAAAAAGAACTTCTGTAATTACATTAACTTTTTGCCCATAAGTATTTATTACATACTTATATTTGAGGCCTGGTGCTTATGAAGGTGAGCATATGGTGAATAAAGGATGATATCTTGCCCTATCAAAAAATGGCTATAGGACAGATATATAAACATTAACAAATAATGATGGAATGCCACTATAAGTGTCAGGTGTGAAATGATATGTATTTGTGATCTGAAATAGTAAAATTACTAATATAATTATTCCGCATATTTACTGGGGACTGAGTCCAGAACACCTTGTAAATAACAAAATCTGATAGATGGTCAAGTTTCTTGTATAAAATGGCATTGTATTTTTTTGTATTTTCTTGTATAAAATGGCATTGTATTTTTTTGTATTGTATAAAATGGCATTGTATTTTTTTGTATTTTTTTGTATTCTTTAAAATCTTTTCTGCATTAGTTATAATAGAATCTCTGCATTACTTATATTAGAACCTTAATGACATATCCTAGTTGTTTGGTTGTGTTTCAGGGAATGACGACAGGGGAAAAGTCTGTATATCTTTAGGACCAACACAATCTTATTTTCTTGGGTATTTCTATCTTCAGTTGGGAGTGGCGGGGTGGACTGCTTGGGGAAACCTCAAACATAAGGTGCCACTTGCTCTTGAGAATGAATTTAAGTGTTCCACGTATAAAAGGAAAGGAGAGAAAGGGAATCTGAGAATGTGGAAGAGCTGAACCACACCGTATTTCTGTGTTTAGAACATCAACTGTGTATGTGGCAGAAGCAGAGGGCACAAGAAAGGGGCAAAGAAGGAGAAGATGAAAGTGGAAACATACGTCAGTGCTCACCCCAGAAAATATGTGGTCTGGATTTCTAATGTTTGAGTAATGTGAAAAATGTTGGACCTCATCCCTGACCTACTGAATCTAAGTTTATTGATATGAATCAAAAACCTGAAGTAACTCACATGTCTTGGGTCTCAGAAATCTTGCTGTTGGCAGCAGGAGGATGTGACGTTTTTATTGTTGCCTAATTCTGTTTGACCCTGCAAGCCAGCATGCTTAAATGTATATTGTAAATGCACTTAGAAACACTATGAAAATATTAGTATTTAATAGGGTAGAAAGCTTAAGGCACCCTAGACAGTAACTTAGAGAAGTTTAACTAAATGAAAGTATATAAAATGTCTGGTAACATACTATTGGTGAAACTTTATAGCATACTTTTTCTTTTACACCCTCCCTCAAGTACAATACATCATGTCTGAACCATTTAATCATTCTGGAACCCTGAAACAAGCTTCACTCATGCTTTGAGTATAACTAAATATTTTCTTAAGACTATACTGAGGTTTCTGAAAACAGTGCAATGAATTTTCAGACAAATCTCAGGGGTTTTCTGACCAGCAGGCCCCCAAGACGGCCAAAGGGGTGAGGCAATGGTGTTCTGCAGCTGCAAGAACCACTGGAGAATGATAAGCATGTCTGTTTATTGTAAAGCATGCACAAGCCTATATAGACTAAGGGGAAGGCGGTGGGGCATCTCCCAACAGTCCTCCCACTCAGCAGTGGCACTATAATTGGCAAGAAGGCACATCTATCTCCCTAGACCCTCTAATCATTTCATAGGTCACATACAACAGTCACAGATGACAGGTAGGCTGTGGGTCACAGATACCATGCAGGCTGGCAGATGACTTGGGCTGCACCTGACTCCTCGGAGCTTCTTATCAAGGAAGTCCCAGCACTGCTCGTCCAAGGATAGAAAAGAAAGACTGGGGTGCTCTCACTGCAAGCCCAGTGAACCGGCCAGGTTGAGGTCTCAGTTATCTGAACCTTGTCAGGGAGTTTCTCCAGGGACACGGTGTGCTGTGTGCCTGTGACCTTCCGCATAGGCCAAGCAGGCAGGAATCCAGGAGCATGCCTGTGACCTTCTGCATAGGCCAAGCAGGCAGGGATCCAGGAGTAATCTCCCACAGTGAAGGATTTACATCTTTCTCTAAAACTGCTAAGTTAGCATTCCATTTCATACCAAGGATGATTATATAAGAATCTGTGCATGGTGAGTGTGGTAAGTGGGCCGGCCTTTATCATTGTGAGGGTTGCGTGGAGTTGATAAAGGGAACAGTGCTGCTGTTGGGGTCAAGAGCACTATCTGTATAAAACTGGAAATGGGAACATCCAAGGGAGTGCAATAATAATAGGTGTTGATAATAGTTGGTGCTAAGTGAAGGAACAATGTGAAATAATTACTGCTGATGACTGCGTTTGAGTGCATTGTAACATTAAAATATCGTACATAATTCTTTTGAAATGAAAGAAAATGGTTATCACAATCAAGAGAGCAATGCAAAGGAATTACAAGTCATTTCATTAAAGCTCAGAATTGATGATTACCTTCCTAAGTGATGCTTTCTGCTTTTTCATGATTGTCAAATGTATAACTACAATCCTTGCTACCTAATGTAAATTTGCAAAAAAGAAAATTTTAAGAAGGACAGAAATAGATTGTTAGCTCTAGTTTTGCAAAATTATGTACAAGAGCCGTACGATGACTATGTTCTGATTGTATTCAATATGGTAGTAGAACACTTAGAACGTTTTTGAAAGGTTCTGAAGGCTTTGTTTGCAGTTTTTGTTTTTAATAAAAGAGATCTTGATTATGTGGGTATTTGGAAGAAAAATTATTTCATCTTTCAAGTTCATTGCTCTTCCTAATATGCTGATATTGCAAAAAATTTTGCCTTTGCTCTGTAGAATCACAACAATAAGGTTATTTCATTTTATTTTAAAGGGTCTTGAATAAGGGCAGCAATGTGTTTGAATTGGTTGATGTTAATCAACAAAACCCGTTACTATGGAGTCATGTTTGGACTCAGTTATTAAAGATTTAGATTCTGGGGAGTCATTAACTTTGAAGGTCGTCTTACATTTAAATTTAAATTTTTAGAACATTTAGACATATTTTCTATCAACCTATAATTCATTCACATAATTGCCATAGTCTATTCTTTCTACTTTTGTGGTGTATTTTCTGAAGACAGCCATGAGGGCAAGGATGAATGTTATAGTACAACAGACTCCTCTTGGTTGGCTTGATTCTGTGCTTGATAGCCCATTTCAGCTCTCAGGAAGTATTGCAATTTTTCCGTTTACTATTTGGACAGAATGGAATGGTCTAAAAGATTGTGTACCATCTAAAGAAATTTTTCTCTTGTCAAGTTTGAAATTGAATATTTGTTTAATTGTAACTTTGGAGTGGATACTTTCAATTCATTTCTTTCTGTTTGCTGACCTGTAACTGTGGCAGCACTCAAACATGATATTTGGGACCACAATACAGCAGGTCTATAGAATAGGAATCAGGATGCTCATAGAATCAGGAAGTTCTAAATGAAATTAAAACCTTTTATTAAAAAATGTTTTTATACAGCTTCTGGTGGTTAGAACTCACCACCATTATATGTTAGTATGAATTTGTGTGATGATTTAGACAATACTCTGGTGTGGTCAGTGAAATTCCTTAGCATTTTTATTAAGAGGAGTAGAAGCAAATACTTTTAATTTTAGGATGTATTCAAGTGCTCCAAGACTTGTAAGGAACATGTACAATGCTGTGCGTGCTGAACATTAATATATTGTTAGGGAACAATGCACCAAAATGAGCATGGGAATTAATGACAATTCTTAGAACAATAGATATGTTGAATGACTTGCAATGATTTGATATAATGAAAAAATGTAACTAAAAATGAGATTTAACGAACATTGCTTTTTAAATAATGTTAGAGGGTTTTTTTTTTATTGGAAAGGCAGAGTTAAAGAGCTACGGAGAGAGGAGATTTTTCTTCCAGTTTCTGGTTCACTCTCCAAAAGGTTGCAACGTCCAGGGCTGGGCCAAACCTAAGTCAAGATCCAGAAGTTTCATCTGAATCTATCAACTAGGTGGCAGGTGCCTGAGTACTTGAATCATGTTCTGTTACATTTTCAGGTGTATTAGCAGAGAGCTGAATCAGAAGCAAAGCAGCCAAGATGCAAACTGGCACTAATGTGGGATACCAGCATTGCAGGTTGCATTTAATACGCTGTGCCATATTGTCAGCTCCTGATATACAGTTTTAGTTGTATATCACTTCCTTTTGCACATTAGAGAATTATATATATTTGATATTAAAGAAAATATTGAGGTGAGTTATCATTATGTCTGTACAGGAATAAAAACTCCAAGCATTTCACTTTGATTACAATGTCATATGCTACTTAATAAAATTGCTTAAAGGAATCCAGGGTAATCTGTGGTGTAGTGGAAAACAGCTAGATACTAGGAGGAAATATTCATTTCAGCAGTTGTTCTCAAAGTATGATCTGTGGTTCGAGAGACCTTTCTGTAGTATCCATTGGGTCAAAACTGGTTTCATAAAACTCTTAAGTCAGAGTTTTCTACTTTCTCTGTCATTTGCATTAATAATGCAAAAGCAATGGTCGGTAAACTGCTGGGCTTTTTGTATTACTGGACCAAAATTACTCTAGTAATCATTTTATGTTTTGCTTTAATAGCTGCATTTTCTAAAATTCTAGTTTTGTTGTGAATGCCCAGATGAAACATTACACATTATTGACTTTGCTAAATATAAACCCTCAATTATATGTATTTTTCATTTTCTGTGTGACAGAATGAAAAAAACACATCTTTCGCGTGCCAAAACATAATGACTATCTCCATGAAAATCACTTTTGTGGTTGTCTGAACTAGTCACTGTTTCCCCCTTATCACACTTTTTTTTTCCCATGGAGCAGGAGGTTTCCATGTTTCATCACAGTTTTTGGTTTTGATCTTGGCTGCAATTCTGAATGGAGCTTTTTGTCACTGCATTCCCTGGAAGACTGCAGAGATGGCCCGAGTAGTTTGGTCCCACTCATCTATGTGAGTATTCAAAATTGAGCCGTGGACTCCAGGTTTCAGGCTGACTTAGCCACAGGCGTTTGGAGAGCAAAACTGCAAATGACATGTTCCTCATGTTTGCTCTCTCTCTTTTCTTGTCTTTCAAGTAAAATCTAAAATATTAACAGGCAAGCTGTGAATATTCAGACTTGAATAACTGAGAGACATTTTCTTAAAGTGAGCCTGCAGCTTTAAGGAAATAACTTACTATATTTCTTGCTAGTGAAAATATTGGTGATTTGAAAAGTTTTCAATTTAGAAAACTTATGTTCATCAAACTGAGCTTGCCAGGTTCTGATTACCTGAAAAATTGAAATATTTCAACACTGGGAAAATCTGCATAACCTTTGGATTAACATATTTTGAAAGTGAATATATATATGAAAAAATCTTGCATTAGTAAAGGAACCTTTTAGAGCGAAAGAATGACCAATGGATTATAGTTACTTAACAGAGTATGAGAAGTTCATTGACAAGCTATTAGATTCTGGTTTGCAGTTAACACCAAAAAGCAACTAGTTATAGTTTGGTTAAATAACAAAGACGAATGATAGCAATGATCTGAGAAATCTTTTAGATATTCCTGCTTTTGTGGACTTTTCTTTGGTAATGTGATTTCTGTGAATGCCCTAGAATGCATCATTTTGCTTATTATCTTCGTTCTGAAGCTCCTGGTCCCTCCAGCTTCATCACCAATTGTTTATATGTATATGGGAAAATTCAGTGAATTCTCCCTTCAAATCAAAACAAAAGTCTTGCAAACCTATATCCCCATCTGGTACCTGCTTTGACTCTCTGCTTTAATAATAGCAAAGATTTACAAATGTTGTCTGTTCATTGTCTCAGTACTGCTTGTTTTGTGTTTACAAAAGTTCTAAAAAAACTACTTTCTTGTCCTCATGGTCATTTGTTGTTCCCCATTTCAACTAAGATAAGAGCATTCCACATAATAGATTACTGTCTTATCCTTACATAATTTCCTTTTCTTAATTTCTCAGGCACTCTGTTTTGCTGATTTTCCTTGCTTGTTTTCCTATGGGCTGGTTTCTTATTAAATATTTTTTAATTTTATGGTGTTTTTTATGAATCTCTTGATTTTTAGCTGCTGTTTCCTTAGGTTATTTCATCCAGTAACAAGACATCACTGTCCATGCTCATGACCTTCCGATTCCAATCTAAAGCTTTTGCTTTTAATTTTAGATCTCATTCATTTAAACTCATTGTATACTGGTGGAAAGAGTCTTATTTCTCAAACATATCAACATATATTGTATAGTGTATATAGAATACCATATAGATATATGTATCGTTGTATACTGTATATCTATGTGTGTGTGTGTGGACAGAATATTATGAGAATAGAAACTTATATGGCCTGTTCAACTATCAAAGTATAAGATAGGTACTCAAAAGCATTGATTGAATTGATTAATGAAAAATGAGCATCACATAGAACTAGATTTGAATACATTGAAGAAATAGTGGATAATGTGCCATAACAGACAAGAATATAGAACATCTCATTTTCTTTTGGTGACAAAAACTGCAAATTAGGGCAGGGATTATGAGGTGGTATAATAAAAGTTCTTATTTATTTAGGCAAATGTTTTAGGGTGTGAAGTTACCAAAATGATAAGTTCACATGAGAAAGAAAGAACTATCAGTAAAGGGTATTGATCTGTTTGTTCTATTTAGAATAGTTTATATAAATCAATAAGTGACTCTTCTATGGATGTTTATATTTCTAAGAGTGAATTTCTGAGTTTATTAGAAGGCTTTAAGAGAATTTGATTTAAAATCTTTGCCCCAGAATGTTATATGATGTCTTCCACAGTTAGTGGCTTAATAGTGATTTTATCTGGTACATGTGTGCTTAATTCATTTATTGATTTTCAGAATGTAAGTGATTGTAAATTAGGAGTAATAGTAATTGCTGAATTACTGAGGAGGGAAATGAAGAGGTTGCAATGTCTAAAAAGCATTTTCCTGGATTGATTTCTATCTCATTCTTGGTGATACAGATTGATATTCCCCTTACTATTTATTTATATAGATGAGAGATTTTCAAGAATTATGGTGTAAATCATACTGAATGATATTAAAAGTACGTCACTCAATATTTTCATTCTGGAAAAAAATTGAAGAAACATGTAAATATAAATGAAAATTCGATAGAAAGACTTATAAGATAAAGAAGTAGGAAATGGGCTCTTTTGTTTGACTGGGCTAGCTCCTTGGGACTGATACTTGATGGAGTTGTTGCGCTGTTATTTGAGGTGCCTGTGTCCTGTGTCTGGAGGACCCGAGGTGAAGTCCCAGGTCTGCCCTTGGTTTCGGCTTCCTGTGAGTGCACATCCTGGGAGGCAGCTGGTGATGGCTGCAGTTCTTGAGTCTCCGGGTTGGGATCCTGGCTTGTGCCGTCACCCGGGCCCAGCCCTGCCTATGTGGGCATCTGAGTGATGAGTGAGACAGGAGTTCTATCTGTTTGGCTCCGGATCTGCCTCTCAAAGTAGATAAGTAAATACAAATTTTAAACACGCTGTGTCTATCGTGGCTATGATTGTCCTCTGAGAATTAAAGGAATTACAGTAAGTGTGATAATCTTGATGTTATTGGAAGGAATTTTTTCTCCAGGAAGAGATGGAATTAGTATTCACTAAAATATATATGTGGTACAAACTGGTGAAATCGCTCTGAAATTATATACTTTTGTTTTCATCTGTTCATAACTTAATGTAGATTTATACAGCTTCAGACACAAGTATCTGCAAATGTGTGAAATAGTGATGACTCATACGTTACAGTAGCATCAGCTGTGACTTGGGAACTGTAACAGTGAAGAATCCACGTTGAAAATTTCTGTCCAACACAGTTACACACTGTAAAATCCTCTGATTTCCATGACTTATATGACTTAATCTACTTCATCTGTGTCACTGCTGTATTTGAGTATATATGTGACCTTGAATTATGATACAACAATTTCATATTTTAAAATGTTCATATATCAGAAATAATAAAAATAAGGTCATGAAATGTTTATTCCTGTTGTGCTGTAGAGGTTATTACAACAGTTATTTCATGATCATTGCCTTTTGAAATCAACTTTATGTTTCAACCAATAAAAGTCCTGTAAATATTAAGCTTCTCCTTTTATAAAAGGCATCTTCAAATAAATTCTGATTTAATTTAAAATCAATATCATCTGATTTTATCTCTCCCAGTTTTATATAAATTTAGCTCCTGATGCAAATGTCAAGAATCATTTCTGTGTAGGGTAAAATGTCTCTAAAGGGAATACTAGCTAACAAATAGCTCAAGTAGAGCTCTTAGGTGTCTTCTTAAATTAAAATAGAATATTGGTGTTTAAAATGAACACAGTTGCAAACATTGCACATCCTGACTTCCCTGTTTGAGGAGACACTATATATGAGAAAATAAATTTATCTATTCAAGAAAATACCTATTTTCTTGAATAGATAAATTTATTTTCTCGTAAAGCTAAGAGGAATTGTCACTTTTATTTAAAATTGAAGAAAGAAAAGGAATGAACCCTTTGGAAAGCACATATGGATGCATGTTACTTTATCTTAAATAATTTTCCAATATTATTTTCAACCATTATTGGTAAACAAAAGAATTTTTGTCTACTCTCCTCCGTAAATAACCACACATAGAATATTGAAAACCAGGAATCTATGTATAACAGAATATATCATCTTAGCCGTTCAATGTAGTTCAAGGAACAAAGGTCCCATTCTGCTTTCACACTCGCTGTTGGGTATCTGTGAAACCAAAAACTCAAGTGGCGGAGACTGAGCAGAGGTGTCAGAGTGTTAAGGTCCAGAACTTACTGAACCACCCTAGAGCATTTTATGCTTAAATGCAACTGCAATGTTTTCAGATTCTTGTACCAACATAGACCTGCTGGGTTGAAATTCGTTTTTCAGAGGCTTGGTAATCTGAACTTTGTCCATACAGCCAAGGTGATCTGGGATGGGGTATTGGAGGGGAGTAGGGGCAAAATAAGTTATCTTACTGGGCAGAGCTAATAGCCTCAATTGGTGCCTTTAATGACTATCCCATGGGCAGTCTTTCCTATCATTAGATAGTAAGTAGTTTATACTCTAGAGGGCACCAGAAATGCACAGAGTACAGGGATCCTGACTAGTTAACCATATGGCTGATAGAGCTCTGTATTACAAAAGTCTTTAAAACCTGGTACCGTTGATTGGAAGATGGATGAAACTTCATACATCATGTGAAAGTCTTGAACCGAGGATGAAGTAGCAGCAGACCAAAGTCAGAATATGTGACTTGGGGTCGATTTTGTGGCTCAGTGGATTGAGGCACTGCAGGAGTTGCCTGTCTCCACTGCTTAGTCCCAGTCCTGGCTACTCCATCCTTCCAATCTAGCTTTGTTCTGAAGTGGTCAGGAAGCAGTGGATGATGGCACAAATACTTGGGTCCCTGCCATTCAATATGAGAGGCTCAGAGTTCCTTGCTGCGGGTTTTGCCCTGACGCATAGCACTGGCAATTACAGGCTTTTGGGAAAGGAGCCACCCATGGAAGGCCACTCTTCCTTGTTACCTGCTTTTGTAAACAGTGAACCAGCCACCTGTGGTCCAAGAAGGGAGGTCAGGGGCTTTCTCTTCACTCCCTGCCCCACTACCCTGTCCCTCTCCATCTTATTAAGAGGACTGAATGGATCTGCGACTCCCTTACTTATGTAATAAACATTACAAGAAATAAATAATAAGACATTTACAACATTAATTCATTTGTACTATTTATGACAATGTGTTCAATGTCTTTTGTTAAAATACAGGTGTAGTTATGACAGAGTTTTACTTCATGAGTAATTCTGAACTCCAGCTTTGTATTTTTCCAGCTTTGTATTTTTAAAAATTATAAACTCAAACAATGATTTGATTACTGGATTACTGTCTGATCATTAGCAACCTGATTAAAAATGACTGTAAGGTTGGAGCTATGGGAAATAACTTTACTGACTATATTTTATGATTAATTATATCTTACTTAGGCCAGTTGTAAAACTTAATTGTTGGGGTGTCCAGAGTGGTTCATCACTGTCACCATTTTGAAATATCATTTGCTGATTATTCTGTCACATTTCTTGATTATCTCTCATTGCATAGATAAATTATTCTTGGCTCTTTATTTTAAAATTTTATGGTATTGATAAGCAGGTTTGGGGAGAAAAGAGAGAACTAGTGGGTCTCTCGTCCACTGCTTCACCATCTCAATGTCCACCATAGCTGAGGCTGAGTCAGGCCTAAAACCTGCTTCCCCGCAGGGTGGCATTATTTGCAAGCAAACAGACTTGTTGCCAAACCTCCAGTAAGGGAATGTGCACATTCCGAGCCGTACTTTAATTACTGTGCCAAACACTCACCCCTGTTCTTGGATCTTTAAGAAGAAATTGACTTCTATTACATAGTAAATGCAGTATATTGCAGAGTAAAATTTCGAACATAAGATGATTGGAATAATGGGTTAGAATTGAAGGCTTATCACAATATTTTCATCAAATTGCATCATTTATTTTCCAGTCATCAGCATGGTGTAAAAATTTGCAGGTGGTTTGGTAGTCAAATATTATTTATTTTGATTTTGAAAATGCTAAAAAATAAAGAAAAGAAGTTTGAGAATTGTTATGTTTTTCTTTGGAAAATTAGCCTCTCTGAAGTAACTGATTTGTAATCTAACTTTCATTCTGGATAAAAAAGGACGAAACTACAAAATTGCAGCAATAGTGAAGCAAGTATTCAATGTCATAGCTGCTTATAAATAATGAACTCAGGCTGTGAAATACATTTCTCAGTGACAACATTTTTTTTCATTGCTGAGAAATGAATAACTATAGGATAAGGAAAGAAACCACCATGAATGTTAACTTATTTCTGATTAATGTGTGTTCAGCAGACTTTGACTCTAGGAACTCTATCTCTATAAAACTTGCATGTTATTTACAGTGACCATTGTTGCTAACCATCATCCTTGGAAAGCTGAATTTTGTGTAGTTGCCTTAGCTCTTTAGGTTAGCTCGATGCATTAAAATCATGAATTCTCCAGAGCTGCTTTAACATGAATACCAAATCATTTCCTTCTTTTTCTTTGCTTGATTACAGAAACTCTTGAAACTCTCATCAAGCAAGCAGAAAATTACACCAGCATCCTTTTTTGCAACACCTACAGAAACATGGCATTGGAGGCCGCTGCTTCAGTTCAGGAATTCTTCACGGATGTGGGGCTCTATGTATTTGGTGTGGATGTTAATCTCGAAGAATTTGTGAACCGATTTTTTGATAGTCTTTTTCCTCTGGTCTACAATCACCTCATTAACCCCGATGTGACTGACAGTTCCCTGGAATATTCAGAATGCATTCGCATGGCTTGTCGAGAGGTTAGTCCATTTGGAAACATTCCCAAAAGAGTAATGGGACAGATGGGGAGGTCGCTGCTGCCCAGCCGCACCTTTCTGCAGGCACTCAATCTAGGCATTGAAGTCATCAATACCACAGACCACCTACGCTTCTCCAAAGAGTGCAGCAAAGCCCTCCTGAAGATGCAGTATTGCCCCCACTGCCAGGGCTTGACTGTCAGTAAGCCATGCATGGGGTATTGCCTTAATGTTGTGAGAGGCTGCCTTGCTAACATGGCGGAACTTAACCCACATTGGCATGCTTATATTCGGTCCTTGGAAGAGCTGTCAGATGCTATGCGTGGTGCTTACGACATTGAGCATGTGCTGCTGAACTTCCACCTGCTTGTGAATGATGCCATTTTGCAGGCTCATCTCAATGGACCACAGTTACTGGAACAGGTAAGCAGCTTCTCTACATTTACCAGCTGATTTCTTAGAACTGAAAAGATTAGCCACCATATATATGTAACAGCTTTGTTGATAATTAGCACATTGTTATGTATGTTGAAAGTGTGGCATTATGACAAATTTTTACCTTGGGAAAAAGTTTGAAAATGGATTGATATATTTGATGAAAATGATTATATCTTACATATCTTACAGCAAAATTTTGGCTCAGTTCCCTTTCAATCCTATTCTATTCTAGTGAGGTAAGATCTCAGATTTAAATTAGGAAACAAGATAGATTTGAATCTGTAACTAGCATTGATCATATACAAGATGTAATACAAGTCTTTAGCCTTTTTTAGCTTCAACATTCTCATTGACAAAGAAATAGTAACATGAATCTTTTGAAGTGTTATATTTGGATTGATGGTATTATGTATGCAAACTATCCTGTGAAGTACCTGACACTCAAAACATGGGTAATTACTGTTAGATGTTTAAAGCTATTTAGGCGGGAAGGGCAAATTTTAGTTGTGTGTGCATGAAGTTTAGACTTGATAACTTGGTCCTCCAGAGTGTTTTTTCTTTTTTTTTTTTTTAAGATTTATTCATTTTATTTATTTTTTTTTTATTATTATTTTTTTTTAAATTGCAACTGATGTATATTTAGTTTCGTTTTTTAAAACCTACATACCATTTTCACAAACATTACTTGGATGTCTGCACCCCACATTGGGGTGTTAGTTTGAGCCCCAGCTAATCTGCTTCTTTTTTTTTTTTTTTTTTTTTTTTTTAAATTTTATTTTAAATTCATTAATTACATTGTATTATGTGACACAGTTTCATAGGTACTGGGATTCTCCCCACCCCTCCCCAAACCCTCCCACCATGGTGGATTCCTCCACCTTGTTGCATAACCACAGTTCAAGTTCAGTTGAGATTCCCCCATTGCAAGCATATACCAAACATAGAGTCCAGCATCTTATTGTCCAGATAAGTTCAACGGCTTCTTAGGTATACACTCTCTGGTCTGAAGACAGAGCCAGCAGACTATCATCCCGATCAATTAAAAGTCCAACATACCATCAGCAAAAATTTACATCACCATGGAATTAATTGACATAGTAACGAGTAACCAATATGGTAAAAGTAAATGCGATTTCTTATCCACCTTCTGTGACCACCTCATTGACATTTCAATTTAGGTTTATACACAACATATAACATTCATAACATAACTTGTTATACATAACATCGTGTCATCTTAAATTAAGGCAAACATGTGGTATTTAACCTTTTGGGATTGGCTCATTTCCCTTAGCATTATGGTTTCCAGTTTGGCCCATTTGGCCACAAAGAACTGCATTTTGTTTTGTTTAATAGCTGAGTAGTATTCCATGGAGTAGATGAACCATAGCTTTCTTATCCAATCCTCTGTTGATGGGCATTTTGGTTGCTTCCATGTCTTTGCAATTACTGATTGTGCTGCTATGAGCATAGGAGTGCATGTTGGTTTCTCATAAAACAAGTGTTCTGGATATATTCCTAGGAGTGCTATTGCCGGGTCATACGGTATGTTGTATTTGAGTTGTTTGAATGTTCTCCATACTGATTTCCATAGAGGCTGTACCAGCCTGCAGCCCCACCAGCAGTGGAGTAGGGTTCCCTTTTCCCCGCAACCTCGCCAACAAGTGTTGTTGGTGCTTTTATTCATGTGGGCCAGTCTTACTGGCGTTAGGTGGTACCTCATTGATGTTTTAATTTGGATTTCCCTTATTGCCAGGGAACTTGAGCATTTTTTCATATGTTTATTTGCCATTTGGGTTTGTTCCTTTGTGAAGTGTTTGCCCATTTCCCGTGCCCATTTCTTGAGTGGCTTGTTTGTTTTGACATTTTGGTTGTTTTGTAGCTCTTTGTATATTCTGGAGATCAGCCCTCTGTCACCTAAGTCGTGTGCAAAGATCTTCTCCCATTCTGTGGGTTGCCTTTTTACTTTGTTGATTGTTTCTCTAGCTGTACAGAAGCTTCTTAGTTTGATGAGGTCCCAATTGTTTATTTTGGTCTTGATTTCTACTGCATTTGGAGTCTTTTTTAGGAAGTGAGGGCCTACCCCTAAGTGTTCCAGTGTGTTTCCAACATTTTCTTCCAAAAGTTTGAAGGTTTCTGGATGTAGGTTTAAATCTTTTATCCATTTGGATTTGATCTTAGTATATGGTGAGAGATGTGGGTCTATCTTTTTGTTTCTGCAGGCTATCAACCAGTTGTCCCAACAGCATTTATTGAACAGACCTTCCCATTTGCCTGGGTTGTCGTTTGTCTTTTTGTCAAAGATTATTTGGCTGTATTTGTGTGGGTTCCCATCTGGTGTTTCTATTCTGCTCCATTGATCTTCTTCTCTATTTTTGTGCCAGTACCAGGCTGTTTTGATAACCACTGCCCTATAGTATGTCCAGAGGTCCGGAACTGTGATTCCCCCTGCTAACTTCCTGTTCTTGAGAATGGTTCTAGCTATTCGTGGTTTTTTGTGTTTCCAGATGAACCTTTGGATCATTGTTTCCAGGTCTGTGAAGAATGTTTTGGGCAATTTGATTGGGATTGCATTGAATGTATATATTGCTTTTGGCAGTATAGACATTTTAATGATATTGATTTTACCTATCCAGGAGCATGGGATGTTACTCCATCTTTCTAGATCTTGTTCAATTTCTTTTTTAAGTAGTTTGTAGTTTTCCTCGAATAGGTCTCCTACATTTTTGGTTAGGTTAATTCCCAGATACTTCATGCTTTCCTTTGTTACTTTGAATGGTATCTTGCTGGTTAGATCTTTTTCCAACTTGGGGCTGTTAGCATACACTATGGCTGTTGATTTTTGTTCATTAATTTTGTACCCTGCCACTCTACCGAACTCTCGTATAAGTTCTAGTAGTCTCTGTGTTGAGCCTTTTGGCTCTTCCATATAAAGAATCATGTCATCTGCATATAGTGAAAGCTTGACTTCTTCATTTCCCATTTGGATTCCTTTGATTTCTTTTTCTTGTCTTATGGCCTCAGCGAGTACCTCTAGAACTATGTTGAATAGCAGCGGAGAAAGCGGACATCCCTGTCTTGTTCCAGATCTCAGTGGGAAGGGTTCCAGTTTTTCTCCATTCAGTATGATGCTGGCATTGGGTTTTTCATATATTGCTTTGATTATGTTGTGGATTTTTCCATCTATGCCTACCTTGGTTAGGGTCTTTAGCAGGAAGTTGTGCTGAATTTTGTCGAAAGCTTTTTCTGCATCTATTGATACTATCATGTGATTCTTGCTTTTCAGTTTTTGGATGTGGTGTATCACATTTATGGATTTGCGAATGTTGAACCATCCCTGCATTCCAGGGATGAATCCTACTTGATCTGGATGAATGATCTGTCTGATGTGTTTTTGAATTCTGTTGGCTAGGATTTTGTTGAGAATCTTAGCATCAATGTTCATCAAAGAGATAGGTCTGTAGTTTTCTTTCTCTGTAGGATCTCTGCCCGGTTTTGGGATTAAGGTAATGTTGGCTTCATAGAATGAGTTTGGAAGGGTTGCTTCCTTTTCTATTGTTTTGAAGAGTTTGTAGAGGATTGGAGTTAGTTCTGTTCGGAATGTTTTGTAGAATTCTGTAGTGAAGCCGTCTGGGCCTGGGCTTTTCTTTGTTGGGAGGTCTTTAATCACTGATTCAATCTCTGCTTCAGTTATGGGTTTGTTCAGGTTGATTGTTGCCTCTGGGCTAAGTTTTGGCAGGTTGTGTGAGTCTAAGAACTTTTCCATTTCTTGGTGGTCTTCTGATTTGTTGGAGTACAGTGCTTTGTAGTAATTTCTGATTATGTTCTTAATGGTTGTAATGTCTGTTGTTATGTTGCCTTTTTCATCTTTGATGCTGTTAATTCTTGCTTTCTCTTGTTTTTTCTTTGTCAGACGGGCTAGCGGGGTGTCTATTTTGTTTATCTTTTCAAAAAACCAGCTTTTTGATTCGTTGATTTTGTGTATGTTTTTTTTTATTTCTATCTGGTTGATTTCCTCCCTTGTTTTGATGATTTCTTGTTTCCTGTTGTGTGTGGGTCTCATCTGCTGCTGCTTTTCCAATTCCTGGAGGTGTGTGGTTAGTTCCTGTATTTGGCGACTCTCTTGGGCCTTGACATGAGCTCCAATTGCGATGAGTTTACCCCGTAGCACTGCTTTGGCAGTGTCCCACAAGTTTTGGAATGTTGTGTCAGAGTTTTCATTGGTTTCCATAAATTTTTTGATCTCATCTTTAATTTCTTCCCTGACCCATTTTTCGTTTAATAGCATATTGTTCAGCCTCCAAGAGTTTCTATATTTCCTGGGACATTTTGAATTGCTGATTTCCAGTTTCATTCCGTGGTGGTCTGAGAGGGTACATGGTATGATTCCTATCTTTTTGAAGTTATTTAGATTTGCTTTGTGTCCTATCATGTGGTCGATCCTGGAGAAGGTGCCATGCACTGCTGAAAAAAATGTATAATCTGTGGTCTTAGGATAAAAAATTCTATAAATGTCTACCAAGTCTAGTTGTTCTAATGTTTGTACGAGCTCTGTTGTTTCTTTGTTGAGTTTTTGTTTTGTTGATCTGTCTATAGTTGTTAGTGGGGTGTTAAGATCACCCACTATTATTGTGTGTGTATCTATGTCTCCCCTTAATTCTGTAAGTAGTTGCTTCACGAAGCTAGGCGCATTGGAATTAGGTGCATATATGTTCACGATTGTAATTACTTCTTGATGGATCAGTCCCTTCACCAATATATAATGTCCTTCTCTGTCCTTTTTGATGTCTGTCAGCTTGAAGTCTAGGTCATCTGAGATTAGAACAGCTACGCCAGCCTTTTTTTCTCGTCCATTGGCATGAAATGTCTTTTTCCATCCTTTCACTTTAAATTTCTTACAGGATTTTCTGGTTAGATGTGTCTCTTGTAGACAACATATAGTTGGGTGCTGTTTGATGATCCATTCCGTTAATCTATGCCTTTTGATTGGTGAGTTTAAGCCATTTGTGTTTAGAGATAATATTGAAAGGAATTGGTTTTGGGCTGCCATGAGTGTAGGTATGCAAGTGTGTATTTGCGACTATTAGAGTTCTTGATTGGTTGACTTTTCTTGTATGGATTTTAGTGGGGAGGTCTTCCCATTTGCCATCTTTGATTTTGGTTTGTATTTTTTCTTTCTGGGTTTAGCACCTTCCTGAGGAGATTTTCCAGAGCTGGTTTCGTGTTGATGTATTCTTCGAGTTTCTCTTTACTGTTGAAGTATTTAATTTCATTCTCAAATATAAATGAGAGCTTTGCTGGGTACATTATTCTTGGTTGGCAGTTGTTTTGTTTCAGGATTTGATAGATTTTACCCCATTCTCTCCTTGCTTGGAGCGTTTCTTCTGATAGGTCGGCTGTGATCCTGATTTCCCTTCCCCTGAAAGTAATCTTATCCTTTTTTCTTACTTGTCTTAGAATGGTTTCCTTGTGTTCACTTGAAGGTAGCTTGAGGACCACATGTCTGGGAGACGATTTGTTTGGGTCGTATCTCCTGGGGGTTCTTTGCCCTTCCTGGATTTGTGCTGGATTTATATTTCCAATATTCTGGAAGTTCTCCTGTATTATCTCATTGAGCACCCGTTGCAAGCCTGTCTCCTTTTCCACTCCTTTGGGAAGGCCTATTATTCTAATATTTGATTTTTTGAGGTTGTCTTTCATTTCCTGTATGGACCTATTGGCTTTCTCTAGATTTGTCTCCAGCTGTTTGATGAGCTGCTGCCTTTCATTCTGATTGTCTTCCAATTCTGATATTCTGTCCTCTGCTGTGTTCATTCTGTTGGTTAGGCTTTCAATTTTGTGCTCTATATCGAGGATTCCCTTTTTGATTTGATTTATTTCTGCAGTGATATGGTTTTCGAATGCCTTAGACTCTTCCCAGCGCTTTTCACTCTCTCTGACGAATTTCATCATTAGCTTCTTAAAGTCCTTATCTGATAGTTCCTCTATGTCTTCATCTTGCATCTCAGATATTGAGATTAGTTTTTGGTTGTATTGGGAGGGAGTGCTTGATCTTTCCTCTGGGTCATTGCTTTTTCTGATACTTCTCCTCATTGTGTTTTTGCTTCTTGTTGTTTTGAGATTTTAGCGGTGATTCAGCTGAGCTGGCTCTGGTTTGGGGTCTCCGGCTGAGCCCAGCAGGGCTTACTGCCTGAGTCACCAGCTGCTTTCAGGGTCTGTAGATCACAGCCCTGAGCTGGGTCAGGAGGCTTTGTGGGCCAGCCCCAGTGCCAGGCCCCTTCCCCTGTGGCTCCCTCTCAAAGGCAGTGCCCTACAGATTCACTCTGCTGAGCCGCGCCTGGGCTTTGGGTCATAAGGCTAATACAGCGGGGGTCTCCGCCTCAGTGCTGAGCCGAGACTCTCCTTCAGGGCTTGAGGTTAGCACAGCAGGGGCTCCTGCTGCTCGGAGTCTAAAATCCCCAACCCCGGCCTGTGCTGGGCTGGAAATCTCCACGGCCTCAGTGCCAAACTCGGAAGCGCTGCTCCGCTGAGGGCTGCAACACCGCAGGCAGGTCTTTCCGAGTGGGCTCCTGCTGGGAAAACCTGTCCGGCCAGTTCAGCTGAGCCCGCTCTGGTCTGGCCTCTCTAGCTGAGCCCAGCTGGGGACTCTGCCCTGAAGAAGCCACTTCCTCAGCTGCACTCTCTCAAGGGTAGAAGCGGATCTCTGAGAGGCACAGAGCCCTTGAGGTGAGATGTGCCCCCACTAGTCTGCTCCTCTGCCCAGGACGTGAGGCCCTGTCGAGCGTTGCCCAGCCTCTGGGGCTCAGGGCTAGTCCAGCAACAGGATCCACTGACTCTCCCGCAGCCAGTCCACAGCTCAGAGCCGATACGGGGATCTCTGAGCCCCAGTCCCACAGCGCTGCTCCTGTTCCCTCTGCACTCTCCCTCAGCCGCTGAGCAGCGGGTAGGCAAGCCTCTGGGAAATCTCCCCTGCTTTTCCTCCACTTCTGCAGGGATGATGCACCTCTGGGGGCTCCTGCCTTCCAGGGGACTGGTGCCCCTGTCGGTGTGGGCGCCTATCCTTCCAGCCGCCTCTGTTTTCCCTGGGGCGGTTGAGCCTCCGCCGCCTTCCCCCTGCCTGGGATCGTGACTCACCAGGTTTCTCGCGGCGTGCTGTATTTTCTTTCCTACTTTTTGCGGCTGTTCCTTCACGCTGTGTAGATCTTCTTGCTTTAGTGGACTCCAGTGACCTTCTCGTTCTTCTCCCTACAGTTTCGCACCTCCTGGCCTGTTTCTCTGCTGGATCGGCTCCCCTCCTTCCCTACTCCACCCTACACCAGCTCTCTGCAGTCGGCCATCTTTTTCCACCTCGATTTATTCATTTTATTACAGCCAGATATATACAGAGGAGAGACAGAGAGGAAGATCTTCCGTCCAATGTTTCACTCCCCAAGTGAGCCGCCACGGACCGATGCGCGCCGATCCGAAGCCGGGAACCTGGAACCTCTTCCGGGTCTCCCACGCGGGTGCAGTGTCCCAATGCATTGGGCCGTCCTCAACTGCTTTCCCAGGCCACAAGCAGGGAGCTGGATGGGAAGTGGAGCTGCCGGGATTAGAACCGGCGCCCATATGGGATCCCGGGGCTTTCAAGGCGAGGACTTTAGCCGCTAGACCACGCCGCCGGGCCCCAGAGTGTTTTTTCTGAGACTCCAGTGTCTGTCACTGTGATGGTGTGATGATTTTTTTAATGTGGCATGCATGCTCTTCTAGTGTTTTATTCCTAGTAGACTAACAAGTTTTTTGAGACAAAATTATCAAGTTGAAGAATGTTAGATTTCCCTATTTCTGTCACTTTTCTATAGGGCCATTTTCTTAACCATTCATGGGTGTTCTTGGTAACAGTTCTCAATCTTACACAGTGAAGCAGGACATACTGCTGATTGTTATTCTAAATCTTTTCTTCTGAGAAAAATTGTTGATCCCTGGTGCCAGCAAATGCATCTTTCTACCACAGCGCTGGCTTAATTGATAAACGGTCATTCTCATCATTAGCTCCACATGCCAAATCCTTTAATGCATTCCTGATAGAAATTGTTTATGAAAATCTTCATGTCTAAAAATATGTACCGTTTCTCTTCCTGATATTTTTATCTGTTCAAGGCCAGTGTGGGCCTGTATGGTACCCACATGCTACTTCATGAAAAGTAGAAATGTCACCCATGTTAGGCAAGTGCACCACTGTGACATTTCATGGGTAGAGTGTGAAGTGGATTTTGATGCCTGCTCACTGCTCCATTCAACTGATGTCCCAAATTGAATAAAATCAACAAGTTGATGTAATCATCCTATTGCTTTTTAAAGATTTTTTATTTATCTATTCAAAAGGGAAGAGTTAGAGAGTTAAACAGTGACAGGATGTGTGGGTGAATATTTCCCATTCATTCTTTCATTCTCCAAATGGCTACAATGGCTAGGACTGAACAAGGCTGACACCAGGAGCCAGGAGTTTCATTTGGTCTTCCATGAAGTTGTCAGGGATACAGCACTTGGGCCATGGTCACCTGCTTTTCTACATACATTAACAAGGAGCTGGGTTGAAGTGGAGCAGGTGGGACTTGAACAGGGGCTTATATAGGCTTCTGGCATCATAGATGACAACCCTCTATGCCACAATGGCCCCATTTGTTTTATTTGTTTTATGATCTATTGCTGCATGTATTTGAAAAGCAGAGTTATAGAGACAGAAAATGAGAAATAGAGCAAGGACATGATCCTGATTTTTTTTTTTATCATCTCTTGTCCTTTTAGGAAAATTAAACATGGGCCAGAACCATTGCAAGGGATATAGGAAACCAACTCAAGAGAGGGTACATACGATGGGCAAGGTTTCTAATATTTCATAGTTAGGAAACAGGAAATAAGGTACCATATTATGCTATTTAAAATCTCTAGAAGGAAAGACAAGGACAAGAAATCAGAAATCAAGTCCACATTTGATCATTAGTTTGATATCCATAGTTTAAAAAAAAATCTCAGAACCTGGTCTTTCTAATATTTGAAAATAAGTAGTGTTTTTATTATTATTATTATTTCTTTGAAAGAGTGACAGTGCTTCCATCTGCTGGTTCCCTTCCCCAAATGCTTGTAATTGGCAGAATCCTGCTGAGTAGAAACAGAGATCCAGGTACAATATCTGGACCTCCTTCGTGGGATTCAGGAACCCACTTAATCACCAGTGCTTTTCAGAATCTGCTTTAGAAAGAATCTAGAGTCTGGGACCAGAACTGAATCTCAAATTCATGTTCTCTGACACAGGTTCCTTCCCTGTGAGGACAAAAGCTCTCCTAAGGAGATGCTTATGGTACTCTTTGTTATGAGTTTGCAGAACCCTAGGACTGTTTTGTCCTTAACATATAATAGAAAATTATCTGTCTTACCTATTTTGCATACTATAATCATACAGGTGTGTAACATGTTGCCATGGTTTCCAATCTCTGTGACATAGGCAACATAGGCATGATACTGCAAAGCTTTGATCTTGTTTGTCGTCTGTTCAAAGGACGGCAGTGGTGGTGTGTGTGTGGACAGCACTGCTAAGACCTTGGCATCAGTGGAAACATGGTACCTGAGGAACTCACTTTGCTCTTTCCTTTTGTGTGGCCTGTTAGGAGGAGATCATGGTGCACAATTTTACTATGTCATCATACGTGGAACAGGTTTGATCTTCAAACACAGTTATACACAAAATTTTGTCAAATGAAATTCTTTGGTGGATTTTCCAAGAGCACTCCTTTTTTTTTTCAGAAAATAGTCTGACTTTTTAAATAACAAATACTGTTAAAACTCTTGAAAAAGTCCATTGTTACTAATAAACTTTAGATACTTCTCTTAAAAAAAAAACAACTGAGCTTTTCTTTTTAACTCATGGGGAAAGGAGAAGAAACTCGTTTTAAATTCCTTGAAAATGGTCTCATTAATATTTATTTCTGCCAACTTCAAAGTGATTTATAAGCTATTTATCAAGCTTTGATAAGCAGTTTACACATCAATGAATTTAACAAATTTAAAGTAAATTACTGGAGAACCAGCAAATAATGACTTTGTCTCATTCCTAAAGCAATCTGTGACATCTAGTATTTCCAAAAGAGGTCCTTAGTAAGCCTATATTTCTATTTTAAGAAATCCATAGAGGTTTCTGGTATACCACACTTCTGTTGAACAAATTTCAACTGGAAAAACCAAATAGTATCCATTTTCCTGAGAAAATTAGAAGTGTCTTATAATTAAACCAGTAAACCATTAAAATAAAAAATCAAAAGTTTATTTATGAAACTGATTTTTTAAAAGTTTTATAATTATTCCATGGATTGAGACAAAATCTTGTTTGATAAAGCTGAAGCAGCGATGCAGAGAGTAGCAGGGATTGAAAGCCTAGACACTAGTTTTGGATTGGTTCTCATCATCTCACAGAGACACTGATTAGCTGTGAATCGGAACACCTGATTAATGTCTCATTGCAGCATTCACATGTTTAGTTGAAATGGCAGTAACAATGCCTCTATCATATACTTTCTGAGAATGAAATGAAATTCTACATTTAAATTAACATCTCTTACAAGGCAAATGCTTAAATCCTACTAGTTATTTTTATATCATTTGGAAGTACCTCATTGATTGCTTTGCCATATTAAATGCTACTCAAGTTACTGGTCATTTCTCTGGAGTATAGATTTCAGGAAAGTATTTGTGTTATAAAGTTCCAGAAATAGAAGTGATAATTTAATACAACTAATTATGCATAGGTCTTCTTATTGTACTCTTCAGTAAAAAACCGCCAAGCAACTTCATGGGAAGGAACAGACTGATTTCAGCTTACAGGTTGGAGGTTATAGTTCAGGATTGGGTCCCTACTGCCATATCTATGGATGCTGATCGTGGTATACATAAACAAGATTGCACTGTGAGAGAAAAATGATGAATAAATGGGCCAAACTTAAACTCAAATAAAAAGTATATTCTTTCATGAGACTCACCCTCTGAGGACATGCTATCAATAGATTAAGAACCACTTTCTGTCTTCACCTGTTATTTACCTCAATTAATTAAAATCTTCAAATTTAATGTATCACCATTAGTATTAAGATGTCATAGTTTGCATATCTTGCACTAATTTTGAAGAGACAAGTCTTGCTGAATCCCTGATAAACTACAGATTTATCTTCAATAGAAATGTTGAACATCTTTTTAAAAAGTTCTTGGTAATTATATATTATGAAAACTGCAAATGGATTTAAAGAGTTTTATGCCAAATAAACCTGGATTGTAGTTCCATTTCCTTTGAACTTTTTGGGGAAACTTTGTAGTGGTATGCATGTATATTTAGCTTGGTATGTATGTAGAGAGATAATACTTTCTTGTCAGTAAATCATTTGCTTATTTTATAAATAAAATGACACCTAAAATCCACTTGCTATTAATTGCATTACTGTATTATTGTCAGCATTTATCGCATTAACTTATGAAAGGCACAAGAATATAGGCATAAGAATGCAGGGACAAGAACAGATGTCATTGGAAACCTAGATGAATGTTGATTCTTTATAAAGTCAGAAACAAAAACCTTTTTAAAACTCTGTAATGAGATCAGAAATCTAATTTCAGTAGGAAACATCCAGATGTATTTTTCTTATAGATAATGTTTTTCACTTTTTTTTTTTACTATGTAGTATTGATATGGATTTGTTGGTTGCATCCAAATCAGTTTAGAATTACTATATAATTTACTTTGGAAGTGTAATTCCCATGAAAGTTGAATTTAAGGTAAATTGTGCACAGTAATGCACTTTAATTAACTGGCAAGAAATGAATATCTCATTACTTCCTCTGCATACATTGGCATTTATGGGAATCTGCGGAAAGTAAGCATGATAGATTTATTGCACAATTTTAGGGACTTCAATTATACTTTTAAAATAATAAACTGAAAATAAATAATTTAAACTGGTAGCCTAGATTGATTAGGGAAAAGCACAAATTATATCCTCCCATCTCTTCTACAGTATGAAAATATTTTCCTAAAATCGTTGTGTATGAGAGTTTGTGTATATAGAAACTTGGGAAATAGAGGCTGGGCAAAATGGTCAAAAAAGTAAAACCCAAAGCAACCTGATTAAATTCCAGTTTAGTTGCATTTTTAGTAGTTCAAGTTCAGATATCTTAAGTGTAAGGCATTCTTCAGTGCATATGATGCTTGAAGGAGGAAGGGTAAGAGGGGCGAGGGCGGGAGGGAAAGAATATGAAAGAAAACAACAAAGAAGAAAAGAAAAAATATTCTATTGGTGATTCACTCTTCAAATGGCTACAAAGGCTAGGGCTGGTCCAGGACAAGGTCAGGAGCCTGGAGCTTCATCTGGATCTCCCAAGTGGCATCCAGGACCAAGGTGCGTGGACCATCTTTTGCTGCTTTCCCTGGTCATTAGCAGGGAGCTGGACAAGGATGAGAGCATCTAGAATATGAACTGGAACCCACATTGGATGCCATTGTTGCAAGACGGTGACTTCTGCTGGACTACAGTGTTAGCCCTGGGAAGAGAGATTTCAGCATAGCTTTAATTATTTTGACGTACAGATGGGCTATTTAGAGAATCCTGTTGACCAATGAACAGGTCAAAATGTATAGTTTAGATGTATAAGAAATTGGAATGGACTAAAAGAATTATAGGAATGTTCCATGTTCCACAAACTATAAAAATGTTGAGAAGGCTTTATTTCTGAAGCAAATTTATTAAAGCTTTATTTATTTGCTTGAATAGCTGAGTGAGAGCCATGGGTGTGTGGGGGGGGTGAGACAGGGAAGGACATGTGTTTCATCCGTTGCTTCATTCCCAATGAGTTGTAATAGCTGAAGTCAGGAACTTGGAATCTAGATCCTAGTACTTGGGCTACTTGGTGCTGCCTCCCGAGGCACACCAGCAGGAACCTGGTTTACCACAGAGTGGATAGATGGTAGTACAGCTTGCCATCTTTGTAAATATCTCAAGTTGATTTGAAAGCTCCTCCTTATGGAGAACCAAATAATATTTTCTTTAATAAAGTTTATAAAAAACCATAAGTAAAATATATATATATATATATATATATATATATATATACTGTTTTTAAAAATTGTTTTGGCCAAAAATACATTAATCTTTTATTTCTATTCTGTTTGAAGCCTGCTCATCTATACAGTTCTTACTTGTCATCTGTGGTACCCTCGAGTGTAACACCGTGAACATGAACACTAACCATTGGCCGTTTACCCTTGGAATAATTTCCACTTGGATTTATGAGTGTTTAGCACTGCGCTTATATAACTGATGTTAATTTTAAGCTGCTTTGGATATATAGTATAACTCACTTTGTGAGTTAGTTACCTCTAAATTGGATACTGCATTTAAACTTCTGAGCTTATTTTTAACGACTGTATCTTGGCTGAAGAAATTATGTTTACTTATGTTTTACAATGTGATGCTTTGATAAATATACATATCTAAATGTATAATAATTAAATCACACAAAAGTCTCACTTTATTTACTGCTTTTTATCCTAAGCACATCTGAAATTTCTTTAAGCAGTTTTAAGTGGATGATATGTCAACTAGAGTTCCATTGATATACAGTTTGGTCTCTAGATCTTTTTCTTTCCTATTTTTAAGCTTTATTTTAATTGGAAAGGCAGATTTACAGAGAGGAAAGACAGAGAGCATGATCTTCCACCCACTGTTTCACGCTCTACATGGCTGTTGTGGCGAGAGGGCTAGAGCTGAGTCGATCCGAAGCCAGGAGCCAGAAATTTCTTCTGGGTCTTCCACGCGAGTGCAGGGTCTCAGTGCTTTGGGCCGTCCTCTACTGCTTTCCTGGGCCGCAGGCAGGGAGCTGCAGTGGAAGTGGAGCAGCCGTGATTAGAACCGGCATCCATATGGGATT
This sequence comes from Ochotona princeps, assembly GCF_030435755.1. Taxonomy (NCBI): domain Eukaryota; kingdom Metazoa; phylum Chordata; class Mammalia; order Lagomorpha; family Ochotonidae; genus Ochotona; species Ochotona princeps. Next base: position 15,597,978 of record NC_080843.1, on the reverse strand, counting down.
CTGGTGCATGCAAGGTGAGGAGTTTAGCCACTAGGTTACCTCACAAGGCCTCAGAACTTTTTTTCTTTGTACCTTTTGACTAATTGTTCCCTTAACCTTCCTACTGCTACCAACCTATGAAAACACTAATGTGTGTGTATTTTTCAGTTCCCTTTTTATATCTCACCATGAGACTTTTGTCTGGATTGAGGAGTCTCTGCTGTTTGCTTTCCAAAGGTGCCTTTCATTCTCTCCATTAGAAATATAATGTTTCCTAAGTCTCACATATATGTTTTAGGCTCATATTTTTATCTTTTAAAAAATGATTCCTAGACAAAACACAGTGGCAAAGATGTCCCTAGAAAATGCATTGTATGTAATGGATGAAGGTTTTGTTATTTTTGGGAAGACAGCAGCTTACATTCTTGAGCTTTTATGTGCAAGTTTATTTTGCCTGACATCATTTGATGTCAGAATCTATGATAACTGATGACCTTTCCAGCCCCTATTTGTGGAACAGAGTAGGAGATACAGGCTGAGGCTATCAGCAAAGCGTAGTGGGAGCCTGTCTGGGCTGGAAGCTGGCTTCTGTGATTACTACGATGATGTATTTGTCCTGAGTTAAAACAAGAAGACAAGATTTTGAGTACGTGCTTAAGGGATGGGCTGTGCTTGTCTTAGTACAAGGTAAAGTGGACAAATAGGAAGCATCTTTCAATATAATGGCAAATTTTCAGGTCTAAAATTAATGATGCATTTCCTGCATTTACCTTGGAGTCTTACTGGGACAAAGGTTGACTGCTTTGTAAGTTCTTCCATGTCGTTACTTTGGTCTCCGTTGCATATGTGCTATGTAAATACTATTCACTGACTGTTGGCTGGATATTTAACGTTGGTAACGGGAGAATCTCAGTACCACTAGTTTGCTTTTCATGTTGCTGACCAGAAGAGGGTCCTCCAACATTAAACAAGGCTGTCATTGCCTGATTTTTATGATGTAAAGGTTATTTAAACTTAGCCACGTATTTTGTTCTTTTAGTTTTCTCATGTGTAAAATGATAAACCTTGTGCCGGCATGTTAGTGCTGCATGTTAATCCTCCGCCCTGTGGTGCCAGCAGTCCATATGGATGTTGTTTCATGTCCCCACTGCTCCACTTCCAATTGAGCTCTCTGCTTATGGCTTGAGAAAGCAGCAAAGAATAACCCAAGTCGGGCTTGACACCTTGGCCTAGTGGCTAGATTGTCACCGTGCATGGATCACATCGGCTCGGCTCTGACAGCTGTGGTCACTTCGAATGGGAAGCAGGGGGCAGAGGATTTTTCTCTCTATATATCTTCCTTTCCAATAAAAATAAATAAATCTTTAAAAAAGCAGGATATCCCAAGTCCCTGTGACCCTGCATGCACATGGGAGACCCAGAAGCTCCAGGCTCCCAGCTTCAGATCAGCTTAGCCTTGGTTAAGTTATTTAATGGTTCCCTGTCTCTCTTCTCTCTAAGTAAATTCTGTCTTATAAATTAAAAAATTTAAATTAAAGTATTCCTTTGAAAGAATGAGTGATAGGAGAAATAGATGAGGGGATAAATGATAAATAGACAAACACACACAGACACACACACGTGCGTGCACACATCATCTATTTGCTTGCTGTCTTTCCAAATAGTCATGGCAGAACCATGCTGAAGCTAGGAGCATGAAACTCCATCTGGGCAATTCACATAGGTGCTAGGAGCCCAAATACTTCCTCTATCTAGCCCTGTTTCCTAGACCCTTTAACAGGAAACTGAGTCTTAAACGGAACGTGTGGAACTTGGCTGATGCTCATGTGGGATTCTGGCATTGTAGGAAGCACTTTAGACTGTGTTCCACAACACTGGCCCCAGAGAATGAGAATCCTTATAACTGTCATCCCACCAATGGTAAACTGGTTCACAGAAATGCTTGGAAAAGTGCAAAAATGTAAAAAAAAATTGTTAATCCAGCAAGGAACATCTGGTAATTTAGCTGTTTCATAATTAAATATTAGAGTGTCCTTCTAATGTGGATAGAATTTAATATCACCTATGTTATAATTATAGCAGTCACAGGAATACACATAGATCTATACACATATACTAAAACACAATTTTTAAGCAAAGAAGAGCTGGAGACTTTTTTCTAGATTTGAAACAGTTTAGCTTGTGAGAGAGCATATTGTTTTATAGGATGTCCTACGTGGTAAGTTTTGTACAGCAGAAGATGGCTCAAAGGTGTGCTTTTTATGGTTCAGCTAGTTTAATAAGCTTATAAAATTTTTATCTGATTAAACATAAAACATTTAAACAATCTGTGTGACCCTAGTTGTTTACTAAAAAGATTGTTTATTTTAATTTTCTATTTACAAAATAAATTCTGGTACTTTTAGCTGTTGCTCACACTTTAGAGATTTTCTTCCCCCTGAAGCACCTACTAATATTTTAACTGTTCCCTCTAAGTTCTATCACTATGGTGAGGCCATGCATGAAACCTGTTGACTTTTAAGGACCCAGTGATAGTCACTGCAGCTGGCATTGTGGCAAGCCATGTGAAGCTATTTTCTGTGATGTGAGCATCCCATAAGGATACTGGTTCATGTCCTGGTTACATCACATCCAGTCCAGCTCCCTACCTGGAAAAAACAGCAGAATATGACTCAGGTGTTTGGAAGTCCCTTCCTTGTCTCAAGGGAAATGTAAATTAAGCTCCTGGCTCCTGGTTTTGACCTGGCCCAGCTCCAGATTTTGCACTCATTTGTGGAGTAGGCCTGCAGATGAGAGAGCTGTTGCTCTGTTTCATTCCCACTTCTTCCCTCTCTATATTCCTTTTTTTTTTTAAAAAAAGAGAAAAAGTGAGAATACTTCCAGGGGCAGGATAAAAGTTAAAAACAAATATAGAAAAAGAAAACAAGTCAGAGGCATGTTTTATAATAATAAAGGGTGCAGTCAAGAAAGAGTATGTGTATGTATGTGTGTGACGGTATCTCATCAGAGTGCTGGTCCAGGATCTGTCTGCTCTGCCTTGCTACTGAAGTGCCAGGAAAGGCAGCTATGTTCCAGGCAGCTGGGTTTATGTTCCCTGGTAAGAGACTCAAATGAACTGCTGAAGCTCTCTCTCTCTTGTGCCTTTCAAATAGCTTGCTAGATAATTCTTAAAAAGGAATTATTTACTTAATTTAGGAATGTGCCAAACAAAAGCAACACATATATACTCATAAATTAAGGTAGAAACATCATAGAAAAGATGCAAAAATGACAAAAATATAATGTGATAATTAAAACATATTGAAAGTCCTATATATATTGTTCAGAGCAAAATATAATCAGTAGAAGTGTTTGCTTTAAAAGCATGACATCCGTCACAGTTGTGTGGAATATTTCTGGCAAACATAAGGAATGAAATACTGACACACGCTATAATATCATTGGACTTTGAAACATATGTTAAAAGGTAAACTGAGGTACTGTAAAGCCTTAAGGAGTTTACTTGAGAGGGCAGCATTGATGAATTGGGCAGTTCTAGCCTGCTCGTGGTTAGGGTTGCATTGAAGTGTTCAAGAACATGTTCATGCTGGTTTTACTAAAATTGTGCAAAAAAAAAAAAATAACCTGGCTAAAGTGGAGAAGCAAGTTCAAGTTCCAGTTAGACATTAGTTGATCATTTCTGACTAAGTAAGATTATGTTTTTATTTTTCCCAGGATACAACCATTTAAGTTACGTTTTGGTTTGCTCACTTAAGATGTGATGGCTCCCCTGAATGGTGAGAAAGCATGGCAGGGAAGAGATCAGTGTCAAACTCATGTATCTTACATGACTTCGCATGAAATGCCAGGACAGCAGATCCTTTGAGACAGAAAGTAGCTTCCTGTTCCAGGAGATGGGAAAGGGGAAAAAATGTGTGGGTTTTTTTTTTGTGTGTGTGTGTCTATGTGATAAAAATATGAATAAGATGGTGGTGTTGATTTTACAAATGCAAATACAATAAGGAACTGAATAGCACATTTCAAAAGGGTGAATTTTATAACATGAATTATTTCATAATCAACCTATTATCAAAAGTCATAATATATAATTTTGAAAATTGAGTCTTGCAAATGGACTGCCAGTGAATTCCAGTGAATAATTTCTATTTATAAGTTTGTTCATCTTTGTTGACATTTTTTCTTGAGGCTTGGGGAACTCAGAGGAATGATATGTCTTTTCATTTGTCATCCACAATGACACATTAAATATGCTTTTGGAAACATTTTATTTTTAATGCTGCAAGGTCCTTCAGAGAAAAATGTTTTCCATTTAGTAAAAGTTTTGTTTTCCCCCTCAGATGTTAAACTTTTAGACCTTGAAAAACTACTTTTTTGTAGCTGTTTTAGGGGCCAGATAGAAATAAATAGAAGGGTAATATCATTCATTCATCCAAACATTCAACTAATGCATGTTGAGTTCTTGAATTGTATGATGCTTGGCTAGATATTGCTTATACACAACTGGATAAACAGGTTGAAATACACAAACTTTAGCACTTTTAGTTTAGTCTTCATGCAAAAGTAATTTTCCCAGAACCTAAGATAAAATGTGCCTAAATCATTTAACATTTTCATGCTGATCTTAGACTAAGACCTAAACACATGATTCCAATATAGGAGTTTCCTTGATTTATGTGAAGATGTCCAGGTAACTTTGTGTTATATGCCAGATATTGTAACTTTCCCTTTACTGCATTTTGTGTATATGCATCTGTTTATTATGCTTTTGTATTTTATGTTGAATTCCAGGTACCAGGAGGAAAAACTGAGTTGTGCTCACAACTGTCTCTCTCTTTTTCTTGCCATTGCATTTCAGATAAGTTTTACAATTATAAAACAAAAATTGAATACCACTTGCCATGTTTCACCTGTTAACAGCTTCTGTTAGTATGTTTGTCACCATTACTGAACCATACCCAAATTCCCCTATTTTCAGTCCCCCAAAATCTTTTATTTCTCCCTCCTGGCCTCTAATAATTGACATTTCAAACAATCCAAGTCTTGACATATGAATTCCTCTGTAAGTACCTGTTAAGAAACTAAATAAACCTGACCTCAATTTTATATTGTCTGATATGGGAATTGCTTCCAGACTGCTCTTGGTGTCACTGTTGGCATTTTTTCTGTATATAGAATAAAAACGAAATAAACTCTTAGAATGTTATTGATGTTCTGTCTGTAGTATTACTACCCCTTCTCCTATGAGTCTCCCCCAAAGTGACTTGCTTTTCCTTGCATGCATATTCCAGACCTATTGAAATACATATAGTGCTTTGCTCATTCTATTTTTCTTCATGGGGTACTGAATATTCTTCTATATCCATGTGAACAATAAAACTGGAAGATTGTCCAAGATTCACAGGAATTTTTTTTCATCTGTCTATCCCCAGTGCTTATTAAAGCATCTAGAAATGTTTGTTGAGCTAAACTGACCTCAAACTCAACAGTAAGCAACTTCTTACTGCACTGGATTTTATTTTAATTTCAGGCACTTAGTATTTTTCATTAAGTCTTGATTTACTCACATTTTATGTCTCTCATGAGGGCACAGCCAGACAAGTGTGAATAGCCTATGATTCTTGAATGAGTGCACAGAATATTTCCATTTAAACTCTTGTGCAGATAAACACTTTGGCACCATTAATATTGTATCTGCCTTTATTTAATATGCAGTCAAAATCCCATTTATCAAGTTAAGTTACTAGAAATAAGGACAAATGAGAAATAATACACATTAAAAACAAATCTTGCTAGAGAAGCATTTCAGTCTACTTTAAGTCAGGTGGAGAATGCTCCTAGACCATGGTTCTTTTAAATATTGGGCGTCTGGGATTCTCCATTTGACGTGTTAGTTGGGTTCTGGGGCGATCAGAGCAGGCCAGAAGCTGCAGTATCCACATTTAGATTCGGCTAGCCTGTTTCTCTTTTACAGCATCCTCAGGGAACACATGAGGAATTTTTGAAAACTTCTTTTTTCCCTTCATTAATATTCTTTCAGATCTCAGTGGGTATTATTTTGTGAAAAGTGTTGCATGATCTTAGGTTTTGGGGAAAAACTGCAGGCAGTATTGATCTCCTTGAGAATATTGCAGGCTGATTCCATTCAGATTATATGCCAAGAGCTTTTATAGCTCCTATTTTAAGAACCCTCTAACCATATTAAGTAAAACATTTTATATTTAACCAAGAAACTCAGTGTGTATTTTTTGTTTTGTTTTATTTTGCCTGGAAACACTTATAGATTTTCTGCTAAAAACACTTGGAAAAGTGCAATTTGGGGCTGTGTTTCATGATTTTCTGAAGAAATAACTTAATTACTGGGCTTTACTTTAGGCTTCAGCTGCAAAAACAAACAAACAAAAAAAAGCAAAAAACTATTTTCTGTAGAACTTGAAGGCAGTGTAGTCTGGTACCCAGCCAAGTAACTCCAAGTTTATTTACTGGGTTGGCTCCCCGATGGAGGATCTGTCACCTGAAGAGTAACCATACCTCTGTGAACACAGGACAGAAGCTGATGTCTTTTGTAAAATCCACTTGACACTTGGTTGATTATATTTTTTCTGAGTAAAGCATTGTAAAAATAGGAAAATAAACATGCTTTTGATTCTTCCAGAGTTGTCTGTTTTCATAACAAGATGAGAACAAACATATTTGAAACCAGTATCCTTGTCTGCATTGTTTTTTTCCAACTTTACTACCGTTTGTGTTCGATTAGTTTTACATATAATAATGTCCATTGGGATGAATTCTCTAGATTAGAGCATATGCCAAAATCAATTTGAAATGTCCACGTGAAGATATGTATATATATTTATGTATTTGGCTGATTGCTGTCCTTTGCTAACTCGAATAAATGCATGAAAACTCTGGATAAATATGTTAGAAAAAATGATATGTAATACAGATTAGAGTGTGATGATTTCATTGTTTGATGAGAACATCACAAGCACAGAAGTCTTGGCAGGTAAGGTGCGAGTCTCAGTCATTCAAATTCTGTGACTCGAGAGAGACGATAAAACAGAGAAGCTCTCCACTCCTCTGTCTGGCTTCCTGGAACTTTGGCTTGAGTTTTATGCCTTTCTAACAATCAGTTGACTAACCCTAGAAAATGGGTATCAGGTGTTCCCTGATATTCAGGGTCTTCAGAAGTTTATAGAAAATGCCAATTGTGGAAAAATATAGCAGAATATCAAAAAGGTTTTTTTTTGCAGCAAAATAAACATACTATAAATTGACCATTTCCTGAACATTTTGAAGCTAGCCTCAGGCATTTTAGAGCAGCTACTTTGAAATTTACTTACCTTGTATCTAGCACCCTAGAAATGTCAAGATGGATGATAAAAGCAGATTAAGATAAAAATAATGCAAATACAAATAAAAATCGAGTTTGTATTAATCTACAAGTGAGAGTGTTTATTTAAACAAAAAAACCTAAAATGTGGTTCTAATTCATGACAAATCTGCAATGAGGGATTGCCCTTCCCACTGCTTAAATCACTTTCTTTAATGTCTGGATAGACTTGGCCAGATAGTGATACCTGTTATATTTCCATCTTTATTGTAATTGATTATTTGTCTAGTTCCTAGAGGAAGGCAGAATCAATCTATCTATGTATCTGTCTATGTATCTAGCTATGTATCTATCTATGATCACCACTGAAAGTTCTGTTGTAATCCCATATTTCCTAGGGTAGAAGTTCTTTGGGAGATTCGGTAAATGCTTTCAGTATGATGGCAAAGATTCTGTCTCACTTCTCTATAATTCTTTGTTCTTCCATCAACAATTCTACTTCCTTTGTTCTATGCGTTCCTGAAGCTCTGTATGCAACAGTTAGATTCTGGGAGCTCTCTCATAATAAACTAAAGCCATGAGTAGTATGCACAGATGAAATACAAAGGTTTTTATAAGCACCGTCTTGATTACAACATTAGTAACAAGTAAATGCTCAACAGTAGCATGATGTTGGATGCATTAGGATACAACCACACTATCGAAGATTATGTAGCCATCACAGAGAGTGGGTGCAAGCTCTATAATTGATAGGAAATGGTTTTTATGTACAACTATGAGATTAAGACTAGAAGCATATATGACTGCATATATGACTGCTTTTTCAAACAATTTGTCATGTAAATTGTGTTTTATGAAGACCATGAATTTCATTTTTTACACTAAAACAAAATTATTCTAAATTGTTAAGTATGATCAGGATGTGATTTGAGGCAATCAGACTGATCAAACATTGGTATTAAAAAAGCCTGTCTCTGAGCAACACATATTATGCTAAAATTAAAGTCAGAATAAACAACATATATGTATTAGGAAGCTTGTGGTTAAGTCACTACCGAGGATGGCCACATGCAATGTTGAAATGCTCGAGTTCCAGTCCCAGCTTCTTTTCCGTTTCAGCTTCCTGTAATCTTTGGGGGCAGCATGTAATGACTCAAGTAATTGGGTTCCCTCTAGCGTTGCGGGAGACCAAGATTACATTCCTAAGTTGTGCTTTTCGTGTGCTTGGGTCTGACTGTTAGGGCTAATGGGGGAGTGAATCAGCAGATAGTTTATTTCAAATAAATAAAACAAATAAAAGTTTGTGATTTTTTCCTTAGCACGTGTGACAGTAAGAGAGCTTCTCTCTGGTTTACTTCCACAGTGTGCAGCAGCTGAAGGTGGCCCAGGCAGAAGCTAGCAGTCAGAAACTCAGTGTGGGTCTGCCATGTGGGTAGCAAAACCCCAAATGCCATCACCTGCAGTCACACAGGATGCACTCCAGCAGGAAGCTGGCATTGAGAGCAGAACCCAGCTGAGAACCCCAGCACTCTGAGAAGGGATGTAGGCCTTGCAAACAGTACCTTAATTCCTAGCACAATCTCCCACCCAAAAAATTATAGTGTGCTGGCTCAGATTTCATACACTTTTCATGTCTTATTTTCATATTCCTTGTCTATTTTCCCAATTCGGGAGCTTGTTATTCTGTTATATTTCTGTTATTTTCTACATAATAAGCTTTTCTATTTTAAATATGTAGAAACCATTTTCCCCATTAGATGTATCTCTTTCAGCTACCTTTCTAACTTTCAGCAACCTTCTTACACATGAGTGCTATTGGAATTAGTTACAGGTCTGTCAGTAAACAAAAAGCAGAAAGACAAAATTTAAGAATCTTAAGTATGACAAGTGGACATAATGTTTGGCTTTGAGTGATCTATTGAACAGAATAGTTAGTTACCTTTTCATTTATTAAGGGACAAAGAAAGTGAGACAGATTGATATCCTCCCCAGCTGTTTCAGTCCCCAGGTGCCAGTAACAGTGGTGTTGGTGCAGACCCAAGGGGGGTGCCCCGTTCTCCCACCTGCCTGACATGGACTCAAGTCCTTGAGCCATGACCTGCTTCCTTTAAGAGAGCGAGTGCTCAGGCAGCTGGAGTTAGTAACACAGCTGGGATTCAAACCCAGACACTGTAATGGAGAGTGTGGCCATTGTAACCAGTTGTTTAACTTCTAAGCCAAATGTCCATAAAAGAAAGTATTTAAATTGCTCCATGAATTGCTGTAACATTGTTTCCCAGCAAAGATATCAATTCATTTTAAAAAAAATGTGTATTAGCTTTGTTCAGATGATAGGGAGAGGTGTTGATAGCTATTGGGAGCAACTGAAAATGGAACCATATGAAACACGTGGCTCTGCTCTGCTTCCGACTGCTGCAGCACAGCTTCCAGCAGGCAGGTGCAAATCACATGCTTGCAAAGTTGATAAATAATGTCAAGTTGAGAGATTGAGTGCACTTTAATTTCATATGTGATATTTTAACTGAACTTTGGAATATGGTAGCATTTAGGGAAGCAGACAAAGAATAGAAGTTGGAGGCTGAAAAGTGCAGGGTAACTCTGATGGCTTACAGGTAACATGGTTTAGCTGAAATATAGAGTTCTGGGAAATATCAATTCACATGAAATGCTTTGGTTTGTTCTCATTAGGAAATGGAAGGAGGTAGCGGACATTTTGGATCAGAAAAGCAGCATGAGCAAAATTGTGTTTCAGGAGGATTAATCTGGAAATCTATAGGGAAGGATTAGAGCCAGGAGACTGTCAGAAGGAAACTCAGCACGGAAGCTCTTGCGTCTGTCCAAGGAAGAACCAGTGAAACCTCACTCTTCAGCGATAGACATGCCAGCGCAGCGGAGGGGAGGGGAGAGGCAGGCCACCTGATGAAAGCAGGCCAGCCTTTGAACATTTGATGCCTCTACCTCATGCTATTTCTAAAGCATTTTCATACAGTTTCAACCTTTCAAAACGTGAAAGGAATATGATCATATTGATTTATTCTCCTCTTTCTCTGCTTAATTATCATTTTAAGAAGTGCTTTTCTAGTGTGGGCTTCTTCCTCTGATAAATGAAATGATCCCATTTTGATGTGCCCAGCAAGAACAGTTAGCCTTTCAGTGTCCCATACACTTCAGCTTGGTTCCCCACTGCTTTGCTTTCCTTCCTCTGTGGTGTCTCACGGCCTCAGGATTTAGGTTACGCTGACAGGCTGATCTATTTGTGGCAATACCTTGTAGTATGTGGAATCCATGGTAACACATGGGGAGTTAAATATCACAAAGCCCAATGATTATAACAGGGGAAAAATATCTTTAGGTTTTTTTAAGGACCATATTTAAAAATGTAATTGAATTGAGCTTTCTTTGGTGTAGCCGGAGTAATACAGACCATTGAACATTCCATGTCCTCAGGATAGTATTTCTTTCTGTTTCCTTTCCATGATAGTTCATAGTTTCTCTAAAACTTTCTATCTGTTTTACAGTAATTTTCTCTGTTGCCTGTATAACTTGTGACTTACACAATTGTTTCATGCGTATTTCCAACCCCATTGACACATTTACAGTGTATTGAACTTCATCCCAATTCTTTATCAGTGTTTCATACTTTGAAATCTTACTGCCCAAATTGATTAGAAACTGTTACAGATAAGGTATAGAGACTTGTAAAAATACATTCATAGTTTTTATTGACATTGTTAATGACCCATCAGCCAATTTTAAGAGAAAAATAGTATTCCAACAGTTAGAAATGTTTGTCTGAAATTCCCACAGCACCACTGTTAATTAAGCATATCCATTTTACACATGTCCGAGGAAGGACAAGAGTTGGTGAATGAGTTTAAGAATCATCATACATTTTCTTTTTTTAAAAAACGATTTATTTACTTTTATTACAAGGTCAGAGATATACAGAGAGGAGGAGAGACAGAGAGGAAGATCTTCTGTCTGATGATTCACTCCCCAATTGACTGCAACGGCCGGTGCTGTGCCAACCTGCAGCCAGGAGCCAGGAACTTCCTCCAGGTCTCCCACATGGGTACAGGTACCCAAAGCTTTGGGCTGTCCTCGACTGCTTTCCCAGGCCACAAGCAGGGAGCTGGATGGGAAGTAGAGCCTCTGGGATTAGAACCAGTGCCCATATGAGATCCCGGCATATTCAAGGTGAGGACTTTAGCCACTAAGGCCACGATGCCGGGCCCCATCAGACATTTTCTTCTCAAATCTCCACTTGCCAGTGATTGTGGATATTCAGCATCCTGTAGCTCCACCCAGTCTTGGGCCAGCTTCCCAGCTGCTGCCATCTTCCGTAACCTCCCCATCCCCCAAATGCACATAAGTCTTTAAATAGGTATGCTCGGATTGCTGGAGATAACCCCATTATGTTTTGCTTTCTTGTTTCCATTAGTTGGCCATTGGCAGTCCAAGACTAGTGACTTATCCAAATCATTAGTCTAACCTACATCTGGCAGTCTGAGTCTATTCCAGCCCTGCCTACTTTCTCAAAACGTGACTAATACCTGAGTTATTTTTGACATCTGCAAATCAGAACTCATAATCATCCCTTTCTGGCATTCTTTTTTTAACATATATTTTTATTGCATTTCCTTTTTTTAAAACTAATTACATTGCATTATGTGACACATTTTTTTATGCACTGGGATTCCCCCCGCCCCTCCCAAAACCCTCCCCCCACGGTGGATTGCTCCACCTTGTTGCATTTCCATAGTTCAAATTCATTTGACATTCTTTCATTGGAGGTATTTACCAAGCATAAAGTCCAGCATCTTATTGTCCTGGTAAGTTCAATGGTTTCTTGGTGAGACCATCTCTGGTCTGAAGGTAGAGCCGGCATAGTATCATTCCAATCAATTAAAAGTCCCAACATAATATTTCCAACCATTTACAACATTATGGCATTAATTGACATGGTATTGATTAACCAGTATGTTAATAGGAAAATGCAGGTTCTCAACCACAACCTGTGACTTCTTCATAGACATTTCAGTTTTGATTTACATTCAACCATATTCTATACACCTTAAAATGGCTTAGATTGCTATTCAGCTGTCTCATGCCTATTTTAATTTTAGTCTTTAGCAGTTTATAGCATTGAAGCATGATTTCGCTGAACCTGACTGTTTTTCAGGAGGTCTAACTCTATAATTCTAACAGGATATATGTCAACAGTTTAGGTGAGCATGTTTAGGAGGGGTGTGCAGAGAAATCTTCCATACCCCAGTGAGGAGTAACTAATCTTTGTGTCCCACCCAGTGAGGTATAAGTGCATGCATCCCCGCTGACCGTTTCCTGTCTGGTTCTAAGCTTTCCTTGTTGTTCTCTGTCTATGTATTCTCGTTTTGTTTGTTTGTTTTGAGGGGTTTCTGCAGCGCTCCTGATGGTTATTACGAGAGGGGGGTGGGGACCCAAAGTTGGAAGCAGGCAAGGACCAGAGAAAGCTTCTCTCCCTAGTCCCGAAGGAAGTTTACTGTTCTTCTGTTTCTGCGGACCGCTCAGGGATCCTGGTTGTTGTTCCGATGACCTTTCTGGCATTCTAACTGACTTACTCGTATTTATAGCCCAAATATCATTGATTGCATTGGAAATGTTTAAAATACTTTACCTGCCATGTGTTTTTTGGACACTTATTTCCCCTTGTAGTCAGTCTACATTCTGTCATCTTAAATTTTCAGTCCTTTTTTTTTAGTTTTTAAGGTTTATTTATTTTTCTTGGAAAGGCAAATTTACAGAGACAAGGAGATACAGAGGGAAAGATCTTTCACCCACTAGTTTGCTCCCCAAGTGGTCACATTGGCCGGAGCTAAGCCAAGCTGAAGCCAGGACCCAGGAGCCAGGAGCTTCTTCTGGGTCTCCCACATGGGTGCAAGATTCCAAGACTTTGAGCCATCCTCAGCTGCTTTCCCAGGGTACAAGCAGGGAGCTGGATCAGAAGCGGAACATCTGGACTCAAACTGGTGCTTGTGTGGGATTTCTGTACTTGAAAGGCAAGGCTTTAGCCACTGGGCCATCATGCTGGGCCCTCAACCTATTGGAAGTAGCTTCCTTTAGAGTCAGGGAAACTGAGATCATATCAATGAAGAGATTTCTTCATGTCTTGATGGAAGCTATTCATTTAGAATGGAGTGGAGTATGAGTGTGTTGATTTAAATAGGTAGTCAAGAAAGGTATCTTTGGGAAGTAGTGCTTGTATTTCAATCATGTTATAAAAATTTAAGACACAGCCACAAGTAGATCTCAGGGAAGAACTTTATACACAAAGAAAACAACAGTTAACATAGCTCTGCAAAGAGGATCACACAGCACTCTACAATGCTGGGGGATGTAAGAGGATGAGTTCGAAGATGGCCTGTCTGCCTAGATCATATTGTTTCCAATATGCTTTACCAAGGAAAAATTTTGCATTCAGATTGGGCTCTGAAGTCACTAAAGAACATTGAGCACATTAGTATCATCTCTTCTTTGTTTAAAGAATATCACATTGTTTGCTGTTTGGAGAGAAGTCTGGGAAAGGCAAAATATAGTTCTGCACAAAACAGAGACAGTGAATCCAGAATGAGAATCTTTGGCATATGCCGGGGAGAAGATGATCTTGCTTACCTAATGTTGGTGTAAGAGGAACAAAAGACAGCTAGAAGACCAGTGAATTTTGAAAGTGGTGACAGCCGTTTGGTAGTCGTCCATGGATCCAGGCCTTCCTGGTCTATGTGGGAGTTCATGAGGGCACAGCACACTGCACCACCTGGGGAAACTGATAAAGAGTTAGGCAAACTGAGACCCCACTTTGACTTGATGGTTGGCAGGGGTTCCAGGACCCATCATAAATATCCTTTTTTTTCTCTGCTTAGAATGTCCCCACCTTGCAGTGGAGAAATGAGGGAACCACTTAGGGGCTGCTGCAGTCTGGTCAGGCTTATAGATTGTTCTCATCAAGATTGTACCTTAACTTGACGGTGGCTATGAGGATTTGGGGGACCAATTAAGTTGCTGTTACTGGTGCTCTGGGCCTGTGTAAGCCTCACTGTTAGCTTCAGTAAAGGGATTGGTTGGCTGACTCCTTGTCACCTCCTTTCTGCAGTGGTTTTCTGTGGGGCCTCTTTTGCCTCGCCTCGGGATCCTCCAAGAGGACTGCGCAGAGCAGCCTTACCGCAGGCTTCAGCGTGGAAAAAACATACTAAGTGAAACAAATGTAAATTCCAAAGTGACTTCTAGCCTGTTTTCAAAGCAACTGAGAAAATGGAAGTGTCATTTTGAGATAGAAACGTCGAAGGGAGCAATGGATTTGGGGACAAACAGAAGTCTCTCTTGGCCATCTTTGCTTTCTGTGTGTTATTCATCCAAGAATTGCTGCTCAGTTGGCTGCTAACTAGATGAGTTGAAAACTCACAGGAAGGGCCAAGTTGAATAAAAACAACGTGGTTGCCGCTTTGGTGTTACGACAATGAGGGCAGACCCGAGAGAGTGCTCACATCTCCACGTTGCACACCCCAGGTTGCACATATAGAATCAAAGAACACGGAAAAGTTTCTGAGAAGATGCTTTTGTACAAGTGAAAGGAAACCCAGGGCTGTGTGTCATGGCAAAATACAGATAAAATGTTTAAGAAAAACAATATGTCAAAGTGGGTTAAAAATTAAAATCGCTGAGTCTAATGAGAAGCAAAATATTGCAGAAGTAAGTGTTGGTAGAGACCAGAGCAGGGCAGAAACCATGCCAATCAGTGGATTTGCAAAACACAGAGGTAAATGACCATGTGAATACTAAGAAAATACAAAATTATTCATGGTGTTTCCTAAGCAAAATACATTTTCTGGGGCAGAGTTTAGAGAAGGCATATTGAGAAACTATCTTCTTTGTTTTTGGTTTTATTTTGATTTGAGATAGTTTGACTAAGTGTTTTTCTACTTGAAAGAAAAGTAGATTCGTTAATAGAGATGGGTTCCCATCTCTTAGAACTAATGCTTGAGAAATTACAGGTTTTCAACCTGTTGATCAAAAATCTAGCTGAAGAAAGAAGAAGGAAAGCACAGAAAAAGGGACTGAGAGAAAGATTGAACTCCCTTGTCAATGTTCAGTCTCTTTCTGATTGTGTGACAGTGTATAACAACTATAACAAACTATGCCACAGTTATGCGTTGGTTTATCGTTTTTTTTCTCTGATCGGTTTTTGTGCTGTGGCATTAATCTAGAAGACAATTTCTGATGAAGATTTTGTATATGTACACATGTGTCACTTTGGCCTACAGTTTGAACTTTTTGTTGAGTCCTGAACAACATGGTTTTCACTGGACGCATGGAATCAGTGTGCTTGCTTGTGAACAGGCTGTAAAATAGAAGCTCCCTCTGGTGGTTTACTTTCTAGATGACCAGACATAGCAGTGCAAAACTAGATCCTGTTCAAAGTGGGCCTAAGG
Organism: Ochotona princeps; assembly: GCF_030435755.1. Classification (NCBI taxonomy): domain Eukaryota; kingdom Metazoa; phylum Chordata; class Mammalia; order Lagomorpha; family Ochotonidae; genus Ochotona; species Ochotona princeps. The sequence goes on along the minus strand of NC_080843.1, from coordinate 15,582,204 downwards.
ATAGATTACTGAAGTCTTTTGCTTCTCACTGTCTTTCTCCCCTTTTTCCTTCTTAACTTGAAACATGGTGTGAGTTAGACTGGATACCTATATAAGAGTTACGGGGAAAAATCTAGATGGAGGGTAAACTTCTGCAAAATTAAAAGGACATGGAGCTGAACACCGAGAGCCCTGCTACTTAAGGCTTGATCTTCTGTGCCCCTAAGAAAACACTTTTCACAAAAGCCTTTTCTTCAGTTTGCTGACTACAGGGCAATAGCTCTGGTAGAACAGCAATAGCAAGTGCTTCTGCTTTCGACTGTAACATTGCTTTATTTGCTTGTTGCCAAGAGATGGGCTTCTTGTGCCAACTTAGCATAGTCCTTTTAGGTAACATACATGAGAAAGCAGTGCTTTATGGGGCCTCAATAATGTATAATTTTCTATAAATATTCTTTGTTGAAGTGCTGGAATGTGCTGGAGTATTAAAAGTGGTGTTATGACTTTTATATCTTTTCCTTACCTAACTCCTAAAATTATTTACACCTTGAGCTTCTAAGTAGCATGTGCATTAATAAATGGTGATGGTTCTGTTATTTCAAGGCATGATATTCTGTTATTATTTCTATTTTTTTTCACTCCATTTAACCAAACTTGCCAAAATCCCTTGTATAACCTCCCTTTGTTACATTGGGGATACAGTATTAACTGAGCTCACTGTCTGCTTTTACCTTTGAAAAAATTTCTTCCTGACTTCTCTTACACACATTTTGTAACTTCAGTTGTTTTAATGGCTGTAAATATAGGCTCAACGCAGGTGACTCTGTCCATTCACCTGCTTTTTATTTGTTTTCTATCATTGAGAATTGCCTTTTAGGAATTACAACAAAACAAAGATTTAGAAGAGAATTAATTGCCTACATCAAGGAATAGATAGCTCCAAATCTTAAACATTTTTTTGGCTTCTGACATACACAAGTCAGTTACCAATTCTATATTCATCCTGTATACCAAATTGAAAAACACTTACAATTCATATAAGAAATCAATCAGCAGACAAATCATGTTCATTCTGCTGTACAAACAGCATTCTCTCTTCTTTAATGATTCACTGTTTCTTACTTAGTTTACATTAATCTCTTAGCTTACCGATCGGGTGGTCTTGTTGATTATAGTGGCACTGTCAGATCTTTCTAAAGCAAGGCTTTGATAACTGTATCTTTACTCTTTATCCATTAATACAGTATCATGGTTTGAGGAAAGGTGTCAGAGTTGGTAATTTAGCTTCCTCCTACTCCCTACTTCTGTGATCTGTCTGAACAACTTTTTTTTTTAAGATTGATTTATTTTACTTGAAAGTCAGAGAAAGAGAAAGAAAGAAAGAGATATTTTCCATTTGCTGATTCACTCAACTAATGACCATAATGGCCTGAGCTGGGCTGATCAGAAGCTGGGAGCCAGGGCTTGTTGCAGGTCAATGGGTGCAGTGGCCCGAGGACTGGAGCCATCCTACGGTGTTTCCAAGGCCATTACTGGGGAGGTGGAGCAACTTGGACTCAAATCAGCACCCATTCGGGATGCCAGTGTGGCAGGTGCTGGTCCCTCCACTTCTTTCCTATGTTTGTTCTTCTTGGAATAAAACTAAGATCGTGTGTTTCATTTCTTTATAGAAAAGTTTGTTCTGAATAGTTTTAACAAGTTTTGTCCCCTAACAAGTTACCTCTTTTCAAAATTACTTCTGAGAAACAAAATGAAGTTAAACATGAGAGAATAAACTCAGGTTTGTGGATTACCAATAATAATGTTTCCTACCAGCAGTATAAATATCAGTTTTGATAATTACTTTGTTTTTTTATGTTGTTATCATTTTAAACATACTTGCAGAGTCATTCTTCATATAATTTCTTTTACTCAGTTCTCTGTTAATACCATGAATCCTAGACATATCCTGAGGACAAGCAAGCAGTCACCTTTACTTATGGGAACAGGTGCTAGGTTGTTTCCAGAGTCTCATTTTCTAAGGCAGATTGCTTAATAATCATTCATAGTACCTCTGCATTCTTGAATTTTCTGATTGTACCTTTCTACATGTTTTTGCTGTTCAACTTGTATTATTATCTTTAATCAACACTTCAAAAGTACCATTGCAAAAGAAAGGGAGGTCCCTGTTTTATGGAAATCAAACTAAGAAGTTTAAGTTGTTCATTATAGAACTTAATGGAATTATCAGTTAAAAACTTGGAAGCTTTGAAGATGTGAATAGGATTGAGTGAGCAGAGACAGGGAGGTGCTAAAACAGGTCTGTATTTCTCAGTGCCAAGATCATAGTGAGAACTGGGGGTGGTGACTTAGTGAAGAGGAGTCGTTGAAACAAACACTTGAGTGGAGTGGAAGTGATACAAGTCATTTGAAGGTGAGATGGAGCTTGAAAATCAGGGGGCAGCCAGCAGTGGGACTCAAAGCAGGAGTAGCTAAGCATTAGGGAGCAAGGCAATTTTTTTGTGAGACATTTCAGGCTGATTGCAGGGGAGGATGGTAGAGACCAGGGAGGAGAAGAAACAGGAAATTACAGTATAAGTCACAGATGAAAAATTTCAACACCCATGTGAAGATCTTTTTTCAGTAGCTAGATACTACAGTATTGAAATGTGCCACCAAAATTGACTCACCTCAGGGGAGCTAAGGTGACAGGTTAATGTCCTGGTAACAGACGGCTTTCCTTTCCCTTTCAGTAAAGCGTGAAGTAGATAGCAAATCTACAGATGTAAGCACTTTAAAATTTACTTGTGTTTGTTGGAACCTGCTTTGAGAGTGTCCTTTGGATACAATCAAAATGTCTAACGTATTTTCTCTTGTGGTTGTAAAAGTATTGCCAAGATGAGAGTGGAAATAGAGATCTTGTAAGGATGGTGCTTTTTTTTTTTTTTAAGCTTTCCATCCTCCTGAACATGTTTGATAGCAGATATGCTTTTAGGACCACAGGATGAGATGAGATTTCACTAAACTCATATCAGTATTTTCTCATTTCAGGACTGAGTAAACTGAGGTTCATAGTGCTTTCAAACTTGCCTCAGGCCCCGTCATTCGCTATATTGGATCAATTGCAGATTCTTTCCCCCGTTCTCTCTGCTCCTTTATTTGAAAATGGCACATTGCACCTTTAAACAGTGTTAGCCTTGATGATCGCAGCATCAGCTGAGAGTATCTTCCTTAAGCTGCTTGTACTAGGAGTTACTGACAATTAAGATATCTGCTCTGCTTTGGACTGTTTCAGTAATGCATTTAGATGCCAGGGGGACCATTTTTCAGCATCTGGAATTGGAAATTCACCTCAAGTCCTTTGATGCTTTGGCCTACGACATGTGTATTTCTCACTTTCTCTAACTTCCAGGTTCTTTTGATTTTACTTTACTGTCTTTAATTCACGAACACTGCACTGTTGTAGTTCAGAATTAAAATTTCTTCCCTCTGGTCCACTAGCAGAGTCTATTAGCAGTTTACTTGCCTCGGTACTTTTGTCTCTCTACTCTCAACAGTCAGAAGCATTTGCTAAGTATCAGCTCTGGTATTTTACTTTCCATTCAGCCACCACCAGAGCCTTTGTATAATAAAAAAAAAAGCTTCTTAGTGTTGCATTTAAAGTCCTCCAAGATCTGTGTACAGTCTAAGCTCCAGACATACTTTCCTTTTGTTATGAACTTTTATGACTCCCTTTTTCCAGGAAAGTCACATTTCTCCTGGCAGTCTCTTACATCTTACAGCTGCATTCTCAGGACTTTTTGTATCTTTCACTGTTATTCTTTCTTGTGACAAGATTATATTCATTGAATCTCCAAATGAAATGGCTCTCTCCTCTGCTCATCTACCATCTGCTGTCCCCTTCTTACTCGCCCGTCAGCCTCAGTGTTGACCCTCTGTCTCCTGGAAGAGTATCTTCTTGTCCTCTCCTCCCCCAAGTCAGTTGTACTCCATTTGTTCTGTGTCTTCAAAGCCAAGTCATACCACAGCATTGTGCCACCTTTCATACCAGCCGTGCTTCCTGCTAGGCTGTTTCCCCATATCAGGCATCTCCCATTATGTGTATACAGTTTTTGTTACGTCGATGTGTACTTCTTTGGTGTTGTACTGTCTTATGCAACTATACTGCCTATTTTCTGTGTGAGCGCTATTATGTTATTGCCTTCCATCTAGTTTTGGGGTTTCTCTTGCCATGTAATACAGCAATTATCATTTTACAAAGGTGGTTTTTATCTCTGCTGTGTGCATGGGGTTATGCTGTTTGATATTTGTATACCTAATATCTAACTTAGTGGGATATGGTAAATATTTATTCATGATTTGGTTGCATTGAAAGAAATTTTTACATAGCCAACAGATGCACAGTTTCATTCTAAATGGAGTATTTTCTCCTGATGTCTTTTTCACTCTATATCACCAGCTTAAAGGGATCCACCTTTTCCCTGATACTCATGTTATATTGCATGTTGATAACTGGTAATGTTTTTTTCTTCCCTGCATCTAAGCTTTGTTAGAGCAGAATTTAATTATACTTTAGATAGCATCTGCTGTCTGTTACAGTAGTTGATGCATGTGCTTTGCAAACCGTGGATGCCACATGAATATGGATCAAAATAAGCGAATGGATGTCTGACGTTTTGAATGAATACTACATGGAAAAGTCAGAGAAGTTAGGAATCTTAAAATAATTTTGGGATAATTTCTTCTGACCTCTTTGTCCTGTATATCAAGAAGTCAGGTTAAAAGGGATTCTGTCAGATTTCTAGGGTCATAGCATTGAAAAGGAGAAATTAGGAGAACTAAAACTGATGATTCTGAGGCAAACTTTTTATAGATTTTCGAATATATTCTTCTGCCTCTCCATGATATGAATCTTTTTTGAGGCTTTACATGGTTATTTTTTTTTTACTGACTGTATAAATTATAAAAATCTCTGATGGATGAATATTTTTTTTAGAAACAAGGGTAAAGGTACTATCTGCGGTAGGCTAACCACCTGCATGGGATTCCAGCATCCATATCATGGCATTATTTGACTCCTCGCTATCCTGATTCAGATCCAAGTTCTTGCTAACCTGCTACTGAAAGCCAGCAGGTGATAGCCTAAGTGTTTGGTCCCTGACACCAGTACCGAAGGACTACACGCACTTCCTCACTCTGGCCTCAGCCTGGACCAATCCTGACTGTTACAAACATTTGAGATGTGAACCACAAGATGGGATGTCTCTCTGTGCCTCTTCATCTCTCTCTTCTCTTTCTGTCTTTCAAAATACAGTATATACAAATTAATATCAGTATAAATCTTTTTAGAAAATCCTTTAGTTTTTCTCGTTTAAAAACTGTGATGACATGCTAGAAATCACATCAGAAAAGATACAGCTACTATGAAGTGACATCTTTATATTAAAGACATTATCATTTTAAAGGATCTTAAGAAAATCATAAAGGCATTTGCTCTTGTGCCTAGAACTCATTTAGAAAAGGACAGCATATACTGCCAGTCCACTTAAAGAAATTGTACAAGTGTGTGATGTATCATAAATGTAAACCAGAAATAATATTTGGTTTAGTTGTCTTATTTATAAAAGTAGTTCGTTGATCAATTTATGTATCTAATTCTGCATAGTTTGTACATGTATACTTCAAGCTGTATAAATACATATCACACGGATCTTTTTATGGTCACAGTATATAAATAATTTGATTCTCTGTAAAAAATTGGTAAGCTTATTTTGATGATAATTATGTATAAAAAATAAGTAATAGTTCCTTATGCCTTTGAAATTTTATATTCTCAGAAAGGCTACAGGATGATTTCTAACTGTATTTTTGTTTTCTAATCTAAAAGATAAATAGGATTTGTGGCCGCCCAGTAAGATCACCTACTCGAAGTCCTCGTTGCTCTTTTGACGAGAGCAAAGAGAAGCATGGGGTGAAGATCTCTGCGAGGAATGGCGAAGAGACGCTGGCCAACAGAAGAAAGTAAGACATTTGTTTTACAACCAGAAAGAGAAAAGAAAGTAAGCCATTAATTTTACCACAGAATAGAGTATACTCAATTAAGTAGAACCAAATATTGGGCATCTTAAAAAAGTTCATAGAAAATATGTGTTATAAAATTATATGTGGGTGTTAAATTTTCTGTGCAAAAATCAGCTTCAGTTAGTTTTGTTTCATAAACCATTTGAAGTAGCATTACATAGCATGGAATAAACTGCATCAGCATTGAATAACTTAAAAAAAATTGTTGGCTCAGGCCCGGCGGCGTGGCCTAGCGACTAAAGTCCTCGCCTTGAAAGCCCCGGGATCCCATATGGGCGCCGGGTTCTAATCCCGGCAGCTCCACTTCCTATCCAGTTCTGTATATCCGGCTTTCCAATAATAATAAAATCTTTAAAAAAAAAATTGTTGGCTCCACTGAGTTAAATTATGAAGTCCATTTTGTAATATTTTTTCTTATATATTCTTTTTTTAACTTGTGGAAGTTCCTAAAAGAATATCACTACCAAAAGCAACTTCTGTTGATTTAAACCAAGTGAAAACTGTTAAAGCAAAGCCATGGAATGGAACAGAATGATTTAGTGTTTTGCATAGTTTGATGTATTTTCTGTAGTAGCTGAAAACAGAAATTCCAGAATGTATGAGTAGTTTCATCAGTGTTAAGTCCACCTCTGTTTGTGGAAAATTTAGCATTTTACATGTAAATAAGTGAGACTAAAAAATATTTTGATGAAAAAAAATCCTGTGATTACTAGATTTTGTGTGCTACAGGAGTTTGATTGTTTAAAATTATGTTCAAGGTTTTGCTCGCTAGGTTATAAAATTAGTTTCAGGTTGTGTGGCACTAGGACAGTTACATTTATGAAGTCTTTCTAAGGTTACATTTATAAATTGAAACAATTCATCTGACTATGTCATTGTAGCTATTACAGAGAGAAAATGGTAATAGTTTTATTTGGTAAGGGTAGGGATTAAATTGACAAAAGGCAAATTAACAGGCAGGCAGAAAAAAAGTATAATCAATTGTTATAGGGATGAGAGTCTGTGGAATATAGGAGACTGTGAGAAGAGCAGCTGATGAAAGTACAGCCTCCTGGTGTACAGAAATAGAGTCTTGTAGGGTGGTGAGGTAAATGATTGGAGACCAAAATGAATCAGGATACCGTGAATCAGCTTTGCCATTTTAACTAATGCAAATTTCCGTAATAATTGAAATGTATTTAATAGAAGAGCAACTCTTCAGAGCTACCAAGTTTGTGCCTTCTCACAATAAGCAGCTGGAAGCGATCAGTGTATTAAAGGATACATTTTAATGTGACATTTATGAGCTCCTGCAGTCGGTACTTTGGGATACCGTGTTCTGAGCCTGGACATGACCGCTGTTGACACAAATAACTTGACCTGATGCTTCTGCTAGCTAGTAATTTTTATTAGTGAATGTTTATTAATTAATATTTAGTTTTGAAGAGGAAAGCCTAATCCATACTCCTTGTAATAATCTAATGATATGAAAATCCTGGAGTAGTTAGGCTTCAAACTGCCTTTTCCTCTTTCACCATTCTACTTTTCCTGTGTTCTTTAGAATTTAATTGCTTTCTACCTTCTGATAGATTTTTAGATTTGCATTTCCTTATTACCCTTAGGAGAATCATAGAGATCACAATATGCATTTTTAATTTTTACTGCCTACTTACATTGCACTCATGCAATGTAATTGAACGACATAAGCTAACTGCTCGACTCTCTTCCACCTTTTGGGCTTTTGGACATTTTGACAAGCCACAAGGCATTGTTACTCTGAACTGTAAAGGAGGTTGTCTGAGTGGTTTGACAGTGCTTGCGCTGTTCAGCTCTCAGGTTGGTGTGCTTGGGCTGGATTCACAGCTCTGCTCCTGGTTACAACTTTCTTCTGATATGCACCCGGGGCGTCAGTAGTGTTGGTGAAGTGACTGGATTCCTCCAAGTAAGGCAGGATCAGATTGCATTCTGGACCCCTGGCCCAGCCCTGTCTGATGTTGCTACTTGGGGAATAACCCAGTGGAGGAGGGTTCCCTTTGTTTCTCTCTTTCTGCCTTTTCCAGTAAATATAAATGCATAAATAAAAAATTCAATAGTTGTTTCTAATTTTCTTACATTTTGTGCTTTTTCACCCCTCTGCCATTTCATGTGTTCATCTGGAATTGTTTTTGTTTTAACCTAAGTGTTTCTTGCAATGATTATTAGTAGTAAGGAATTCTTCAAGGTATTGTCCATTCACAACTTCATTTTTAAAGAATATTTTTGGGCCTGGTATGATAGCCTAGCAGCTAAAGTCCTTGTCTTGCAATCACTGGGATCCCATGTGGGTGCTGGTTCTAATTGCAGGAGGTCCGACCTCCCATCCAGCTCCCTGCTTTTAGCATGGGAAGGTGGTCAAGGATGGCCCAAAGCTTTTGGACCCTGACCCATGTGTGAGACCTGGAAGTGGCTCAGAGCTCCTGGCTTTGGATTGGAGCAGCTCTAGCTATTGCTGCCACTTGAGTAGCGAATCAACAGATGGAGGATCTTCCTCTCTGGCTCTCCTCTCCTCCTCTGTATATCTGATTTTACAATAAAAATAAAAATAAATCTTAAAAAAAGAATATTTTCACTAGTTTTACAGTACTACCTTGCTACTAAAAAAATCACACACACACAGACATATATGTATATGAGTATATATATATATATATATATATATATATATATATACACACACACACTTTATTTGAAAGGAAGAAACACAGGCTGACAGTTCATCTATCCAACTATTCACCCGAATGTTTGCATAGCGACATTGCCTAGGCTGTCTCAGGACTGCAAGTATACCTTGCGGGTTCCTGAGGAGGAGATGCGACCTGAAGAAATGGAAAACAGTGCTCTCTTTTGGCAAGTGGAAAAGTTTATTTCCAGGGTTTCAGTTTTTATGCATTTTGTGAAACAGTGGTTCAAACATAACTCACAATTAGCTCATGTCTAAGAACCGAGACTACGGAGAAGCTAACAAGACTACTTAGTCAAAGAGTTATTGAGACAGGGAGTAGATAAAGACTACTGTTCATCCTTGATGGACTAGACAGAGCACAGATGTCCGCCTATCTTCAAGGAGAGCACGAAAGCACATCCAAGGACTCACTGGGTGCAGGAGCACACTGTAGGGGAGAGGCCTTCCACCTTCTCATTCCTGGAGCCTCTTTTCAACAGGGTCCCACAGGCCTCCGCTCCCAGCTATCCTATGGACTGTGTTCCGACACAGGACCATCTGAAGAGATGGGAAATCAGTTGAGCTGTGTTAATGGTTGACGGAGACCCAACTACTTGAGCCATCACCTATACTTAAGTAGTGTGGCAGGTTAGCTAAACAAATCTAATATGAGAGATACTAAGGTAGTTGGTGATGCTTTTGCCCTGCTCATGTCCCTTCTACCAGGCAGTTTCATCTGCCTGCTGATGTCACTGTCCTGGCTGCTGCTAACTCATAATCCTTTTCATGTCATGGAGGATAGAAACTTAATGGCTTAAAGCAACAGTAAGCAATTATTATTCAATTTATTGTGAGTCAGAGTTTTGGGAACTGATGACCTAGGGAATTTTGGCTCAGAGTCTCTAGGGAGATTGTTGTGAGGATGTCAGCTGGGATTGGGGAATGTTTCCCAGTGGTATTATAAGGCTAGCAAAATCATTTGATCTGAGTCTGCCAAAACAGCCGCAGGCAGGACTCTAAAGTCAGTACATCTACAGCAAACTAATTTTTAAGTTGATAATTTTATGTGGTCCCCAAAAGAAGTTTTAAATAGCCAACTGGCCCTTGGAAGAAAGAAGGGTTGAAAAAGGCTTAAGTTAGGGGCTGGCATTATGGTCCAAATGGTTAAGCAGCTGCTGCTTCTAATGGCCGCACACCGTAATGGAGTACCTGTTGGAAGCTTGGTGGCTGTGCTGGTGGTGCAGCTCCTTGCTTTTGTGCCTTCAAAAGCAGCAGAATGGTCCAAGTGCTGAGACTCTGTACCCAAGTGGGAGATCAGGTTGGAGAATCTGGCTTCTGGTTTTTGGCTTGGCCTGCTCCTGAGGGTTGAAGACATCTCTGTCGTATTGTTTCACTCTGCCTTTGAGGTAAAAAAAAAAAATCAATCATGAAAGTAAGGTGAAATGTGACTTGCATGTCCTTCCCTAAGCAGACCTCCCTACCTGACTGTTGGTAGCAGGCTTCTGTTCTTATCCTCAAGAACTCTCCATAGAGTTCCCTGTGTCTCCGTATCGTGGTGGCTGCTTTCCCTCCAGGAAGAGTCCAGCAGAGAGCAAGACAGAGGATGCCGTTGTTCGTGTTAAATAATACCTCAAAAGAGGCATACACATTTGCACAATGATGCCTTAAGTTACGTGGGTCACCTCTCTTCCGAGATGATAGAGAAAGACACGAGTGAGAAGGCTGGTGGAGGTCACTTAGGAAACAGATTCCAAGTCTGGTGAGATTTCCATCTGCCTCACTCACGTGGTGGCAGCTCATGGACAATAACTAACATTGGGATATAAGTGTTTTGCACCTTGCTTCAGGTTTTGGGGACCAAATATGTGGTGTATTTGTGCTTCGGCACATTCTGTGCAGTGTGGCTGAGATCACAGCTCCTCGTGATTCCTTTCTTCCCACTCTATTTTCCTTCTCTTACTTCCATCCTCTTAAGACCTGTCCCTCCCTGAATGCTCTTCGCTCCAACTCCTGTCTCACAAATGTTCCTACAGTGAAACAAAGAGTACCTAAAATTGAAGGATCTAAACTAAAGGCAGAATGAGTGTAAGGTACAATTACAGTATTCTATCCTAAGTGTGGTATTTCTCTTAATACAAACAAACTCCTAACCTATTTCTAGTATTTCAAGAGGGGCAGTTTATTCATTAGCAGGTGTATCTGCATGAGAATTGTGCTAACCTCATTCACGGTCTTGGCAAGTCTTCTTTTTGTTTGAGAAGAAAGGAGCTAAGCCCTAGAGTTGAATTCCTTTGATACTAGTTTGGAGATATCACTATACTACTTCAGCTTACTCATTTTTTCCTATTTCTATATTTGGAGTAATGAGCTTCTGAAAGACTTTGAGTGATTGCTACACAGAGTGAGTGCAGGGGTATTCAACACTGAGTGGCAAGCAAGAACTGCTCCCTTTAGCAACAACCAAAGCATCTCGATTTTGCTTTTTTGGACAGAAATCAAATCAGCACAGCTGTAAAGGCCATGGCACTCCTGTAGATGTCTAAACCAGCCCAGGCACAGTGATTTCCCTGTGGCAATTCCTGCTCTCGGCTTGATTTCTTGAAGTTAGCTGGTAAGAATAAGCTATTAGCCTGCTTAAATTGGTGATAATTAGCTGTACATTATTATTTCAAAGTGGTGTGGCTGTGCCAATTAAGTGGGTAATTAGGAAAACCCCAGGACAATAAATTAAGACAGAGTCTGCATACTAGCACCCCATCTGTTCTCCACTATGCATTCCAATTAGCCAAGTCTCTCTCAAGAATGCACGATTCAGGGGATTGCTTGCATGCGTAGATATGTGTTAGGGTAACTGAGACCATCCTTGGTGCTTAGTAAAAATAAAACTTTGAGTGTCAGACAGAACTTTGATATCAAGCTGCAAAAGTGAGAAATGTAAAAATAGTGGATTTTAAATGTTTGCAATAAAATTTAAGTTGTTATGTAGGTTTGTTTCCGTTATTTTCTTTCAAACTTAATTGGAGCCTTGTATCAGTCACTTCCATCTATTCTAAGGTGTTTATTAAATCATGATTTGTTAGATCATTTTATCACTTGGATGATTAATCTTATTTATTGAATACAGGTGCTAAAAAGGACATGTGAAATTGTAGCAGTATAAGAAGAAGAATGAAGCAGGGATTAATTCTGATTCAAAATGCCACTGTCGACTAAAGATCGTTCATCTTGTATATCACAAAAATACAGTTGTTGAGTTGATTGATTTAGTGAAACATACAGAGTCCTCTGATGCAACATGTAGGGTGGGTTTGACCAAACATTTAAGCCTTCTGTTGAGTTCTCTGCATATGCACGTATCAAAGTGCTGAGTTATAGCCCAGTTCCCATTCCAGTCCCAACTACTTGCTGATGTGTGCCTGGGGAAGCAGCAAGCTATGCCTCATGTACTTGGGCACATGCTCACAACAGGGGAGACTCTGAATTCCTCACAGCTGGCTTCAGCCTTGCTTGGCCTCAAGTGTTACATATAGCTGGGGAGTCAGCTGGCAGAAGGGAGGTCTCTCTGACTTTCTTCTTTTTAAATAAATAAGTAAGACATTTAAATACAAATCTTAGAACTATTAGCAAAATAAGTGAAACTGGTTTGTAAAAAACAGGGTCAGAAACTTTAAAATGTGTGTTTTTAGTCAAATATTACCTATCACCATACTTTATTAGCAAACCCAACATTAATTGTAAAGAAGTACACTGCAACAAGGGGACCTGATTATGTGGTGTACCGTTATGAGTTATATTGGCCTTCATGCTGAATTGTATGTACTCAGTGGATGAAAGTATTCACAGATCAGAAAAAGTCAGTATTGTGTATGGTACTTGAGAAGACAATTTACAGTCTGTTTCCTAAAAGGAAGTTAGTTCTTCTTTGAGGTGCCATTATTATTTATTACCTGTAAGCTTAATTTACTAAAATAAAGATCATGTTCCCTTTCAATGTGAAAATTTCTGTTTAATTTGAATCAGCGCTTAGTAAGTGATGGTAGTAAGTGCTTCCAGGGCAGAGAAGGCCATGACAAAGCTTTGCACAGGGGGCAAGAGGTGAACCAGAGAGGCCACAGAGGAAACCTGAGCTCCCAGGCTGACCAGGGTCAAGACATATGTGAATGATGAAGATTGGAATCTTCAGGGGGTCAAAAAGCAGGCACACAGGAAGAAGAAATACCAGAAGGCGGAGAGAACATATGGCAAGAGTTTGGGCTGGTGGTTCTTAACCTTTGGGGTTCATGCATCCCACTGAGAAGCTGATGAAGCATTCCCAGAAAGAAAAAAAAAACTGGTAAACAAATACATGCTGAGTTTTGTTGCTTTGGGAGCAATTTTCTCCACCTGAAAATGACATTAAAAATAAAGCCTTCTTTAAAAAAAACAAGTTAGCTCATACTTTCTGGATCTGCCAAAAAATTATGGCCATTTAATGAAAGGTCTTAAACTAAAACCCAGCATGGAAAATAAATCTAGTTTTAAACACTTCTTGTGCCGAAAAGTATGAGAACTTCAATAATTGGTTATGAAATAGAAGTTGAGGTTCTGATTGGTCTTAGATTTGACTACATTACTGGTATTTGACACGCAACAGGTACTCTTTTTTGTAAAATGAATTACTGTAGATTTTAAGAAATTTACCTGCCTATCACTGGCTGTATGAAGATTTCTGATAGCTTTTTTCCTGAGATGAAAACCAGCTTATTTTAGAGAATATGAGATTTATCCTACATTCATAGGATCTATCCGTAACATTTTCATTGTTGGATTAATTTGTGAAGTCTATAGTACTGAGCCTGTCAATGCTAGAATGATATTAACAGAAAATAAATCTCCCAAGGTTTGAATTTAGCCTAGGAATTAATGGGTAGGCTTAGATACACGTATCACACTTGGAAATGCCTGTTTTCCATACCAGTGGATGGCTTCTGAGTTTGCCAGCCTGCAAAGGCAGACTCTGGGAGGCAGTGGTGGTTGGGTTCCTGCCACAGGCGTAGGAGACCTGAATTAGCATCCCCAGTTAGGTGTCCAGCTCCTGTACAACATGCATCCTGCCTTAACCAGCATTTCGGGATACCAATCACTGTCATTTTCTTTTTGCCATCCCTCTCCCCCAGTCCATGTCCATTATTCTCAAATAACTAAGTAAATTCTTATTTTATTTTATTTTGTAAAGGCTTGCTTATTTGAAAAGCAGAGTTTCACACAGAGAGAAAAGATGGTGGAGAAAGAGCAACTAATTTCATGCACTATTTCGCTTCCCAAATGATCTTAACAGCCAGTGCTGAGTCCGGTTGAGTTTAAGGTCTACAGGTGGTTAGCAGGGCCTAAGCGCTGCTTCCTTAAGTGCATTAGCAGGGAGCTGGATTAGGAGTAGCTGGGAACTGAACTGGTGTTCATATGGGAGTCCAGCATTGCACACTACAACTCAACCTGCTGTTATGATGACATTTCCTAAAAATAACATTCTCCAGATTTGTCACTACAGAAAGTTTTGCAAATTATAGGAAAGAAAAAAACTTTCAAATTGGGTGGGCATTTTTCTAAGTGGATCTCCAGAATCCTTCCATTTCCAGTAAGCAGCTTTGTTAGATGAGTTGGAAGCTTAGTGTTTGGAATGATGACTGTAGGGTTATCCCAACTATGGCTCAAAGCAGCCCCCCACCAAAGTTACTAAACTGTGAATGAAATGTTCCCCAAGAAATATACTTAAGGATATATTTTCTTTCCTTTTTTTCCCCTTTCCCCATTCGTCATAAACATGGACCTTCGATTCGTCTCTGCGGGAAGTCAGACAGAACTGACTGCACAATCATGAAGAATATCAAATCCAGCTCCCAGTTTGTTTTTCTTCCATTGAATTTTTTTTAAAGAGGAGAGGCAGAGGTTTCAAAGGCTGTGTTGAACCCAATCATTTCTTTATAAGAGTGTATAAAAATTACTTCAAAATTTTTGGTAGAGTCTGTGTATTGTAATGAATGAAATGCCCTCGCTTTACCATAGTAGCAAAATCCATGACATTTAGAAGCAACGTGGGGCTTTTGTCTAAGAAGAAGACTGTCAACTACTGTCTCTATTTTGCTTTGCGTGGCAAAGAACATTTTCATCACTTCAAATCTATCAGTGTCATTTGAATGAAATTTCTGAATTATGCACCTGTATCCTAAGATAACATGGAGATATAAGGAAGAGAGATTCTTCATCTCCAGTGCTTCTTGTGGGGGTCTACTGGCTGAATCTTGGATCATAGTGAATAAAATAGATAAAGAACTGAAGAGTGTAACAGTTTTATGAGAGTGAAATGCAAAGAAATGATGAATTGTGATGCATTTATTATTTATTATAGACAAAAGAGTGATAAACTTGTAAAGGATTGGCGAAACAGATTTCTAGACCAGGTTAGTACATTAGGATATTATGAAGAGGGAAGAATATAGAAGTTAGTGGAAGACAGGTTTTAATTGAACAAGTACTTGGCTAATTATCAATCTCTAGGGATCAGGGCCATTTTCTGGCCTTTGTTTCTGCAGGACGTCCCTCCCCTTAATGCCTTTGTGACTGGTATGTACAGAAAGATAGGCCAGGTTGCTGTTGTGCAGTTATACTCTCTTAAGCAATTTTGCCTTTAGTTATTCACTATACACATTTGATGTGTTTTGTCCTGTCTTCAGCAAAAACAGCAGCATCAAGAGATACTAGTGGTTCCTTCCAGTTGTGTGTTGAATGGTGGTTTCAAAGCTGCCAGTTTCCCCACATTTTATCTCAAACTTGTATTAAGAAATGCATCCAATGTCCAGTGTTGTAGTGCAGTGGTAAAAGCTGCATTCTGCCATGCTCCCATCACATATGGGTGCTGCTTTGGGTCCTGGCTGTGCCTCCTCTGATCCAGTTCTCTGCTAATGTTCCTCGGAAAGTACCAAAGAAACGTCCCAAGTGATTGGACCCCTGCCGCCTGCAAGAGAGACCCAGAAGAAGTTACTGGCTCCTGGATTTATCCTGGCTTAAAATTGGCTGTTGCATCCATCTGGAGAATGAGCCAGGAGATGGAACATTGGTCTCTCTCTGCTTCTCTATTCTCTCTCTCCCCCTCTTTTTTGACTCTGTCTTTCAAATAAATAGATAAAATATTTTTAGAAAAAAGGCAGTGTAGCTAAAGGGATTATGTAATTTGATATTGACATTGCTTTATTTTCCCCCTTCACTTCTTTCTAGGGCTTGAATCCGATCAGCGGTTCCTAGTGCACCAGGCCTCACCGGGCTCTCTAGAATCATGAGTGGTTGATTTGGCTTGAAAGTGTAACAGATGAGAATTTGAAGGAAGTTTCAATATCAGTCTTTATTTTAAGCCCATATTTCTGTCATTACAGACTTTCAGATCAAACATCTCTCTGAAAAGTGTTTTGCAATTTATCTGATGACTTTTGAAGCCAATAGGTCAGAATTTTCTTCACCTTCCATCAGCAGGAATCTTATATATATATATATATTTTTTATTATTATTAATTACATTGCATTCTGTGACACAGTTTCATATGCTCTGGGAATCCCCCCACCATTCCTTATGCCCTTCCCCCCATGGTGGATTCCTCCATCTCGTTGCTGTATTACATTTCAAATTCAGTCAAGATTCTTTCATTGCAAGAGTATACCAAGCATAGAGTCCGGCATCTTATTGTTCAGGTAAATTCAACAGTTTCTTGGGGAGACCATCTTTGGTCTGAAGGTAGAGCTGGCAGAATATCATCCTGATCAATTTAAAGCCACAACATAACATCAACGACAATTTACAACATTATGGAATTAATTGACATGGTATTGAGAAACCAGTATGTTAAAAAAATGCGAGTTCTTAACCGCATCCTGTGACTATTTCATTGACATTTCAGTTTTAGTTTATACACAGAACCGGCTAATATACACCTTAAAATGGCTATCGGGTGCTATTCAGCTGTCTCATGTCTATTTTCATTATAGTATTTAGCAGTTTATAGTGTTGAAGCATAATTTTGCTGAACTTGGCAAATTTTAGGACAGTCTAAACTGGGTTATAACTCTAACAAGGCATATGTCAACAATTGAGGTACAGAACAGTTTTAGGAGGGGTGTACAAAGAAATCTTCAGTATCTTAGTGAGGAGTAATCAATCTTTGTATCCTACGTAGTAAGGTATGTGTGAGTCCATGCTGACCATTTCCTGTCTGGTTCTAAGCTTTCCTTATTGTTCTCTGCCTATGCTAATTTGTGTGTGTGTGTGTGTGTGTGTGTGTGTGTGTGTTGGGGGGGAGGCTCTGGAGCGACCCTGATGGTCACTGTAAGAGAGGGTGGCGATCCAAAGTTGGAACTAAGTAAGGACCAGAGAAAGTTCCTCTCCCTAGTCCCTCCCGAAGGAAGTTTACTGTTCTTGTGTTTCTGTGGACCGCTCAGGGTTCCTGGCTGTTGTTCCGATGACCTTGGATCCTGCGATGAAGGATTTGGGCTTCTTCCATCCCATGTGGTAGATCCAA
Organism: Ochotona princeps; assembly: GCF_030435755.1. Classification (NCBI taxonomy): domain Eukaryota; kingdom Metazoa; phylum Chordata; class Mammalia; order Lagomorpha; family Ochotonidae; genus Ochotona; species Ochotona princeps. The sequence continues at coordinate 15,564,942 of NC_080843.1, read as the reverse complement.
AGGCACTCCAATTCCCCACGGTCTCTTTGGCAGTTGGGATGTAGTCCTTGGTGCCCGTACTGATAGTCTTTGGTGAGGATCCGGGAGTCTCAGGGTTGGGTTACAAGCCTCCTCCTGTCCCCCCATCAGCAGCAATCTTGTGCATGACAGAGAACAGCAATTTTGGGACCTTAAGTAGGATTTATAATCATCATTTTATTTGGTTTATTTGGCTTATTTACATTTTCCAATGTAATCTAAGCTCTATGAAGCATTCACAGTTAATCAAAATGGGTTTATTATTGTAGTTATCACCAGTTGGAAAATTTGTTAAATGTGGTACTAAAGATAGCAGTTAACACTGATCAGTTATATTTTATTTTATCGTAAAAAAATGTTGTAAGTAAGATAAGAGAGAATAGCAGCGTTTCCCAAAATAAAGATTCTAGAATAATAGTAATAAAATTGTGGGCTAAGATAGCTTATTTTCTCTGAATTCTGTTTAATTGTGCCTTACCACACTCTAATTCTTTATATCAGAGCCCAGGGAAACACATTTTTGGACTGAGCAATACAGAATGTCTGGAAATATGAGTCTGAACAGTTTATACCGCGAATATTTTATCTATCGATCATGCAAATTTGTGGGTGGACATAAGTCAGAGTATCTAATTATAAGAGGGAAATGAAGAAAGTGAGAAAAGAAAGGATGAAGAAGCATATTTATTGGTAGACTGTTAGTTCTTAATTAAAATTCCAAAACTGGAAAGGGAAATTATTTTTCAAAACATTTTAGCTCTTGATTTTAAGATCAGTTTTAAAATATTGGCAAGCAGAAAATACCTGACAACAGATAAAAACAAATATTCAAGATCTGATATAAAGCACTGAATCTAAAAATATGGTCATTCAATAATAAATTTTGTGAAAATGACATACTTGTGAATTAGAATCATTAGATTGGCACATTTGGTTTACTAACCTTGATGTTGCTTTTAGTCCAATCATGCGAATATAATAAGCATTTGTTTCTTTGAATATTGATTATAGTGCTTCTTTAAAGTAATAGAAATGGGCCATTTTATGTTTTAATTAAAGCAAATTTTAAAGGTAGAGAAGTTATTTCACAATCCCTTTCAAATGGATGTTCAAAGTTTGCTTTAAATCCTTTTTTTAAGATTTATTTATTGTTATTGCAAAGTCAGATATACAGAGAGAAGTAGAGAAAGAAAGGAAGATCTTCCATCTGATGATTCACTCCCCAAGCGGCCACAGTGGCTGGAACTGCGCCAATCCGAAGCCAGGAGCCAGGAACCTCTTCTGTGTCTCCCATGCAGGTTTAGGATCCCAAGGCTTTGAGCCATTCTTGACTGCATTCCTAGACCACAAGCACGGAGCTGGATGGGAAGCAGGGCTGCTGGGATTAGAACTGGCACCCATATGTGATCCTGGTGTGTGCAAGGTGAGGCAACCGGGCCAGGCCCTCTTTTATCTTGGACAATGGGTATAGTGTTTATTCTCATAAGTAACCTAAACTCTTTTTTAAGGTCAGTTTTAATAGATAACAGTCAGTGCTTTTCAACATAGAAATGGAAATGTAGAACTTATTTGGGAAGCTTGTTTGAACAACAGGTTTATATAGTTCTTTTTAGTTGAGAATACCCTTGGCAAAGGTGCTTGTTAATGAGGTGTTAACTGATCATGGGCTGGATTTAGAAAACCACTGAAAACCAAGGAGAGGATTGTAGTCTACCTGCAGAGATGGCGGTGAAACTTGCAGCTCACGGCCAGTAAGACTTGCAAGAGACAGCCAGTCATGCAACACCTGTTTGAGAGGAGCCCTCTGCAAAAGGGTCTATAAGAATGTCATTGAAGTTTCTGTGTGACTTTTCATTTCTCCTTCCCGTTACTGTTTCTGTTGCTCCCAAGCCTGCTACCCATCTGAACACTGTTAGCTTTGTGGAGAAGCCCATCTCCTAATGAAGGTAAATCATGTCCTGTGAACAGACTTCCTAGGAGGAGAGGAAAACCTGGAATCACTTAAGGGAAAAAAGTGCTGAAATTGGTATGGATTTTTAGGTCACAGTTTGCATAATGCGCAGTGAGTTCATGTGGGGTTCAGGGAGCACATTTTGGAGCTATCTTTTAGGGAAAAAATCTATTTTTTATTTCAATAAAATATGAATTTAGTGTGCTTGAACACACTTATGTTTGGGCGACTGTGCCTAATGCCATATTTGGCTTTGCTTCTAAATGTGCGTTCACTTCTCTCCCACCTCTCCAAGCTCAGGAAACTAGAGTTCAGCTCTCGCTATGGCTTATTTAACCGTATAAATATAATTATTTTAAACATTTGATTAAGAACTATGATTACTGTAACATAGACATCTAAATACTTTTAGAGATTTCTAAAAATGTTGTGCCACATAGTATGACTTAAGTGAGAGTAAAGTAGAATGATTAAATATAGGCTCAGAACAGCAAAAGAAAGTAGATCTTATCTAGAAAGATGTAATTATATGTTTCCTCTGCTGAGCTGGAGACTGACATTTTAAATGTCTACCTTTTGACAGCTGTGGTCAAACGTCTCTCCGGGGTTGAGCATGCTCATTAGTGCCACATTAACCTTAACTTTGCCTTAGGCCATTAACTAGCAAACCACTCATTTGACCTTTGTTCTGCAGACATTTTCAAACAGTGTGCTAGGCCCTGCTTTTAATTTGGATTCCGTATTATGTGTGGACTGACTGTACTGGTGAAGGAAATCAATATATGTCATTAAATAAAGAAACGTGTGGTCTTAAAGCATTCCACAGAGAATGGCCCCATTTGAAAATAAGATTTTTCTCCAATACTTTTCCAGATAATTAGCTTTGGTCAACGTCAGTGATAGTCTCTGGTATGTTTTACTCACTGGAAAAAAATGAGAAGACATGCGATACATGGTAATTTACGAATGTTTTACATGAAACAAATTGCCCTTATTGAAGACACATGGCACCTGAAGGGTGCGTCTTGAATATGGCTGTATTTCCAGCAATACCTAATTAAATGTCAAATCAGATGTCATTCAGGTCTTAAGCGTAAGGTAAATGCACCCTAGAAGATTGGACAAGTTTGAAAGTTGCATGGTTGCCACTCCCCAAGCCAGGTGGTGGAAGGAACATGTGAGCTTTAGGAAATAAATTGTTAAATAAGTCTTGCAAAACATTCTGATAGACCATGCTGTTTTGTTAGAACCACTCTCTAAAATATTATGCAAGTATTTTAAATAATGAAGATTTATGTCTCATGGTATACAGTGTCAAGTAGAAAACGTGGTTCCATGTACGTGTGTGTAGTTTGGCACCAGTTTTGACAGATCAGACCATCTCCCTGTGTGTTTCTCTCTCATGCTAGGTGTCCTTTTGCATGGTTGCTCGTTAGCTTACACATGGAGAAAGCAAAGGAATGCTAAACACTAGGATATTGTATAAGAATTAGATTGAAGGTTACAAACACTACCTAGTGGAGAGGAACAGGTTCTTCCCCGTTTTCCTATGTCTTTTAATTATGCTTAGTAAAAACATGTTACTTTTAGAATTAAAAAAAAACCCTTGAAATCAATTATGATGGGACAGCTTAATTTTATGGTAACAGTCCAGCATTCCTATGTCAACAGACCAAGGAATGACAGCCTCAGTGTGGGTTGCATTTCATTTTGTATTTTTTTTTTTTATCACTGGATCTCTGGAGACCTTTGTCGCACAGTTGACCTCAAGGGCCTGGGAAGCAATGAAGCAATAACTATGCGAGTCCATGCTTCTCCCTTGCCTTCAGGAAGCTGCAGGCAAACAAAGCTGCAGGCAATGAATGAGCAATTGTACTTCAGCTGCCTTCTGCTTTGCTGTGCTAGCTCGGTGCACAAAGCTGGTCATTAGTGATCAGATTTTACCTTACCCTGTTTCCCACACCAAACATTTAGATTAGTCAAAATATTTAGATAACTGCTGTGTGAACATATTGCATTATTTTGGAAGAAGTTACATGTCCGTATTCTGATAGGAGAAACTGTTGGTGTGTTGTTTTTAAAATGTGATGATTTCTGTGTTTAAAGTCAGACATACTCTTCTGCTTGCTGATTCAATAGACCTTGATCATTTTAGGATTTAAATTTGTTTTAATTACTCAAGTGAACATGATGGCCACATCTCCACTGATTAAGTGCCTAACTAAATGGGAATTTAGTTGCCTTTCACAAGTCTTTCCACCCCTCTGGTTTTCACTTTCAACATAAAATTAGATTGGATTAAATCACCGATTCTTCACCTGGCTGCACTTTAGTGTCCTGTTGAAAGTTTTCAGAGAACTCAAATGCCAGCCCCACTCCAGCACAAGAAATCTGAGTGTTTGAAGGAGAAAACAAGATGGACATTTTAACATGTTTCCTTAGAGAAACTGAAATCTGTTTGTTGGAGTAGTTGATTTTTGAGGCACTGTCTTCCTGAGACCATGTATCTGTGATGCATTAATTATGATAGCTATCTTACACAGCAGCGTGGCTAAATATTAATATGTCACTACAATTTAGTTTGAACATCACTTATAAACCAGAGCCACACTGACGGGTAGAGTCTCGCACAGCTTGCAGTCCTGCCCTTTAGACTTCTTCCATCTTTTCTTGCAACAAACCAGGAAAGTCTCTTTCTTATATTTCTTCATAATGTGGGAGCACATTGCCTAGTTTCCCAAACTGCCTGTGTTCCATGGTGCTTTGAGAACTACAATTATCGTAATATATTTGAAACGTATTTCTTTCAGGAGTTTTCAATTCTAGAACTGATAATAAGTAATACTGCATCAGGGACTAATTTGACAAGAATTGCTGGGTCCCACGTTAGTGGATGCAAGGGGTCCATTTGCCTGGGGTGTTGCCAAGTAATCAGCTTTCAGTTTGAATTGCTTGGAGGATATCCTATTTATTTGTAACAAGTAAAGTAGACCATGGGAATGCATATTTCCCTAAAGAAATTGCCTCCCTGAGATGCAATTTTCTAGGCCTTTTTAAGCAAGAGTTAGAATGGTACCCAGGTTATAGAAAGGGATGGAGGGCTCCTCTCCCTGCTTGCAGTATACCTCTTCTTTTATTATGGATTAAAGCATGTGAACCACACTGGTTTCCTTGTTTGTGAATGTCTGGGACCCTCTGAGTACCCGGTTTCAAGATACATCTTCTTGGAATGCTCTCTGAAAAACAAGCTATGAGCAGGAGTACATTTTTGGGGTCTGCCCATTCTCCAGTACCCTCCTCTTGGCTAGCCCCTACACTCTTGGCTACACCTGTTGGTACTCCTGGCTATCATTCCTGGCTATCATTTGAGGTGTTATGTTTGCAAATAGAGGAATTACACTATAACAGATAGCTAGGGCTGTGAGCAGACATGGACAAAAGCTGGATAAGAAACAAGCGTGGATTAACACACAGGATGAAGTCTGTACACCTTCGTCAAGAGGGATTTACAGAAGAGGTTAAGTTTAAAAAAGATTTTGAAGAATGGTAGAAGGAGTTGAATAAAGTAGGAAAATAAGATGGTTGCGTTCTGAGCTTGGAAATGTATCCAGTAAATACAGAGGTATTTCATGCAAAGTGTGAATAATTGTGTGTGATTTTTGGCTAAAGTATTTGAGGAGAGTGGAAAGGGAGGAGACAGGGTGTCCAGGATGAAGTTGTAAGCCCTGGTTCAGATCTAGTTATCTAAATGGCTGAATCTTCAAAAGCAAGGGCGTGGCATTGTTACTGAAAATAAGGTAAGACTTATTCATTTGAAGGCTCAGACTTGAGTGATGGAAGTTGGTGAAATCAGGTTTCCTCGAAAGCCAGGAATTTTTGGAGAGGGGAGGGATGATTGTTAGCAAATGATCACACATTTTCAGGTCAGGAAGAAAGCTTTTGAAGCAGCAAAAAGGAAAACCACAGGCAAAGACAAGAAGGGGAGAAAGGATGGGACCAGTAGTTTGATGGCTTCTGGCCAGATAGTGAGGGCTTGGTTGGAGTCATTGTGGTTAATTTGAACCTACAAGTCTAAATCCGGCCCTGTGGTCATGCTACCTGGGACGGGCTGGATAACAGCAACGTCAGCTGGCTTTCTCACGTGCAGTTATGGAATTCTTGAGCAAGCAGTATTTATCTGTTGAGCATAAGTGTGATTAGTTGCAAAGTCAGCAGCTAGTTTTGATTAAGGAAAATGGAATCATTTAAGCTACTTTTACTGTATAGCTGACTTAGAATGCAGCTTTTGTGTACAGGATGGGGAATGTGATGTAGCTAAGGTGGGGCTGCAAATCTGGAGGCAAGGGGAGGGGTGACATATGTAAGACTTTCACAAGCTCAAGTAAGAAATTAACCAATGTTTATATGGCCCAACATATTCAGACAAGAGCACTTGCCTATTTACCATTGCAGATTTTCATACTTACTCTTAATTTTGTTTGGTTCCTCTGTTCTACAGATGCCTCAAAGCCAGGATGAGCAACCAACATATGTACCACAATCCCTGAAGGCTAATTAGCTGCATTTACTATGTTCATAGTTCTAACTGGTGTTATTCTGGTGATTGTAAAATACTCACACACACAGTTATTTTCCTAACATCTTAAATATATAGTAAACCTGAGATTGTAATATGTTATTATTGAGAATTTTTTTGTAAGGTTGAAAATGAAGTCCTGTGTATAGTAGTCTAAGTGTTGAGCTGGAATAGAGGTATAATTCATGTAACAGGATAATTGTAATTGACTCTATTAGTTAATGTTGTATGATGGTCTTTTGCACTGTGGAACACCTAACTTCAGAATCCCCCATTCTCTAGTTCTTGTACTGCTTTAATTTTGAAAATTGTCTTTCTTTATTCTTTGCGCATTTCTTGAATGCATTTTTGAGAGATTTTATCCATGCCTCTGGCTTCAGTTAGTCTTTCTGTGAATGATGGGTTCCAATGATGTATCTGGTCCACTAGGGTTCATGGTCACATATTTAGCAGCAAGCACGTTTGATGCATGTGCTCTTGTGCCAACATTATCAGCCCCAGCTAATTGCTCCTTTGCAGTGTTGAGCCTGGTCTCCCGTCCCAGGACTACTAAATGTGAATCTGATTTTGGTCAAGATCCCTGGTTGTATTAAACTGAGAGAGTGGTCTTTTGTGTGATTTTCAAAGAACGCTGCGACTGCATGTTGAGAGTAGACCTGCTGCTTTCTTAGCTTTCACTCACTGGTTCATTTGCCAACTGTTTATTGGAAGTGCCATGCCAACACCACCAATTTCAATTACCTTCTAAGGGGGGATTTGGTGATTTTCTTGTTAGTTGTCACAGAGCAAATACCGAAAGTTAGGTAAACGAGCAAAGGTGTTTATTCAAGGAGTGAAGAACATGAGAAGCAGGAGCCATGCTGTCAATTCAAGTGTCAACTTGTTGGGGACAGAGGAGTCAGAGGAAGTAGGCAGCAGGATTTCTGGAAGATTGACAGGACCAATAGAATGTGGAAGCTGTTCACGGCATGGGTGGGATTGCTAGCTTGCAAATTGGGTTAAAATGAAGTTAGTGGTTTCTGATTGTTGCTGAAGCAGTACTAGTTGGTCTGGCTGATTGTGGGCCCTTGAGCTCGGGGAAAGGGCAGGTTGACTACAAGCAACGACTGCGTTTGTGAAGGGCTGATAACTCAGACCAACGGCTCACTCCCTTAGGTAACACCAGCAAGGTGCAGGAGTAATGGCAGAGATTGTCAAAGAGTTTACCAGTTAGAGTCTCATCTTCAGAAGATGTTCCAGGAAAACTTAAAATACACATTTATACTCATACTGCTGGCACACACAAAAAATCCCCAGTTGGGATCAGGGTTTTGTAACTGATCTTTGGTGAAGATATGCGTCTCTTGGGCAAGGAAGTGCCCTGCTGCTGCCCACTGTCTGCATCCTGGACACTTCCTGTAAGAGCCCGGCTGAACTGCTTCTCACAGACTATTTCTTTAGGAGACTCTGCCTTCCTGTTTCCTGCACTTGTTCCCAAGTAAAGCTTTCCCCTGAAGAATTTTCTCTTGAGCCTGGCTATTTTGAGACCCCTCCAAGGAACACACTCCCTGTGTGTATAGAGACCTAGTGATGCAAGCACAGAGGATGGTGAGAAGGGCTAAGCAAGGCACTGAGAGAAGGAACTGGGACAGAGAAGTCAGAAACCTTTCCTTTTAAGGATCCATTGATTATTATTTTTTTTTAAGATTTTATTGTTATTGGAAAGCCGGATATACAGAGAGGAGGAGAGACAGAGAGGAAGATCTTCCATCCAATGTTTCACTCCCCAAGTGAGCCGCAATGGGCCGGTGCGCGCCAATCCGATGCCGGGAACCAGGAACTTCCTCCAGGTTTCCCACGCGGGTGCAGGGTCCCAAAGCTTTGGGCCGTCCTCGACTGCCTTCCCAGGCCACAAGCAGGGAGCTGGATGGGAAGTGGAGCTGCCGGGATTAGAACCGGCACCCATATGGGATCCCGGGACTTTCAAGGCGAGGACTCTAGCCGCTAGGCCACCGCCGGGCCCCAGGATCCATTGATTATTAAGGGGAAAGGAAACTGGGGCTCCCGACACAAAAACTGCAGTAGGCAGTCTGAGATCCATTAAATATTCCTTCGTTTTTATGAGATCAATTTGGATATCTTAGCATGGTAGCCATTTGCACCTGATCTGTTTGTTGCCAGAGGACTGCAGATATAAACATGTACATTTATAGAGAAAATTCAGGATGGGAGACACAACTTTTCCTTCATTGAGGCTTATCTTTCCAGAAATGATAGTCTTCCTCATTTCTGTTTTAGTAGCTGCTGAATAAGAACTGATCATTTTTGTTAATAAGATGTTTCCAGCATGGAGGCAGTCTACTCAAGTGGCACATAGATTTGTAGTGTAACTGCAGGAAAATAAAGCTTTTTAAATGTGTATGCTAAGAACTGAGTCACACTCAATGTTTCTTACAACCACTTTTCTTTTTTTTTTATTCATTGTTATCCTTGTTTCACCACCTTGTTTCACCTTGTTTTACTAAGTCTGGGTTAAATAGAAAATACTAAGCGTGGCAACTTTATTATCTCTGTGATTCTAATGTTCGAAAATCATATATATTCTTGCTTTAGATCAGCCCTGTCTGCAACTCATCAGATTTAATTATTTAATTTTTATTTTATTTTATTTTATTAAGAAGTCAGATATACAGAGAGGAGGAGTACAGACAGAGAGGAAGATCTTCTGTCTGTTGATTCACTCCTCAAGTGGCTGCCGTGGCTGGAGCTGCTCTGACCTGAAGCCAGGAGCCCAGAGCCACTTCTGGTTCTCTCATGAGGGTGCAGGGTCCCAAGGCTTTGGGCTGTCCTCGACTGCTTTCCTAGGCCACAAGCAGGGAACTGGATGGGAAGTGGGGCCGCTGGGATTAAAACTGGCGCCCATGAGGGATCCCGGAACATGCAAGGCAAGGACCGCAGCCACTAGGCTACCATGCCAGGCCCACAGATTTAATTTTTAAAAAATATGGTTGCTTTAGCTATATTTTTCAGTGACTGCTTTTAAAATCTCGTTTGAAAAGGGGTTATGTTTTTTGATTTCACTGGGGGTAGTATGATTTTGCAAAAACTGCATGCCTGCTGCTCATTTCAAGAATTTCTTTATTTTACTATTTTGTTTGTTTGTATAAAGGGAGCGACCATCATGCACTTCACATATACACTTTTAGGAACTTCATCATACTTCTCATCTGTCCTTCTTAAACTCCTCCTTTCTTTCTTTTGTTCCTTTTATTTTTTTTTAATAATATGCTCCAATTTGGTCATCACAAGCTTAATCCTCCACTAAATAAAGAATTTAACAAGTAGAAAATAGAAAACCTATTATTCCACATGTGTATAAATAACTGTTATAAATGAAAACCAAGTCTCAAGATGTCAACCTAACTCCTACGTGTCTTTTTCCCCACTGCTGCTCAGCTAGCACACATCAGAGGAAGTGTATGGTATTTGGTTTATTTCACTAAGCATGATTTTCCCCTCTTTTTTAGTGTGTTTGCAACTCTTCTATGTCGGACTTTTAATTTTCATTTCATTTTCAAAACATTTGTTTATATCAAATTGTCAGAAACAAAATCTTTGGGACTTGATGCTTTGAAATGTTAAATTCAAGTTCTTAATACTTTAAAGCCTCGATTTTACAGCTAAAAGTTTTTGATGCCACATTTAAAATTTCAAAAAATATGCATTTTTGTTTTATTTTGCTTCTCATCATTGATAGGAAGTCGGAAGTATTGTGGGAAGCAAAGCATCTTTTGAATATTTAAAATATTTCCTACAGTAAGTTTTGTTTTTCTGCTTCAACAATATCTTATGTATCTGGATTTAGAGCCACATTTAGCGGTCATGCTAGTTTCTGTTATTTGATAACAAAGAATGAAAATATGTAACTTGAGTCTTCTGAAGTTTTCATTCATAAGCAATCAACGAGCTGCAAGTTTCTGACTTTTTTTAAGATGGAAAAGGAACTAATATTGTGATTTATGTGTCAGCAGCTGGTTAGGATCTCAGGAGGAGATCCATCTACAACGTGCACAAGCTCTCAGACCAAAATCCATACACCTGGAAAACTTTTGTTTAAAGAACAGATTCACATATTGACATTTCTTATTTCTTTAAAAAAAAGTATCTTTTTTTTTGGCCTGGGTTATGTTAGAAGTTTTTTTAAAATAAGTGGAAGTAGAGAAGATTAAAAGTTGTATTTTGAACATCATGCCAAATAGCATGGGCATTTATCTTAACATTTATTGTGAGGTTTTAGTTTTAATTATATGTTTTTTTCTTCCCTGCAGAGAATTCATCAATAGCTTGAGGCTCTACAGGTCCTTCTATGGAATGCTGGCTGATCAGCTCTGTGTTAACGAATTAGCTGCAGCTGAGGGGCTTCCCTGCTGGAATGGAGAAGACATGGTTAACAGGTACTGTGTGTTGAGTCTTCTGCCTCAATGCAATGGCTGCTTTCACCATCACTTTCTTTTCCTACATCATGGCTGGGTTACTTTGTCTCACAGGTCAGAGTTTAGACCAGTTCCTTCTGTGTTTGTTAAAATAATCTGATCATTCTGTGATGTTGTCAAATCTCTTTTTCACCTGTGTTATTATTTCCCATTTGTCTTTTTTATCACATCTTGAATGTTCTTTCTGCTTAATTTCATGAATCATATAAGTGAGGAAATGCCATGAGTTTTGACTACCTATGTAAGATCCATTGAGATTTGGCTATATATCTCTGCAGTGACAGAGAATGAGGAATAGGAGAGAGGTGGGCAGCTGTGTGTGTATGTGTGTGCTCATGTGAGAAGTTGCTTCCATGGATCTGAGACACTTACACATGTGCTGTGAGTTGTTCACAGGATTATGAGTGAAACCTCGCTTTTGCATTTCTTCTTCCCTGTCTAGAATTTCTCTGATCATTTATTGCTTCCTGAACTTGATTGTATTCTTGGTAATCTGCTGAGTTTGAGAAAGTTTTAAATTGTCTCCCTGGGTTCAGTACAATTCTTTGATTTTTTTCTATGCCAGTGATTATGATAGAATGTGGAATAATGAAGCTTTGTGTTTGAATTTGATCATTAAAATAGAAAGTTTTCTTTTAAATTATATGCTTTTTTTTGCATTAGAGCCATCTGTAAAATCAAGGCTAGTGCTCCAACATTTCATATTTATACTTACATATGCAGATGAATTTAGTTGTCACAAAAGTGATCATAAAAGTAATATTCATTTCAAACATTATTTGGCAGATAAGTTTACTGTATGAAATGTAATGTGATTAACTTTTTTTTTTTTGCCGGTGCATGCAACATTTATTTCTTTTTTTTTCTTTTTTTATTATTTATTATTTTTAATTCATTAATTACATTGTATTATGTGACACAGTTTCATAGGTACTTGGGTTCTCCCCACCCCTCCCCAAACCCTCCCACCATGGTGGATTCCTCCACCTTGTTGCATAACCACAGCTCAAGTTCAGCTGAGATTCCCCCATTGCAAGCGTATACCAAACATAGAGTCCAGCATCTTATTGTCCAGTCAAGTTCAACAACTTCTTAGGTATACCCTCTCTGGTCTGAAGACAGAGCCAGCAGAGTATCATCCCAGTCAATTGAAAGCTCCAACATACCATCAGCAAAAATTTACATCATTATGGAATTAATTGACATAGTAATGAGTAACCAATATGGTAAAAGTAAATGCGAGTTCCTAGTCGCCTTCTGTGACCACCTCATTGACATTTCAATTTTAGTTTATACACAACATATAACATTCATAACGTAACATGTTATACATAACATCATATCATCGATTAACTTTTAATATCAGTTTATGTTATAAAAGCTGTTTACATATTTCTGGATGATCATGCTCCGTATTCATTACACATTCCTGAAATACAAATTAAATTTTTGAAAAATGTTTTTTAAATTTTAGTTGTTTTAAAAAATGTTGTAATATGTTTACATGCTGCAAATTTTAAAAGCTACACATTGTGGAAAGCCTATGATAATTCTCCTTCTGTGTTTATGTCCCATCTGCCCATTTACTGTTCCCACATATGTCACCTGTAATAGTCTCTTGTCCAGCTTATTAGAGATTTTCATGTTTAAAATTTATTTGCTTATGTGTGTATTTATTTTTTGAGAGAGAGAGGAAGTGTGAGTTGCCTTCTGTCGATTCGCTCCTCCAAAGCCTGCAGTGACCTGGGCAGGATGAGTCTGAAGACAGGAGCCAAAAACGCAGTCCACCGTGGGTGGCAGGGATCCAAGTACTTGAAGCATCACTGCCCCCTGTCAGGGCCCACAGAATCATGGACTGGATTAAAATTAGAATCAGGACTAGAGCCCAAGATGCGCAGATATAAAAGCACAGTAACTGCCATACCACACTTCTGCCCTGCATGGAATTTTCTTTACCTCAGTAATATTAGTTCTTAAGATAAGAAGAATTAAAAGTTTCCAAAACATTTTTAAATTTTGTGGCTATTATTACTGTTTTATTATAATAGTAATACCTAATGCTGAACACCCAAGAGCTTCGAATTTCATGGGGATTATTCCTTCGGATGCCTAGATGTAATCATCTTTTTCTTACCTTTAAGAACAAGGCAGGTTAAATAATTTGAGAACTGATGGACTCAGGATTCAACTTCTGTGTTTGAAGTTCTGAATTGCCTAAAGTAAGAATTATCTCATTATATTTATTAAGTCATTTAGTTAATTTAATTTTAACTGATTTCATACAATTATTTTTATTCATAGGGTAAGTTATTTTATATTGCTATCTAAGTGTATCAAATTTTAAAAATAAGCAGAAAAAGATGTAAGGTTAATACTAAATCAAACAAAATACTTAACTATCATGGCTTGTTTGGGATGTTGGGGAGTGAGAATTTCATATATATATGTATATATATCTATCTTTTATTGAGAGCATTCATAGCATGTTACATTTTGAATTCTTAGAGTTTTCACATTAGTAATACTTTTGCATTTTAAATCTGAAAATTGTATTTCCATGTGAAATGTGTGTCTTTAGGTTGTTCAAACGAAATATTAACTTTCTGTGTATAATTATGTTTTTGGATGATCTAATGCTATCCCAGGAAAACTGATGAAGTATTTTCTTATGACATTTATATATGTAATATTTTACATTGCTACTTTATGTCATCTTAATATACTGTCACAAGAATCTTTTATAACTTTTTTTCATCATGCTCTTAAATATTTAATCTGAGGTTGGTATAGTAGAAAATACCATTAGGGAAATCAGTGACTTGGGGAAAACTTTTAGAGAAATAACATTTCAACTCAAAGAATGTATTTTCTCTCATGTAATGTTTTGCTTATAATAAACTTTTTATAGCAAGAATTCTCTGTGGAAAGTGCCCACACTTGGGATCAACAGTCCATTTTAGCAGTCTCATGCGCTTACAGCTCAAGCCTTCCATGTGCCGCCCTGGCTGCTTGTTGCCACTGCCAAGCATAGAGAAACGCCACTCCTCTGCAAACAATCAGTACTTACTTGACCTGTCCGAAAATAATTCTGCTATCATCATCTTAGTAGACATTTTCCCTTCTTGGGGAGTATTTTGCTATTTCATCCGTAATCTGATGAGTTGCCAACCAATCCCTGCTCCCTGTTGTGTGTCTGCAGGGTCAGCCGGCCACCCTCACATTTTTTGCCTTCTTACTACCATCTGTTGCCTACTTCCCAAATGAGCATACTGGTGACAGTGAGCTAAGGTGTTTACCGATATCATGTCGCTCAGTTCAGCAAGACTTTATGGTTCTGAAGTGTAAAATTAGAAAGTGAAGATTTGTTCATTTAATTAAAAGTTAGTGAGAGGAGGGGTTGGTGACATAAGAGAGGAGAGTCCCTCTGTCTGCTAGTTCATTTCCCAAATGACTGGGAGCATCCGGGGTTGGCCAGGCTGAAACCAGGAGCCAGGGACTCCATTTCGACTCCCACCCGGGTGGCAGGGATCTAGTTACTGAGGCCATCAACCTGCTGCTTTCCAAGGCCCATGAGCAGGAAGCTGAATCAGAAGTGGAACGGCCAGGACAGAAATGGAATGGCCAGCATTTGGATGTAGGATGTAATATTTGCAAGCAGTGACCAAAGCTAACGGTCCACAATACTGCCCCCCAACTCTTTGTGCTGAAGTAGATCATTGTGAATTTATTTATGACTCAGTTATTGATATAAATTATAATGGGATTTTGAAAAGTATAGTCTGCTAAAATCAGAATGTCCATTAAATATGAATGATTGATTGTGGTATATTCATCATCAGATGCTACATACCTTTTGACTTAATTGTATTTAAATCTGTTTCAGTGGAATTATTTCAAGCAAGCATTAAATTAAAATAGAAATGGGATAGTACATATTTCACAAACAGATTTGAATAAACAATGAATATATAATAATGTTGATTGCACATTCGGTGTTTGTGAAAAGATACAAGAAAATTGTTAAGTGCCTAAGTTTAGGACAGTGTACTGCAGGAGGGGAGTTTAATAAAAAAATATTTTTTTTGGAAGCAAGGAGCTTCATGCGGATCTTCTACATGAAACGAGGGCCCCTAGCACTTGGCCTGTCTTCCGTTTTTCTCAGGCTATTAACAGGGAGCTGGATAGGGAGTGGAAATGCTGGTATATGAACTGGTACCCTTATGTGATTCCAGTGAGGTGGTGATTTGGCTTGCTACGCCACAACGCTTGCTTGGGCTTTTACTTTTAGATATGCAATATCCATATATACTTATTAATTAAAACCAATATACTGCTATGATTATATGCTATTAATGTTTTGTTTGCTTAAAATCATAAAAATGTGTTTTGTCAAATATGCTATTTTATCATTTGCTTTTTACTAATTCTTAGTCAATTATGTAACTTGGTTAAAGCACTAGTAATTATGTTTCAATATTAGAAACTGAATATATCTAAGAGGGTTTCTCTGTATAGCCAAGTCCTAATGACTGTAAGAATATTAAATTATTAATCACGTTCTCCTTGGGAAAGAATGCAGGGCAGCAGTGATTGTAATGAAATACGCTGAGCCTTCCTCTTATCAGACTCTCATTTCAGAGACCTGCAATTTGTTGTGGTAAACAGTGCCATTCAATTTTCAGAAAGTGGATACTGAGTGAATGTATTTCGCGTTTGGGGATGATAAATTATTTTTCTATTTTATGACGGTTTATAATACTCATCAAGTTCATTCTGGGGAAATTATGCCAAACACTTCACTAGGGTGCGTTGTGGCCAGGATTGAGTCCATCATTTATGATGAGAGCCGAGTGATTTTTTTGGCAAGATTTCTTCTCCTGCAGGCACATGTTAGGAAGTGATTGATAAGATCATATATGTGCTTAGACAGGCTGCCTCACGGAATAGGAGCAGCACAAAGACTGCTTCAATGTCATGACAGTTCCATACAGTGGGTGGAATCACCCCAGTACTCATCAGAAGAGGTGGAATTCCTCTGTGATTGTCAATGAAAATGTCTCAGATACTTGTAAAAGAGCTGGAGTTTTAAAACAAATCTAAATTAAAATTATTTGAGAAAATACATTAACACTATATACTCTAGTGTAGCTTAGGGTTCAACTATTCAATAAATTCCCAATCTGAAATGAATATGTGTTACTGAAAGCCACAAACTCCGCCTCCGTTATTTGCCTCTCCTTCATCATGAAACAGACTGTTCTGTCCTAATTCTGCTTTCAGTTTTCTGTAACTGCAAAGTGAGTGATGATTTGTGCCTGTCTTTCTGGATATTCAAGTTCAGGTGGCAATTCCACAATTACCAGGGCTTCCTTTGCTTTTATGATTAATAGACATAATCCAGTACCTCATTATAGGAATTTACAACTGCAACAGGAACTAGCGGAAAGCTGTTAAAATGGACACGCCACAGTATTTCTACTTCACTTTCTTTCAGCCACTGTTCCTGAATGTTGCTTTTGGAATCAAATTTCTTTTCCAGTTACGTTGATGAGGTCGCCCGTTTTCTCCAGCTAATTGTAATGGGATTTTAAAAATAAGATTAATAATAGAAGACCCTGGAAATTTGAAATTTGATCCTGACCCTAGTGTCAGTGTTCCTTTCCATCCAAGCGGTGACAATTTTCCAGGCTTTAATTTATTACCCTCTTTTTCATTTCAGTTTGCTTTTACTCCATTGTCTATCTGACAAGTTGGTTCATTATGCCCAACACCATTCTATTGTTTTTTTCTGTTTAAAAAATATGAGTTTGTTCCCAAGTGTTACGAACTTATTTTAAAAGCAATCAAGTTTCAGAACTGTTCTGAATTTTACTCAGGTAGCACGTGGTTGTTTGTCCTAGGTCTCTTGTGAAAATGTAGCATGTTCTTCAGGATGTAAACACCAGTCTGTATTTATTTTCCTTTCAAATTCTGCCTATCCAGCAAGGTTTATAATATGGCTTAACTATACTTTCTGATAGTCGTCAGTGTTCAAAGGTTGTTTTATTTAATTTGAAAGTCAGAAGCAGGGGGCAGAGAGAGAGAGAGAGAGAATGAGAGAGAGAGAGAGAGAGAGAGAGAGAGATTGAGGTGGTTGGGGCTGGACTAGGCCAAAGCTAGGAGCCACTGATTTCATTTGGGTCTTCCACGTGAATTGCAGGGGCCCAGAGCTCTGGTGGTGTTTTCCAAGTGTGTTAGCAATATCTGGATTGGAAAGTGAGCGGCAAGGACTCAAACTGTCACTCCAGCATGGAATCTGCCTTTGCAGGTTGTGGCGTAACCTGTGGTTCCACAACCTTAGGCAAATAGTAACCACTTTTATCATAAAATTTTCCTGACTTGCTCAGTTTAAAATTGAATATTGCTTAAAAAACTTGATATAGAGACTTCTCCACCTCAGCTGTTTAATAAAAAACCTGAAATTTGTAATATTACCAAAATAGTTTTCTGCAAAATTTATTATAAGATTTTATTTATTTCTCTTTGAAAGGTTTACAGGAAAAAAGGAGAGATCTTCTATTTATTGGTTCATTCCCCAAATGGCTACAACAACTGGTGGTAAGCCCTTCTGAAGCCAAGAGCTTCTTCTGGTCTCCCACTTGGGTTGAGAGGCCCAAGGACTAAGCCAGCTTCTGCTGCTTCTGAGGCCATGAGTAGGGAGCTGGATCGAAAGTGGGACATGCAGACACCAGCTGGCACCCATATGAGATACTGTGCCTTGGGAGGAGGATTAGCTTGCTATGCCATTATGCCAGTCCCCAAAATTTATTTTTAAAGAGATTGATTCATTTTTAAAATATATATATGTATATGTATATATATATACATATATACATATACATATATATACAGAGAAAGAGAGAGAGAGAGAGAGAGAGAGAGAGAGAGATATCTTATAGTTCTTGGCTTCTTCCAGAAATACGGCAGTCAAGGTTGAAGCCAAAAGGCAGCAATTCTGTGCTGATGTCCCACAAGAGGGCAGAAGTCATATGCTATAGTTATCATCCAGCATTCTCCTGCATATTAGCAGGAAGTTGAATCAGAAGCAAAGTAGCTGGCAGAGGAACTAGAGCTCCCATATGAAATGTGGGCATCCCAAACATTGATTTATTCCTCTGCCCCAAAACTAAATTATTTTTTCCTTGCAGCTTTGCCAAACTTTTATTTTCATCTTCAGCCCTCGTGGAATAAATCCCCTCATGTGTGTTCTGTATTAAATTTCTGAAAGCATTATGACTACTGCAGTATATTTTGCATTTAGATATTATTTACATGTGATGCATCGTATTTCTTGACCTATACTATAATTCCTTATAGAAAAAAGCTCCTAAGTTACCTGAAAGTCTAAAAATTATTATCATGACAAAAATCCATATTTTTAAAAATTACATAACTCTGAGGGTAAATTTCGTGTGAGTGACAACTTTGGAGATGTTATTTGGTGATCCCCACTTGGTAGGTGATGTGTGACTCCACAGTGAACTTCAGTGTCTGAAAGGAAAGCTTGAAAAAGGAGGATAAACCATGGCTCTACCTATGTCAACTTTTCCCCTTGGCTTTAAGATTATATGTAGTTCATTGAGAGACTTGTTTGTGACCTGCAGTCTAAAGAACTGCACAAACATTGAGTGTTTCAGATTAGAATCATATCAGTCCCACAGGTGAAGCATGGGGATCTCAGTGCAAAGTGGGTGAATAAAGGGTAGAATAACCTGTCCATGCCCCAAAAAACCTGAGTTTACGACTTTCAATCAGGAGAAGCAAAGAAAGCGCCACTTTATACACAGTATAAGGGATTGTAGGATTTGTTGCACGACAGATTCCCCATTCTTCTAGGCAAGTTTAAGACTGGGTGACATGAGGTGTACAGAATGAGCATCTAATACATTTGCAAGGTTCTTGTCTCTGTGCTATCCCACTGCACAGCCCACTCCTGTCTTCCCTATCACACTGTTTTGGCAGATACTTATCTAGGTGGCAATCACTGACGGGTCGTTAATAGGTAAGACTTCAGCACCAGGGATTCCCATCAACTGTGCTCCAAACCCTGACATTGCTAACTGCTCTTAAAGGCTAACATATTTATCTTTCTCAGGTTATTTTTCAAATTTATGTGTTCTAAAAATGTGCCGTTAATGTGGCTACAATTGCATGATATCTTCCAAATGGAGACATTTCTTTCAAGCTTTCTTTTCCGGATGACTGCCCTAATAATCAGTTGTCTCTTGCTAAGCTTTTTGTCATTGTGTTTAGAGAACTGGCCTTAAAAGTGGCCATTGTTTCAATGAACTGCTCCGGGGGTTTCTGCCCTGTTGCTAGGAGGAAGTCACGGTTGGCTGTCAGGATGCTGTTGTTCCCTGTTGGTGTCACTGTTCCCTGTTAGTTGGTGCAAGGAGGACTGATTATTTCCCTAAACTGTGACATTCGATGAAAATGTCCAGTCCAATTTAAACACCCCAAGGCTGAAATTTGCTTTATGTCCCTGATTTTTACCTGTGTTTTATTTTACTTCATTCCTGGAGCCTATATAGAATGCACTGATAAATATTTTCAGGTCCTTTGCCGATTGTGTGCTTTCCTTATCCTCCAACCTGTGTTTCTGACACCCTTATGCTTAGAGTGGGAAGGTTGGTGCTAGAGAGATGAGGAACACAAAATGAGAAAGAAGCGGTAAAAGAAACGAAGCTTCTAAAGTAGACAGCTGATTTATTGTGCTTTAATGGAATGTTCCTGGTCTGGCATGTATTCAGAGCTGGTGCTGTAGATCCCTCTGGGGGAAGTCAGACAACACACTCCCATCCTTCTACAAGGAGCACGTGGGAACGTTCAGTGCCTTGCTGCTGAGACCTTTTGGTGGCGTTTCCTTCTGACCCCTATGTTTTTTGTTTGTTTGTTTTGTTTTCATCCTGTGTCTCTCTCCTTTTTTTGATGAACTACAACCTAGGCTGCATGTCCTCATTCTCCTGCTAAGCAGCTTCTGCTGCAGGATTTGGCTGCCTTTCGTTTTCTTAGGCAAGTTTCACCTGCTGCATGTTATAATCACTTCCACCGCAAGAGCCTTCTGAAGTCTCTCTTGTTGATGTTGAATGAGTTGAGGCGTTTCCTAGTTGTCCTATGAGCATTCCATTACATTCTCTCTTTTGGCTGTTTCAACCACAATTCTCTTTCATACTTAAGTAAATGTCAGCGTGAAAGACTCAAAATCAATTTTCAGTTTTTTGTTTTAATGTGTATAACATTACTGCAGAATCTGTGAGGGGTATGCTATGTCTTCTCTTTTGTTCAGAGAAAATTGGAGCAGAAAGATTATTATTTTTTTATACATTAATGGCATTTGGGAGCAAGTGAGAAAGCCAAACACTCAGATTGTGTGTTTAAGATGCTGCAGTGTATCTTTAAGAGCATCAAAAGGCATCTGAGGTGTTGTTCCAAGCACTATCAGACTTGTAATCTAAGATTATTTAGAAAACCCATTCACAGTGCATGCCCATCAAAGCAGACTTTGACACAAGGGAGGCACAGAGCTCCACAGGCTTTCAAACTGAGCAATGTGCGATTTGATTCCTTGATGTATCTATTCACCCATTTGAAGTAACTTCTCTGAAATATTTAAGTAATCGGGAGCAAGAGGAATATACTATCAGTATGATGAGGATTCTTCAACTGGAATATCTGACATCCTAAAATATTCCAAAATGTTAAGTTTTTGGAGCATCCAAAATATCATATGAAGTTTAGGATGCATCTACATATACGATTCATATAAAATGTAAAGAAATTTCATATTTAAGTGTTTACCAACCTCAAGATATATCATTCTGTGTTTAAATATACTTCAGAATCTAAATAAAACCTGAAGTCTTCATAGCATTTGTGATCCCACACGTTTTGGATTAGGGGTTTTTAGTCCATTTGAAGCAAAACTTTCTGAGTGAGGAGATTATTGAAATTATACAATAGGTATAGGTGGCTGTTGTACTTTTCTCTGCTTATTTGTATTTGAAATTCTATAATACAAGAATAAAAGTGAAACAAAGAGCTTTGGTTCTGTTCTGTCTGACATGTTAGTGTAGACACTGGGAATACATTGGTTCCTTAGCAATGCCAGTAAAGTTTTATAAAATATCTTAAGTAGAAGAACTTGCAAGAATTTGTGACTCTTAGTGACACTTTATTTTTCCCAACTGTTAAGCACAGTGGCTTCTGAAGTGTGGTTCCCAAATTTTCAGGTCCAAGAGCTCAGTGAATCAGAGACCATGAGAATATGGTCCTGGGTTTTACGTTTTCACAAACCCTACAGATAATTCTAATGGGTACTCAAAAGTGAGAACCACTACTTTAGGACACCACAAATACTTTTTAAAGTAATTACCACTTTTCTAAGAATGGAGACTTATTAAAGAAATAGGGAAGACTGTATCACAGGAAAGTTTGTATTTCGTGATATGGCATATCTTACTGTAGAAACAATGAATAAAGATTTCAAAGCAGATTTGATATGTAATAGGCTTCCATTTGATATACAGAGCACCGTCTAGAGAATGAATTTTGCATTTCAAATGAATGAAGCCTTTGGCAAAGACAGAATTACATTTCATATTTCTGGAATAAAACCATTGATCTATTCCTCCTAAGATATTTAGTATCACCAATGGAAATTAATTATTTAAACAACATTTATGCTGGTAAGAGTACACAGGAAGTAAAGCATTTTAAAACCTCAGTTCTTCCTTACAAACATATAGAATGGAGTTTATAGAGCTTTGCATAATAATTGCTGTTTGGGGATTTCTAAATCGTGATCATAATAGATGGCTCAGTAACAGCAAATAAACATAAGGTAAGGATTGGTGTTGCCTGTAGCTAGCATAGCATCTTTAGAAAAAACAACCTGGAAAACAAAATATGGCTTATTAATGACATTTTTATTTCATTTAATATAAATAAATTACACTGAAATGAAGACTGTCTCTATAGGAAACTGAATGTTCATATATACTTTTTAATGCGATATGTGTTTTAGATAAGGGACTCTTTTGAAGATGATGTCTTCAAAAATGATTTGATTTTAAAATAGCCTGTGGCCAAAACTGCATACCTAGTCCGGACCGACAGATGAAACTGTTGAAAGAGTGCAGAAGCTCCGGCCTGGGCAGCTAATGAGGGCTTAATTCATGCAGACATGCAAGTCAGCTTCTCCATGGGACTCTGTCCAAGTCAACACCAAAAGGTTTAGGATGCACACACAGAGTTGATTGGTTAGTGAATGTATTAACATAAATTATCAGGCTCCCTCCAATTTGTCTTTTGGGAACCAGTCACCAAAAATCTTTAGTAGTATTTTTATTATTGAAAAAAATTTTAATGCTGCTCTTGGGAAAACACATTGTATTTTTTAAAAAGATGTGTTTTATTTTTATTGGAAAGATATTAATAGAGGAGGAGACACAGAGAGGAAGATCTTCTGTCCATTGATTCACTCCCCAAATGGCCTCAATTGCTGGAGCTGAGCCAGTGCAAAGCCAGGAGCCAGGAGCCTGGAGCCTCTTCTGGGTCTCCCATGCAGGTACAGGGTCCCAAGGCTTTGGCCTGTTCTCAGCCGATTTCCCAGGCCACAAGCAGTTTGCTGGATGAGAAGCAGGGCCGCCGGGATTAGACCCAGCACTCATATGTGTCGCTGTCCCGCAGCGATGGGTTTGGTGCACGGAGCCGATAATAACACGCGTGGACCCTGACTGATGGTCAAAAGCCGAGGTTTATTAGTAGCATCAGACTTTATACTCTGAGGGTCATATAGGATAAGGGAGGAAGTGCTGAGCTTATCAACAAAACCATTAATGCTTGTTTGGAACTCCTTTTGTCTTGTATATTCCACCAGGTGTTCTCATATACATATGCAGATGATATCCAATAAGGTATACAAAAGGTAGCCATTTGGTTATTCTCCTCCAAATATTATCCAACCAACTGTAGTCCTGTGCTCACTGACCTTTTCGGGTCACAATGTCCTCCTACACATATGAGAACCTGGCACAATTAAAGGCAGGACTTTAGCTGCTAGGCCACCGCTCTGAGCCTAATATATTATATTTTTGTGATTCCTAATTACCAGTTTCCTATCCATTTTACTTGCAAATGTGTTGCTTTCCTCTTTAGAAGTTTTGTAACAGCACAGATGATAAATTGTTCATCTTCATGAAGATTTCACCGACAAAAAATGTTTAGTTTTTAACTCAATAGAAATTGATGAATAATTTGCAGGTGGTACAATAGGAAACTGCGTTAATCCAGTGGGCACTTAATAAAAGATTGTGAACATCAAGGATCTGTCTCTTGCCCCATCTACATGAAGCAGATGATTTTTTACTTCCTACAAATGAATGAAAGTACTTGAATTCTTGAAGCATGTTAGCTGCTTTATAAGAAAGTTCTTTGAAGAATTTCTATTACAGGATTTTAGGCTTCTTTCTGTTGATCATTATCCAGAATTTACTGACTACCTACTGTGTGTGAGATTGTGGGTTGCAATGTTATCTCTAGATGCTGCTGCTCCTTATTGCCTTGGAATTACCCCACTTATGAGAGCCTGTAAATGATGTGATGGTGCAAGGCAGGGAGCCAACAGAAGGTGCTGGAAGCATCTGGAAGCATCTGGAAGCATCTGGAAGTCAGAGTTGTTCAGGAATAGGAGTGGAAGCTGTTGCATTCATTCCCCTGTTACTGGAATTTTACAACTCATGGCCGGTGCCTTATCCACTAACTTGCCCCCAGGCTAGTGTCCATACAGTGCTCTCCAGAACCCCTTCCCAGTCCTTGATGATGAGTCAGGTCCACCAGAACAGGCCTCGCCTTAGAGTGACATCAGCTCAGTGGTGACATTTGGGCTCCATTGCGACTTAGTAGTGTCAGAGCAAGCAAGACCCCAGCTGAGAGCGCTATTTTGCAAAGCATTTATCTCATGTTCCAGTACCCCGTACTCCACCTCACTTGAGAGTGATTCTTGAAAAAGCATGTACTTCTGTTGAACCTGATTTCACGCAGTGCTATTCCCAGACATATACAGTGTAAGTAAGAGCTAGCTGAAGAAAAGAACAAGGGATAAGAGAGTGTTCAGTACTGAGAGTACAGCCAACATAAAGGAGAAAAGAATGATGGTTAAAGAAAAGTGACATGCGTGTGGAATAGCAATTGAGGGTTGGGAAGAGGTGGAGCAAATGAGTCTTAATTGATATGAAACCAAAGAGGTTGAATCATTTAGAATCAGGTTCTGTTTATTTAATGAGAAAAAAAATGTAAAAACTCCAAGCCATCTTATTGTGGGTCGCTCTGACTGGGCTGCACTCCCACTGCTCTATGTGAGAGCCAAGTATGCACTGGGCAGAACCAGGCTGGACTGCAGCACCCATTGGTTCCATTGGAAGTCGGGGCTGAAAACAAAATCAACCCAGCAATTGCAAACACCAGCTGATCGGGGCGATGGACCATGGCTGGCCCTGTACTTGCTAGTACATACAAGAATCTGGTCTGGGAACACCTCAAAGTTTCTTTTGGGGATCTCCCCAATCGAAATGGCAGACTCAGAACCCTAACCAAGAAAAGACAGAAGATAGAACAGGTCAATCCACCACCTCAGCTGTATGTTGGCAGAGAAGTACTAGACAAATGGAGACTCTATGATGGACTATGTCAATCAGTGGATTCTTCAACAACCTGATCGTGCTTGGAGTGGCAAGATTGGCAGTGATTCATAACTGGTGAACTATCAAAACCACTTGAGCAAGGATCTCAGAGCCCCACATTGGGGACCTGGGAGAGGTGGGAGACTGGGTGGGGCTTCTCCCTCAATATTCCCTTTACCTCAGATATATGAAGCAAACAATAGGGAAATACTAGTCTTACCCACTTCCCTATAGCCCTTGTACCTTTTTACCCTAATTAACAATGTAAAGATTGTCAAAAATATAATTAAAAAAAAAAAAGAAAGAAACTCCAAACCATCACCTGTGTTTTAGTCTACATAAAATAGGTGAGACATGGAAACATGCTATGTTAGAGGTATCTCAAAATGGTCTCTTAAAATTAATGCCTTAGCATATTCTACAGGAAAGTGGCTGCTAATGCGGCCTTTTTCTTGAACTGCTTTCTCTGTTCAACCTTGTTGATCCTAGCCCTAAACTCTAAAGGCAAAGCAAGCCTTACGGTGAGAAGCGTTGCCAGCCTGCCGAGTTCACTCTTATTCTCTGCCCCAAAGACAGTCCTTCAAAATGAATACTGTTAAAGCATTGAGTTAGTCTGTGATGCATGCTTTTTAGCAATAGTATGAAAGACATGCACTTGGTATATTTCTCTTAATATATATTATTTCATCATAAATCTTAAGTGTGTCTGTTTTGGTATATTCTATGACCTGGCATAATGCTGTGAAGGTGATTCCTCTAACAACTGTTTATATATGTTTACATTGTATTAGATGTTTTAAGTAATTTATTTACAATATACAGAAAGGTATGAATGTATCTTTTATGTAAGGGAATTGAATATCTGTGTATTTTAGTATCCATGGTGTCAGGAAAGGTCCTAGGAGCAACAACCTGTGAGTACTGAGAGACATACACACACATATAAATAAATAAATGAATTATATGTAACATTTTATATTTATATATGTAGCACTGTAGAATCTGTCTTTGTAATTTATAATCTTTCTACCTGCCCCCTCCATTACAAATTAATTCTCTTTATATGTGATTTTGTAGTTTCAACAATATAGTTCTTAGCTTAGAAGTCTTTGCACAGTGTGAACTTTTCTGTACCTGTTAAGGTGTTGCTCTGTTTTTTTTCCCCAGTGTATTTCTAATCCAGACATTCCAAATGCTTTTCCTATCTCTGTGTTTTAGGAGGGGAACATTTCTGTCTTGGCCTGGTGTTCTTTTCCCATTCCTTCAGAATGAAGAGTAAATGTAACCTCCTTCTAAAGCTTATTCATCCGGCCGTTTCTCTGGAATCCCTTACCTTGAAATGCTTCCCTTTCATAGCATTTACCCGAGATGTATTTTTGCTAGATTATTCCATACATGAGAGTACCAGGTTTCATGTACGTGAGAGTCAGCTGTGTTAGGCAGAGTGAACATGGGACCATGATCACTAGAACCTGACTACATCAAGCATCATTGAGATTGAAGAAGGAAGAGGCACACAGAGCTATGAATTAAGGTGATGTGAGTTGGTTTCTTCTTCAGAAATGTTAATGACTGGTCAGCAGATTCAATGAGGTTGGCGGGTGTAATTCTCAGACCACAGTGACATTCCTCTCGGTCCTCTCTCCGATACGCCTTCCTTTCTTCCTCTTTTCTCTCTTTTTTTTTCACTTTTGGCATAGCTTATCTCAGATTTACACCATAGTAAAAGCTTAGTATTTCACCGACTAAGCAGTTTAACAAGTAAAAAGCAAAAAGAGATGTTACTTTAATGGAAATATTCACAGTGGCTCTATAGAATAAATGAACAGAGAAATGAGCATTTCATCATATGTTGCAAATTACAAAGTAATCAGAGGCCATTATAACTATACTAATATATCTTTCTTTTTTAAGATTTATTAATTTTTATTACAAAGTCAGATATACAGGGAGGAGGACAGACAGAGAGGAAGATCTTCCATCTGTTGATTCACTCCCCAAGTGGCCGCAGTGACCAGAGCTGTGCTGTGCAGAAATCAGGACCCAGGAGCTCTTCCGCATCTCCCACGCAGCTGCAGGGTCCCAAGGCTTTGGGCCGTCCTCGACTGCTTTCCCTGGCCACAAGCAGGGAGCTGGATGTGGAATGGGGCCGCTTGGATTAGAACCAGCGCTCATATAGGATTGAGGCACATACAAGGTGAGGACTTTAGCTGCTAGGCTACTGCGATGGGCGCTAGCAAAGCATCCTGAACCATTGCTTTGAAAAAGATATTAAAGTTTTATAAAATCTGTGTTTTAGCTATGCTTATTCAGACAAACATTTCTTTCTTGTTCTTCTGCTTCTTTTTGTTTGTTTGTTTACTAAATTTAAGCTCCCATATACAGGGAAGAATTTGTGATACATGTCCTTCTGTGTCTGATTTATTTCACTCAGTATGGTGTCTTCCAATTGAGACCATTTTCCTGCAGATGGCAGCATTTTTTTTCAATGATTGAGTAATGTTTTTACAACCATGTGGGGTCTTACCATACAGAGTAAAATTGCTACTCACTGATGCCTATCTGCTCAAATATTTTGTATGTTGTTACAGCGGCCCTATTTAGAAAGTTTCATTATAGTCTCTGTTTTTCAAAAAGTAAGGTGTTGAGATGAGTTTGGCAAGGTGAAGTTATGACGTTCCCATGACTTTTCATTCAGCTTCTCTGTGCCCCTTTTGGTAAATGTGTTATGGGTAACTGACATGTCCACCTTTCCAGCTTGCTGCCGACAAGTCTGGTATATGATGATTTGGCTCTGAACCACTTTGTTCTGTAAATTCATAGAGGCAACTGGGGAGCATTGTCTCCTTCAATGTTTTTCCTCTATTGCATTAGCCCAGCATCTCTGTTGTCTGAACACCTGTCTACCCATAGCTGGCACTTCTTGTAAATGTGTGAATGTGGCTCATTGAGGAGGTCTCTGTGTGTGGGTCTCACAGAGGCAGGTTCGTCTCCTCCTACCACTGTCATATGCAAGTGGCTCTTTGTGCATTTTGCACCACCACCATTCTTTCTCTGACTTTTCAAAATTCGAATCTGCTTGCCCTGGGTCCTAAGCCCCAGGAATGCACAAGGATGTGGGCCTGTTAAGTCTCCATCTAAAAATCATTTCAGTAACAAGGAGTAGATCTGGAAGTGAAAATCTGCTGCCAGAACTCATGTTATTTCTATTGTTTTGCTTTTCATTGTGTTAGTCGGGTGCTACTTCCTTGTCTGTGATGAACAGTTGAATGAGTGACTGAGTGTTTCCATTCAAGACTGAGTATGATAATTGTGTACACCCTATGTGTGAACATTTCTTAAGATTGGAAACAAAGCTCACGTGAGTAATAAGACAATGATGAAGTCTAATTTACTTGTTCAAATCCCAACCCAGTGCCAGCAACTTGCAACCAGAAAATAATTAGAGCTCTCTCTCCCTAATCCTTCAAAAGCCATTTTTAGTGTCTGCTAACACACACCTACTTTAACATCATAATGTGGAAGTGCCCAATAAAACTGCTTTTAAGGCCTTTCCGGCTAACCTTTAACCCTGAGATCTGTGCATAATTTATTACCCCATAAACAATGTAGTCCTTTTCTTTTTCGTATTTGGGGGATTTCCTTTCTTCCTTCTTCCCCATCAACATTACTTCTTTTACTGGGTAATACTTCTGTTATTTGTCATTTTTCATTTAAACGGTATGTTTCCTGTTCCTTGTTACCATTTAATGAAAGTGGAGTTTGTTACCGAAAACAAAATTGTTGTTCATATTTTTCCTTGTGTCCTCTGTTGATTTCTCTTTTTTGAACTACTCTTCATTTGATGAGAAAGAAATTTGCTTAACCTCATATGTGCTGGATTACATTGATAGTTTTGGGGAGTGTTGCGATCTGAAGCAAAATGGAATTAACTTTTCCATCCTCAAATGTGGATAAAATGGGCATAGTTAGGTCACATGAATATGTGAATCCGTATTATAGGGCAATGATGGATTATAACATATCAATCTGCTGTTAAACTGAGTACTCAGTCAAATCCTGGCATTGGATCATTTTCTTTGCTTGACGCATACAGTTGAAAGCTGCATCACCTTATTGATCTCCCGATCTGCCATGTTTCTCAATCTTTTTTCCTTTTGCATTTGACTAGGATCTCTTTGCTGTATGGACTCCTCAGTAGCCACATGTTTCTATGTTCTATCCTAATTACTGTACATGGCAGTTTTCTGAAAATATAGTCATTAAACAACTCTATTTAAACTTTTCCAGTGTTTGCCATGGAGTGCCAGATCAATTTCAACCTCCTTTGCTTGACATTCTGAATTGTCCATAATCTCAATTTACCTGTGCACTTTTAAATGTTACTCGCTGTCCTTTTTGTTGTTTCCATCTACTGAGCAGTGTTATGCTCAGTCAGTTCAAAACTAGTTGTATTATTGTGTGTATGCTGTTTGACTTCATGTGCTGTGATTTTGAACTTCTTACTTTTGTCAAGCGTATCATTTCCCCCTGTGTCTGTCTTAAATATATTCTGCTTTCACTTCAGTTATCTACTTTAGAAATGTATTTCTTAGAGAATCTTCTAAGTCTCCCAATTCATTAACTCTGTACCTTGTGTTCCTCCATTTTGACTCTTTATTGTATTTAACAGTTTGTTTTTCTCTTTTACATTTCTCTCACTGTTACCCATTTGTAAATTTAAGCTTTAAGTTTTTCTTGCAGAGACCCCACATCATTGTTTTCTTGACAGTAGTATCAGAACTCGCAGTTCAACAGTTTATGTTGTTGGGATTTGCTAATATTTGTTATTTAGGGATTTTTAAAGTCAATTTCAACCCTGGGGTTGAACAACAGTAACATTATCAAACTGTTACTTTTTCTAGAAAATGTTTTTATTTGGCAAATTATATACACTTTCGTTATTGAGCTTTATCTTCCAATTTTATTTTGTTTATAGTTCTGCGTTATTTATATGTCAAAGTCTATGTCACATATAAAATAATTATTATGGGGAAAAAAGGAAAGGAATGTATGTCTGATTTCTTGGTTTTTTTTCTTCCCTATAAAGGGTTGTAGTGAGAAATGTGATGTATGCTTAAATAAGAAAGGCTTTTTTTGTTGTGTTTGAGAGAGGTTATTTACTGCATGATCTTTTTTTTTTTCTTTTTCAGGTAACTTAGTGTGTAGGGCTTGGGTTTCATTTCCATAGTAATTTTTGACACAACCTTGTAGATTTTTCATCCTGATTTGTCCGTGGTTCTGATAGGAAAGCATCCTTGTAGCAGGAGACAGTTCATGTTGAAGCTGTGTTTGTTTATCTAGAGTACTGCTTTTGAGTTTAAAGGAACTGTATGTAAAATCACTACCACAAAGCACGTGCTGAACTTGGGACGTTCGTAATGAAGATGGGTCGCTGTCTTTGCATGTGACAGGAAATAGTGTAATTCTTTGGCGTAAGACAGTAAACAACACTAAACTTTCATATGTATGGAGTTCTTTGGGAAATCATCACAATGTAAAAGCACATGGTTAAGTTTGCTTTCACAGGAGTCAAATAAAAATGAAATATCCATTTTTGTTATTGGATAAGTAGTAATGATTTTTTTTCATATGCTTGGTACAACAGTTGATGTCTTTTTAAAAATTAGTTCCTTTTCTCTTTTTACCTACTCCATGTAATTGTTATATTGTCCTCAATTACATATGAGGAAACCATATCTCAGATCAGTAAAGCATGCACAGCAGCTCATATGAATAAAATGTTCAGTGACTGTGGGATGAATTTAGTTTGTGCTGTTTCCGAGGGTTAAGAGTTTTAAGCTACAGCTTACATTAAAATCTACCAGCAAACACCACCCCTTTACTATTCCTCTCCATCTTTTCTTCAAATAAAGATTGCATCAAAGAAGTACCTTGGAATTTGAACTTTCAAAAATTTATTACGGAGTGGGTTCTGATGAATCAGAATGAGGCTATTACTATATTATTTCTCAAAATGTATTAAACTGTGATTTGCTGAGAGAATGTGGTGTTTTCATTAAACAATTGCTATTTCATTCATGTACTCTTTAAGTACTTTTTTTTTGTTTCCAATCAGGATGGGCTTTTCTTTTCTTTTTGTTTTTTTGAATTCCCTTTGAAATGCCAGGACTTCTTAAGCTGTTTCTCTGAGCCTCGCTGGAGTTTCTGTATATTTGGTTGCCATCCAGTGGTAGCAGTCATGCATTTCAGTTGTGCAACAGAGGAGGAAAAACCCTCTACTGTGCAAACAGAGATGTGGATGTGACATTTTTGTAACTAATCTACAAACATTTTAGGCCTGTCCACTAGAGCCCAATAATGATAAAAAATGTCAACTAGAGATTGACTAAAACAATTTAAAATCAATAAAACAACTAGTTCTAGTTAAGGAAAAATAGTTACATTATTTTTCCCAGTAAATGTGTAATTAACATTTTCTCCAGTTTGAAAATCATTAGAAACAAATATTTTTTGCTAATGTCACTGCCAATGCCAAGGATTTCCAAATCTATTGAACAGGATTTAATGTAATTAAAAACAAATGCTGGCTTCTGTACATTTTCTCAATCATGGTATCTGATAAATGGGAAAGTAGATATGTAGATGCTTAACTGGAAATGCTTGAAAGAACAGTTTACAAAGACATTTTAAAAGCTCTTGTTCGTGATCAGAGATGAGGAAGCTATCCTATCATAAAATAAATAATTTCATCTAGACTGCTGGAAGTAAGGAAATAAAATGAAAACACTCATGTTCAAACTATGGATTGTTTTGCTTGTATTGCCTCTTTAATTTTGAAGATAACACATTCATCCCAATATAATTGCATGAGCATATTTTTCATTTCAGTAAAACATTATGTGTTTCTAACGAAGTATATTGTTATTCTCACCAATCAGATGGATTAAATTTAACATGTTATAGTTTGGAGATGTGATAGACACCGGAAAACAACCTGTTTAAAATGGTTTATTTAACTATTTCAAGCTGTGTCCTATGAATACTTTTTGGTTTGATTCTGCCACGGCAACTGTTTTATGGCCTGTGAGTTATATTAGGCTAACTCAAATGACCTTCAGCAGAGAAGTCTCCCAGTCCATGAAAGGGACCAAAAGTTGATTTACTCTGTTACAATTATATGATGTTGAGCCTAATTTAAAACTCACAGTGATTAGATTAGGAAAGGAGTCAAGGAAGTGGCATTGGGTGTTGTGGCTAGTACTTGAGAGACCTTTCTCCTACTTAAATCCTGGCTGTGGTCTAATGGCAGCTCCCTGAGCTCCTTGTATGTCAGGGTAGAGGAGACTGAGCTCCTCTCTCTCTCTCTCTCTCTCTCTCTCTCTCTCTCTCTCTCTCTCTCTCTCTCTCAAAGATTTATTTAGTTTTATTTGAAATGTAGATTTTACAGAGAATGAAAGAGAGACAGAGAGATTTTCCATCTGCTGGTTCACATCTCACAAGGCCGCAGCGGCTGGAGCTGAGCTGAGCTGAAGCTGGGAGCCGGTAGCGTCTTTGCTGCCTCTCTGGTGCATGCAGACTGATAAGGACTTGGGCCATATTCTGCTACTTTCCTAGGACATTGACAGAGAGTTGGATTAGAACAGGAGCAGCCAGGACACAAACCGGTGCCCATATGAGATAGCAGTACTGGCTGGCAGGCAGAGAATTAGCCTGATATAGTATCACATCAATCTGTCTACCTCTCTTGTTAGTTAAAATTTTCCTGGGTTGTAGAAAAGGACAAATTTGCTGTATTTAATATATACAAACTTAAGCGTTAACTGACACCACCTCCCTTCCTATGCTCCTTGTGCCTGCCCAGCCTCCATTCTCTGTCATTTATTATTTTTCTTTTCATTTTTATGATGACATACCTTCAGTTTTCTTTATAATCACAAGCATAGCCCTTCGCTAACTAAAGAATTCAGCAAGTGTTAAGTAGGAAAAGAATCTTCCTAGGAGTATAGACAAGGGCTGTATACAGCTATCAAATCTCAGAATGTCAATTTTGCTCACATATATTTCATTTTTTTACTCTGTATATTAGGTAAAACCTATGATATTTGCCTTTTTGGGACTGGGTCATTTCAGTGAACATAGTGCTGCCCAATTCTGTCCATTTTGTTGAGAAAAAACGTTATTTCACTGTTTCACCGTGTGTGTGTGTGTATGTGTGTATCACAGTTTATCATCAGTGGGTGGACATCTTGCTGATTCTATTACCGTTAATTGATCTGCAATAGATATGGTGTTACAGATAGCTCTTTTTATAAATCGATTCATCTCTTTAGGTAAATTTCCAGAAGTGGGAGTGTGCAGACCGTGTGTGAGATCAATTTTTCAGATTTTTGAGCAATGTGCACACTGTCTTCCATATGGTTGTATGGGTTTACATTTCCACCAACAGTGGCTTAGGGTACTTCTTCCCCACGTGATTTCTGGCGTTTTCTCAGATAATCGTCATTCTAAGTGGGGTGAGGTGAAACCACAGTGTAGTTTTATTGGAGTCTCCCTGATGGCCAGTTCATATTCTTTGCCAGTGGTTTAATTGGGTTGCCTGTTTTTTGGTTATTGAGATTCTTGAGTCCCTTATATATCCTGGAGACACGCACACACACTCTTACAGAGAGAAGGAGAGACACAGGGGAAGATCTTCTACCTGCTGATTCACTGCCCAAGTGGCTGCTATGGCTGGAGCTGAGCTGATCCAAATGCAGGAACCAGGAGCTTTTTCTGGGTCTCCCATGCCGGTGTGGCATTGTACCTTCCTCTACTGCTTTCCTGAGCCAAAGGCAGGATACTGGAAAGGAAGTGGAGCAGCTGGGATATAAACCTTGCCCATGTGGGATCCTGGCAAGTGCAAGGCGAGGACTTTAGCTCCTAGGCTAATGCACCAGTCCCCTGTAATTTCCTTTGTAAAGACTTTTTCCATACTTGATTTGACATATTTCAAGGGATTTGAAATTTTTGGAGCTATTGTATATGGGACTGATTTTACAAGTCCTTTAATAGCTGTGGAATTGTGTATATAACGGCTATTGATGTTTGTGTGTTTATTTTATATGCTGTAGCTTTACCAACTCTCCTTTTTGTTTACTAATATCAGTGGAATTTTTGGGTCTCCTAAATATAGGATCATATCATCTGTAAGTAGGAATATTTTGACTACCATTTTCCTTTCCCGTTAGCATTGATTTGATTTGTTTAGTGGCTCTGGCTAAACTGGCTAAAGCTCTTAGAACTCCATTGAACAGTTGTGGTGAGACTGTTTTTTCCTATCTGGTTCTGGATCTTAGTGAAAATGCTCCCAATTCTTCCTGATTTACTATGATTACTGTGAATTTATCATACATCATCTTAATCTTGTTGAGGTATGTCCCTTCTGAACTCAGTTTGCTTAAAGTTTTTTCATAAAATGATGTGCTTTATCAATTTTTTTCTTTTCAGGTATTGAGATAATGATGTGGTTGTGATTCTTCAGTTTGGTAGTGTGATGCATCGCATTAATTTTTGCATATGTGGAACTATCCCTACATACCAGGGTTGCATCCATTTGGGCCTGGTGAATTATCTTTCTGATGGGTGTTTGAATTTGATTTTCTAGTATTTTGTTGAGGATTTTTCCATCTCTGTTCAAGAGGGATATTGATCTGTAAATTTCTTTGTTGTGCCTTTTTCTGGCTTTGAAGTTCAGGCGTTATTGACCTCATAGAAATTGTTTGGGATGTTTCCCTTCCTTTTGATTGATTTTAATAGTTTGAGAAGAATTTAAGCTTCTCAAAATTTGGATGGAATTCCACAGAGAAGCCATACAGTCTTGGGCATTTGTGTGAGTGAAGGGTCTTTATTACTGAATCAGTTTCTGCTTTGTTTATTGGTTTACTAAAGTTTTCCATGTGTTTATGACTCAGTTTTGGTAAATTGTATGTATCTAGAAATCTTCATTTTCCTAGATTTTCCAATTTGTTTATAGTAATTCCTGATTATTATTTTTATTTCAATGGTATGTATTGTAACATCTCTTTGATGGCTGATTTCTTTTGGGTTTTCTCAGCCACTTTTTTTTTCTTATTTGGACCAATGGTGTATCAGTTTTGCTTATTTTTTCAAAAACAGACTTTTTATTTCACTGATTTTTGTGTTTTGTTTGTTTTCATGTTTTTAAAACCTGCCTACTTATTGTTATTTTTTCCTCCTCTTTCTTTTTCAGCAGCCCTAGGGTTTGTTTGTTCATTCTGTAGATTTTCCACTGAAATCGCCTCTTGAGTTCTCCCCTGGGAGTGTGCCCCCTTGACTTTTTCTTTTATTATCTTCCTGTGGCCAAAATCAGCACATCCTTTCCCTATGTAGCCCTGTTATAATCTCCTATTAAAATGTTATTTTAACTCTATTTATGGAAAATGAATAAAAGGTAAGAAGTTGTATGTTTGGGAGTACAATGAGGCTATTGTGTTATAAATGTAAAACAACACATTCAAAATGTTCTTTGATAATATCATAAAATAATATAGATCTGACTTGCTATGTCTAATAATATATATTTATAGTGTATCAAGGCAAAGCAGAAAATGAAAATACTTTCTTGAGAAAATTGGAATTAAAATATGCTCCAATTTAACATTAATTCCTCCTATTGTGAAATTTTATAAATCAGTCACTCCTTGCTGTCAAACTATATCTTCACCCAGGAGTGAGATCCAGATGTGAGAAAGAACATTCCCAGAGTGCCATTTGAGTGGCCTTGATAGTTCTGAGACATTGGCTTTGTTGCACTGGGGTTGGGAAAAATTTTTAAGGTCTGTTAGTTGATAAATTCCACGTTAGTGCATCCATAGACACAGGAACAGGTTGCAAAAACCTGGCTAGTACAGTGGTCCAATCTGTTCGGCCTTCCATCCTCTTACAAGAAACTTGACATGTTCTACTGACCTAAATGAGCCAAATGTTATGCCCTCTGTGTGCATCTGGGCATGTTCACTGCACAGGCATCAACAATTGAGGAGGCCTGATCCCAACATATGCACTCCAAGGTTGGACCACATATCTTGGGATTTTTTCTTGTGGCTAAGTTTGAGTCCAAAAATCTAGTTGGGGAGTCTCCCAAGAAAGCTCACCTGGTATACTGATGTGCCCCCAGCCAGTGCAGAGTCCGATTTTATTTATTATATGCACCACTCAGTGCATATACCAATGGATGCAGCTGCCTCCTCAGCTCTGACCTGGGTCCCATCTCTCACATGAACAGATGGATGCTGAGGCTTAATCCAGCCCAGCCCAGGTCCAGTCCTCATACATACCAGTTGATGCCAAGGCCCAATGAGCACAAGAGCCAGGATGGGTGGCAGACTAAGCTTGGCAAGGTGGCAGCACGTGTAGGCATGTATATAGGCTGGGTCTGCAGGGAGGTCAGGCTGAGCGAAGATTCAGCACCCATGGGTGTGCATGAGAGCCAGATGGTATGTGGGATGGACCAGGTGAGGCTGTAGTACATGCTGTCTATACAAAAAGTGGGGTTGGGTGGTCCTGTGGAGGTTATTGGGGATTGTCCCAGACCTGTCCTTTTTTTTTTTTTTAAAGATTTATTTTATTTTTATTACAAAGTCAGATATACTGAGAGGAGGAGAGATAGAGAGAGGAAGTGGAGCTGCCGGGATTAGAACCAGCGGCCATATGGGATCAAGGCGAGGACCTTAGCCACTAGGCCACACTGCTGAGCCCCAGACCTGTCCTTTTTTATAGACTCATCAAATTGCATTAGCTTGCACAGTTCCAAGTATTCAAGGGAAAGCATATGGATATTTGTCTTTTTTGGCATTTCACTAAGCTTAATTTCTGTTTCCAAGCATTCTGCTGCAAGACAGGATTTTATTCTCTTTTATCACTGAATAATATTCTACAGTGTGTGTATTTGTGTGTGTGTGTGTATGTGTATCAGTTTCCTTATGTACTCATCCATTAATGAACGTTAGGGTTGATTCTATATCTTAAATATTGTGAGTTGAGCTTCAGTGAAATTGGGTGCACAAGTAACTCTTTTACATGCTGAATCATTTTATTTGAGTAAATTACTAGGAGTAAGATGGTAGAGTCACCTGCTAGAACTATTTTCAGATCTCAGAGGAATCTCTAAATTGTT
This sequence comes from Ochotona princeps, assembly GCF_030435755.1. Classification (NCBI taxonomy): domain Eukaryota; kingdom Metazoa; phylum Chordata; class Mammalia; order Lagomorpha; family Ochotonidae; genus Ochotona; species Ochotona princeps. The sequence continues at coordinate 15,528,029 of NC_080843.1, read as the reverse complement.
CTGTATAATTGAACTGGATGTCATTCTCACCAACAGTGTCTCATGTAATGTTTTGGTCACATCCTCACCAGCATTTTTTTCTTTTCATTTTAGATTGCTGTACTAAGTAGGGTGAAGTGAAATTTCATTGTGGGCTTTCTTTGCATTTCCCTAATGGCTAATGGTCCTGAGAATGTTTTCGTGTGTCTGTTGGACATTTGTATTTCATCTTTTGCAAATTGCCCGATTATGCCCTTTGCCCACTTGTTAACTGGCTTGTGTGGTTTGAGTTTTTTGAGTTCTTTATTGAAACTATATCAGTTCTCTATCAATTGGCATAGTTTTCAAGTATGTTCTCCTATTTGGTTGGTTGCCTCTTTATTTGTTGATGGTTTTCTTGGCAATACGGAAGCTTCTGTGCTTGATTTGCTTATTTTTTGCTCTAATTGCCTACACTTCTGTGCATTCTCCAAGAAGTCTTTGCCTACACCCATCTTTTTAGTTGATGAAAGGGAGATGTGGAAGCCTCACTATGATTGATTGGAGTCTGCAATTCCCTTTAAGTCCATTAACAATTGACTTAAAAAACCAAACACCCTTGCATTTGGGTACATATATACTTACTTTAGTCACATCTTCTTGTTGAATTGATAACTTAGTCCTTATGCGTTGCCGTTCTTTATGACTTTTAGCAGTTTCTGCTCTTTGTAGCTCAAGTCTGAATCCAGTGTCATTGTGGTCCACGTCATTCTACATTTGACAGATCACTAGTGATCCTGAACACTGCAGTACTTCCTGCTTCTCTCTCATTATCTGCCATTTCCTCCAATTGCTAACATGTCTCTGCCCACTGCTTTTGGTCCATGTGGTCTGCACTGCTCCCCAGTGTCTGTCCACCTTTTATAGAATTGCCTACCACCAGATTCTCTCTAATACTCCCCTGAGAATACAATTTGTCTGCTTCTTCTCCTCTAGCCTTCCCCAGTAAAAACCAACATGTTTGTCCTGTTCAGCTATCCTGGCCTCCAACTCCTGGCTCTCCTTTTTAAAGGCTAAATTGTGTTCCATTGCAGTTGAATGTCACTTTTTTTAAATTCATTTGCCTGTTGATGTGTACTTAGATTCATGGCATAGCTGATTTAATAGTATTTGGATATATAGCTAGTACTGGGGTTGACAGATCGTATGGTTGCTCTATTTTTGTTTCCTTTAAAGAACCTCTGTATTGTTCTCCATAATCTCTGTAATAATTTTTATTCTCACAGTGGACAAAAGGGTTTCCTTGTCTTTACATGCTTGTTCACACTTACCTTTTGTCTTTTGAATAATGACAATTCTAACTGGATGTAGGCAATATTTCATCTTGCATATGATTTATAGTTCCCTGATGGTTAATGGTATCGAGCTTATTCATACCAACATGTTGGTCATTTATATGTCTTTTGAAAATGATTGTTCAGTCTTGGCATAGACTTCTAATACTTTGTCTTAGAACTGTCTTTTAGATGTAAGTGTCTCTGGTGTATTAAGCTATTCATTTTCTTATTGCAAGCTCTTGGATTCAAACACCTATTTCTATACATCTATTTGTGTTTCTAGTATGACATCCTCTTTTGGTTGAAGATGCAGCAAAACACGGCTGCCAGTCTCAAGAGCTATATTTTAATTCATGTCAATAATGATGGAAATAACAGTTATAATTTCTATGCTGCAAAATCCAAGACTTCAGAAGGAAGCGACTGCATGCTATATTATTTCAAATGGTACCTTGGGATATTATAAATTGATATAAAAGAAGAGGATAAAATCTTTCCCTGATATGCTCATAACATTTAGTATTTTCTTAAAAGAATCTGCTGAAAAGCAGAATTTTCCCTCTCATGCTAAATGCTAGGATGTATTAGCATGTATCATAGATACACTAGAATAATCTCTAATAGATAGCAGTTTGGGATTCTTACAACATGGACATACGTTAATATATTCTAAAAAGCTATGCATTTCTTTTTTGCATAATTTTGCAATGAATAACTATGCATTGACAAAATAATTTGAGACAGCATCATCTAAAATGCTTATACCTCAACCCATGTTTTTCTCCATTTTTTGTGCCTACATGGTCTATAAATAAACTATGTGTAAATGCAATGTCTTTAATAGATTTTAGGAGTGGGTTATAATTCTTTAACCAGCCTTTAAACAGAAGCCAGACTATTGCTTTTTATTCTCACAGTATCCAACATAATCTCTTGACTGATTTGAGGCCCTGAATAAAGGTCATTTGTAGAGCTAAATTTTTCTTCCTACTTGCATTTCTGTCTCTTATTAGTATTGTAGGAACATGAGGAAGAGGTCGTGTGAATGGAGTCCAGGGACCCTTCTGAAGAAGTTAACGGTGGAGAAGTTACCTTCTGAGGAAGTTAGGTAGAGGTCAAAAGAAGTATGTGGAAAGGGCTTCAACAGTAGGAAATGCAACCAAGGGGAAGCCGCATCCACCATGTCAGTGCCTGGAAAGAGGAAAGTAGGACTTGGCCTGTCACATGCTCAGTGTGTTTCTCATTGGTCACAGTTACCTGGAAGCCAGTTTGAAACAAAATTTGGTAAATGTTGCTTACAATATGGAGAAGTAAGACTGACTGATCAAGAGGGTAAAGAATTTGTGCAATCCAACACTGTTTTACTTTTCATTCTTTCTGATTCATTTACAGTAATAGCTTTTTGAGGTTTTTCTCAGTTTTAAGAAAAAAAGGATTTATTTATTTCTATTGGAAAAGCAGATTTACAAAGAGGAAAGACAAAGATCTTCCATCTGTTGGTTCACTCCCCAAGTGCCCACAAAGGTCAGAGCTGAGCCAATGCAAAGACAGGAGCCAGGAGTTTGTTCTGGGTCTCCATGTGGGTGCAGGTTCCCAGGGCTTTGGGCCATCATCTACTGCTTTCTCAGGCCACAAGCTGAGATCAGAAACGGAGCAGCCGTGACACAAGCCATCACGCATATGTGATCCCGGTGCTTGGAGGAGGAAGATTAGCCAGTTGAACCGTTGCATCAAGCCCAAGGTACTTCTGCCTTGTGCAATTGAGAATGCTTTATCTCACCATATAAGAGGAGAGATTGTGTGCCCCCCCGCCAGTTGTCGCTATACAGATGCCAAAGTCCAGCATTTCTATCCAGATAGTATGTCAAATTTCCATGTGATTTCTCAAGTCATTTCAGTGAATCTCTGCGGTCTAGGAATTTTTCAGCTGAGAAACATGATGATTTAGCTAAGATGTTTAGAGAAAAAGGTATTTAATATCCACATAATACATTAGAAAATTGATTCTTGCGGGGCAAATTAAGAGCTCTGCAGCAGCCCTATTGAGTAGTATCAACAGCTGGAAGGTTTTATCCTCTGATGTAGAAGTAGTGTTTTTTATGTCTAGTGAGAATCAGAAAACACAAGGAAAATTGTGACCATGATGTAAAGCCAAGTGGCACACTGAGAGCTGAGCTGACGTGATCTCTTGCCTGGCCCCGCATTCCTGTTATCTGGTTAGGCTGACATCAAAAGAGCAGCTGTGAGATTCATTGGATTGACAGATTGGTTGACACATAACTGCAGATCCTGTAAATATTTGTGTTAGGCATCAAGGAGGAGGATGAATGCTCTTGGTAGGGGGCAGAGTAAACAGGAAGCTACATGTGACAGAGATAATCTCGCCTTTTGAAGTAATCAGCGAAGGCTTTTGTAAAATGAGAGATTTCAAAGGTATAGAATATATCTGAGGCACGTTTGTTAATGAATTGAAATATATTTAATCAATATAATGTTTAGAATCTTTACGTTTGACTTTACATATGAGTTTAATTGAAAGTTTTCCACATGCTTCCTCTCAATGGATCTCTGCCCAACCTTTCCTATGCACATAATACTATGCAATATTTTGCTGCTGCATCTGTAAGAATTTAGGTATATACATTTTATAGATTTTGTCTAAATATGAAATTTATATATTCAATGTATATGCAACTGAACATGTAATCTAGTGTATTAAACTTTTTCAAAAAGTATTTTTGAATTTGTTTATTGTATAGAATAGGCTTTTTCACAAAAATGACAAGATTTCCATTAAAAACTTTTTTCTATATTCTAGATGTTTGTATATTCTAGATAGTTTTTTTATTGAATAAACTGCATTGTTGCCCATAAGGTTGGAATATTTTTGCTATGTGTATTTTTTAATATTTCAAAGAAAATGTTAGAAGAGGTTAATATTGGGGTCACAGCTTCCTCATACTTCTTCTCCCCTGACTATGCAATTGAAGCATCGGCCCTAGATTTTTTATTTCTCTAAACATATACATGATCAAGACAATCTCTTTTTTAAAAAATTATTTATATTATGGTACAGTTCCGTAGGATCATGGATTCCCTCTTCTTCCCTCACCAACCAATCTCCCCCCTAAAGACAACCTCTTAATGTTTAACTTAATTCATCATATGAAAGTGATATCTGAAGTACAAGGTGATTACGTTTTGAGTTCTTTTGCAGATAATGTTAGTAATCTGGTGATTTGCTGGAAACCAATTCGATAAGAAAATTTCAGATATTTGTGCTTTCATTTTACACGTAGTAAAATAATTGTATCACACTCTGTAAGTTATGAACCTGAAATTAATTGAGACTTGTTTGGATTTACAAGAGAGAATGGCTTGTTTAAATGGCTGTTGGAATGTCACATGGGACTTCCAGGTATTAATTCCATGAAAGGACATAAGCCCTGAAATTGTAAAGGTCTGAAACTTAAAATAGTAAACATTCAAATTCATGGCACACCATTGATACTGAAGCATTTGCAGGGACCTTCTGGATCATCAATAAAACTTCCTCATTAGCTCATGGCAATCCAGTTCCTCCTCCTTCTTCAATGATGCTGTTCCCTGTCCTTTCATCACCAGTGCGCCTATTTTCTGGGGAATTTTAGATCATCCTTGTTCTCTTTTGTTTCTAGACACATACACAGACACTCAAGACCTCAGACACAAATATATACACAAGACGTTAGACACACACACACACACACACACACACACACACACACACACACACCACCTCCCAACTGGTTTTGAACAGAAGGATAAACGGCAAACATTCTGGCAAGAGAATTTTTTTATGTAGTTCAGGCTGAAAAGTAGATTATGAAATTTCTTCTTCATGAGCAATTTTAAAATATACTCTAATTCTGCTGTTTTTCTAATGTTTGGCATGTAGTCAGGCAAATTTTACGCATGTAATTCTAGAGGTTTGTTTTTTACTCAATCTTTTCATCTTTATATACATATATATTTAAATATATATTTAAAACCTTTCAAAGTTGTTACTTCCTTGTTTGCACCGAGTCTTTGTAAAATGAAGTAGCACTGCTACATCTTGGTTTTTTTCCTATGATGCTATATTTCTCTTCTTTTGTTTTTTTGTTACATATTTTGTTATATGTTTTCTGAATTGTTTTGTATTTAGCATTCCAACCTATGACAGACTAAATACCTGTTAGATTTTAGTGTAGGGACAATTTATAAAAGGTTTCTCTTACTTTTGCAGTTCTCTTAAATTGAAACAATGAAGTGAAGATTTTTGAAAATCCTGTCATTGTATTAAAAAAAGTGACAGTGATTAGTAGGAAGAAAGTAGTTGTTTAATCTCATCACCACTCTTTTAAGTTTTGTCTAAACACAAACCAGATGTTGAGCAGGACTAATCTATGTGTGTGTGTTCTTCAGAAATAGGAATGTTTTGTTTGTCTCTTTGATTTTGTTTTTGAGATCTAAGAAATCTGATACAATTGTTTATTGACTTCAATCAGATCAGGCTGTACACACCATTCATTAATTTGTTCTAAATAACCCCTCCTTGTCTTCTTTTTATCTGTTTCCCTCTGAACAAATTCTCTACCTGTTCTAAAAAGGATACATTTTTAAAATTATAGGTTATGTTGTGTTGTAGCAGATGACAAAACCAAATGGACGGTCCACATACACTTGAAACAGAGATGAAGACTCAATTTCTACCTATTCTATTGGCACATCTTTAACAACAGTAGAGATATTCTCATTAAGCATCATTACTAAGTGATTCCTATGCACTAGACAGTATCGTAGCGTTTTGTGGGAGGGCCTTGCATTACAGTCATGCTGTGCACGTTGCAGAGTTGATGTGTCCAGAGTCACGTGCGTAGTAATTTGTTTACAAGATTTGAATCCAGCAGTCCCATCTAGTGCCTGCATTTCACGTTCCTGTGTGCTCTGATACCACAAGGGAGTGATGGAACTCTGGGGTGGGCAGTTCATCATACCACATCCTTACAGGAAGATTCCCTGCCTGGGTTTGATGCCTTAGCTCTTTAGTTGTAGATGAAGGAGATGACCCTATGCACTAAAAATACAAACATTGAAACACAATGATATATATCTATGCATTTAGATGTCAGCTGTTACAGAGCTGCATTTATGTTAGCAGAACATCTAGACTGTGCATATGAGTGACAAAGGTCCAGGTACATGAATCATCATTTAATACCTTTCCAGGTACCTCAACAAGAAAAAGGATAGAAAATGTAGTGATGAGGACAAGAATTAGCACTTGATATGTGATGCGCATGTCTGATGCTACAGCTTGAGATACTGTGCTCCTGTTAAGACATTGTGTGTACTTAAACATTGTACTTTGAACCCTTTACTCCCACTGCTATTCCAAAATGCCACTACATCTTTTAGAGTTATGCCATTGTTTTTGATGCTAATAGGTACCAACCTGCTGTCAAAACATGAGATATAGAAGAACTTGGCATCTTTTATTTAAACAATTTGTACTTTTTGCTGCCAGTTGCTGTTAGGTATTAAACGAAAACTTGGTGAGTTAGGAAATAAATAGGCACTTGAATTATCTTTTTTCCTATTTTCTCTTTTTCCTTAACTTTATGCTAATTTAATGGGGTTTGGTTTGATTAAATCATCTCATTTGAGCTGATCAATTGTTCCCTAGTGTGTTAACAAGACATCCTGTCATCTTGAATGCCTAAGATAGGCAGGCCTGATGGCAAAAATGCAGGAATGAGAGTTTGCTGGAGACACCTGCCTGGGAATGAGCTTTCACTAGGGCTCAAAGAGCCAGAGGAAAGGTGTGTGCGTGCCATGGCTGGTAGGCCAGGCTGATAGGAGGGCCACCCGGCTCTCCTCTCAGACCTTGGAAAGTGGAGTGAGAAATGAGTGGGTACAAGTGCCTGAGCTCTCTTTCATTATGGACTGTTTCAGAACATGGCTGAGCTATGGCCATGCACCACTCTTCTGCCTTTGGCAATTACAGCATAGGAATGAGTTACTCACAAAAACAGAAAAAACAAAACAGAAAAAGACAGTGGGCCAAGACACAGGGAGTTGTATGGTTGGCTTTTTACTGTTACACATATTTGAATTGTACAGATTTATAAATCACTGTCAACCTCCAAATTATACATTCTGTGTAAAACTGAGCTGAAAGAAACTAAATCTAAAGCTAGCAGGGAGTAGGGAGAGAGTTTGCTTATAAAAATGTGGCTAAACAAGCTATGCTATTTCTTTTAAGCTCTTATGTTGTACTTATGTTATACACATGGTTCAGAGGTATTGGAAGGGAAAATATAATGTCTTCTTTTCCAAATTAAGGATTTGTTGCCAATAAGCTACCCCAAGCTTTGCTTTATGGGGTCATTAGTTAGCACTTAAACGGACAAAGGACTTAATTCAGTTACATGTGTCCTACAATACACAAGAGGTGTATATTAATAAAAGACTAAAGCAGACCCAAGGGTCTCTTATTGCTATATTAAAATATTTATAAATGGGATTTTAATTTAAAGTGCTGCTAAAATAGAAATGAAATGTTGTATTGATTCTCAAGCCAGAGGCTTTTTAGAGAATGCAGTATGTGTATATTATTCCTACTTCAAATTGTAACCCATATCTGAACTGCTCATCCCCAGATAATTCTTCAAAGACCAAATGAACCTTGAAAGGCGATTATGGAATCATCTGGATTTCCTGGGATGACTTTTGTACACTAGGTGGCAGAAGTTTCCAAGAATATAATATACTTAGAATTGTGTGTATGAACTACAATGAATCTGTTCCTTTTTATGAATATCACACTAACATAAAAATTATTGACTTCCATGTTGTAGTAATTATCATGTATTTATTGTAATTCTAAGAATTTAAGATATCAATAAATTTAAAAATCCCTCTGGATCACATATTATTATTTGGTTTAACATAACAGAGCATGAATTTTTTTTTAATTTTTGAAGTTGTATTTATTAATTTAAATATTTATTTTTATTAGAAAATAACCAAAACCGAAATTTCAAACAGGGTGAATAAGTTCCCTAAAATTAACTATGAGAATGTTGATAATTTTTAAAATTTCTGATTTCTACCTGATTACAAGAGAATCAAATTCAATTTTAAATAAAGAACTATAAATGTATTAATTAGTGGGAATTAAGAATGCAATTAAAATCTATTTTAGAAGGAGGCTTATAAACATATTTGATTAAGAGGAGAGGAAAAAACGAAACAAGATGAATTGACTATTTTAAAACATTCTGATGCAAGCCAGCCAAACAGTGTAATCATAGGACGTAGTGATTAGCAGAGGAACAAAAAAGGTGTTTTAGAGATGATATATTTTGAAAATGCTAAGTATATTTTTGTTTATTAACATATACATATATAGAGAGAGACATAATATGTATGTTAAGCATGGCATATAATGGCTAATGTGTAATGACAACCTTGTAGGTAATTGTGTAATTCACTGTTTTCTGAATATATTTGGGACAAAAAACCTTTTGGAGAGGTGTGTGTGGGATTAGCGTGGTGGGAGAGGAAATGGAGAAAGTCTTACTTTAAGATTACAGAATACTGGGCCCAGGAGCAATGGCTCAGTGACTAAATCCTCATCTTACAAGCAGTGTGATCCATATGGATGCTGGTTTGTGCCCTAGTTCTCACCCAACTTCCTGCTTGTGTCCTGGGAAAGCAGTAGAAGATGGCCCAAAGCCTTGGGACCCTGCACCCACCTGGGAGACCCGGAAGAGGCTCCTCACTCCTGGCTTTGGATTGTCTCAGCTGCAGGTGCTATAGGCACTTGGGGAGTGAACCAGCAGGTGGAAGATCTTTATCTCTCCTTTTTTCTGTAAATCTGTCTTTCCAAAAAAATTAAATAAACATTTTAAAAAAGATTATAGAATGCCAATGGCCAAATAATATATTATATTTAGCCTACTTAAGATTCTTCTTTCTAGGGAAGAAGGAACTGTCACATGTGACATTGTGAAAGTTTTAAAACCCTTTCACCATCCTGTCTCCCAAAGGCTGAGTAATGCCTTCTTAGGACTTCAAACAAGACATGAAAAGCTGTGAGGGCACAGATACAGTGTAAGAAAGAAGACAGAGCTTACTTATTAGTTATTGATCATAACTTTTTTGATTTGGGACTTTTGGATTCTTCCCACCTGTTAAGAATGCAGATCTCCGTTTCTTGGACAGCGAGTGTATGGGCTCTAGTTCCTGGACACTTCCCTGGATAGGGCTGCTTTCTGCTTACTGGAAATCTTCCACCTCATCACAGCTCTTCACCATGGAGGCTATAGTTCGTGACTCAGAAACAGAGAAAGTACGCTGGGATGTTTAGATTGGCTGATTCATTCTACAGAAGGGGAAATATCATTTTGTACATTTGTAGGGGTATGGTCAGGATAAAAACATTGAAGCAGTAAACTGCTACTGGGCTGGTGTTAGCATTATTTTATTATTTCATGCCTCTTTAGTGCGGTACTTTGCTTTCCAGATGTTGTATAATGCAGAGGAGGCTTTCAGTATCCTTGTGTTAGGGTAGCATTTAGAAAAATTTAGACACATGGGTCAAGCTCTTTTGGTTGCATAAATTTTTATTTAATGCAAAGTATATTATAATATTGAGTTGTAAAAAGCCCAAATTTTATGCTCATTGCTAACTTTAATATCTTAAACATAAAGCAGCTATAGCCTACCTTTGGAGATCTCATTTTCAGAAATATGAAGACTTTTATTTTTGTGGTCCAGCCCACCTTGAGTGAAAGACCACAATTGATAAAACACACTTTGTTAATATTTACTGGAGACTGAATAATTGTTTTATAAATAAGAAACCCCCAAATGTTGATCCCTAATTCATATCTGTACTTAAAGACAGCTAAACATTGATAGCATCTTTTCTAAATGATGCTACTCTATCACAGCACAGATCTGTCAACGCTGAACTTCTTCATGTCTCAGAATATTCTTTGAGTATCACCACAATGTGGAGCTGTGGTACAAATGCGTCACATCCAGTGCTCTCAGAGTTTGCTGACATAGTGACGTAGTGACGTAAAGACTGACGCTGCATAAAGTGGAAAGACTGTGCCTGGAAACTTGCTTTGGGCTGAAGAGGAAACTTAGCCCAGATTCAGACTAACACCTGCAGAAATTTAGGTGATAGTATAAGAATCTCTTTGTTTTAACTGTATGAATCTTATTTTATTCCTCAGGATTCTAAAATTGTTTCTGTCTCTATAGTCACAATGTTCGTTTTCTTTAACATGAATGTTTATTGATACAAAGGTAAAAACAAAGAGTTACTGGTGGGAAAATGAAAAATAAGCCTAATATTTAATGTAGAAGAAAAAATATTTATAGGCACTTTAGCACACTAGCTAATTTGTACTGTATAACATACTTGAAAAATTATCATAATATATGTTTTTATTCATGATTCCCAAATGGAGAAATGGAGACTCAGAAAGCTTAAAATTACTAATATAAATTTAAATCTCATAGTGGAATTGAAACAGTGGTTCAATTTGTCCTCTTTTAGTCTCAGCATTGTTTTTTTCCCAGTATATCTGTTATTGTTTGGTTTATGGTGCAGTATTGCACAATTTGCTGTGCTGTTTGATTTCCTATTTGGTACCCATTTCCTCTGCTGCAGCAGATTTGTAATTCTCCAGCAGCTGGAGAGGTCAGACTTCTCAATTTCTATTGGGACTATACTGTCAAAAACTTAAATGTTGGGATAGTATCAGCCTCAACAGCAGAAAGAGACAGTGGTTGAAAATATAAGCAGATCTTTTTATTCTTTCTGTCCCAGTTTCCAAGAGTGTATTGATAAAAAAATATATTTGACCTTTATGGAATGGTGTCAAAAAACACAGACACAAAATACAGTCTGTACTCTTTGTTTCTCGCTTATTTTTTCCTGTTAAACATATATTTTTGTACTGTTGAGAATCATGTGTGATGGACATTGATTTGAGGCGGAAACTCTAAAGGGAGGCATTTCATTCTGCAGATACTCATAAGGGTACTTCCAAGTGTTGATGGAGAATGGGATTAAAAGATAAGTCAATTTGATAAGTTTGAAAGCCAGGCATAATTTTTCATCATTCATGTTTCCACAAACATTTTGAAGTGCCCTCATTTACTTTTTCCATAAACTTGAAAAAATTCTTATAACCATTTAGAGTTAATGCAGATCTGTTTTGATCCTTCTACAGTCACTTGCTGAGTATTGAAGAATGTGTTTTGACTCATATTGAACAAAGTTGATATATATATATATACACACACACACACAAACATATATATCTGCCATACTATGCCCAAGAAACTTGTTTTCTTTTTTTCCTTTGGATTACTTGAATGCACCTGTTAGGATGCTGCTGAAAGCTCTCTTGCTTCCTCTGAATTCTGAGAGAAGCTTTGTACCTTTGAAATTTTCATTAGCTTCTGACTTGTCTGCCAAGAGAGTGTTGTGGTGCTATACAGAGGTGGCCTTAACATTGGCTTGCCAAATCTCAAACTCTTATTTAGCAAGACAGCAGACGCCTTCAAACTCATGAAAGAGCATTTGGGAAACAGAACCTTCTTTCTTGAGTTTCCTTTAGTCCTGAGAAAAGCACGCACCAGTAAAGTCTCTGAAACAGGCCTGGTCTTCAGATTGGAGAATGGTGCATTGAGAAGAGTCTTGCATGAAGTGAAGGGTATTTAACAAGATTCCGGGACACACTGACCTTAAGCTTTTGCGTGGGGTGTCAGCATCCCATGAAGAGGTGCCTGCACACCATCAAGTTCCTGTTCTGCTTCTCATCCAGCTTTGTACTCATGCCTACTTGGGGAGGCAACACGTGATGGGACTCAGGTACTTGTGTCCTCACCAGCCACTTGGGAAACTACTGGAGTTCCTGGATCCAGGCTGCAGCCTGGCCCAGCTCCAATTAATGTGAGCATTAGGGAGCGAGATAGTGGGTGCAAGATCCCTCTCTCATAGAACTTATCTAAGGCTTAGGTAATTTATTATTTGAAAACTTTCATCTTGTTGCTCAAAAGTTAAATTTTACTCATATATATGTGTGATATTCCTATATATATCTGATATATATATATATATCTTTTAAAAATTCATTTTGTTGTGTTTTTAGATTACCCTGACTAAAAGTTTAATTCATTGCATGGCTTTCAGGGCTACATATTTTATTCATATGTTTATATGTATCTTTCTGCTTCTCTCTGTGTATATTTAGACAAATGTCCATATCTAGCCAACTGTCTCCCATTTTCCAGGCTTCCTAAATTGTTCTGACACCATACATGGAACAAAAGAGTAGAAAACTGTAATATCAATGTTGTGTAGCTATCCCATGTGTTAAAATAGGGGAATAAGGCTGAGTGTGCAAATTAGTTGTTTTTAGTTCTCACCTACAAAGCAGTGGTACAACGAGGCATGCATTTGGATGACTGACAAAGCTACCATCTTCATCACAGGAGGGCACTGGAGCCCGGGACAGGCAATGCTGGATGGATTAGCAATACAAAGTCATTTGGTTTTAATTCTCCCATTTTATGTTCTTTCCTTGAATTCTTCTAAGATGTGTATTTTTGATGTCATCACATCGGCAAAGTTCATGTAGATTGTGTCAGAGGAAGCATGGCAGCCTCGCAGGCACACTGCTCATGAGGCCTGAGAGTGAAAATCAAGGCCTTTTGAGGCAGACAGCCTCAGCTCTGGCTCCAGCAGCTCCTGCACACCCTACTTTGAACACGAATTCTTCAGTTAAATACGATACCTCCACCTCGATCTGTGCTTTTCCACCATTCCCATTCAGTTTCTGTTGGAATTGACTTTTTCATGAGTTTCAAAGGTTTTGTTTATTTACAAGTTAGTAGTGTGAGATTTCCTTCTCTCCTCAGTATTTTCTTTTGCTCTACTTCATGTTTATTCTGATATCCCAAGCCGGCTTCCATCTCCTCTGCATCCACTTCATGAAATGCTTGCAGGATACTTAATTATGTCAATCGGGTGAGCAAAGCAGTAACTCACATTGCATTCTGCTGGTAAACTTTTACCTAGCAAAGCAATGTCACAAGTGCTGAACTCCTACAGACAGTTTAGAAGGGGAGAGCGTGGATGAGTTATCCAGAAAAACAAGAGAAAACAAAGCCTTCATCTTATAAATAGTTAATGTTGACTCCTGCTGTGTAATTTATTGATCTATTGATTTCATGACCTCCAAGGCTACAACATTCTAGTAGTGTATGCTGTTTGTGGGTGAGAGCTGAGCTGTGTTTGTGCAATACCTTATCTATCCTTGATGTGCTGATAAGTGAATGGCACATGAAGGATGGGATGACTTGACTTTCAGAGGGAAAACATGCATTCAACTGATGTCAATCCATTGTTGAATCCTAATCTATCTAGTTTAAGAAAGGCCGAATTAGCCCATTGATAGCAAAGGATTGATAATTAACTACTTCATCATTTATGTGTGTTCATCCAAGCAGCCAGCTATTGCCCATGTGTTCTTAAAGTTTTGTTTATAGCATGCCTTTGCAGGGGAAAAAAAAAATTCTGGATCCACCATGCTTGGTAATTGGTGTGTTGTGACACATAGTTTAAAGCTCCATGGAGGACATTTTCTCTCAGTTACCCTAGAAACATGAGAGTACTAAATGCCTACCCCATTTTTCAGAGCTGCATAGGAGTTGGCCTGGGGTTTATGATATTGGTGGAACGTAAGGAGGATTAGCCTGTGGTCAGAGATCATAGGTTTGAGTCTTCCCGCTCGTCTTGTGTTAACAGGGTATTCTTAGTCATTTACTTCACCAGTGTGGCTCACAGCACAGGGAGGTCTAAAGATGAGAAGGCAGAAATCAGTCAGATATTTTTGCTCAAAATATATCCCCCCCCTTTCTCCAGCAGAAATAATTTTTATTCTGGAAGATTACTGTGAAGTTTAGGGGTAATTCAATTTCATTCATTTTGCCTGAGTTAATTTTGAAAGTTTAAGCGCTTTGTGGGAGGGCTGTTAACATTTTCCCCAAAACATCAAGCATATTGTCTGCTTTCATTGTATTGCTCTATCTTTAGGCACAGGGGTTGGACTCCCTTGGATTATAAATGAATACATCGCCCTGAGCATTTTTATAGCACATAACCGGAATGAATTGTCTCCATGATTTATTACAGTCCAAAGGGAGGAAATGCAACAAAATTGAAAGAATCAGGAAACAAAGTGCATCTCCAGAATCCCCGCCTTGCTTTTACTTTTGAGTCCTCCCAGGTGAGCTTGTGGAAATGTGCAATCAAGTCTGTAGGTGGCGCCCTTGCACCAGATGGGAAAGCCTGATAATTCAGTCCCTGGGATCTTTCCCAGAACTCTAGCCCGGTTTCTTGTCAAGGGTGTGCTGATGTCCTGTGATCCTGGCTTGGGAGCTTGGAAGTGAGCTGTGAGAAGTCAGTTGTATTTTAATAAACAGTGAATACAACCTGATGTGCTCTGATAATTGTTTTCTCAATTCAAAACAAAGTATTTTTGAGGAGAAAAAGAAGTTGGAAAAGGGATGATGAAAAGTTATAAATTAGGACCCGGCGGCGTGGCCTAGCGGCTAAAGTCCTCGCCTTGAAAGCCCCGGGATCCCATATGGGCGCCGGTTCTAATCCCGGCAGCTCCACTTCCCATCCAGCTCCCTGCTTGTGGCCTGGGAAAGCAGTCGAGGACGGCCCAATACATTGGGACCTTGCACCCACGTGGGAGACCCGGAAGAGGTTCCTGGTCCCGGCATCGGATTGGCGTGCATCGGCCCGTTGCGGCTCACTTGGGGAGTGAAACATCGGATGGAAGATCTTCCTCTCTGTCTCTCCTCCTCTGTGTATATCTGGCTTTCCAATAATAATAAAATCTTTAAAAAAAAAAAAAAAGAAAAGTTATAAATTATGGGGATCACAAGTAATTAGTTTTAGCACAAGCCATGTGAATCCTAAGCAAATACAAAGTAAAATTGCATAGTTTCCATTACCCTTCAAAATACCTTATGTTATACAGAATATTTTATAAATTAAGAAAACTTTTTCCATTTCTTAATGGCTAGTTTTATTTCTGGTTTAAATGTTTACTTTTTTCATTTTTAAAAATATCTATGATTAGGTTTATGTAATTACACTCCTGGGCCTGTTACAAATGTTCTTAGTGGTATGTGGATCAGTAAGGGGAATTCCTCTTAAAGGGCATAGGTAAAACTTGATTATTGAAATAAATCATTGAAACAAATTGTGTAATTTCGGCCTAGAAATTAGAATTTGGGGAAATGCGTTATTTAGTACAGTGGTTTATTTCCTATTTCAAGTGACTGGGGGTTCAGAGATTTGGAACGTCTTATTGGATCCTCCTGACAAATTTGGCTTGTTCATTGTTGTTTACCAGAGTGTTTGGTGGCCAGTATGGCACAGCTGCTGAGCAAAGTCCACTTCTATTAAATCTCGGGGGGACAAATAAAAAACAAATTTTCATCTTTGCATTGATTATGGACAGCTCTACAGCGGGTTTTCCAAATCCCACTTCCTTTATTTTCTATCTACATGGCCTTCCGGTTGACCCTATACCATTGCCCAGAAAGTCTGTCTTTCTGTATGTTTGTCACTGCTGAACTTCTGGCACGCCCAGTGTCTGCGGACTTACTCTGAACTTCTTATCCGGTGCCTTAGGCATTGATATGCACAAGGATACAGAGAGAGATGTAGATCTGCCTTTTGCCAGTTTATTAGGTAGTAGACATCATGTCAAGTAGATGTGATTAAGTATATATACTTGACCTTCAAGCATATGCACCCGTGTAGATTTAAAAAGCAACTTGCCACGTTACCAAATTTTTAGTAGTTTTGTATGGAAACACATTACATTTCTGTCTGAAATATGTCATCTTCAAATAAAAGCTCGGTGTCTATTTACATTACTTAATCCTCTTTAATGTTTCTTATCACAATTTTGTAACTTTATCATTTAATAATCTTAATCATTTAATAATCTTACAGTTATTCCTAAAATATAATACAAATTGACATTAATGGATATAATTCATCTAGCACTGTTTTTTCTCTTCATTGCTATAAATAGAAACAATTTATTTGGGAAGCCAATTTTATATCCAACAACTTTGTCAAACTGCATTTTCTAATATACCAGGTAAATAAACAAATCTTTATAGGATATTTTAGTATTATTTAGAATTCTAAAAAAATAGATAACTTTCTTCATTAACAGTAGTGAAAAAGTGTGTCCATTTACTGCTTAATATTTCATGCAGAACTTGTCTCTTTTCTGTATATTTAGCTTCAGATAAATGTGAGAAAATTATATCTCATACTCAAAAACAAACAAAAAAGTAAGCTGAGTGGAAATGAATCAGTATTTAAATTTCATTTCTTTTCATTTAAGTTTCTTCCCTTCATCTATGGCACCACAATTTAGTTATATCTGAACTCTGCAATGAAAACAGAGTTCTGACAGAGAATTAATTTTCCTAAGGTAATGTAAAAGTACAAAACCAATAAGGTGTAGGATTTTCTTTAAAAATATTAAAAAATGTATTGAAGAAGCTAATGCTGTGTATAGACCTTTTCTAACACAGCATCTAATCTTCTTTCAGCATGTATAATGTAGCGGATATAAAAATTTGTTTATGTATTTAAAACTAAGAGCTTCAGAACAAAGGGGATGGTCACCATGGCCAGGGCTGGACTGTCGAGGGTAGCTTTACCAAATACGCTTCAATGCTGGCCCCACTGACAGGTATTTTGAAAGATCAGACATGTGATATAAGGAGTAGCATCATTGCGTGGTGGTTAAGCTGATGCCTGCAACACATAACATTCCCTCACAGAACACTGCTGTGAGTTCTGGCTGCTTGGCTTCTGGTCCAGCTTCCTGCAAATGAGAATGGGAACTGAGCAGTAGATGGCTCAGATATTTGAGCCTTTGTCACCCATGTGTGAGAAATGGATGGAGTTTCTGGCTCCTGGCTTCTCTTTGACCCAACCATGACCCTCACAGATATTTGGGGAGTGACCCATTTATATAAAACAATTCCTTATCTTCATCTCTCTTTCTCTCTCTCTATCATTCAAATAAAGAAGAGATATTTTTGAAAAAGTGAAATATTTTGCTGTCATTGGTATGCCTTGAAATAAGACTTGGATTTTCACGAGAAGTACAGATACAAGAGGAAAGTGCAGATGGGGTTTGTAAATAGAATTTTCATTTTTATCCTCATTTAAAATGTTTTAAATCTTTAAAGGAAGTGTATATCTATAGGTAACTATTATGGTTTTCATGGTTTTGTGTCCATAGATTTGTTTGGGCTGCAATCTTAACCACGAAGTCAATGGTATTAAATGGGGCTTCTGGGTCTAGCTCATATTATGAGAGTGGTGCCCTCAAGAATGTATTAATGCTGTTATAAAAGAGGGCCTTGAAAATCTTTTATCCACCCTGTGAGAATCCAGTAAGAATGCAGCACCTGTACGAATGTGCCCTCATCCGATACTAACTTTACCATCACTTAGAGCTTGTACTCCAAAGTTTGTAGTTTGAGGAATATATCAAATTTATCAGCAGCTCTCCAGGTTAATTCTATTTCTGTTACAGCAGCCCCACCAGACCAAAAAAGTATCATATGAAGTGACTGTTTCTGTGGAAGCTCTATTCCAGCCTTGCTATGCATAATCTCATGTAATCCTTGAAGAAACCCTTAAGGTTGGTAGGATATGGTCACATTTTTAAGGTTAAGAATCTGAGGAATGGAAATGTTAAAGGAACTTGCCAAGGCCAGGTGACCAGTAAACAACAACAGAGAGTTGATCCCAGGAGAACCTAAGTAGTAATATTCTTCATGCTTTATTATGACTCTATTTCTAAGTCAGTTTTCTCTATCACCAAACTACTTTGCAATAGCAGTGTGGTTTTCGTTGTACATTCTGTAGAAAGTTCTAATCCAGGCTGTTCTTTATAACTACATGGAATGCATTCACTTGGCAAGACTGTAACAGGTCATATGTGATTTAGTAAAAACAGTGCAGTTAAAGCTTTAACATAAGGGGATAGGACTACGGAAATCTAATTCACTTTTATCAATGTTTGAGACAATATAATGTGATTAATTGCCATTTGAAATATTTATGAATATTGTACAACTAAACTTTGAAACAAATTCTGTAAAGATGAAGTTAAATATGAGGCCCAGTCTGTAACTGGATCTTGTGGCATAATATTTGGAAGGAAGATAATTGGAGCACTAAGATGAGCAAGAGAAGACCAAGGAGAGGAATTCTGGACAGCATTAAAATCCAAGGGTTTTACTAATAGGAGTCATAAATGATTCATTACTCACTAAAACTTCATAGAATTTCAATTTTTTTTAACATGGGAAGTATTAGGTTAAAGTCCCCATACTGAGTGAGATATTTAATGATTTATGATGATGGATAAACTAAGATTTTTTCACTTCTCTTCATTTATAAAAATAAAGCCGTATTTACATTAGAGTATGTTCAATATAAAGCATGCTTGTAAGGTTCACTGTTTGGCCTAGGAGATAAGACGTGGTAGAGACACCTCCACGTGGTGTCAGAGTGCCAAGAGTACAGTAGTGACTCCACTCCAGACCCTAGCTTTCTGCTAACTACCCTTTGGGAGGCAGCAGTTGATGAGTAATTGCATCCTTGCCACCCAAGTCAGGAATTGAGTTTTTGTTCCCCAGCTTTAGCCTGGGCCAACCCAGTTTTTGTGAGTTTAGGGATAGTGGGTCAGTGGATGGGAGCTCTCTCTATATATGTCTGTGAATTTTAAAAATTCAGTAATAATTTTTTAAAAACAAATTGCATATTTATAAATGTTTAGCTCAATGCTTGCTACATATAAATATGCATAAGTATTTGTTCTCTTTTCATGTGATTAACATTGAATATGCAACTATGATTATTTAACTTTGGCATACATGTCCTAAAATGTCTTTCTTTTTTGTCCATGAGATTGAATCTTTATTGTCTTGGAATAAAAGCTTAGTTCATAGTTATTTGAAAGGCAGACATCTTTTTCAGAGTACTCCTTGGCACATCACATATTACACATAAGCTATCACCTTTTAGTTTTGGCAAGTTATAACTGTCATCCCTTTTTGTAAATTTGGTCATTGCATGCAGTAAATAAGTGATGAGCAGTGGCTGGAAGGCAGCTTTGCATCACTGAAGGCCATGGCTTAATCCGTTAAGTTATACTGCCTAGTTACTACTCAACACTAGTATTCACATTTACTGATTACACATTTAAAATGTGATTATTTTCTAGAGAAAGAGAGAGAATGTAATAGAATATGACATGACTGTGATTGATTTCTGTGCTCTTTGGAAATTTTGAACTTGGCCAAATTGTAATGCCTCTCAGTCTTACTTTTGCTATATAAAATTGGATAAATATGCTCATCTACAATGTTATTTTAAGATTAACCAAAATCATATGTTTATATGTGATATCTAAACACATGTGTGTATGTATGGGATATAGCATAACACTCTTCTTGGCTGAGTAAGAAAATGAGCTGCCAGTTTTTATAGATTGAAAATATTTGAATCATAATGCTTCATGATGACTAAAATAAAAAGTGAACTGTTTGATTCCATTGCCTGCAATAGCAGCTAAATTGAAACTGGAAATTATAAACTCTGAGAAAAATATAAAAAGCAGGCCAGTGAAGCATATTAGAATGGAAGCTGTGACTGGAACGAATTGGACCCTGTACTGGGTGAGATTCAAACTTGTCAGAATTTTTGTCAGAGAGCTCCTCATATGTGTTATATTGGATGGTTGGAAGTCAAGGCCAACGCCATTGACTTTTTGGCTCCAGGAATCAAATCCTAATGGGGTGTTTGTGATTTGAAAGTCAGAGGGGGATTCAATGAAAACTAAACCACAGGGAGAAGAAACCCCTATCTGGGTAAGAACTCTTCTCAGAGTGTTGATTCATTTTTCAACGTACCTGATGAAGAGAGCCTCCAAACGTCCAAAAGTAATCTCATGGCTTGGAGGAGAAACAATCTCATTGATATGGAGTCAGTGTAGCCAGTCAGCAGCCAGGACTAAAAACAACATTCTTCAGAGGAAGATAACAGAATCCCAACACCATTATGAACTACCAATTTCAGTTTTAAATTTAAAACATGTATATGTAATATATGCATATGAGAAATAAGACTCAGTAAAAGACAGTATTATCATAAATTTGAGATATACACATGCTGCGGTTAGATGGATATGCTAAATATGTTTGAACATTTAGGGGTTTTTTTAAGGGGAGGGAAGAACTGTTGCAGAATATCTAGATAAATGGAAATTGCAGAATTGAAAACTAAATACCTAAAATGAAACTTTAAGTAGGAAGATCATAACAAGATTGTTGATAAAATTTCAGAAAAAGTACATTTCACATCCAATCAATAGCAAAGAATCTAACAGAAGATAAGTGAATCAGTGATTTTAAAAGACCCAGAAACCTCTGTTTCTGAGAAAGAACATTAAGAAGGAAATGGGCTTTGCCTTTCTGGTTTAAGGGGGAATAATGACAAAATGACCCTCACTACCCCAAAAATGAGCATTAAAAGTGAAGGGTTGTTTCCAGATGAAAGAGGAGTGAATAGGACGGCAGAGTGTCACCTCAGTGCAGAAGCCTGGGTGGGATCCCAGAATGAGCCCGGGACTAGGGAAGAAAAGTGTCTGTGCACTCCTTGGGATAGAATTATGGTAATGTTCCATTTCCTGATATTGATGATTGATGACATGTGGTTAAAAAGATCATATCTCTGATTATAAGAGGCTGAAAATGACAAAGCAAGCTGAGTGACGCAGAAGTAATTACTGTATGTTGGTAAAAGGAAATCAAAGCGTACATTAGTTAGTATAGGAGATTTCTAAATCCATTATGGCATAGAAAAAGAATAACTGGTTGTCAATGTTTTAGATGTAACACCTCACGCTGTTCCGGGTACCATTTTCTCTCATCCCTGGTGTCATTGGACTTCCTTGTAGTTTCTTTCAGGATTAACAGACATGTGTTGAAGTGGGGTGGAGTGTCCTGTGGGGAAGCCACAGGAAAATTACTTCTAATCACTAAGGAAGTGTTTCATTATTGAATGTTATTTTGCCATCACAGGAAAAATATTGACAACAAATACTCCAAAATGTTATAATTAGAAAACATTGAATAGTGATATTGATATTTTTATAAAGATCAATATGCATGTAACTCTCTGGAAACCACTACTTTACTACTATTGACCTTACATTTAAAGTTGTCTACATGTTACTACCTAATGTTTCGATTGATGGAGTGTTTAGCACATTTTGTTGCTGTCTTTCTAAGACAGGAGCATGCATTCAGATTTAGTGCCAGAGTATCATAACCACACAGACAAAAATACCTGTTCTGTTATCAGATTATAATTTACTGAATGACTTGTAAATTAGAATTTCTTCATATGGTAATATTTATAATAGTCAGTTTTTTAATTATTTTATAGCATGAATGCTATTTTAAGAGCATGAAAAATTTTAGTGGTTTTGAATATCACCTATAATGCCTTTGAGATTTATTTTGTGTTCAGAAAACACCTGGTCCATATTTGCCATCAATTTATATTCATGTCCTTCACAAAACTTATTTGTTAATAATTGGGAAAAATTTTCAGATGGAAAAAATTGCTACTTTAATAATTAAATATTAGGAAATGTATATTATACTGAATAATATATTTCATTATTTAGTTTTCAGAAAAAATCGACAAATTGTTTAGATATTTTGGTTTAGACATTTTAAATATTCAAAGTTTTTTAAAAAAATCTGAAATTGAAATGAATATATGTAATTTAACAATTAGAAAGATATTTATTTCCATTACTCTTGATGTAAATTAGTTGTTTTTAAATTGTTCTTATGTCAATAATTTTCTGAGAAATCAAGTGAATGTCTAAATGATCATTTATCAGAAATAGCTAATTTTTTTCCCTTAAAAATCCCTGTTTTAAATGGAGCTTGCCATCATCCCATTGTAGGGGAAAGCAAAATTAACCAAAACCTTTTTGATCGGATTGCCTATCATATGTGAAACTCATTTATGGTTCTATTATTGGAAATAAGAGTTATTCCCTGAATGACAATATGGGTCAAGATCACCTTTATGCTTGTTAGAGACGATGCTCACCAGACACCTTTAGCTTAATGACTCAACTTCTTTTGTGTAAGTTACAGTCTGGGACCACTGCAGGAATTTTGAAGCTTCATTAGCCTTCTAGGCCACAGAGGGAGCTTTACATTAACAAAAGGAGAAGCAAACAAAAAAGAAACAAAATCTCAAATCAGTAATCTCCTAAAATACTCTTGTCTGTTGGTTCTCTATTCCTTGGGTTTGAAACACTATAGAAAAATATCTTTGCAATGTTTGTCTTAACTGCTACTTTGATTTAAATTCTCTACTAGTCTAAATCTTTTACATGTTCCCCAGCAATAACTTTTTGATGCTAGACAATTACTGTCATGCTCATCTCACTTGGAACTTGAATCATCTATTCTAGAAGTGGAGGCTGGTTCCTATAAGGCAGAGGAAGTAGTCAGGGATTAAGAGTCTAACTCTCAAGAGAGAAATGAGGAGCAAAGCCATGAATTTGCATGTCAAGGTGATTGCCTAAAATATAGCATAGATGAAATCACCCAGGGTGATTGAGAAGATGCCCAGAAAGAGGAAGAGAAGACCTTTGAATTAGCAAAACAGAGCAGAAGGAATGTCTCAGAATGTCTCTGAAGAATCACACACAGAACCTGTGAGGACACAGGACAGGAGCAGCAGAGACCACAGAGTGGATGAATTGAGGAAATGATTTCAGTTTCTGTGATTAGGTTCCTAGAAACTTCAAGAAAAGCATGGTAGTGGTAGACTGGTTTAAACTGAGAAGCCACAGTTGAGGGATAAACAGGAGCTCAACAAATCAGTGTAGTCATAATTTATGGATTTTTATTTAAAGGAGTTCATTTTTTAAAAAAATTCATTTATATGAGAATAGCAGATATACAGCATATTGAGAGGCAGAGAAAGATCTCCCATCCTGTGGTTCATTCCCTAAGTGGCCTCAAAGGCTGCTGCTGAGCCAGTCTGAATCCAGGAGGCAGGAGCTTCTTTCTGTTCCCCCATGTGGGTGCTGGGTCCCAAGGCTTTGTGCTGTCCCCCAGTGCTTTCCTAGGTCACAGGCAGAGAGCTGGAGGGGAAGTGGAGCAGGCAAGACATGAACCAGTGACCGTATGGGATCCCAGTGCATGCAAGACAAGGATTTTTGCTGCTACGCTACGATGCCAGGTCCATAAAGGAGTTCATTTTGAGAGTAATAGACAGGATGAAGGGTTAGGCTGAGGTAGTACACAGTGGATTGTCTGTCCTCATTGTTAACATTCTAAATTTTAGCTTTCAGAATTTGGGGTTTAATAGAAATAGAAAATATGTCAGTGCTTGAAACTTCCCAAATGTCTCTACAACTGGAACTACCTGTGCTACTCCTAACATCCAAAAGTCAGTTCATTGGAGGCCTCAGATCTGACTCACACTTTGGTCTAAATGTTGCTGTACTGATTGTTTACTAATTCTGTAAGTCAGGACTTTGCATGTTCGTATAATGGAAGAAAGGAATGTTAGGGGTGAATCTAAGAGTGCAAATGTAGACTAAATGGGTGGAGAGGAAAACATTCCTTTGAGGTGGATGGAAAAGGCAGTAATTAACATGACAATTTTGTATACATTGGTGGGGAGGAAGATGATTGCTTTCCCAGTCAAAGTCTTTGTATGTGTTTCTATAGATTAGAAGACCTTGTCACTATTATAACAGGAGTCATAGTGGGTCAGTGACCTCAGGGGAAGAGGTAAATATTTTCTAACACAAAGCAGCTTTTCTTTCTAGAGGCATTCTGCCACTGAATAGATTTTAAATCAAGTTTAAAATGCTATTACATGTTTGACCTTTTTGCATATTTAAAAGCATGTTAAAAAACATAGTTTTTCTTCCTGCAATTTTGTGGTTGGTTCTTATGCAATACGTTAAATTATTTTTTTTCTCATCTACATGTAGTCGATTCTATAGACTAACTCACTTTGCAATAATTGTGTAGTATTTATTACTAATTATTTTCCATGTCAGTTTAGTCACTCTCCCTTAATATGCTTAGGATTCCAGCATTTTAGTAGGTATTTGCTAAGATTTGTAGAAAATCACACTCCACTGATAATCCATACAAGTATATTTCTGTAGTTGCACATCAGCATTGGACAGTATTACCTTTTGGCTGCTTTGGGGTGGGGAAAGAAAGGTGGTCCTTTTACTCTGTTTTTGTTTACATGTGATCATACATAATAAAAAAATCTCCTAAATAATATCAAATGATTGGTCTATGAAATTTCTTGACAATAGAGAAAATAA
Organism: Ochotona princeps; assembly: GCF_030435755.1. Lineage (NCBI taxonomy): Eukaryota > Metazoa > Chordata > Mammalia > Lagomorpha > Ochotonidae > Ochotona > Ochotona princeps. The sequence goes on along the minus strand of NC_080843.1, from coordinate 15,503,173 downwards.
GCTGATGTTCCTGTGTAGAAAACTGCGTGTACATATTTGCCTACTGAGAGCTTTGAAAATGTGTCCAGATAATTAATTAAAAATCATGATGAAGACAAGAAACAAAGGACTGTTTTGAAATACTGTGCATTGAGAATCATTGGGAAGGTCTCAGAATGTATGCTCTGCATCATACACAGTTTAATGATAATGAATGAAGTGTAAGAGGTGATGGCAACTGTGGCCTGCTACCATCATCTATATCTGTGTTTTTTAGAATACTGTGCTTCGAAATTCCTCATTCCTGTATGTTAACATTAGAGAATTACTCATGATCCCTTTCAGCTGCCATACGGTGTATTTCTTCCTATCATAATTCAATCCATTTCACTGGATTAGAATTCCCTTTTCCCATCTGCATGAAAAGCCATATTTAAGCGATCACTCTTTCTTGAATTGTTTGCAAGCGTTTCTCAATTTAATACTGTTTTTCATTATCTCTATGGCCACACACATTCTTGTCTCTTTGCAGATTTTAGAAGTTTTGAAAATAAGGATTTTTGTCTTACTCTCCTTTGGATTCAGCAACCATTTGTATGTTTGACACCTCACTCAATGCCTTGCGCCTAGGAGATACCCAGTAACAGTTGAATGACTGAAAGTATGTGCGGATGATGGAGTGGGTTGGCTAAATCAGGTTAGGGAAGGTGCAAGTGTCAATGCCCATTGCTGGTTATAAATCCTGGGAAAACCCTGTTAAGGACTTCAGGATATAATGAAGCTTACAATCAGTCAGAATGTCCTTTCCTAAAACCGCTGAGGATGAAACAGGCCAAGCGAATCCACAAATGAAAGATGAACCTGGCCTTGATCGTTCTCCGCTCCTGAGAGTTGACTATCAGAATCATTGTGATTTTGTATTCACACTTCATTTTTTACAAAACCCTCCCAGATTTGAAACTGCGAGTTTAATCTTAATAATTCCTAATGATCATGTATTTTTAGACTGTATTTTGAAAGCATATTTAGGTACCTAGAAATATTGACTAATATACAAGTGTCCCTTTTAAACACTTAGAATATATTCCAGGATACAATGTATATTGTGTTGTTACAAAATTGCTGCTAAGATCACAATTTAAATCTGGAATAATTTCTCTTCCTATTACTGGTCTGGTGCTACCCTGCATTTTGGCAATTGTTTCATCTCATAACTTGATATCTGTCTCTCAGAACTGGAAAAACATGATCATACACATTTAAATTGATTATTATCTACTACTTCTAGAATTTTCAAGTGTGTATTTGTGTATAATACCTACATGGATATTTGTGTATATATATTTTTTGAAGAAGTGTGAAAGCTGGTTGCTCTGCAGATGATAACATACACTGAACAATCTATGTATGAATTTTGAAGGAGCCAGGGGGATGAGCTTTTTCACATAGACAGATGAATTAGGATACTCAGCTGACAGGGTCATCACTACATTTCTTATCAGAAAAATGGATTTCTACCGCAGGGCTAGAAAATATAAAAAAAATCTTCAAGTAGGCTATAGCATTCAATGAATCATGTCATAAATTGAAGGGGAAGAGACTCTGAGCATGTCTTGCCGAATATGGAGTGAGAAAGGGCCTGCAACATGAGGCATGCTAGATAAAGAAAAATACTTTTTGCCGGTGAGGAGAGCTTTTGGGCATGCGGTACAGAACTGAATGGTTCCATTTATGTGAGTGCTTCAGTAGCCTTTTACATAATACATTCATCCATATTTCAAAATAATATACTGTGCTAAATGCTGTTTATATCTTATCAATTATTTTGCCCCACTTAAAGATTATAGTTAGAAATTTAATCATAGAAGTATTCAGCCTTAACAAGGTGGCCAATGAAAAATACTGATGATATCTACTCTTTGCAGAAAGAGCTGAAAATGCATTAGTCTTGTGCTAGTAATTTGGAATGCTTCAGAAAACCAAGTAAAAGGAACATAAGAAGGAAAGGAGAAGAGGATACCAAGGAAGGAGGGATGCAGAGCTGATGAATAAAAGGATTAGTTGCAAAAGGAGACACAATTCCTACTTCCATGTCTGGGTTGCTAAGTTGCATTTAAGGTAAAGGAGAGTATGAAGCATTTAAGAGAAATGAAAATCCAAGATTTCATGCCTTAGTGGCTTCAGCAACAGTGATGCCTTGCATGCATGAGTAAGGCAGGATGCTGATCTGGTTTGCTAAACTGTTCTATTTTGGGCATGAGAAGATGATGCATATATTGGGAGTTTTGCATTTACCTGATTTTAATGTCTCAGGTTAGGTAAGTTTTAGCAGGGAAAAATGTTGTAAAGGGTATGAAGATTGAGCAGATGTTTCAACAGAATACGGTGAGGAGGATTGTAAAGGTTTACTCAAAATCATATGAAAATCTTCTGTGAGATTATTGGAAATAATAGGACTTAACGAAAATGTAAATATGCATGGATATATGCATGTGATTATTGAACTTAACACATACAATTATTGAGTCTTCTGTATTCTGTATGAATAAATTAGAGAGTTTCTGCAGAAATTATCTTAATAGGCATTCTTTAATGCATGCAGTTGTGTACCTACAAATAACATTTAGGAAATTACTGTCTTGAACCAGGAAATAATCAGTGTCAAATAGTAGAATTTCAGATACCTTCGATTGAAAATAATATGTTTGGAGAGTAAATTGCAAAATTCACAAATGTGTAAAATTCTAATGTTTGTACCAGGTGTAGTGTTAGGATACATTTGTGAGGATCAGAGTGGCTAGTTTTTTAGATGACTCAGAAAAAGCACTACATGATGTCATGGGATGATGGAGTATTGATTTGCATGGAATTAAGAAGTACTCTGCACCTTTAGGGTAGAGATGAGGAAAGCAATAAATTTTATGGTAATGGATATTTCTCACTCCTATAGGGCAGAGGTAGAAATGGGCAGGCATTTATGTTCTCTCTGTTCTCTTATTACATCAAACTGGCCTTCTCTCTCCTCACGACTGGTGGTTACTTAGATTTGTCCTGCAGCAGAGATTTTTAGGTCCACATTGGAAAGTCAGCACACTCATTTTCTGTAATGTCCCTTACCTTCAGAGTTGAATGGGACCTGAACTTTGGCATCCGATGATAACAATTTTAATTAGTGATAAAAGCATATAATATCATCATACTAACTTAAAAACCTTCAAAATATGCTCATCATCTATGCTTTTTTCCTAAACCTTCTTTAAATTGATGGAACAACTGGGATAGTTTGCGCCTCAGGTAACATTACTAATGTCTGGAAACATTGTAGGTTGTCACAACTAGGAGTTTTCATGCCCCAAATGTTAATAATATTAGTGCTTATAACCCTGTTTTGAAGGATTTACTGTTGTACTCTGCTAGAGCTGCAATCACAAACAACATGTTTTTTATAGGAGTTAAAAAGAAGTATGATCTTCCCTCTCTTAAAGAGATTTTAAACTTATAAAGTCATTCCTTGATTACAGTGTTTTATATATATATATTTTAAGATGTATATTATTTTTTATTGGAAAGCCAGATTTATAGAGAGAAGGAGAGCAGAAAGATCTTCCATCCACTGATTTACTCCCCAAGTGGCTGCAATGGCCAGAGATGAGCCGATCCAATGCCAGGAGACAGGAGCTTCTCCCTCCAGGTCTTTGTGCCATCCTCAATTGCTTTCCCAGGGCATATGCAGGGAGTTGGATGGGAAGTAGTGCAGCTTGGACATGAAGCACGAGCCCTCTTGGATCCCAGTGCATGCAAGGTGAGGACCAGCTGCTAGGCTACCATGCAGGGCCCAGTATTTTGTATTTTGAGAACAGTTCTAGATGTTCTCATCTTTATTTTGCATAATTAGATCCTATTTGCTTTGGCAGCCAAAAGTTGATGGTACATGTACCTGGGTTCCTTATAACCACATGGAAAACCTGGGTTGGGTCCCAAACTCAAGGCTGAGTGAGATGTAACCCTGGCCCTTGTGGTCATTTGAGTAGTAAACTGGCAGATGGAACATGTTTCTCTTTTTCTATGTCTCTTTCTCTGTTTCTGTATCTATTTCTATCTCTGCTTTCCAAGTAGAATGAAATTGTGACATGATCTGAAATGTACAGGGTACCTTGAGTCCATATACTATCAAAATATTTTCCAGGCTTGAGAGATCAAAGAAATGTTGTTTAATCAGACACTTAAAAGAAGGACACAGGGGAAAGTTTTGTTTCTGGCATGGAAAATATTTTTAGCACTTAGAACAGAAATGCGGTCAGTGCCACAAGGAGTAAAATTACTCTATGAAGTACTATCAAGCTTCAGGGACTGTGCTTTTTAGAAATGCATTCATTAACATAGGTTAGTTGGGCCCCTACTCAAGAAGCCTGCTGTTCCAGGCATTAGAAGAATAACACTGAATAAAGCAACTGACATTCTTGTCTTCATGTAAATTCCCATGTGGTGGGTTACTAGTATTATCAATCTGTTTAAATTATTTTCCTTTAGCATGTGAATGAAGCAGGGAATCCAATACAAATGTTACATAAAAGGCAGCAGTGTAGTGAGTTGTAAGTTAACAAATATAAAAAAAAATCATAAAACTTGCTGTCAAATCAAGATACAACAATATTCAAGGATTTGTAGTATTTGTTTCCTATTTCCTCAGTTTTTACTTTTCCCTCATTCTCGAAATGCAATACTTGGTGAGGGAAATTATTCCCCCATTGGCTAGATCTTATTGCTTTTATTTTCAGCTAAAATATCACCGTTGATTTGGCAGCAAAATCCATTGGTGGCACTTACAGAAGGGTGTTTTTAAGCCAGCTTGGAAAATAAAGATGCCTCATAGAAAATGGATTATCCTGTCTTGCAATAAGTATGGGAACCCCAAATTATTGTGACCTGGAGAGGTTTACTGTGGCCTCCATTATGTTAGATATGGCTAAGAGATTTAGCAGATTTCTTGTTAGCATGTTAAAAAATATATTTCTTGAAAATGCAGGGAATTTCTAGAAAGGTATGAGGTGATCGTATATATTGTTTCTTGCAGCATGTCAGATTTTATGTGTACATTTCATTGGCAGCATTCGGCAGTCAACTTTGGAATGCCTACAATGATTTTATAATACTTTGAAGTCATACTTCCATTGTCCTAATCTTAGCTTAGTCATGTTAGAATAACGAATAAAGCAATTCAAGAAACATACACTGGAGATAACCATTTCTAGGTCATAATATTTTATTGGTAAAGCCTACATTGGGTTTTGAAATTACTATGCTACTAGAATGTTCCAATCAATGAGAATCTTTCAGCCATGAACTTTTATGGATTTGTATTCCTCAGAGAAGCATAAATAGCTTTCCTTGCGTCTTCCAAGTTCACTACCATTATTTTTTTGCTGAATTCTCTGCTGTTAGGAGGTTTATTTATGTACTTATAATGTTGCTTTCAAAGGTGTTCTTGGTCTGAGCTAAGCACAGGTACCAGGTTTGTATGTACAAATACAGGGAAAATATGATAGTATGACCAATAGCATTGTTCTAAGAATAAAGAACAAATAAATGGGATTATTATAGTTACTTCCCACATTTAAAAAACATGTTTAATATAACTCATATTTATATTCCCTATATACATTTTGAAAATTTGTGATGGATTTCTAGACTTATCATAAAGCTATCAATATATGAATTTAGGATTTACTAAATTCATTTGTCTTCCTTTTTTTACAATGTGTTAACTATTTAGTGTTGTTTAGAAATTTGCAAGAAATGTATTAAATAGAAATTTCACCACATATAAGAATTTGCAGAATAATTACATGGAATGTTTTATATGAATATCTTAAATGAAGAAAAAAATTGAAAGGTGCAAAGAAAGAGAGAATCTTCATTTGTTCATTCCTGAAATGTCCCCAAAAACGGGAAGGGGAGCTGTGCAAGGCCAGGAGCCTCGAGCTCGATTTGGATCTGCCCAGGGGTATCCAAAGGTTGAGCCATTATCTCCTGCCTCCAAGGAGGTGCACAGCCGGGATGTTGAATGCCTGGAAGATGCTGGAACTCAGCTCCATCCTCAGTAGTGATGAGTTTGCCTCCAGTAGTGTCTAAACTGCTGTGCTAAATTTTAAGATTTTTAAGAGACATTACTTTGCATTCTTTATTTCAGGCCTGCTTTCAAATGTTATAGTCTGAGTTTTATAAAGTATGACATTAACAATTAGGAACACTGATTGTAAATGTTAATAAAGTTTACATTCCAAATAGGAGAATTTTAACATGCTTTCCTAACTGGCTTTCAATAACCAAAAAGAAGGTCAGGAAAAAGGTACAATTTCAAACTTCATTGAATTTTCAGCTTTTATCAGTGTAGTCTTACGTTTAAGCAATGAAATCTTGCTTAATCTTCCTTTAAACTGCTTTTAAAATGTGTACTTTATCAAGAGCCATTACAACCTTTGTGATCTATATTCAAACATGAACATAAACTCAGTCACTCCGATTACAGTATTGCTATGGAAAATTAGTCATAATGGAATAAAGAGTGCTTATCTTGTACAAATCACTGTAATTTCCAACTATGAAAAGTAATAGCATTCTAAACTGCATTTATTGATAATTAAAATTTTAAACATTTCCCAAGGATTTACAGTTAACATCTAGACTTATTGATTAATGCAACAAAAGCACTTATAGCTATAACATAAAGGTTAGAAAGTACAATCATGATTATTTTTCTTGGTATTAATCTTGGTTTTAAAACTACTCCAAAAACACCCTAAATCTGAAGACAAGGTGAATTGTTATTTTGGAACTTCAATGCATCTGTGAATTCTAATTTCAGATTTAATATTGTAGTTTAAGTGCCAGATTGTTTCAGTTTAGCTTTTCATCATTATTTGATTATTTTAAATACATTGAAAAAACTTTGCATACACTGACATGCATAGATATGAAATGTGTAGTTCAGTTTGTTTTGATGAATATAAATATGTTCATCCAAATAGCCAAATATCAAAATCAGAATATTCCCACACTCTAAGTTGTTCTCTTTGTCCCTTCCACTCAATCACAAGCTCTATAGGCTTTGCTGACTGTGTCTCCAAATGTGAGTTTTATCTCCTCTTGGACTTCAAACATTTTGTACTATTTTGGTTTCATTTATTTTTGAAATTTAACTGTTTCATTCTGTGTATTGGTAGTTCATTTTTAAGAAAGATTTATTTATTTTTATTGGAAAGGCGGATATATAGAGAGGAGGAGAGACAGCGAGGAAGATCTTCTGTTCGATGGTTCACTCCCCAAGCGGCTGCAATGGTTGGAGCTGAGCCAATCTGAAACCAGTAGCTCTTCCAGGTCTCCCACATGGGTTCAAGGTCCCAAGGCTTTGGGCCATCCTTGACTGCTTTCCCAGGCCACAGTCAGGGATCTGGATGGGAAGCAGGACTGCCGGTATTAGCACCAGCACCCATATGCATTCAAGGTGAGGACCTTAACCTCACCTTGTGCCAGGTCAGTTCATTGCTTTTACTATTGAGTACTATCCCACTCTGCAAGCATCCTAAGAATTAGAGATCTCAGTTCTCCATTGGATGAGCATTTGTTTCTGTTTTTCAAGTTTCACATACTCTGAGTTAACCTGCAGTAGCATTTTCACAGAAAACGTTTTGTTAAGATATTTCCATTTATGTTGGGCAAATGCTGTAGTGTGGAATTGGATAATGATGGAATATTGCATGTTTAATCTTGTAAGAATGTGCAATAGGTCTTTTTCAATGTCTGTTAAAGTTAGTCTTCTACTGGTGTATTGTGAGTTTGAGTGAAATGATTATATTCATCAACATGTAATGGTGTTTTTCATTTCCACTCTGTGAGTGAGTATCCCTGTGTGATTTTAATTTATAGCTTGACATGATCAAGTTGCTGGATAGATTTATACGAACATACAGGTCTTTGTATGTCATAATTTCTGAAGAATCCATTCAAATAACTTTACATATTTAAAGTTGTTATTATTTACATGTAGAATTGTTTTACTTAGGGTGCATGCCAATCTACAGGTATATGTATTTCTAGTGTGTTATGTTAGTTTTTAGTTAGAAGTTTCTTTGTTTAAATTTAAGGCAAAGATTCATTTTACTTGAAAGGCAAAGAAAGCAGAGGGAGAGAGAAGTGGGGAGAGAGAGAGAGAGAGAGAGAGCGAGCGAGAGAGAGAGAGAGAGACTGATGTTGATCATGCACTTGTGGCTTCACTTCCAGATGCGTGTGCTAGCCGAGGCTGGGCGGGTGCAGACAGATGTCAGGGACTCCATGTGTGTCTTCCTTCCAGAAGGCAGGTGTCCTAGCACTTGTGTTACCATCCAGGGTGTGCATTCGAAGAAGCTGCGTCAGAACTAGAAGAATCCAGACTGGAACCAGACACACTGATATGAGATTCAGCTGTCCCACACAGCAACTTTAACTACTGTGCCATATACTTACCTACTTTTTTTTTTTAGTGCTTCTAGATGATTTTTCTTACATTTGAAGAAATCCTATTAGTTTTCACTCTTCCCTATTTGTTGCTATCTGTTCCATTTAAGAAATCATTTTTCCCCTCTGAGATAGGGAATATTATTCTCTATGTTTTAAAGAATGTTAATAGATTTGCTGTTTACACCTGACTCTATTATATCCTTGAAATTGTTTCATGTACTGTGATGAAGGGCTTCAGCTGTTTTTCTCTGCTCGTTTATGGAACTATCGCACCATTCATTGGAAAGATTTTCCTTTCTTATGTGAGTTCCTTGGTACCTTTGTTGAAAAGCACATGATCAAATATGTACTATAGGTTTACCTTCTACTCAGTTGATCTTGGAATTTCCTTACAACTATATCACACTAACTTGTCCGTGCTAATTACTGCAGGCCTTGAATGTTAAATTTTCCCATTGTGTTCACTTTTCTAGTTGTACAATCCATTTAAATTTTAAATTTAGCATTACAAATAATGCTAAAATGTATAAAATTTAGCATAGATTTTAAATTTAGCTGATTAATATATTTGAAATATTTTGAGGGTCTGACACAACAGCTTAATAGCTAAATCCTCACCTTGCAAGTGCTGGGTTTCCATATGGCCACCAGGTTGTGTCCAGAATGCTCCACTTCGTATCCAACCCCCTGGTTTTGGGCTGTGAATGCAGTAGAGAAGAGCTAAAGGCCTTGGGACCCTGCACCCACATGGGAGATCCGGAAGAAGCTTCTGGTTCCTGGCTGCTGGCTTTGGATCAGCTTAACTTTGGCCATTGCAGCCATCTTGGTAGTAAACCAGTGGATGGAAAATCTTTCTCTCTCTCCTGCTTTCTGTGAATCTGATCTGCCTTTCCAATAAAAATAAGTAAATCTTTAGAAGAAAAGGAAAATATTTCTGAGATTGAATTTAATAGCAGGTTGAGTAGATTTGGCTTATAGACAATGCTGAGTCTTCTAATTCCGTGAACCTGCTTTCTCTCAGAAATGTGTGGTTGTGAGGGTGCCAGTGCTGATGAAGTATACTTAAACAAGTTCCTCAAGTTGGTATCTGATTTCCCCTCTTTTATTACAACAACATAGTCCTCCAGCACTCATAAGTCTATCACTCTGCTATTTAAGTACATCCTGACATTGTAGGCAAGGAGAAATGGGAGAATCCAGCATCGCATTCCAAAGAATATTTAACAGTTTCATTGCGAGTCCATCTTTGATTTGGAAAAATTAATTCCTTCATTTTCTTCTAATTTTTAACTCATCTGTTGCTGTGATTTCATTCTCATTAAATAAACGCATCAGTTACTACCAGTTTCTAAATTCTCCTAGTGGGTGGGGATGATTTTTTCCTCGTCTCCATCTCTCTCTCTCCCTTTCTATTTTAAATAAATTAGATGAATATTTGTTTAGAAAATAAATAACAAGCCAATTTATGTATCTCTAGATGAACAAAACATCAGGCTCTGTATGTACATCAGTGGGGATGCCTGGGCTTCAGTCAGTTAAAGCAAACCTTAGTCTGAACAGCTACACATTGATACTTTTCTTAGGGAAGAAAATCATTATAAGAATAGAGCTCTGTAGTAAATACACAGATTCATATGTAGACATTTGCTCAACAAATAAACTGGATTGTTCTACTAGATATCACACATTGTAGGTGTAACGAATAATAAAAAAGAAACATTTGAAACTCTTACTCCTTTTAAGAAAAGCAACACAGAAAGAACAGACTAGTGATCTAGACTGAATTACAGATTTCTGAAGCTTGCTTTTGAATCTCTCATTTGACCTTTATTTTCTGAATGCCTTTTTTATCTTGTGTTGCTAATGATATTCAAGTTTCTTATCTGCTTGGTATTCCTGCACCATATTCTAGCTGTCCTTTAGTGCTAATTTTCCATAAATTATCTAACAAAAACAAACCACTCAATACTAAGAAAGGAATTGAGTGTCTGCCCCTTCAACTTGCAGTTTCTGGACCTGGAGATCTCTTGTGGCTAAGGGAAAATATTCAGCATGTCAGTGTTGTGTCAAACATCAGTCCTGAAATTATCAGGTAATCTCCACTGTCCCAAGCTGCCGCCATGGGTTCTCAGAGATTTTCTGTGTTGTTTGAAAGGAAATAGGAACTGTCAGAGTTGTGTCTCTAAGGTTTGGTCTCCAGAGAAATGGCTCATATGTGCCTTTATGGGATGCCCTTTCACTGAATAAAGCAGAAAGATTCCATCTGTTTGGAAACTGTGCTCTTCTGTTCCATTCTAATTAGACTTGACAATTCCGTATCTTCTCTTTGTTAGCCTTTCCCCATGACAGTAACCTTTGTTTTTGTAGTTGTCCTTTGCATACTGTGAGGTACTTATTCATGGTAATTAATACTTTATAGTAGCAGTGAAAAGAGGTACCATTCACAACATTTTGCTTTAATCAAGAAAAATTTAAAAAGGCAAGAGAGTTCAGAAAAACCCAGGTTGTAATTTATGTCTAGAGTAGTTTATATTTTTGAGTTTTAAAATTTCATAGTAAAAAATTGTTTAATTTAAAATCATGCTTAAAATTATTTTTATTCAGATAATGTTTGTTTGCTTTTTTTGCTTCTATTTTGAAGAATGAAATATGTTTCCTGAGGATTTTCTTCTTTAATGTCTGATGCAACTTCTTTTTCTTCAATTATGTTGTCTAGAATCTGAATTTGGATTAATTGTATTAGAGTTTTGTATTGAAATAATTAAACATCCATTGGAAACTGTAAGCAGAGAGAAACACTGCATATCTATCAACCAGCTTGCTTAATGAGATGTTGTATCATTGTACTTTATTATCAGTACAAAAATGGATGTTAGCATGATACATTCAACGGTACTAATTAAGTAGATTATCTTGAAGCAGCCTGGGTGATAATATTAGCCTTCAGAGTTAAGGCTCATGTAGGAAGTAACAGATATTTCAGAAGTATTAGTCTCAATATTTTTGTTGGCTTTTTATATTTCCGTCATATTTATGAGTTTAGCAAAAATGAACCATGATAAAATGAATGCATTTTTTCTGTAGTAGTTACTAAAATTTGTTAAAATGTCTTCCAATTGACAAGCATTGGTTTACCTCATACCCTGAAAATTAGAACCCATTGTTGTTATTTTAGACTTCAGTGAAGGTTCAATATGGCACAGTGAATCCTTGTGTCCACTTTGTGGGTAAGAGACTGAATTGTCCTCAGATGTGATCCAAGGGCCATCTGTGTAACTAACAGGCAATGATTTTCCCATACATTCATTCTGCTTCACATAGAATTTATTTTTTGAATAGAGCTTCCCACTTCCTTTTGCTTTTTATGGCATTTAAGATTGTAAGATTTTTCTTTTCATGTCATATAACAGCATAAGATTTTAGAAACTATTATTGATCATCTCTTCTCTCTTTTTAAATATAATTACCTTTAATCAATGTTTTTCTCTTATGACTTTGGCTAACATTAAATGCTAATAAGAAGGATCTGTTGGTTTAAGATAGTTATTCTGATTGTGATAAAATATATTCACTAATTTTTATCAGCAATTCACTTGAAAATTTTAAACAAAATATCCTAGGTTGCATTGATAAAATAGAATGTCATACAATGGATAGTTGATAGAAAAAAAAGAGTTAACACTGAGTGTTGCATTTGATTTATAAAATGAGCTAGAGAGGAAATTAGATCTGTCTCTATACACAGATTTGTATATATATGTTGGATGCCATTTTTTCAGATTTTCTGTCATAAAGAAATTCAGTTTGAAATATGACTTTGAAACCTTTAGAAGAGATGTAAAAAATAATGTTTTATGGTTTTGGCAACAAATTCATGTGTTGCTCCATTTCCCACTTTTGAAGTTAATTCGATCTTCACTTAGTACATGCTCATTTTAATGAAACATAATGAATTTTCTAGAATAATAGTCTCTTTCTTAGGAGAATGTGGGTCTTTCCACTTTACATGTTAAATCTTTTCAGTTTTCATGGTATGTTTGTGTATTTGGGTTGTTCCTGAAACAAGGACACCTGTATGTATTTGTACATTTTGGCTGTTTTTTGTTTTTAATTCGTTGACTTTTTTCTTTTTTAATTTTATTTTTTAATTTATGATACAATACCATCGGCTCTTGGATTTGCCTTACCCCCTCCACAAATTCCCTGAACCCCCATTGATTTCCCCTGCATTATTACAATAGTATAGTCCTTCATGAGTAGTCATAAGTTCATGATTCTACTATTTAAGTGAATCCTGATGTTGCAGATATGAATACTGGCAGACAGTCTAGCATCCTATCTTCAAGATACATCCAACAGTCTCACTGGGAGGCCATTCTTGACCAGGAAGCAGAGATGCAAACTGCATCATCACATCTGGATATGGCGGTTTGTATTACACAGACACTATGCACTGTTCCGACCTGCAGGACACGACGCTCAAACCCTGAGGGTGGACTGGGAATGCCGGGCTGCTAGCCCCCGGACTGCTGGCCCAAGAAACACACGGACACACGTACTTGGTGGAAAAGAGTGCCTCTCTATTTTTTTGTCCTCATATATATACCTTCTTCTCTAGGGGAGGGGGGATAAAGGGAGGGGTTTCCTGGGAGTAATTATCTTCATTGAAGCAGGGAAGGAACTAATCATCTATATTGAAACAGGGGAGGAACTAGTTATTTGAACAGGAACAAGGGTGGAGGTTCTATTCTGCTTGCTCTACAGAGGATGTTTTGGCCTAACATCCTGCTTGCTGTAGCCCTGCTTTCCCAACAGGCTTTGCAATGCAACAGGCTGTCAGGTAGGCCAAGTCTAAGGCCCTTAAGTCTGTGGCTCCTAACAATACACTCCCTCAGATGAAAAGCCGCAGAATAGAATTAACAACAGGAATAAAGTTAGAAAAACCCCACAGCACCACAAAGTTAAACAGCGTGTGACTGAATGACCAATGTGTTGATGAAGAAATACAAAAGAAAACAAAAAACTTCCTTATGGAAAATGATTCCACTACACGACCAATGAGTCAGTGAGGAATTCAGTAAAAAAAAAAAAGAAAGAAAGAAAACTGTTTTGAAGAAATGAAAACAAAACCAAAAATATCAAAACCCATTAGCTTCAGTAAAAACAGCACTGAAAGGGCTTTTGATTTTGTGTTTTGCATGAAGGTTGCCTTATATCAGAGAAAACATATGATATTTGTTATTTTGGGATTGACTTATTTCACTGAACATAATAAAATTCTGCCATTTGCAACCAAGTAGTCCAAACTAGAGACCATTATGCTAGTGAAATAAGTTAATTCATTGACTTTTGATTAATATTTAGTTAATATGCCTCATAAATACTTATATACATTTGTGGCATCATTTCTAAACTTTTTTTTCGTATTGGTAGACCGTAGGATACAATGGTAGTGGTGGGAGTTATATTTTAACTTTCCCTTAATATCTAATTTTATTGACCTTGGTAGAGATATTATAACCCATGTGATTTCCCTTTTTGAAAATACATTAGGTTTCTCTTTATAGTCTTAGATATGATCCATGTTTTTCATTCTCATTGGAGACTAAAAAGAAATATTTTGTTTCACAGATTGTTGTATATGTGCCATTAAGAAATAATTTGCATAATAATACTCAAATTATGTCCTTTAACTATTGTCCAGTTAGTCATAACTGAGAGTCCTGCTAACTCTGTCACAATTAAATGTCTGCTTATATTTAATGAATTGTAATTATGATTGCAGCTACTGGATCATGTACTTAGAATACATTTTACTTTATACTTGTGAGTGTTGGTAGTAGTGACTCATATAAAATAATTGCTGTTCCACATTCCTGAAAATTTTACCTTGTGCAAAGAAATGTAGTAATATTTCATGTGAAATATCTTACCTCAAATTCTTCTTTATCTGAAATCAGTATTGTCACTCATAGTTCTTTGAGTTGTAATTTGGCAGTTAATCAAAATTGCAGGCATAGTTTCTACATTTTCAGAAAATTTCAGGTTATTTCTTCTGGTTACATTTTTGTTTTGTTGTTTTGATAACTTCAGTCTATTAATGATATTTTGTTTCTTGTTTTGACTTCAGTGAATTTGTCAGTGTTTTCTATATAAATAACATTTTAGGTGTGTGTTTCCTCTTCCTGGACTATGTTTTTTTTAAGATTTATTTTTGTTTACTTGAATGGTGGTGTTAGATAGAAAAAGATACACAGAAGAGGAGGATGTGTGGGGGGGAAGGGACAGGGAGGAGAATCTTCCCTTTGGTTTTTCACTTCCCAGATGTCTGCAACAGTCAGGACTGGGCACCCAGGGATCAGGAAAACACATCCTCCTGTTCACCATATAGAATGTATGATAGGCATACTTATGGTGAGGCATACTCTTCACCTGCTCTCGGAGGTATGCCAGCAGAAAGCTGAAGGGAAAGCAGAGGAGCCAGGACTTGAACCAGCGTTTGGATATGAAATGCCGAGGTGGCCAAGTAGCAACTTAATCCACTGTGCCATACTGCTGGTGTCTTTCTTCATATTTTGTATTGTGAAAAAATGTTCATATATGGCTGAAGAGTATTTCAGAGTGTATATATATTTATCACATTTTCTTATATGGTCATCCATTGGTGAGCCACTGGGTAGATTCCATGTATTAGCTATTCTGAATTGAACAGCTTACATACGTGGGACTACAGATAACTTTCTTAAGGATTAGTGGGATTTTTTGTCTCTTTTGGCATTATTATTATTATTATTATTATTATTATTATTATTATCTGCTTGATAAGTGTATCTTTACCTAATAGAATGTTGAACCAGTGGTTGTGAAATGAAATTAAAGTGTGCAATTTTAAAAATTAGGGAAAAATAAGGAGGATGGGTTGGGAATGTGAGCAGGACAGAAGGTAGTGTGGGTAGTATCATTAAGCTCCTGTAGTAACTTTCTGTAATAAGTGTTACTTGAATGTGGCCTTTGTGAGAACATCCAGTGACTTTGTGATAGCCAGCATGGGTCAGTGACGTTGCCGTTGCCTGGGGCTAGACTGCTATTGGCTTTCTGACAGTGTATTAAAAAGATTATATGATGCATTTTAGAATGGGACTGTGAGAGATAATATCACACTACCCAGAATGAAATGTAAACTTAACACTACTTGCTCATTTTGTTCATTTTCTATTTAATAGTTCTCAGACTGTGGTTAATAGAACCACAAAAAATGGAGCTACAGACAAGAGAGGACTACTAATCTGATTTTGTTTAATTTTCTGTGCCTTCTAGTGACAGCAAAACAAAGAAAAGTCTGATACAAACTTCACATCATTTATTTTTAAGGAGCATTTTCCCCCTTTACTTACAGCATGTGTGAGAAATTTTGTTTCTTCCTCTAGGACACAAGTTATTCTTGAATAAACTCTCCTCTCTGCTGTCCCTGCCTTCCTTATTTTCTGTAATTATCGTATCTCTTTCTGATTCAATTACTGCTTGAACTTGTTGTCTGTCAGTTTGCTTTTCTGTGGATTCCTCTCTGGATGGAAATTTGGCTCTTGCATTTTGGCTTCCATGTAAGCTTCCCTGTCTTGGTGATCTCCGCAGTTTGTCATTAAAACCTTCACCTCTTGCTTCCCTGACAGTACATGTTTCTGCATATTTCAATTTGACAGTTAAATATAATTTGTTAAAGATTCATTTTGATTTGCAGAGAGGAGGAGAGACAGAGAGAGAGAGAGAGAGGTCCTCCATCCGCTGGTTCATTCTCCAAGTGGTCACCCCTGCTGAAGCTGAAGCGATCCAAGGCCAGGAGGCTGGGGCTTATTGCTGGACTTCCACACGGGTGCAGGGTCCTGAGGCTTTGGGCCATCTTCCAATGCTTTCCCAGGTTACAAGCAGGGAGCTGGATGGGAAGTGGGGCGGCTGGGACATGACCTGACATCCATGTGCAAACAGGGTTTAGCCACTGAGCCATGGTGCTGGAGCCAACAGTTAAATATTTTTAATGACATTTTCTTTCCCTGAGGCTTCAGCGTGGCATTTTCTTTCCCTTTTGGCAGTTTGACAGCTAGTTGTTGTTGTTATGTTCCTCCATTTTTTTTTAACCTGGAAGGTAGTGATAGTTATCTAAATTTGACAATTTGATGAAAAAAGAAAGTGACCATTCTTCCTGTCGTGGTGTTCCTTTGGGAAGATGATGGAGTTTTCTGTAGTCTACTCTGTATAAGGTTGATGTGTTTGGCTCTTCTCAGTAGCTAGCCAGTTTTCACTGAAATAGCTGCAGAAAAACAGTGTGCAGGTGTATCCTGTCTATCTTCAGGTGCAGGCATGACTGCAATACCCAGCATGTGGGTGCATTGTGTGGCGGTTGGGGGAAAGAATGAGTGCTAATTTGTAAATTATTTGCATTACTACTTTTCCGGTGGGGATTCTGAGGACGAATGCATTTAATTATAAAATAACTACATGAGTAGTTACGTGGGCTAGGTGGCTTGTTTTTTGTTTTACATTGTAATCTCTCTCCCTGTGTCTTCAAACTCCACCAAATCCCATTGTACTAAATGGTAACGTTTTTGTATAGGGAAAGAAGACTTAGTTTACACTAAGGGCATCAGGGAGATGCCAGGAAGCTGTTCCAGTGCCTGTTGTCTCCTGCTCTGCAAGACATGTCTTGAAGGAATGATGTGCCCAGGCCTGGCAGGGCCCTGATGCATCTTACTTTTCAATTATAATCCTAAGAGTATAGTTACCTGTGTCTTTTTGTCTGTTTTTTTTTTTCGCTCTCCAACTCACGTCTAAATAAATAATTAGAAAATTATTTTATTATTTTTTTTTACTCTCTTTTTTTTTAGAAAGTTATTATTACCTTCTTCTGGGAGTAGCCAGAGAAAGGTCGTTTCCTCAAAGAGCAGATTTAGAAAGAATTTTTATTCTCCGGTTCCCTCCTCCAGTGCTCACATCTGCCAGTGATGGACCAAGCGGAAGCCAAGAGCCAGGTACCCAACCTTTCTCTGTGATGTAATTTGCAGTGCAGCTGCAAGATTGCCTTGCAGGTCCCTGGGGAGGAGAATGACCTCAAAGAAATGGCGGGAGTGGAGGGCAGTGCTCCCTGGGGCATCTGACAAAATTTACTTCCAGGTTTTCAGTTCTTACACACTTTGTAATACAATAAACACCTCAGATTTAGGTCATGTCTGTAAGCAGTGAGTTCACGTAAAGTTAACAAGGAGCCTTGGTTGGAGTACTATTGAAATGGGGAATAGACAAGAATTACTGTCTGTCCTTGGTTAGCTGACTAGACAGACCACAGATGTTCGCCTTTCACAAAGGAGAGTGCAGAAACACCTCCAAGGACTCACTGGGAGCAACATGCACGCTGGGCGAGGGACCCTTTGCCTCCTCTTCCTGGAGCCTCTTTTCAACAGGTCCCCAGTTTGCATAGCACCCCAGCATATCTGGTTGGATGCAGTCTGACAACAGCAGCCACTGAGCCATCATCGACTACCTGGGAAGGTTTATGTTTGCAGGAGGGTGAAATGCTGAAGGAGCTGAAACTGTGAACCCAGGCATTCAAGTACCGCCAACCAGAATTCTTTAATCACTTTATTAAGCACCATGCCATGCAATCAAAATAAACATTAGAGAAGAAACATATTGGTAGAAAGAAAAATAAATCCATTGCTCAAAAAGCGTTAACATGAATGTGGAAAACGAAATAGATTATCATTTTCAGGCCGTGTTGATATTCCAGGAAATATATGCTGTGGTTTTTTTCAGATTTTACTCTTTGAACGTTATGATAAGTGCCAAATAAACTCTGTGAATATCGAGAGGATTAAAATGATGACTGTGTAAAAACTGTGGAAGAAAAGGAAGGGAAGAGAGGGAGAGTGTTACAGAGAGCAAGAGAGCACACCCCTACCCAGGTGCAGGATGTAAGGATTGGTATTTTACTAGCCACATTTGGCCTAAGCAGCATCCACTACACTCTAGGAGGTACCACTTGATACGGCCGACGTTAGAGGTTTTTAAGCTCGCATTGGTATTACTAGGGGGCTTTTCAAAACATCTGATCACCAAGTCACATTGTGGTTGATGTGCAGTAATTATCCACTGAACTAAGGTGGTGTGTAGTATAAAGCATTTAACTTAAGACCACACCTTCCAGCAAGCTGTTAGCTATGCTTGAAACTTAGTCAAGGGACCAAAATGGAGTCACATCTACACACTATTATGGGTTGCCACTGCTTGGCTGTACCCCATCTCAAGGGATTTCTAGGGGAGTGAGGCCAAAGTGGTGGTCTTTCTGAGCTGTGTCTATGCAATGCATGGGGTCTGTTATCTCTATAATAATAAAATAAGATGAAATAAAACAAGAAAAATATTACAACAGAGTTAATAATGGGGTATAATAGGAATAACACATGTGGCTTTCAATGAAGTCCCTTTTTGAAAAAGCATTTCTTCAGTTTTTAAAAGAACTTAAAAGCAGAGATTTGGATGATTAAGACAGATATGCTACATGGATTCGTGAGCACACAGCTCTAAGAAGTTAGAGTCTCTGTCTCACTAGATACTTACATGTAGTTTTTTTTTTTCATGTGCTTGAGAATAATAAGCACATTTTGGGGAGGGGTGTTTTTAAGTAGTGAGTGCAACGAGAGTGACTGAGAACAAGCCTCATTTGGGGAGTTCCCTGTGGTCTGATAGCAGTTTCCCACAGACCAGTGACGAGCAACCACAGTAATTTATGCTCTTGCAGTTCTGTAAGTTAGGAGGCTGACCTGAGAATCCTTGGGCCAAAGTAAGGCATGTTCTGGAACTCAGTGTGTGTGTGTCCACATGCTCATGCGCTGAGTCAGACAAATGTATTATCACAACTGAGGAATCGAGGAGTCGTTAGGCACATATAGCTCTGTTGAACGAAATTTTGTTTTTGTTTGTATATTGTTTTTAATTTTTTACATAACTGTTTGGCCATCAAAGACTTGGAAAAGTTTTTTTTTTGGCAGAAACACAAGTGGACAAAATTTTGTAATTCATATATTTTGATTTTTCCAGACTGTTTCATGATAGCAGTTTGACAATAATCTAGCGTGAGACATATTTTATTTTTTCACTTCTTCATTGTTTTCCTCCTTATACTTCTCATTGTTTAAATTAGCTATAACTCAAAGCTGACCAGTTTTTATTTTTTGATTCAACTGCAAAATGGAATGGTTGGATTAGATGCTAAATTGGAATTACAGGAAAAATTAAAATTGTATCAGAACCAGAGAGTGGCTCAATTGGGTAATCTCTACCTTCAAGCACCTGCATCCCATATTGGAGCTGATGCATGTCTAGGCTGCTCCACTGCCCACCCACTTCCCTGCTTATGCCCTGGGAAAACAGCAGATGATGGTCTAAAGGCTTAGGACCTTGTAACAGGAGCTCCTGGCTCCTGGATTTGGATCAGCTCAGCTGTGGCCATTGTGACCACTTGTGGAGTGAACCAACAGATGGAAGATCTTTTTCTCTGTCTCTTCCTTTCTCTGTAAATCTGCTTTTACAATAAAAAGATATAAATCTAAAAAAAGTGCCCTAAATTAATCTTTCTTAAAATAATAGTTACTATGGGATTAATTTCCATAAGAGAAAGTTACCTGGAAATATTTTTTTCAAAATTTCAGGATTTTCCGTGAGCCTAGCAACTCAGCTCCATTGGCAATTAAAAATAAAATTAATTATAGGAAAATAGTGCTGAGTTCATATTTATTCATATATTTATTCATTTCATCATTATGTTGTAATAGTTGACATTTAAGTATCTGAACTAATTTATCTGGTAAAGCATAAAATAGGAATAAATGGATATTCATAGCAAGAGTTTCAAGTACTGATTTTTTTATCATTTGGCAAACTCCTATTTATTGTTCTAAAGTACACAAACCATGTTTTGAGACTACCCATACTACACAGGCAATGGACCTGAAGTATACTTTCTTGTAAGAATAATCATTTCATTCATTTAAAAAGCACAATTTTCAAAACTGAGTAAAGGAAAAAGTGAAAAATTCTATTAAATAATTAAATACAGGACCAATCAATTAGAACATATTTAATTAGCAGTCTATCTAGCGAAACATCATCTTATCACTGCTTTTTACTTGCTTTCCTGTTTGCTGGTAAATTGCTCAGCTGTGTTCCTCTTTGACATGTAGTGCAGTGGCTATAGCACAGTTCTGCTCTGTGATTTAGCTTAAATCAGTTTAACCTGGAGATACTTACCTGCAATGCTTTACCATATTACTGTATATATCACTGTTCCTTTATACAGTTATCAATTGATGGACATTTGGGTTGATGCCATACCTGCTATTCTGAATTAAGCTGCCATTAATGTAGGATCTAGATGACTTCTTCACATGCTGAATTCATTTTACGTGGGTAAATTCCCAGGAGCCAAAGACTAAGGTTATATTAGAGATCTATTTTCAAATGCCTGAGCAAATTATGCTGTTTTTTAGTAATGATTGTACTAGTTTACATACACTGTATGAGGGTACTTTCCCTCCACATTCTCCTCTCCCCAACATTTCTTTTGTTACTTCTGTGTGATAGCCATCCTAAACTGGGTGAGGTGAATCCTCATTGTGGATTTTATTTGCATTTACCTGATGGCAGGTTAACCTGAGCATTTTTTTTCATGTCCTTGCTAGCTGTTTATATTTTATCTTTTGAAAAATTCCTGATCATGTTATTTGCCTGTTTCTTAACTGGATTGTTTGCTTGGTTGTTAAGTTTATTGGACTCTTTATAGATCCTGGGTATTAATCTTCATTCAATTGCATAGTCTGTAAATATTTTCTCCCATTCTGTCAGTTGCTTGTTTACTTTCTAGAGTGTTTCCTTTGTAGTACAGACGCTGGTTTTCTTATGCTATATTCCCATTTGGTCTCTCTCTCTTTTTTTTCTCTTGTTTTTTTGTGATCTCTGTGGGAGCCCTTTGGTTACACCAGCACCTTACAGTTTTTCCTTACTTTTTTTCTCCAGTAAATTTGTGCTTTCAGCCTATTGTGGATAGGCTGTAATATCTCAATTTGTTTATTTTTTTATTATGCCCAGATGCTGCATTTGATTAAATGATTCTGTGCATCTATGTGGATAATCAGGTTCTTTTTATTTTTCAATTTGTTAATGTGATGTATCACTTTTATTGATTTGCTTATGTTGAAACTTCCCTGCATAGCAGGAATGTTCCACCTGGTCTCGGAATAGACAATTTTGTTGGGTGATATCTTAGTATAAATATGAAGGGCATGATGATCAAATCAAGATGTTTAACAATTCCGTGTACTGAAAAAAATTAACTATTTATCAACTAATAATATATTGTACCTATAACTTGGATCCTTTGTACTATTTCAGTCTATGGATGTGATTTGTCTTGGTCATATTAACATATTAACATTTCATCTTCTTGTCAGTGCCCTATGTTCACAGTCTTTCAGTTATTCATAAAATTTATAATAGGTTTTTGAACTAATACTCTTTGCATTAACTGACAGGTCATATTTGAATTGTGATTTTCATTGTGCCCCTCACTAACAAGATGCCGAAGGTCAAGTGTTAGACTGAAGGGTAGAGTCTCCTTCTCGAGATTCCCTTAACATAATTGCCTCCTTCTACCCTTCATTATACTGTCATTTTGCCCTTGTTTTAGAGTGTCTGTGCCTTTTATCACAAGCTGTCTCCGAGGATTTTCTGAAAATAAACAGTGAATATGTATAGAATGATGAAATAAATATACTTCACCGTGTTTTAAAAGATGCTTGGGTTGAACCAGATGACCTAAAAGGACCTTCCCAGCTTTAAATTTATGTTGTTGTCACTGAAGACAGACAAAAATAATCTTTTAGATTGAAGGCCAAGAAAGAAATGCCAAGTCCTATATGCCTGTTATAGGTGTATTTCTTGAAGACGGAGTGTTCGGTTCAGCAGCCTGCTGAGGACCCTCGCAGTCTTGTGATAAAATGAGAGAACTGAATGCTTAAAAAATAAAATCTCAGTCAAAATATCTTTACTAAGCATCACTAAAAATCGGAAATAGACAACAGGAGAGCCCAATTACTTCTTTGGAAATTTTTAAAGATGAATTTAGACAACTAAATAGAGGCTAATGAATGTAGTAATTTAATGAAATTAGCCACTTTGAATATTGTCACACTCTTGCTGTCACACTATCATTATGTGTGATCAAAATTTATTTTGTGTGCCTACATGAGCCCCCAAAGCATCAACTGCCAGCACCTTCATAATAAACTAACTTCCCTGTGTTCTCGGGAAACTTCCATGCTTGGAGCAGGTGGTTGGCTTGATACTTCAGAGGAGAACAAGTCATTTCTTTTTTTTTTTTTTTTTAAGATTTATTATTATTGGAAAGCCGGATACACAGAGAGGAGGAGAGACAGAGAGGAAGATCTTCTATCCGATGTTTCACTCCCCAAGTGAGCCGCAACAGGCCGGTGCCCGCCGATCCGATGCCGGGAACCTGGAACCTCTTCCGGGTCTCCCACGCGGGTGCAGGGTCCCAATGTATTGGGCCGTCCTCGACTGCTTTCCCAGGCCACAAGCAGGGAGCTGGATGGGAAGTGGGGCTGCCGGGATTAGAACCGGTGCCCATATGGGATCCCAGGGCGTTCAAGGCGAGGACTTTAGCCGCTAGGCCACGCCGCCGGGCCCGAACAAGTCATTTCTTAAGATACATTTCTCTTTTGGGTGAGTTTAGAATGGAGAATTATTTGTAGTGCAGCTTCTTTTTGTTAGGTGGTAGGAAACATTGAAAAAATAAAAGAAAATGCTATAGATCATGGACTGATAGCTTCCTAAACTGGCTAAATATTGCTTTTAAGGCCAGTAAATGGGAAGTATATGTTAGGAAAATTGAAGATATTGTAACATTTCAAAACCTCAAGTAGCAGTATATGTGATCAACTATAATTAGAATTGACAAATTTGGACAACGACTTAGAGTAGAATGGGGGTTATTAGAAAGTATAGCAACTGTCTGCTATAACTTGCTGTTTGAACTTCTAATTTCAGAACAGAACCAGAGAAATAACTTTAAATAAAAACATAAATGTTTAAAAACTTGTTAAACTCTGAACTGTGTATGTGTGAAACAGATATATGATTTAAGTCAATATAATCTTTTCTAATTTCTTTATCCAATAATCAGTTGATAGACTTCTGGGTTGATTTCATGTCTTTGCTATTTTGAGTACAGTTTGTATAAACATATTGGTACAGATAATACTTTCCTTTGCTGTTTTTATTTCCTTCTGGTCAGTTCCTGGGAGTGGAATGTCTGGGTCATATTGGGAGATGTCTGAGGACACTCTGTACTGTCCATAATACTTGTACTAGTTTATATTCTCATTAACAGTGTACAATATGCTTTTCCACATATCCTTCCCCCATATATATGTATAATATTTATGTGTAATAAAAACTATATTTATTATATGTATATATATTTATTAATTTATGTAACTTTTGGGTGGTAGCCATTCTATTGAGTGAGGTAAAATTGCACTGCAGTTTTCATTTTCATTTCCCCAATGGCTGGCAATCCCCAATGTCTGTTAGCCATTTGCATTTCAACCTTTGAAAAATGCCTGTTCATGCTCTTTGCCCATGTGTTAGCTGGATTGTTTTGTTATTATTGAGTTTCTTGAGGTCTTTATAGAACATGAAAAGTAATACACTACCATTCTGCATAGTTTTCAAATATTTTCCTCCACTTGCCTCTGAATGTTTCCTTTGCAGTTTAGTAGTTCTTTAGTTAGTTTATGTAATCACATTTTTTGTTTTTACTTTTATTGCCTATGCTTCTGGAGATTTATCCAATAATTATTTGTGAATGTCTGTGTTTTTCTCCAGTGATTTGATAGTTTCAGAGATTAGGCTTATATACCTGAGCCTCTGTGAGTTGACGTTTGTATAGGATGGAAGGTGGCAGTCTCATTTTATATTTTTATATGCAGAAATCCAAGTGTTTCAACACCAATTGTTGAATATACTGCCCTTTTTTGTGTGTTCTTTTAGAGGTAGAGAGAAGGCAGAGAAAGGAGACAGAGTGAGAAATGGAAAGTGAGTGTGCAATTTTGGTTCGTTGTCCAAACACTCACAATAGCCAGCATTGGGCCTAAGCAAAGATGGGACGGGGGAATGTACTCCAGGTCTCCCATGTGGGTGTCAAAGACCTGAATAATTCAGTTATCACTTCTACTCTGAGGATGTGTGTTCGTCAGAAGGTACAAGCAGAAATAGATTTAGAACTTGACCCCAGGCATTTTTGTGTAGAATAAGGGAGTCCCGCAGTCATGTTAATTGTCAGGTCCAGTCTCAGTTCCAGTTAAAATTACACACACACACACACACACACACACACTGATTTATCGTTAATTTAAGGATTGCGTCATTTACCTTTGGAAAAGCAGAAGAAATGAGATCTATTTTGAGAACTTTTAGGATCTGTAACATGTGCAGCAAGGGTTTGGATCATGACATACATGTTCTTAATCATTTATGGAATCATTAATTAAATAGCATCTAATTTATTGGTATGCAGATAATAGTTATTATCTGAATAGCATGTTACTTTTGTATATTGTTATCAAACTGTAAAGTGAGAGAAAATTAATGTCGTGGTGATCATCATTCATCATAAATTCATGAAAGATAGCGGTGATTTATCTGAGATGAGTTTAATTTTGAAAAGTGTGACCGAACGTTATACCATTTCAAAACTCAAATAGCAGCATTTGTGGCCTGGTTGTAAAATCAACGCCTTTAAAGTTAGATGCTCACTTTGAATCAGATGAGTGTAATTATAAAATACAGCAAAGATTTAAAATGATTTTAAAATTTTGGTTTCAACAATGAGAAACCATAAAAAGCATTTTTGGTTATGGTAAAATTATTTATTCCTTCTAACTAAGATTACAGTGGAAGTTTATTGCAAAGGTATGGAAAGCATTGCTTTTTACACAGGGAACATTTATGCTAAACAGGCTTTTCAATCTGTTACTGTTTTTGAAAAGATGACTGCTTAAACATTACTGATTCTGCATGTGCATCCGTTACTTAATTCATAGAAAATGCTTCCAGACTTATTCAACTAATTGTTAGAATCCCAGCCGCTCACCTATGATTCTCCTGGCAAAACTGGCAGCACAGTCTTACCAAATGGAGAGTCAGGGTGAAGGCTGATTAACATCTATTTTTCTTCTTTAATGAATTGTGTGTCTTCTGAAAAATGCTCGTATTCAGTTTAACGCAATGATATGCCAAAAAATTTTGTGTTGATTGCTATAAAACAATAACCTTACTTAATTAAAATTTTAATGACTCATCTATAAGATAAAAGGACTGCTGATGCTCTCAATAGGAAAATAGCTATATATAAGTAACAGCAAAGATCATCCAAAAGTATTCATTAATTCTCTTGACTTCATTATTAAGTTCAGGAGCATAAATATCTTACATTGTTTTATGTAATTATAAAATTAAATAAATGAAGATGATTTTAAATTAGTTGTGTTCATTTAATTGTTCTAACTGAATAAGGCGAAGTAAATACAGCCATTAAAAATATGTTGTGGGCCCAGCGGCGTGAGCTAACAGCTAAAGTCCTCGCCTTGAACGCCCCGGGATCCCATAAGGCGCCGGTTCTGATCCCGGCAGCTCCACTTCCCATCTAGCTCCCTGCTTGTGGCCTGGGAAAGCAGTCGAGGACGGCCCAAAGCTTTGGGACCCTCACCCGCGTGGGAGACCCGGAAGAGGTTCCTGGTTCCCGGCATCGGATCAGTGCGTACCGGCCTGTTGCAGCTCACTTGGGGAGTGAAACATCGGATGGAAGATCTTCCTCTCTGTCTCTCCTCCTCTCTGTATATCCGGCTTTCCAATAACAATAAAATCTTTAAAAAAATTTATGTTGTAAATTTTGTTGTATTTAGAAGCTGTTGAAGATTAGGTAATTCCTGATCAGTCAGAAATTGTGGGTAATTTGAAATGCATTTTATACTTAAACACCAGTGTTTTTCCTCAACCATTGAGTGAGATAGTGAATTCACACATGGTTTAGTCATTTTGAATTGCATCTACAGATGTCTCCATGCTCCAAATCCCCTGTAAGCTTCCCATCTCCCAAGAAAGGTTGCTCTCATGAACCTGCCACGTAAAATCAATCATATCTTTCTTTTCTGACTGAGATTTCAAAGATTAGGACAGTCAATATAGAGGGAACGAGCTATAAAGAAGCTGAGTGCCCACGAAGCAGCTCTCAGTGGTGGTGTCTAGTATCACTGAAGAAAACCAAATTTCTAGAATTCACTTTCACATTTGCTACCAGAACAAGGCAGGCAGGCCTAGAAATGGCTTAAAAGGAAAGTTTTTTTCCCTACAGAAAGGGCTCACCAATGAATGCATACAGCAAACCCTCCAGACTTCCTTCTAACACTAGGTAGCAATGTATTTAGCAGAGCCCAAGATGAATCCAGCATTTTGTCTTGTGCAAATTATAGATAGAGGACTCTGCTGATGGAAGAAATTGAAATATCCAATTACATAACCAATTGTACAAAAAGGCAACGTACAAAAAGAATAACAATGGCCAAAACATGATTCTTGTTATCAATCTCTAACCTGTAGTACAGATTATCATACTGATACAAAGATTACCTGTTCAGATTCTTTCCTCATCTGACATCAAGGATCATGCTCTTGTATTCTGTTCCTGTGAATTATTCAAGGGAAACTAAGACAGATCCTTTAACCAATTTGCAATGAATCCCAGGATCAGATTCCAGAAAAAACTTCCTCCTTGAAATTATATAAGTATACATAAATGTATTTTACTTTTGTTCCAGTGTAAATTAGATCAAAATTATGCTGCAGTGTAAATTTTGTAAAATTAATCTACTAGTAGACACATCAGTTTAAGAGAAAATAATGGCAGAGACACGATAAATGACTTTCCAGACACATACTGTATAGATTTATTAGCAGTTTATGTTACTATTTTATATAACAAAGAACTGACATCATTTTAAAGATTTATTTACTTGAAAGAATTACAGAAAGAAAGAGATCTACCATCCTCTGGTTCACTCCCCAGATGGCTGCAAGTGGCTAGAGCTGGGCCAGACCAAAACTGAGAGCCAAGAACTTCTTGGTGTCCTACATGCGTGCAGGGTCCTGAGAGCTTGGGCCTTCTGCTTTCCCAGGCCATTAGCAGGGAGCTGAGAATATTCAAACAACTCAAATTCAACATACCGTATGATCCAGCAATAGCACTCCTAGGAATATATCCAGAACAATTGTTTTATGAGAAACCAACATGCACTCCTATGCTCATAGCAGCACAATCAGTAATTGCAAAAACATGGGAGCAACCAAAATGCCCATCAACAGAGGATTGGATAAGAAAGCTATGGTTCATCTACTCCATGGAATACTACTCAGCTATTAAAAAAAAACAAAATGCAGTTCTTTGTGGCCAAATGGGCCAAACTGGAAACCATAATGCTAAGGGAAATGAGCCAATCACAAAAGGTTAAATACCACATGTTTGCCTTAATTTAAGATGATATGATGTTATGTATAACATGTTATGTTTTGAATGTTATATGTTGTGTATAAACTAAATTGAAGTATAGGTGAGGTGGTCACAGAAGGTGGCTGGGAACTCGCATTTACTTTTAACATATTGGTTACTCATTACTATGTCAATTAATTCCATAATGATGTAAATTTTTGCTGATGGTATGTTGGAGCTTTCAATTGACTGGGATGATACTCTGCTAGCTCTGTCTTCAGACCAGAGAGGGTATACCTAAAAGCCGTTGAACTTGACTGGACAGTAAGATGCTGGACTGTATGTTTGGTATATGCTTGCAATGGGGGAATCTCAACTGAACTTGAGCTGTGGTTATGCAACAAGGTGGAGGAATCCACCATGGTGGGAGGGTTTGGGGAGGGGTGGGAGAACCCAAGTATCTATGTAACTGTGTCACATAATACAATGTAATTACTGAAGTTAAATAATAAATAATTAAAAAAAAAAAAGAAAGTAGCCAAGAAAGTGGAGCAGCAGAGCTTTAGCCTTCTGCCGTGGTGTGCTGGTCCTGAACTGAAATTTTGTTGAAGATTTCTTTTTAAAGATTCAGTTTTATTTGTTTTAAAGGTGGAGTCACTGACAGAGGGAGAGGGAAGGAGCCGGATCTTCCATCCGCTGGTTCATCCAGCAGAGGACCAAGGGCTGTGCTGGGCCAGGGAGAGCTCAAGAGCTGGAAGCTTCATCCCAGTCTTCTATGTGGGTGCAGGGTTCCATGGACTTGGGCCATCTTCCTCTGCCTTGTCAGGAACATCAGTAAGGAGCTAGATGAACAAACATGTGTCCCTGTGAGAGGCCAATATTTCAGGTGGTGGCTTAACTTTCTACATCACAATACTGGCCCTGAAACTTTTTTTTTGTAGAATATCAGTACATTTGTGCTTTCCTTTTTTTTGTTGTTGTTTATAAATGAGTCATGCTTGAGGAATAAATATTCCTATTCAATTGTTATATGTATTACAACCTGCTTATGTAAAATGTGCAGGGTTGGTGGGTGTGTTGTCTAACAGCAACAAGAGCAGAAATTCTTTTTTGTGTGTGCTTTAGTCTGAAGTGTGAATAATTTTTTTCCAGTCAACAGCCCTCTATAGGGATTTTTGAAATGCTTTTACCCATTGCTTGTGCATTTTGAGGGGTGGGAAAGAATAACGAACCATCTGCTCAGTTTTAATAATGAGAGAAAAGCAAGTAAAAACTCTTTGTTAGAAACAAATTGTGGGGCCCGGTGGCATAGCGTAGCAGCTAAAGTCCTCACCTTGAAAGCACTGGGATTCCATGTGGGCACTGGTTCTAATCCCGGCAGCTCCACTTCCCATCCAGCTCCCTGCTTGTGGCCTGGGAAAGCAGTTGAGGACAGCCCAAAGCCTTGGGACTCTGCATCCGTGTGGGAGACCTGGAAGAGGTTCCTGGTTCCTGGCATCGGATCGACGCGCACTGGCCTGTTGCACCCATTTGGGGAGTGAATCATCGGATGGAAGATCTTTCTCACTGTCTCTCCTCCTCTCTGTATATCTGACTTTCCCATGAAAATAAATAAATCTTAAAAAAAGAAACAAATTGTGTAATTTACAAAGCATGTTGTTTGCATGCAAATTGAAATCCATTGGGGGGTCTATCAAACCAAGAGGCAAACTTACTTACTTAGAGAGATGGCACCACCATTTAGTCCATGTTAAAATAGCTATATGGCTTCTTTACTTATACATGATTTTTTTAAAAATCTGTTTTGTCTAGACATAAAAATACACAGGGAGTTTAAATGTTTTATGTTGAAAATGCACACATTAAAATCAAAGTTATCTGTGCAATCTCAACTTTTATTTATTGTGAACAAAAGCAAGAGAGTGAGAGAGACAGAGAGAAGGAGAAAGAGAGGAAGAGAGAGAGGTTTTGCCTTCTGTTGATTCATACTTCAGATAACCACAACAGCCAAGGCAAGAATGGGCTGAATTCGAATTCCTTGGACTCCATCTTTGTGTCCCCCTGTGATGGTGGGACCCAAGCACTGTTCATCATCTGTTGCCTTGCAGGATGCCTTATCATGGAGCTGTGTTGGAAGCACATTAGTTAAGACTTGAACAGGCGTCCCATTATGGAATACAGACATCCAAAGTGGAGCTTAGCTTGCCACCCAACTTCCTTTAATTATTTTTCTTCAAATAAAATGAGTAGTACTGTGAAACCAGGGTACAAGGCTAGAAACATAATGCTTCACATCTTTTTTATGTGCTAGGATAAAAAAGAGAGTTCACCAACAGAGAAATGGAATTGGATTAATTTTTGACAAATGGCATCATCAAGTATTTGTGTATCTTGCTTCTTTCCTTTGATATCTGATTCGTAAAACTTGGTCATCTTTTTGCACATTCTTGTAATTCACTCATTTGATTGTTATATATGTTTTTAATTTTATAAATATATTCCTGTGTCTTTTCCCCTGCTCATGTATGCAGAGACTTGAGTGCACCTATGGGGTTATTTGGAATAGTGGTTCTCTGAGAGATTTATGATGCTTTATCCTTTCATTGACAATTGGAGACAGTTGTAGTATTTGCTCCACACACTAGTAAGCACTTGATATCAAGTATCTTTTTCTTTAGACAGTTCCTGTATGCATGTAATGCAGTTGCATTGTGGCTTTTCTTAACCTTACAGAAATAGGAAACAGTAATTGAATTATCAATTGAATTATTGAATTGTAATTATTGAACAGTAATTGAATTATTTTAAATGCTATAATTTGGGGACATTTTTCCTTATTTTCCAAGTATATATAATTATTTAACTATGTTCTTAATCCTGCTGGTTAAGAACTAACAAAGATGTAAGCAGTTCCTTAGAATCACATGAAAGAACGATTTTCCACCTTAGAAGTGTGTTTCCTGGTCCTTAAATAAACCAAAATGTGATTCAGGTAATAGATTAATTTAAATTAATACCGAAGTTTTGGTTTCCATTGTCTGTAGTATGTTTGCTTTTCTAGGGAAACAGGAAAACCACAGGGCAGTTGTTAATCATCTCTTACTTTGTCAACACCTGTTTTATATTGTGTGGCTGATGACATTTGATGGTTTGCTGAGAGCATTTTCTTCAGCAAATCATACATTTTTTAAAAATCAACAGTAAAGTCCTTAAAAAGTAATTGGATCAGGAAACAACGCTATACTGAATTAATTGCATCCTAATTTATAGCGGTTGTTTCATGCATTTTGGTGAATAGTCATTGAGTGGTTGTATTTTGCAGTACTGATTCCCTGTATTCAATTCTTGTCTATGCATTTTACAGTGTTGACACTTTAATGCTATTTGGCCTATTCTATTCCATGATTTCTAATGCATAGAATTACAAAAAATTAGCGTACGTGGGTCTGAGGTTTTCTTCCTAGGGAGATTTTGCAAGAAAATTGTAGTAAAGGAAACTCTGTGACAGCAAAATGGATTGAAGGCTGCATAAGGGTGGAAGGTCTCTTGGCTGTGAGAAAGTCTCATCCAGAGGAAAGGAGAGGAGAGTATCTTGTGGAAGCTCTCTAATGCAGTGTGCTTCTCCAAGAGGATTAAATAGAAGCTTCAGGAAATCTTGAATCAAAGTTGGCCATTGCAAAAGGCTTATATTCCCCAACCGTTGGCCTGCCTTAGCAAACTTGCTGCACCATCACTGAACGTGGGTGCAGGTGCCGAAAGAGATTTTCGTGTGAAGCAGCAGCTGATTGTAGTCAGTTCAGCTTTTTATTTTGTGGTCAGTCTGATGCATACTTATGTTCATGAATGGTTATCTTGAAGATGATTTGACAAACTTCAAGGAAGGTGAACAAAAACAGTCTCAGGGTTGCACATTTATTCATGTGTCCAGATTATTATCATTTCATGCGCAACAAACTAATAAAGGAACCAACTCTATAATCTAGTAATAATATGATAAAGAATAATGTAACTGTACTACAGAGGAATTAAGGGATCCTCCCAGAATATTACTGTAAGATGTAAAATGCTCATTTTGTTAATATTGTTGCTAAAATGTCTCTGAGAACATTCAATATTTAACAGTTATATTTATATTGTTTATCTTTAATAAGAAATATGCTCAGTGGAAAATATCAAGTCTGGAGAATGGAATCTTTCGAGAGACCTATGTCTCACTTGGTCTCAGTTGCACTATCTGCCTTGCAAATAGGGGCTTATTTAGGTGAGCATTTAGCTTAAATATTATGTCACCTGGCTTTGTCCCACATCGGTATCTGAGTTTGGTTTCTGATTCTATATCCTTATTCCAGCTTCTTGCTAATAAGAACCCTAACAGAGAGCAGGTAAGTCACATTCTTGAGTTTGTGTTGCTTGTAGGAGACCGGGAGTGTGGTCTTGGTCCTTGTGCAAGTCCTGGTGGTTAAGGGCATTGGAGCATGAACAGGAATGAAACAGTTATTCTTCCCTTTATAGCCTTTGCCATTTCCTGTCCTGAGATGTGGTCCTTTACCCTGAATTGCTTGGTTTATCTCCATATAGAAAATGAACATTTAAATATAAGAATTGAGTCTTAGGCCTGGCATGGTAGCCTAGGCTAGAGTCCTTGTCTTGCATGTGCCGGGATCCCATATGGGTGCTGGTTCATGCCCTGGCTACTCCACTTCCTTTCCAGCTTTCTGCTTGTGGCCTGGGAAGGCATTCAAGGACAGCCCAATTCCTTAGGATCCTGAACCCATGTGGGAGACGCAGAGTAAACTCCTGGTTGCTGGTTTGGGATTGGCTCAGCTCCAGCAGTAGTGGCCACTTGGGGAGTGAACCAGTGGATGGAAAATCTTTTTCTCTCCTTCTCTCTGTAAATCTGTCATTCCAATAAAAATAAATAAACCTTTTTAAAGAGTTGAATCTTATGCCTTCTTATATTCCTAGTCATCCAGTGTGTGACTTTTAATATAAAATCTTTCTGATTTTTTAAGTTAAATTATTTACAGACTGGTGTATTGACATTATATGATTTTCACTTGGGGTATATTGCATACTTTTAAATGCTCTTTATTTTCAATGAAAGAACTCTACAAACAGCATAATTTACTAGATCATTGTTTTGGTGAATTTTGGTGAATTTCGTGTTTTTCTCTCTAAGATTTTGCAGATGTTAAATGTTTATAAAGTTAGTGAGTTTTAGTTGTATAGTTTTTAATATTGTTTATAATATTGACTTATAAAAGTGATTATATATTAAGTAGAATGTGCAGTTTTTATACACATATACATAAAGCTCAGTATTTGAAAAATATTGCTGGGACTCATCTGTGTACTTGTACTGCATGAAATGAAGTAAATTTACCCAGAATGGTTGAAAGCATTTGGGCAGTTCAGTTAAAATTGGGAACAAAGTGAGATATGTTTTGTTTACTTTTATCACTGGTGAATTGTATTAAAATTGAAGAAATTTTGGTTGAGCCTTTAGAGAGAAAATGCAACATAATATTTTGCCTGAAAATCATTACGTATCTGTTAGTGTATGAGCCAAGCAGACACAGTTAGTGTGTGATCTTACAGGAAGACATGCTAAACTCAAATCTGCGCAGGTAGTTGTGACAGATAAGGTCCTGACCAGGGGACTAAGTCATCTCTCTCATTTTATATTTTGTTAGCTACACGCAGCGTGTGGTTGGAAATGGAATCAGAGCCCAGGCTGGAAACCCTGAAGTCAGAGTCAAGGGAACTGACCCTGTGATACATCAGATTATTGATAAACTGAAGCATGTTATTCAGGTAAGTGCAATTCCCACACTTCCCGGTGTGGGAAGTTCCTTTCTGTTATCATTCTGATACCTCGTGTTAATCCTATATGACAGTCCTATCTAAGGCTGGATGTTGGAGTAAATTATGGATCCTGGGGTTTTAGAAATATTAGGTGATTTTCCTATAGTCGATATAAACTATAATTTTAAGCGGTGAGCAATCTACCTATGAAGAACAAACCACCACTTTAGTATTTCAGTAATGGAGAATTTCTGCTTATATTTTGTTCACAGTGCATAAACGTTGTACTTGGGAACTATTTGTGACCTATGTATAACATATAGAATATGCTAAAATTATCATGCAGATGGTTTTGGAACTTTGCTATGAAAGTTTTTCCTGCGTTTTCAAGTCACAAATGAGTAATACACATTCTAATATTTATTTCATTAATTTCACATTATTAGATTATTTGTCTAATGTTTGTTTATGAAATATTTCTGCTTAACTTCTTATAAGAGTAATTAATATAGCAGGTAGATACTAACCTTGTTAATACATGATCAGTGAACTAAGAAATTATCTATTTAATACTTCATTGAAATGCTTTATTAATTGGAACCAAATATTATGCTACAAGTTGGTAAATGTTGCATTCAATTCTGTATCTGTTGTAATTTGGAGTTAGAAGGGCTGTTTAATATTATTCACCTGTAGTACTTTATCTGTCTATATTTTCAATGTTTTCTAAGAAAACATTTATGATATTTGAATTTTAATGTTCATATTGTTTGTCATGGGCAATAACTAAACATGTTGATTTATTATTTCTATTTTAAAAAATTTATATTATGTGAACATATCATGTATTTCACACTATAGATTTGGGTGCATAATTCTCCATTTCACTCTGTCCTCCCTCCTGCCCCAGGTCCTACCAAACCTCCCCCTTCCTTATTTAAAAAAAATCATGATATACTGCCAGTTCACACACAAATGTAGGCCTTGCAATATACTAGGCAACAGATTCAGCAAACAGCAAGCAAAAAATTCACTGTTCCTGAAGATTATGGGCAAAAACTGCAAACAAGAATCAGATCTGGTAGTAATAGTGTTGCTGGTTTAGATTCCATTTTTTGTACTTGTCTTTGTGTTCCATAGTCAGTGTACATCTGTCATAATTGTTCTACGCTGTGGAAGTTTATCCTGTTTATTCTAGGATTCCACTGCAAAATAATTTCCCTTGTGTATTAAGAAAGTGGTGTCTGAGAAGGACTTGGAGACTACTGTCCAAAACCCTAGATTTCTTTCTAGTAAGAGGTGGTCATGGTCATTCTCTTTATTCTTTTATTAGGAAAAACAGTTCTATTATTGTAGCAGAATTAAAAATAGGCTCTGAGACAAGTGTAAAAAGTGCTATCAGGACAGCTGATGTAAGTTAAGCATCACAACCTCTACTGAGTTAAAGTATTTAAAGAGAAATCTCAATGGTACATACCCTCAGTAAGTTTCTTATGTCATATCCTGCGGTCCAGGTGCTGAGGAAAATTGTTACAACTGCATGGTCTTGTGATCAGCTGAAGTGATAGTAGCGGGGTGGGTCAGAAGTAGGCTGTGGAGACCGGGGCAGAAGGATGAGCATTGTGGGCCAAGCCTAACATCCTGTAAGCCGTGGCATTAAGTCTGCCTGTGTTCACAGGAAGGGAACTCATTCTTCCTGCCAATGTTTCTTGTAGTTGGAGTTCTATATGTGTATAATAAGAAAAACAAAGAATAGTTCTGCATAGGATAGAACCAGATTCAGTAGAAACTTAGTGGAAGTTGAACACGACATGGGGTATAACGTCAATTCTTCCAGTATCTCAGTAAATAGTCTTTTGGAAACAGATATACAAGTAAACTTGATTTCTAGTCCTTGCTCAGGTGTTTTAGTTGCAGTTCCGCAGGAATGGAACTTTGAGGTAGAGATTTGTGTGCAGAAGTTATGTGGCTAAGTGCCTTGTGATCAGGAAACAATGACTGAGTAGCATTCTGCTACAGGAGCAGAGCTGTATTGAGGTTTAACAGAACTCTCAGTGAACCCAGCACGAACTCTGGGGCCAGGTGGGTCCTTTTAGATGATCTTGAAGTGAGATCAGGAGCATTCCCTTTAACTGATGCAATACTGGTTGACTTCTGCACGGGTAGGGGTACAGTGACATTAATTCAGTTATATCAGAAACATCCAGTACTACTACCTTAAGCTCGAGGAGTGATTGTGTTGGTGTAGCAGCATCTCTTAATGTCGATTATAATATCGTTTGCATGTGCCCCATATTTGAAATCTAGTGTACACTTGCACACTGTAGTATTAATCAGCTCCACTTGTTGTGGTATAACGATTTCTAGTATATTCCAAAGCGGCCTATGCATTACAGAGCCAGTTCATAAGATAATCTCCTAAGTGAAGAAAAGAAAGTACAGCTTCAGTGTGTATTTATTTTCATTCTTTAATTTTTGTTGCAGTAATATATGTAAAATCTGCAGTATGTTATTACAGTAACACATGTTCACAGTTTCTAAATATGTAAATTGCATATCAAATGGATATGCATTATTTTTAAATGCATATATCATTATTAGATGTATATGTAGGGTAATGTTAATACAAAATCCCTGATATACTTGATGTGGAGAGAGGTATTATATAGAAAGGGATACACAGGTGTGAGAAAAATTCATGAAAGAATACATACATCCCCAAGATATAAAATATATTAAGAGGAGAGTTCGTTGATTTGATGCCCGTTGGGCATAACGTCTCCCCTGCATGTGTTACAACTATCAAAGCTACATGCTCTTCAAGGTTGCCGGAGGAAGCAGTCCTACTGTTTTCTTTTTTTTTTTTTTTTTTGCCTCTGCATTGAGTCCTTTCCTTCATCTTTATATTAATGTGTAGATCTCCGCTTACGTTTCATTATAAGACTACGAGAGAATATCAGACACAATGTGCACTTTGAGGTTTGCCCTTTTAAAGTCTACTGGGCTGATATGATTGAAATTGAGATTTTTTTACAGAGAATAGCAGAAAGTGATTTCTCATCCAGGTGTCACTAGAATATTCACCTTTTAAGTCATAGAACGCTGTCTTTTATAAACTGTCTCTCTTGGAAAAGAAGAGAAAATTTTCATTTGCCAGATTTCTTACATGCTGACAATGTGTGAGTGTCCTGGCAGTGGTAGCCGCTGTATGTGCAGGATCAAGGGGAAGCTATAAAATGCTTCAGGAATTTTCTTCTGTGGTGAGAGCTTATTCATTTTGGTGTGGGCAGACGAAAGGAGGAAGTAGATTTAAGAGTGTATTTTAGACGTTAAATCTGTAGCTTTTGATGATCTCTTAACAGTACATGGATAAAATTGAAGCTTTTTATTGCAGTGGCTACAAATGTACTTCTTAAGTGTGTACTGTGAAACAAACCATCTCTTATCACAGGGATAATTTTTCTTTTGTCCTGATTGTGCATAACCACAAGAAGATTAGCTATCCATTTTTATTTATTGATGAAAATATCAGCACAGCTTTTGAGTGGTAGAAACTTTCTCTTCAGGTTCTGGTGCTGATCTGACCTCATTTTCTGATATGTGGCCTCTGCAGTTAGATTTATTGAACAAATGAGGAAGGATTTTAATTCTTATGTGTCCTAATTATCACTTATTAAAAATGCTCAACAATCATTTATTGAAATCATAGTATGCTACTCTTCAACATGGATGTGGACTGGATCTGGGGAGTGCCAGACTATGCTAGAGTCCAGCATCCGCTGGTCCTCATGAGAGCGAGGATGGATATAGAACAGACTGGGCTGGGTTTCAGCTCATGCTGAACCATGTGAGAGCTATGTCTGGGCATGGACCAGGTGTGGCTGGGCTGTAACACCCCAGATTAAGAACCAGAAACGGTGTGGGCCAGTTGGACAAGGATACTATTCGTGCCAGAAAAAGAAGTAGACAAAGTCAGCCTGGGTCAAGGACACACTGGTGTGTGCAAGATCTGACACTGGAAGTAGATCTGATAGAGGAGCTTGGGGAACTCCATTGTCAGGATGCAGTCCCTGCAGGTGCATGCAAGAACCAAGTGAAGGAGCAGCCCAGACTGTGCCAGGTTACATTAACTGGCAGCATACTTGTGGGTCAGGTCTGGGGGCAGGCAAGGATGAGTCAGTACATAACATCCACTGGCAGATCTGAGAATCGTGAGGTGCAGGACAGGCTGAATTGGGCTGCAATAGCAGCAGTCCACTTTAAGGCTGGGACTGGAGTCTGGTTGGACTGGACTGGGTTGTAACACCCACCAGCAGGAGCTGGAACTGGGGACAGGCTGGATAGAGCCAGGTTGAAGAACCTGCTGGTGAATACCAAGATGAGGCAGGCTATGCCAGTCTGAGCGCAAAGGGTGCCAGGTCTGCAAGCCCTGGGGAAAGGGGGTCCCACAGGACCAGGGTCACCTGGCCTGTGCTCCTGGGCCCACTTGTGAAAACTCGTCCTCCTCAGTGGAAAAGATTTTGCAGTGGATGGAAGGCAAGGATACATATGGAGGAAGTAGCAGTCCATTGGGGCCTACAGAGGACACATCTGGTATTATAGCAGAGGAAGAACAGAGCAGATTAAACAACTGCCGCAGCCAAATGATGATGGCAAAAGTTTGAGTGAATGGAGACTGACTGTGACAGCCCATGGATATTGGAAGTGTACCCTCATTCTTCATCAATGAGATTAATAGCATTTCAGAACTATTGAAACCACTTGGGCAGAACCCTTGGAGTATGCGCCACATAGGGCCCTGAATTGATATCGGGAGGCTGTTCCCATCCCTGAGTACTGAGGCAGTTGGGAGGCTGGGTATGGCTTCTCCCCTTATGTCCTCCCTTCCCCCAGATATAGGAAGAAGAAATGGAAAATTTGGAAACAATAATTACACCCACTTTTCCCTAACCCTCGATCCTTCCCATCCTGATCAACAGTGCAGACATCATCAAAAATCGAAATTTATGAAAAGTACATATGGCAAAAATCAATGAACAATGTGCAAATTTAATTGAAAGTGTTAGGTAATTTGTAGATAATTTACAGAGTTGTTCCTAACACAGAAATGATACCTGGTAGA
Source organism: Ochotona princeps (assembly GCF_030435755.1). NCBI lineage: Eukaryota > Metazoa > Chordata > Mammalia > Lagomorpha > Ochotonidae > Ochotona > Ochotona princeps. The sequence goes on along the minus strand of NC_080843.1, from coordinate 15,464,162 downwards.
ATTAGCTTACTCTTACTGGAAGAAAAATCAGTGTGCATTATAGGAAATTGGCAGTAAAAGTAGAAAATAGACATTTATAAAATTTGCAAGCCAAAATAAAAACCTGGTACAATAAACCTTCCAGGCTACTTACTGTATACCAAAGTAGATATGTAAATAGATCCATACTTCAAATGTGATGCTGCCCAGCAGTGACACTAAATTGATGAGACATACTCTGAGGGTCTGGAAAAAGCCAGAACCGCAACCGGAGCACTTATTGCCAAAAGCGGCTGTGTTTAAATCCTTCTCTCCACTGCTTCTGTCCCCATTGGTCTTAGATTTCCTCCCCGCTTCTCCAGCCCTCTCTCCGCCACCCTTTTTCCTGCCCGTCCTTCTTCTCCGTCTTTCTCGTCGTAGTCGTCTTCATCCGTCCGTCTGTCCGTTGTCCCAGTCTGTCCCCTAGCTTTTACCAGCTACTTTTACTACCGTTCTCCACCGATCACTTCTCCCCATGGGTCCACTTGGCGCTACGTGATAGGCCAGTAGCAATGACATAATCGCAGCGAGGGCATTAGCCTATCCCTGTGATTTCCTGTTTACCTGCTGGTGAGACCAACTCTGCCTCCTGGCCCTGGGCCAGCCACCATCTTGTAACCGCCCTTCCCAATCCCAGGAGCGGCTTTAGCACCCGGCTCCCCACACAAATGATTGTTTTTATTTTTCATGATACAGTTCCAAAGGATCAGGGATTTCCCCTTCCACCTTCCTTCATTCTCTTTTCTCACATTGTTTCCCTATATTGTTACAATACTATAGTCCTTCAGCAAATCACAAGTCCATCATTCTGATAGTTAAGCATTTTTTGGCTTTGTAGGCTTAAACAGTGGTGAAACTCCGCCATCCTATAATCAAAATATATTTGACAGTTTCATTGTGAATCCCTTTAATTTAGAAGATGTATCTTCACTTTCTTATACAGCTCGTCTGCATGAATATATGCATACACTTTTACCTGTATATCTGTTGAATCTTTCCTGCCTGGAGGTTGTCTTATATCATTTGTCCTTTTGGGATTGCCTTGTTTCACTTAGCACAATGGTCTCTAGCTATGGCCATTTTTTTGCAAATGCTAGAATTTAATTCTTTTTAATGAAATAATGTTCCATAGAATGGATGTACCACAGTTTCTTTATCCATTCCTCTTTCGATGGGCAGCTGATTTGTTTAAAAATGTTCATTATTTTAGGTTGTACTGCTGCAAGTATAGGATTACAGGTCATTTTCCCATATGCAAATTTGATTTCCTTTAGATAAAAAAACAAAATTGAACTCAGGATACATTTGATTTTGCAACTAGTACTTCTCACATAAGAAGACATAACAACTAGATTTTCATGTCCATTAGTATTCTGCTATAGTTGTTAGTTTATTCTATCATCAGTGAAGATTATGCTTTACTTAATTCAATCACTTAAGTTGACCATTGAGATTGTTATAATTTTTAATATATTTATTTTGTTTGTTTGGAATGTAGTCATGGAGAGACAAAAATCTCCCTTCCCCAGGTTTACTCTCCAAATTGCCAGAATGGCTAGGTTTGGGCCAGACTAAAGCCAGGAACCTTGAATCCATCTAAGTCTCCAACAAGGGCAGCAAGGGTCTAAGTACTTTGGCCTTGGGACATATTCTGCTGCTTTCTTAGGTAACATTAGCAGGGAGCTGGATCAGAAGTGGTCCAATATATGATGCTGGCATCATTGATGGTGAATTCAGCTGGCCCCCTTTCAACTTTTTTCCTTATCATAAAGGCTACTAATAGGAATTCCATTAACAGAATTATTCTGCTCTATTTTTTCTTCCTGATACTTTAGATGTTGTAAGTATGAAAGCTCACCAAAATGCTTTAGGTATTTTGATAAATGTTGTCCAAATTTTCTCTAGTGAAATTAAAGCTAGTTACCCATGAAATGCATACAACATGAGTGCAGCTTTCCCTGTGGGTTAGAAAAAAGAGTTAGGCCTTGGCAGTGACCAAGATACATCACAAGGTTCTTGAGACCAAAGCCTTGCTTCTGCAATACAAATCTGGGCTTGATGTCACCTGGGGTGTTTCAAGGTTGAACAGAAATAATGTTTTAGTTAGAAAGCACTTCATAAAAAGCTTCAAGGCTTCCTAGAGAGAATTTGTAGCATAAACAGCCTTAATTTTGTTTATTTGTTCAAGGAGAAGAGGAAATGCCAAGACAATCTGATGTAGGTTAGAGCCCTGTGCTTTTTAACTTGGTCTTCCAGGACCATGTCAGGCACTTCAGCATTCTGTCACTAATTTTGCATTTCTTTCTGAATTGAGAATAGAATCGCTGGAGCAAAGTGGATTTACGCATGGTCCTTGACAACCTGTGCTTCTGAAAATTCTCGTTATCGAGCTACCGTGTAAACTCTGTAAGGTACTTTGCAGTACCTTCCAAAGATTGTCCCTGTGGTGAACGTCCCCTGTGATAAATGTGGTGTTGACTGTAGCCAGTGATGTGGAGAGTAACTTTGTCAGATGTTTGGTTCTCACTGAAGTTTACTTTGATTAGGTAGAAAGAAATAACAATTTGTTCCTCTTCCTCTATTAGACTTAATCTACTAAAGTCAGATTTTTCCTCATGAAAGTTATTTTGAATCTTCTGGTTCTTATTGACTATGTTTGTTGAAGGCAGGGTTTTCAATATGAAACTCAGTTATGTAGTAGTGTATCTTTAAAGAATAAATGCCGTATATGAACATGTCAGAGAAAATGATGTTAGCAGTTAGAGTCCTCAGAGTTGAGCACTGTTGGTTACCAGTGATCAGGCTTACAAATTAATTTACTTAAATTTTCAGCAGAAAAATTAGAAATTAATGTCAGCAATTTCCCCAATTCCTTTAATGAAAAATCAGTAAAAAATCAATATGTGGTTTAAAGAAGTAGGATTAACCCATATTTGATTTCTGCGAGTTTAACAGTTCAAAATATAAAAGCATGTTTTTTTTAAACAACACACTGTTAAATACTCTGAGAATAAGACTTTTTTTTTTTACAAAGATTTCTTCATAGATAAACTGAATATAATTTTTCAATGGGAGGAAAAGTGTGATCGTGGTCATTACCTAAAACCTGCAGAAGAGTTGATAGTTTATATATTGCCAAGTTTGTATATTATGTTTCCAAATATCACAGTGTACTAGATACAAGCTGATGTAAAATACTCTTGTTTCCTATAGGAAGGTGCTGTTTTAAATAGGCACTTTACCTTTTCAGCTCATTTCTAGGATACCAGGATGATAAATAGTAACCTGAGAACCATGAGACTGAAAAGAAATTCTACTATAAATTTTAAAAATTATTTTAATAGTGCTGTCCTTACATCCAACAAAGGGAACAGAAGTTTTTAAAGATAATAGTATCTCAAAGTATCTGAATTCTGGAAGTTAATTCAAGCTTTTTTTTGATTCCTTTGCAACATTTTCTAGAGAATTTTCCCTATGGTAATTTGTTCCACTTCGCTTCTTTAATTGGGAGGCAGATGTGTCCTGTGAGAGAGTACCTTTCTTCAGGGTATTTGCTGACATCCCTGGTAAGAATCGGGGAGTTCAGTCCTGTGAGGCTGGAATGCCAGATACCTGCCATCTCAGTCAGAGGCTGTGTTAGGAGGCAGGTGATGCAGGCACCTGCCATCTCTCTCAGTGGCTGTAATAGGAGGCAGGTGATGCAGGTACCGGCCATCTCTCAGAGGCTGTAATAGGAGGCAGGTGATGCAGGTACCGGCCATGTCTCTGTGGCTGTAATAGGAGGCAGGTGATGCAGGTACCGGCCATCTCTCTGTGGCTGTAATAGGAGGCAGGTGATGCCGAAACCTGCCATCTCTTTGCTAGAGGAGGCAGGTGATGCAGGTACCTGCCATCTCTCAGAGGCTGTATTAAGAGGCAGGTGATGAGAAAGTGGAGCTGGGAACTGAATCCAGACAATCGGCTGTGAGTTACAGGTGTCTTAGGTGTAAGGCTTAACTGACCCCCTTCTCAGTCACTAATAGCTTCTAGTAATGACATAGAACCAATTAGTCATCATCCATTGGTCAATTGTAAATTGCAAATTCTCTGAACATACAATGTCTCAAAATTCTGTTGCCTTCACTTTTCCTAACTCCTTTTGTTGCCCAGGCGATGATTACCATGCCCTGAATTCTTTTCTCTCAATTTTGGTGCAAACCACAGACGTGGCCCAGAAAGACTCTTCTTGATTTTGAACTAGCAGTGAAGCAGTGACCAAATTTATTTAGTTACTTTTTGCTTAAGAGGAAAGTATTTGAAGTGCACTCAGTAATTTTGATTACTCATCTGATTTACCAGTTCCGTTGAGTAAATTCAATGACAGGCTGCCGTCTGGAATGCACAGCATAGTGGATGGACTTCACTATTGGCTGTTTTATTTTTTAAAAAATCAATTATCAGCAAAAAACAATCATTTCAATTAGCATACAATCAACTGGAAATTAAAGTTTAAAAACTTTTGCAAGTAATGTCATTGGTAATCTTTTTTCATTGTTTGAAGAGTATGCAATTGCTTTATGTTGTATAAAAGGTTGACTTCATGTTCACTCAGGTATTGTTGATGGCACACATCACATTACTTGGCAGGACATGGAGCACTTATCTGCTAGTTTTTCTGTTTATAAAATATTAAAGGTACTTTGAAAGCAAAACCTTTTATATATTTCATTTCGTTATTTAGAAAAACCTATGACCACTTTTAGGGTGAAACCTTTATAATCTTGTTGTTAAATGCTGGTTTTGATTTGTTTCATAAAATTTTAACCAGCTCTCACTAAATTCAGATTTATGTTTTAAAATTGAAACCACTAGGGCTTAAATTTGTTCAGGACTTATTAAATCTAGAAGATAATGGTGCAGCATTATGCCCATAATAACTGTAACACATAGGATGAGCAATGCTGTTGACAGCTGTGCAACATAGCTGTTCACTTACTACATTTAAAGAAATAAAAACCAAACCAAAATCCTAAAACAGCCCTCCCTTCAGTCTCGATAAAGTATGCTAGCTACAGCACAACATTATGCTGAGGATTTAATTTGACATGCGGCTGAAGTTCTGCTCTTGCAATCACTAACTATATGTCTCTAGTCAACTTACTTATATTTAAGCTGCTGGAAACTGAAATTCGGAAAACAGTTGGTAGCTATTCAAAGATTAAAGTGAATTTATCATGAAATTCAGAGGCACTTCTCCTGGGTGAGTATTCTCCCTTAGAAATGAAAAATCAGGTCCATGTCAAAACTTACGTGTGAGTATTTAAAACAGTATTATTCATAATATATAAAATGTGGATCTAAATCATATTTTGACCAACTGATGGAGATATGTGTATCTTTTCATTGTTATAAATCCATCCACACAATGAAGTAATATCCAACAACAATCGAAATAGTGAAACATAGCTGAAATTTGAAAGAAGCCATAGCAAAATAAGCCCATTGCATGACTCCACTTATGTGATAAATATTGATAAAGTACGTTGCTATCTTATTAGGACATCAATTTTCATTTATATTCCAAACATTTAGTTATGCTCACAAAAATTAATTTTAGTTTGCTAAGACTTTTCTTATCTGACTTGGGCAGTATGATAGGTCGGATAATTATAGTAATATTCTTGATACCCAAATGTCTTCAAAATCTTTTCGGTCTTACTCTCTAATCCCTAATCTAGTGTTAAATCTATAACACACTGTAACTACGCCTTCCATCATTTTACTGCAATTCCCCTGCTAAGCTTACTCCCTATCATTTTTTCCACATTTAGAATCCAGAGGCATTTGTCAGTTCTTATCTCAGTTGATCTTTTAATAATGCTCATCTGTGCTACTTATGCTTTCTTTTCCTTCTCATTCTCCTGATTTCCGAGATCTTTATTACTTTATTTAGTTACCTTAAAAGCTTGGTTCTTCTAGGATCTCCCCACCTCCTTTCTTGTTTTGTTTTCTCTGTATGTCTCTCTAACGACCTATGTAATAGTCACCGAGGTTTTTTCCCTCAGGTTTCTCATGATCCTCAGAAACTTCAAGTCTACCTCTGCACTAAGCAGATGATGCGGGGTAAGCATTCTTTACCTCTGCACTGAGTAGATGACGCGGGATAAGCATTCTTGTGTAATGTTTTAGGCCACCACTTGCAACACAGTGCCTGGTACTCTGTTTCTGATCCAGCTCTTTATTAATGCTGCTGAGAAAGTAGTACAGCATCACCCCTGTGCGTTCCTTGTGGGAGGCCTGGGTGTAAATCTAGGTTCTTGGTTTTGTCCTGGCCCAATCTTGGCTGTTAAGGCCATTTGGTATAAAAAGTGGATGGAAAATTGTGTGCGTGTGTGTGTGTGGTGGTGGTGATGGTGTGTGTGTGTGTGTGTGTGTGTGTGCCTCTCTATATATAACTCTGTTTTTCAAATAAATAAGTAAATCTTGAAAAATGTGTTCATTGAACATATGGCTTGATGCCAGAACAATTATCAGATTGCCTGTGACTACCTCCAGGGGTAGGAAATGCACTGTACAAAATTCTTGGACCTGGGAATGCTTTTTTAAACAACAACAACAAAAATGAACTTCTAGCTTTTCTTATCTGCTATTATGGTAAATTTAAATGGAAATTTTAAGAAATCCTTACTTATTTTTATAGGAAATACAAATTTGCAAAGAAAGGAAAGACAGATCTTCCATTCACTCTTTCACTCCCCAAGTGGCCACAACAGCCAGAGTTGAGCCGATGGAATGCCAGGAGCGGGGAGCTTCTTCTGGGTCTCCCACATGGGTTCAGGGTCACAAGGCTTTGGGCTGTCCTTGACTGCTTTGGGCTTTGGGCTGTCCTCGGCTGCTTTCCCAGGCCACAAGCAGGGAGCTGGATGGGAAGTGGAGCAGCTGGGACATGAACTGGCACCCGTATGGGATCCCAGTGCATGCAAGGCGAGGACTTTCGCCACTAGAGTACCACACTGGCCTCCCAAAAAGCTTGTCTTCGCATTTCTGTGCACTTTTGACAATATTCACATTTGTCTCCCCGCACAAACACTCCCCATTGTCCCAGTCCTTTCAATATTCCAGGATCTAGGTCATTTTTTGTCTTCTCTAGGCTGATCTTGTTACTTGAACTCAGTACTAGAGAAACCCCTGCTCTGGCTTTTACTGAGTTTTAAATGAAATTCACACTATTGCTATGCTCCACTGAAATCCATGATAGATTATTCGACTCTTAGTTCAACACACCGGGTTCCTGTCCTCGCTTCCTGTAGTCCTGTGATCCAGATGCAGTTCTGTCTGTGCAGCTTGCACGCTTGACTCCAGTTCCCTCCAGGTTTGACATGCAAGAAAAGAATTCCCCTAATGATTTTCTGTGGCACTCCTTTGCTATACATGGTTTATTACAGGCTGATGCATACTCTCAGCTTACTAGGGATATATTATGAGTCGATAATGCTTTGCAGACTCAATAAATGTACTCAGTAATCACTTGACTGTCATTTTATGAATGTGCTGTGAAGATTTAATTTGTCAGAGCAGAGCAGCTCCTGGATATATTTCTTGCAGTTCAACAGAACTTAACCAGATGGCCCCCATAGTTTTGAAGCAGTTAATGCACCTTGAAAATAGGCTGACTCACTTATGAGAGGAATATAGTCTCTTGGGGTTAGTGGGGCAATATCTAAGGCATATAATACTGAAGAATGAAATAAATATATGCATATAAGTAAATATATGTGCATATATGTCACTAAAAATCAACTAAGTAAATGCTCTAGAATAAAACTAAAATCCATATATAATAGGTTACCTAAGGTTTTATGAATGTAAGTATTGCACTTATTGTGTTCCACATTGATGTAATGGGAACTTAATCAGCTTCATCAGAAGTAAAATGATGAGTTTTGTAGTATAGATTTTAAGTCGACATGCATATACCTTTCCAAAAGACAGGTTGCTATTGTCTCTGAAAATAATCATTTTGAAATTTTTTCTCAAAATACATTATTAAACTTGGCTTGAAGCTTATTAAACAAATGGCGAAATCTAACTTAACTTTCTTTAATATTGCTTTTCTTATAATCTTATAAAACCAAATGTGCGTTTTGGCTTTTAATTATGAAAGTCTAATTTAAATTTGTACTCTGTCCTGCTCTCTCTCAGTATGCACACACATACTATATACATACATATGCACATATATAAAATCAAGATAGTTGCTAAATTAACTGTATTATAGTAACTTCTCATTGTATACATTCCTTTGTAATCTTCCACTCTTTCTCCTATTCCCCTTCTATTAAAATAAAGTTCTGCATCTTTTTAAAGACTTCTTGGGACAGTCGTTTGGATGGCATCGCAGTTAAGTTACTGCTCAGCATGCCAGCTTCTCATGTCAGAGTATTTATTCAAGCTTCAGCTCCTGCATTTTTTATCCAACATCCTGCTAATGCACGTCTCTGGAAGCATCAAGTGATAGCTAATGTACTTAGGTCCCTACCAGGCATGTGAAAGATCAGAGTTGAGTTCCAAGATCTTGGTTTCGGTCCTGTTCCAGGAATGCCTGTTGTGGGCATTTGGGGAGTGAACAAGGAAATGAAAGTGTCTGCTTTTTTGCCTTTCTTGTAAAATGAAAATGAAGAACACAATTTAAAAAGACATCTTTATCTGACTTTGTAAAACATTTGATCTCAACCTATAGATTACATGCATTGAATTAGTAACATGGAAAATCGTAATTTTCCCATTTTGCATAATTCTTTTTGTGTAATGTGGTATCTTTAACTATGAGTTCCACCTGTTATTTGTGTGTTTATCAGTACATAATACATTAAAGAAATGGAAAAATAATTTAATAATTTAATGACAGTTAAATTAGAAATTAATAATAATTTAATTTAAAAAATTCTAAAAACTTGATGAAAAGATACCATGAGTTTCACGTACTACATGCAATGACTGAAAAGCAAAATTTTAAAAGAACGTATTTGTAGATGTTTCTCATTACCGGATGATTCTGCATAAGAAAAGAAACCTTTGCAAAACCTTGTGAAATATATCATTAAGCAATTTTTGAGTGCTCAAACACTAGTGGTGAGTAGCAATCGAACCGGCCTTGACTGGGTCTGTCATTGGCCTGATGCTGCAACTTGCTTCGTGTTTACCTGTACACGTGTGAGAGCCTTTTCAGATCCCAGCATCAGATGCGTGTCGTGGTGTGGGTGAGTCAGGTGTGTACACCCACCTTCGCAACCCCTGCCAGGTTCTTCTACTAGTTTCTCATAGCTACCTCTTGGAGCAAGCCCAGTCACATAGAGAAAATGCAGCTTATGAACAGTTGTCAAAGCGGTGTGATTGTCAGTCTTCTTCAGCTTTAAGCTGAAGTCAGCGTTGTTTTTGTGGTTTGACTACGACTTTGATGTATGTGGTGTAAAGCAAAGCAGCTGTTTGTATCCTCTGTATTATTGAAATAGCTGCATATGTTCTCTCTTGAGTACATTTGGATGAGTTGTCTTTGTGACAAAAATTTGAAATTTTGTACTTTGTTAAATCATGAAAGGCACGTCTACTTAAATCGTCAGGTAAGAGAGTTTTCAATCAAAGCATTTCATGTCTTTTTACATTTTTAATATTTAGAAAAATGAAATCATAAAAGCTATTTCAAAGTCTCATATTGATTTATTTAAGGGAATATAAAATCACACTCAATTATTAACAGAAATTGCATATGAAATATTAATATGAGCTAATGACATTGGGTTTTCATTTAATCATTTTGTGTGGGGTGGTTTATTAAAGCATAATTATAACATCAGTAGAAAAACATGTATATTGAGGCATTCAGATAATCAGTTCTTGGGGTGTTAATAACCTAGATTTCTCAATTTGTGATAGTAGATGTAACTATTATTATTATTTTGCTTTTGGAGAAATTCCAGAGTATTTAGAATTTCACATTAATTAACATTTAGTGATACTGTGTTATCCTGACATTGATGCATGTCACTAATTTACAAATTTGCAACAAGATAGAAATATAGGATAATTATAGCGTTTGCAATCTCTTTCAATTATTGGTAGCAAGACTTTCTGTCTTTAGAATATTAAAGATTGGTTCAAAATGAGCTTGTTTCAATTTCATTTTAGACGGAACCACTCATACCCTGAGATTTTGTAAACAGAATATCAGTATAACAAATGTAATGCATTTTTAGATTATTATACTCCACATTCAATCTAACAAGCAGTGAAAATTGAATAAGATGTAGATGCTGCTTTTAGTTTGTGAAATTGTTCACTCTAATCAAGAGATGGAAAAGAAACCATTGAAAATGTGGATACTTTGCTCATAGTTATTTTTCTTTCTATAAGAAAATTTCTCAATAGGTGAGAATATCATGAATTTTGGATATCTTTGAAATGTCAACCTAACAAAATCAACGAATGGATCCCTGTAAGGGACATAAACTTTAGAGAAACTGATTTGGCATATGATTGTATACTCACACATTTTCATGTTTTCCATATGTGTTCTTATAGTTACTGAAGTGTAATTTTTCAACTTGTTAAAACTAATAACTGTGTTAACAAGAACAGTTACACACACACACACACACACACACACACACACACTCATCCCACATGGTTTCTATTGTGCAATTATCATTCTCTTGCCCTCTGATCTATTTCAGACACTGGCTGATCCTGTTGCAAATGACTTTCTTAAACACTCACTCTCTTTTTTATCTTAATTCAGTTATAATGTATTGGTACCCCTGTGACCAAGCAGAAAGAATTACATGGAATATCTCTGTGTAAGTCTGTATAAATTGGAAAAAATGTGTTTAGAATGTGATCAGTTTGATAGTAATCCCCCGTTAACCAAGATCCTGAAAATTACTTTGCAGCATAGGTGGCAAGAGTGACAGTTCCTAGAAGCATTTTGCTTATTTGTTTGCTAGTTCCTTTGGCCAGCAAATAATGATTCTCGTTGCATCTTTCAGCATTAGAAATGTGTTTCACTGTGGTACAAATATGAGTTAGGAGTTGCTTACCTGTGTGCGGGGCTGTAAATGAAGTCAGAACAACAACTCCAGAAGTTGCCGATATGAGGAATGTAACCACTGGAAGCAAGTTTGCAGGAGACTCTAGAAGTCTCTTTTCTGATTCTACAAGCCTGGGCTTTCAGAAATAAATAACACATTTCTCCTGTGTGACAGCCCAGTTTATGGAGCTGTCATTGTGACCCTGGGAGTTAAGATGCTGCTTGCAACACAGGCATTCTGTTTGATCTCTGGTTGGAGTTCCAGCTGCGGCTCTTCCCATCCAACACCCCACTTGATGTGCCTGGAAAATCAGTGCAAAATGGCCAAAGTGCTGGGTCTCAACCACCTCTATGGAAAACTTAAATAGAGCTCCCAGCCCTGGCTGTTAGAGCCTTGTGAGAAGTGAGCCACTAGATGGTAGATCTCTTTCTTTCTTTGCTTCTCCCCCCTTCCTTCTCTCTCTGTAATTCTACCTTTCAGATAAGTAAAAATCTTTAGAAAAGCACAATTCATGATGGTAACATCCAGAGCAAATATTAAAGATATAGCACGTAAGATAGCTTAAAGGACTTTGTAGCCACATCATTAGCAAGAGCTGAGGAGCAAAGAGACAAATATAACATGTAAAAGGAAAGGGACACGGCATTACCAACTTTTCTTTTTAAGAAATTGATTTTAGAGAAATAACAGTATTACACAGATGGCCATCTCAGCTTGAATCTCAGAAATATTTTTTGAATTCTGGCCCTTGATCCTTTTTCTTCATTGTGAAGTCAAGTATAGGGCAGCTAACTTCAGCTGCCGCCACCACCACCTTCTCCCACCTGTTCTGGTGGGTCCAAAAGTCTTCTGTTGCACACATTTCTGGTTGTTTCTCGTTGCTCTATAAGTCTTTCTTTAGATCCAGTTTCATCTTTCCTTAGTATGCCACAATCTCCTCAGATTTGTTATTAGTGAACTTCATGTACATTGCTTTAATAATGTTTACATAGTAAAAAAAATACGACATATTATTCTTAAGCAAATGGAGTCTCTTCATAAACTTTTACATTTTTATTGTAAGGAGAGAGAGAGTGAGACCTTATGTCCACTAGTTTATTCCTTAAAAGCTTGTGGCAGCCCGTGTTGGGCAGATAGAATCGCCAGCTGGGAAATCAGTGTGAGTAAACAAGGTGGGTTTTGGGGACCAGGTTCCCCAGCCAACTCTGCTGCCCCCCAGAGTGTGGTGAGCAGGCAGCTGGAATCCAGCACTTGGACCTGGGATGCAAGTGTCTTAAGAGGAGTCTTAATTGCTCCAAATGCTCGTTAACATACATACTTCTAGCAACTTAGGGATTTCAAATCAAATGGTATGCAAATTAGGGGAAAAAAGCACCCACCATTATACTCATTTGTTTTTTAAGAAGAAGAAATATGCATTTGTTTTTAAATTGAGTATGCTTTGTGCGGTTAGAGATGTAGCTGGTTTTTCTGCTGTATAGTATCTGGAAATCATGATCTTAACTTTTTTTTCTTTTTAAGGCATTAGAAATTAATTATTTGATTTGCCAATTTTTTTAATTGGATGAGTGTACATAGATTGCTTTATCTTAATTTTCAGCATCAACTTTTAATAGAATCTTTAATTTCATCGCCACATAAGCAGATGTGATTTTTATTCTTTTTCCTTTTCACTGAACAGTTGCCGCATTTGAAGATTTTTCAAATGGTTTAGTTTAACTTTTTTTTTTTATTGTGGAGACATCTGTTACTACCTGTGTGTGTAGTTGTCATTTTGATGGTGTGCCTAGAAGCTGTAACTAAAATAGTGGTGTATTTTCCTGCTGTTCCTTTATTCTTTGCTTCATGTATATCTATTTTTTTTAACAAAACAAATTGGTATCTTATCATAGCTTAGCTTTTTGCTCAGTTTCAAACATTGAATGTGTGTAAGCTGCTCTCTGAGGGGTTCCTTTTTTCCCTTTCTCTGCAAATTTAGCCTGATTGTAACAGCGAAACTTACACACTTTCAATGTTTAAAATTGAGCATCATCTTTCCTTTCCAGTGAAATAAAGCCAAAAAATTAAAAATAAATGGAGAAAATTACAAGAGAAAAATGCCAATTCTAAAGATCCTACACATTGTGTTGATCCACCCAACCATGTAAACATCACAATTAAACATGGCAAAGGGAAAGCCAGGTTTTTAAAATGCTACTTAATCCACCCCCTGCTGACCTTCTATAACCCCTTTTTCTTTAAAGTGTTTTTCTTCCTTTTAAACAAGAAAACATGGACATACAACTTGGTAAATTCTAAATGTCTGTATTCCCATAGACACAAGTGTAATATTTGAGCCCAGTATAAAAGAAAGTGAGGGAAAATGCTAGAATTCTTTGTGCTGCTATCTAAGGGTCTGGCAATCTCCAGCTTCCAGCAGAGTAAAGGGAGCAAATTTTTGTTTCCCCCGAGGGTAGAGTGGTGTTGATTTAATATGGTTTTTGTTGAAATAAGAAAAGATAAAAATAAATTTGTAACAGCAAGTGGTAGAGATTCTTTTCCCAGTGTATTCTGCTGAAAATATTTTTCCCAAAAATGGGGTGAGACCTACAGTGCAGGAAAAAGAGACCTCTACAACTAGTGGCCTGAACCCAAGAAAGAACAATGCAAAAATCAGAAGTTTCTCTCATTTATTGGAGAAAATTAAAGGAAAGAAAAGAAAAATGTTGCGATCCGTTAGTGTTTTCTGTTAGTCGTCTGCTTCTCCCTGCTCTGCTTCCTCCTCATTATTATCATGTTCCTCTTCCTCCCCTTCACCCTCAACCCTTCTTTCATCAAGGCCTTCCAGTCCTGATTTCCTTCTTCTCCACCCTGTGAGCTTCCCGTGCTTTCAGTTTCTCCTTCTCTGGCTGTTCCCACGTCCTCCTACTCCCCTTTCTCCCCATCATCTCCATGTCATCTCCATGTCAGCGCTGTGATGGGTTTGGTCACTTGTCATCTTTGGTGATGTTTTCTAACTGCTCTGCACCTGCATCAGAGTGATCAGTGAACCTGGTCAGGAAGTTCTCTGGTTCCTCAGGCTGCCTCTTCCTGTTTGCTTTGCCCTACATTTGATTAAGCCGTTTCTCAAACCCCATCCAGATTGCAGATGAAATTCTTTGTATAAAACTCTATTCTCTTCTACAGTTGTTGTTGTTTATGTCTTTGGAACTGTTTGGTGATTTATCAGTACATAAACCATTGGGGCTCTTTTACACATTTTTAAATGTTTCCCAAATGTACATTGACATATGTTGTTTTTTTTTAATTAATTTATTATTTTCAAGTCATTAATTACACTGTATTATGTGTCACAGTTTCATAGGTACTGGGATTCTCCCCACCCCTCCCCAAACCCTCCCACCATGGTGGATTCCTCCACCTTGTTGCATAACCGCAGGACATATGTTCTTTAGTAGAGATCCCGGAATGATATTTGGAGGAATAAATTTTGTTATGTAAGGACACTTTTGGAATGGATTTTGCAAGTGATAAACTTGTATTTGATGGCCTAATGCTCAGGTAGAATTGTCACCTTAATATTCATGCAAATTTATGAAGATTGTGGAGTCAGGCTTGGGTATACAATTTTCATAACCCTGTAAAAACTGAACATGTTAGGTCCATGTCAGAAATCACAAGGAGTTTCCAGATGGCTACAGAAGGTCAAGTACAGGACTTACATCCATGTGAGCTCCCACACAGCTAGCTGTGTATGTGTGTGTTCCCTAAATTTTACTTCTAAGTTTAAAAGCAAATTTTAGAGATAATAGAGAAAATCACTTAACATCTTTACAGAGTATTTTGAAATGTTTAGAATATTAGATCTAAAAAATTGAAACATATAAAGAAGAAGCGTATATTCAATCTCGTATTTAATGTGTGAAATTCTTAGAAGTCCCACAATGGGACTTCCTATTTCAGTTTTATTTCCACTTTTGAACAACTCCAGGTGTCATTTCTGCCTTGGTTCACATAGAAATCTAACTCCTATAAATTCTAGCTACTGTCACAAGTTATACACTACATAAACAATTCAGAGTAACTCTGTTCTATTAGGTGAAACAATATTACATTGTCAAAATTAAGTCTTTCGTCCTGCAAAAATGACAGTTTCATGTGTTTCTGCCTAACACATACCAGGCTATTAAATATATGATGATAGGAGCCATGCAGCCTGCACTTAAAGTCGGAACACATCCATATATTCTTTCTAAAAATCCCAGTAGGTGTTTCTTTCCCAGAATGAATTATCCTTTGACTCTGCTTGCACTGTTCATATGGGAGAAATTTTCCAGATCCTTCACTATGTGAGTTGAGTGGCTGAGACAATTTCATCTATTAATCTCTCTCTCACCATTTGACATTTTTCACTGGGAAAAAAATTTGTCGACTAATTGTCTGATAGTGAATCTTGTTTATGAATTCCCATGACTTAAACCAGTGTAAATGCTGACTCTGATTTTTTTCCTTAAAAGCTTCTAACCAATTTGTCTGCCAGCATTAGTCTGTGCAATCTATATGTGTAACCTAAAAATTTTTTTTCTGTCTTTAATGTCAGCAAATAATCCCTGCAAGGATGCTTTACCTCCTTACCGCTCTACAGTATTTTATAACCTATTATTTTCTATCAGTGCACTGTTCAAACTATAATCATTTCTCTGGAGGATCATAGCTGTTTGCACTTCTGAGTTCTGAGAAGTGATGTTCATGGATCCCAGCATTCTGTCTGACTTAGTGGGGGATAAGGCCTATCTCTTTGGCATATGAATATAGTTGTGTGTTCTCTAAGGCGTACAGAACATAAAAAGCAATCCAGTAAAGATTTTTATCTAATCTTGAATTTATTAAAGACAGCATAGATGAAAATTTTAATTTTGTCAGGGTTTGGATTGAGTCAGAAATAGCATTTTGATGCAATTAGAGAACTGAATTTCTGAAACTTAACAACGGATGAACATTTTCCATCAGCACATTTGTAAAAACTGAGACTGAGGAAACTCTTATTCACCAGGAGCTGTTCTTTCCACTTGGGATATATTTTGGCGAACAATAGCAACAATAAAATATGAAGACTTGTCAGTGGCACTCAGCCAGCAATTACTTGTTCACATCAAGTTCAGTGTCAGTCATGCTACCCTCCTTTATCTTTACCTCTGGTACACGTTACACATTATACCCTTTGAAACAGCTTGAACACATGAGGCCCTTTTTACTTTCTCATCTTCAGAGTGACAACAGGGCACTCTATCTCAGAATCAATGAGCCCAATATAGTTGAAAGTCTCTAAAATATCTGGAAGTGTTTGAATACTTGCTGAGTATTCGATGTTGATCACAATTCCCTTTTGCTTCCAGTGGCTCTTCTTGACCCTCTGTATGCTTTGCATATCATGGCATAAGAACATTGATCTTAAAGGATTATTTCAATACATGTTAACGATACATGAGACATTATTTTTCAATATCAAACCTTTCATAAAATCCAAGGAATCCAAGATTTTACTCTGTGAAAGAGACCAGTTTAGCAAAATTTTGTCTGTCAAGTTAAGGACAGAGTATTGGCAAAATACCTAGGGTAAGAAAGAGATGACATGTTTTCTGAAAGTGTAGCATCTCAAGGACATTAGACACAATAAATAAGTACAGCAAACACATGGGCATGTCAAAATTTCACTTCCAAATGGTTTATGGATTTACTCTAATGAGTAGACTGGTCTAGAAAATTTAAGAGCTCAAGAGCAAAGGTCGTGCCTTCCACATCTTTCAGTCTCACATTTTGCTCTGAACTTGGTACTAGCTGAGTTTTAAATTAGGATTGGTTGACACGAAGTAAAATTTTCAGCTGCCTGCTAGACAGTTCCAAAGTAGGCCCTTAAATACAACACATCCCAAATCAGTTCCTTTCTTCAGAGTCTTGTTCTCCTCTCAGAATTCCCAAATTTATTACACTTGTCACCTGCCAAGCTAATCGCTTGGATTCAATTTTTTAGACTCTGTGCTGACCCTTTCATATTCGTTCTTTGTAGTCATTCATCATCAGGGGACTATTGCATTCAGTTCATGGCTTTCTCTCCATTTTGTTTTCACCAGTCTAAATCATGTACAAATTAGGGGTTAAACTATGATAATGGTCTCTCTTTTCTCCAGCTGATATTTTCAGGAATAATTTTCTTCTTAAAACAAAACTTACACAATGCTTTTCTCTAAAGATGTTTTAAAGAAACCTCAAATAGGAGTTTTTTATGTGTTACATGCAGGGGAATAGAAATGAAAAGATTGCTTAGTAAATGAATTTGTAAAGTAGAGGTTAAATAAAGCAGAATAAGAGTTAATATTTGTTGTTACTAGGCTACTGTGAATTAAATATTTCTTGAAAAGACATAACAAGTACAATATTTCTAAAATCTCTGAAAAAAGCATATTTTTCTTAAGTAGCTATGAATCAAACTGTCAGGAGTTTCTCATTATAAGTGGAATCAGATCTGAATATATTAACATTGTGATGAAGACTGACAGGAGGCTTAGTAGAGATTTCTAGGTGGGCTTTCTGCTATTTCTTCACCGGTATCTTTAAATCAGTCATTTTGTACTTCTCTGTATCTTCCACTCCAGGTATGTATTTTTATTGTTGTCATTATGTGAAATATTAGAAATTCGGTTTATAGATTTTCTTCTGTTGAAAAGCCCAAGCCAGACCTTCCTCGTTTTCTTTTGAGATTTGCTTTATATTTTTCCTTTCTTCATGCATCCAGCCACAAGTCCGTTCAGTGTTTCTGCAGAAAGATGGAATAGTTACCAAAGGACTTTTTACCTTTGAAGTTACAATCATGGGGCCCGGCGGTGTGGCCTAGCAGCTAGAGTACTCGCCTTGAATACGCCAGGATCCCATATGGGTGCCGGTTCTAATCCCGGCAGCTCCACTTCCCATCCAGCTCCCTGCCTGTGGCCTGGGAAAGCAGTCGAGGACAGCCCAAAGCCTTGGGACTCTGCACCCATGTGGGAGACCTGGAAGAGCTCCTGGCTCCTGGCTTTGGATCGGCATAGCTTTGGTTGTTGGGGCTCATTTGGAGAGTGAATCATTGGACGGAAGATCTTCCTCACTGTCTCTCCTCCTCTGTGTATATCTGACTTTCCAATAAAAATAAATAAATCTTCAAAAAAAAAGAAATTACAATCATGTGTAATCAACCCATCAAACCAATACACATGTGTTAATACCAGATATCTGCGTTCAAAAGTACTGAGATTAAGTAGTGAATGCCATGTGTACAAATTTTCTCGCTATTAGCTAGGAAAGCTTGGATTAGAATCCAGATGATCTACTTTCAAATATTTCTTTCTGTTCTTTATTAAGTGCCACTTTGGTTTTATTTCTTCTATAACCCTTTATGAATCTACGATATTGCATAGTGCTTTGTACTTAGAGGTCATTCTTGTTGAAGACAATACTGTATCTTATTAAATGTATAAATATCAGAGTAATTTGCATGTCTGAGTACGCATTAATATGAACTAGATCAATTCTGTTTTTGTCAGTTGCTCTTGCAATGTTTTATTAGCTTCTCATACATGATGTATTACATTTTATCTCATACAAATTCATGTTAAACCATCCTATTAAGATCGTTGCTCCGGAATCAGATTTAAGATGTAAAGACTATTAAAAAATTTACTTTAAAAATAGATAGTAAGAGTTCTTAGCTTATGTCTGTGTACAAAAAAAAAGTGGTTCTCTATGTCTATAGCAAAGCAGGGGGAAACAAATCACTGACACACAGAGGTCCACAGTGATCAAAAACTATAACTGTTGTGAACTAAAAGCATTTGTGTAGATGCCTTGCTTCAGGAGCTGAAGTTAAAGAAGGTTTGGGCATTGAAAAGGGGTCACAAATACCATAGAAGGTAATACATTGCAAATCCCTCTCCAAATATTCATATGGAGAGCAACATATACGCCTAAACACATTTAAATGGAATGCATTGTGTGGCATGTGCTGGATTCCTGGGAATCATGAAAAAGGAGATTCTTTGTTTTTATGGGTATAGTTCAAGGTTAAACTTGGGGATTTAAGTTCTGTTTCATAGATGACTAGATGGCAGCTGAAGAATTTACACTGCCTGCGAGACAAACACTGTTCCTGTTTATTCCATAAATACCAAGAATGTCCAAGAATATTTTAGTGACTTGAATGATGAATCTGATTCTTTGTACTTAGCAGGAAAAACGAATGTTGATAGTTTAGGGTCCCCATCATGCTTTCAAAGGTAAATGGTATATTCTCAACTCTATCAATCTTAGGGGTCATAGTTCAGCCAACAGTAGCATCCTGAGAAATACCTCCACTGAATGAAAATCAATTCTCGTTATTCTTGATCTCTCACAATAATCTTTCAGAAGAATGCTTCATATTGCATCTTTTGCCATCTTAATTCGGATTTTCCCCAAAATAATGCTGCTTTGCCTTCCTGGCTTTGTCTCACATGAAAACTCAGGCCTTTCTATTAATGGATTAAATAAGATATAATACCAGGATATAATAATTCTAACTTCTTTCTTGTGCTTTAGATACACCAGCACTTCCAGTTCCAATTCTGAAGAAAAATGAGGGCATTGCTTTCAAACATGGCCATCCTTTTCTAAAATAAATGTTAAGTGCTAAAATAATAGAATAACTTTTTTTAAAAAAAGAAAGGATATTTTAATTTATTTTGAAAGGCTGAATTACAGCAGGAAAGACAGAGAAAGACAGCTTCCCTCCCTGGTTCATTCTGAAGACGGTCACAATGATGAGTTGGATCAAACCAAAGCCAGGAGTCAGGAAATTCATCTGGGTCTCCCATGTAGTAGCAGGGACCTAAGTGCGGTGACCATGCTCTGCTGCCTTTCCCAGACCATTAGCAGAGAGCTGGAATGGAGGTGGATCATCCTGGACTCAAAATTTTACCCAGTGGGTTGCCAGCGGCTGTCAGCAGCCTTACTTGGCACACTACTTTGGCCTTATCACCTTTCCTATCATTAAATGCAGAGCCCTATCACGCCACTGTGGGAACTTTTCTGAATTAGACAATTCTTAGTTCTTCTGTATCTTAAAGTCTCTTTGATGTGTTTTTCATCAAAGGAAGAGGAAAAAATCCCTATGTCTACCAAGCATTCATATGTCCCTCTTATCAAAAATATATGGATCTCTTTTTAGACCAATATTATTGGAACATCAAAATTATGAGTCCTAGACATAGGTTTTTTCCATCGTGGAGCACAGTTAAGAGGTGGAAATGGGTGCGAAACACAGCATAGCTCGTGCCTTCTGAATATGTGACTACAGAGTAGAAAGGTGCTGGCTCTGAAGCAGGTGTTCTCATGCCCCAAATACCTAATCTGGTTTTTTGACCTAGGACTACATGTTAAAGAACTGTGAGACAAAAATTATAATTTTTAAATCATTACATTTGTTTCATTTTTTCATAATAACTTGAAAAAACTAAAATATGAAATGTCATGAATAGCTCCTAAGTTTGGGGTAATAGAATTTCTCGAGATAGAAATCTCAGAAGTGGAACTAATGTATGGGAGGGCATTAGGTTATTCTTACATACATTAAATTTGGAATGTTTTTGAGTGTTAATTTCAAGCATCAAATGGATTTTGCTAGTTTGGACCTCAAAGCAAAGTCAGAATTAAAAAATATACTATAGTATCATGAGCCCATAGAGAAGTTAATGCCCATTAAGTATGGATAAAATGGCCTAGGGATACAACATGAAATAACAAAACAAAGGAGAGTTGAGGAAGAAATCAAACCTATCAAGCATTAATACATAGAGACAGCAAGGCTCTGAAGAAAAGCAGAACAGCCAAGCATCAGGTACATTTAAGTGTTCCGCTTCCCAAAAGCGAAAGGAATTTCATGTCAACATGTGTTTATGTGCCTATCTAAAGAAGTAGTTAGGGCCCAGCTTGATGGCTTAGTGCCTAAATTTTCACCTTGCAAGCACAGGGATCCCATATGGGAACTGGTTCTTGTTTTGACTGTTCTACTTCTCATCCAGTTCCCTGTTTATGACCTGAGAAAGCAGTAGAGGACGAGACCCTGCACCCAGGTGGGAGACCTGGACAAAGCCCCAGGCTCCTGGCTTTGGATCTGCTCATTTCCAGATGTTGCAGCCATTTGGGGAGTGAACTAGAGGATGGAAAATCTTTCTGTCCTTCTCTCTGTAAATATGATCTGCTTTCCAATAAAAATTAATAAATCTTTTAAACCATGAGCAAACAAAATTTGCATTGTGGTTGTAACGTTCCACTTCTTTAAGTTTATCACATTTATGATTTCAGTGAATTCTGAAATAACACTGTTCCAGTTCGCTACTCCTGTCCCTCTTACCTATACCAACCTATTTTTGTTATAAAGATACATATGTTTCTGCAAAATGGTGATTGTACTAACTGGGATAAGAAATAACATAAACAATTTTACTGAAATATCTGTTTTACTGTGATAAGTTCATGTCTCAAAATAGTAAGGTTTGCTTGGAAATCATTCAGGGATCCAGGCTCCATCCATAATGTCGATCCTCCCTCCTCTCTGAATAGAATCCTCCTCATTTAAGTGGTAAGTAAGAAATGGGGAAACTGAGTCACCCAGTAGATTCTAATGGGATTGACTCTGCAATAATCTGTCGTTTGTGTCCATTGGCCAATGACGAAAGTTCATCACGACCACCTATGAGCAAGATGAGCTCAGAAAAGTGTAGACATCCTCTCTGGATGTCCAGTGGAAAAGGAAAACATTTTGATGACCAGAGAGCATTATTTTAGTTATAGAAATACAAATTAGAAAAACAAACTTGTAACTTAAGTGACATCATTAGTTTTTATACTCTTAAAGTTTGTAGATATGTTACTACAGTATTCAGTCTACCACACCAGAGATTTACACAGCATGTTCCACTTTCTAGAGAAAATAGAAAACACATATTCACCTCATTACTGTAGGAGTCTCTTTGCTTCAGGATCCTCAATAATGCCATTGTTGTCGTCTTCTGAAATCGACTCAAGTTTTGTAGAAAATAGATAGAAGGGAACAAATGTGAGGACGGGAATCAATTTACATGACAGTCTGCGTGCTCTCCTGATGGGGCTGTGGGAGCCTTGTAAAAAACCGCCAGATGAATTCCATTGCAGCTTTGACATTTTCCAATCCAGTAGTCCATTTTCCTCTATCCACCACCAGGACTCTCAAAATTACGCAAATCTAACCACTACAGGCAAACTATTTCTATACTGCTGACAACTTACCAGCACAGTGGTGGAAAGCTGCACCACACAGTGTTCCATTAAGCAGATGTAAATGCATTCTGGCTTTTTCATTGCTCAAGTTTTTATCCTGATGTACCCACAGCAGAAGATAAACAGTGTATCTTGTCCTCCCTAACCTAAATTGCAGAGTTTTTTCCTGCAATTTTTCTATGAGTGCTATCCTAGATAAATATGGATAGTTGCATTAACTATAATGTAACAACAACGTCAAGTTCGCATGTCTTATTGTTGCTAGTTCCTCCTGCTCCTAAGCACCCTTCATGTGACTAACACAAACACATTTCATTTGGTGATGGAAAAAATAGACAGATATATTTTGAGAATGTTAAACATCATTTTGAACAAAAGTATCTATTTTTATATGAAGTTTATGATTAGTTTTAGCCATGTTTCTTCAGAACAGCAAGTTCTAAAGATCGGAAACTGGGCCATCAAGTTAAAAATCTATGGCATGATGGTAAAATCTTCACAGGTAAATGCCTCAATATTGATCTTTTCCATGGGCTTGAAGAGCTGTCATGAAGATCTATTGATGCATGTGGTCAGAGATGAAAGTTACAGATAGGTTTTCTAGATTGTATTTGTCTCGACACAGTTTTGTAAAAAATATAGCTGGATTTGTCTTGAAAGATACATAAGTATGGAGGAAATATATTTTCTAAGAAGTGAGAAAAAACAGTAGGTTCAGTTGTTGGCTTCATTTATGTATTTTATGTATTTTTAATTAGACTGAACAAGGCAAGTAAATGTGAGTGGAAGCTAGAAAGAAAAACCCCAGAGAGGGAAATAATTATGACTCAGGGGACCTCGGGCCTTGTCTTGGCTGGGCAACCCCAGTTGTCAGTACTGTCATGCTTCCTGGATCTGAGAGAAGGAACTGTACCAGCAGATGGTTAAAATCCATGTATATCCTGCATTTTTGAAGGCTACCTTGTGAACTGAGAACTCCTGGACCACTTTAAAATGCAGTGGGAATCGTTAGAAATTTGCAACAGGCCGTAGCTAAGGAACCTATATACTAAGATTGTTTCCTTCTAGCTAAGAGTTCCGTTGATATAGCATCAGTTTACAGAAGAGAGCAGGCACATTGGTACTGTATGCACTGTTAATGGGTATATGGTACCCAACTGGTACATATATGGAAAGCATATGAGATGCTTTCTTCATTGTTCTGAAAAAGATAATGTATGCTTCCATAGTAAATTTTATCTATTCAGATGATAAAAGGGTACCTCAAAAAGTTCATGGAAATGTGGAATTAAGTGAGTTTTATGTAAGCTTAGTACAAATATTCTTTTGATGCAAGATAAACTGAAATCCATGCAGAATTTTTTAAAGATTTATTTATTTTTATTACAAAGGCAGATATACAGAGGGGAATAGAGACAGAGAGGAGGATCTTCTGTCTGCTGATTCATTCCGCAAGCAGCCGCAATGACAAGATCTGAGCCTGTCTGAGTCCAGGATCCAGGAGCTTCTTCTGGGTCTCTCATGCGGGTGCAGGGTTCCTAGGTTTTGCTGTCCTTGAGTGCTTTCCCAGGCTGCAAGCAGAGAGCTGGATAGGAAGTGGGGTTGCAGGGACATGAACTGGCACCCATATGGGGTCCTGGCATGTGCAAGGCAAGGACTTTAGCCGCTATGCTACCGCCTGTATAGAGTTTTTTTTTGTCTAAAAAATTGCAAGTTTTAAAAATTGTTTGGCATTTAAGTACATGTGTACAATGTATACTCATCCAACTGAGCTTCTTCCATCTATTTGCTCCTGATACATATTCTAGTTGCTTTTTTTTTTTTGTGAACCATTTTCTTACCTCCATGCTCTGTAGCAATAGGAAGGTATTCCTTTGCTTGGACTCTGACCTGATGATTCCTATTACCCAATACCACTCTGATTGCCTCTACTCCAAAATACACATTTTTGCATTACTTCTGTAAAGACTCACATATGCGTGGATTTCAAAGTATTTTGTGCCAAAATAAAATTAATATTTAATTAAGCTTTCTGTAAACTTTGTGGAGCTGGAGTTAAGCATTGATTCCAGTATGCAATGGGGCATCTTGAACTTGTGTGTTACCTCCTCCATGTTGTTTATAATGTGGATTAAGCAGGCAAGTAACCCCATTAGATTCAGGTTTTAGTAAGTTTGTCCTAAGCCTCTATGTGTTTCAATGCTTTTTTTTGTTTGTTTGGTTTGGTTTGCTTTTGGTTAGAGGGGAAGAGCAGATGACTCTAGTAGAAGAGGTTGTGTTTGAGGGGAGGAGAGGAGCAGCCCAAGCTTTGTGACTAGGGACGAAACATGTGGGATGGGGTCCTGGGGACAGGTAACTTACTGGGTGACTCAAGGAAGCCAGCGAGATGCTCTCTGTGCTGTCATGAATTTCAAAATGTCTGTCTCCTTTACAGCTCTGCTCTTCACTGTGTTTGTCCCATAATGTCTCCTTATTCCCCTGTTTGAATTCAACATCCTGTAATGCTTGTATTTTATCATGCATAGATATATATGTATACATATATAAAATTTTTGATGATCTTTACATAGTTGAGTAGTTGATTAGGGCGCAAAGGTCAAGGGTACAGGAGAGTGGGTAAGACCATTGTTTCCACCTTCTCCTTATTCCTTGCTGTGTTTAGGGGAAGAGATGAGACAAAGGAGAAGCCACACCCACCTCCCAGCCGTCTCAGGGTCCCCGATATGGGGCATGTTCCGAGAGCATTCCTCAAGTGGTTTCTGCAGTTCAGCTTTTCGAATCGCTGCCAATCTCCCCATTCCAAGCACAATTGTATCTTATCACGTTTTAACCCTCCAACCTGGATGCCATTTTTCGTCCTAAAACAGTTCCTGAAAAATTCTTCTTTGGCCTACTTATTTCCATCTAGAAAAAAATTTCTGGGTTACTACAGCTATTCAGCTTTTCACCCAAACCTGGAGATGAAATAATGCCAGGTGTATATGAAAAATGCTTGTATGATGTGTTCCTCTGAACTGGCTCTTCTTTGTGGAGGCGATTCATTCACCTTCACGTGGTCCTTGCCTCATAATTCCTGCTTTTGCTTCTCAAAATTTTGCACACATTTGGCCTTTTTGGTGTGTTAACATCTTCCTTGTTAGTTTTTAAACGCAGCTAAGTTCCTACATGCAGCTAGTTTTCCGCAGCCAAGTCCTTTTTTTGTAAGTTTACAGCAAGCCAAAACGCCAGAGGCAGGGAGGTGCTTAGGAGGTCCTTTATTCCAGCAGGGTAGGGATGGGAGTGGGGGTGGAGGGGGAGAGAACAAGAAGGGAAAAGTTTGCTGCCATGGAGGCAGAATGGCGAGCTGCCAGAGCAGGGGAAGTGGGCAAGATGGAGGAGCAGAGGGGAGAGCCAGGAAAAGGGGAAGGGAAAGGGGCCACACGGGGTCTCATTTTATACAACCCAGGTGAGCCTGGAAAGCGTGGCGGGTGTGGGGAATTGGTTGGGAGGAGCTGCAGGAGGGCGCCTAGGGGTTGGTGACTGAGGTGATCTGAGCCACAGGTGATTGGTAGATGGACAGGGATTAGGAGGAGGGGCTGGGAGAGATTGATTGGTCAAGTTCTCAGCTAAGACGCCATAAGGTTACATCTCATTAGTGGACGACTAGAATGGCAGGAAGTTCGTGAGCTATGAGAAGGAGAAAGTGATGTTGGGTCCAAACTGGCAGGCTCTTATACATCCACAAAAGGATATTCGAACTACTAATCACACACCTATACCTTCAATCCCATCTTTTTTTCGCTGCTTTTTTCCCTGTGGTCATCGCTGTCTCTATGCTGCCCTCCCAGCCAAGCTATTTAATCTCCATGGTATGCTAGCATCTCTCAGGATGGACTCCATTCCCCTCTTTGTGGCCTCGAAGCTTTAACATCTCCACATACCTCATGTGTTACCACTGTGGAATTACAGCATTGGCCTGGTGTTCAGTGTTTAGAGAGGGATCCTATTTTATCCAGTTTTAGTTCTAGCATCTTGTGCCAAGTAGGCATTTTAAACATGTTTCCTAAATGGCATAAATGAAGAATACAAATTTAATGCCTTAGTTAAAGGTTAGTATTTACTAGTGTCTTGATTGACAATAAATGATTTACAAGTGTTTGCTAGAATATCTTATTGGCAAAGCAAGACAAGGTTAAATATTTTTTCTTTTTTTTTTTAAAATATTTATTTATTATTTTTATTGGAAAGTCAGATATACAGAGAGGAGGAGAGACAGAGAGGAAGATCTTCCGTCCGATGATTCACTCCCCAAGTGAGCCGCAACGGGCCGATGCGCGCCGATCTGAAGCCGGGAACCTGGAACCTCTTCCAGGTCTCCCACGCGGGTGCAGTGTCCCAATGCATTGGGCTGTCCTCAACTGCTTTCCCAGGCCACAAGCAGGGAGCTGGATGGGAAGTGGAGCTGCCGGGATTAGAACCGGCACCCATATGGGATCCCAGGGCTTTCAAGGCGAGGACTTTAGCCGCTAGGCCATGCCGCCGGGCCCCAAATATTTTTTCTTGTCTCCTGCTTTATTAGGGTATAATCAACAGAAAGTGTGTGTGTGGATAGTATGTGCCTCTTAATGTTGTGACAAAAGGATACATTGGAAAGTGATTGCCACCCTTACATAACTAACATCCTTTGGTTCTTATACCATTTTCTTTTTTGTAGTGGCAATGTTGTGGGAAATTTCATACAAAAAGACAAAAACAACCTTGGTTCTTGCTCCCATGAAAGAACAATTTCCATGCTGATAATCTGTGTGCAAAGCAAGATTTATTAAAGATATTAATGATGGAAACCTCTTACCCAGTATCAGGAGGGAGTTTTAAAGAAAGACTCCAGAAAATGGCAGAAGTGCTATCTTTTAAACATAACTTTGAGAGAAAACAAAACAAAAACACTTGAACTGTAGTTTAGCATCACAGGCCCTTGGAATTCTAACTTGCTCAGAACACAAAGGCCTTCAGAAGGGTGGGACCAGTACCCTCTTCTTTGCATTCTCATGATAACTGAAATGTCAGGCACTAACTTTTCCCTCCTCATGACAAAAATTCCAACAGTTGAGGGTAGATACTTTGAATTGGTCAAAGCTGGTTTTGAGGAGAAAGACCTTTTACATTCCCTAGAAAAGATTTCCTGACCTTTTTGCTGTTTTGGGACAAACCTTAAAATAAAAGCAAGAAAGATTCGCATTTCGATAGAGGCCACATTTGGCTGGCTTGTTGGTTTTAATCCTGATCATAAAACCCAGATCCAGGAGGAGTTTGTCTTTCCCAAAGGTAATAAAGGAGAGCCAAGATTCTATATTGTCAAAGGAAAATCTCACCAGGGACCATGACTTTCACTGTTCTTTCAGTAAGAGATTAGAAACCACATCCTTCTTAGTGAATTTTAGTTTTGTAGTATGGCTGTTTGTAGTCACCACATTATACATTAGTTCTCAGATTATTTAATTTTTTTTCCGTTTTTTTTTGAAATGCAGAGACGAAGACATCTTCCAATTGCTGTTTCATTCCCCAGGTGTCTGGAACAGGACGTGGCATGAAGCTCAGTCTGGGTGTCTCATGGGGGTGGCGGGGATTTGAACAGTCGAGTCATAGAGTGCTGCTTCTGAGTTTGTGCATTTCCAGAGAGCTGAATGGAAAGTAGCCAGGGCTCAAACCAGACACTCCAAAATGGGATGTGGGTGACTCAAGTCGTAGCATAACCACTGTGTGAGAGCCCACGCCCACCTGACTTTCGTGTGAGATTTGGTTTAGTCTTTTCTATAAGCATTAAGCGTTTACCTGCCAAAGGATGGCAGTTTCCAGTTAGAATTTTGTGAGATAAAGTTTGGTCTCTGCTTTTAATTTTAGAATAGGCTTGATCATATATTTCCACTTGCTGCCTTTCTAGCCTACAGTCATTTTATCATTCTACATGGTGAAAACAGTCCATCAGGTCTATAACAAGAGAACAATGACACAAAAAATGGAAATCTATACTATGTACAGGTCTTATATCAACCCTTTCTGATTAATTCTCCCTCTGTTCTCAAAGTCTAACTCATCCTGACTGAATCAATCAAAAAGCTATTACTTTCATACTTGGAAGTGTTGCTTTCAAAATCAATAAAAACAGTTCATTTTTAATATGCAATATATTACAAAAATGAAAATTCCCATTTCAGGTAGAAATTTGTGAAAAAGTGTGATAGTTGGAGGACTAGTGTCAGGGAGATATGTACATACACAAACATGTATGTGTGCATATGTGTGTATGTGTATATACTATAATCGCATGCTCAACATTTTCATTTGAGTAACATTTATATAAAGTTGTTTTAGGATATAGGTGTATACACACACACACACACACACATACATATATATATGTGAAACAAAATAATGAATTTTTTGCTCTCTGGCAAATCATTGTTCAAATCAGGCATGTGAATTAATTGAAGAAATTAGCACCTTTTAGAAAATACTTGCCCCAACAGCTCATTCTGACTTGCAGTTGTCTTCTTCATCCAAACACATATCTAACCCAAATAATGTGTAAGTTACTCCTGAGAACATGAAAGAGATCTAGCAGCATAATGAAGAAGCAATCAGTCATAAGTAGGGAGTAGACAAAAGAATTATTTTCTGGTTGAGAATGAAGACTCGGCTCGTACATGTAAATTCAGAACTCTGTCTTCTGCTGTGCCCCGGTCACCCTTCATCTGTGTTTTTGCCATTGTTATATATGCTTGCGATACTGAACTGTATATAATGATTAACTTGCAAATAAGATTCCTTGTGATTTTGGTTTTGCTTGAAAAAAATATAAAACTAGTATAAAAGGTCTAAGATATTTATTTATTTCAGATGATGTTAGCATAGTTGATTAGAGTGGGATGGATCAAGGGTTAGGAAAAAGTGGGTGTGGTCATCGTTTCCAGATTTTCTGTTTCTCCTCCTGTTTCAGAGGGATAGGAGGGTGAGGGGAGAAACCATACCCAGCCTCCCAATAGCCCCAGTACGCTGAGATGGGGAATGGCCACCCAATATCAACCCGGGGTCCCAATGTGAGACACACACTCCGAGGGTTCTGTCCAAGTGGTTTCCGTAGTTCTGAAATGTTGTTGATCTCAATGATCCAGGGATGTGGGAACCCAAATGGACATGGGCTGACATAGTTGACCCTACAGTTACCATTCGCACAGATATTTGTTATCATGGTTTGGCTAGGGTGGTTATCTGTTCTGTCCTCCCTTCTCTGGGATGGTCTCCTGCAGGACTGAGCGGGCTGCCATATTCTCCGTGTGTACTGGGGTCAGCTGTCCACTACTCTGTCTTTTCTACCGAGGAATACCAGGTGTTGCAGGTGGGCCGAGGACCCGAGCGAGTTGATCGGGGCCCCACCAGAAGGTAAAATATATTTAAAGCAAGGTATTTATTTACTTAAGAGAATATACATCTGTAAGTATGCAAGATAATTGTTTAAGAGGATGCTAAGTATCAAATAATAGCTATAAAAGAGTATTGTGTATGTTATTAATATGGCATTTTTAGGACATTCTTGCTGTTTTCATTGGAACATTCCTTATTGCCATCCATGAACTTTCCTTCTTTATGTGTGATCGCTTGCTCACGGAAGAGAAATTCTAGACTGTTCGATGTTGACAGTTTTCAATGTAGTGTATGTGCTTAGTGTAAGGTAGGATTGAGTTTGGTATATGAGTGATGGATGGATTTTTACTGAGTGATGGATAACCGCTCATTCTGTTAATGGCATTTCATCTATCAGCTTTTCTGATGTGCTGGATCACAACATGTTGCTGACTCCATTTTTGTGGATTAACTGAGGTGGAAGTGACACCTGTCTGAAGTTTCACTGCTAGGAATTTTGCCCCTCTGCGGAAGAGGAGAGCTTTGACAATTTGTCTAGATTCCTCTGCACTTGAGTCTTTTACCGTCAACCATGTCTCCATATTAAACGAAGTAGTGACTTCCCTTCTTTGATTGCTTTCTCATGTCCTGGAAGACACATGTCTCTATGTCTGCATTACTTCCTGCAGAACACGGGTAGGAAATAATGTTTTAAAAGAAAACAAGATGAGTTTTCAGTCTATACAATGAATTTCTGGTCGTTTAAGGCAGGGTAAGTTCCATACAGCTCTTCCTTCACACTGATTGTAATTAAATACATGAAAAGTGACGCTCAACAAGCAGCAACGTGTAATCACAGTGGAAGCATTATGAGCGGTGGTCATAGTGTCACTCACATGCTTGTGAGGGTGGGCTGCACTGTTATGTCTTCCTCAAAAAAACCAACCCCCCAAACAATAAAAACAAAGCCATTAGGAAAGGTAACTATAATAGAAACAGCACAAACAATAACAGTTAAAGCTAGTAGTGGAAGATACAAGTGTCAGAAAAGCAAAGTGGCTTTAAACGTATTTTAACGTATTTATTAAATACAAAAACTAGAAAACCGAAGCAAGAACAGTTGACATTGAGTAGCCAGATAATTTGTGAATGTTGATCTTTTTGTTGGTTTTTCAAAAAATTATTTATTTATTTGAAATGAGAGTTAGAGGCAGGAGGGGGACGGCTCCTGCATCTGTTGCTTTGCTGACCAGTTGGCTGCAGCAGCAGGCTGGACCGTCCAGGCCAGGCACCTCACACTGCTCTTGGTCCTGGAGGCCTTGCTTTGTTCAGCTGCTCAGTGCTCAGTTCAGTACCATCTGTGACCAATGTGTTATATAATTTGGAGTTCAAGAGCTTTTCTTGTCTTATGACTTTTCTAAATAGAAAATGTAAAGTATTACGTGATTCTGATGCGGTTTTTTGTTGTTTGCTTCCTTCCTTTCTGGTTTCTGGGGGAACAATGATTCAGAACTAAAGTGTGAATATGGAGCTAAACAAATCTTGTGAGTTGAAATTGTATACGTGCGATGTGTAAATTTATCATTACTCCATATGTTTCTCCATCCACTCCTTTCAGAAAATGTAATGTGTTCTTTAAGTTTTATCCTTTAACATAGTTATCTATAAAATGTGACAGAAAGAAACCTAGAAGCTGATCTTTTCTCAGGGGAATTCTGATGCCCATCATCCTCGGAACCTTTTTTTTTCAGTTTCATATTTAGAAATATTTCTTTGAACTATAAACCTGACCAAGTCACCCATCTGGGTATTCTTCCTCATCCTTTGAACTGTTTGTTGCAGAGCAGCCTCTGTAAATCCAGTGATTGGACAGCAGATGTCGCTGTTGGATGGTATGAGCCATTGTGCTCATCCCACCCACTCGGATCTCAAAGTGCCTTTCCAGGGTCCAAATCCTGGGGTTTACTGATAAAGAGGGAAGAAAAAACAAAAAAAGAACTCACCCCAAAGCTTTTAAATTAAACTCAAAACCCTCAGTTAGTTTCATAGCATGATCTGGTGCCTTAGGGCATGGCAGGTAAGCCGGTTTTGTAATTAAGTGAACTTCTCATTTGAAATTAAAGCGTGTGTTTTTCCAGAGTTTACACTGCATGGTTGAAAGTGCTATTAGAAGTCTGGTTTCTTGAGAGTTATTTCGCGCTTTTGTTTCCTATTTTTTTTCCAGTACGTACCTAGGACTTTAATTCCAGCAGCACTACATCTGTTCACACAGTGCTTTTATAGTTAACTTGACTTTGGTAACCGTTACACACAGAAGAGCCATTAAGCCTTAAAATGTAGAATTGAGCAAGGTCACAGCACATTATTTTGGGAAATGCACCTCCTAAAATTCACCCTATAATAACTTTTACTATGAAGTGTAACATACGTCAGGGGCTGTTATATTTGTGCTCATTCACAATGAGGATTTAAATCCAGTTAGTTCAATTGGATAGCATTCACTGCAGCTAATAATGAAAAAACAGTAGCATTTCCAGAGTGTTTTCTGATGTTTCACCTCTTTCTACCACCCTGCTAACTTTTTAGATAGTTTCTCACTGTCTGAGTCTGTAAATCTTCTAAGTTAACTGTTATGTGCAATTGGTATGTTGCTAGTAAATAATAAAATTGGTTTCTAATGTTTTACTTCCAATTTATTCCGTGAAACTAATTTAATTTGCTTACACAGTGTCTTCAAAGAACACATTTTAACCGTAATTCATCAAAGCTTAACTGAGGACTGCATGTAATTCTTGCTGCATAATGTGAGTCAATATAGCTGTTGAAAGACTGAGAAAAAGTCACCTGGAAGGACATTTTGTGTTTGTAACATTTCAGCTAAGACACTTGAAGAGACTTCTGTTATGATTTTGGTTCTAGTTTTGCATTTTCATTTGCTGCCTGGCGGTGGTGTCAGAGTGCAAACTGAGACCAGTGCTTGGACCCTCGCAGACCGTCAGAAGCTATTGAAGTGATGTCAGAAATATTGAGTTGATTAAAAAAAAATACACTGTTTATCTCTGACGTTACTGATTTCAAGCAAGTATGAAGAGCTTCAAACAGTTCATGAGCACATGTGTCCTAGTAAGAACTGTAAGAATTTCAAAGTGGTTTTTTTTATAAAGAGATGAACTTATCTTTTAATTGCATTTTACATGACATTTTTGAAGCTTTCTTGTATTGTATAATAAGTGACAGTCAAAAAGGCGTGGGTATTGATTAACATATAGAAGGTGGGTATTGATTAACTGAAAGGCCAAGGTAGATGGTTATTTATTCATTAATTTTAAAAATAGTAATTACATAACTACTAAATTATTGAAGATGGGTTTGGTTGGGATGCATCATTGAGTCACTTTCATGTAGATCTCATAGCCTTACTTGGGAGCGCATTTGGTGAGGACCATTGTAATTTTGATTTTTTTTCAGTGTATAAAAATAAGTCAACAAATAATATAGAACTATGCCCAATGAATTCTTAAAATATTTGATAAGAGACAAATAAATGGAATTATAATAAGATAGCAATTTAATTATTCAGTTTCTTTTGGTCAGTTAGACTTTGTATTAGGAATTACACTGAATCCATACTGGAGTTCAGGCTGACTTTTAACACCAAGCAAACTGAAACGTTACAGGACCAACATAAACTATGTACAGAATTACATAAACTGTGTATGTAATTTTAGTATGCCTTGGTAGCAGACATGTTAGCTGTGTTTGGGATTTTCTTTTTATACTGTTGTTACCACTGAGCAGAGCCATATGGTGAGTCAGTGCATTGTGTATTAAGGTATTCAAGGAGAAAGTGCACCAGGTGGTATTTAGCTCCATTGTATCAAAGATGATTACTAGATAGTTGCTGCTGTCTTTTCTTTTTAATTCATATATAACTTATATTACACATGCGCATATTTGAAATTCTGGAGTATGTTGCTGCAAATCAATTGGGTGCACAGTTAACATCCCCATTTACATTTAGCTATAAACAACCTTTCCAAGGTAAAAGGGAAGACCACTTTTCTACACATTTCCAGAATTCAAAAGTAAAAGCTAAACAAAACTTGATGACACTTCCTGCTTTAACTTAACAACTCTCATTCAATGTGTTCATGCTCAAAGCATGAGTATTTTAAATAACTTACTGTTGCTATAAAGGCAAATCCCAAATCCTAATGTGAATAGTAAAGTATTTAAAAGGAGAACAGCTATCTAAATATATCTACTTCAAAAAGTTGCTTAAAAGGAAGCTCAATAAATGAATTGTGAATTTAAAAAAAACATAAAACTGAGATATTTTATGACATTGTTCTATCTTCATCTCGGCAAAGAATTTAATAGATGCTCAGTATAGTAACTTTTCAGAGTGTGTCATGAGTAAAGTTAACAGAAATGAAATCAGTACTAGGCAGCCAAAGAATAAGAGGAAACATGTGAAGTGCTTGGCCTGGGTATCTCAGTTGCTAGATTAGGTATGTGAAAATGCGGAAGTCAAATGCCTTAGCATCACTGCTGGTTCAAAAACAACAAATCAGAGGTCATTTCTCTGAGCCCTCTTTTTATATCAGTTACTGTCCTTCAGCTTGGAATGAACTTACCTACTTTTCTCCAAAGCTTGATGTGTACTTGTCTTTCAGTTTCCTAACCAGTTGACCCACCTCCAATAACTAATGTCCAAATTCCACGGAAGCTTCTGTGTGATCTGAGCCATGAACCACAAGAACAGACTGAATTCTAGTACTACATATTGCTTATAGTGGGACTTGGGCAAAACACAAATATTTTTGGGCTTCAGTATCCTCCTTAGATTTTTAAATGATTTTAAAAATTTTATGGAATTATTTGAGAGAGATTCATTGAGCTTCCATCCACTGCTCAAATGCCTACAGCCCTAAGGAATGGGCCAAGCTAAAGCCAGGAGCTGGGAACACCATTCAGCTCTTCCAGGTTGGTAGCAGGGACAGTTGCCTCCCACAGTGGGAAAACATCATGTGAAGTGGAATTCCATATGTAATATACTCTGCCTTCGTGTCTATAGATAAATTCTAGTATGAACTTTTAGGACTCATCGTATGTCACATATCCTTGTAAATAACCTTGACACATAACAGCTCTTTTGATACTTAACGTAACTGTTACCATTGTTCAAAGTGGGCTACTGTACATGTTCAAAATCATAAAAGGAGTACCTAAGGCTGCCTACTAGTAAGGAACAGCAAGGAGCCACTCAAGTGTGTGGTTCCACAGTCCACAGTGCCTCTGTTGTCCTCCATGGCCACCAGTTCTAACACTGCTCCTGCTCCCCAACTAGCAGAACCACTTGTACACTGTCTTAGACTTACGACAAAGCTGTATATTTTCAGTATGCCACAAGGGCTCAATGGGTAAATCCTTACCTTTCACCCATATAGGTGCCAGTTCAAGTCCTGACTCCTCCGCTTCCCATCAGCTCCCTGCTAATGGCTTGGAAAAACAGTAGAGGGTGGCCAAAGCCTTGGGACGCTGCACCCGTGTGAGAGATTTGGAAGAAACTCCTGGCTTCTCAATGTTTCAGCTCCAGCTGTTGTAGCCATTTGGGTAGTGAACTAGGAGATGGAAGATCTCTGTCTCTCCTTCTCTCTGTAAATGATTTGCTTTCCCAAGAAAAATAAGTAAGAATTTAAAAACTATATACTTTGTTAATTATGAGTACTGGCTCCCAGGTACTTTAAGGGCTTCTTAAGGGTCTCTTATTTGTCTCTTTTCTTTATGAAACATGTCTGGGTCACACTAAAAACTATTAACTGTTTGCCATAGAATGAATTAACAAGCTTCAGTAAGCATGCCAAATTTTAGGAATTATGAATGACTCGTAAGCTTACTTTGACAACTGTATACTGATTATTTTACTCTTTCAGACATCTAAAATTTTATTTGCTTTTTATTAATTGGAAAGGGGGGAAGGAAGAGAGAAACAGACACAGAGAGAGATGAGTAGATCTCTCTCTCTGCTGATTTCCCCTGAATACTGCACCAGGCATGGCTGGGTCAGCAAGAAGCCAGACCTGGGAGCTAATGTGGGTCTCCCTTGTGGGAGAGGACACCTGACTCCTGCTGTCTCAGATTTACGCTGTGGCAGGAAGCAGTCAGAAGCAGAGGAGGTGGGACTTGGGATTTGATCCTGTGTCCCAAGCGGTGTCTTGCTCACGGCACCATGTATATCATATGTTTCGTATTATGTTGATATTTACATTCATCTGAAAATTGGCCAAGGTTTCATATGTTCTGAGTATTTTTGTTAATGTGTGGCTATATTATGTAGGTCCAAAGAGAGAAACACATGGGGATTTGTTTGCTCAGTATCTTGATTGTAAATTCTTGATTGCAATCAGATAGCTGTTTGAAGTGTATGGGTAGTTTTATCCCCTTTAGTTTAGCCAGTTGATTTAATTTCAGCCTGTCTGAGAGTTATGTCATGGGAAAAAAAGCTACTGGATTCATAAATGGATTTCTGCTGACATTTTAAAAGCATTCCTGACAGAAAAGCGAAGGGTTTTCCCAAGTATTAATTTTCTGCCAAATAACCACAATTCTATAAACATTAAGATTATTTTTAACATGCAGCTTAAATAGTTGAACACAGTAGAATATTAGGGACAAAATTAGAAGTATGCCTCTATAGTAGAAGAGGAGAAAATATCAAAATTAGTTGTGAGATTAAAAAAAATTGTTTTGATCAAAGAAATGTATTTTAGAGAATTGTCATGTCGAATCAAGATTTTATTTATATAACTAGAAATCTATGTACCACAGTTGTTACTTCCAACAAGACTGATTTGTATGTAAAAATCTTGATGAAATACTGAGTGCTTGAAAGTGAAGAAGGAGAACTCTCAAAGAAGAGTTTCTCATTATTGAAAGTCATCAAAGGAATTATTTCATTTGAATAACTTGATATATAGCATAGGAATTACATGCTGAAAATAATAAATACTTTTGAATGTCTGCTGTACATCACATGCTGTACAAGATAGTACCGATTCAAAATCAGTCTTGTTCTCTTACTCTTATTTATTATTTACTTATTTATTGATGTTCTTAGTAAGCACTGATCAGTATGTTCACATTATGCATTGCAGGTACTGTGATGGTGAGTTACACAGATTTGTTTTCTGATTTTATAAAGCTTAATTAAACACCATTACCGTTACGAAGAGGGAAAAACCCCCACAAAAATGGAGGATCAATGATGTCAAACATTGTACCCAAGTTTGTGCAGCATTCCAATATGCAAACCAGCCTCTAGTTTCAGATCTGTCTTGTTTCCACAACCTGTGCTTCTCATGTCAGAATGCGGGGCCTTCAGAACACAGTCCTGCTCTCACAAGATCATAATGTGATATCTCTGAGAATGTGGCAAAGTCAACTGAACAGAAGTTTATTTTTGTGAAACAGCAATAGTTTTTATTTTTACTTCTCATTTTTATTAGTATGTAGGGAACAGATTTCATATATGCCATACACAACATTCTACAATGATAGCCATACTTTCCTCTTCTCTTAATCTTCCTTCCCTTCCTTCCCCCCTCTCTCCACCCCTCCCTCCCTTCTTTCCCTTCCTTCCTTCCTTTCTTGTTTCATTTTTCTTTAATTGTTTCAATAAGATATTTTAAATTTACTTATTATCATGGGCTTAAAGTACCATTAACCAAAATGTTGAATAAGTAAAAAGCAAAAAAGAGCACCATTCCACAGGGATATATTCAAGGGCTGTTAGCAGTACTCAGGCCATAAGATGTCAGTTGCATTTTATGCATTTTTAAAAATTTTATATTAGATAAAATTAGAGAAGGTTTGTGATATTTGCGTTTTGGAATTGACTTGTTCAACTAAGTTTAATGGTCTTAAGTTTGATTTTGTAGTAAAAACAGTATTTCAGTCTTTTTCTTTTTTATGGATGTGTGGTGTTCTGTTGGGTATGTATATTACATTTTCTTTATCCGGTCTTCAGTTTGTGGACATGTAGTTGATTCCATGCCATAGCTATTGTGAACGGGATTGCAATAAGCATGGGGTACAAATAACTCTTACATATGCAGATTCCATTTCATTTGGGTAAATCCCAAATCAGGACAGTTGGATCACATGACAGACCTACTTTGGGATTTCTGAGGGATCTTCATTCTTTCCTCCACAATGATTGTACTAGAGTGCATTGTACCAGCAGTGTATTAGGATATCTTCTTCTCTACATTCTTGACAGAAGTGACTTTTTTCTAATTGGGTTATGGCAAAAGTTCACTGTGGCTTTTATTTGCTTTTTCCTGATGGCTAGTGATCATGAGCATTTTTTCATATGTCTTTTTGTGATTTGTATTTCATCCTTCGAAAAATGCCCGTGCTTGCCCTTTCCCAATTTCTTAACTGGATTGTTTTACTGTTCTTGGGTTTCTTGAGATCTTTATGGATTCAGGATATTAACCCTTCATCAGTTACACAATTTGTAAATGTTGTCTAGCGTTCTGTTGTTTGCTGCTTTGTTGCCTAGTTCCTTTACAGTGCAGATGTTTCTTAGCTTCATGTAATGCCATTTGTCTATTTTTACCTTTGTTGCTTATGCTTCTGGCGTCTTCTCCAAGAAATCTGTTCCTATCCCAATATCTTGCAGAGTTTCTCCAATGTTTCCTCTAATATTTTGATGGACCAGGTTGTAGATTTAGATTCTTCATTGTGAGTTGATTTTTACACAGGATGTAAAGTAGATGTCTTGTTCATGCTTCAGCATGCTAAGATGCAGTTTCCCAACAACCTTTGTTGAAGAGACTGTCTTTTTTCCAGGGGGTGATTTTTGCTAATTTTTCAAAGATTTGTTGGGCTCTGGGTCATGGATTAGTTTCTTCACATCTGTTTTAATGCCAGTGGCAGGCTGTCTTGATTATAACCACCCTGTAAGTATGACTTGAAATCCAATATTCTGATAATGCAAAAAAGAATAGTATTTTCTAATTCTGTTGACAGTCATGGGGGGAATAAAGTCATTTACTTCATATATATTCAAGAACACATACCTGGTTTGATGGACTCAGAAAAGAAGCTACAGTGAGAGACACCGTCATGGTGTGGAAGCAGACTGATCTTCCACTGTCGTGCCACAGTTCAGTATGGCTGCCAGTTCTAGTCCTTTTTCCTCTACTACTAATCCAGCTTCCTGATAATAGCCTAGAAAACAGTGGAGGACACTTCAACACTGTGAGCCATCA
Organism: Ochotona princeps; assembly: GCF_030435755.1. Lineage (NCBI taxonomy): Eukaryota > Metazoa > Chordata > Mammalia > Lagomorpha > Ochotonidae > Ochotona > Ochotona princeps. The sequence goes on along the minus strand of NC_080843.1, from coordinate 15,425,119 downwards.
CACGCATGTTGGAAACCAGAGAAGATCCTGGCTCTCAGCTTCAGAACAGTCCAACTCTGGCCATTGTGACTATTGGGAAATGAACCAGTGGACAGAAGACTCTCCCTCTCTCTCTCTCTCTCTGTAACACTGACTTTCAATTAAAATAAATAGTTCTTCAAAAAAGATACATAGCAGAAAAGTATGTAAATAGAAAAGGCTAGCACACAATTATGAATTCCATGTCAGGATATTGAACTGTTAGCTTGGTGTGTTCTCTTTTGTATTTCAGGATCTGTCCTCTAAATGTTAATTTCCAGGAAAAGACAAATGAGGCAGTATAAAGGCAGGTGATGAACTTAAACTGCAATTGATGTGCTGGCAATGAAAAAGGGGAACTTAGAGAACTAGACAAGGGGATGTAACATTGTGACTTTAGTACTAGTTAGATGTGGTTTGATGAGAAGTCAAACATTCAAAGTTGACTCCAAGATTTATGACTTAGTGTTATTAGCCAAGGCAAGAAGCAGGATGGGGTCATTGATTAATTTTGAGAACATGTGTGATTTAGTGATTTTGAGCAGGGAGTGGTGAGTGTTTGCAGATCTACATGTATGAGCTTAGGAGTTACTTTGGAAATGGCTTCATGGTATTTAGTGTTCTAACCTGTTTTCCAGAATGTTGACACTGTAGGATTCTGTTACCAATAATTGTCTGTTAAAGAGCTTCAGTTTTCTGAGTAATTTCTAGAAGAAATCTATTTGTCCTCACTCTGAGGATAAAACTGAAGGAGTATTATCTACTGAATGCATGCACACCAAACCTGGTTTTCTGAAACAGGAAAACAGTAAGTCTCTAATATAACTCATTATAAGAAAAAAGATAAAGATGTAAATTAACAATAGAAGGAGTGAAAAAGTGTGAATTTTTAATAATAGATGATAATTATAAAACAATTGTTATTGACCATTCAGTCTGCTATAACAACATATTGAAAACAACACACATTTATTCTCATGGTTCTAGAGGCTTGGGAGTTCAAGAACTGAGTGATGTCTGTTATGAGTTTGCTTCTTGGTTCATAGATGATGCCTTCTTGCTTTGCTCTCACACATTGGAAGGGCCCAATAAAGGCACCGATCTTGTTCTTGAGGGCTTGTATCACATGAAATTTAGGAGTGCATAAATATTCAACACTCCGCACTAGTGTTCTAATCACTACCCAAAAGACCTTACTTCTTAATACCATCATCGTGTGGGTTAGAATTTTACCACATGAGTTTTGACAGTACACAGACATTAATGCCTTAGAAAAGATAAAAGGAATAGTTTTTTGTCGGCATCCATGAACAGTTATGGAAATGAATTCTTAGGGTGCAAAAAGCTCCCCAATGTTGAAATTGGGAAGGGTCCGTACTTATTGAATGTGTGCCATAACAATCTTCCTGCACAGAAGCTGCAGCCCCATCAGGACTCACCAGCAAAGTGCTTGAAAGCAAGTTAGGAATTCATGACATCATTCTTAAAGTTAGTATGCTAGAGATGCAAAAAGGAGACAACTATTCCCAAAACATTTGACAAAGTCAGAAAATGAATTAGATAAAAACATGGCAAAGAGATTACAAGGCAGAAAGTACACTCTGATTTTTCCTTGAATGCAAATTTTAGAATCCTAGGCAAAATACTTGCTTTTCAGTAATGTTATTGAAATAATTATCTATATAGACAAACATTATTTACTTCAGAAATGACAGCTTGGATTAATATCCAAACTTAAGTTTTGTTTGAGACCTGTGTTGGGACATAGCAGGTAAAGCTACCACCTGCAATGCCAACTTTCAATTTGGTTGTTGGTTCAAGTCTTACATGTTAATTCATCTGAGAGAATGTGGAAGATGGCCCAAGTGTTTGGAATACCACCTGTGTTGGGCACTGTGAGGACAATCTGGCACATGGGCCCGGTTTGGTAGCCCATTGGCTAAAGCTCTTGCCTTGCATGTGTCGGGATCCCATATGGGCTTCAGTTCATGTTGCAGATGCTCTGCTCCCCTTGCAGCTCCCTGCTTGTGGCCTGGTAAAGTAGTAGAGGATGACCCAAAGCCTTGGGATTCTACACTCATATGGGAGACCTGGAAGAAGCTCCTGACTCCTGGCATTTGATTGACTCAGCTCTGGCCATTGTGGCCACTTGGGAAGTGAGCCAGTGGTTTGAAGAGCTCTCTCTCTGTCTCTTCTCCTCTCCCTAAATCTGACGTTCCAAGAAAAATAAATGACTCTTAAAAAAAATAAAAAAGAAAAGATCCTAGCTCATGCCTTGGCCAGCATTGTTGATTGTGGCCATCTAGACAGTGAAGCAGCAGATGGAATATTTCCCTCTTTATTTTTCCTTCTCTTTGCTCTCTGTGTAACTCTGTCTTTGAAATACACAAATACATCTTTTTATAAAAATCATTTAATATAAGGCATTAATATGAACAAAGAGAAGAAAATTCATACAATCATCTCTATAGACACAGAAAAAAGTTGTCATAAAATTTATTAACCATGTAATAAAAATTGTTAAGAAACGGGCTTCACATGGTAGCCTAGTGGCTAAAGTCCTCATCTTGCATGTACCAGGATCCCATAAGGATGCTGTTTCTAATCCTTGTGGCCCTGCTTCCCATGAAGCTCATTGCTCGTGGCCTGGGAAAGCAGTCGAGGACGGCCCAAAACCTAGGGACCATGCATCTGCCTGCAAGACCCGGAAGAGGCTCTGGCTCCTGGCTTCGTATCGGCACAGCTCTGGCCATTGCGGCCACTTGGGGAGTGAATCAACGGTTGGAAGATGTTTCTCTCTGTCTCTCCTCTTCTCTGTATATCTGACTTTGCAATAAAAATAAATTTTTTTTTAAATGGTAAGAAACAATGAAAGAAAGCCTCTAGGGATCTAAGTTTGTACCAAAAATAAATGCACAACCTTTCAGCATTAGCATAATTAAATGTATGTGATTATAGGATTACTGATTAGATTGTGAATATGAAATGTATGCTTCAAATAACTAAACCATTTTCATAATCTCTGCTGTTGATACCCAGTAAAGCCACTTAGGTATAAAGAAGTCTAAAAAGTTAAAAAAAAAATCTTTAAAGAGGAAAAAGTCCAGTGTTACAATTGATACAAATATGGTGTGGGCAATTTCTACAAGATTAAAAATAATTATGATTAAGATTACTAACTGATTCTAGAAAGATCGTTGAATGTAAGTGCAAATCGTAACTTAGTCATAGTTTTGCAGGTAATTTCACACTAACAGACGATGCTGACTTCAGTTTTTGTCTCATGGGAAAGAGGAATTTCATGAGAACAATGTCAGTAAACAAAGCAAGATTTACCAAAGATATTAAAAACGGAAATGTCCTGCTGCAACAGGATGTGAGGAGGAGGTCAAGCGAGAAAGATACAAGAAAATGGTGCAAGTGGCGTCTTAAGCACAATTTTGATAGAGGAAAAAAAAATATAAAACAACATGTAACAATCCCAGGCCAAAATTCTAATCCTGTCTAGCTTGTTCAGAGTACAGAGGCCTTTAGGAGGGTGTGAGTGGCAACCTTGTCTTCCCATCCTCCCGATAAACTGAAATCTCAGGCACATCTTGCTTTGATTTTGATAGCAGAGTTTTGAGGAAACCTTTTGCATTCTGTGAAAGCAAATTCTTGACAACTAGAATTTATAGAGGTGAAATCCACATTCCAGTAAGAGCTGCATCCCACACCCAGATGTGCTTCTTATGGCAGGACAAGGAATTTGGAGGGCCATGTTTTCCAGTGGAGGAGAAGCAAAAGTCCACATTTTCAAAGGAAAATTTCACCACGGACATGAATCTAATTTTTTTGTGTTAAATTGTAATTTTGAATTTTGAATTTCATGGTACAATTTCATGGAAACTGGGATTTCCCCCCTTGACCCTAACTTTTTATGTATCATTTCTTTTAAATTTTGGAAATGTTGAAAATTTATGATTAAATATCAGATGATTTAATGTCTTTCAAACAGAAGATATTGAAGACAGAGAGAATCATGAGAAATATATTACGTCATTGAAATGAATTAAATGAAACCCAACTAGATTCAGGGATATACCATGTTCTTGGATTGGAATGCACACTATTGTAATATAGTTTCTTCTCCCTAATTAGTGTAACAAATCAACCAGATCTATCCCCAAGATCAGTTGGAGGCAGACTCGGGAGTCTTTATTCACTTGATGATGCCGACCAGTATACTGTCCCATTCCTCCCCACGTGGAAGAGCAGCCCCAATTAGCTGTGTTCAGTAATTAAGCAGTGATCATCCAGTCAAATAGCAGAGCACTGGCACATGATGCAAATTGTTCAACAAACCAAGCTTGCATCAGTGCACAACACAAATGATCCAATGGGTTGTAGTGCCGTGGGACACAGATGCCCAGTTTAAGCATCATGGGCTTAAGCATCATCATTAAACTATCCAATCAGTAAGAGTTGCATCCCATCTCATAGTAAACAACAGAACCAGGCAAACAAGTCCTTCCAGTACTATTTACAGAAAACAGTTTGGGTCAGATTACTGCCTAAGCTATAAAAGGAAAGCCAAGGTCTCATACTTGAATGATATATCATTTTGTGATAAGCACTCTCAGTTATCTTTCAGGACTTTCTAATAACCCAAAATTATGCCAATGGTCAACTTATGAACATGTCCCAGGAACGTTTCAAAAGACCTAGCCTTACTGTTGCCATGTTCTGTTGTGTGGGCTGCAACTTTAGAGCTATAGCTTTAGTGAAATCTCAGTAAAATCCATGTGTATTAAAAAAGGCACGTGTTGGGCTTGGCAGCGTGGCCTAGTGGCTAAGGTCCTCGCCTTGATCCCATATGGCTGCTGGTTCTAGTCCCGGCAGCTCCACTTCCTCTCTGTCTCTCCTCCTCTCAGTATATCTGACTTTGTAATAAAAATAAAATAAATCTAAAAAAAAAAAAGGCACGTGTTTATGTAGATTCTAAAGTATATTGGAAAATGCAAATGATAAAGATAGCCAAAACAGATCTTAGGAGATGACAATAAAAAACGTTGTAATTCTTTTGAGATTTAGAAAGCCATATGAAGATCATGGGTTATAGCTAAAACATGTAAAATGATGGAAATAGACACTCAGGCCTCTATGGTAACTTTACTGGTGACCTAGGTAATGACAGTGTTGTTGGGAATACAACATGAAACATGGCAGCAGCCTCGTTTCTTGTCTCACACAGAAGAAGAATTTTCATGCAGACAAACTTTAGTTTGCAAAGCAAAAAACTTGTTAAAGGAGGGCCAGTGGCTCTTACCCTAGTGGCAGGAGAGGATCCAAGGGAGGAAAGACCTAAAGAAGTGGTAGAAATTGTGTCCCAGAAACAAAAAGGTGAGACTCATGGCTCCCCCTTTTCATCCTGAAGATAAGCTGAAAACTAAAGCACCATTCCTTTGACAGTGACACAGAGATGAGGTTAGCATGAGCCATGGCTCCTTGCTTTTGATATGGCAATAGCTCTCAGAGATGGGAATTGATAAGACATGTTGATTTTGTCCCTTTCTTTCCTCCCCAGAGGGAGAAATGCTTCAGGAAGGGTATGGAAATATGGAAAATCCCAGTTTTACATTTTAAAGGATAATTTTACCAAGGAGAAACACAATTTTATACTTTAAAGATAACTTCACCAGGAGCCAGGAACTCATAAATTACATTTGTGAATATTACGTATCACAGAACAAAGATGACTTTTCTATTACAGATGACAGATGATCTCACCAGTATAATTTTGAGTCACAGAAGCCAAACACAAAGGCAGAAATTACTGATATAATAATTCCTGTTCCCCAGCTTGGTTAGGAGAGGCACAAATTAATGGTCTTTTCAAAGTTTGATATAAGGAAACTAATAACAAACACAAAACTCAGTGGCAATAACTCAAGTTTATTCAGTGGCCAGAGAATGGAGAAGTGGAAACCTAGTTTGTGAATCAACTTTCAGCAAGTTGAGGGCTGAGGAATCATTGAACAACAGAAAGGTAGAGCTGGGATAGTCATGTCTTTTCCTGGATTCTGTGGGGCTCTCTCCCAACTTGGGTGCCATGCTTTTCAGTCCTGCTGTGGTCTTCATTTCCTGTCAGGATTGCTGAGAGGTACCTGATGTATCATGGAATTCTAATTCAGTGAAGTTGAAGGTCTCCTAGAGGTCACTCAGGGAGCCTCATTTGGTCTAGCTGATTCAGGCTGGCTAAGCCTCGGAACAGTTTTGGACCGCAAAGCATCCTGTTGTGTAAGAGAAACATTGGTAGGATGAGGGTAGCAGTCCTGCGGGCACTGCCTTAGGTAACGGACAGGCCTTCTCTGTGATCTCAAAATCCCAAGCCCAGGAATGCTCAGGACAGCAATTCTTGATCAGCTCAGCTAGCTGTGAATCAATCCTGGCTCTGTCCATTGCTGTATGTTCCTGGACAGTGACTTAATATTTCTGCACCTCTGATTCTCTCCTTCGGTAGGGAATAAGGTAGTTTTGTTGCTATTAGGAGTAGTTATATGGTCCTAGATGATGCATTTGGGTAGTGCTTTGGAATGGAGTGATATAAAGATAAGGGAATCCTTACTCCTTGCTGCTTGGAACATAAAACCTACGCAGGTATCTAGAAACCAGCATGACAGAAGGTAATTAGGTTGTAAAATGCACAGGCTTGGATCCCAATTTCATGGTTTTGGGTGTATATAACCTAAGGACATTTTTAAATGAATATGTGACATTGTGGGATAGAGCATTTGTTGGAAGGTTTATTACAACAGGAATGAACATTGCTACATATTTTGAGGGGAGATATTGGTTTCAGAATTAGCAGACATTCTGGATGTCTGTTATTGGGCTGTAGGCAAAGTGAGCAGAGACCCATCATGAATTAGTTTGTAGCAGTTAGAGAATAAGTTGCACACAGTAACACTGGCAGAAGTCGGAGACCTTGTATCATTTATTTGAATAAAAACTAAAACAAATATTAGTAATTTTCAAGGACTGGAGCAAACAAAACATTACAGATAAAACACATTAAAATCACTAGTTCTAATGGGGGAGACTAGTTCTAATAGGGGGGGACTAAAATAATGGCAGTAATAAAATAAGAACAGTAAGTAAACAAGGCAAGGAAGAAGGGTGTCAGTAGGCTGTAATTTGATGGTTAATGCGAAATCACGAAACCTCTGAATAAGTCGAACATGAAATTAAACAGAATGCAAGTTATGTAATACTTTCCTCATGAAAAGATTTTCTGAGGATTCAACAAAGTGTTATTTTAAAAGCACTTTGAAGTGCTATTTGAATAGCCCCTGGAAAATAACTCTTCAGTAATTGCTGAATCCTGTTTAATCCCTTCTGCATCTAACTTGGTTGTGTCTATAGATGTTTGAATTATAAAGCCAGTCTGAAAATGAGTCACATCTGGAAAAAATGTTGCACCCTTTAAATTGCTCGTTTATCTGCTTTATTGTGTTCCCAAATTAGTGATTTTATTTTATCTTATTCCCATCTCATGTTCTCATTTATGCATTCTTCTCTCTTTATGTTTGTAAGGATTTCATATCTTTACAGGTAATTGCATATACCTTCAGATGGTCCCCCAAATAATAAGGAACATTTGTTGAGAGAATGAGGGATTCTGGTCAAAGTAAATGAATGAGAAAGTTTTAATTCACAAGGGTTCACATTCATTTAGGCCTGTCATATCTTACAGAGGAAAATCATTGACCAGATAGGAGCAGTCAGGCATGATATTAAACAGCTGAGCGTGTCAACATTATCCCCTTGTCATCATGGAGTTGCACTCGATACGTTCCTGCTTCATCTGCTGGTATTGTGTGCATTTTCATCCTTGTTAAATTGATCTGTTTTTTTTCACTAATGTAATTATCAAGATTATCTGCCAAAATGCAAAGTTAAGCTGGAACCATCCATAGAGTTATAGCTCTTAGCATATTTGACTTAAATATTAAATACATTTACTTTGTAAAGTAGGTTTCCATATGCGAGGAATGCTATTTTTACTATTTATGGGCACATGGTAGAATTGGTTGTACTTACTAAAAAATAGCAGCTTTCATTGCAACTTCCTGAACTTGCAAGAAGAAATAATCAGACACAGGTTCATTTGTGGTGTGGGTGTGAAAGGCAGTGGTTGTGCTCAGCAGCTTAACATCAGTAAATATAAAAAAAAATCACCAAAATATTAATAAAGAACAACTTATTTTAATGTTTCCCCCTAATATAGAGAAAGCAAAGGGCCAAGAACTTCTAGTGTATAACTGAAGTCACAGAATAGAAATACTAAATGGTCAGAAAAGAAATTCATTGTCACTTTTCATAAGACATGCTTTTGTTTTTATTTCACAAGGCATGGAAGTATTTTGTTCAGCAAAATTAACAGGAAATACATTTTTTAGTGGAATCTTTCATTCTGAAAATTAAATATATGTGTATATACATGTATATGTATATATACATATATATGTATATATACACAAATTAATATGTATATATGCAAATAGCTATTATAACATATATAGAGATAGTTATTGTAACAAGTATATATCTTTACTCCGTAATCAGCTGCAATGGCTGGGGCTGAGCCAATCCAAAGCCAGTATCCTGGAGTTTCCTCCGGGTCTCCCAACGCTGGGTGCAGAGTCCCAAAGCTCTGGGCCGTCCTCGACTGCATTCCCAGGCCACAGGCAGGAAGCTGTATGGGAAGTGGGGCTGCCAGGATTAGAACCGGCACCCATATGGGATCCTGGCACGTTCAAGTCGAGGACTTTAGCCACTAGCCCACCACACCACTATGCCGTGCCGATAGTCTATTCTTAATCAAAGATCATCATGTATCTAATGTCTTTCTGATTTGTGGCACCAAAATTTGTGTTATCTTAAGAAGATATTTGCCAAATGATTAAGTGTGTTCAATCATTGGTTATTAGTTTACGTATTTTGCAGCTTAAAATATTATGAGTCTTTTAAAAACTGACTGATATTTTAAGGATGGAGAAAGCTAATGAATAAAGTACTTGTAGCAGTACGCTCTTTCCCACTGAGGGATGAAGAGATTGTAGCCTGTGTGTGCAAGATGAATGCATATATTATGAAAGTTTAACATTAAAGAGTTGAAAAAGTATTTCCCATTTGTTAAAGTCATATTTGCTTTTTCAGTTTTCCCTTGATTTTTCTTTAAAGATATCATATTTATTATTCAAATAAAATGTAGTCAAATTCTTCTAAAATTTTTAACATAAAATTGTGAAGAAAAGTATTAGATGAGTCACAATTTTAACCCTTGATTATAATTTTATAGTCAGTCCCTTTCAAAATTTTGTCCTTATTTTAAAAATTATTAGAGCCCCGCAGTGTGGCCTAGCGGCTAAAGTCCTCACCTTGAAAGCCCCGGGATCCCATATGGTCGCCGGTTCTAATCCCGGCAGCTCCACTTCCCATCCAGCTCCCTGCTTGTGGCCTGGGAAAGCAGTCGAGGACAACCCAAAGCTTTGGGACCCTGCACCCGCGTGGGAGACCCGGAAGAGGTTCCAGGTTCCCGGCATGGGATCGGCGCACATCTGCCCGTTGCGGCTCACTTGGGGAGTGAATCATCAGACGGAAGATCTTCCTCTCTGTCTCTCCTCCTCTGTGTATCTGACTTTGTAATAAAAATAAATCTAAAAAAAATTATTAGATTAATATTATGTAGCTCATGTCTTTTGCAGTTATGTATATATGTATATGACTTCTTAGTAACTTATTTCAGATATGTTAATCGATTAGCTCCTTTGGATGCTAATGGTCACTTGTTCATATTTTAACTGTTTACAAGCAACATTTGCAAGTCATGATTAATTTTATGTCTGTTTTTACATACACAATTTCCAATGGACATTTCTGGAAAAAAAGAACTCAATATAGGTTTTTTCATATTTATTAGAACATTGTTTCATTTGAAGTTCATTAATTTAAAACTCTCTTACCCATAGTAGAGAATTCCTTTTTTGTTACAAACTTGCAAAATTCTCTTTTAGAGATTTTTATATTTCTATTGCAAGTATCCCTTTTATAAATTTCCTCTTATCTAACTGTGAACTTGTTGGGGTTATTATACTTTCTGCTTATTACTGTAAATGAATCCTTATATTAAGTTTTACATTGCTATAATTTTTAACATATATCTTAAAAGTGATTGGCTTTTACTTTAGCAATATTTTTTACCTTTAGACATTTTTCTGTTTAATTCTTTACAGTAAATTGTTTGGGTTAGTTTTGATTGTTTGCATAATTAGAGAACTTTTTCTCATTCTCAAAGTAGAATTATGTTCATCGCATATGTATTTTTCCTACTTCACATGCTTCATATAGTACATTTAATACAATTATATTTTTCATATTATATTGAGCAATGTGGTGTGAGATAAATACCTTTGTGTTTCTCCCTAGTATTTTTTATATTATCTGTATATTAATTTTGGCCCACTGATTTAAACTGTACGTGATATATTATGTTACGATCACACTACTTCTTCAGTCTGTTTCTCCAGGGTCTTTCTACACGTTAGTGTGTTGCTGAACTATGACCATCTTTTTTCCTTATTCACTGCCGTCTTTCTGTTTACCTGCCATCTCCATTCTACCCTGCTTCCTCAATCTGTTTCCTGTTCTGCCTTATCCTTTCTTCAAATTTGCTTCTCTCCTCTCGTCTGCTTCTATCTCTTTTTTCATCCCCCTTTCTACTTTCTTCCTTCTTCTTCAAACCATGATTTAAATTTTTAGTTCATATTTAATAGTATTTAAAAAATATTTGTGTAGTTATTTGAAAGAGTGACTGAGATGAGGCATGAATGCGAGAGTTTGTGGGAGTTTTATATCCATTGCTTCTTGATAGAAATGTATCCTCTGGGTCTGTGAGGTCAAAACCAAGAGACAGCAACTGGATCCTGACTCCTCACATGGGTGTCAAGGCGCCCAGTTATTTGGGCCTTGTTCAGTCTTTCCTGGTACATTTTCAAAAAGCTGAATGGGAAACAGATTAGTGGGGCCTTGAACTGATGTGCAATATTGGATGCCAAAGTCCCAAGCAGTGGCTTGACCTGCTGTGGCCCCAATGCCAGCTCCTGATAATAGTTGCTAATTTACTAAGCACCTCCACCATTGTATCTTCATGAAGTAAGGATATAAAAATTAACGTTACATGGATCAGAGTAATACCCAAGACAGTAAAATTCTTAGACTCAGAGCAAAACATACATGAAAAATTTTTGACATTTGTTTTAACAATATTTTGATGGTAGAGCAGATGTGACACTGAAAGAACACCGTGGCAAGAATATGGCAGCCTAAGTTTATAGTAAGGAGTTAATGGTAAAGTCCCCACTTTCATCATGCAGGATTGGAGGGATGGTGATAAATCAACCAGAATTAACAAATGCATACATAAGATCCCTAGTGGTTGTGGTAAACATCATGCTATAAATAGTAAAGACAACCTTGTGAGAGAGTTATGCAAGTTATTCTATTATAGATAAGTTAATGAAGGAGAAATTCTTCCTTTGACAATTGCTTTGTGAGGAGACATTGCCTTGGATGCTGGATACTGATCAACCAAAGCCTGGGACTATGGGATTATCGTTTTGTTTTGCATTAAGACATAATTGCAGAGTTTTAAGAGAAGGGAAAACATTATCTGGGAAAAAATTCATGCAACAGCTTTGTGGAAAATGAATAATATAGGGGGTCAGGATGATTAATTCATTAATATAGGTGTCTAAGTGAGATATGATGGTGGATGGGAGTATGGTAATGACCTGGAGATGAAGAGGAGTTAGAGGATTTATGATCTGTTTTGAAGAACATATTGACAGAACAGGTTGACAAATGATTGCAGAGAATGAAAGAATTAGGTGAATTGGAATTTTAAATGTTTTGCTTGAGCAATTGTGTGGATGGCTTGGTCATTTAACTTACAGAAGGAGAGAGGGATCCATTTGGGTAAGGGTGGAAATTAACTCTACTGATTTGGGTATGAAATGCCAAGTAATAATCTAAGCACCAATGGTGAGTAGTTAGCTGCTATTATCTTAATTCAAAGGAAAGTTAGAATTACAGACAAGTAATAGTAGTAACATACAATTAGCAGTGTTTTGTAAAAGCCCCTGCCGTCACCAGCAAGAGTGTATTCACAGACATGTTCTGAGCAGCTCTCATAGTAGAAGCAGTAGCTGAACAGACTTTAGAGTCAAAGCCTAACACATTGTAAAAGTGTTTTGTTCTTTAAACTTGTATCACATATTTGCCTTATAGAATGTTTTTTTTCCTGTTTTCTGAATGTCCTCCTGGTAATGTGTCTTTACATACGCTAAGTATCTTGAAATTATGTTATCCTTCTGTGTGAGTGGCTTATTCAAAGTGATAAATGTTAACCTCTCTCATAATTAAATCACTTTCCATGATTACTCATTTCTGCAGATAATAGCGAATGTAACGTTGTTCTGGTCTGGATAATGAGTGATAAACACCCCCATCGCACCAAATCTGTAAGGTTCTCACATCTCTTACTCTTTATGAAATTCTATCATGCATGCATTTCTGTATCTCATTCATGTTTACAGTATCTATCAGCCTAAAGCCTCTGAAATCACTCTATCAAATGAGCATGACATACAAAGTGATTCCTGTACATGTAAATACCACAAGATGACGACAGCAATAGTTAGCGTCTCTTGGTTCCACAGAGCCCGGATACTGTTCCATGTGACCAGAACAAACCACACAATTCTTGTCACCTTCAGGAGATACCTGCATATTTTATTTTAACCATCACAGTGAAACAGTGAGGTAAGTGCAACAGATACCATACTATGAGTGATAAAACTAAAAGCAAACAGGAATATAGTAGGTGACCTGGACCTCATGTTTACTGGAGAGCAGTGCTGTGACCAGAAAACAGCAAAACTTCTAACCTGCAGTAGAGATAATCTCTAGAATAAACACTACAAAATAGGAACTAATAGGGACTCATTTAAAAGTATAGAAGGCTTACTATACATAGTTGTGAAGTAAAAATGCACACATGTGACAGGCCTAGTTCTGCCACTTTGATTAGGTTTATGTCAATGAGAAAGCCGTATTGCATATGCTGAAAATGTAAAGGGAGATGATGGATTGCAAAGCTTATGAGTTAGATCACCGTAAACAGAATGATGACAAGCTAGAACAGGACGTAGCAGAGGCGAGTGAAAAAGCAAGTGGCAAGATGTGAAGATGAAAACAGAGGCTTGAGTCTGTTTACTGATAGCCCTCTCTGGCTTTGCAACAAGTGAATACTTAATTCCAAAGTTCCTGGTTAACTGAAGAAACAAGGAGGGAAAATGCTTGGTTGGATCTCTGTGTTAAATAATCACAGTGCAATGGCTCAGTGGCTAAATCTTCACCTTGCGTGTGATTCCTTATGGGTGCCCGCTCATGTCTCAGCTGCTCTACATCTCATACAGATCCCTGCTTGTGGGCTGGAAAGCCTTTGGACCCTGCACTCACATGGGAGATCCAAAAGAGGCACCTGGCTCCTGAGTTCAGAATGGCTCAGCTTCACCGCTGAGGCCATCTGGAGAGTGAACCAGTGGATGGAAGATCTATCTCTCTGTATCTCCTTCTCTTTGTAAATCTGATCTGCATTTACAATAAAAATAAATAAATCTTTATAAAAACAAACACCACGTTGTAGTCATTGTGAATACTGGATTGAAGAAACCATGATTAGAGGCAGAGAGTTTATATAGCAAACTGACCTATGGGATTACTGACCTCGTCTGTTTGGAGATCAGTGAAATTCTATTGATAACAATAGAAAATTTACATTCTGTTAAACAATAGAAAATTCATATTACTTTTGCCTTTAGAGAATGATGCTACAAATATATTCAAATGTATGAGGAGTTTCAGTATTATTTGAAATAGGAAATGACTATTGAAGTTGGTTTTTGATGTTATGCTAATGGCTAATTAATGATGAACTATTCATATTAATGGAATGCAAAATAATATGAGGGCATATGTATAATTAAATAAATTAATTTAAATATTTTCATTAATAATAAAAACCAACAAGGATGATCAGAGAAGACACAAAGGAAGTCACTTGTAGCTTTGAGATAATAGGCTTGATAATTATTCAGATAAATAAGGGTCATAAAGTTCTTAGATTGTCATTTGTTTTTGCAACTTGAAGAATACGTTAGCTTCTGGGTTAGTGTACTCTTTGTTTATGGATGCATCCACCACTTGTACCGTATGAATATAAAATGAGTGATTAACATAAATTTTCAAGCAAAGGGCAGTGATCCCCTCCACTGTTATTATCTGGTGAGTAGGTTTGCCTGAGTTAATGCGGTTGGATTGACAACATGTCACAGAGGAGATCTAAGGGAGGAAATACATGTCAGGTCACATCTAGGCAACAAAGGAGATACTGACGCTTTCAAGGCTGAAATCAGCCCACTTTCTTCCTTGAAGCCAGTCCTTTGCTCACTTCGCAAAGAGGAGGACTAAAGCTCCAGGAAATGTAGAGCTGTCTCTTCTGGTCTGCACCTTAATTCTTTGAAAACTCATTAACTCACCTTTATCAGAGCATCAATCTGATGTCATACTGTAGCATTTTCCAAAGTGCTTGTGTATGTAAGAACTTACTTTTTCATTATTTGTTATTTAATCATAATTTTATTTAAAAATGAATCTTGTGTCTCTAGTATGTACAATTTGGGGAATGCAGTGATACTTTCCCACACTGCCCTCCCTCTTTCCCTTGTTGCCATGCACCCTACTCCTTCCATGGATAAGAACATTGATGCTATGGTCACGATATTGGTGGCACATTCAGCCTTAAGTTCCTGTTACAACCTTCTCCCTGAAGGCATCACGAATTCTCAGTGGGCTGCCATTGACATCTTTAATAGGGAAAGAAGAAATTATTCCTGTTTTCCTAAATGCAGCCTGAGATCAATGTATTCCCACCTAACCAATGTGTCTCCTTCTTCCTTGAGAATGAACCAGGCCCTCAACTCTTCATTATCAGCTATGAGTTCCACAGGGGTTCGATAGTGTCATTCGGTAGCCATTTTGGGTTCTCTGTGAGTAGATAACATAGTGCTAAAGAACTTCCAAAGTGAAAGAAAATACCCCAGTTCATATGTATCTGTTTTTCCTCTACCTGAGTTAATATTTAAATAAAGTTAGTATGTGTCAAGTCCGTTCTGAGTCCTTGCTTATATTCCTCTTATCTTTGAGGAGTTAACTAAGTATTGTTTTGAAGCTATAGTTGAAATATCATGGTTGTGCCTGTTCTGGTTGCATACATAAATACAGATATACACTGTGTTTTAATTACTTGATACTGACATGTATTTATAAGCTTGTTAGACTGAGTTGGTTATTTAAGAGTTGTGTCTATTTCTTTATTGCTAGTTAAGTGTGGTTCAGTAATAAAAGGATACGTTTTGAACATGAGCGATTCTCATAAGATGCTATATTTATCCAGGTTATGATAGATCACAGCCAATGGAATTAGATTCAGTGTGAGGTGATACTCTTGGCCATACTGTACATTCCTGTGGACACTGCTTAAGTAACACACATTTTGGATTTTTATTTATCTTGTGTTTTTTTTCAAGGCAGGTATCTTAATTTTGGCCATTTTTGTTATATGTAATTGTGTTTATTGTTTTAGTAACTGACATGAATTTTAGTTATTTGAATATCCTATTTTATGTAGGGCCAGTTTAATGCTTTTGAACTATTTTTTAATGAACCCTATTAATTATTTAATATTTGATCATTTCAATATGTCTTTGCAGTATTGGTTTCAAGCTTAATTATTCTGGGCACAGAGACCATATTGTCAAAATTTTTAATATCTGAAAGTTTGAGATTGCACAATTTAATCTACTTTAGTAAATGTTCAAATGTATACTTTAAACAATATGTACTATACTCTTGTTTGCACTGTTTTTAATCTCACAGATGAAATCAAATTGAACCAGTTTGCATTCTGTAAATCTTTTCTGTCATGACAATAACGTTTTGAGTTGGAGTCTTTGGCAGGTGGTTAACGTTAGGTACTGTCGTCAGTGTGGGACATCCATGGTTGGGTACTGATGGTCTAGCAAGTGGCCACCCACATGCTTTCCCCTTTGAGGCCCTAAGCTGCCTCCTAACTCTGCCACCAGGAAGGGTATCATTAGATGAGAGCTTTTGAACCTTCCTAACCATGAGCTTAGTGTCTTGCTCTTAAAAAGTTGTACTCAGCTTCAGCTATTTCATGATAATAACTAAAAGTGGACTAAAGTGTAAGAACACTTAGGATAGTTTAATGTTTTTATCAGATTCACACTTTTATCATCAGGCAGAGGTTAATTTAGTATCTCAATGTAACTGTATGCTTTGTTTGACTGTATAATATATGCAATGTTTGGCTGTATAATATTTGCAGCATATTTTTTCCAGACTCAAAAATCTCTCTTCAGTCACTAGCTCATTTCCATTTAGAAAGTACTCTTTTGTCTGGGTTTAAAATCTGTCATCTTGCCATTTGTTTTCTATTTGTTCCTCTTGCTCTTTTATTCTTAATTTTTCATTTCTTGACTTCTGTTTAATTAGTTACTTTAATAATTCATTTTGGTTTTTACAACTGGCTTGGCACATTGTTATTATTTTTGTAATTAAGCTTTGTTTTCAACACACACCATTGATTTATTGTAGTCTATTTTAAACTAGTACTTTCAGTTCTCAAAGAATCCAAGAAACTTTCTGCTATTTAGCTTTACTTTCCTAGCCCTCCAGCCTGTTGTGCTATTTTGTCGTATATTTTAATTCACATATGTTATAAACCCTACAGGAAAAGCACAGCTTGCAATGGCTAAAAAAACCCACATAATATAACTCTATAAAGATAACTTAGTAAGGCTGTGTCCTGCACATTTCTAGGAGACATATTCAGTAAGGTATAAGCAAAACTGCTCAGTGTCAATCCTCAGTGTAGTCATAGGCATAGAAAGATTCCGTGAGAACTTCCCAGTTGTAATGATGAATTTTTATATTGTTCAGGATGCTTTAAAAAGTATGGTGTTAATTGATTCTTAGCATAGAGCTTTGTTTAATCAGTGGTTTGATGTATTAGGATAAACCTCAGATTATGGTGCTGGCCTGCTGTTTTAGAATGCTTGTGTCTAATTCAGTCTGTTCTATTTTTGATTTCGTTCCCTGATAACGTATGTGGGAAAGCAACAGATTGTCCCAAGTTCTCATGTCCCTAACACCTATGTGGGAGACCTGGATGGAGTTCCAGGTGACCATTTGAGGAGTGAAGCAACAAGATGAACACACACACACACACACAGTCTCTCTGTTTCTCTCTCTCTATCATTTTGGCTTGTAATAGAATAAATGTTTAAAGAAACAAACACCCTACTCGTTTCCAAGTTCATTTTTTTAAACATACAACCATTTTAGTGCTGTTCAAGTATGATTGTTTAGGCGGAATGATTAGTCTGCTGTTTCCGCCTTTGCTTTTGGCTGTTTCTAGTTTACAACCCTGTATGTCAAGAGGTCAACTGTGTATTTACTGAGCGTTCCAAATCTTGTTCTGTTCCTCACCAAGCTTTATCTCACTCATGTGGTTGACATCTCAGTTGTTCGAAATTTGGCAATATCTTCTGTGCATTATTTTCCCAATTAGTAGGTGGCAAAATAGTTACGTAGATATGTTTATAAACTTTTTTATTAGATCTTTTTTCCTTGATGTCAGTTTTCAAATATGTTTTCATTTTATATTCTCAGTATCAACTGTGACAATGCCTTCCTAGAATGAAAGCACAGAACTGAATTGTATGCGTGAAAAAAGGTGTTGGTAATACAGTAGCATTTTTCAGCCCAAGCTAACTTTCAAGACTGCTTTGCCAATGGGTTCATGTGTAGACACAAGGTGACTGTAGCTGAATGCTTCATTAAGCAATGGGGGTTGTGTGCCAGTGGCAATATATCAGGGATTAATTGTCAGTTAGTAAGCAAATTAGGTGGCAATCAAGGTTACACAAAAATTATATTATCTTAAGAATAAATGTTAGTTGGAAAGGCATAAATGAACTGATAATCAGGTGGGAAGACATAATAGCAAAGGAATGTGTTTCCTTAAACAACTTTTGTAACCAACTGAATTTTAATAAGGTATTACTCCTGGTCCATAAAATTCTGCTGAAAAATAATGAAACCTGCAAGGGTGATTGTTACAATCTGTAGACACCCTCAGGGGCTCAGTGGGAGATCCAACATGCCTTGTACCTGCCTCTCCTACTATTTACAAACATAATTAAAATGAAAATGAATATGCTGCTTGACTGCTACTGTAACAGCAAGGACTGTGAGAAGAATTCTGTTTATTCTGTGTCAGGGTGACCTTTGTGAATTTCACTGTTGCTGGAAAACTCAGACTGAACAACATTCTTATGTCTGCAAGAAAGGTTTCAGTGTCAAACAGGCTCCTTTCATGGTACTGCTTGGAGATGTATTGTCTTTTTTGACTTGTATTTAGCTTACTTTGCTTTTTTTTAAAAAAAACACCCATGAGCAACTAACGTTTATGACAAATGGCATGATAGAAGATTGAATATAATTTACCAACAATTGTTGACTGAAATTCAAGTACGCTTACTGCTTAGTTTTATGTAACCGTTTGGAATCACTTGTCCATTTTCCTTTTTTTCTCTGTAAAAGTATAAACCAAATCTAAAAAGTTCCTAGGTGTGCGTTTTACATCCTGTGGCTGTGTTGGTATTTGCAGCATTTGTTAGAGAGGCAGAAGTCTTTTTACCTTTCAACCCATTACAGAATGTCATTTTTCTGCTAACATACTCATCAATATAAAGGCATCAGGTTTCCTGATATGTATGATAAGCATTTGGTTTGGAAAGTTACAGATGCTCTTGAACAGTGAAATTCAGACTTGTCAAGGAGATTGAGAATGAAAACTCACAATTTGTAAACAGTTTTTATTCATGGTTGGAATTGTGTCCCCAAGATTTCTGCCGGTGGAAATTAGGAAGCTTTTTAGCCATGTGTCCTTGTCCCTAAGACAGTTTGTAGTTTTTCAGAAAGGCTTGCAGACATTTGGGATCTACTGATGACCCAGGACTCCAAAGATCGGGGTTTATCTGATTCCTCCAGCTGTCAGATCAGCAGCAGTCAATCAGAAGTGGACTGTCAGTGCAGGTTGTTGGATAGGACAACAGCTGTTTGGAAATTCTAATTAAGCATAAACGTATGTTTAGTAATCCAGAAAAAGAAAAAAAGTTGGATCAATATATTGTAGTTTAATTTAGAGACACATTTTATCCTGGTTTATGCTTTATCACCTGGAAATCTGCTCTATGGGCTATTCCAGTGATGCTGACATGGTGGCTTCCTCCCTGGCTTAAAAGGACGTGCGGTATTCTCATGGACATTATCTCCTTTGAGATCTGCCATGATCTGGGAAGAAAGTCATGAAAACTATTATTATGTCCCTTGATAGACAGGGTAATATAAAAAAGAGAGAGACACAGTTCAGGTTAGAGTCTATTCTAGAAGTAAAGTGAAAGTGATTGCTTTGATTTCATGCTGCAATGTTCTAATCAAAAGGCAGACTTGAACTGATGCCTCCACAGAAGGACAATACCAATTTTACAGTACGTAATCTCCTGCTTGAAAGTGGTGACTTGAAATTGCATAGCTGAAACACTAAGATGTGGTTTTAATGGGTGTATTATTACCATTTTTTTTGTGAAAAACCTTGTATTCAAAGAGTATTTGCAAGTTGTGTACCTTTGAGTACCTCTTCTCTTCTGAGTACTCTGAATGGTGAGATGCTTATAAAAGACATGTCATCTGTTCCCTTAGAGCTTTAATTCAGAGCTCCTCGGTTAAATAACTGAGTGCTATTAATGAGTATCACTTTTATGTTACACCATATAAGTATCACTCAAAATACCATCTTCATCAATATGCAGCCATTAATATAAATGTGTGTAATAATTAGTGACACATTTTGTCATGCAATTAGCAAAATTATTAAAATTATTACTATAATTTAACTGTTAGAATTTAAAATGTGTTAAATTGATGTGACAATAGATACCCAAAGAAGAGATAACAGTAAGCGGAAGGACGAAAGAAAATCTACTGTTTTGTGTGAAGAACACAGATGTTTTTGGTGTCCATCTGCCTCTTGCAACAAATGTAAATGCTTTCCCCCCATGCTTTTTGATGGTGTCGAGATAGCATTCTTCTTGATTAGAACTGGTTTCTGAACTTTATTTTTTGTGTCCTTTATGTTTGCATTAAAATGTGTGCTATTAATCTCCCACTGTCTTAAATTTGGAGACCTCACCAATCTATAAACATTGATGTGTGGCTAGGAAATAGAATTTTAAATTTCTGATAAAAACTTAAGTGTTGGCTTGCAGTCATACGTGCAGTTATTGTGTTCATAAAGCACATGCATATAGTTTCTGCTATGTGGTATGGTGGTATGCAAGGGCTATGATTTTTTTTTATTTTTAAGATTTGCATGATATGGTTCCAAGGGCACAGAGATTCTCTGTCGTACCCAATACCCCTCCACCACCTCTTTTTTTCTCCATATTATTATAGCAGTAGAGTCCTTCAGCAGTGGTCACAAGTCCAACAATTGCTGTCTAGTGATAACTGTATCGTGACATTGTAGGTATTGACAGTGATAGAAGATGTAGTATCCTATTATGTTTATCATTACACTAATAGCTAGTGGGAGCTGTACTTTAGAAAACAATTTTAAAGGCTGACTAAACAGTCAAAAGGTTGCTATATCAAAAAATGGTTTAATAAGTTTAGCCACTGAAAATTTTTACGAAGCTATTATTTGCTAATAAAGTGCAGTGCAAATGATTCATGTGTAAACCACACCAGGCATGTCAGTGTGTGTTCACTGATGTTCTTGGTAACTACAGTAACATTTTCAAAACAGAAGACTTCGGACTGTAATTCTAGGGAGATGGGATTCCTAGCAGTTACTGAGGAAGTAAATGATCTTTGCATCAGAGAAGAAAGATGCAGCTGTGACACAGAACCAAGTTTACATATTTACCCTGTGTAAAAGCTTGTGTCATGAAGCAACCTTAACTGCACAAGAGATGGCAGTTAGCGTCTAATTACTTTTACTTTTGCCTCTGAGAACTTTCAGCCTTGTATTACTATAGTTAATTTGCCAGTGTTATTTTCTTAAATAAATCTTTAGGCCATCAGAAATATACCTACATTATTTGGGGCTTTTTCCTTTTCCATAGGATAACTTTGCATTTTTTCCCCGCTTTTCTCAGACAAGCACATATGGCTCACATGTCCTTGAAGGAAAACATTTATGAAGGTTTTCTGGAGTATATAACTCTGCTGAGTACTTTGAGTCCCGACTCTAATTTCCCTTCAGCCTTCTTGTTCAACATTCGCTTGACTCTAATCTTTCAAATTTCCCTCAAATCCTCCACCTGCTATGTATCATCTTTAATGTGTCGCATGTGCTGTGTGTCACCGTAATTAAAACCTCAAACCACAGTTTCTGTCCACCATCACAAACTGCCATCTCAATTATGCTCTCCTGATTTCCTTCTTATGCTTAAGAACTTTGAATTCAAAGGGAGCATGTAATACAATTCCTTCATGGGATCACGTGAGTTGTTAGAGAATTTCATACCTCCTTATCAAAATATCAAATTTCCTTTCTTGTTATTTTGGTGATTTCCAAGGTGCACTTAGAAGGCTTTATGTGTAGGGTGGGTGTGTGTGTGTGGGTGTGTGTGTGTGTGTGTGTGTGAATGGTGCTTTAGGTTGTATCCCAATTCCCACATTGAATATTTCTATCATTAAAATTTTTTAAGATTTATTGATTTCTCACTGGAAGAGTTACAAAGTGAAAGAGACACAAAGAGAGTTTTCATCCACTGATTCACTGCCCAGAGGGCCACAGAGGCCAGAGCTAGACCAACTGAAGGTCAGGATCCAGGGGTTGCTTCTGGGTTTCCCACATGAGTGCATTAGCACAAAGCCTTGGGGCCGTCCTCTGCTGCTTTACCAGGCCATTAGCAGGGAGCTGGATAAAAGACAGAGTAGTAGGGCCTCAAACTGGTGTCCATAGAAGATGCTGGTGCTGCAGGTGGGAGATTAGCTCACTGTACTACTGTGTCAGGTCCTAAAATGTCTTTTTAAATCAGCAAACACCTAATTAGATAAAAACCAGCATGTAAAAGTAGTTTGTATATGATTTCATATGTCCTACGATACTTGAGAGCATCAGTTTGAACGATCCAGTCACCTTCCTTCTCAGCTAGAAAATGAGAAAACAGCCAGAATGTCTGTAACTAGAAGATATCAAACGAGAGACTGATACAATATGAAGTCAAAGAGCAGTCAGAAATACACAGAAAAAGCAAGCCAATGTAACAAAAGGGGACAAGGAACAGTGATGACATAAATATCTGAAGCAATTTTATGGCCAGCGTGCTTTTTGTACAAGGAAACCAAGGAAATACTTGCAAGTTGAGAATGTGTTTCTCAGCTTTTTGTGCCACTTTGATTCTGTTGCCAAGATATTGCCCGTAAGTTATGGTTCAAAGGCATAAAACACACCGATAGGAAAAGGCTAATGTGTTTAAATAGAAAACTGATCTTGGAAATGGGTTTACATTCAAAGAAGTGAAAAAAAAATCATTCACCAAATGACCTAGGACTAAAAAGTTCAATCTTTATTATGACATCCTTTATGTAATTGCCCCGGTTCATGTGCCATTGGAGATTGCTAAGTTGCTGCTAGTGCATCAACTAAGCTGCAAATAAATATGACATTCAGAGCATCACAAGAGCCTATGGTAGGCCATTGTAGATATTCCCATAGTCATTCAAAATCCGGTTAATCTTTACTGAGTGTGTCCTATGTACTGAAAAAAACAGGGAAGAAATCATACAGTTTTAGGGAGTATCAGTTGTTCATGATTCCTAATTGAAGTATAGATATTCTTTATCAATCACATAAATCCAGCTGTTGTTTAACCGCAAGCCCACATTGCCTCACGTATCCCAAAGCGTATCATTTAGGAGCCTTGTTTGGCTAACATGCTGAAGCATGGTCTTGCTTCACTGAGACAGAGTGAAGTTTCACAGAGATTACCAGCCCTGCATACTTAGCACACTGCAGCTCACTAGTTACTTTTTTAATTACATAAAAGTCATCTGTTTGACAATCTGTTCCAGAGTTTTGTCTGCAGTCAACACTGGTCTTTGTTTCAGCACTGTTTTTTCATATTAAGTCTCTCTTGTTTTGTTAAATTTCCTTCATTACATCTTGATGTTTAGGCAGATATTCATGGCTTATTTGATTATTTAGCTATGTATTGGCCTGAAAACTGGTCCTTTTTTTAGAAGACTAATACCTTGAATGACATATTTATTTTTAATAAATTTTTATTTCACATTAATCTGTTGTCTGAAAATGTATTAAATTCAGAGGATAATTTTAGTCCAAACATGTTTTAAAAGAGGTTAGGCTACGTTTCAAGTCATCCCTTTGAAATGGACAAGTCTCTGTCTCTTACAAACATCATGATACTCACTCTGGTTAATTAAAGTTGCAGTGCTTTTGTTTTCTTGTCAGTAAAACAGAAAATACCAGCACTTCGTTCACAGAATCATTGTGAAATTTAAATATGTAGACTATTGCAAGAAGCTCAGAATAATACCCGGAGGTAGTAACCATTAAAAAATTAGATAATACTTACATTACTTTCCTTAGGCCGATGTCTTAAAAATAACTGAAAAATACACTTTTTGTTGGAATTACCATATTTGATTCATGTTACATTTCTCACTTATAAAGTTGATCAATTAGTTTGTACTGTGCTATGTCACTGTTTTATTTTTATATATTTAACTTTCATTATATGAGAAGCACACAGTTTACTTGGTAGTGAGTCATACAAGGGAGTTGTTAATGAGAGATATTGAACATTGTGGTGTACAGTGAGGCTTTGGAGTGTGACTTCTGGGTTTACTTGTTGCTAAATTCAACTGATTAACCTCTAAATGTATTACTATCTGGACTGAATCATTATGTCTTTTTCATCTCAAATATTCTATTACATTTATTGAATCAAAGGCTGTATTTTCTAAGCAGAGCAATTACCAGCATGAGCTGGTAGTGGATTATCAGATTTAGGGGCCTTGGAAATTGTATTTTAAATTTAGTTAATTCATGTTATATGAACAACAGATAAAGGAAGGTAGGGTTAACCTGAATTTTGAGATCAATATGCTTTAAATGCACCTTGCTTTTATAAGTTCTGAATATAATGATGTAGTTAGACCACCTTTATGTAATTTCACATCTACATAGGATATAGTTTCGAAGTTGAAAAATTTTATAACAATAATTGATAATTGCTAAGCATACAATTTGTAATGATAACATATTACTTTAGTGCTATTTTTTGCATGAGGAAAGTTAAGCCACCATTTTAAGCATCACAGGTAGGAGCACAGAGCAGAGATGGCTGTTTGAAGGGTCCAAGGAGGATAGTAATGATTGGGTCAGTGATAACTTCCCAAAGCTTTTTCCACTATGGATAGTAAAACTTCGATTAAAATAGGCGACTACTCTAGTTCAGTCTGTTCTCAACTTTAAAAAAGTTTTTTTTTTTGTTATTAATGTCATTTTATGATACAGTTCTAAGGCCCTGGGATATCTCTTACCTCCTCCCCTAATCCCCTCTGACCCCATACACAAAGTTCTCACACATAATCACATCAGCACAGTTCCTCATAAACAATCGTAAGTCCTTCATTGCGGTTATGGACAATGGCAGAGAGACCAGCATCTCTTTGTCAAGACACATCCATCAGTTTCACTGGGAGTCCATCCTCAATCTGGAATTAGATATGTACAGTGCGCTGTATTCTCACATTTGGACATGTCAGTCTCAAATACATAGTCACTATAAATCCCCCCAAATGAAAATGCACACAAAAAAATCAACAACCGGAAGAAAAATAGAAATTTATATTACCATGAAGTGAAACAACATGCCACTTGATATTACAGTCTCCATTACACAGTTACTATATATCTCCTTAGATGAAGAGTCACAAACAAAATCAACAACAGGAAGAAAATTACAATGCCGTGAAGTTAAATAACATGCTACTGAATGACTAATGTGTTGCCGAAGAAATAAAAAAGAAAATCAAGAACCTTCTTGAAGAAAATGATGCTACTGTATGATCTATGACTCACTGAAAAATTTAATCAGAAAAAAGTGTTTTAAGAAATGGGACTAAAAACAAAAACATCAAAGTATTGTTACTGCTGATCTTTGTTGGCTAGATGTATCTCATGTAGGTAACAAACAGATGGGTTTTGTGTTTTCAATCTAGTCTACTAATCTATGATGTTTGATTAATGAGTTTAAGCCAGTTACATTCAGGGCTAATATAAATAGGTGTTAATTTGTTTCATTTTAGCAATGGGCTGTTCATTGATTTAGTCTTCTGTTGTTATTTTACTGGGATGTTCTTTGCATTTGCCTTTGGTTTTGGTGTGTGCTATTCCTCTCATTTGTCTAGAGAACATCTTTAATTATCCTTTGTCAGGCAGGTTTAGAAGAGGCATATTCTTTTAACTCTTCTTTACTGTGGAAGATTTTTACTTCATTTTCAAAGACAAAAGAAAGCTTGACTGGGTACGTTATCCTCGGCCAAAGATTTTTTGTTTTTAGAATCTGGAATATGTCACTCCATTCTCTTCTGGCCTGTGGAGTTTCCTCTGAGAGGTCTCCTGTGAGTTTAATTGGCATTCCTTTATATGTCGATTTTTAATTTTCACATGCACATTAAGGATCTTTTTCTTATGTTCGATTGAAGACAGTTTGATTATTATGTGTTGTGGTAAAGGTCACTTTTTGTCAACCCTTTTGGAAGTTCTGTGTCCCTCCCGGATGGTGTTTCCAAATTCTTTCTCTAGATTAGGGAAAATTTCTTTTATTATTACATTAAATACATTTGTAAAGCCAGCTTCTCTTTTTGCACCTTCTGGGACCCCCATAATTCTTATATATTTGCCTTTTAATAGTGTCTCCTTGAATATTTTTTTAAGCTTGATCCAGCTCTGCTTCCAGTTTTTTGTTTGTTTTCCCCTGATGACAGGAAGTATCTTCTGAATTTGTTTCTTCTGCCTTCTTTATTCTGTTTTTGAGACTTTCTACTTAATTTTTAATTTGCTCTGTTGCAACCTTCATTTGCAATAATTCAGCTTGATCTTGTTTTAGTTTCCTATGTTTTAGTATCTTATACTATTTCTTGTGTGACATATTGCTTAAATTCCTACATGTGCTTCTCAGTGTTGATAAGAATCTTTATAGCAAGTGTTTTAAATTCTGTATCCCCCACTTTCTTGATGTATTCCTCAGTTAACTCTGAGATTGGCAAAGGCTTTTGCTCCTTTTCAGCAGCATCTTCAGTAATATTCATTGTGCCTTTGTCTCCTCTTTTGCTCTTGGTCATTGTATTTCTAGTTATCAGATTCTTCTCCTTGGTTCAGGTTTCTAAGCTCTGTTACCCACAGGTCTACAATTTGCAGTCACTTGTGCCTCTCCCTCCAGCAAATCTCAGGTCTGAGCTCTTGCATTAGACTTCTACCAGGGTGTCCATAGCCCAGCTCCTGGCTTAGCACTCTGTCTCCTGTGATCCTATCCTGTTGCACCGTTGTCTGTTCAGCCTTTGTCCCACTCCTGGTTTGCCAGTTCCCAGGATTAGGGAGACACCAGGTGTCCTAAACAGCTAGGTAGTTGGTGGTGCTGATCTTGCTGGAACCTCCTGGCTGGAATCTGAGGGTCACACAGACCTGTTTGCACCCATAAGATGCTAAAGTCAAAATTATTTTTGGTGTGGGACCAGTACAATGCACTGAGCTCTGTATGTTTGTTTCTGGCTCAGTGCAAACGCAGCTCACTGTTGTCCCTCCAGTTTCAAAGCC
Source organism: Ochotona princeps (assembly GCF_030435755.1). Taxonomy (NCBI): domain Eukaryota; kingdom Metazoa; phylum Chordata; class Mammalia; order Lagomorpha; family Ochotonidae; genus Ochotona; species Ochotona princeps. The sequence goes on along the minus strand of NC_080843.1, from coordinate 15,397,998 downwards.
TTTGCCACAGTGTACAAAATGGCGCCTGATGTGCCAGTTGTGGATTTCTGGAGCTGCTGGCCAATAGGTTGGGGGCTATCTGGACCTATTTTGGATGGAACCTGTAGGTTGCCACAGCATTGCCATTCACTCAGCCAGAAGTGAGCTTGCTCCTAGCTTAGTGCATGCGGTCTTGTTTCTTAGCCTGTGTCTCCCTACACAAAATGGCGCCATATTTGGTTCTACTCAGTGTTTGGGCTATGAAATCCACTCAGTTATTGCCCCATACACTAGGGATCTGCTGCTCTGTTTCTGCCCCTTGTCAAATCAAACTAACAAGCAGTACAGGAAGTTATTTGGGTTAACCTCCTGAGCTCCCTGTGAATTCCCCTTCCCACCTAGTTGTTGGTGGAGTTCTCACCATAGGTGGAGTTTGGATGGCTACTCACTGAATGGTGCTGGGTTCTCTTGTCACTGCAATGCCACACTATTGTCTTCGCTGCTTTCCCATGTCCCTCAGTTTTCAGGTGCCCCTTTGCCATTAGTCTGTCCATGAAATGTGTCCTCTCTGCTTCACCCCAGGATCATGTTTCTGTATCTGTTAAATGTGTCCTTATTCTGTTTGTTGTTTTGATTCTAAACAAATGTGTTCTTCTGAAATTTTTTAATTTAAAAATGTTTACATCCTTCCTCTAAACCTGAACTTTGTAGTGTGTGCCTCTTGTGGTGTAATGTAGTCACAGTTGTGCAATGAGATCCACTTTCCTGTTCCATTAAAAAAAAAAGCTTATTTAAACAGTCTCACCAGTTTCAATTGCACCAAGAGAATATTTCTTTTTGAAGATTTATTTTTTTTAATTGCAAACTCAGATATACAGAGAGGAAAAGATACAGAGAGGAAGATCTTCTGTCCTATGATTCACTCCCCAAGCTGATGCAATGGCCAGAGCTGAGCCAGTCTGAACCCCGGAGCATGGAGACTTTTCCAGGTCTCCCACGTGAGTGCAGGGACACAAGATTTTGAGCCGTTCTTGACTGCATTTCCAGGCCAAAAGCATGGAGCTGAAAGGGAAGCAGGGCACTGGGATTAGAATTGGCACTCACATGGGATTTTGGAGCATTAAAGGAGAGGACTTTAGCTGCTAGGCTTCCAAACGAGACCCCTGAGAATTTTTTTGTTATTGTTAATATTTATTCAATGCCGGCAAATAGTTTACAATTTTAATTAAAGAAGTTACCATTTCATTTTATGATGCCTATTATTTTATTGCCTCTAAGCATATTTAAATTAATAACATGAGAAAATAAAAATAAAAATACGTCATTGAAAGACAATTGAAAAGTTAATTTAGTCACACATAATCAGCTTGATGCCTAAGGAGGCAAGAAAGCGGTTGTTGATGTGGTGCTGCATGTTAAGCCACTAGTTGCATTTCCATCATTTCTTGTGGGCTCCAGTTCATGACTGGCTGCTCCAGTCCAATCCTGCTTCCTGATAATCTGCCTCAGAATTTAGCAGAAGACGACTTAAGCTCCTGGCCCCTGTTAACCCACATGGGAAACCCATGGGGAACTTGTGGTTGGTTTTGGCCTGACACAGTTCTGGTTGTTTTGTGCATTTGGGGAATTAATAGGCAGGTGGAAGATATTTAACAGCAGCTGCTTTTCAAATAAATAAAACATATTTTAAAAAAAGACAGGAATAGAAATATACTACCATTCCATGTAAATTTTGTATATTTTCTTTATAACCCACTTCATTATATTTTCTTTAGTTGACTCGTTTATAGCTTCCCCTGTCAAGAGTCTTCTGTCCAATAGGCCCCGATACTACTGAAGGGTCAGGCTACAGTATTCTTTTGAAGCAAAACCACTGGAGACAAAACTGGTCAGGAAATGTCCATTTATTTGAAATATGTCACAAGCTTATATAGGGTGGGAAAAAGGGGCCGGAAGAAGGGCGGTCCTGCCAATCCTCCCTCCCAACGGTGACATTGTGACTGACTAATAGATATGTCTGTTTCTCTGGATGCTCCAGTGAGGTTAAAGGTCAGGAAGCACAGGAAGCTGTGTCTTGGGGCAAACTTGTTACCTGCTGAAAAGCAAGATGAATGTAACACTTGACTTCCTAGAGTTGTTTACCAAGGAATTCCCACAACAGTTTGCTAAAGAGGCAGAGATGAGAAACTGGGGTGCACCCATCAATCTTGCCGCATGCCCAGTGAACAGGCCATGTTGGGGTCTCAGTTAGCCGAGACCCCGATAAGGGTTTCCCTTGGGGACTTGTGTGCCGTATGCCTATGCCCTCCCACATGGGCTAACCAGGCAGAGATTCAGGAGCGATCTCCCACATTCCCTACTTCCTTTATGATCAATGATACTTTTTTGCTGGGAGATGTGTAATGTCTTTCCGTTTCAGTTCAAGACTTGAACATTCACAAAATGGCAAACTAACAAATAGTATATTCCATTTTTAATGGTTTTCCTTTGAGAATTCATGTTAGCTTCTTTACCAGTTAATTTTAACATTTGTCTCTAAATTAGCAATTTCACCATGTTTATCAGAGCTCACTTAAATCATCTTAGTTATACCTTATATGTGTTTATTTATGAGTGGGATGTCATTATCACAGAACCAAGAATGTATATAAAGGCATTTTTATGTATTCTCACAACATTGGAAAAACTATTTTTTTATTTTCACTTTTTATATCTGCAATCTGAAATTCAAGGATTTATTTTGAAATTGAAAAAAACAAGACTCATCAATATTTATCATGAATTGAAAAATTATGTATGTAAATGTAAGCTATTTTTATGAACCTGAAATTTGACCAGTGCATTTTGTGAAACAGACTTAATTCTGAAGAGCTTACTTTCTTGAAGAGGAAATCAGACCTTGTACTTCAAGAATGCAGACCATGAATAAAAACACTGAAGTCTGTTAGAACAACCATCTGTTTCAGTCTGAAAAGTTCAGACCAAGGTTCCTACCTATCCCTGTGTAGTCTATTTCCTATGCTCCCAAAAGAAAATTTTTAACAGCTTGTGCTTATAGGAAAGGTGTGTTTTTCAAAGATTGAAGACAGCCATTGGTATGCCTATGTGAGGTTTTAAAAGCCAGGAATATATTTGGATTGAGAAACATAGGAATTAAAAGTTAAGGCTGCTTGCCTTATATCAGAGATTCAAATGTTGTTCACAATATATGTATATGTCTTTTAGAATAAAGAAATCTTTATTGAAAAATACATTTTTCTGGTTTTTATTCCAACTGTTGCGTTGCAATATATTAGATATTTTTCCTAATATTATAATCAATTTGTAAAAAGTTATAAGAATTTTCCATGTTTTTGTTAGTGTTATTTTTCTCAGGGCATAAAATATATTAGGTATTTTATCATTTCCCTAATGGAATGTGTTGTTGTCTCAGTGCCCTGTAAGGTGCCCAGAGTCCTCCAGGATCCTGGGGGCTGCACGGGAAGTTGGCACATCCTTAAACACTAGCAACAAATAAACTTAATCAGCAGTAGGACGTTGATGGATGCCTCACGAATCAGTCAAATTGAACTTGAGTAATCCACATTACCTAAGCTCTGACATTTTTCAAAACTTTTGGCTATGTATAACCTGTTCAGGTCTCTGATAAAGTTGGATGTGAGGAATAAACAGAGCCACACGATGTTGAGTAGTGTGTCTCAAGTGTGTACGCATGCACCAAACTCCGCACACAGTGGCTACACACTGCACTTAACAAGCATGCCTTCCTTGGATCCTGACATAAGACTTGTATCCAATTATAATGCAGAATTAAAGGCATTGCATAGTTCAGTTACTTTATAGAAAGTTATTGAAGGCTAAACTCTGAGTATCACTGAAAGTGTTCATTGAATATGCACATGTAGGTTACTTTGAAAATAAATTGAGGGCACGGCAGCGTGGCCTAGCGGCTAAAGTCCTCGACTTGAAAGCCCCAGGATCCCATATGGGTGCCGGTTCTAATCCCAGCAGCTCCACTTTCCATCCAGCTCCCTGCTTGTGGTCTGGGAAAGCAGTTGAGGACGACCCAAGGATTTGGGACACTGCACCCACGTGGGAAACCTGCAAGAGGTTCCTGGTTCCTGGCATCGGATCAGCACGCACCAGCCAGTTGCGGCTCACTTGGGGAGTGAATCATTGGACGGAAGATCTTCCTCTCTGTCTCTCCTCCTCTCTGTATATCTGACTTTGTAATAAAAATAAATCTTTAAAAAAAAAAAGAAAATAAATTGATCTTGGAAAAACAAACTACTAAACTGTTTATATACCTGTAAGAGATTTTGTTTTTAATACTGGGAAGGTCATTATGAGGCTTTGCTTTGTGTTTTAGGAATATGTATCATGTAAAAAGAGTTCATGCAGGTCAGTGGTAAACATTTGTTATGAGATTGAAGTTCCCGTATCATGATTGTATTACAGATTAAGCAGTTTTCCTTAATATGATTACCCTTAAATTTTCCCCAAATTCTTTCTTTACATTTTTATAAGATATTTGATTTGATTGGATAACATAAAGTAAAAACATATGTTTATATTAGTCATAGAATTTTCAACAATCAAATCATACAAAGTTTTTAGAGAAAAATGGCCATGTTGTAATCGGAAACAAATGAATTTTTATTTTAAAATATTATAATTTATCCTGGATTTTATTTCTTAATTGTTTTAGTATTTTTTTTTTTTTGAAATACAGAGTTACAGATAGAGAAGGAAAGAGAAATATCTTCCATCTGCTGTATCACTCTCCAGACGGCTGTAAGCCTGGAACTTTATCACTGGCTGGGGCCTGAGTACCTGTAGCCATGTTCTACTGCTTTTCCAAGAACACTGGCATGGATTTAGATCAGAAGTGGAGCAGCCGGCTGGTGCCCATGTTGTATGTCAGTGTTGCAGATGGCATACCCTACAGTGCCACAAAGTCAGTCCCTGGATTTTTTTTTTATGTGTGTGTCATTAGTTGAAAGACAGAGCAACAAAAAATGAGGTCTATTCAGGGAGAGAGAAGTGAGAAAGGGAAAGAACGAGAAAGAGAATCTTCCATTCATTGGTTCATTCCCCCAAAGGACACAAATGCCTGAGTAGGTTAAAATGATGTTGAATCTGTGTGGTTGAACTGATTGTCAGATTATGAAAAAAAAAGTATGAAATAATATTTATAGCATTCATCAACTTTATTTGAATCATATCCGCCTTTGTAGTTTTTAGTTTCACAGACGTTTCATATTTTGGTGCCATTTGGAATGTAGGACAGAGTAGATGTAGCCAGTATTATGTTGGAAGTTTTGGAGGGAAAATTATTCCTCATAGTATCTTGTGGCAAAAACTTGAAACATAGAGCTAAATCAAAAAAGGCACACAAAAAACTGAAAATGAATGTAAAAAATTAGAAAAATGCAATTTATATGGGTGATGCTCCAGTTAATGTAAACAAGAAACAAGATAGGAAAACAAAAGAGAGCAGAAAAGAGCAGAGCAGAGAATCCTAAGTTCCTAAAAACGACCAAAACTAAGACCGTTTCCCTTGGCCCCTACTCTCTTGTTTCTACAAAAACAGCATCAGATATTTTCTCTATTTACTTAATGTGAGCTGAAAACTGCTGCTTTCTCCTGCACTCTCTTCCTGCAGACTGGGAGTCTACAGGGTGGGTGGGAGGATGCCGCTCTGCAGTGCTGGTTGCCTGCTTTGCTATTGCCGGACAAAAAGAGGAAGCACTTACGATTCGTAGAACCGAGCGTCAGTAGACCCTAGGTTTTTAATGCAATGTAAAAGCGGCAGAAAAAGTAAGTCTGATGCTGCGCATGAGCACCTAGTTGGCATTGTAGGAAATCAGGAATTTGTAATTTCATCCAGGTCGTGTGTGTATGTGTGTGTGTGTGTAAGGATGTTTGTTTCCATTGAAACAAATCAGCTAAAATCTATATGCAGAGGTTTGGATTCTTGCATTATATCTGGCAAATTAGAGGCTGTCAAGTTTCAAGTTGAGTAGGCTAATTTGCACAGGAGAAGGAAGCATAAGATGCTTTCAGTTTAAGTAGTTAATTCTTGATTTTAATAATGTACATCAAGTCTGTAGTTGGTTCGTACAGTCATCCAATCCCCTCCTTTCCTTCATCATTAAATAAGCATAAAAATAAAGCAATACGGCTTTTCTTTTTTAACTGAAAGTGAACAGTGAAGCCCTAAGTCATGAATAGTCTTAATCCCTTTTTAGGAAATGTGACAAGTTCAAAATATAGATGACTCAACCACAGAATGAGAGAAGATGAAAGTCACTGCCCTGATTTGTGAGATGCAAACCAAGCCCCTTATAATTTCTCATTGCTGCCAGGAATAGATTAAAAACTTAAAAGGCTTTCCCATACATCCATAGGAGGTTTATGAAGTATTTGTCATGAAAAATACTAAAAGTTTGAAGAACAAATTGATAGAATAATATAGCTGGATTCGGCTTTCCTGTAAAGCATAAGCTTCTTAGAATTCCATTAGTATCAAAGCAATTTTGACTTTATTTTGCTCAAATATTTGATTTTTATTCACATAGTGATGGCGGTATAGCTTGTCATACAAATATGAGTACTTATCTACTATTTCAGTTGGTTTGGTTTCGCTGTGGCTAAACATCACAGTCTGACTCACTCATCAAAGCACGTCTTATTCCATACTGGAGGTTGGCCTGGTCAAGGTGAAGGAGCAGGTTCATTAGTGGTTCAGGTGGGTACGGACTCTGCAGAATCCAGAGCAGTCTCAGCACAGCACATAAAAAGACGGTTACATAGAAGAGGCTGGGACAAACTCAGCCTTATAACAAGCTCGCTGCTCAGCTAGCCCGTTAGTGCACTAATCAGGGCTGCAATAAGCTAATCACTTAGATATTCCACCTGCCCCACCTCTTCAAACTTGGCAACATGAGACTAACTATTAAACTTGAGTTTTCAAGGGGCTCCTCAGGTGACAAAATAGTAACAGTCTCAGTTAAATTTGCCTTCTGCTGTGTGAAAACGTGGGAGGCCTCTTTGGTCACTGCTGCTCAGAGAATACACACTTGCCCAGCCTTCTCCCACCATGCTGTTTATAGTGGTTTCTCCATTCTGTTTCTCTTTTTCTGGCATTTTTCTTGATTTAAGTTTCCTCTGCTTAGTCCCTCAGTCCTTCAAGTCTTTACGCCAATGCCACCTCACCAGTGATGTCTTATAGGACCTCACTTTAGACAGCGTTAGCCTTTGTTTTCCCTGTGTATTTTAGCATTTGCATATGTTTAGCATTTGCATATGTTTATGCAGTCCAACAATTGCAGGTTGAAAATACTGACAAAAAAATGTATCACATATGAACAAGTAGAGACATTTTCTTGTCATTGTTTCCTAAGCAATAAAGAACTATTTACATGGTATTTACATTATAGTAAATGTTGTAAGTTGGATATGATGCAAATGTGCATAGGGGGACGTGTTGAGTATATGGAAAATTTATGCCATTTAAATGAGATTTCCCTCAGATGTTGAGAAAATATCCTATATTCCTTAGATATGTATGTATAACATATATGTGATTTTTTATTTTATCTCCTTATTATAATATAAGCTTTAGGAAAGAAAACGTGTGTCTAAATTGTTGAATGTTGTGTCTTTGTTACCTGACACATTGTTAGTCTGTAATTATTGATCCATCAGTGTTTGTTACATGAATGAACTAATGCTATTGGCCTATTTCCTGAGTTTACCTCACTCTTGGGGAAGAAAAAAAAATCCTAAAAGCTTCTAAATGAGTTACTGATGTGGAGGAGAGAAAGTTACTTTCAAACGATGAATTCACTAGTGTATTAGCAAAGAAGCTAGAAGGACTCGGATAAACATTTTCATAACTCTGAAGGACCCTCAACAGCCCATAACGAGAACCTTTACAATCCCTGGAAGAAAAGGCATTTTCCTCTCTGATTTTGTCACTGGGAAAAATAACTAGTATAATTATAGCCTGAAAAGGAAAACTCTGGGCTCAGCAAATTGTTCCTGCTGTAATGTTTCTACTTTAATAAATGCTCACACGGTACAAACAGGGATCTGTATCCTCTCTGTGCTCAAAATGATGGCATAGTTCAAGGCAGCCATCAGAAGTAAAAAGAGAGGATACATTGATATATTCCAAGTGGGTAAATGATAGCTCAGTGTTTAGAAGTAATGGAAGTATATATGTTTTCTGATGTGTGGGCCCTAAAACCTTGTTAGGCTTTTTTCCTAAACCACTGCTAACTTGTTTCTCTAGAAACATTGTACCCCTGTGTTAACCATTTATCTCTCTCTGAGACTGAAACTTGTGTGGTTTTAAAATATAAATAAGTATAGAGTTCCATTTGTCTTAAAGAGTTTTTGAACCTTATCTAGCTCCAAAGTGTCTTGCTAAGACTGTTGTCTACCAGGCTATGATGTTTCTCCTAGGGCAGATGCATATCTAAGTAAACCAATGCTTGTATGTGACATATAACAGACACCTGTTTCTTTTAACTGACTTCTGAAAAGAATGTCCCTGAAGCACCAATATTTCCTGTCATAGGTGTCTTGGATTTTTCAGAGAACTATTATTATTTCAACATTTAAAATTAAGAGCGTATTGCACTCACACCTCAGCGGTGAGAAAATTTTGGAGAATGAATTAGCTGGCTGGTTTGTCATGACCTGCTAATTTCAAAATTTTCATTAAACAATGTATTTTAATAATATTGTAATAGACATAACTTTGGATTATATAAATTGTATTTTTATAACCTTATTGATTTAAAAGGCTGAGTAATGAAGAGAAGATGGGGGAGATAAAGGGAGATCTTATATTCCTGGTGCTTGGAATTCCATCCAGGTCTCCCACATGAGTTGCAGGGCCCTGGACAACTGAGCCATCTTCCACTGCCTTACCAGGCACATTAGGTAGGAGGTGGATCAAAAGGCACTGTTTGAACCAGTACCTGTATGGGATGCCACCATTGCATGTGACATTTGAACACTCTATGTAACAACACCAGCTCCAATTACATCTAATAAAATGGATTTTAAAATATTTGTTGGCCAGGTATTAGCCAATTAGTTTTATTATTAAACACTCTCTTATGGCATTTATATTATCTAATACATAGCATTATGCTATAATCCAATTTTAAATCACAAATATTTATTCTGCAACATGTATACATTTGATTTGCAACATGTATCCATTTCATTGCAGAAAAAAATTTTCCTTAGTTTTTATTTTAACCTGTCTAAATCAATATATGGTAGGATTTCCATTTACTTATGTAAAAATTCTGGCTACTAATGTCTTTAATATAAATTAACACAATATTGTATATAACTTATTGATATCCTCTGAAATACATTAAATCATTTCTAGGTTAATTTTTGTACTGCATTCATGTAGCTGCTGCTTAAATAAATGTAATGATGCGGGGCAAAGCCAATAGATGTGCAAGTACACCTGCAATGCTTTATTGAATATTCTGCCTGTAGTCACTGAATCCACGGATGAAGACCCTGCAGATACGCAGAAGCGGTTGTACACTTGATCCAAGTTTCTTATGATTAATTTGTCACCACTGTTTCATGAATGTCATGAATGCACAGAATATATTTATCATGTCTTCATAACTGCATATTGTTCTCTTCTGACACTCTATGGTTTATTATTTTAAAGTGCAATCTGTCCATCTTTGCTTTTGGAAGCTGTGACTGTTTTAGATTTCATGTAATTATTGAGAGCAATTTTTAAAATTGTACTGCCATTGGATTTCCTTTTTTTAAAAGATCGGTTCATTTATTTGAAAGGCAGTTATTCTCCTGCGTGGCTGGGAGACACTCCAGTGAAATAATAATGGACTTGGGAAAATTCACGATGGACACACATTATGAACCTAGAGGGGAGAAGAGAGGGGAAAGGAGGGAATTTGCGGGCGAGGGAGAGGAGAGCCCACCACCAACTAAATTGTATCAAAAAAAAAAAAACTTAAAAGAATTGCACAAAGAGAGAAAAAGTGTGAGAGAGAGAGATCTTTCATCCACTGATTCACTCCCCAAATGACCATTCAGCTAGACCTGTCTGGGGTCAGGGGCCACGTGCTCCTTCAGGGTCTCCCCCGAGGGTGTAGCATTCCAGGGACTTGGGTGGTCCTCCACTGCTTTCTCAGGCACTGTATTAGCAAGCTGGATCAGAAGTGGAGCAGTTGGGACTTGAACTGGCACTTACATGGAGTGGTGGTGCCTCAGGTGTAACTTTACTCCTCATGCCACAGTGCTAGCCCCTGGTTTTTCTGTTTTGTTTCTGTCTTCATTTGCTGTTTTCCTAATTGTCATTTTATTATCACGATTTGCTCTTTCTATGTGACTTTTTTTCCCTTTTTAAAAAATTATTTTATGAGACAGTTCCATAGGCTCTGGGATTTCTCTTTCGCCTTCCCTAATTCTCTCCCTCCTCCCCCCTATTTCCCCTATATTATTACAATAGTATAGTCTTTCATAAATATTCTTAAGTCCATCATTCTGCTATTTAAGTGTATTCTGATGTGTGGCAGGGACAATGGCACAGAGTCCAGCATCGTATTGTCAAGATATATTTAACAGTTTCATCAGGATTCCATCTTTGATTTGGAAGTAGAGATTCATACTGCCTTGTATCTTCGCATCTGGATATGACAGTCTCCATTACACAGTTATTATACATCCCCTTAAATGAAAAGCTGTAAAGCAAAATCAATAATAAGAAGAAAAATAGAAATTTACAATGCCGCAAAGTTAAATAACATGCTACTGAATGATTAATGTGTTGCTAAAGAAATGAAAATCAAGAACCTTCTCGAAGAAAATTATGTTACTGTATGACCTACGGATCAGTGAAGAATTTAACCTGAAATCAAGTAAAAAATATGATTGTTTTCAAACTAAACCTGAGACAGCTGATTAGCCAAAAATAAACATTAAAGAGTAAAAAGACAGTTTTGAAGGAATGAAAATAAAAATATCAAAATGCATGAGATGCAGCAAAAACAGTACTGAAAAGGCTTTTGATCTTGTATTTTGCAAGTAGGCTGCCTTATATCAGATAGCACATATGGTATTTCTGTGTAAGTACAAAAACATAGTTACTTTGGATTAAATAAGCCTGTTTAAACTTTTCCACTTTCATTTCCTATAATATACTCTCCTCAAATAAATCTTTGTAACTGTGCATTTCTGTTTTCCATTTATGTCCTTTATGTTATTTGTCATATCATCTCTTTCTACTTGTATACTGAATCTTATAGTTAAAACTGTATGCATTTGCTTTATGAATAAATTATCTTTTAAAGAGGAGTGCTGAAAAGAAAAAAAAATGTTTACACTTACCTATTGATTTGACATTTCATCTCTTTATGAAGTTCAAAGCTTCCATTGTTATCTTCCTGCTGCATAAGAAAACATCTCCTAATAGTTCATTTAATGTTTATTTTTGGCTAATCAGCTGTCTCAGGTTTAGTTTGAAAACAATCATATTTTTTACTTGATTTCAGGTTAAACATTTTTGATATAAAATTCTGTTTGAGAGCAAAATCCCTTTCTTCCAGCCTGAATTATTTCTAAGAGAGAAATGTGGCACAATTTTTACCTGTGTTTGCGGCTCAATGAATTCCTTGAATATTTAATTCTATAGCTGTCATCACATTTGAAAATGATTTTGATACTTTTCAAATACTTTTCTCTGTTTCTCTTTCTCCCTTTGATCACTTGTACATGTCTTGTATCCTGAAGTATTTTAGTTCCCTCTCTGAAATTCAGTTTAGGAAGTTTCTACTCATCTGCCTTCAGGTTGACCCATCTGTTTTGCTGTTGTGTCTTAATATGCTTACAGTTCGATCTCATGAATTACTCATGTAATAGATTTTACTATTATCTTCAGAAGCTTTAGGCTGGCAGCTGTTTTATATATCCTGTATCTTATATAGTTATTTCCATAGTTTGCATTATCTTTATAACAGATATCTTGGCTTCTAATGGTGTAACAACATTTCAATATCATTATTCATTCTTATTCTGTTATATATATATAATAGTCACATACAACAGTTCTCTCCTCGCTGCTCCACTTCAAACCAGCTCCCTGAATGTGGCTAGGGGATCAGTGGAAGATGGCCCAAGTTCTGTTGCCCACATGAGAGACCAGAAAATCCACTGGATCCCAGGTCCAGCCCAGCTTAGCCTCGATGTGTGGTGTCTACAGAGTGTCCCATGTGTGTGCTGTCTCTCTCTCTGTCTCTGCCTCACTTTCTAAACTCTGACTTTAAACTAAAAATATATTGTTTTAAAAAGTAACTTTTTATAGTCTTGATATATGTTTTTGAAAATTTATACTGGTTATTGTTTTTGATGTTGTTGAGTGTGGAAGATTTTTTAAAAATATTTTTTAGAAATCATCTGGGGCAGGCATTGGGTGTACTGGGCAAAAACAATTCTAGGGACCTGATGTACTGAATTGAAGCCCCTGGGTTCAAATCCTAGCTACTGAATTTCTATCATGTGCACTTAGGTGGCAGTGAGTTATGCTCTGCCTCCTGCACTGGAGATCTTTGTTGGATTCCTGGCTTCTGGATTTCACCTGGCTTGGCCCCGTTCCTGTTGCATTCATAAAACGAAGCAGCACGTGGGAGATCTCTTTCTGCTTGTCTCTCTGTCCTTCAAATAAGTAAATAAATAAAACAAGTACAATAATTGAATAAGCTTCCTTTGGGCAAGCAGTTAAATTACTTTGAGATCACTTTTTTCCCCCCAAGGCTTGTTTATAAACTTCAGTAGAGTGTTTCGAATAACCTTCTTGCTGAACCCAGTTTGCAACTAAATTTTTCAGCAATGGTGACATCATCCCAGGAAACTCCTCAGCTCCTAGGATGATTCCAATGCCTGCGAATAGATTTTATAGGAATATTTTCAAAAGGAATTTCCATCTAACAGTTTGACTTAATGAGTTTATGTAGGTAAGAACAGAACTTTTCAGTTGCACTACATAAAATAGGGGCAGACCCAGTGATTGAAATGCCTTTGATGCACATGGGAGCACCCAAGTTGGGTATCTGGAACTAACGCTTGAGTCCAAGTACTTGCTGCTATGACTACTTAGATGAAACAAGTGAACACTTCAATTAGTTAGGCTTCTGCCCCACACGTGAGACGTGCGTGGCGTGGAGTTCCTGGCCACTGGAGACACTTGGGGAATGAATGATTGAGTGGCAGCTCGCTGTCTTCCTCTTGCTGCTTCACTCTGCCTTTGGGAAAGAAAAAGAATATTAAAGCAATGGGGAAAATCATGGAATAGAATATTATTCTACCCTCCAGAATGGAATAAAACTGATCATATAAATGAATTTTAGGATGCTGATTCTTGAACTGAGGACAAATAGGTTTTGTTCAACATACAATCTACACTGGTGCGTAAATTAATGTTTATCTGTATACAGAAATATAAAGCAGAATAACCAAATTCAGCAATTTATAACTCTGATAATTCTTGAACTAAGAAGAGAGGCAGTTTATGTCATTCTGAACTTCTGGAGAGTTTAAGAAAAAAGTTCTGACCCTGGAGATCTCAGAAGATTTCATTAAATATACGGGACTAGCAACCAGAAGTTTCAGTCTCTTCAACATGTTCAGAATGTACTTTATGATCTGATTGACACTTTTCATGCTTAATCATAATAAAACTAATCCTGCAGGATTAAAAATAACACTATTAAACAGTATATACCGATTAATATGTAAGAATCTTCAACAGCAAACTGGATTTGTTAAAATGATTTCTGGTTTAAAACTTGATACAAAAGCCAAGGAAAGTAGTGCAGTCTTAGATGTTGAATGTGGCTTAACGTGATTTATTTTGGTGAAATCATGCAAATGTTTTCAGTATTATTTTTGTGAATATTGGCCAAACATTAATGTTTAAACAATCAAATGTAATAATATCTGTATATTAAAACCAGCAGGTGTTTGCTTTGTTTCCATTTAAGGAAGGTGTTAAGATATTTCCGTTTGTTTCCCTTAAGTGTACATGTACAGTCAATGCAGTCAAATGCTGTAGGAGTTTTCTTGTGTGTTGTTCCTTTATGATGTCCCATAAATATTCCCTGTTAGGAACTGAATATCTGAATTATGCATACGTATTTCGTGTTTGCCATTTTTGTTTATTTGTAAGATAGAGACCAGAGAAAAATATTACATCTCAAAATGTCAAGTTGGCTTCTGTGTGTTAGATTTTCTTCCAAAAGGGTTTTCTTTTTTGGAGGTTTATAGTTCTAGGTCTTGCTTTCAAGATTTTAGCCCATTTTCAGTGGCTCTTTGTGCATGACATAATAAGGGTAGATTTGGTATCTAGCTTCTATTTATGATTTATATATTTATTTAAAAAGCAGAGTTACAAAGAGAGACAGAGAAGGAGGAAAAAGAGTGTGAGAGAGATTTGAGAGAGATTTTTCCTCTGCTGGTTCACTCTCCATCTCCACAGCTTGCAGTGACCCCACTTGGGCCAGGCCAAGCTAGGAGCCAGAAACCAGGAGCTTCTTTACCATGCAAGCAGGACCCAAGTACTTCGTCCATCTTCCACTACTTCCCCAGGCGTATTAACAGGGAGCTGTATCAGAGAGGGAGCAGTTTGGACTCACATCAGCCCCTGTTGAAAGAAGCTGGTGCTGTAGAAAGTGGTTTAACCTTCTATACCACAGTGCTTGCCCCTAATATCCATCTTTCAGTGCCATTTGTTTACAAGTCATGTAAAACCATCATGTAATTCATCAGCTCCATATGTTAGTGTTCATCCAGGAGGATAGAAAGATAGATCCTGAAGATACCCAGCTATCAGACCTCCTCTGTACAATGCTGTTACGGAATTCTATTCATAATAGCCAAGATACGGAAGTGATGTAGCAAATTAATGCACAAATGAGGATTGATGTATCCATACAACACAGCACTTTTTAGCCTTTAAAAATATGAACAATTTGTTGGGTGACAAAATGCATAAAACTGTTGGGGCTTTAAATTGATCGGGATGATATTCTGCCAGCTCTGCCTTCAGACCAGAGATGGTCTCCCCAAGATACCGTTAAATTTACCTGGACAGTAAGATGCTGGACTCCATGCTTGGTATACGCTTGCAATGAAAAATCTTGACGGAGTTTGACATGTAATACAGCAACAAGGTGGAGGAATCCACCATGGGGGAAGAGGATACGGGGAGGGTTGAGGGAATCCCAGAGCTTATGAAACTGCGTCACATAGTGTAATGTAATTAATAAAAATATGTATATATTAAAAAAAATAAATTAAAAAAACAAAATGCATAAAACTTGTGGAACTGGAACTAAGTTAATACAAACTAAACTAAGTCAGCCCTGGAAAGACAAGTGCTACTTCTACGGGAGATCCAAAACAGTGGAATGGAACAAAGATGCAGATTGGTAGTTTCCAGGAATTTTAAAATTTAAGTCAAATTCTCCATGAATTATTTTATCATGGAATTCTTCTATGATAAGCAGTATTGACTTATTTCAAACATCTTGTATAGTGTAACAATGGTCATGGAATCATTTGAAATTGAGTTTAATGCATAGACTTAGTCTATTCAAAATAAAACAACGTATGAATGAACTGCATGTGGTTTAAGAGAAGGAGACATTTAAAGCATGGTTTGCTTTCTTTAGTTGTACCTCAAAGATAAAAACTATGTTATTCACTTCTGAAAAAATAAAATTTTATGCTTACTATTGAAAGTACATGATGATATTTAAGTTAATTTAAAAATGTATAAATACTAGAATGTTGATACCTCTGTGGCTCCACAAATAAAATGGTTAGTGCTCACTTAGGCAGCACATACACTAAAAAAAACTGGTTAGTCCATCCTTTAATTTCTACATATAGAGAAATTTAAACTCAAAACTTCCCAAACTGGAAAAATCCATACCATAAAACAAATTTGAAAAAGCAAATGCAGGCCCAGCGCCATGGGCCTAGCAGCTTAAGTCCTTGCCTTGAATGCGCCAGGATCCCATATGGGTGCTGGTTCTAATCCCAGCAGGCCTGCTTCCCATCAGCTCCCTGCTTGTGGCCTGGGAAAGCAGTCGAGGATGGTCCAAAATCTTGGGACCCTGTACCTGCATGGGAGACCTGGCGGAGCTCCTGGCTCCTGGCTTCGGATCAGCGCAGCACTGACCATTGTGAAAACTTGGGGAATGAATCCGTGGATGGAAGATATTTCTCTCTGTCTCTCCTCCTCTCTATGTATATCTGACTTTCCAATAAAAATAAATAAATCTTAAAAAATGTGAAAAAGCAAATGCATCTCTGTGTGTGAAAGATAATAATTTGTTAGTTTGTTCTCACGGAAAGTTGTAAATTGACATGCTTGACATAAATAAAGGCATTAAAAATAATTATATGATAATAGTAAGTGCTTCAATATTTTTTCATTATTTAATGAATCAAAGGGAATTATCTCTTTGTATCTATTTATATTTACTATAGTTCTTTTTTGAAGATTATATGGGTATAATTTCCATATTATTCTGTGTATTAATAGAGTATTAATTACAATAAATGTAGGTACTTATATTTCTCTCTTTAAACTCCCCCAGTTTCTATCACAGTATTTGATAATCAGTAGTATGCCAGAAAGGTTTTTAAATGAACAATTATATGACAGATGTCTAATTTTCTAAAAATTTTCCTTTGCCTGAACATCTGGCGACAGATGCTCATGTTCTTACAGTTACATCCCTTTTTCAATGTGTGCTCTGTCAGTGAGAATACTTGTTTGAATCCAGGCTGGTGTTCTGATGTTGATTTAAATCAAATTATTTCTTGAGTGATGAGAATAATCCCTAAGTCAAACTGAAGATAAATATTTTCCTAAGTGAACTTTTAATTATGCTATATTTATTTTTCCATGTATAAAGAGAAAATACTATTGTCCCTTCAGAGAGTGTACAAGAAAAATTACTGCACAGTTTTGCATGCAAGGGTGTGAAAGACAGAGCGGTCACTAAATGGACTTGAACATATTTTCACCCAATGACAGTTGCATGCATTTCTGTATAAATTTGGAGTTATTCACCCAATACAGGGATTTTATGCTTGGTGCTTTTATAACATCTTCAGTGAATATTAGATCTCTTTGGTGTTGAAACATTCAGTGGCAGAGATAGTTATAAATTCATTTTGAGGCTCTTCTGTAATATTGTCCTCGCATTTTTTTCAGTATAAATACCTTTGGGGCCAATATATAACTTCTGTACTCTGTTATTTATTTATTATTTTTCCTGTGGTATGTATGTTTTTTAAAATACATTTCAATTAAGACTCCTAATTTATTTTTGACAGTATTCCCATGACTGCACAGGCACCAAGAATAAAAGAGAAAGCTTCTAAAAGTACCTTTTTCAAAATGTTCTCTCTTTCTCTTCATTACCAAACCTTTCTAGGACTTGTGTGTATATGAAGATAATTTATAAATTTGAAAATGAGGGATGCATTAACTAATGTTCTTCAATGTTTCCCTCACTTTATTCATGTCCAGCTAATGGAAGAGATTCAGTCACCTCAAAATTGAACCTAGAATCAAAAGATTGAATTACCCTGGAGTTCCACATTTCAAATGTCAAGGAAGGGCTGGCTTGCTGTAGTTAATGCAGTCTAATTTATGATATAGACATCGGGACCACACAATATTATATCAGTGATGTCCACCCATGCCCACTTTATGTACACGACATGAGACACTTTCATTTTTTAATACAATATGTGAATGCACATTGTAATTCTTAGGAGATATATATATATATATACACACGTATGACCATCCCTACGTAAAAATCATATTTCCACATGATACTTGATATTTCAGCTAGCATGTAGTTAATTCATCCTTTAAAAAAAAGCAAAACCTACCTCATGCAGTTTGCAAGGTGATTATACAGACAGACTGTGTGTGAATACGCACAAACACACATCTGTACATGCAGCCTGGGTAGCAATACTGCACCAAAGTCAGGGATCATTTATTTTTGTAAATTTACTGGTTCTTGAGTTACTTGAGTGAAAATTTGTGTCAACATAACTAGAAAAAAAAAAACCCCTGTGCAATAAGACTGTGGTTCCTGGGCAGATTAGGATATTTTAGATTATAAACAGTGTTTCCACCATACTTCTGGTTAGAGGGTGCGGTGATAAAAGACACGATGGTAGTTTTATAAAGTTCAGCAAATGTGGAATGGAATCATATACTTGCTCGGGTGCAAAACCTGTTTAGATCTCTTCACAGGTGTTTAATGATACGCATTTTGAAAGACCCCTTGTATTTTTCATTCTCAGGAAGACCGTAGATGCTAAGACCTGAGCCTGCTCTTTCCCTGCGCCGTCTTTCTTCTCAAAGTTTTTCTGTTCCTTGATCTTATAAGAAACTATTACATGATATTGAGCTGGTGTAGAGCCATGCAATGAAATTTCAGTACTATTGCATGCTTTAATTATAGTGACACTTTATTTTATATAATAATGTCTGCTCTGAGTTTGGCTTAATATCTAATTGGAATATATCATTGTAAGAGTTACTTGCTTTTTTTGAGCATATAGCTATTTGTTTATCATCAGAAATGCCACTGAGCAATAGCCAGATGAACGCAATGGCTAGTACGAGGGATGAGCGTAATGTAGAATTTGACACCCATGTGTTTTCTGGGTCTAACCACTTTCTAGCGAATCCAGGTATTCACTTATATATGAGGAGGGTCTTCTCACATCAGAGTGAGAAACTAAAAAAATTCTATGCTTTTATCAGGATGTAATTTTTCAAAAAATACTTTATCGAATGTAGAAAGGATTTTTGGGTGAGAAATGCTGAAAGCAGCGACTCAGTAGTGCTATATAGTTTACTGTATTTTTTTCGATCAGAATAAGCACAACTTTCTCTGTGTCTCTATTAAAGGTTGCCTTTATTAGCATATTTCAAAACTGTATAAGTGAAAGGTTCCCATGCCTCTGGGTTAAGTGATTTGTTTTGATTTCAATTATGTAGTAACTTTGACAGACCTTTCGTAAAAATTTAAATTATTTCCAACATGTACTTGAACGATTGATGTCATAGCCTGTCAGAACCAGTAGTGAAATAACTTGAGCAGAAGTGATTTAAATTACAGACTAGGTATTTGATGAAATCACAAATGATTCAAGTGAAAATGAGACATGTCTTACATTCCATCTCCAATGCTAATAAGAGCACAATTTCTGGAGGAAAATGAAATAAAGGAACTATAGAGGTATAAATGTAAAGAAATTTTGGGTATTTTTCGTTTCCATTATGCCTCTTTTTTTAGATGGAAGGTAAACTGCCTGATAGTCCTATAAATAAAAGTAGAATAGTGTCAGATACTGTATGATGTTGAGTTGAAAATATTCCCAAGTATTTAGTCATCTTATGTAATATTTCACTTCCAAAATGTCTCAGGAATGCTGAACTAGGATTAGTGACAGCAGGTTAACAAGTAAATGAATGAATTTCAATACTTATATTTTATTATTGGATCTACCCCAGAGTTACCCAAGTTTTTCCCAAAAGAATTTGCACTATTTCTTATGATAATGGCACTGAACTCACCATTTACTAAACAACCCAAGAGTGAATACAAGTAGTGTAGTCCTCTGTGAGATAAGCATTCAGGAAGAAGTAGATGCCCAACACGGGAGATAGGTTAAAGGAACCACTTTAAAATACCTATTTTCTTTATCCCTATCAGCTAAAATGAACAGTAATAAATTATTCATCAGAATGGACAAAACTAATAGCAAATGAAACTAGAATTGAACTACTGATCCAAATCAGTTTAAAATAAAGATGTCGTAAAAAGTAATACATGTAACTCATGACAATGAGAATATGTTGGGATAAAAATCTCGCTGTTGTGAGGTTCTTAACGGGAGTCATTTAACCCACTTTCTGTTTGAAGGTACATTTCAAAGCAAATGTAAATGAGGAGTACATTTTGTTAAAGTGTTGCCTGTACGTGCTTGTATTGGAGAGAGAATAATCTCATTAGAAAAAAAATGAACTTCTTATGACTCATTAAATTGGTAGCATTACTATAAATCATAAACCTGTTAAAAAGGAATAGTTTAGTACAGATAGAGCAGGTCCAGCTGTTTAAATATCATATAGCATATGGGGTTTGGTAATTGGACTTTAAAGCTAATTGTTAAATCATTTACACATGTGTTGGGTGCTATAATTCTATAGGGAAGGACAAAATTGTTCTTGAATTGCTACTGAGTTGAATAATATTCTTTTAAACTTCAAGTTTCTGTCTCCCAAAGTAATTTCTGATTGTTCAATCCAATGGGTTTCCTGTGTAGTAAAATTTAACAACATACTTATTTTGGATAATTTCACTGTATTATTTATTGTGTTCTTGTTTGAATTTTAGCCTAACAATTGCTACATGCTTTAATAGTTGTTATTTTTTAATAACCAGTATGTGAATATTTATGCTAAGAGGAAGAGAAAGGGAAAATAATGCAAAATGAGTTGGGTTTCAAATTGTTACAATAAAAAGCCCAGTCCATCGAATAAGAGCTGAATGATGATTATTCAACATTTAAGATATGAGCAAGCTACTGACAAAACCAGGAAGTCAACGGTAATACATATAATGTTGCTGGCAGTAAATCATATGCCATGAAAGAAGGTGTTCCTTTATGATTGAATTTCTAGAACATGTATTTAGTAATAACTTTACCAGAATCTCTTTCATTTTTGGTTTTACTTTATAATCGGACTTCTAAACCTCAACTCTAGCACTCACTCATGTACAGAGAATCTATACTGTTTTCTAATACCCTGAGGAGGTTGTACTTGGCCAGCGCCACATCCACCATTGGGAATGATCAGATATGACGAGAGTGGGTGGTGACTAAAGTAAAAAATCGTTGTGAGGAGGGAGAAGAAGAGGAGGGTACCACTGCTTGAACCTCTAGTCTCTAATTACATGCCCTAGGCAAGTAGCATAACCAGAGGAGTTCATATAGTCTTCATAATTGGTGGTAAATGCAGTGTTGCACAAAGTGATATTCGGCTTGTGAAGTCCGATTCTTTCCTGCACTTCATTCTGCTCTAGGTGTTGGCAGCGAATGGTAGTCACACTTTCTAATCCAACTGGACTTTGATCCCTCTGCCTTTGCTTGCTGCTTTGTGTGCAGCAGCAGCCAATCACAAGCAGAGATCCTTGTTTTGGGAAGACTTCACAATTTCCATTTTTGATGGCTGGTTTTTGTTGCTAAATCCTCATACCCTGTTCTTTGCTTTCTCCAGTTTTGAGCAGAGCAGTTTAATTTGCTCTTAAGTTGATGGTTGACTCACTGTATGGGGTTAAGGTTTTTTTTTTTTTTTTTTTTTTTTTTTACTTTCCTTTTGCCTGTTTAACTAACTCCCTGGACTTCAAACATTTAGAGCACTTACTGTTTTCCTAGATGGGCCCAGTTGATACAATCTCAAACATCAATTTAATATTTCCATGGGGATGTAGTATAACAGATGAGGTATGCGAGTCGGACTCATTTTAAATATTAAATGTGACAATTTGAGAAACCCTTATATACTCTACGGGAAATTAACTGACTCCCTTGCTTATTCAAAGAAACCGCAACAAAAAGTACTAGGGAAATTGGTTGGAGCCATAAAGATTATGGGCCATACTTGAGAACAGAAAATGTATGAGACCTCTTGAGAATTTTCACTGAAACTAGAAATCCATCCAATTTAAATGTCATATGGCAAGGATGCAATATAATTTTGCTAGTTAAATGTGAAGATAAGAGTAGGGATATTGAACAGAAGGCAAGAACGTGTATTAATTAAAAATACTTTGCAAGATAGGGACTAAAACAAAACATTTTCTAACTTTGTTAACTTCTCCTTATAGAGTGAAGTGAGAGAACAAAGTCCTTGATTGAAAACTTTGCAGATCCCTGTTGCAATAGTTCAGCTCTCCGTCGTCTTTTCCTTCTTCCATCCTGTTATGTGAGTTGATATAAATCCCTCCTCTCCGAGGCTCCTCTACTTGTTCCAGGCTCTCTTCCATTTGTAATAGCCTTGAATTCTATCTGAATTAAAGATTAAATTCCTCCTTTCACAGCATCTAATTTCAGTTATGGAGATCTCATTCCTTCCCAAATTTGTGCAAATGTTTTCAGGAAGGATTGTCTTTGTTTTCTCTCCTCTTGTTACTTTCTGCACAACCTGTTCTTTTTTTTTTTTTTTTTTTTTAAAGATTTTATTCATTTTATTACAGCCAGATATACACAGAGGAGGAGAGACAGAGAGGAAGATCTTCCGTCCGATGATTCACTCCCCAAGTGAGCCGCAACGGGCCGGTGCGCGCCGATCCGAAGCCGGGAACCAGGAACCTCTTCCATGTCTCCCACGCGGGTGCAGTGTCCCAAGGGATTGGGCCGTCCTCAACTGCTTTCCCAGGCCACAAGCAGGGAGCTGGATGGGAAGTGGAGCTGCCGGGATTAGAACCGGCGCCCATATGGGATCCCGGGGCTTTCAAGGCGAGGACTTTAGCCGCTAGGCCACGCCGCCGGGCCCCTGCACAACCTGTTCTTACCAGCTGTGATTGTCATGCTCTGAAAGTCTAAAATCCTTAGTGACTGCATTCAACCATTTCCTCTTATGTGTCATCTCAACAGCTCTTGATCCTTCTCATTTCTGGAATATTTCCTTCTCTGGTCTTTTGTGATGAGCATGATCCATTGCCTGCCTTGTTAGTTCACAGACTGACTGACTTTGCATGCTCTTGAAATTTATGTGACTGTTTTATGATTTTTTTCCTCAAGGCTTAACCTTAAAACTTTTTGCTTTATGCACCATGAGGAGTCTTAGGCGCTATTGCCATCCCAGTGCCTTTGATTGCTAAACACTGAACTTCCAATCAGACTTTCAACTTGAGGATCAACTTTTATAGTTTTATATCTAGTCGGTATGTCAAATAAAAAGCATATTCTTAAGCAAGTTTTAGCAAATGTTGTAAAATTAATAATTCTTAAAGAATTTTGTTGGCTTTTCTTCTGTGTCTATCACAAGCATTCCCATTACTAAAATGTAAATTGAATTCATGATATA
This sequence comes from Ochotona princeps, assembly GCF_030435755.1. Taxonomy (NCBI): domain Eukaryota; kingdom Metazoa; phylum Chordata; class Mammalia; order Lagomorpha; family Ochotonidae; genus Ochotona; species Ochotona princeps. Next base: position 15,374,813 of record NC_080843.1, on the reverse strand, counting down.
AATTGAATTCAAGAATCAAGGCATGAGTATAAAATTCAGGTAAGATTTAGTCTTCCTGTGAAATAGATTTTGCTTTCAGATTCATTCTCTCCTCCACATGTAATATTTAACAGCCTTGCAGCTGAGATTCCATCCAGCTTGGAAGTCAAGTGCTATCTGAAATCTAACATACCTTAATGTGGTTTTTTTTTATTGATTCCATTGCATTATGTGACACAGTTTTATAGGCGCTTAGATTCCCCCCACTCCTCTCCAACCCCCCCAACCCCATGGTGGATTCCTCCACCTTGTTGCATTACCACAGTTCAAATTCAGTTGAGATTCTTTCATTGCAAGCATCTACCAAGCATAAAGTCCAGCATCTTATTGTCCAGATAAGTTCAACGGTTTCTTGGGGAAACCATCTCTAGTCTGAAGGTAGAGCCAGCAGAGTATCATCCCGATCAATTAAAAGCCCCGACATTACATCAGTAACAATTTATAACGTTATGGAATTAGTTGACATGGTATTGAGTAACCAAAATGTTAAAAGAGAAAAAAAAAAAGAATGTAAGTTCTGAACCACATCCTGTGACTTCTACATTGACATTTCAATTATTAGTTTATATACAACCGAGTTCTATACACCTTAAAATGGCTATAGATTACTATTCAGCTGTCTCATGTCTATTTTAATTTTAGTATTTAGCAATTTATAGCTAAACCTGGCTTAACCCGTCTGTTTTCGGGTAGTCTAACTGTATAACTCTAACAAGATATATGTCAACAGTTTAGGTGAACAGTTTTAGGAGGGGTATGCAGAGAAATCTTCAATACCCCAGTGAGGAGTAACTAATCTTTGTGTCCCACCCAGTGAATTATAAGTGCATCCCCACTGAGCGTTTCCTGTCTGTTTCTAAGCTTTCCTTGTTGTTCTCTGTCTATCTATTCTAGTTTTTTTGTTTATTTGTTTGTTTGTTTGTTTTGAGGGCTTTCTGGAGCGATCTTGATGATCATTGCCAGAGAGGGTGGGGGCCCAAAGTCGGAACCAGGCAAGGACCAGAGAAAGCTCCTCTCTCTAGTCCCGAAGGAAGTTTACTGTTCTTCTGTTTCTGCGGACTGCTCAGTGCTCCTGGTTGGATCCTGCAAGGCAGGATTTGGACTTCTTCCATCCCATGTGGTAGATCCAAATGGGGGTGGGTGACCTCAGAGTTCTTGGCCTCCGAAGGCACTCCAATTCCCCGTGGTCTCTCCTTGGCAGTTGGGATGCAGTCCTTGGTGCTCATACTGATAGTCCTTGGTGAGGATCTGAGAATCTTCAGGGTTGGGATAGGAGCCTCCTCCTGTCCACCTGCTCCACTCTGGGGTCCCCCTCTCACTCTGTGCATATGACCTCCTATTAAGAGGTTGTTAGGATCGCTCCTGATTCCCTCCATATGCCTTTGTAGTTTTGCTATTTAACATACCTTAATGTAACTCTACATTCCCCTGTGTTTGTTCCTCCCCTAGCTTTAAACACCTCTAAGTACTGCATCAGCCTTGACACTGTTTCTTGGATCAAAAGATGTGTTAGACAAGAATCTGTTAGCTTCTTCTCTGTTTATTAGTTCACACACTAAAAGGTTGTGTGTATCCATCCTATAAGAGCTATCTCCGACTCTCACATCGTAATCTAGTTGTTTCCTGTTATTAATCACCAAGAGCACCACCATAGTACTTAGGTTTCCTTTTTTATGTTTTTGAACCAAATTTTTAAGAAGTAATCAAATATATTTGTATTTTGAATTATTTAAAATATATTATTTAGTTTTTTTGGAAGAAGCGGTTACAGAGATACAGGAGCAGAGATAAATCTTCCCTCTGCAGGGTTCATGCTCAGTAAGGCCTTAATAGCCAAGCCTGAAGCTCAAAGCCAAGAACTCCATCTAGCGTCTCTTAACTCTGCGACGGAGCTTGAGCCATTGTCTATTGATTTCCCAAGTGCACCAGCTGGGATTGGTTTGAAACTGGATCAGGAAAAATTCAGACTGGCAGTCATGGTAGGTGATTGCTGAATCTACTGCCCTACAACTCTGGTACCCAAAATGCCATTTAAAATATATTTCAAAAAAAAGCGATTCAGACCATATAATTCTGTATTCTGAATCTTCCAGTGATTTCCCATTATGCTTAACATATAACTAAATGACCTCTATCCATAAGAGCTTTTATAGTCACATTATTACCCAACTCCTGGAACTTCTATAGAACTCTTTCATGATGAATGAATCTGACCACATGCCTCCACACAACTCTTGCTGACTTTTTTGCCATTTTGCTGAATTTCTTACTTTCTTTGAAAATACCTGCTCTACTTCTAGCCCATAGTCTTTGTAATTGCTATTTTCCCCTGTAAAATTACCGTCTCACTGAATTCAGATACCCACTTGAACGTCATTTCTCTAAGCAATTTTTCCTGAATACATTGTTACCTCTTTTAACATAACCCTTATTTCTTCCATATTAACACCACCTTATTTTCTTCATGGAATATATTGGAATGTATCCTTTACTGACAGTTTAACTTTTGCTTGTTTTACACCTTCAGCATTGGAATATTAACTCTCTGTAAGGCGTATGGCATGCAGTGTTCCCGGAATTATTAAAACTCGGAACAGTGTCTGACTCCTTAGTGACAGATTCCTTAGTAAATCTGTACAATCGTCCCTCGGTGTCCATGGGTAATTGGTCCCAGGGCATCCTTTAGACAAGCAAATCTGCAGATACTCAGGTCTTTTATATGAATGGCATAGTTTGCACAGATCGCACATTCTCTTTACACAGAAGAAATCATCTTCACGTTCCTTATTATACAAACAATATACACACTCTGTAAATAGTTGTCAGATAGTGTTTTAGAAGATAATGACAGAGGTGTGTGTATGTTCGGTACATGTAGTTTGTGTTTTCCCTGACTGTTTTGGAGGGTACCTGAATCCTTGCATGTGGACACATGGATACAGAAGATCAGCTGTGTTTAGTCCATGGTGCCCTGAATTTCTAGAATCAATGAAGCAATCAGTAGAAAGACCACTGTGTAAGCCATGACTGTACGTTAAATTTAAATGGAAGAGATGAATCCTTCCGTCAGAGGGACTTTAAAACCTCACTTAGTGCTGCTAAGTAGCTGCAGCCTCACTTCTTTCATCCCAGGTGTCTGTAATCTTGAATTTTATTTTTCAAGAGAGAAATTGTTTTTAATTAAACCTTTTATCTGCCTTAATTGTAGGAGTAATAGTAGCTGACACATATGGAAGACAGCATTTCTAGCACTATTGTGAATACTTTGTATGATTTTATGTTAGACTACTGTACATAATTCACCTATATATTTCCATTTATATCTTTTAGTAAGTCTGTAAGCAGCCACTAGGCTTATTACATTTTTGTATGACAAAGTAAAGGGATTCATAATTAAACAATTGGGTTTACACAGTATTAGTTATAAAAACAGACTAATTGTATGCTTTGTGACTCCAGAATGCATAAAGTTTACCATATGACTAGATAAAAAATAATCAGAAAATAGGTTATTGTAACTCATCCAAAGAATTCATGATCTAAAATCGCTTTTTCTTTCTATACTTATTGCTGGAAGTTTTATTAGTTTCAGAATTGCCATCTTTTTGTGTCCAAATATTGTCATATGGATATATTTCTAAAGCACAAATTCATTTATTTCCATTATTATTTTAATGAAATAATGGGATTCACACAGTCAAAAACCATATGACAGGAAATTCCTCATTTAATTTAATTAATTATTAGGCTGTTCAACAGTATAATTAGAATAAGAGAAATAGGAGGCAAAGATTTGACATTTATCCAACAATCTTGATTTCAAACCTACCATTGTGTCAGCCTCTGCAGGCTCAATAAGTTAGATGCCACTCCTTTCATAAATGAATTCATTCATACTAAAAACAACAAAATGTTTCAATAGAAAAGAGTAATGAATTCAGTATAACTGAAAACAGTGAATATCAGAAAGTGGCAAACCCTGGAGATTATATTGTTTGGTATCTCATGTATTAGGTATATATATGCATATATTAGGGATATATGTTCCAAATGTTTGATATATTACATGCACTTTTAAAAATTTTCTACTGTTACATATTATGGAGAAGCATAAAGTGTTTAAATATTAGTTACTTTTTTCTTTAATTTTAAAAAGATGTAATTTTAGTCCACTGTATACACTTGCTTAATTTGTCACTAACCATTATATTCAGTAAGTAAAATGTAGAAAGAACACAGACCCACAGCAGTATAAACAAGACCTAAAAATAAGTCATTTTACATGGTGGGAGGGGAATATGATTGTCTTCTTAGTACTGTATTCAAACATACCTTAAATCTGTTCTTTACATGTTAAGAAAATATAATTTAGAAGCCATGAGAGCGCCAGAAGAATGTTTTAGATACTTTGCTTTCCGGAGAGCTTGAAGTCAGAGATGATGGAGGAAGATGTTCGAGCATCTCAAAAGAGATAATATGGGAGCTTCCACCAGCTACGTGGTCGACAGGTGTTAACAAGTACTCAGTATGTGATTGAAAGGATTTGTGCCTGGAAGTGGAAAAGGAGTTAACAATGAATTTTAGATCTTAAATTTTAGTAGTTGGTGAGAAATTAGAAATAGCAAACTCGACATAAATAAGTGAAATGTTAGAGGTGTCACCTATTCATTCTGTGTATGCTTTAGATCATTTTGTTTAGGGTATCTAAAACTTAGGGAAGGTCAGATTTTTTCTTGTGTTATTTTATTTTGAAGACAGGCTTTTTACAGAGAGAGGAGAGACAGAGAGAAAGGTGCTTCATCTCGTGGTTCACGCCGCCCCCCCCACCAAGCAGCTATAACAGCTGAATCTAACACCATACGAAGTCAGGAGCCAGGGGTTTCTTCCAGGTTTCCCATGTGAGTGCAAGGTCCCAAGGCTTTGGGTCATCCTCTGATGCTTTCCCAGGTCTTAAGCAGGGAGCAGGATCTGAACAAGCAGCTCGAACAGGGACCATCGCTCTTATGGGATCCCAGTGTGACAGGCGGGAGATGGGCTTGCTGTGCCACAGCACAGCCCCACCAATTTGTGTTCAAAACCAGGTGTTCTGAATTCTAAGTCTAAACAGAGTTCACAACACTGTTGTGGGCTAAGGAGTTGATTAGTGCTCATTGGGCTGGGCAGGAACAGGACCTGGGCTTGTGGCTAAAAACACCTAGACTGATTGGAGTCATCTGTATCCAATTTCCTGCTAATGAGGATGGGGCGGAGAATATATAAGGAGAGGTGAAGGAGCAGTTAAATGAGAGAGACTTCGCAGAGACTTCTACCATCACTGGTCTCCTGTTGGTGCTTCATCCCCAGACCCTCTCCCTGTCCACGTTACTGGTTCTGCTGGTTGCAGCAAATGGCGCCTAGCATGGGGCACGGCATGAGGGACAATCTGAGGGACCCCTGGACCTACAAAGGTAAGTTTAGAATTTAAAAATTTTGCAGGGGCATAAGTAAAATTTATCATGGAGTAACGAGTTGGTAAAGTGCAGGTGATTAAGGGAATTAGAGATCTCCAGTCACAAGGCACCAACACTAAGCTTAAGGCCTCGCAGGAGTTTGTTGAAACTGTGACATATCACCATGGTTTGCTCTCCTTGTAGCCACCTTTCTTAAACTCTGGCGCTTGGTAAAAAATGCTTTGCCATCCTCTCAAGCAGAGGTGCAACCCTTTCTAAGAAACTATCCATAAGAAGGGGCAGGGAATCACTGGGACCCAAAACCAGGGTAAAAAAGGAGAAGAAACTCCAGGCCAGACAAAGTCTAGAGAAACTGCACAAAGATTTTTGTCTCTTGTAACTCTTAAGGTTTCATTCATGGTATTTGCAAAAATTTGAAATTTTGTCAGAAATAACTTGGTGTAGAATTAAACTGTAATGCACTATTAAATTATTTTAATGTATAAGTTAAATTAATGTGGTATTCATTGTATACAAAGCATTTTTATATGTTAATGTGATTCTGGTCTTTTCAGCTGGTTATCAAATATCTCACTGCTTTAAATTGGTAAAGGTTTTGTATTTGTTTTAAAGGTATTTGAGTGATTTCATGTCAATAACCGAGTCTCATCTGTAATGTGTTTTGCTAACTGCAACAACAAAAGATCTTGTTTCAGCTGTTTTTAACCATCTTTAAAAAGGCAGCCAAGAATTCGATTTTCAAATTCTAGGGCTTCCCTTCGTATTCTTATGAGGCCTCAAAAATGCCAACAGATTTATCTCCCGATTTGTGCAGACTGTTAATCAGGTTGATAGTCATATTAAGACTATTGCCAAATGGACGTGACACACATCCCAGAGTTTGGGACGCTAAAATATGTGCATATTACTGTCTATACTTGCTCTGGATTTATTCTAGCTACTCCTCAGACGGGAACAAGTCAGGCATGCTCTAGCCCATTGCAATGCATGTTTTTCCATGTTGGGTACTCCCAAAATTATTAAAACCGATAATGGCCCCTGTATCAACAGTAAGTTTTGTGATTTTGCTGCCTCCCACCATATACAACTAATTACAGGCATTCCTTATAATCCTCAAGGACAAGGTATTTTGGAAAGCACCAACCATACTATTAAGGATTACCTTATTAAAACAATACAGGGGGAGTATAGTACTCGGCAAGATAATTTGAACCTTGTATTATGTATCTTAAATTTTCTAACATTAGATGCTGAAGGACGGTCTGCTGCAGATCGTCAATGGAATCTGTCTCAGAAGCAGAAGGGTTACATGATGTGGGAGGATCCCTTGACTGGTCAGTGGCAAGGCCCAGATCCCGTCCTCATATGGGGGCGAGGGTTGGTTTGTGTTTTCCCAGAAAATGAAAATGGCCCACGGTGGATTCCTGAGAGGCTTGTCTGGCAAGCTCCTGCTGTGGAGGCTTGTGAAAGCTCAGGTACTGGCCATGGTGATGGCATTTGAGTCGGAAGATCAGTGGGACAAGCAAGTATATTAGGCCTTTATGTATTATATTGTTAAGCACCCCCTTTTTTTTTATTCTCATATGCGCACCAAGGTCCCAATATTTCCCACCTTTCTAAGTGGTAGCTTTGTGGGGAATGGGCATGCATTGCATGCCCCCCCCTTTCCCTTATTAAAGGAGGCAGTTATTCCTATAGAAATTATTAGTTCAATCATTCCTCTGGATTTGAGGACTCCCTCACATGGGTGAACGTTAGCTCCTTGAATTTTAAGCCCATGTCTGCCTGGGTTATCCCCATGTTTCTCTCTTACATACAGAAAATGTCTCTGAAGTGAATTGCACCAAGCTCAGCTGCACCCTAACAGCATGTTGAAATAGTAACTGTGATACAGCTGTTGTCATTTGGCTGCCCGGAATCCTGCCTGTGCCTGTCGGGGCTAATGTAGAGGCCTCTGTTGGCCTGATAAAGCATAGAAGAGACTTTGGCATAACAGTGACCGTTGTAGCCAGCATTGCCCTAGCGTCAGCAGCCACCACCACAGTAGCAGTGACCCTAGGACAGCCTACAGCGACCACGGAGACCATGAACAAACTTGCAGAACTGACTGCCTGAGCTATGGAACAATAGACCTGTATAGATGAACACATGTGGGTGGGCATGCTTATGTTGTAACAGTAGGTTGATTTGTTGGCAGAGGAACAGCAGATGCTGTGGGATATGGTCAGGGAATCTTGTTCCCCATCATATGTCTTTATGTATGTAACTCTTGTGCAAGTGCAAAATGTTTCCGAAGTCTGGGAACTGCTGGCTGCTCATTGCTACTGAGCTAAAAATTCTCCTAGCCTTGGAACAGGGTTACCAGCCTCCCCAAGTACGGTTTATGTAGCTTCAGCAGGCAGCACATTGAATGGCAACCAGTGATGGTTAAGATGGACCTGGCACTGACCAACCTAAGACGGTGGCTCCATCATTCTATGGAGATTCCCGATGATGGGTAAGGCTGATGATCCGAGAGTCCACAACCTAAGACGGGCACATTCAAGTCTGCTTTAAAACAAAAAATGGGGACCTGTTGTGGAGGAAGGAGTTGATTAGTGCTTGTTGGAATGGAGGGAAACAGGACCTGGGCTAAGAACACTAGACTAATTGGAATCATCTGTATCCAATTTCCTGCTAATGAGGATGTGGAGGGGGGAGTATATAAGGGGAGGTGAAGGAACAATAAAGTGAGAGACTTCGCAGAGACTTCCACCAGCCCTGGTCTCCTGTTGGTGCTTCATCCCCAGACCCTCTCCCTGTCCATGTTACTGGTTCTGCTGGTTGCAGCAACTTTATATTTGATTCATTTTTTTTTTCATGATGGTTAGCTCCCCTAGGTGTCACCTGCTGGAGTTTTGCAGAGAAATGGTGAGAGGGTAAAAGAAAATTTTAATGGAATAACTGGGGAGGGGGTAGAGAACTATAAAAAGAAAAACACACATCCTTAGCTAAATTAGTTTTTGGAAAGCATGAATATCAGGCAGTTGAGGAACTGGAACCAGTGTTTAGTGTATGCTAGGCTTTCTAGCATCTGTTCAGTCCTTGTTTTCTTGCCAGGGACTCTGTTCCATGAGCCTGAACTCCAGTTACCCGAGGGAAACACTACTGTGCCAAATGGTGATCAGCTTCCCCTCCTCCACTTCTTCCACATGCTCTCTGGTCTCAGATTCTTGACGATTATTTGAAATTTAGTCAGTTACAGGAATGATGAGATGGACATGTGAAGTAGGGCATTGGGTACAGAGTGAAATATATCCTTTTGTGAATCATACACTAAAGCTCGTAATGCCAGTGGACCTAGGTTCTGTGAGGAAAAGATTAAAGTTAAGGATAGTGAGAGTGGGGCCTTAAGCCCCTAGTTCTGATGCCCTAATTAGGAATGGAAGAAAAATGAGATCTTTGAATCACAGATGCACACATCAGGAAAGCTACTGTTTTTAAGCCAGGAAGGGAGCTCTCATCAGAAACTGACCTGGCTGGCACCCAGGGCCTATAATTGCATACTTTAAACCTGTGAGAAATGGGATGCTGTTGCTGAAGTCATTCACTCATTGTTTTGTGTTAAAAAATAGCCTGAGCAGGTTGACGTAACCTAGTGATGGATCTGCCAAATACACGTCACCTGGGATGCTGAAGCCTATCACTCCTTGTGGCAAGGTCCTTTGCTTCCTGACCAGCAAGCTTAGTAACACAGGGCACTGTTGACTTGGTTACAGTAACTGCACCAGGCATTCCCTGTATAATTGCTCTGGCTGAGTAAAGATACTAGCCTTACCAAAGATTGCTTCCCAGTATGTCCTGCAAGAGTGACTGATGTACAAAGTAGTATTGGGATTATTAACCCTTCTCCAACTTGGGATAACTCTAATAGGGCATATCTACTTCAGGATCACCTGCTGTCTCAGGATAACTGCAGCCTCTGTTGGGAATGCATTCCAACTCAGCATCTCTCTCTGCTTCTGCACCTGCCTCTCCAATTGATGACTCCTAGCATATATGCCCCGAGAAACCAGCTGCACACTAACACCCTCCCAGAGTGTGGATTCTGGGTAACATAAACTTTAACACAATGACACTGCAAACTTTCCTGTAGATTCTCTTTTGAGTTTGTAGGTGTGATACAATGTATCCAATCTGAGGAAATACTGAATTGTGTTGTATTTTCCATATTTATATCCCTATATTTCTATATTTCACAATGAGATTCTATCAGGACATTTTTGCTTTACTATTACAGTTCATGAAAATAGAATGAAAAGGAAAATTATACAGTTTTTTCATAAACATATTTTCCATGAAATTGTTAAGATCTTTCTATTTGTAAAGAGAAAGGTTTTCACAATGATTTTCAAATAACTATACAATGATTGTAACATTTACCTAAGTACTAAATTTATTCCAAGATAAAACTTAATATAAAATCATTCTAGTCAGTCACACATTAAGCTGTATAAATTTGTACTCCTTGAGTGCTGTGCTATAAATAGCACTAATCAACAGTTTTTCTAAAAGTGCAAAGAGTGCATTGCCCCAAATCACGTGCTTGTGAAGCAGAGACGGTGTTTGAACCCTTTGATGTTTTCTGGTTGAGGCAGATGAGACTGATTATAGCTGCACAGGTGACAAGTTGTTTATTGGTGAAATACACATTTATCAAAATTAAAAAGTAGAACTGTATAAGTTAAAATGCAAAAGTCAAAATAATAGAGTTGATTATTCCTGATGACAGGTTTGCAAAAGTATTTGCTGAGCTGTCCAGTGTAGAATGTTGTAATTCTTGGAGGCATAGATTGCTTCTCCATGACATCCAGGGTTTCAGTTGCACTGGTTTGCTGAGTGCAAGCCATTGGTTGTTTACAAAACCCACTCTTTAGACATGAAAATGTATTCAACGCCATATAAATATTCTTTGTGATTTAAAGTAACAAAAATGAACTACTTCTATTCTCACTTACAGATGGTGAGATAGCCGCAAAAGTTCGAACTATAGATTGTGGTGTAGATATTTACTTGTAATGTTTCAGGTTCAGTGTACTTGTTTTCTAAATAAGAACTGAAGCAGGGTCGCCCTAAATTATATCCAGCTTTCCAGTCTTAAAATATAGAACTTTTTTTCCTATTTTCTTTTATTTAGCCTATATTTCTTGAGTCCTTACATGAAAGGAGACACTTTCTAGGTGCTTGGGGATACATCAGTTAATAAAACAAGCCAAGATACACCTTCCCTTGCTCCCTGGCCGTCTTTATGGCTACATTTTGTTGGAGCCAATCCTACCCCTAAGGCATACACATGGTGGTCACAAAGAAAATGAAAAATTGCTAAAATTTATCAGCTCTACGTCGCAGCTAATGGTGAAGAGAGGAATATGTCCTGGGGTACAAGCAGTCTCATGCTCACACGGGCAGTGAAGCTGCTTATCCTTGCCAACAGCTTCCAGGCTCTGAGGAAGGTTGGAAAAGTATGTAATACTATGTTGGTCAAACTTTGTGTATATCACCATGGTGACAATGATTCTGAGTTGCATATAGCATGTGGTAGATGCTATAAAGTGTCGCCTGTTTCTGTCATTGATCCCGGTAACTCTGATATTAGAAACATGCCAGAATGGACTAAGAGTAAATGAAAGGGTTTTTTTTTTCTTTAATAAAATTTGTCAGGGCTTATTAAATAAAAGATACCTGTTTTCTGGGAGTTTACATTCTTTGTTGGTGACACACTAAACATAATAAATATTTAACTTTATTGTATGTAATGTGCATCATGAATTTTAAAATGTTAAAGTCATTATTGAGTGTGTCAAAAATGACAGTTCTGGCAAGTACAATAATTGGTGGGGTGAACAGAATAGTTGAGGAACTGGTAAGTGGTCAGGATGTGTCCCGACCTGCAGGACACAACGCTCAAACCCTGAGGGTGGACTGGGAATGGCAGGCTGCTAGCCCCCGGACTGCTGACCCAAGAAACACGGACACACGTACTTGGTGGTTTACTCCTCATATATATACCTTCTTCTCTAGGGGAGGAGGAGAAAGGGAGGGGTTTCCTGAGAGTAATTATCTTTGAAGCAGGGAAGGAACTAATCATCTATATTGAAACAGGAGAGGAACTAATCATCTGAACAGGAACAAGGGTGGAGGTTGTATTCTGCTTGCTCTACACAGGATGTTCTGGCCTAACATCCTGCTTGCTGTAGCCCTGCTTGCCCAAGCAGGCTTTGCAATGCAACAGGCTGTCAGGAAGGCCAAGTCTAAGGGCCATAAGTCTGTGACTCCTAACACGAATGAAAGAAGTGAATGGATTGACCATGTCCATGTTGGAGCAATACCCCAGGCAGATGGAGCACCTGTAGCAAGTGTTGAGGCTGGGAAGTCTCCTGAGTGTTGAACAAAGTAGAGTAACACTATAAAACTGAAGCATATTGAGTGAGGAAGAGAGAGGTCAAAATCCAAGGTACATTGGTGATATAAAAAGCATTCTGTGTGGCATTATAGACATTTGAAAGATTCAATTTTATCCTTAGTGACACAGGAAACCACTGGAAGGCTTTGAGGCGTTTTGGAAGATACGGTCTTTGTCTTTTAATGTAATCATGCTGGCTGCTGGCTGTGATTTTTTTTTTTTTTTTTTAGGGTATTTTTTTTTTTTATTGTTAATTATTTTGCATTATGTGACAGTTTCATAGGCTCTGGGAATCCCCCCCCTCCCTCCCCCTCCCCTCCCTCCCCCTCCCCTCCCCCCGGTGGATTCCTCCACCTTGATGCAGTATTACAGTTCAAATTCAATCAAGATTCTTTCATTGCAAACATATACCAAGCATAGAGTCCAGCTACTTATTGTCCAGATGGGTTGAACAGTTTCTTGGGGAGACCTTTTCTGGTCTGAAGTTTGAGCTGGCAGAATATCATCACAGTCAATTAAGAGTCCCAATATAACATCAACAGCAATTTGCAATGTTATGGAATTGACATAGTTTTGAGTAACCAGTGTATTAAAAAGAGAAAAAAAAAAAAAAGAAAACAAGTCCTAGCCACAACCTATGATTAGCTCATTGACATTTCAATTTTAGTTCATATACAGGACCGGCTGCTCTATACCTTAAAATGGCCATAAGGCACCATTCAGCTGTTTCGTGTCCATTTCATCTTAGTATTTAGCCAGTTGTTGTGTTGAAGTAAAATTTTGCTGATCTTGGCAGATTTTAGGATAATCCAGACTGGCTTGTAACTCTAACAAGATATTTGTCGACATTTTAGGTGCAGAACATTTTTTTTTTTTTGGGGGGGGGGTGTGCAGGAAAATCCTCAACACCATGGTGAGGAGTAACTAATCTTTGTGACCCACCCAGCGAGGCATGAGCCAATCCATGCCAGCTCTTTCCTGTCAGATTTCAAGTTCTACTTTCTGTTGTTTATTTATTTTCGTTTTTTTTTTTTTTTAAAGAGGGCAGTGGCAAGGGTGAAACCCGGGAAATCTGCTTAAATGGCTGCTTGATAGTTTAGGGGTGAAAGATAGTGGCAGGTGACCCTATATGCGTGGATACAGATGGCAAGATGTGATGGTGCTTGAATGTACTGAATGGACAGTAGTCATCCCAATATTTATATTGGTGTTTATGTGTTTTTGTCACATGTTCTATAATACAATGAAAAGGTGTGAGTTGCTGAAAAAAAATGAATTAAAGTGCAAACATAGGGCACTGGGGAGCAGCAACACTAAAAAGTAGATGAAAAGCAAATAGGCAAGTATGTGAAACTGAGAAGAAGCAACTAATGAGGTAACCGAAAAACAAGTGAATACAATTTCATTGAAGTCAGATAAAAAGCATGTATCAGAGGAAAGAGTTCCAAGCTCTGTGAAATCTTGTTAGTATTTTATATAAGGAGATATTTTGCATTTCCTGTTTAATAGAGCAATAAAAAATAATTGGCGATTTATCAGAACAGCTTAGGAGCTATGATGTGAGCGACATGAGTTTGGTTCAGGAGACACAGGCAAGAGGGGAGTTAGAAACTGCAGGTTCAATCAGAATTCAGAATTTTTTTCAAGTTGGTTTTGAACAGCTCCAATGTGACTTATAGATACAATCCTAAAAACATAATGATATTCCCTTTCCCCATTCCTTCCTCTCCCTTCCACATTCTGTCCTACTCCCTTTCTTCCTGTTCAATTAGCTTTTGAGATGATATACTTTAAATTTACATTAGAATAAAAGGCTTACTACTTCACCAAATAAGAAGTTTAACAAGTAATAAGCAAAAAGACTCTAGAGAAGTACAGGCAAAAACCGTGAAAAATTATTGAGTGAAAAAAATGACCATTTCACCCATATACAGTCAATTTTAAAATAATCACATAGCATTAAAACCGTAGTAGTGTAACATTCTCCCATTGTTGAGTAGAGATAAAAAGCATGAATCAGTCCACAGTCGTAAACAGTAATTCAAGAAAATCTGCTGTGTTAGGTGAGTGCGGCCATTGTCAGTGACTGTTAATGTGCTGGTGGTGTTATCAGCCAACCTTATAGAAAGGGTAGCTTAAGTGACGTAAATTTATTTTCACACAGTTCTGAATTGAAAAGTCAGCAATCGGAGTCTAGGGCGTCTTGACTTCTCACACCTTTCTCCTTGGCTTGCAATAGTTACCTCAGTGCGACCTCACCTGGTCTCCTTTGTGTGTACATACTTTATGCTCAAAATTTCCATTTTTTTGGTAGGGATAGCATCCATATGTTGCTTAAACCTTGTGCACATGACTTTTACTTTCAAATTATGCCTTTTAAGGCACTATCTAAGTATAGGATATTATAAATATGGTCATAGTCTTTGGGGTTAGGGCTTCAAAATAGAAATTTGTTAGTGAAGACAGAATTCAACTCGTCAGTTTCCTTTCAGTTATAACCCATGTCACTGCTCTGCCATGCAAATGAAGTGTTGGGAGAGAGCATGGCAATATTTTATTTTTACATGTACTGTCAGACTTGAAGATGTTACTATAGAGCAGAGTGTGAGCATCTTTGTGCCGTCTAAGTGGCATTACATAAAGGCAGGAGAGTGCTGTTGGGATCATGGTTACCCGTAGGGTGTGGGAAGCGTGTGGGCAGCAGTTGCCCTCAGCAGGTCATGAGTCATGACAGCCTGAATTGAAGGTATTTCCTATCCTCACACAGACCCATTCACACGGGGAAGAATTCTCCCTGGCACACAGGGTTTTAAGACAACTTCTCACGGGAGAATGGTGGAACAGGAAGCTGCTCTGACCCAGTAATGACTCCAAGGATACTGAATTTCCAGGAAAAGTCACTATTATTCCTGGCAGTTGGTATGCATAGAATTGTGTCCACTCAAATTGTTGTGAGTGGAGCCTCCAGGTGCTGGAGAAGTAAAGATTTGAAGTCCAAACAAAATAGGTACTTAAGCCTTGCTCATTTCCTGCAGTATGGTTTCAAGAGAACAGATAGAAGATGCCGCCCCTTTTTGAGTTTCATCTTGCCCCCATGGAGCTGCACTTTACCACGGTCAGGCCTAACAGCAGAGTTGGATGAAATCAACTCACTGCAGAAGGCACATCATGTGAACATCTCCTGCATTTTGAAGAATCCAAAGAGTTGGAGGAGGGAACAGTAGCAGTGGAAGAGCGCTGAGGAGTGTGTCAGAATAGAGAAAGCATCTATGAGGTTTTCTGCTCACCTTCCAGAGGCACATGAGGATAAACATCCTGAGGAGGCACCTGGGCTAGGAATGCACACCTGCCTTGGAGCGTGACGGCTCAGGGGTTCTGGAGTGCAGCTTGCCTTGGAGACTGAACTGAACTCCTCCTGCACCTCTCTTGGTTTAAGGGACAGTAGCTTCCCCTCTAGACCTGCGTGGTAAATCCTTTTAATTGCCTGAAACAGACATGTCAGGATTACACATTTCACTGTACAGTGGTTAGTCTACTTGGCAACCCTAAAGGGAGTCCTTGAGCAAGCTCCTAGCGACTGGACCTTGACTGAATGTAGGGCTTTGGAGTCTCACCGCTAAACTTTTACACGAAGCTGAAATAGCTCAGGGGTGACCCCTGTAGCCTGACTGAAAGGAAAAAATGGAAAATAATCTAAGTACAAGGACACCTGAGAGATCTTATACTGCAGGCAAGAGAAACTGCACAGAATTAGTTCATCAATCAGGTAAATAGATGGCCAAGCAGAGAGGCACAAGAAGAAACCCTGTAATGAGGGGGGAGTGGCCAGACTTCTTACCTTAGATTCTTTTAACATCCGGTTTTGAAAAACATACTATACACGATAAAACAGGAGAGCGGGGCTCATTCACCACAGAAAATGCAGGTGGTAGTAACTTGTATTGAAAATACTTAATGGGCTCAGCAAATAAAGACGTCAAGGTAAAAAGCATGAGTATCTTCAACTATTCCTCAAAATCCAGAAGAATCATGCAGAAGGTGGTGAAGAAATGGGTAATGGCAGTGTCTCATGAAGCCTCTAATGTCGGAGTGAGCGTTTGCGCTGGCAGTGAGGCTGCTTCGGGTGATCCCCGCAGCCTGCATCAGGAGCCTGTGGAAACAGGTGCGCCTAGGACCTGCTTCTCACCTGCTAGGCAACACGCTGGCATGCCTCAGGTACTGGCTCCTATAGCTGGTTTTCTGCCACCTGTGTGGGGAATCTGGCTACTTTCAAAGCTCCTAAAGTTCAGTATGGCTCAGTCTCAGGCATCCAGGAAATTTGGACAGTAAACTGGCATTATAAAGAATTATAAAGAACTCATTACGAATACTGGAATTATAAAATGCAACAAACCAAAATAGAATTTTGCACCAAAAAAAAAAAAGATCTTTAAAAGAAAACTTAAGAGTTGGTACTGTTTGAAGACTAAAGACAAGGAAAAAAAATATGAAACAGTTAGGAGCCAAGTTAAAAAAAAAATGTAAGAAAAAGTATGCCAATATACACATAATGAGAACACCAGAAGAGGAAAATTCAAATAGAAAAAAATAGTTTCGGACAGAGGGACATGCAGAATAATCTCTTTGAGGAGCCCTTGAGATTCTGTTTCAAGTGGGATGGGACCGTCTGGCTGAGTGTTGCTCTCCAACCACATTAGCTTCTGTGGTTCCTATTAAGGGAGGAAAGCTACAGTGAGCAAGATTAGTGACTGTGCCAAGTAAACAGGAAGACATGAAGGGCTAACAGAGCCAACAGGAGTGATTGTAACCAAGAGTGGGATTGAGAGTGCATAAATGCATGAGGAAAGTAGCTTTGGAGCATCAGAATGGGTGAGGAACAGAGGTGACAGTATCAGTGAACTCGAGTTCTTCCTAGCCACATAGATATTGCAAGTGTACAAAGTGATTATATAGTTCATATGAGCACACTGTTTTTTTTTTTTTCATATGAGCACACTTGTTATGGTGCAGCCAATTGGTCATGACAGAGTTGGAGTTTGACCTTGGAGCAAATGGCAGAGGTAGATATGTGAGGTTGAACAATTTGGGAACTATACATATGGGTTATAGGGGGCAGATACGATGTTTGTAGGGACTTCAAATATTTTGTGAATTTAAAAGCTGTTTATTTTGGTGAAGAAAAGTTTGAAATTCATACAAATTTTACAATATTTGTTGCCATGTTTTTGGAAGATCATATCTATATCTATATATAGATATGTATATCCCTTCATAAATTAAGTCATGTAGCCTAAGGAACACAGTAAGAAGTAAGAGTGAACAAGGAAGGGCCTGGTGTGGTAGCCTAATATCTTAATCCTGACCTTGCATGCATCATGATCCTATATGGGCACCAGTTCATATCCCAGCTGCTCTATTTCCCGTCTAACTCCCTGTATGTAGCCTGGAAAGGCACTGGAGGATGGTCCAAGGCCTTGGAGCTCTGCACCTGTGTGGGAGACCCGGAAGAAGCTCCTGGCTTCAGATCTGCGCAATTCTTCTGGATCTTTGTCCAGTGTTTGCAATTCCAGTGTAGTAGTGCTTAATCTTTTGTTTACCAATATGTACATTTCTATTTTAATTATTTTAAAATAAACTTGAAGTTTATTTTAAAATGTAACTTGAAGTTTAACTTCATTAGAATAGACTAGTTTCATGCTGCCTAACAAGACATTTTTTTTAAAAGGGTGAAATATGGGGCTGCTACCTTGGCTCAATTGACTAATCCTCCCCCTCCAAGCACTGGCATCTGCTCCACTTCTGATCCGGGTCTAGGAAAGCAGCCACAGACGACCCAAAACCTTGGGGTGCTACATCTGTGTGGGAAACCGAGTAGATCGGCTCAGCTCTGGCCATTGTGGCCATTTGGAGAGTGAATCAGAAGATGGAAGTTCTCTGTCTCCTTCTTTCTGAAAAATATGCTTTTCCAATAGAAAAAGTCTGGTGAAAAAAGGATAAAATATATCCTGTATCAATTAATGTGGTTGCAAAACATGCTCCTGTGCTGAGGTTCTCAAAATAATTACATGCAGGGCAGAAAGGTACTGTCGTGAGAGCAGCCATCTCCTTGTGGGTGATAGTTGTAGTATCGGAAGCTGCCATGGCACATGTCTCAGAACGAGCCATGATACTGGGAGGTCTGAAGGAGAACCAGTATAATTCCTGGGGAATTGCCTCTGCAAATTAAAAGGGCATATTTTACTTTTCTCAGGGACTCCGCTGGGAATAAAATATGTACAAGGATTTCTGGTCAAGAAAACAGAGATACATGCCAAATCCTAGCAGCAAGGGATCCTGAACAGTATAGTTTTTTTTTCTCTCCAGCTGTTACATGTTGAGAGAGATTAAGTATGAATGTTGAATACTAAAACATATTATTGCAGTGAATGATTTTAACCTGAAGTATGATTTAAAATGGAATCATTACATTTTCTTATGAATTTTGATCACACAAAAGACCTTATGTAGAAACTAACAAAATTTTAATGCATGATATTCTGATTTCTCCTCTGAGAATTTTAAGAGAAAAAAATTTTTTTTTAAGATTTATTTATTTTTATTGCAAAGTCAGATATACTGAGAGGAGGAGAGACAGAGAGGAAGATCTTACATCCAATGGTTCACTCCCCAAGTGACCGCAACGGCTGGAGCTCAGCCGATCTGAAGCCAGGAGCTTCTTCCGGGTCTCCCACGTGGTTGCAGGGTCCCAAACCTTTGGGTCGTCCTCGACTCCTTTCCCAGGCCACAAGCAGGGAGTTGGATGGGAAGCAGAGCTGCTGGCATTAGAACTGGCATCCATATGGGATCCTGGGCATACAAGGCGAGGACCTTAACCACTATGCTATTGTGCCAGGCCTGAGGAAAAAAAAGAAAATTTAAAGCTTGCTTCAGGCAGATAAGTACAATTTTGGTATTTGTCAACTTAAAAAGGGTATTTTGGGTAGTTTCTTTTTTTTTAATAGTGATTACTATCCTAGTTTATTTGGTTAATTAACCACCCCATCTTCTTCCTTCTTGATTTGAATTATTTTGGAAACACGAAAGAGTGAGTAGAAATGACACATTTAGTAGATGTAACACTGGTTTATAAAATATAGCTTAGATATCACCCAGTGTCTCCCAATTTCCTTTTTTCCACAGTGTTTGTAGAAAGTTACAAATAGAGTATGTGAATAACTGAATATTGTCCTGTGCAAGATTTGTTTTTGAATCTTTTTTGTTGGTTTTTCATAAAACAGGCAATTCCAAAACCAGAGACTGCGATAGGGTTCATACTCAAAAAAGGCAATCTATACATAACATATCACTTTAGACCATAAAACCTGTGTATATGTAGAGCATGAATAAATGGATGTCAGACTCCATTTACCTGGTTGAACCGCTCGAGAAAAGGAAGAACTACAGATTATCAAAGAGTAGGGAGTGCCTTGTTCCCTATAATGTCCCCAAGTTGCTTTTATAACTTGCTGGAAGATTTGGAGAAGGAGAAAATGATTTAAAACAGTAACATCGGAACCAACACCAGCATCTTTTTTTTAGATGTATCTATTTTTTATTGGAAAAGTTAATTTTACAAGGAGAAGGAGAGTCAAAAATCTTCCAGCTGCTGGTTGACTCCCCAATTGGTTGTAATGGCTGGGGTGGAGTCAATCCAAAGCCAAGAGCCAGGAGATTCTTCCTGATCTCCCATGCCAGTGCAGGTCCCAAGGCTTTGGGCCATTCTCTATTCTGTCTCCAAGACCACAAACAAAATGCTAGAAGGGAAATGGAGCTGGTGAGTCATGATCTAGCACCTGTATGGGATTCTGTGGCCTGGAAGGTGAAGGTTTAGCCACTGAGCCGTTGTTCTGGTGTGACCCGAGCAGCTTTATCATAACCGTCCAAGAATAACTAGTAGCATTTCAAACTCTTGTTACCTGCTTTGTGTATGCTATTCTTATGGCATGCAGGATCAAAATATTTCTTAAAATAGCATTTTAAAGTATTTATTGTCAGTAGATGATATATATTAGGAAGAATAGATTCTAGACAAGATAGGTTGTAATATGAAGAAGTATGTATTTGGAGTACTGAAAGCAAGAATAACAGAAGTGGGTCATAATTAGGTCTTGGAAGAAATATTGACGCAGTATTCATAGTGTGGTCCTACTATAGAGATGAGGAATATGAAAACGTCATGATTTGGCTCTTAACAAAATTACCAAAATGAGTTTCATATTTCACTGTTGCAAGAAATGAGATTGATCAAACAGGTAATTCCTGCGTATCTGCTTGTGAGTGAAGCAATTGATGATGTATCTTCCTTGTCTCTTGGAATCTAGTCTTCTTTACACAGTTGTCTTATTATGAAAGTATGTAATCAGTTGAGCACAGGTTTAAGAACGTTTGTTCATAATGGACATATCCTTCTGTTGTCACATTCTACAAGTAAACTCTACAATCCGAAGTCCTTATATTGGATATGGATATGTAAAAGGCAGGCACTGACTCTCAGTGATCAGCTGAGAGTACTCAACTAAAGCAAAGTAGATGTTCTCATTTATGCTCAGGTCTTCTTTCCATGGACATCTGATTTCCATGCAGAAAATCCTTTTTTTTTTTTGATTCCTCCTCCAAACTCTTTATTTTTCATGTTAATGGAATCTGCCTCTGATTCATTGTGTTATTCACATAATTCCATCTTTTTTTCCAGAAAATCCTACAAATATGAAAGTACCTACAAATATTAATAAACCCTGCAATGAATGTGCTGAATAAATCTTGAGTTGGCTTGTTAAGAATACACACACAGAAAGCTAGGTCAATGATAGACTTTTGACTCTTTTTACTAAGTTAGATTCTTGCTTTCCTTAGAGCCTGACCTACAGCCAGAGTATTGTGGGCTGCTGTAACCTTTCCCTCTTTGTTAACTGTGATAGCACTCCTTCTGATATTAGTCATAGTCATTGAAATTGTTTAGTAATCATTTACTGTGAGTTAACAATTATGCTAAACAATTCATGTGTATTATTTTATTAGATCTCTTGCCTGCTGCTAATTAATGGTTACATTAGGTCATATTTAATATTAATAAAGCTGGTCATGGTCCAGATCAATTATGAGGGATCTTTAGAAAATGGAAGATGTATATTGTGAGAAAACATGATTTCCTGTAATATCATACACCAAAATAAATGTAGGCTTTCATTGCATTTTTTCAGAAACTGAAATACCCTCTCAGTGAAAAGTGAAAACAGACTTTGAACTCAGGGAACTACTCAACAGAAGTGTACAATAAACCACATGGCATAAGTAATATGTACACATTTGATACCACAAGAAATACATTTGGTTGTATCAATGAAATATAAATTTCTGGATATTTTCTCTATTCAAAATGCTAGTAACGAAATCATGCTGTAATTCTTCCTTTTCCACTTATTTACAGTAAGTGAAATTACTATCTTCTAGGAGATTTTATTGTACTACATAGAATTCCTAAGATTAAAGAAAAGTACGCTTTGCTTTGATTTCTAATTATATTGGGGCAATGAAAATTTAACTCTTTCTGTTATGATCATTCTTTATGTGGAGATAAAGTTAATTTTCCATCTCAAGAGTGCATAGACAAAAAAAGGCCAGTTTTGAATTTATGAACGAGAACCATAAGATCTGGGGTTTCCATTTCTCCCTTGTTTTCTAGATAATAGCACTATTTCTAGGGAACATTTAAGCCCTTTTGACGCAGAACAATTAGAAACTTTCATTAGAGAAATCCAAACCAGATGTAGCATAGATCTCTATTACAAGTAATATTAACGTAGATTCTAAACTTGTTTCTTGTTTTCATGAAAACTCCAAAAACAACTGGGAGTCTGTCTGCTCGACTCCTGAGACTGAGGCACAGATGGAGTTTTGAATTAAGCATCTTTATATTTTGAGATTTGAAATGAGTTCTGGTCCCAATTGTGTATCTGCATGATTATGAACTAATTGGATATGGTAATTGATTATTTGGGGACTTAAACTCTCAAAATTTTATTTCATAATTTATAATTTAAAAATTGCTAGCAAAATTCATGATGTAAACTTTGTCTCCAGATTAATGCATGCAGACAAAAGTGCATGAACCATATATTCTGTGATTTTGTAACATGAGTATTTATGATTTGTTGGATTAAGTGTTAGTTAAAATATTTAAAATTTCCTAAGGCCCCCTTATTCCTACCAAGTAATTTGTAAACAAGATAAAGGGAGGAAAAGGAAGAGAAAGGGCAGGAAAAGGAGAGGTGTTAGTCAAGGTTGGAGAACTGTAATTCTCTTCCTCTGTAACCAAACAGTGTCTTAGGATGCTTTCTAATTGCAAGTTTTCTATCTTTTAGAATAGTTTTCATTTCAAATCAAAATGGAGTGGGCAGTACTGAGAGTTTCTATATTGCCCATCTTCAGAAATTGACAGGCTGTGCCACTATCCGTGTCTCCCAATAGAGTGGTACATTTGTTAACTGGTGAAGCTACCTTGATGTAATTGTCATCCAAACCCTTCATATTTCGGCTGTGCTTCCCAACTAGAAAGATATGAACATTGTCTCAGTTGGAAAACCTTGTCCGCGCCTTGGCAATTTTTGGAACTCTAACATATTTTTCTTATTATCTTTCCTCATTTCATTTTTGCTTATTAGGAATGGAATTGCCGTCTTTCCTTCTAATTAAACTGTTTTTTATGTACGGACATTTGGTCTTTGATGTTTGTTTGATATCAGCTGCATTTCTGTCTAGAGTTAAGGATTCACCACAAAGGCTCACTTTTTTTGTCTGTAACTTCTGAGAATATGTTCAAATTTATCTTATATATTTTCTTAAGCCATGAACAAGACCTCAAATGAGCTCAAAAATGAGAAATATATGAATAGTAACCAAATGACTCAGCATCATAGTCAAAAGGCCATTAATGCTATTAATAATTTGCCTAAAAATTCAGTTAATATCAATGCAGTCTACCTGCACAAATGCAACCATATTCATACAGTTAACATGTTCACAGATATCGCTTTCTGTATAACTGATTTCATGTGAAAGAATATACCTCATGTATGTTTGCTACAGCCTTTTTTAATCACTCAATCGTACATTATTGATGTCTTTCCATGTTAGTATATAAAATAATATTTATGACATATTTTTACTTTTGAAGGATGTACCGACATTTATTTAGCCAAAATTGTCTTGAAAAATATTGTGTATATTCATTATTTATTAGTGTCTTTAGAGCTTAGTACTTATCTATGACATTTGTAAAATATATTCCTCTGTTACTCTATTTTAGCAAATAAAGTGAAGTCAGATTTTTAAGTAAAATTTATGTTACATATTTTACACAAAGTAATGTGTTGCATTTATAGCAAATTTTATTACTTTTCTAATAGTGTAAGTGCATCCTGCATAAATAGAGGGATGACTTGAGTCGAAGAATTTCCATGTGGTTTTGTTAAGGGCTAGTTTATATTTTACATTTTTGTCATTTATTGTTTAGAAAGTTCAAAGCACTACACACAGAAGCATATGACAGCAAAGCAAGAACAAATTCATGTAATTTAGGTAAATGTGAATATATACATTTATACATGATTGATTGAGATGGAGCTGTAGCCAAAGTAAATACCTTTTATGTTGAATTATTTCATTGAAAATGTAAATACTGACAATTTTATTAATTTAAAAATCTGTATTTCTTTGATACAATATTCAGTATAAAAATGATGAGTTTCTTTAACTTGGTCTTTTCTTTGCCTTTTTGTCATTTAATAAGCTAATGAAACTCAGAAAAAAATCTGTTCCTATTCTTCCCAAACCTCATTAAGCATAAGATGATTTGTGTTGACATTAGTAAAAGTAAAACCATAGAAATTGTTAAAATATATTTGTTATTAGTGTTGACACAGAAAACAAATACACATTTTTGTAAACAGTTTGCATTGCTGGTTATGACATGCCTTACTCACACGATAGTGTTATGCAATTGTATGTAAAATGAGCAGGTCATTGCATATTGAATAAAATAACAATTTATCACGCACAATGCTTGTCAACTTTCCATTGTTAGTATTATAGAACTAATTATAATTTGAGAATGGAAATTGTTGAAGAAACCAGAAAAATATGTCAGTATCTCAATGTAGCCACGGGTGTCAGCAACCTTATTTAATTATTCAGTATATTTTTAAAATATTTAGGAAGTCCATCATGTTTAGCCTGTTTTTGCACTTATTCATTAGCAGTGGAAAAATACCTCCAGAAAGTCTAGGTTAATTGTGTTTATATTTTAAGACCGGGCCATTCTTCCTGCAAAACATGAAAGACACATAAATTTCTCCCTAGAATTACTGCTGGGTTAGAGTAGTGTGTTCTCTGTGGTCGCCCTTTCTAAGGAGGCTGCTGTTCAGACAGTGCTCAGCCCTCTGGTTCACAGAGGATGGTAGAGCCTGTTGTTTTGGGGATATGATTTCTCTTGAAAATGGATGATAAATCACAATTACATAAACAGAAAGAGAAGACATAACATACCTATAGGCTGCATAATCATAATCGTGGCAAGAGGAACCCATTGCATTTGCAAGATTAGAGCTAATCGGTTTTGCGGAGTGCAATAAATCAATTTTGAAAATGCCAAGTCAAATCAGGTGTGCTAAGCTATTAACTAGTGTGTGCTTTACAACAAAGCCTGAAATTGAGTTATAGAATTTATTTTAGACACTTTCATTTGCAAAGCACATCAGGAATGCTAAGAGGTGTAGTGCATTTACATATGCAGCAACCTAGTGTGCTGACAGGAAAGAAAAAATTCAAACTGCAGTGCAACACAATCCTAAGCAATTTATGGAAACTAAGTCAGTTTATGAAACTAAGCCATAAAAGTTGTTTATCAGTCCTTTGGAGGATCATGCTTTTAATATAATCTAGAAATTTTTCATTAACACAATTTAGGTGTGATAAATATGGTCAGCTGTAAATTAACTGTCATCAAGGAGTAGGCTTGTCGTCCTGTGCAATGGGATGTTTTTGCTTTGAAAGTAGCATATTTGGCATTACATTTTTCTCCAGTTACCCGTATCACCCATTGCTTCAATGAAAGAATTAGTAAGTAAGGCTGTGGACATTAACTCATTTCTATTCCCTTTTGTTTATTTTCCTGTATACATTTATTGCTTAATATGTTCCTAAGGAAAAATATTCTTCAGAAAACAAACAGAACTCTAGACTGCAAGAGCTTTGTCATCTGACATTCCGTTTTAAGAATAGCAATTACGCAACGCTCTGTTTCTTAACTGATGTGTTTTCCTTTTTTTAAATGTCAATTAAATGTCAATATGACCATACCTCAATTTTCACATTATTTGTGTTTTTTTTAAATATTTGAATCTTTATTTGGGATGTAGAGAGAAGGAAAACGAGAGAGAAAAAAATGAGTGAACTCCAATGTGCTGGTTCAAACTCCAGATGAATTCTCCTACTTAGATGTCACGAAACCAGTTGCTAAAGCCATCGCTATTCCCTTTGAGAACCAAATTAGCAGAAAGTTGAAATCCTGAATTAGAACCAGATATTGAATGCGGTACTTGGATGTGGCATGTAGGCCTTTTACCTGTTAGCTACATACATTCTTTTGTTTACATGCTTTAAAAATATTTAGTTTTATTTGCAAGGCATTTTTTTCCAGAGATGGAGAAATGCAGTGAGGTCCTCCATCTGCTGTTTCACTTCCTAAATGGCCACAACTGCTAGGGCTGAGCCAAGGTGAACTCAGAAGCAAGGAGTTTGTCCTGAGTCTTTCATGTGGGTGTTGGTAGCCAAGGACTTGAACCCTCTGCTCTCTCCCAGGCTGGTAGCTGGTCTGGAAATGGAGCATCTGGGATGCAAATTAGCACTCAAATGAGATTCTGGGGCCACAGGTGGAGGACCAACCCTCAATGCACCGTTCAGGCCCTTAATTTTATGATTTGTTTTGTTTTTCTTTTAATACAGCCTTTCCAGGTTTTCCTGTTCATAATGATCAAATAACAATGGCAAAGAAGGTTCTGAATTTTTTATTGTTTTGATTCCTTTTGGTGAGAGTTTATGCTCCCATCCCCTATATTGTTTCATTATGCTAATAATTGTTAACTATTTAACTTAAGACAATGGAAGATTTTCATTTGTAAGAAATGCATCTTATATTTTGTAGAATTTGTTTAACTTGCCAGCTAAGAAATTCTGTTTCTGAATATATTTGCATCAGCTTCTTCCTCATCCATTTGAATGAAAAACAATATATATATATAGCTTACATATTAGTTTTTGCAAATGCTCCTGAAAATAAACCAGCCAGTTTCTTTCATACAAAGTTTGCCTGTAAAGGAATTCTATCATTTTAATTTTTTTAGCAGAATAGCTAATAACCCAAGTTGGTTATTACATAATGTTCTGATTATTTTTCAGTGGGACTGTTAGTATTTTTAAGCTATTTAACATGTGTATCTATGCATTATTTGAGTATCCATCCTGTTAAATTTGTGGATTAATTTCTTTCTGTAAAATATTATAATAAATGGCTAGTACAGTGGTGTAGTGAGCTAAACCTCTGCCTGTAGCACTGGCATTCCGTGTGGGCTCTGGTTTGGATCCCAGTTACTCCACCTTCAAGCCAGCTCCCTGCTTAGGCTTGGGACCAGGGAATAGCCCAGATTCTTGGGCCCCTGCTCCTGCGTGAAATATTGCAAGAAGCTACTGCTTCTTGGCTTCAGAGATGCTCATATCTGGCCATTTCAGACATTTTGGCCATTTAGGGAATGAACCTAATGGGAAGATCACTTTGTCCCTCCTTGTCTCTCTAGTAACTCTGCCTTTTCAATGAAAATAAATAAATCTTCAACAAAAAAGAAGAAAAATAGTGAAAT
This sequence comes from Ochotona princeps, assembly GCF_030435755.1. Classification (NCBI taxonomy): domain Eukaryota; kingdom Metazoa; phylum Chordata; class Mammalia; order Lagomorpha; family Ochotonidae; genus Ochotona; species Ochotona princeps. The sequence continues at coordinate 15,347,931 of NC_080843.1, read as the reverse complement.
AAAACTTGGAGTATAATCAACAGTAGGCATTATCAAATTGTGTATTAATCTTTTGTGATGAAATGGTCAAGTATCAAATTCTAATAGTTTGTGATCTTATTGTGATCATGTTCTAAAACTTTCTCGGTACTATTATGAGTCAGCTTAAAATAGGGAGAAATGTTGTTAGAAATGATGATTTACTGTGAAGTGTTAAGAATTCCTTAAGATAAGTATGCTTGGGAAAGAAAACAAAATAATGGCATCCATGTAGGGAAGCAGGTCAAGAAAGACTTCCTACAGGACCTAATAGCCTTGTTCTTCCTGCCACAGTAAAAACTGGCATGGAAAACAAGGTTCACTTAAGAAGGAAATTTCAAACTTTCATGCGGTTCAGGCCCCAGTGGTTTGGAATCAATAGATTTCTTCTGACAGTGGCCTGGCCCAGCAGTCATTGGGGAGTGACTCAGCATTTGGAAGATTTCTCAGTGTGTCTTCCTCTGCCTTTCAAATCAATACATAAATTTTATATATAATATATTTTATGGAATACATGATATAACTTGTAATATATTACTTATATTCATACATATTTATATATTTACTATATATGTGTATATATATATATAATCTTTAAATGTTAGGCAAGAAATTGGATGGGAAGTGCGGTAACCAGGAAATTATCTGGTGCTCAAATGGGATACCAGCACTTGCATATGGCCTGATAAATACATTAAAAAATACAAGAACAACTCGAAGTTCAGTTCAGCTCAGTTCACTTCAATTACATTGTTGAAACTGTTGGCTGGATTTTGCTTTATTTAAAAGAAATATGTATGCACATGTTATAGAATGAACTCTGGCATTAAAACATTTTTGCAGGAATTCTCTAATCTGCAAAAAAAAATGAGGCCACAAAAAGTTTCCTTCAGTATTGGTAGTGAATGCAGATTCTTGTTTCCAAGAGATGCTTAAATGACATCTCCCTGATGACAGGGCTCGGGGACTAGTGAATATCTCTCCTTTGTGAATTATGCTGCATATACTTGGATATAAAAATAGTAAAGAAATAATTAGCTTAAAAAAAACTAAATTCCTTGTTTAGCAAAGTTAATGAGTCCCTAAATTCCTAAAGATGAATGTTACTGTATAAATGAACATTACAAACCAAGAGAGAATACCATAATTAGTTTAGCTAAATCTCATTTTTCCCCCTTATTTTGTATCTCATCAATTGGCTTCAAATACATGCATTGGCTTAAAGTACTGAAAATTGGTTTTATTTTTCTGAAAGTAGCTTATATTAGTGGGTCGCTTTTTGAAAAGTCACTTACCAGGAAAAGATTACATTTATGTGTGCCAAATTTTATCTTGGATTAATTGACTTGTTATTTTATCTGTATTGCACGTTTAATTAATTAGATTGGTTTCTGACATATTCTATAAAATATAAAATATTATTAAGACCAATATACAGCCTAGACAATTTTTGTTGGGAGTTTAAGTTGCAGCATATGACTGTTGTAGCAACAGGTTCCGTCAACTGACTTGTTATGGGAATAGGGTAAGGGTTTTTGAGGTAGGGAGGCAGAGTCACCTCCTTGATACACAGCATCCCAGAATGCACCCGATTCTTTGTTTTGGGCAAGTACTGCTGTTCTCTTTGCACATGACACACTCAAAATGGTGTTTTTGCTCAGAACTGTCACCCCAGGTAGGTCATTTTGGATTCTGTTTGGCTGAGTCGGGCATTTGAAGATAGAAGGGGGTCTTTTCTTGTCTGACTGGGTGGTCAGAGATCTATGCATGTCACATGAGGAGTGACTTATTTTTCTGAGTCTTACTTCTGCTGTCTCTGAACAACTTGGTTAGAGGATATTTAAGTATTACAGAATAGGGGTAGGGGCCTGTTTTCCTAATAAACTTTCCAGAGGCCAGAGCAGAAAATTCGATGTTTGGTGATCGGGTTGATAATCTTTTAGAAATGTTAACTATCAGTAAAACTAAATTAAACATACCTGATTTGAAGGAAATGTTCTATAAATTGTGGGGATAATGCTTCCGTAGCAGGCAAATGGATCCTAGTAGATATTCAATAGCTTGCTCCTAATCCAAAGTGAGCAATTTGGGTTTTCTTGAGAAGTTTTGCAAACGTCAAAGGGTGGCTTGATAGTAAATACATAAGATACTATCAGGGTATTTTGTATTATTTTACTACTGCATGTAATTCCTGCTCGAGTGTAGTAGGGTTCAATTCTGGCTTTATCCAATACATTTTGTGTCAGGTTCTGTATACAGATTTTTTTGGAGGTAGAAGGAGAGGGAAGAGAACATTAATTCCAGTTGGCTTTAAGCAAATATTATAAAGGTGAACATTGTAGGCTTCCAGATATCTTTTTGTGAATTGGCTTTTAGAAGCACTGAGCTAGGTAAGCTTTCTGTATTTCCGTGAAGTTCCCACAGCAAGTGAAGGATGCGTGAAATGAAATAAACCATTGAAATTATGAAGAAAAAGAGGTGCATTTGTATCACTCTTACGAAAATCGCGACAGCCAAATCTTCCTGCGGTTATAAGCATCCTATCAAAGCATCATAAATAGTGTGATTACACTCAAATTATCTGCTACTTGAAATATTTGGAACTGTTTGCTCCATTCCCATCCTGTCACTCTAAGCTGCACATGTTTTTGAGTTGGGAATTATCTATTTAAATGAGGTAGCATTATGCTTTAAATTCCTGAGAGTCTATCATTGAACTCAATGGAACAGAGGCATTGTAAATAAAGTCATATTTACAAGGATTGCTTAAGAATGCAAGCTAGAGGGCCTGGTGCCATGGCCAAATGGCTAACATCCTTGCCTTGAACGTGACAGGATCCCATATGATCATCAGTTCTAATCCTGGCAGCCCTGCTTCCCATCCAGCTCCCTGCTTGTGACCTGGGAAAGCAGTCGAGGATGGCCCAAAAGCATGGGACCCTGTACTTGCATGCGAGACTTGGAAGAGCTGCTGGTTCCTGGCTTCGGGTCAGTGCAGCACCAGCCATTGCGGCCGTTTGGGTAGTGAATCAATGGATGGAAGATATTTCTCTCTCTCTCCTCCTCTCTGTATATATACCTGACTTTCCAATAAAAATAAATAAGTCTTTAAGAAAAAATGTAAGCTAGATACTTACTATAATTATTTCATTCTAGTAAGTGTGCACATCCCAGGTTTAAGGAAGCATGGTATGTGTTTCCAGCATAAGTGATATAGGAAGAGGAGATTTCAATATTAAAAGGTACATACAGTTACTGACTAGCGTTCAGATAAATAGCAATCATTTATGCGCTGTTGGAAGCAACTAGTCCAAGCAACATGTATAGTTTGCTGTAACTAGTGTACTTTTATAATTTGTAAAATCCAGAAATCAGATGAGTAAGTATGCAGATCCCTCTAAAGTTAGGGCTTTGAAAGCTTTTAAAAATATTTTATTTTTATTAAAACAACTTTAATAGTGCAAAAGTAAATAAGGCATATATAATAATCTTAACCATTTTTAAGTGTCTTGTTCAGTTGTACTGAGTGCATTCATATAACATTCTGTTTCCTTCTCCCACTAATCTGGCAAAAACCATGTTTATTACTTTACTGTGTTTATCAAGTACTATGTTATTTAAACTTATAAGTCATGGCATTTCTTAAAGCATCACATTATACTCAGTGAATTAAACTGACAAGTTGTGTGATCAGTGGAAGCAGAAGTCAAATTACTGTAGGTAAAGATGACATCAGTATCACAGAATTCCAGCAAGCTGCACTGTGCATACAATGGAAAGACAAAGATGTTAATAGTAAGAGAGAAGTGAAAGTGTTATACCATAAATTTGAATGGGTGCAGGGACTGGTAAAAAAAAAAAACATTTAAAAAAACTGGTAAAAAAAAACATTTAAATAACGTGTGTATTTTCTCCTTTATTTAATTTTTTTTTCCCAGTGCCTGCATCCATTTTCTTCTTGTTGTGTTCACAAGATCGGTGGGGGCAATGCCAGAAAATCTAATACATTCTGCTCTGACTTTCTACCACATGACATAACCCTTTATGGTAACAAGAAAAAATAAGTTGGACTGCTCTTGGAACTAAAACTTTTAATTTCAAGAACTGTTGACATCAGAAATACTCTCAAAAAGGGCCAGCGCAGTTTCATAGTAGGTTAAGATTTTCCATCTGTGATTGGCTCTCCAAATGGGCACAATGGCCAGAGTTATGCCGATCTGAAGCCAGGAGCCAGGAATGTCTTCCGGGTCTTCCACTCAGGTGCAGGTTCCCAAAGCTTTGGGCTGTCCTCAACTGCTTTCCCAGGCCACTAGAAGGGAACTGGATGGGTGGTGGCAGCTGAGACACAAACTGGTGCCCAGCAGGGATGCTGGCAATACAAGGCAGGATTCAACCACTAGCCAATACATCTGTCCCTAAGATGTTATTTTTCAGTAACTTGTTTCACTTGTATACACCAAGTCCACTGTTAAAATAACCTAAGGAGAAAGGGGCATGAGTCAGTCTTGTATTTATAAGCAGTTGCTTCTGTGACCATGGGTTTGCTTACTTAATATTTAGTAAATGAGGAACTAACCATAAACTAGGGATTTGTAATGCTTCATGGTAACATGTGCTGAGAATGCATATCTTCAATTGAAAACATTTTGTGAATGGTAAATTAAGAAATTCATTTGTATAATTAGATGAAGGAATTGACCCCAGATTCGAGGATTGCTACCTTTTCCTGTATCAGAAATGTAAGAGCAGTAGCTGTAGCACAGAATTGACAAGTTGTTTAGTGCAGGAAAGTGCTGTTTTTTTGGGTGAGAGTTAGAAGTCTGCTGAAGTGTCTGGGAAAAAAAAATGGAGGAAGTTCTGGAATTGAGAAGAAACAGTCCAGAGTAGCTTAATGACAAGAAACGTGAAAAGCAATGAAGAGTGAAAAATATTTTTATAGAGGTGCAATTACAAATTTAACCTGGTAACACACATCCTAACTATCCAGAGGTTGTGAGAGGAAAGCAGAGCATGGCTGTTGTAAATCAGTGCATAGATTTGTTTGTATGTGAAGGAGAGATAGGCAGACAGTAGCAGTGTGGAAGTGCACACATTCACGTGTATGTTGCAGTTAGCCAAAGCTTCTTTCCAATTCTGTACACAAGGAGGACTGTCTAAAATGTGGTTGGATAGTTAATTCCACAGTGTTTAACAACTCATTCAGCTGCCTTCTGAGACTTTTAACTGTTCTGCTCTGAGACTTAGAATGCAGCAAAATGCAGTTATTCTCAATGTCATTATGGACACACACACAGAAAAAGAAATTGATACCGGCGTAACTCCTATCTCTTGCAACAGGAAAGTAATTCAGAAGACTTGTTAATATTTTACACTGTTGAACTTTAGTTTCTGCCTAGATGTTTATTTTCTAAATATTACTTATGTGAACTTTGCTAGGTTTCTTTAATGTCTCATAAAATAAGACTGATCCCATGAGATTAGTGTAGGAATCAAAGGAGTTAATTCATGCAATGTAACCTGCACAGTACCCAGCATGTGACAAATGCTATGTTAAGATTCAGCTGTGATTTTTATTTTCACTACTCGGAAATGAATCTCCCCACCTCACACCATTTTTTCCAAATTCTCTTCTTCCTCAACCCTTGTAATATGTTACTCTTGCTCCAATATTTTTTCCCTGGCATTTCTATTCCTTCAATCTACCTATCCTTGGAGCAGGATTAACCCTCACTTTTCTTGTGCTGCCTTCTCATCCTGCCCTGTAAACCACTTCATGGTATACATTTTCTGGATAATATTACGCATGAAGTATCATCTAACTCTTCTTTATTGGGCCTCATGGGCACTCTGCAAAATCCATCAAAGCTTTGATCATCAGGGTCATTGTTTGTGTTCACATATGAATGCCTGTCATTATCTGTGGTTCCTATAACCCCTTCTATAAGTGAGTGTCATCCAATTCCTGACCCTCACCCTTTCCATAACCCTGTGATGCTCACCCTTCCAAAACCTGCACATGCTGCTGGTCACTGTTATAACTAACTGGCATTTAGTTGTCGTACTTGGATAGTGGTAATAGTTAGCATCATACTTACATGCACTAACATGTTTTGACTTAGATGCTCACAGAGATGATCCTTACATCAGAAATACCTGCCCTAAAGACTTTTTAAAAAATCTATTATTCTAAAAGGGAGAGAAGAAGTAAAAGACCACACCTACAGATAGCAAGTCAATAAGCTCCCTCATTGGCCTTACAGGTGTAGCCAGTTCCTACTGTTTATTTCACTAATCATTGTATCTCTCTCTTTTTTTGTGTTTACATTCTCTTGTTTCATTATTATATCTGGGGCAAGGGGAAAATACAAGGGGAGAGGCCACACCCAGCTTCCCAACTATCCCTGCTTTCCTGATGTGGGGCATAATCTAAGGGTCCTGCTCAAATGGTTCTCATAATTCAACAGTTCTGTATTGCTGCTGATCTTGCCACTCCTATCATGTTGAAATCTCTCCAGAACCCACTGGCTGACATAGTCCACGATAGTCTCCATTGTTCCTAGTATTCGCTTCCAACTCTTGGCTGGAGTTGTTGATTGATTCATTCAGTCCTCCATCCTCTGTTATGGTACCCGATGTCTTCTGCAGGCTCCAGTGTACTGCCATATCCTCCATGTACATCTGGGCATGACATCCACTGCTCTAAGCCACTGGGGAAGCCCAGTTCTTACACATGCACTCCACAATCAGACCATGGAATCTGTAATTCTCTCCATGGTTGGAGTTCTGTGCCTGGCAGTGCAGTTGTGGGGATTCCCAAAGAAACTTCATCTGAGGTGGTCCCAGACTTTGTTCTTGCATGTGCATGTCAGTGAGGGATCCTGCCCATTCCGTTGCCCAAATCTATCCATATGCCCACTGGTGGTTGCAATTGTTGGGTCAGTTCCGCTTCAGCTCTATCTTCTACACAAACTAATGGTGTTGCAGTCTAGACAAATCTTGCCTACTGCATATTTGGCCCTCATGCAAACCAGTGGGAGTTGTAGCCTAGATGGAGTGACCCACAATAACTCCCACCAGGCCTACTCCCCGCCCTGGTTTCTGTGTTTACGAACATGTGCAGCAGACTGGTCCAGTCTGTCCCACTTCTCATTCTGTTCTCAATGGGCATTGAACTCTACCCCAACTGGCCTCACTTTCCAGTCCACACTAGTGCCACTGGGTGCCACGCTTCGTCAAGCCATGTCTCCCCTAGTACTGGTTTCCATGCTCACCAGAGATAGTTGATGCCCATCAGAGAGGTGCCTACTATTTCCCTCATGGGCTCACTCCCACTCATTTATCTTTCATTCTCCAGGTGGTTCTGCAGTTTAGGTGACAGAGTTTGTACTCTGAGGCACCATCTACTAGCTGATGCTGCTACAAAGCCCAACCAACCCACACCCACTCTGGCTTGTGCATGTACCAGTAGGTACAATCTGCCCAGCCTGGCTTTCCCCCAATCCAGCTTAAATGCAGGCGAACAGGTGTTGTAGCCTTGCCCAGCCAGGTCTGCCCCCAATCCTAGCTCTCACGCTTACCAGTGGGGATAATAGCCCAGAGGGGAGCCCCTCATAGCTTGCCTACCAGGTTTGCCTGCTCTTTCCTGGGTCTCAATGTGTACAGCCCAGTCTGGCATAGCCCATCTCACCTTGGCATTTGTCAATGGGTGCTGTAGTCTGGCCCAGCCCAACAGACCCAAAATTCCAGCTCATGCTGGTGGGGACTAAACCCTAGCCAGCCCAATCTGCCCCTAGTCCCGGCCCTCATGTGAACTGGCTGGTATTGCGGTCTGACCTGGCATGACCCACACACAATTTTGACTCTCAGATTTACCAGCGGTTGACATAAACCGGCCTAGCTCGATTCGTCCCAGACCTGAGTCAAAGGTTAGTCCATGGGTGTCATAACTAGGCCTGGCCTAGGCTGCTCCTTTTCTTGATTCTTGAGCTCACCTGCAGGGACTGTGTCCTGCAAGACGAGTTCACCAGGATCCTCCACAGGACATCTCCCAGTACCAGATCTTGTGCACACTGGTGGGTCCATGGGCCAGCCCTACTCAGTCCACTTCCTGTCCTAGCAGGATCAGAGGCTTTTCCTGACTGGTTATCACCCTTTCTGGTTCTTACTGTTGGTGCTACAGTCTAGCCAAACCTAGTCCATGCCCCTACATACCTCATGCATGTCTCTGCAGGAGCAGAGACCTGGCCCATCCAGTCTTTCACCCACCCTGGTTCTCATGAGCATCTTTGGGTACTGGAGTCTAGCCCAGTCCAGCATACTCTGGACCCAGTCCATATCCATGCTAAGGGACACTGCAGCAATGTTCAGACCAGACCACAGCCCTGACTCCAGCCCCTGTGCTTCCTATAGGAAACAACAACCCAATTGGGGTGTCCCCTTAGCTCCCAAAAAAGGCCTTTTCCCAGCCACAGATCTCACATGTACCAGTGGCTTCTCTGACCCAACTTGGCATAGCCCCTAACCTGTCTTGGCTTTTGCGTTTGGATGCTGTAGCATGTCCTGGTCTGGTTACCCCCCAGTTCCAACTCTTGCTGGTGGGTGATACAACCTGGCTCTGCTCAGCCTGCTCCTGTTCCTGGCTCATAAATTGGCATGACAGCCCAGCCTGGCATTACCTTCACTCCATTTTGATTTCTGCACTAGCTTGTTCGGCCCTGCCAAGTCTGCTTCCTTCCAAAAGCAACTCACACACTTGCTGACAGATGGAGCTACCCTACCCAGCCTACCCAGTACCCAGGCCTGGACCATGTGCGTACGAGCAGGAGCCATGACCTAGCAGGGGAGTTTCCCGAGTTTCCCTGCTCAGGCCAATCCCAGACCCAAATCCCACACATGTCAGCGTGTACCAGGCCCTTATTTGGCATGGTCTGCCCCATCTGTTCTGGCATTTGCATGAGTTTTTGGATTTTATGGCCCATCCAGCCTCACAGCCTGTTTTAGGGTGCTCATGTGGATGCTGCAGCCTGGACCTGCCCCACTTGTTCCTAGTGCCAGTACTGGTGTGTGTTGGTGAGTTCCATGGTCACACCCAGCTCAGCCCAACACTTAAGCTATTCAACAGGACTTATAATTCCATAGTATTGGGCCCACCTATCCCCCACAGAATCCAACCCCAGACTTGGTTCCCTTGTGTGTTTGTTGGTGTCCTGCCCAGCCTAAGGTAACTGTTCACTGTTCTGACACTCATTTTTTGACACTGGGATATAACCCTGCCAGGCAGGCTCCAACCCTAGTTTTTCTGTGGGCTGAAGTGTGGGACTCTACCGTTTTAGACTTGGAGCCATTTTAAATATCTGCTTCCGCTAGGTCTTGCTTTCCTTCCTGCAGTTCACTTCTGTAACTTCACATTTTGTTGTCTGCCAGTCCGCTGTAACCTCGTAACCTTGTTGTCCACCAATCTGCTGTAATTTCCTAATCCTGTTCCCTGCCAATCTGCTGTAACCTCATGGCACTGTACCTGATGACCTTATCAACCAATCCTTGGCCTGTATCTGCCCACAGCCCTATCCACCAATCCCTCTTGGCCTCTTGTTCCCAATACCCGCACCTGACCATGAAAACACACTCCCATGTGCATGCTCTTCTCTCTGCCATCTATCTGTGTTCCCCCACCTCTGTGTCTGTCTGTCTCTCACTTTCTGCTCTTGCTTTCTCTCCCTTCCCTGTGGCTACCTTACTTGCTGGCATAAATAGCTCCTGCATGACTCATTGGTGTCGGGCTTGTGGCAAAAATGCTAACAAAGGTAGAATTAGTTTTGGTACAATAAATATAATATCAAATGTCAGTAATTAAATAGTAACACTAACATGGAAGAGGTATTGCTGGTCCTTGACTATTGGTTTGATAATCATGAGTTATTATCTTCCCATATAGATTTTATAATTAGCCATTGTTTAATATGAGAGTAAAACTATTTCAGGAAATTCTACAAGAAAAATAAAGGCAATCCTAATTCTTTCACATGAAAGAAAAATTTTTATAGTGTGCAAAGCAAAAATCATTGAAGATGTTAATAAATGTTTTATTAATGTTAATAAATAAACCTGTGTAGTATCAGGAGGGAGGCTTCAAGTCAGGAAAGATCCAAGAAAATGGTGTTTTTTAAGTGCAGTTTCTATGAGAGGCTCAGTTGCTACTAATCAGTAAGAGCAGGAACAAAACCCATCAGAGGGCCACAGATATGTTGCTGTCTAATTTGCTCAGGACAAATCAGCCAGCCAGCAGAAGCAAACGTTCTATGAACCCTTTGAGTTCCCTTCTCTTATTGCAACATAGGTGTCCCTTGCTAATTAGTAGTACAACAAACTGTCACAAAATGAAGCAATACCTGCCGCATCTCTTCTTTATGTTAGATACTAGTAACTTTGTGTGTGTAATATCATTACAAGTTGAAGTTAAACTTGTGAGAATCCAAACTGTATATCATCAATTATTTAGCTTCTGTGGACTTACTGAAACCCAACAGAGATGGGTGTTACAGTGGCATCATGAAATAAAGTATTAAGGAGAAAATTTTTGTCTTACAGCATTCTAAAATCAGTGGTAAGAAGTATGAGAAATAAGTGAACAGTGTTTATAAATATGGATTCATAAAGTTTATTCCCTGAGGTTCGGATCCTGGATATGTTTATAATACTTAAGCTGGAGTTACATTTAAAGTACTGTTCTGTATACATGTAATGCAATTTATTTTATACAGAATTTCCCTTAGGGAAGTAAAAATTATGAATGTGTGTGGTTTCAAGGAGCTCCCTTTGCTTACTAATAGGGATTCTTGACTTTGCTCCCTCAGTCTTTTCCCATTATTACGCTCTGAAGAAATATGGCTAGTGGTTGGTTAGTTCACTTAGGTTCTCATATCAACACAACAATAGAAGAAAATCACAAAGCGGACTCAAAATATCCATTGAGTTAGCTGGGGGGAGCTTTCTTCTAGAAGTGGTGGGGGTAAGGATTTCAGGAAATGGGGGCTCAGAGGGAAAGGACATAGTAGCTATTTAGGATAGTTAGGAAGTTAACCAGAGGCGTAAAAGGAGGAAAATGGATAAAGGTGCTAAGTATTCAGATGTTTGGTTTTATTTAAGTATTTGCAAACTGTAAAATACCCCAAACTGGTTGGAGGCATTTTGTAGATTGCATTTGGGATTATTCCAAAAGGCACAGAAAGCCAATCACTGATATTAGAATGTTGGAGGAAAGTAGGCATTTACTGCAAAGCAAGGAACTGGGAAACTCTTGCTTAATTTTCAAGCCCTCCCCCCCCAAATTAGGGGTGAAGGTTTACAAAGATAGACAGTTGGGACTGAGAGGTGTGTCCATACAAGGTTCTTAATTGGTCAGGGGTACTGATATCTTCAGAGAATTTAAGATGATCTGGTGGGCTCCAGCTTATCATGGGAGAGCTTGCTTTATTGTAGTTACAGAATTTCCTTCCAAACAGTACTGGCTGTTAAGCTTCTTATCTATAGGAGAAGAAAATGACTCCTGTAAATCACTCCCTGAGTCAGTGAACTCCTCTTGATAAAAAGGCAGACAAGGACACTGTGTACTAAGGGAGACAGATAAGGTCACCTGGGGCTAGGAGCAAGGACATTGGTCTGGACCATGCTTGAATATAGGGGTTTGTCTTCACCTTGAGGTATTTCAAAACTAGGTTTCAACTTTTCTTTTTTTCTTTTTCAAAGACAGTTTCATCTTACAAGGGATATCTATTGGAGTGTGTTTTCTACTACTGTGGTTCAAGATAAAATATTTTAACTGAGTTGGCTGTAGCTTACACGGGAGAGTTTTGGCTGGGAGTCAGGTCAGGGCTGTGGCCTTAATTAGCTCTATGTTTATAGATGCATTTCTGAACTTCTTATGTTCACAGTGTAACTGGTGACTAAAAGGAGAGCTGTGAGGGTCAGTTTGCAAGAGTGTGAATCCCCTTTTTGCCAGTGAGAACTATAAAATGTCCTTGATTAAATGAAATCTTAAAATACGGAAACAGTACCTATCTTCAGGTTATAGTTAGTATTAACTAGTATAATTGATTTGAAGTGTTATCAGAAAAGTTCAGTGGGTGACCAGGTGAATGGGGAGAATGAAGGGGAAAGCACTTCCTGAGAGGAGGCTGGGAGGTGGGGTGCCTCTCAAAAGGAGAGAGAAAGAGACACCAAAGGTTTAAGGAAGGTTCTTGGGCTTTCAAACCTTTCCTGACCTTTTCTTGTTGGGTGGGAACCCACAGGTAAAAGGTTCTCCATTGGTGGTCTTTTAACCAGTTAGGAAATGGGTGGGCAGTTCTGGTACCAACCACTTGACGGTGAGACCAACATTTCAGCAGGCTCGGACTGCCTCCGAAGTGTATACCATAATATTTGGAATACATTTGGTATGAAATATTTGTTATAAAATACAGAATTTTTGCAGTAAATTATAGTAGCGTTTCTGACTTACGTTGGTCACACTGCTATAACTGTTGGGAGTTGACCAAATCCATCCCAGAAATGAGTCAGAGGCAGGTTCTTAGAAGCTCAGATGTCTTTATTCATCACCCAGTGGACTGTCCCATACATGTGGAAGAGGAGAGCGGCCCTAATCAGCCATTTTCTGGGGTTTTTAAGTAACTGTCATCCAGTTAATTGAGAGAACATTGGTATATCATAGGTGTCATTTGATCAACTGAGAGAACATTGGTTTAAAATAAAAATTATTCTATCAACTATTGTTCCACAGAACATGGATACCTGATCAGTTTAAATATCACGCAGCCTAAACTGTCCAGTCAGCATGAGCCACATACCAACATGAGACTTTCCCTTTTGATAGGTTCTTTTACCCCCCTTTTTGGATGTTCCAAGAACTCAAGGTTATGGCAAAGATCAGGTCACACGGTCATGTCCAGGAATGTTTCAGAAGATGCAGCTTTACTGTCACCATCATCTACTGTCTGGGCTGTCACATAACAAGTCCCTTACACTGAATATTTAATAAACAACAAAACTTTTTCTCCTCTTTGCAGAGAATGCCTTTTCTCTATTTCCACTTGTAAAAGGATCAGTGGTGTTTTCTGAGGCCTCTTTTTATCAGATTTGTGTCGGCAGAACCTCACCCACCAAAGGCTCTACCCTGAATGCAATTGCCAAGTTTCAGAGTATGAATTCTGGGATGACAAAGATACGTAGATTTTATCACAAGTCACTGTATTTTGTTTTGCTGTAAATTATGTTAACCTATATTTAGTTAATAGATATTTAGTGTAGCATAAGGTCACTATAGCTTTAAAAATGTTTTTGTTAGTATTATATTTACAAATGTATAGAGAATAACAGCAAGTAAAATATAATATATATCATGTGCAATTTTGAGAACATAAGTTTATTAAAGCATTTTCATGGCTTGACATATTTGAAACACTTTAATCCTTAAGGGCCGTGAGTAGAAGAACAAATACTGTCAGTAATTAAGAGAAATTGCGAATGTCCAGTAAGTCTTTAAAGTAGATTAGTGCATTCCAACATCTGGATTTAAAAGGTAAAATGTCTCCCAGGAATTCATACTGTGTCACCTTCCCCAAAGAAAGAACATGTGTAAATTATCTAGAGTTTAGTGCCCCTGTGCCAGATGTGGCTGGCATTTTCCTAACAGTGCATAGCTGATTTCAAATTTGCACATCACCAACTCATGGCAGGAGGCTCTAAATTCCTGTACATGTAAAACAGTCTGCTTCCCACAAGAGTACATCTGCATTCCAGAAGGTACATTCTGGCTATTATATCCTCCTCTCCCGCTATCACTAAGGATAACATTAGTGCATTTGTGAAAAGCAGCATTCAATACCCTGTATTTATACCTTAGTGGTTCCCTTCTGTTCAAAAGCAAGTTCCATTCTAAGATAGCTTTATATTAGCCACACTCATAGCCTTATCAGGAATCATGACATCTTTCAGTTGCATTCACACTGCATTTTAAAATTCCGTTGGTCCTCTAGGCTTTGACTTCTATTTCTTATTCCTCAAGTTTCCTGAAACTTTTCTGTGTTCATATAATTTCGTATCTTATGCAGAGATACGTGGCTTATCTATTTAGACTTCCTATAAAACTATTAATTCTTCTTGACCTCAGTTATTTTCCTAGTTTTTGGTAAGCACTTTTCCCCTTAGACTTCCAGAATCCAATCGGAAACACATTATTTCCAAGCTAAATCCATGACCCACCATTCATGCCTTTACATACCACGAAACATTAAAAGGAGGCTCACATAAATATGATCATTTAAAATTATGGTTTCCTTTTTTCCAAAGATTTATTTTGTTTACTTGAAAGATTTACAGAGAGGGGAAAAGACATAAAATGATCTCGCATCCACTGTTTTATTCCCCAAGTAACCAAGGTCAGGAACACCCCGTGGATCTCCCACGTGAATTTCGGTGGTGCAAGGATGAGCGTCACCTTTTAGAAGTGGTGCAGTAGGAACTTGAACTATTACTTGCATCTTAAGGTGCTGGCATCTTAAATGTGCGGTGCCATCCCAAGAATTATGCATTCAGACACAGCTTATTTCTCAGTATTGAGTCACGTCTTGATTTTTTTTTTTGATTGAGGTAAAAAGGGATGAACTAAAACATATAACAGATTTAGATGGAGTATGGTATTTTCAGCAGTGTATTCCCTATAATAAATACAGTATTCAAATAAGTGATGATTTTGATAATCCTCAAAATACAATTTTTTTCAGAAAATATTTTATTTTTCTTGAAAGTAAGAACACAAGGCATCACTAGCAATTTTTTTTAAAGATTTAGTTATTTATTTTTATTGGGAAGGCAGATTTACAGAGACAAGGAGAAACAAAGATCCCCAGTCGACTGGTTCATTCTCCAAGTGGTTGCAAAGGCCTGAGCTGAGTTGATTTGAACCCAGGAGCCAGATTCTTTGGGTGCAATGACCCAAGACGTTGAGCCATCTTGTACTGCTTTCCTAGGTCACAGACAGGGAGCTGGATGGGAAGTGGAGCAGCCAGGATAGGAACCAGCACCATAGGGGATCCTGGTGCATACAAGGTGAGAATTTTGTCCCTAGGCTATCATGCCAGGCTCATTATTAGCAATATTTTATACCGCTAGTCCATTCACATTCCTGTAAGGGGAGAATCAGTGAACCCTTGTTATTCTAGCAGATGTTTCACCTGAAGCTCTGACCTCTCTCTACCTTTTATTTTGTCTTGTATCTTTTCACCCTTGAATGTTGCATCTCATACCTTGCCTTCAGCTTTTCCCATTCCTCTGATGTTTTAACCTTATAGATGTGATTGAGTCTTTCCTCCTGAAAATGCTCTATTGGCTTTGCATTTTCCAGCTTCCAACTGCTTCTTGTTATCCCTTTCTAAGATTCTTCTTTGGAGAGTTACTGCTTTGCTTTCCTAAACCCTTTATCCAACAATAGTCACAGTAGCTTGTTTCCCAACAACTCTATTACAATTATTCTTCCAGAGTATAAATGATTCCTGCAATCCAGTATTCCATGTGTTCTTGAGCAGATTTTGAGATGGAGTTTATTTTGCCAACATATTAATTAGGGAACGCCTTGGACCACTCCCGGGGGAAGTGAGAAGGAATCAGGAAGGACTAAGGAATGCAGGAGAAGTTGGGCTGAAAGAAAGTACTGGTTCCCAGCTTTGGTCTATTTCAAAGGGAGTTCTGGAGATAAAATGGCCCAGTGGACTTGTCCCATGTTGGAATGACATGGCTGGGTCTTTAAGCCTCTCAAAGCACTGTGCACGCCTTTTAGCTGCCTCATTTTCTTACTTCAGTCTGTCATTGCATGTGACACATGTGTGAGAAGGCTGTGACTCTCTGCCGAGCTGATTTCTGATGGTGTCTATAGCCATGAGCAGAACTCTCAGCGGCTGGATGACAAGCCGTGCTCAGGCAGGATCAAGGTAGTGTATCTGTGTCTGTTGCCTGCAGTAGTGCATTGTTTGCCCATCATCCCATATATAAAGACTGAAGTTGAGCAATAAATATGCTTCCTTTTTTCACTTTGAAGTGAATGTTTCACATTATTGACAGAATTGAAAACTTGGAACTTCACTGGTTATATCATAATACTGGAGGTTTTGTAATTTTGCTTTTAAAATATTATGCATTTTCATTTTATGGGAAAAGGGAAAGTGGCCTTCCATCAGTGGTGACTCTGCAAATCTTGGTAGCATCCAGTGCTGGACCAGGCTTGAGCAAGGCACCTGGAAATCTGGATGACAGGAGTGGCACAAGCACTTGAGCTAACACCTGCTGCTTCCCAAGATGTGTATTAGCAGGAATCTGGATAAGAAGAAGCCAGACACTCTGGGGTGCTTGCCTCCCAAGTGGCAACTTGCTGGCCAGCCAAATTGCACCTTGTAATTTTCCTTTGTTTTCTGCTTTTCATCTTTAGTTTTCCTATGTATTTTTAGAGATTTGCTTATTTGAAACCCAGGGTAAAAGATAGGAAGACACAGAGAAAGAGAGAGAGTAAGAGAGAGCTTTTATCTGCTCCTTTGCTTCCCAGGTAATTACAGTGGGCCAATGTTGAGTCCTTGGAAGCCAGGAGCTTCTTCCAGGTTTCCCTTGTGGATGGCAAGAACTTGAGCCATCTTTGGTTGCTTTCTAAAGCCATTAGCAGGAGCTTAATCATAAGTGGAGAAGTTATTATGTATGGACTGCCAGTATGACAGATGGCAGTTTAACCCAATATACCAAAGTATTGGCATGACAGTCTCCATGTATTATCATGGTTTTTAGGCTTCAAAAATGACTCTTGAGATTCAGAAAGGAGAAAAAAATACAGATGTGTGGACTTGAGGTATAAAATGAAGAAAACTTTATAGCATACTGCCATGATTCTATAATAGCATAAACATATAAAGCATTTTAAAAAAGAGCTAGGAGTTGATTTCATAAGTGCTATGCATGGATTGCATTAACCATTTTTTAAGCGTCATTGGATAAGGTTTTAAAATTACTACATTTTGGAGGTAAATTTAATCATGTTGTAGGAGAGGCTGTCAACTTCTTTTTCTTAGAAACTGCAGTTTAAGATGACATGGTATGTTTCTTCAATTTGTATGATATGTCAGTTTATTTTTTCAGTGAATTGTTTCATATAGAAAATCACTGTTGATCGATATACAATATGGTGTAACTACCCATAATGCAAATATGATGTGCGAGAAAAGCTGACTGGGTCTCCATATGTATTATTGTGTGAAAATTACAGATGTATTTCCTAAAATCTCAAATTAGTCTGTGACTTCCCCATCAGAATCCTGAAATATTTTGAAATAATGTATTCTCCAAAAATTTGCTGCTGTTGTTGTATCACCATGAGTGCAGTATTTATTGAGGATTTTATCTTCAAATGTACAATCTATTGTCATTTAAAGCCAAGCTTTAGGGAGCTAGATGTGTCGCAGGCTGAATGTCTAGGTTTGTCCATGAAGTCCTTCATATTGATAAAGAGATCTCTGAGGAGCAAGGTTTGGGCGCAGAGCTGGGGATAGGTGGAGCGTATATCTGAATGTCTGTTCCGCTTCCAGTTCATCTTCCTGGTCATATGTGCTGTTGGTGGTGCTGGATAATGCCCAAAGGAGCTAAGTTTCTGTCTCCCCTTTGGGAAACCGGGGTTGTGATCCAGGCTCCTAGTTTCAGGCTGGACCAGTTGTAGTTACTGCTGAATTTATGAGTGACCACAACATGTAGGATATTTATCCATGTCTCTGTTCTATCTCTTCCTGTCCCTCTACCTTGCAAATAAATAAAAATAATGTTTGAAAGGTCAACCAAACTACCATAATTTATTTTTATTATTTTTCTAATAATGCATTTATAAATGTTTCTCGATTACTGGTTCAAATCTGCATTTTCTTCATTTAGTAATAGACAGTTGTCATTGAATCTTAAGTGATGGAAATGACACTTTTATAATTTATTTCTATAAACATTATGGAAAATGATATAAGTAATAAAATACACAGTAAGGTATTAATTTTAAGGTATTATTTTAGAAATGTAGTTTATAAAAAAACCCTGCATTTTTGTTATACTGAAATGGGTATGAAACAGGTAGCTAGTATACATTTAAATCAAAGTATAAAATATTTGTACAGAGTTTAATGCTACAAATTGCACATGTAAAACTTTTGCTGATTAGAGTAATCATGCTCGTAGTAGCGATGGGTGGTAAAGTTTGTAGATTTTTGGTTCCACTGACTTGTACAGCTGCTTAGGTTAAATATCTTGTCACACACCAGTCCCTGTTGGCCTGAAGTACTGAAGAGGTTTTAGATGTTGACAAGCAGAAAAGTAAGAGTCCTAACAGATAGTCCAGTATGATAAATATATCATGAATAGCACAAAATATTTGTTGCACTGTTACGTAAGGAATCCTGCTGTGTGTTGTCAGTTTCCATGATTAATTCAAAGGTTTGTAGCTTGTGGATCAGTCAAGCATTCCACCTCCTTTAGTGGAATAAACGTTGTGAAGGCAATCAGCTTCCAGTCTTTGTAAATCATAATTCCAGTCCCACTCTGTACAACGCAAAATATTTATAATCTTCTCAATCTAAATACATGCAGAGGAATATCAGTTAATTATCTTCTTTAAAATGCCAACAAATTTGTTTTTTTTTTTGCTTTCATACAGATAATATAATTTTTGATTAAATTAACCTAAATGTGTTTGAAGTATGTATTTGTTTCTATATCATGTGCTTGAAAGATTATGAAAATGAAATTAAAACATATTTTGCTGCAAAAAATTCAAATTCGTACAAAGCAGGGGCCTTCCAAAAGATCATGAAATTTATACCATGAAAAAGATGTGTATGTATTTCAATTTTTTTGCCAAAATAACTGTACTTTTTTCTCAAACTTCTTAATATATCTATACATAAATACACACACACACGTTAGCAGAAATCATTATGTGGTGTATACTTTAGCTTTTTCTCTTCTTTGACAATTTGCCAAATTTATTGTTATTTGTATCTTACGTGCTATCAGTTTGCCACATTTCTTTAAAAACAAATGTGAATCAGAGCATATCACACGTAACACTTTGGCAATTAAGTTTTCATTTTTGTGTATTTCATTACATAATGATTGAATGTTCCAACTAAATAAATCATGGGTTGTGTTCCAGATACATTTGGTAAGGGTTTTTCTTTACTATTAATGTAAAATCATGCTGACCAATTTTGTTTATAGATCTTATTATCCTCTCTGTGGGTAAATACATAACTTTGTGGGAATGTAAATTAGTGCAGCCGTTGTTCCAAATGTTGTGGAGATTTATTTTGTAAAGAAAACTAGAAATAGACTTGCTGTATGATCAACCAATCCCATCACTGTATTTACTCCCAAAATATTGAATAAAATGTATCAAAGAGATACCTATAGCACCATATTATAGCAGCACAATTCACAATATCTATCCTCGAACATCAACCAAAGTGTCCATCATCAGAGAAATGGAGTAAGATGATTTGATATAAATGCCCAATGAAATAGGATTCAGCCTTAAAAGAAAATAAAATCCTGTCAGTTTCAGCCGGATGGCCACAACTGCATTACATCATGTTGAGTCAAGTTAGTAAAAATTCAGAAAGCCAAATACTGCATGCTTTCCTATATATGTAGAAGCTAAAGTTGAAAGAAATAAACAAAAACAAAGAATTATCTGTATGTATCAGTGTTGCTGCAAAAATCGTTTTGTAAAACTTTGTTGTTTACCTTTGTCAAACCACTGATGACATATGTTACAGCGCTAACGTTTTAATGATCTGTTTATTGTTTTAAAACTTGCAGTATTTCGGTGAAATGGTCATTTTTTCCATTATTTTTATAGCCTTTGTTATTTCCACTAAACTAAGGTGTATGTGTATTTTAGTTAAACCTTTTATTTGGTGAAATATTAAATCTTTTCACTGCAATGTATGTTTAACTACATCCTCTTAAAAAGTTTTTTAAAAAAGAAAGACTATGAGATAAGAGTTGAAGAGGAAATAAAAAGGGGAAAGGAAATATTATGTTCTTAGAGTTATCTCTATGAATCTTACTGAAGCAGTTTAAAGTAAAAATGTAATTTTTGTAATTCCTTATCTTTTAATCTATTTTTATTTGCAAGATAGATAAACAGAGAATCAGATAGCGAGGAGGATCACCCACCTGTTGGTTCACTCCCCAAATAGCAGCAAAGGCCAGAGCCAGGAGCTAGGAGCTGCTTCTGTGTTTCCTCCATAGATGCAGAATCCCAAGGATTTGGTCATCCACTATTGCTTCCCAGGACACAGGCAGGCAGCTTGATGGGCAAAGAAGTGGCCAATACACGAACCGGTGCTAATATTGAGGATTACCAATTTTAGCCATTGCGTCTGCTCCAAAAAGTAATTTTTAAAAGTAATCACAAAGGATCCGATGTGGTAGCCACACAGCTAAAGTCCTCATCTTGCATATGCCGGGATCCCATATGGGTGCTGGTTCTAATCCCAGCAGCCCTGCTTCCCATCCAGCTCCCTACTTGTGGCCTGGGAAAGCAGTAGAGGACAACCCAAAACCTTGGAATCCTGCATCCATGTGGAAGACCTGGAAGACGCTCCTGTCTCCTGGCTTCGAATTGGCACAGCCCCTGCCATTGTGGCCACTCAGGGAGTGAAGCAATAGATGGATGATCTTCCTCTCCATCTCTCTTACTCTCTGTATATTTGATTTTCTAATGAAAATTAATAAATCTTTAAAAACATGTATCATTTGATATTGAGCTGGCATTTTCTCAAGACTAGAAAATAAGAGTGCCAAGTGCTCAAGGTAATTTCCAGGAACTAAAATCTTCAATAAAAAATAACAATATATGATTTGAATTTAGTTTCAGGTGTTGGCTAACAATGACTTAGAAAAAATAATGAATAATAGGGAATGTTTCAACTATTTGTTGAATCATATATCATTGAACTCAGTCTTGAATTTATAATTCTAGTCTTTGAATTTTGATTAATTTTGCAATCACTACAATGCTGGCTGCTATTAGGCATTCTTCAATGATCAATATTTATAAAATATATTTTAAATAAGTTCCAATTTAAAACTGATATTTCTTTGACACCCAGGAATCATTTAAAAATAATCTTATATTTATTATTTAAGGTGTCAATATTTTCAAAACTTCTGGTAAATTAATACTTTAAAAATATGTATAAATATTTGAAAAATAAAATATAAATGTGTTAGTTAAAAAAGACTGTAAATAAGCTCTATATAGCTTTCACTGTCATACACCTTTTAAAACCACATTTTCTTTTATCTGTATATATGTGTATATATATTTTATATATATTTATTATGAATTTTTGAATTATGTGTTAGTTTCGTATAGACTGAGATTTCCCCTGAAACTCCACTCCCAACAGATTTCCCCATTTTACTACAGTGATATAATCCTTCATAAGGAATTATAATTCCATCAGTCTCTTATTTAAGTGTACCCCAACAATGCTGGTACAAAGTCAGACAGTCTAACATCCCACTGTCTGCACTTATCCAACAGTTACATTGGGAATCCATCTTTCGTCTGCAAGCAGGGATGCATGTTGCATGTATATTTTAATATTATAAACATTGATTTCATACTTATTTCAATTTATCCTGATAAGTTTTAACCAGATTCTTCAGTTTCAAATTCTGATATTGTACCCAAATTCCTCCATTCACGTATTGCTATTTTTGTTAGAATTCTTATATATTGAAAAAAGTTAATATATCACAGGCAAGAATGTTTCCATTTCTTTCTTAATGTTTGGTTTTCTAACCTCCCACTAGCTCTCTTTATTCAGTATTCCCATTTGCACATGTAGTTTTCCGTGATGCTTTTCTTGTTTACACAAAGGCAAGACTTTGAGGCAGAATACTCTGAATATGATCAAAGCCCAGGTTCAAATATTTCTTGAAAATGAGATTTTTCTGAGTTGGGAATCAGACCCATCTATTATTAGTTGAGGATAGAATTGTTACAATCTGCTACTCATTAGCAATGGAAAGAAGAAATGGACTAAAACGGAGGCAAAAATACGTCAGTATATATATTCACACAGTAGGAATTTCAAGGGATCAACATGAGTCAGTGTACTAACATAAATGTATCATGTCGGTGTTCCAATTCGCCTTTCTCATCCAGCTCATCATAACGTTCTTATTGTGTCCACATATGTTTTCACTCTAATAATTTTCTTGACTCTATTACATTGTAATGGAGCTAATATCATTGGTAATCACAAAGATGTGCAACACACTGTATTGTGTAGCTCTCATACTAGCTCTCTGTGATATGCGTAGGCATGCTTCTGATGTCAAATATTGTATTGTATTATTGAGAAATGATGCAATTTTCTGAAAGTCACAGGTGTCTAGGTGGCAATGTCAGTACTACAAACTAGCTATTCAGTTTGTTTTTATTTTTTAATTGACATTTTAAAATCTTCCATTGCCGTAACAACAGATTTTGTGTATCTCATTGGTACAATTGTTTTCTGTGTAATTTTCACAAAGACATAATTTCATCTCACTCTATAGTGATAGCCTTAATGAATCACAAGCCATAATATCCAGCAAGTAAAAAAGCAGACCACAGTTCCACAGGAGAAAGCAATGGCTGAAAATCATATCAATTTACAAGATTTCATTTGATTCCTCTACTTCTTTTATTAACCGCTACACATCAGAAAACATACGATATTTGTGTTTGGAGAAGTGGTTTATTTCACAAAGCATGATGGTTTCTGGATGCATCCACTGTGTTACAGTAAAACAGGATCTCATTCTTTTTAGGACTGACTAGTATCCCTTAGTGTATACATACCACGTTTTCTTTAGCTAGCCATCTGCAGGTGTTCTCCCCAGATATCCAGACTTTTTAGCCTGCTTGGAATTTCCCATTCGGAAGTCTTTCCACAAGTATTATTCAGATTTTCCCAAAAGGGAAAACATCCATTTTCTCCTAAGCTGTGTCTGGATAATATTGCTATTCACCTGTTCCTTAAGACAGCACTTTCATTTCCCCTCCCAGCACCTGTACCTGATCAGTTGTTCAGTTTGTGAACTGAGTTCCCACATTGTCTTTTTTGTTGTACTATTTATAAAATCTGATGCTACACTTTTTTAACGTTTAAAAAATGTTATCGATATAAATAGCACAGATTTTTATGCATTACATTTATAGAGTGCAAGAAAATGACCTTGAATCTTTTGTCCCTGCATTCCCCATTCTTCTCCCTTTTATTCTTTTCAACATTATTTGCAGTCATAATTTTAAAACATTCTACATTCATAGGGTTAATTTGTCACTAACAATATTTAAAAAGTAAAAAAAAATTATTCCCTTATTTTTTTAAAAGTATTTTTCATTTATTTAGAAGACAGAGACACAATAAGATCTCTCACCTGCTCAGATGCTCATAGGAGCTGTGCCTCGGCAGGTCAAAGCTGTGATCCAGCACCTCTGTCTTGGTCTCCTGCAAGGTGGAAGGAACCGAAATATTTCAGCCAAGGCATGCAGGCTCTAAGTCACATTCAAAGAAGCTTAGTGAGAAACAAAGCAAGGACCTGAATCTAGGAGGTTCAATACTGGAGTCTGGCACCCCAAGCAGTGTCTTCATTGCTACATCAAATTCCCACACTTGGGTTTACTTTCCAGTTCTATTGCTGCATAACTAATTCCCACAAACCATGTGTTTTGAAGCAGCATAATTTATAAGCTCATGTTGGCTACAGTTCAGAGTTCTGACATGAAGGAGTTGGATCTTCTACCCTAGGTCCTTCATGGCAGCCATCAGGATGTTTGGAGGTCTGACATGGGTGGATCCACTTCTGAATTGTCTCATTGCTAGCCAAATGAATGGGAGACCTGAATTCTGATTGTCATTTGGAGTCTCCATCCAGTGTTAAAGGCTGCCAGAATTACCTATGATGTAGTTTTTGGTACAGTCCAGTGTGGCCCCTTGCTTTTCTTTGAAGTCAGCATGAGCATGCCTCACTCCAAGGAGAGCCCCACTACCTGCTCCAAAGGTTTCATTTGGTTAAGTCAGGGTTGCACAGGTTGATCTCCCTGCGACTAACTTCAGATAAAACTGAATTGGGTGTTTAATTGCACTTGCAACATCCCTTCACATTCATATATTACCTAGAAACAATTCAGATTCAACCTGTACTCAAGGAGAATCAGTTATATAAAGCAATGAAAAGCCTCAGGGTGCATGTCCCCTCAGTCTGTGCAGTGGTGGGAGAGGAT
This sequence comes from Ochotona princeps, assembly GCF_030435755.1. Lineage (NCBI taxonomy): Eukaryota > Metazoa > Chordata > Mammalia > Lagomorpha > Ochotonidae > Ochotona > Ochotona princeps. Next base: position 15,323,558 of record NC_080843.1, on the reverse strand, counting down.
GTAAGTCATTTTAAAAAAATATTCATTGCTGTGCACCATGCACTGATTTTGACTAATCTACAAATACATAGTCCTATTTTAAAATTAAGCATCTTATTAAAGATATATGCAACAAAAGAAAAAAACACATCCCAGGAACACAATTCTATCTGGCAATTGAGAGTTTTGGGAAAGTTGGGATATTAAGAGTTAAGTGTGGCGCAGTAGGTTAGTGGCTAAAGTCCTCACCTTGTGTGCACTGTGATCCCCTATGGGCTCCCGTTCATGTCCAGGATACTCCACTTCCCATCCAGCTCCCTGCTAGTGGCCTGGGAAAGCAGTATTTATGTACATGTGTGTAGTTGTGTATGCATAAAACAGTCCTTTAAATATAAAATTATTCCAGAATAAAACATTTTACACAGCTCACAAGCCAAACACAGGACAAGTGACAGTTGTCTAAATTGAATCTCCTTTATTTTACCAAGAAAAATTTTATGTAACTAAACTCATGACATTTCATTAATCTATATGATGCATGATGTAATAAAATGCAGTGTTGTCTGACTGAATAATATTATGTATTAGTCAAACCACAAACAGAATCATGACATCATGTTTAGTTCAGTGAGTACTTCTGTTTCTATAATTTGACAGAAATAAAGCATTTTTCTTAGAGTAAATTCCCAGGACAGATACTCAAGTTGAAATGTTCTCTTCTATGTGAGGAGCCTTAAGCAAAACAAGTTCCCACAAGGTGCCTGCAGAAGGACTGGATAGAATCTGGGAGTGTGTCTACTTATTGCTAAGAGCTGGAGAGGCTAAATGTTTTCTACTGAGACTAGATTGGCTCGGGAGAGGAGGCACACAGTGTGTGGGTAATGGAGGGATTCCTTAGGAGAAGTACTCCTTGCTTTTATAGCAGTTGTGATTGTAACCATGTTGCTGTGGGGCCTGTAGGATCATCCACTTGTGGTTCTGAATCAACGTTTCCGTCAGCATTCAGGAATGTGCGATAATTGTTGGTGCTTGTGGTTTGTCCTAGGGTAGCTAACTGATAGATTTGTCCCATTTATCCTTCCTTCCATGTTACTCATTATCAACTAATATAAAAGGATAACATTTTAAATTTAAATGAGATATAGCCACCCCCTCCCAAAAAAACCTCAGTTAAATATTGCACCCAACCCTTCACAAGAACTGTGCGAATTCATTGTAATAGATTTTAAGGTTTATATTTTTACCACCTTTCATATATAGGAATTAAAACAAAAATATAAGAGTTATTACATGTTTCTATTGAAATTCTTGGATTTCTTGAAGAAAATGTATTACTTTTAATAACAAATCAAGTAATATAGTTTAATTATCTAAGCAGAAAAACATTTGATATCTACAATTATATAATATAGATGCTATATTAATTTAAGGTTATTTGAAGTGATACGAAAAATTCCATTTTTACTTTATTACCAGTTTATTATAATATGGGAAGAAAATATTTTAGAGGCTCTCTTGATGTCTACAGGATTTACTTATTTCAAATTTAAAGCTAAAAAAATATGTTAGCTCGTTTGAAAACCAATTCTCAAGTCCAGTGTGGTTGCTCAGTAGGCTGGTTCTCCTCCTCCAGTGACAGCATGAGGTATGGGCACTTGGGATACTCCACTTCCCTTCCAGCCCCCTGCTTGTGTCCTGGGTACCTCGGATACTCCTCTTCCCATCCATCCTGCGAAAGCAGTGTAGGGAGACCCAAAGCTTGGGACCCTGTACCCATGTGGGAGAACTGGAATAAGCTCCTCACTCCTGGTTTTGGATCAGCTTACCTTCCAGCAGATGGAAGATCTGTCTCTCCTATCCATAATTCTGCCTTTCCAATAAAAAATAAATCTTAATACTCAGCAGGTTTAAGGATTTTTCATGATTTTTTTTTAAAGATTTATTCATTTTATTACAGCCAGATATACACAGAGGAGGAGAGACAGAGAGGAAGATCTTCCGTCTGATGATTCACTCCCGAAGTGAGCACAACGGCTGGTGCTGCACCAATCCAAAGCCTGGAACCTGGAACCTCTTCCGGGTCTCCCACGCGGGTGCAGGGTCCCAATGCATTGGGCCGTCTTCAACTGCTTTCCCAGGCCACAAGCAGGGAGCTGGATGGGAAGTGGAGCTGCCGGGATTAGAACCGGCGCCCATATGGGATCCCGGGGCTTTCAAGGCAAGGACTTTAGCCACTAGGCCACGCCGCCGGGCCCGGGTTTTTCATGATTATTGTCCAACTGCATTTAATTTTCTATGAATTGATTGTTCCTATCTCCAAATCCTTGCTGATTATGTTTTTGAAAGTACACAGTGATATTTCATGTGACATTTATGTTTGAAGTTCACTGGAAACAAACAAGCAAAAAATTAAACCCCATGGATACAGGAGAATGTGGTATCATTTTTCTGAATGTGGCAGGAAGAAGTTGCTGCTGTGCCCAGCAGCAACTCCCCATTACTGAGGGCTTTGACTGCAAGTATTTGGTGGTCCCCTACTGAGGTGGAGCTGATGGGACAACAACTCTACTCAAGGAGAGGAGGCCACACTGCCTCCCTTCCAGCTGTGTGGTGGTGTCCTGGCTGAAATCTGTTCTTCTTGAGCAGAGAGCCTAAAGTCCAGCACCAGCAGGAGGGGTGTTTGTAGTGTGCAGAAGTGATCAGCCGAGTCCTGCACCTGGGGGAGTTCTGGGTTTAAGCCCCAGAGCTACCCTCACCCACTGTGTGTGATCTGGATTATCGTGGAGTTTATTGCATGTTGATACGTTGACATCTTTTCATTTGACCCTTGCTTATGGCTAATTCCTGTGTTCCTATTAAACTGTGGCCAGTGGCTTTTTGGTTAATGGGCTCTGTTTTCTGAAGCACTGAGCCTTTGAATTTAAGGCAAGATGAAAGTTAGTTATCTGCTTTAAAAAAAAATCGCTAAAAACTAAAGCAAAGAAACAAAAAGACATCTTCATATGTTTTCCACAATCACTATACTAAGTTACACTCTACCAACAGTATAATGGAGTTCTCCTTTCTCCCCATGCTTGTCAGCATTTTGTTCTGTGTCTTTTGGATAGCCATTCTCGCAAGAGTCAGATGATATCTCACTGATTTCCCTGATGTCTGGCGGTATTGATCTTTATTCATGTACTTCTTTAAGAACTGTCTATTCATGCCTTTGCCCATTTATTCTCTGGCAAGAAACAAATGCCTAAGTAGATCAGTTTTGCTGCAAATTCAGTGGTTTTTCAAACTTTGCTTTAAATGTTTGTCAAAAAATGGTTAGGAATTAGATGTGTATGTAATTTTAGTGATTTCCTAACTGCTTTACAACTTATTGTAGGGCACAAGAATTGTGCACAGCAGGTAAAGCTGCTACCTGTTACACTGGAATTTTGTTTGAGTTCTGGCTGCTATGTTTTTGATTCATCTTTAACCACCTGCAAAAGCAGTGGAAGATGCCCCCAAATATGTGGGGCCTGATACACGTGTGACACAGCAAGATAAAACTCCGGGATCCTAGCTTTGGTCCTCCCAGCCCTGGTGGATGTAGCCGGTTCAGGAGGGAGCCTGCTGTTGAGAAATTCATCTTGTTTCCCTCCTCCTCCAAAACTTGCCTTTCAAATAATCAATGCATCTCTTTTTAAAAAAAATTAACCTTATAAGAGTGAGTTTAACATCTTGTGTATAGTTTTTGCTTATCTTCTTACTGGAAATATATGGTCTTTTACTTTTTAAGTTGTTAAATTCTTCATTTAGTAGAGCAAATAAATGGTTGACTACAATATAAGATGTTATTGAAATAGTAAAATGTCAAAAATAGTAATATATCATTTTAGAAAAAAAATTCATTGGGAAGACTAGAGCCATCAAGACCCAGGCTCTTAAAACTGATATTAAAATTCAGATTTCATACTATTAAAGCTCGTTCTCAAGCAAAAACAAAAACACAACAATGGCCATGTTGTCTCTAGAGAATTTTTAATACTGTGACTTGGACAGCATCAGAGACAAAAATAGAGGATTGTTTTAGCTGAGTTACGTTGACCCTGTCTGCCTGTTGGATTGTATGTTTACGTACATTAGTACAATAAAGGAATCACTAGATGTGTATCTATCCCTAGGTAGAAGTTCCACAACGTATTTCTCATATTCAGCCCATAACTTAAGATTACTGTGAACATCAAACTAACAGTAATGTTATGCTTTACAGCACATACAATATTCAATCTGCATCTATTCTATGGAGGGGCAAGGAGATATTATATTAAGACATCAAATGAGGAACATATGAATAACCAGTTAATGAATTCTGAAAGCTCATATAAATATTAACGCATTAATTTTTATTTTTCTTTATTTGCTCACATTGCTTTTAATAAATAGAGATGGGTAGATAGGTACTGAATTTGGGTGTAGGGGGCTGGGGAATTAATTTTTTACCAATTAATATGCTCTGTTACCAACAGATTGCTCACTTTAAAATGACGCTTTCTTTTACTTCTCAATGAAAGGTGACTAATACAGGGCTTAGCAATGCACTCCCTAGGGATATAATTAGCTAGCTTGTTTACATGTACCCTGTTAAGTTTATAATCAGACTGCATTGGTTACCACAGACTAGCTACGTCCGCAGTGGATTCTTGATGTATTTTCCAGCCTATATTCAGTGTTTCCTGAACTCTCTCTGGCTATCGTTTAATTAGAATGCAAACAAACTGGAGGAAATGAATTTAAATTTGAATTTCTCTGCAATTAGAATGAAAATGCTTAAACATGGATGACATAGTGTATAACATTAAATTTAATATGTGCACTACCTCAAGCCATTTGTAGCAGGGATATTCAAAACCAACAATTACAGCTTCGGATTATGCCCTTGCTCCTGGAGAATGAAGTGATGTGTTCTGGAAAGTCAACCTGTTGTTTAATAGTTTCGCTTTCAAGATTTAATAACACTTGTTGGAGCAAATCTTGGATAGCTTTGGTTTTGCCTCTGGCATGTGTTGAAGTTAATAGTATATGATTTTAGCAGGAAACATAAACCTAAATCAACACCTTTAAAGTATTCATGATAATATTCCAATACTGAACAGCTATGGGTGAGCTCTCTGGGTACTGCCAGCAGCCAGTGATTTTGTTATACCTATGGGACATTGAGAAGGCACGATTTAGGAAGTTGGTATTCCTCAGAGTCTGTATTTGGTGATTGGCACCATGCAAATAAGTGGACGTTCTCTAAGAATGTAAACAGCATAAATGAAGGACATGGATGAAATTTACTTAACAAACCAACCAAAAAACATCTCCAGGTCCAGGCCTCTGACATCATGGGTAAGCCACCAGTTAGGATACTGGGGTGCAGACATTTGGGGAGCTCTGTTTTGTTTCACTTGTCTTGTCCGTTGTTCTCTCCTCCCCTCCCCTAGGGTTAATCTATTTATCTCCCCAAGAATTAATTATTTTCTAATGGCAAAACTTTCAAAATCCTGTATTTTAGTTTTTTTAAAAGAGATATACACAGACATACATAAACGTGATTAAAGTGACCTTCCTGTGCGATGTTAACTCTGCAAGTGTTTGCTCTTTTCCCTGTGTCTCCATCCTGTGTCTTCCTTCCCTAACATGTGATAAATGCTACTGTACTTTTTCTGTTATTTGATCACTAGGTGTTTTTAGACATCACATGAATGAGATCACGTGATGCATCTTTCTGTGTTTGGCTTATTTCACGTAATTGTGCCCATTTACACCTGTGCTTTTGTGAGTGAAGAGATTTCATCCGTTTCGTGGCTGTTATATAGATAATTTCTTTACTGATTGTCTAGTGGTTTGGTGCTTAGGTTGTTTCCATTTCTTGACTTTGTCTGAAATAAGCCCAAGAGTTCAGATGTTTCTTTGACAGAGTAATTTCATTTGTCTTATGTACAAATCTAGATATGTGAGATTATAGGATCAGATAGTGGTTCGATTTTATTATTTCCACACAACCTTCATGCTTTTTTCCACAAAGGCTGTAATTGTTTGCACTTCTTCTTTCATACTTGTGATCTTGTGGCTCTTTGATAATTATCAAACTAATGAGGACAGAGTTACTGGCATTTCTGTTTTGTGTAGTGATGCTGAGTGTGGTTTTCCTGTGGTCTGTGACCTGGCTTCTGTAGCTCAAGTCATATATTTGATACAAGAATACCTGTGCAAATGAGTTCTTCAGTGAGGATGGTTGCCGTAGCTTCTAAATCAACCACCAACCACCATCCTTTTTCCACTATCTGGAGTATTCTTATCCAAAAATTGTGTGTGTGTGTGTGTGTGCCCATGTGTGTATGTGTGTGTGGTGGGGGGGATGAGTACACACAAAATATTAACTTAAGTGCCTTGTACAGATAATTCCCATCATTTCTGCATATGTTTATGATTCTTGGAGCTTGCTTACGACATTTTTAAGGTCATGTATATATCTGCCTTATTTTTCACTTCCTGGTTTCACAAAACCTCAGACAGAAACGAGAGATTGGGAGTGCCTCAGGTTTGTCTAGGAATGAAATAGCACAGTTCAAGCACATGGTCTTCCTTATTCTCAGGAAAATGTTGAAGTTTCTGAGCACCATGTAGAATTATCTTTGCTCATTTCTCAGAAATCCTCTAAAGATTTTTAGTTCACTTCTTGTTTGCCTGGGTCATTAACACTTTTTTTTTTTAGAGAGAGCTCAGATATTAAACCAATGTAACACTGTTTTTGTCAGGTGCCCTGTTGGAAAAGGCTACTTGCATTGAGAGAGCTATGAATTGGATCAAACAAAGTTGTACTCCTCATAGTCTGTATGTACAGAATGGTCAACATTTAGGAAAATCATTACATCAAGTAGAGGATGGTGCCTCTGGAGAGTTGAGCTAAATTTTTTATTTTCGTCATGATTTTTAGCTGTTCTCTTAGAAACAGATTTAAAGCAAATCTAAACAGAAATCTTAAACAAAAAAATGATTTATTTAGAGAGATATTGAATCTACTGATTCACTTCACAGATGGCTACAGTAGCCAGGGCTGAACACCTAGTCACCCATGAAGATACAGGGGCTCACATACTGGGACATCTGCCATTACTTTTCCTGGGATATTTGCAGGGAGCAGGATTGGAAGTGGAGCAGCTGGTGAAAAAACGGTGCCCATAAGGGATGCTGGCATCGCAGGTGGTGTCTTTTCATGCTTTGCTACAATGGTGGCCCTAGACTGTTGATTTTTTAAAATGTACTTTTTTTCTTTAATCGGAAAGACTTATAAACAGAAGAAAGCTTCCACGCGTAGATTCATTCTGAAGATGTTGCCTTAGCTCTGGCTGATTTCCCATGTGATGGCAGGGTCCTGATTACTAGAGACATGACCTGCTGCCAGGTGTGTCTTGTTAGCAATCTGTGTTGGAGGAAGAGTTGGAATTTGAACCAGGCATTCTGCTATGGGAAATGTGCCTGCTGTATGTCTTCTGAAACGTTGTGCCAAATGCCAACCTCAGTAAAGTTTGTTTAGAAGGCTTTGTAGTACTGGAATGAAGAGGATGAGAGTAGACCAAGAAATGTCTCAAATTTCACCATCATTCATAATTTTCCTTGAAGAAACTCTTCTAGTTGCAATATTTTTTACTTATTTCCAAAATCCTAAAAATGTTGATTGTTGACAATTTTCCCCTGCATTGTAATTGGTTTAATGAATAGGTGGATTTTGAGAACTTTTTTTAGCATTCTAGCATTTAGGGCACCTAACGTGCATTTCCAAAATCATATTTTCAAGGGAATTCTGAGAAAGTAGGCCATATATTTTCTCTATTTGTGAGATATCAGAATCCTGAGATATGAGATATCTGAGCATCTGCTCATGATGGTCTTTGCTGAGATTTTTAATCCAAATGGTCTGGTAAATCATGGTGGGTGTAATATACCGTATGTGTCTCTTACCATATTTTGAACCTTGTCGAGTCTTTGCAGTGACATTGTAGGTGACAGCCTCACCGCCTTATAAAATATGGCCTGTCGGAAAACACTGAATTAGTTCTGTCATTGACTTGACCTATTGTTTTATGTTCATATTGTTGAACTCATAAGGTTGAAGATATAGAGATGTATTTGAATGAAGTTTTGTTTTTCTGTTTACTTGGAAAGGGGTTGTGATGTTCTGTTTTAATAGATTCTATGCATGTCATGATGATTAAAATAATTCACTTTGATGTGGAAAAAAAAGGGAGCTTCTCTTAGGGGCGCTGGTGAGAGGAATTCACAATTATGGATCGTTTTAATTGAATTATATCCTTAGAGCTTTAGTTTTGAGCTCTATATCTGCAGTGTGTAATTTGCAAGTAATCAATGATATTTATTTAAATGCTCTAGGGCAAACATAACTTGGATAAAGAAACATGCTTTTTACTAGCATTAAACTGTTTATTAAACAAAATAATAGAGCATTGCAAATTAACTGTTGAAAAGAAATGAATCTGTTGATTTAACTTTTATGCTATCGCTTGATATTTGGCCATTATTAAAAAAATGATTTGTTTTATTTATTTGAGAGTCTGAGTCATAGAGACTGGGAGAGACAGATGTAAATCCAGAAGCAAGGAGCTGTAGCCCGGTCTCCCATGTGGGTGGCCAGGGTTTAAATACTCTGACCAGCTTCTGCTGCTTTCTTAGGCCATTCTCAGGGAAGTGCATTGGAAGTAGGGCAGCTAGGATGTGACAGACAGCATGTAGGCTGGTGCCTTACTCTCATAGAAAAAGAAGCATAGAACTTTTACTTTTTCTCTTCTGATTTATTTCCTGTGCATTTGTCTCTATCAATCTGTGTTGTTTTATGAACGGTTATGGGTCTTCATTATACTGATAAATACGGTGTATCACTAAAGCAAGTGTCGATGTGGAAATTATTAGGCAAAAATGTTACTTGTGTTTAAAATTTTAGTGGATGATAGGAACTGGTTTTCCAAATGGTTTTATAAATTTAAGGCCTTAAAAAAAGTAAATTTAAGGCCTTAAATTCAAATTTATGAAGACTTTATCATTTAAAAAATATAAGTGCCTAATTTGAAAGCAAATAAAAAGAACAAAATATATGTACTTTCTTTTTTTTTTTAATTTATTATTTAACTTCAGTAATTACATTGTATTATGTGACACAGTTACATAGATACTTGGGTTCTCCCAACCCCTCCCCAAACCCTCCCACCATGGTGGATTCCTCCACCTTGTTGCATAACCACAGCTCAAGTTCAGTTGAGATTTCCCCATTGCAAGCGTATACCAAACATAGAGTCCAGCATCTTATTGTCCCGTCAAGTTCAACGGCTTCTTAGGTATACCCTCTCTGGTCTGATGACAGAGCCAGCAGAGTATCATCCCAGTCAATTGAAAGCTCCAACATACCATCAGCAAAAATTTACATCATTATGGAATTAATTGACATAGTAATGAGTAACCAATATGTTAAAAGTAAATGCAGGTTCCCAGCCACCTTCTGTGACCACCTCACCTATACTTCAATTTTAGTTTATACACAACATATAACATTCAAAACATAACATGTTATACATAACATCGTATCATCTTAAATTAAGGCAAACATGTGGTATTTAACCTTTTGGGATTGGCTCATTTCCCTTAGCATTATGGTTTCCAGTTTGACCCATTTGGCCACAAAGAGCTGCATTTTGTTTTGTTTAATAGCTGAGTAGTATTCCATGGAGTAGATGAACCATAGCTTTCTTATCCAATCCTCTGCTGATGGGCATTTTGGTTGTTTCCATGTTTTTGCAATTACTGATTGTGCTGCTATGAACATAGGAGTGCATGTTGGTTTCTCATAGAACAAGTGTTCTGGATATATTCCTAGGAGTGCTATTGCTGGATCATACAGTATGTTGAATTTGAGTTGTTTGAATATTCTCCATACTGATTTCCATAGAGGCTGTACCAATCTGCAGCCCCACCAGCAGTGGAGTAGGGTTCCCTTTTCCCCGCAACCTCGCCAACAAGTGTTGTTGGTGCTTTTATTCATGTGGGCCAGTCTTATTGGCGTTAGGTGGTACCTCATTGATGTTTTAATTTGGATTTCCCTTATTGCCAGGGAACTTGAGCATTTTTTCATATGTTTATTTGCCATTTGGGTTTGTTCCTTTGTGAAGTGTCTGCCCATTTCCCGTGCCCATTTCTTGAGTGGGTTGCTTGTTTTGACATTTTGGTTGTTTTGTAGCTCTTTGTATATTCTGGATATTAGCCCTCTATCACCTATGTCGTGTGCGAAGATCTTCTCCCATTCTGTGGGTTGCCTTTTTACTTTGTTGATTGTTTCTCTAGCTGTACAGAAGCTTCTTAGTTTGATGAGGTCCCAATTGTTTATTTTGGTCTTGATTTCTACTGCATCTGGAGTCTTTTTTAGGAAGTGAGGGCCTACCCCTAAGTGTTCCAGTGTGTTTCCAACATTTTCTTCCAAAAGTTTGAAGGTTTCTGGATGTAGGTTTAGATCTGTTATGCATTTAGATCTGATCTTAGTGTATGGTGAGAGATGTGGATCTATTTTTTTGTTTCTGCAGGCTATCAACCAGTTGTCCCAACAGCATTTATTGAACAGACCTTCCCATTTGCCTGGGTTGTCGTTTGTCTTTTTGTCAAAGATTATTTGGCTGTATCTGTGTGGGTTTCCTTCTGGCGTTTCTATTCTGCTCCATTGATCTTCCTCTCTATCTTTGTGCCAGTACCACGCTGTTTTGATAACCACTGCCCTATAGTATGTCCAGAGGTCCGGAACTGTGATTCCCCCTGCTAGCTTCCTGTTCTTCAGGATAGTTCTAGCTATCCGTGGTTTTTTGTGCTTCCAGATGAACCTTTGGATCATTGTTTCCAGTTCCATGAAGAATGTTTTTGGCAATTTGATTGGGATTGCGTTGAATGTATATATTGCTTTTGGCAGTATAGACATTTTAATGATATTGATTTTACCTATCCAGGAGCATGGGATGTTACTCCATCTTTTGAGGTCTTGTTCAATTTCTTTTTTAAGCAGTTTGTAGTTTTCTTCAAATAAGTCTTCTACATTTTTGGTTACATTTATTCCCAGATATTTCATACTTTTCTCTGTTATTTTGAATGGTATCTTGCTGGTTAAGTCTTTTTTCATCTTGGGGCTGTTTGCATACACTACGGCTGTTGATTTTTGTTCATTAATTTTGTACCCTGCCACTCTACCAAACTCTCGTACAAGTTCTAGCAGTCTCTGTATTGAGTCTCTTGGCTTTTCTACATAAAGAATCATATCATCTGCGTATAGTGAGAGCTTGACTTCTTCGTTTCCCATTTGGATTCCTTTGATTTCTTTTTCTTGTCTTATGGCCTCAGCGAGTACCTCTAGGACTATGTTGAATAGTAGTGGAGAAAGTGGACATCCCTGTCTTGTTCCAGATCTCAGTGGGAAGGGTTCCAGCTTTTCTCCATTCAGTATGATGCTGGCGTTGGGTTTTTCATATATGGCTTTAATTATGTTGTGGATTTTTCCATCTATGCCTACCTTGGTTAGGGTTTTTAGTAGTTTTCCTATTGTGTGTGGGGCTCTTCTGCTGTTGTTTTTCCAGTTCCTGGAGGTGTGTGTTTAGTTCCTGTATTTGGCGCCTCTCTTGGGCCTTGACATGAGCTCCAATTGCGATGAGTTTACCCCGTAGCACTGCTTTGGCAGTGTCCCACAAATTTTGGAATGTTGTGTCAGAGTTTTCATTGGTTTCCATAAATTTTTTGATCTCATCTTTAATTTCTTCTCTGATCCATTGTTCGTTTAGTAGCATATTTTTCAGCCTCTGGGAATTCCCCCACCCCTCCCCCTCCCCTCCCCCCGGTGGATTCCTCCACCTTGGTGCAGTATTACAGTTCAAATTCAATCAAGATTCTTTCCTTGCAAACATATACCAAGCATGGAGTCCAGCTACTTATTGTCCAGATGGGTTGAACAGTTTCTTGGGGAGACCATTTCTGGTCCAAAGTCAGAGCTGGTATAATATCATCACAGTCAATTAAGAGTCCCAATATAACATCAACAGCAATTTGCAATATTATGGAATTGACATGGTTTTGAGTAACCAGTATGTTAAAAGAAAAAAAAACAAGTCCTAGCCACAACCTATGATTAGCTCATTGACATCTCAATTTTAGTTTATATACAGGACCAGACCGGCTGCTATGTACCTTAAAATGGCTATAGGGTACCATTCAGCTGTCTCGTGTCTATTTCATTTTAGTATTTAGCCATTTGTTGTGTTGAAGTATAATTTTGTTGATCTTGGCAGATTTTGGGATAATCTAGACTGGCTTGTAACTCTAACTAGATATTTGTCGACATTTAATGTGCAGAACATTTTTTTTGGGTGGGGGGCGGGGTGTGCAATAAAATCCTCAACACCATGGTGAGGAGTGACTAATCTTTGTGTCCCACCCAGCAACGCATGAGCCAATCCACGCCAGCTCTTTCCTGTCAGATTTCAAGCTCTACTTTCTGTTGTTTGTCTATTTATTTTAGGTTTTTTTTTCTGTATTATTTTTGAAAGTTTGAGTGTGATGTGTCACAGTGAAGATCTTTTCTGATTATATGTGTTAGGAGTTCTATGTTCTTTCTTTATTTGTATGCCCCTTTCTCCAAATTAGTGAAGTTTCCTCATTGATTTTCATGCATTTCATCAGTCTCTTCCTATCCTAATATTCTAATATTCTATTGTAATCCTCTTCCAATCTAATATGTTTCTTCTGGGAATTCATAATGTATTCCTTGTTTTTGTTTCTTCTATCACCTTTGTTTTACTCACTTTGGGGAATACTTGTTGGTTTGCTCTTCTGTTATTCTTTTGGGCTATGTCACTGTGAATTGTTGGAATGACTGCTCCTTCAGTGGATAGCCTTATGGGGGTCCAGTGTGCTGTGATTGTGCTCCAGTGTGAAGTGATTGTGCTGTCATCCATGTTGTACATGGCGGATCTCCAGCTTTTTGGCTGGGGTTGGATATGATTATGCTTGCTAATGTAATCACAGCCTCACCTCCTGTCTGTCAAGCTGAATGATGCTAACTGTTAGGTCCCAGTGGCTATAGCTACAACTCTGGCCAGCATGAGTCACACCAAGAGTCTTTGCATTCTGCCATGTAAGCACAGAATCCTATAATGATCAACCTTAGGTGATCTTTGAGATCTCTTAGCCTCTAATGTCAGATACATTGGATGCCCAGAGACCCAGCAACATGCCATGCCTTATTTAACAGTCACAGAATTCCCAGTCTTTGTGCACAGGAGTCCCATAGTCACAGAGGGCTGGCACCTACTCAGCATTGTGGGCCTGCCCCATACACAGAAGGAGCAGATATGGGCACAGTGCCATGGACCTATGAGTGCTCCATTTGGGCATTTTGTGCCTTGCAACTTGTAGTTGGGTTGAGGGATGGATATGCCTCAAAGTCATGAGTGGGTGAATAGTCCCTTGCTAAGCCACTAGCCTGGACTCAAAGTTGGTGTGTTTTGTGGATTCATCTCTCTGATAAAGCTACCTAGTTGTGTGTACACTAGGGACACAGGTGCACACTATGGTTACAGCAACCTTTCCTTACCTAAAATGGTTCTATCTCCTTGCTGGGGGATTGGAGGGAAGAAGTGTGCTGTACCCCATGAAAATCTGTGGAAGCCCCAACCCCTACTCTGCCTCCAGTCTGAACCCAAGGTCTGTGTGCTCCTCATGGTTCTTCATAAGACAATGCTGTCAGCGACTCTTGTTGCAACGATTGTTCCCAACTCACTCTCTGGAAGCTTCCCCTTAAATCTTATACTACAGTCTGTGTTAACTTTACTTCTGAACAGAAGAGACCCCTTAAAAAAAAAAAAAAGAAATGTGATGTGTCACATTAACAAATTCAGGGATCAGAGCAATAACACTGTCTCAGCAGTTTTGAAGAAACCATTTTGTTTTCTTTTGTTTGCTTTTAAAAACTTTATCAAATTGGGTGTAGAAGCAAAAATACTTGAACACAATTGAGTCAATACAGGACATAATCACAGCCAGCATCCTACTGAATGGGAACTAGCTGAAGCAATTCACTGTAAGATCCAGAACCAGACGAGGATTTCACTTTCACCTTTGGTATTCTATCTGTTTCTGAAAGGTTTTTTTTTAAAGATTTATTTTATTTTATTACAAAGTCAGATACATATGGAGGAGGAGAGACAGAGAGGAAGATCTTCTGTCCGATGATTCACTCCCCAAGCAACCGCAACGGCCAGTGCTGCGCTGATCCAAAGCCGGGAACCAGGAACCTCTTCCAGGTCTCCCACATGGGTGCAGGGTCCCAAGGCTTTAGGCCGTCCTCGACTGCTTTCCCAGGCCACAAGCGGGGAGCTGGATGGGAAGTAGAGCTGCAGGGATTAGAACTGGCACCCATGTGGGATCCCGGGGCGTTCAAGGCGAGGACTTCAGCCACTAGGCTATCATGCTGGGCCCTGTTTCTAAAAGTTTTAACCAGATCCATTAGGCAACAAAAATAAATCAAAAGGATACAAAATGGAAAGAAGTTCAAGGTATCCTTTTAGTAGGTAACATGAGTTGAAGGATATAAAATCGTTAGCTTTTATATATACAGAAAATAACTTGGCTGAGAGGAAACTTGTAAAATCACTCTCTTTCACAGTGACTACTAAAAAGCTAAATACCTTTGGATAAATTTAGTGGAGTTGAAAGGTATCTACAATGAGAATTTACAAATATCTCAGAAAAAAATAGAAAATAGCTAGAATGAAAAAATCTCCCATTCAGTTTTTGGATTGGAATATTTGATATAATCAGAAGACCCAATATATTGAAGAAATTGATACATTCAGTGTGGTGTTGACGAAAGTACCAATGAAATTCTTATCAGATCTAGAAAAAAAATGTTTAAATTAACACGAGAACACAAGAAAACCTGAAGACCTGAATCAGTTTTAAACAACAGAAACAAAGCTGGAGTCAAAACAATACCTTTGTACAACAGGGCAGTTATAATGAAAACAGCCTAGTGTTAGCACAAAAATAAACATGTAATACAGTGAACTGAATAGATATCCCAGGAATCACTCCTCACATCCTTAGCCAGCTGATCTTTGACAAATGACCTGAGATCAGTCATTGAATAAAAGACAGTCTTCTCAACAAATATCTGTGCAGTGGTGCGAACAAGACCCTTAACTTATAGCTTACACAGAAATGACTCAAAATAAAAGTATTGGGCCTGGAGCAGTAGTCCTACTGGCTGAAGTCCTTGCTTCTAATCTCAGTCCTGGTTCTAATCTCGGCAGGCCCCACTTCCCATCCAGCTCCTTGCTTGTGGCCTGGAAAAGCAGCTGAGGACGGCCCGAAGCCTTGGGACCCTGCGCCCGTGTGGGAGACCTAAGAGGCTCTGGGTTCCTGGTTTTGGATAGGCGCAGCTCCAGCCACTGTGGTTGCTTGGGGAGTGAATCATTGGATGGACGATCTTGCTCTCACTCTCTCCTTCTTTCTGTATATCTGACTTTCTAATAAAAATAATCTTTAATAAAATAAAAAAGCCACCAAATTACAAGAAGAAAACATGAGATAAATGGTACAAGATACAGGTGTTGGCTAAAACTTCTTGGAAGACACCATCAAAACACAGGGAATGAAAGCAAAATTCTACAAATGAGAGTACAGGAACCTGGAAAGCCTACCAGCAGCGCAGTAAAGAGGCCACCTGAGGAATGGGGTCAAATATTTCCAAACTGTGCAACTGATAAAGCATTCATATCCAGAATCTATAGAGATAAGAAATATCTTTCATACACCGTGGCTTTCTGCTTATTCTCTAAGCAACATGTTTCACAGAGCACAAGTTTTAAATTGGAATTAAAACTGTATTGTAGTGTTTATAAGCTATTCTCTGCTTCTGCATCTAAGAGTTCTTTGCTTCAACCTAAGATCACTACGTTTTTTTTTACCTATGTTTCTTTCTAAAAGTTTGTAATTCTCTTTGAGGGGAGTTTTGTGTGATATATAAAGTAAGATTCATTTCTTGGCATATGGCTGTCTTCTATTTCCACTGCCATTTGTTGAGAAGACTATATTTATTCATCGAATTACCAATGCCCCTCTTTCAAAAATGAGTTAACCATCTTTGTGTGATTCTATTTCTGGGCTTTCCATTCTGTTGCATTGGATTCTGTGTCTATCCTTGTTCAAATATAAGGGTTTTGATTAGGATAGTGTAGAATAACCCCGTTACCAAGTAGTGTGTTTCCTTCAACTCAGCTCCTTATCTTTACCTTCACCTTTTAAATCATTTTGTTGATACTTACAAAAAAAACTTTCTGCTGTAATTTTTATATACTGGTATTTAGTTGGTTCTTGGAGTATATGGAGGAAAAAATTGAAATCTCAAGGGTACTGAATTTTCCAATTGAGCACCATTTTTTTTTCTCTTCTTAGAAAAGATAATTTGATTTTTAAAAAGTATTTTGTAAATGTTAAAATATTTACACATTTTGGTAAATTTATATGCAAGCATTTCATTTTTATGGCCTTGTAAATGATGATTATACTTTCAAATGTTCTTTCTTAATAAATAGAAATTTAGCTCCTTATGCATATTTACTTTATATGCTATATACTTAACATGAAGTATTTTGTTGCTTGCAAATGGAAGCACTTTTTGTTTTCCAAGTTTGAGTGTCATTGATTTCTTTTCTGCATTATTGGGTTTGATAAGACTTCTCATATCTTAACTTAAATATAGTTAGCGAAAAGTTAATGTCCCTGTTTATACTTATATAACGAGTCATATTCACAATAAAATAAATTTTGGTAGGTGGCTGCTATTGTTTTATGCTTGACATTTTGGTAGTGAAGTTCCTTCTATTCCTAGTTTGCTGATAATTTTAAATAAACAGATATTTCTGAAGTAATTTTGATGCACCTGCTTAAATGTAAGTATGGTGTTTGATCTTTATTCATCTATTGTTTAGTTACTTTCATGGAATTGTGAGTGTGGATCAAGCTTTACATCCTGGAATATACTGTTTGGTGGTGAAGCTCCTATTCCTAAATATATCTAGTTTTATTTCTATTTGAAAAATATTTGCTTGCTTCTGGAAAGGAGAATTACAGAGAGGAGAGACAGAGAGATCTTACATCTGCCAATTCACTATCCACATGGCTACACTGGGACTGGGGCAAGCTGAAACCATTGTTTGTTTGTTTTGTTTTAAGAATGAATTCTGGAAATGATTCTTTGGACAACTGACGAACTGTGCACCCTGATGTGGGAAACAGTATTCCAAGGGTGTTTCTTAAGTGACTTTGATAGTTCTGAGACATCTCTGCCTTTGCTTCTCTGGGATTGTTAAAAACTCCGCAAGGTCTGTTAGCTGAAAATGTCCACTGTGGTGCATCCGCAGGCCCAGAAACATGTTGCAAAACTAGACTGGGGAAGTAGTTTAGTCTGTTCTGCTTTCCATCCTCTGATGAGGCATTCGACATCCTCTGTTGGCCTAGGTGAGTTGGCTGTCATGTCCCTCATGTGCATCTGGGCATGCTGTCCACTGCACAGGGATTAGCAACTGAGCAGGCATGGTCCCAACACATGTTCTCCAAGGCTAGACCACACGTATTGTGATTTTTTTCCCTGTGGCCAGGGTTTCAGTCCAGTAATCTAGTTGGACAGTACCCCAAGAAATCTCACCTGGGGTGACATCAGTCTTGACTGTTCATCAGCTAGTGCAGGTTCAGGCTCAGTACATCACTTGGATCCGTCAACCCACGTACTAGTGGATGCAGCTGCCTGGTCAGTTCTACCTCCAGCCCCATCTCTGATACTAACGGATGAGTGTTGCAGCCTAGCCCAGCCCTGCCGTGGGCCTGGTCTTCACACATACCAGTGGGTGCTTCGGTCTAGTTGGGCAACCCCATAACCAACAGTGTGCTCACCACCAGCCCCATTTTTTATGTGTGCCAGCATGTGCTGGGGCTTAGCCTGGTCCGTCTTGCATCCCATCTGGCTCTTGTGCCTATTCATGGCTGATCGGTCTGGCCTGTCCTGGCCTGCTCCAGGACACATGCCGCACAAATGTTGATGAGTGCTGCAGCCTTTCCTTGCCTGCCCTGCTTCCAGACCCAGCTCATTTGCTCCCCATTTGCTCTATGGCCTAATAGGAGAGTTCCAGCCTCAGATCTCATGTGTGCTGGTGGGTGCTGTGACCCTGCTTGGCCTGGTCTGCTCTGAGTCCTGGCCAAAGTGTTGGCCTTTGTGCTGGCAACCTGCAGCCTGGCCAAGCTCGGCCCCATCTCAATACAGTTCCTGTGGGTATTGGTAAGTTCCATGGTCCAGCCTGGCTCAGTCTATCACCACCCACAGCACTCTGTGCAAACCAGTGAGTTCTGCAGTGCAGAAGAGGTGAGCCTGTAAGTCTCCCACAGTATCTGCCCCCAGATCTGTTACTCTTACATTCTGGTGGGTGCTGCAGCCCAGCCTGATGTGGTCCACCCCTGCTCTGACTCTTTTGGGCAGTTACAGCTGACTTGCCCAGCTAGGCATGCCCCCCCCCCAAGTCCCTGTGTATGTCAGGAGGATGGCAGTGATGCTATTTAACCCAGCCCAGGTCTCCCACATGGACATGTGCCTTTTCCTGACCCAGACATGTCCTCTGGTTTCCACCTTCTAAAAAGCTCTATTTTATCTCCCTTGCCTACCCGTAAGTGCAGTGGTCTGGTCCATGGAAGACCACAGAAGTCATTTCTCCCCTATCAAATGTTCTCTCAAGCTGCTCCCACTCTAATAGAGCCCCAGATTTCCTTCTACAAGCAATGTGTAGCCCCCTGCTTGGTTTCCAGGATGGTGTGTCCCAATCTGGTGCCGCTTGGCTACCACACATAAAAAAAAAAAAGAAAATAAAAGAAAGAAAAAGAAGGAAGGAAGGAAGAGAGAGAGAGAGAGAGAGAGGAAAGATAAAGAAATTGAATAAGCACACTGGTATTTTAAACAAATTTAGCATTGACCAGGCCCAGAATGTCAGCCAGATATTGGCTACTTTTCTCCCAACAGTTGAACTCTTGTTTAGGTACAAGACATCATAGACAGTTGCCTGTAGCTGGGGATAATGGAAATTTTAATATTTAAGTTTTCAAATTGTCTAGAAATTGTTATGACAAGATTAAGCATAGGGCCTAGTGTGATGGCTCAGTGGCTAAATCCTTGCCTTGTATGTACCAGGTTCCCCTGTGAGCACCCAGTTGTGTCCCTGCTGCTTTACTTCCCATCCAGCTCCCTGCTTGTGGCCTGGGATAACGGTTGAGGATGGCCCAAAGTCTTGGAACTTTGAGCCCGTGAGGGAGACCTGGAAGAAGTTCCTGGCTCCTGGGTTTGGATTCGCTCAGCTCTTCTTATTGTGGCCACTTGGGGAGTAAACCAGTGGACGGGAGATCTTGTCTCTGTAACTTCTTTTTCTGTAAAGCATAAATTCCTTGCTCACTGGGAAATATTTTAACCCTATCAGTGTCGTATTTCTGAAAAGCCTCACTAGCTCTTGTGTTGAGATTTTTAGAATATCCTTATGAACGAGGGATAGAACACCTTGTTTCTACTTCAACTTCGTAAGTCCATATAAAACTCACATTTCTTCTTTGTAAAAATATAAGCAGAACAGTCTTCCATGCTATTGACTAAACCTCTGTCGTGATTTCCGTTCCACTCTAACAGGTGTCCATTTTTCTGTTTATTTTGGTTGATTTTAGGATCCTCACCCAATTTTCTAAGAGGCTGCTCCCAAGCTAATGGGTGTATTCACATTGTCCATGTCTCTTCTCCATCACTTACTCTCCTCTGATCTTTGATGAGACAAGCTCAAGCTCTCATCTAGCTGTCCATCAGCCCTTCTCTACGATAAAGTGTGAACCTCTGAGTATTTCTGTGGCTTAATCCTGTGCCTGTGTAAAGAGAATAACCAGAAGTGGGGATGGGAAAAGCAAGTAAAAAGTTGACCCAGAACTTTATGCCAACAAGAAACTCTTAGATTGTTTTGAGTTCTGCTCATTCTCCCATTTGTGTCATTCAGTGGATTGTATATGCCAAGGCTGATTCTCTCCTGACATCACCTGTGTTTGGAGCTAGCGGACCTCTTTGCCCTTACAGCCGGGGAGAAGATGGTGGTTATTCCATGCACCCTCAGACTTCTAGAGCATCACCACGTGGTCTTGAGCCTGACCTCCTTCTCTCAGTCATCAGATAATTATGGCTGCTTTTTCAGTGAAACTATGGCCAAGCAAAAAGTAGGGCATTTCTGAAAAGATTGCTGAAACTTAAAAAAGAACATCTACTTGCTTAAGAAATGATATAAAATAGAAAAAAAAATATATATAAATGAAAGAGAATAATGATATGTGCTTTTCCTGACCTCGTTAACCAATGAAATCAAGGCAAGAGAATGAATAAACTCCACCTCATTCTTTGTTAGCAGTGGTGTGCAACCAGCTGTATGCCTGGAGACTGATACTGTTTTGGCGATAGCAATAAGGAGCACAGGATCATGGAAAGAAATATAGCTATTAAAATAGTTTCATAAATGCAGACAGAGCTCTAATTACTCTTTTGCACAGGACTTCTGACAGGAAGTCTTACTTGGGGAACAGGGAGCTTCCACATTGTGAGGTGACCTTTGATTTAGCGTGACAATTTAGCTTGGGTTCCTGGTGAGATTTTATGAGACTTCAGGACCACACTGCTGCCATCCCTTTGGCTTTCAGCAGCCACAGATTTTGACCCCAGAGAGGCCGGGCAGCCCACAGCTTCAGAGAGATACCACCTTCAGCACATTCTCACTGCAAAC
Source organism: Ochotona princeps (assembly GCF_030435755.1). Classification (NCBI taxonomy): domain Eukaryota; kingdom Metazoa; phylum Chordata; class Mammalia; order Lagomorpha; family Ochotonidae; genus Ochotona; species Ochotona princeps. Next base: position 15,302,679 of record NC_080843.1, on the reverse strand, counting down.
AAGTGTGAAAAGAGAGTTCCAGTTTTGCCTCCTCTTGTTCGCATGGGGCGCTTAATTAGGTGCTTATCCTAACACCTTCAAACATGCTTGCTGCATATGGTTGAATTCCAGCACTATCACACTCTCATTTTCTTATACTTTTTTCCCCCAATTTCTCAGAATTTTTCTGTAAATGAAACTGTATAGGCAGTTCTCTCACTGTGACCTCACCTTCGTCCAGAATAGAAACGACGCTGCTGCCTGAGTTGCTTGGCATCTCTGATGTTCAGGCAGGCTTTCCTCCTGGTCCAGCCTAATCCCTTATCAGAGGAGTACTGTGTACATTGTTCTGTTTTTGGTAAATATATTTTTATTACTTATATTTGTCTTTAAAGCGTCTACATCTGTTTTCATTCAGAATGATTGGACATTAGCAACATGAAAAACTACTTAAAATGCTTTGAAACAAATATTGTTTTCGTATTTGGATTTTCACACTGAAAACTAGAAAAATATGGAAACTTAGTATATATGTTCTGATAGTTTATCATTCAGAAGGAAGTATTTATCCTTTGATATTTATCTTTTGGTTCAATTATATAATTTATGAATAAGTTTTTATTATATAACTGGATTACTTTATTTTATTATATAATTGGAATTTATAAATTATGTAATTTACAAGTGTCTTATCTTGTGAAGATCACTTATTTGTGAATACCCAGTCAGCAGAGAGCACAGTAGCCATAATAGAAATTACTAGCACCCAGAAATATTTCTAAGACTAGTACATGCACTAATTTGTACATATGAAGGGAGTTCTTCATTTGACATGGACAGGTTGTAGACCATCTACAAAGTTGTTACAATTCAAGGCATTAAAGAACAGGAACACTTCCTAGAATGTAGATGACTGACTTTAAAGTATGAAAATAAAACAGATAAGTTAGCGTTTTGTACTTTTCTCTCAAGTTTGTTGCAAGCTTTTACCAGGAGTCGAGGGCTCATTTATGTCACCAAAGATTTATTTTACAAGTTTAAAATTACAAAAATGTGCCAGAGTTTGAATGTGCTGCAAACTTTTGCAAAAGCAACTATATAATATGATGTATTGAGCTTTCAGAGTTCAGTTTGATCGGCTAATAATTATACTTTTATGGCTCAGTAAGATTATAAACAAGGGAAAAACTGAGTATATAAAGGTCAACAAAGTTTCGTGACTAAATTTACAGAACTTTATACTTTACTTATGAATAAAAATAAATGGACACATTTACCTTTTAGACTTATGTGTAGAAAAAGATATCCTTAGAATTAAAGTTTGAATCATCTATTCTTTGATTTAATTTAAATAAATCTTACATGTATGCAGTTTTTGGAATATCGTATTTCTTCTGAAGATGTGTCAAGTCATTATTTTCAATGATAAATAGCATATAGTTACAATAGTGATAATTGGAGATCTTCAAGATTTATTTTTTTCTCATTGAAGCTTAATAAGTAATAAGTATCTATTTGAAAATAGTGAAATACAAAAGGTACATGTAAACCGATAACACAAATAAGCATAAAGAAAATGCTAATGTCATGACACTTCAACGTTCTTAAAATAATCTTCCCGAGTTATTAGCCTTCCGTTGTAGTTTCAGATAAGATAGAAAAGCAAATTCCCTATATTCAAGAAATATTCTTTGAGCTGTAATTAAGGGGGAAAAAAAAGGAAAGTAACTGCAAAAAAAAAGCTAAATGTTACACGTGGTGTGAACAGAGTCAGCACTGTGCTGGAATTCTCTGTGGTAATACAGTCTAGAAATTCCCTCTTTCCTTGAAATTGCAGAGAAATTCAGAAAATGACATTGCAAAAAGGAGAAATTGTGTAGGGACATCATTGATAACACACAGATAAGCCCAGGTGAGGATGAGAAGAGAAGCAGAGATCAGGAAGCAGTCACGGTGTGGAACATGAGGGAGGCGAAGAATGTCGTTTGCATTCTGCAGTCTGATGCGGATGTCCACAAGGGTGACCTTCACCATGTGCAGGAGTCACGGGGCTTTGAGGATGAAGAGCAGGAGAAAAACTGTAGACAGTACTATGCTAAGTCCTTTGAGACAGTCATAGAAATATTCACAAGTAATCTATAGAATTAGATTTGTCTGACCGAATTGGATAAAACTGAATAAAAGTGTGTCAAAAAAGATCTGGAAAATTTGTAAATAAGCTAAAAAAGAGAAACAGGAAAAGAACAAAGCAAGTACGTAACAGAAACTAAGGACAGTAAGGTATTTTTAAGATGCTTAGTCAGAAATTAATCTAAAATTTCGTAGACAATCAAAACATCCATAATAAATATGTACAGTGAAAAAAGAAAAGCAACTGTTGTGTGAAAGCTTGCTGAGGAGATGAAGTGCAGAATATACTAAGGAAAGATCTTCATTCTAAGGAATAAATACCCCCATTGGACGATAAAGCTGCAGGAAGTGAAGAAGTGCACTAGAATATCAGCCTGCAAATATTGGCACAAGAAGTTTTACAAAGTGTAGACTGTATCTACATTTAACACATTTCCCACACACACAAAATTCTAAGCACAGGTGGCCTGTCTGGTGATTTCTTCCAAAAGTGGAAGGAGTAGGTAATGCCAACCTTATACCAGCACTTCCTTTAAATAGCTACACCAAAAGCAGTCCACTAGAGGTTCATAGCAAAACTTTTTTGTAACTAAACACTCAAAATGGTACAGTTAGCCACAACAGGAGGATTAAACAATGTATCATTGATACACTGGATTATATAGCATCTGGAAAGAATGAACGTCTATTTTTTTTGTAAGGACGTTGGTTACATGGAATTAGATCCCACCCTAATAGTCATTTTGACTTGATTTTCTTTGTAAAGACCATGTTTTCAAATTATGTCACATTCTAACATACTGAAGGTTGATTCCAGCATTTATTTTGGAACAAACCCAATTCAAATAGGAACTAGTATTTATTAACTAGAAAATATATCCTGAAGTTGGCTCTAGCAGAAAAAGCAAAAGAATGATAATGAATATCACAGCAGTCCGCAATAAGCCTTGACGATATAATAATTTTTAAAGAGATTTATTTGTTTATTGCAAAGTCAAATATACAGAGAGGAAGAGAGACAGAGAGGAAGATTTTTGTCCGATGATTGACTCCTCAAGTGACCACAAAGGCTGGTGCTGCACCGTTCCGAAGCAGGAACCAGGAGCTCTTCTAGGTCTCCCATGTGGGTGCAGGGTCCCAAGGCTTTGAGCCGTCCTCCACTGCTTTCCCAGGTCACAAGCAGGGAGCGGGATGGGAAGTGGACCTGCTGGGATTAGAACCAGCGCCCAAATGGGATCCCAGCGCATTCAAGGTGAGGACTTTAGCCACTATGCCACCGCACAGGGCCATATAATAAGTATTTTTACACCAAATGTTAGAATAGCTTGAATCATACTTGAACTGAAAGTTTTATAGTTGTAAGGCACATTTGTAAAATTTAAATATTCTCTTTTTTTCCAGGTGAAACTTTTAGATTAAATGGTTTGTTTAAACTTTTTAAATAGTTTATGTGTAAACATGGGTTAGAATCTTACCCAAATATCTGTCAAATGCATTGCCCCAAATAACTGAGCTCTTAATTGCCACCCACTTTTTTCACATTATTTTTAGAAATATTTTATAGCTTAATTTATTTTTATTGGAAAGTCAGATTTACAGAAAGAGAGACAAAGATTTTCCATCCACTGGTTCACTCCCTAAGTGGGCACAAAAAACAGAGCTGAGCCAATCTGAAGCCAGGAGCCAGGAGCCATGCCTTCTCCCATGCCTGTTCAGGGTTCCAAAACTTTAGACCCTCCTCTATGGCTTTCCCAGACCACAAGCAAGGAGTTGGATGAAAGGGGGCACTGAACAGGACAGGACAGGAACTCGCACCCATATGAGATCCCAGCTCATGGAAGGCAAGAATTTAGCCACTGAATCATCGCCTGTGCCCTTCTAGAATAGTTCTAGGAAAATAGTTTCATAATTTGTTGTATCTTTGCTCACAGTATTACAATGCATATAGACTTCAGGCCATTGATTAGTAAAGGTGAAAACCAGAATGATGTGTGTAAAGCTGTGATTATTACCATCTGGCATAGACAGAGATATCATGCTAACCAGGAGTGTCTGGCATACACAGAGATATCATGTTAATCGGGATCATCTGGCATACACAGGGATATCATGCTAAACAGGATCAGAATGAGCTCCTTTTGGAAGTAGACCTTTCTTAGACTGGGAAATTTTAGGGAAATCTTTTGTTCTTAAAGTAGGATTTGAGAAGGAACATATAGCTGGCCAATGAAGAGGATCTGGATTAATTGCCAAAACCAGGTTTTAAGTGAAATTGCGATGTTTTACAGCTCTTTAAAATACGTATGGGAGATGTTGGTGAGTTAATGACATTGTAACAGGGAGCTCTTAGGCATCTTTATGAAAATGTTCATTCCTTCCACCCCTCCTCCCAGCATTTTAATTAATTAATTATTTCACTTCTGTCTTTCCATGTCTTCAGGCTCATGGAGGTAAATTTGTGCCCAGCACACAACACATATGGTGGACTCACATAGTCTAGGAGTCCCTGGAGTCCCTGTAATTCTTTGTGTAATTCAAAATTAGCCAGGGAGAACCCCATTAGCAAAAAAAAAAAAAAAAAAAGATGGCTCTAGTGTTTTATGTAGAAAATTTTGATCTTTCAATCAGTGTAGGTAAGTAAAAAGCTAATCTTAGCGATTTTTTCAATATTATGAGCCAAGTGAGACAAACTTTGGCATATTGAGACAAAACTGTGATCTATAAAAACTAACAATATCTACATTGCTTTCAGAAAATAATAAAACTCTTAATATTGGAGGTTCTGCTTTGCATTTTAGTATGGTTAATAAGAGACTGATAGATGATTCCTGTTTCTGGAATTCCTCTTCCATTGACACATCCACGTTTTGGAATATCTTCACTTGTTTGCATCAAGATCAATAGGTTCAGCTTTGTTCAATCCTAGACTGTAGAAATGAGCTAATATTGCTCTAGAATGTCAGGACGACAATAAGGGACAACATGCTACAGTGCTAGACATTTTTTTTTCTTTTAAAAAAAGATCATATGGGGCATGGGGCGGTAACCTAGTGGCTAAAGTCTTTGCCTTGCATTCACTGGGTTCCCATCTGGGAACCAGTTCTAATCCCTTGTGGCCTGGAAAAAAACAGTTGAGGAAGGCCCAAAGCCTTGAGACCCTGCATCCACATGGGAGACCCGGAAGGGGCTCTGCACCCACGTGGGAGATTTGGAAGAGGCTTCTGGCTACTGGCTTTGGATTGGCTCTGCTCCGACCATTGTGGTTGCTTGGGGAGTGAATCAACAGATGGGAGATCTTTTCCTCTGTCTTTACCCTTCTTCTCCTCTTCTGACTTTCCAATAAAAAGAAAATTAATCTTCAAAAAATGATTATTATCACCCACTACAGGCAAGGGCAGCTTTGTGAACCGGTTCAGAACAGAAGTAACTATATTTCAAGGAATAAATAATTGCATTGTGTGTGTAACTCTGTAATTATGTAGAAATATAGATTATTTGAGAAAGTAGTATCAACAAAGCGTATCTTGTATTTTATATTTGTATATCATACCCTGTATTACACGTTTGACCCTGAAGAGATTCCCATTACAAATCTACTTCATTGAATATGTTCAGTATTTTACAGATACTTAATTAAAGTATCATCCCTGCTTTTCATTCTCTGCTTTTCCCCATCAGAGTTAGTCATTATTCATGCCTACTCACAGAATGCCTTTGTTTTTTCTACTTCCAAAATTCTGTACATTTTCTGCCAACTTGGCTTGAATGTTTTAATGGAAGATCCTGGTGGTGGTTCTGGTGTGTCTTCTAAGAGGTTTCTGTTTTACCAGTTCTTTTCAGATCCTGACATTTTTCTGATAAAGATGTTTCAGAAGATTTGAGAAACTAATGAAATGTGGTATACACACTTCTTTATTTGGTCATATGATTTTTCTGGCTTCTACTTAAACATTGATTCTCTGCTTCCATATCTGTATTTTTTGTTTTATTGTGCTGAGAGGACTGAGCATGGATTGGTGTGCAGGTTCAAGAGAAACCAAAGGCTTAGAAGATGAAGCTGGTCTTGTTTTCAGTTGCAGGGAAGGCTCTGGCTTGGTGGTACAGAAACATGAGGAATTTTCTTATGGGAAAAAGAACAGATAATCTGAATGCATTGTTAGAGCACAGAGAATGAATTTAGCAAATTTTACCTTACTTTTGTATTCTATTTATAAAATCACAACACTTTTATAAATTACCACATTGCATTGTATAAACCAAATGCCAACAGAGCAGTGACCTTTCAAATGACTGGCACTAACAGAAGTTGAGAGATCAGAAAGCTGACTCTTAAAGCAAACACCGACCAAAGAATCAGACAGACCTGATTCCTGTGCTGGGTCAACTTACCATAACATGACATATTGTGTGATGAACATGACTTTTTACATACAGTAGTATAGAAGAGGTTTAGTACTTTTGAAATATCCAGAGAGGAGGAGACTTGCATTTATGAATAGCATATTTTCTAAATTCAAAGAAATAGAGGAGAAAATTTGGTATAAGGAAAATTGTGAAGATGATTATGATAAGCTTAATGGAAGAGATGAAAGCTGAATGGAGTGGGATGAGGTGGACATGGGAGGAAGCTGCGGGGCTAGAAGAAAAGAAAGTTGAGTTGCAAGCAAAATAATGAGATCATGCTATATAAAGAACCATTTATGGCTCATGTGAAATATGTTACAAATTTAAAAGTAGATCATGTGGAATTCTGCACCAGATTTCCAATTATAAAATGCTATGTGCTTCCGTTTTTCCTATTTCATATACATTTCTTTGTGGGTTACAATTTAACTATGAAAGTACAAATACCAATTACATTTATAACAAAATTAAATTCACATATGTGAATATATTTGCACATAACAGATTCATAATGAAATTTTTAAGTTTAAGTGTGCCTTTAAAAGTGTTTTAATAATGATAAAAAGGAATGTGCAATCTTTTCTATACATTCATTGTTTTGGTTTAAAAAAACTATCAACATGCTAATTTTCACATATATTCTCACCAATAGTGTATAATCATGAAAGTGCAGATTTTACTGTTTATATTTGAGTACATGAATAGAACATATATTATGATCCATATTTTCTAAACACATATTTACTTCTCATGTCTGTGTAAATAATTGTTAAAGGAAAGGGGATATGTATCATTATGTATAATATTTAAACTACAGTCAACTACCATCATGTTTGGAGGTTTTTGAATGTAATGAATGTTTCTCTTTCACTGCAAACATGTGTATGTGAGCAATCTACAGCCACATTCTATTGCAAGTGTTTGAAAGGCCATTGCAACCGTGGGATGGTGCCAGACAGTTGGCAAGAAGCAAATTGAGTCTATTGAGAGATTAATTCGCCAGCTGAAAGAAGTGCATTTGCCGTAGAGTCATCAGATATTCTACCCACCAAATTCATCCACTAAGTCAGCATCGCTAATGAGCTTCCTAAACCAATTAAACAGAAGCAGGAAGCATCAGTCATTGAAACTGTCTTCAGCTCATCAGCTGCTTTCTCGAACGATGGCCTTGAGAAAGAACAGCACTCTGGAAGGTTGCATTATTCCCACCACTCTGTCCTCACTTTGTTGGTTTTTCAGTTTTATGAATGCGGTGTCATGCACAAAACACTGTCAACGTGCGTGGTGCTTTATCGTGTGGAAAGTGCTTCCCTGTGCGTTATTATTCAGTCGAGAAAGATGAGTTTTAATAGGCTTAAGTGATTTGCCTAAAGGCACACAATTAATGTGCGGCTGGAACTCAAAATCATGTCCTTCCCTCTGTTCTAATTGTTCTATAAATATGTATGTATTGATTGACTTTCTATCTTGCATGACAGGGAACAGGTTTAAATTTTAAACCACCATTATTTTTACATTTGAGCAGGCTCAGATGCAATACCTCAGGCAGGATGGGGCCGTGGTAGTCATTTTTACTCTCGTAAAAGGTTTCCTCCTTCAAAGACAGGACTGTTCTAGAAAAATCACCTCACTGTTGTAGTAACAACACTGATAAAGTTAGCTATTCACTACTGAGGACTTACTGTGTGTTAGCACTTTACATAACAGAAACCTGAATAATTTTCATTTTCCAATAGTCTTATCTCCATTTATGGAGGAAAAGAATGCAGATCGAGACACGATATCATGTTTATTTGGTAGTCTAAATTTTCAGAATAAATTATTCTCTATTCTATGCATAGGTGAATCAAATACTTGTTTATATAGTGAAAATGAGAGAACACTTGTTTAGTATGTGGTATGAGTGTATTTATTCTGACTATTTCCAGGCACTTGTAATAAAACTGTTTTCATTATCATTCTAAATATTCATTGTATTCTTGCTTAGTAATAAAAAGGAATTTGAGTTTGAACTCAAAACATAGAACTCAAAACATAGATATGAAAGATGAACTGAAGAAGAAAGAGTATATCGTATGCAGAAGAAATCACACACTGAAAGCAAGGCGCATATGAAAGTGGCATAATGCAACTGTAGGCGTATCAAGTTTTACAACTTGTGTGCAAAGACCATATTGGCTTTCAGTGGCAGAATTAGAGGCTGTTGAGCCATGTTTAGATACAAAGTTTTTAGAGGAACAAAATAGCACATTATATGGGACCTTGGCCTTTGATAGTTTTTTAGACCTCATTTTCAAAATTATATCCATGTGTGCTGAGTGAGGGCCAAGGGGTAATTTGCTTATTTGAAAATGCAGGATGAATCCTAACTAGACAAGATTGGTTCCTGTAGAATTTCCCTTGAGTCTTTAATTTAGCAGATCAAGAATGGATGGTACTATGTATTTTTTAAGCATATGTTCCCTTTTTCTGTGACCCATGTATGTGAACTGACATTCCTTCTCAATATGTGTGGGAAAAGCCATGCTTTGGAGGAGTTCAGAGTCACAGACAATCAAGGTTAAAAAAAAGTGCAAGTTGAAAATCTGTATTTGAAAAAAAATAGATGGAGGGAGTTAGTAGGAGATACAACTAACCCCTATGTTGAAGAAGCCAGGAGAATGGTTGTGTTGATACATGAGTGGAGATGAATGGTTCTGTTTTAAGATACAAAGTTGTAGATTTCATCTTAACTTGTGTTTACCGCTTGCGTGAACTTACATTATCTGAAAAAGCTGCAGATAAACACTAGAGTGTAACGTTTATATGGGAAAGGGCATAATTTCTTAAGATACATTTAACAAAAGACACTAAAATTAAGGAGAATTTATACTATTTTATGTTTATTTTGAGGGCAGAGCAAAACATGAGTCGCCTAGGAAGAAATCAAGTCATTTTAATTCAAAAGAAGATGGCATTTGAATAAAGATCCTATTGTGATAAGTGTGTTGTTAATTAAAATTGTATCAGATATATTTGCAAATTCAGTTTATTTGACCTTTATGAGAATCAAAGTGAGCATTTATGGCCATGTGATGATAAGTTAGAACATGAAAAGTGTAAGACATCTCCCTCCTGTGAAGGAGAGGGAGATTTTGATTGTGTGAGAAGGAGTTATTGGAGACCTGAACTCATGAATGGGATGAGATCATGGATGTATTAGGATCAGTTCATAGGAAGTAGCATGTGGATCTCTTGTTCTGGAACTGGGGAAAAGAGGATTTTTAAAGAAGCAGAGAAATGGAAGACTGAAGAAAATGTAAAACCCATTAGCCTGCTCCCAAAGACAAGAACTCCAGTAATAGCATGCTTCCACCTTTTTAGCGAGGTAGTATCTAATGGAAATGCCAACCTCTTATTCTGAGTAATAAGTTCGAAGACCAAACAATCCAGGACAACTGCCAAGAAGTACGTGTGGTCCAGTTGGGGGTCACTTAGTGTATTGTTTCTCATTTCTTGCATCACAAAAACCATAGAATCTCTGAAAATCAAATTATTAGCTCGCAGTTCCTCAAGTCAAATATCTTTATGTGCTCTCTGTGAATGTCACAGAAGCCTGAAATCAGAATGTTGGCCAAACTTGACTCAGGTGAGAGGTGGGCTGAGAGCGGGCCTCAGTTCTTTGCAGGTGGGAATGTCGAGGTCTGAGGTCTAGAAGCCATGGGTAGTCCAGTCCTGTGCTGCAGATTCTTTCACAGGCTCCCTCATTGCCTTGTAGCTTTTACCTGTTGCGTCTATAGCATGATCTGCAGCCAGTCGCCCTGCTCCCCATGCTTGAATCTGACTTGTAGTGATGGCCAGACAAATCCTGCTTTTTACAATTCACTTTATTGCATGGCTTGCCTCCAGATTATCTACCTTTTTTGGTAAAGGTAAAATCAACTGATTAACGACATTAGTTACATTGGCAAAATTCCTTCAGAAATGTAGATTCTGGGCATGGAAGTGAAATCATGTTCACAGTTGGAAAATAATGCCAATTTTATGATCCTACTCATCATCAAATTAAAATATACTTTGGTATATTTCCCTTTCTTAAAAACTTCAATTCACAAGTATTAGATATATTCTAGAGTATCACTGATGTGGCTTGGAAGAAACATGTAAAAAACCATAAAATTGCTTTGTTTTAAATGTCTACTTTTATTTTTGTCAATCACCTAAAAATGGATAATTTTCTGATAATATATTTAATTACTTTCACCCAAAATAATTATCTTAAAATGGCAAGTTTTGTTTTGGCATGGATTATCTCTGTGTTTGTATTTTTTAAGTTTAAATTCGTTGGGTTGGGTCATTGTGATTTATGCATTGTTGGTGTTACGAGATTTCTTCCGTTTTCTGGCCAAGATCCCTGTAAAACAGTGGGAGAGTTCTTAGGGAATAAAGCGGAAGTAAGCTGACGTGGGAGGTTATTGGAAAAGCATGTTATGATAGAATGAAAAGGAATTAAGGCATCAACAGAGTTTGGCTTTGTTTTACTTGGCATGTAATGCATGGAAATAAGTTGCTTAATTTCATTCTTTGTCAAATGATTAACTTCATTTATAGGTATTTGAGCAGTATTGTAACAATGTGTAATAAAGTATATTATAATAAAATGTAATATTGAATGTACTAAAAGTGTAAGAAACTATTTCATTTATTTTTCTCACAATACGAGCAATGGCACAAATGTATCGATGTTCCTGTTTTGGCTATGGTATAATCAAGTTTTCATTACCTTACCATGATCATTACTTTGTCAAGATTAAGTACATTGCAGATTCAGGATTTACATCTGCGAATGGGAGGTCTCCAAATTCAAGCCTTCAAAGTTATGCTATATAAATGATAGATGGTATATTTTATTATAGCAATTGATAAATTGTATAGAATAGCATAACTTTAGGTTCCTTTTGAAATTTTAATTTCTGTGTGGTTGGTTGTTCGTCTTTATTTCCTCATTGCCATAACTTTTCTCTTTCTGAAGAAATTGGCAAATATATCATTATGGTAAACACAATGGAGAAGTTGGTTTAGGCATAGCATTTCCTAACTGCAGTGGACCCTGAAGTAAATTTTCCTCTTAATTTATGCTTGCAAGCAAAATTTTATAAATTATTGTCAAATTATTTCACATATCTTTTTGTTAAGGAGGGATACATTTTAAATAAATAAAATATCCAAATGGGAGAGCTAAATTTTAGTTTGAATTTTAAATGCTTATGGATTTCAGAGTTCAGTATCTGAATAAAAGGGTACTTTATGGTAAATATTTTTGTCTTGGGTATAAATGAGGCCACATTACTTTCTGTTCAATATGGAATGATACTCATGGGTTGTATATTTGTTGTGTGCTGACATAATTTTTGCACGGCTAAGGAACTAATAACTCCAGACCTTTCAGAAAGTTCTATGAGACCTTAGATGCCTGCTGAGTGGGCAGCAGGAATAGATCTCATTTCTAACAGGGCAGTGTTCATTTGGTGATCTGGTCCCGATATGTGTTCTCTGAATCTTCCATGAAGAGAGATGGAGTCCTTACTGTCTTTGTGTTGATTGAAATAGTCTATTATTCATTCTGTCATCTTGTTGAAAGGCAGTTGAGAAATTTCCAATATTATTCAAAGATGCTTCCAGCACTTCTGTATTATACAGGAAATTGCTTCTTCTGTCTGTTTTTCTCCTAGAAGTAAATTCAATATTTGAGAGTAAAGAAACCAGTGGTTGCTTAAGCTTCTTAAGTAATCTGTAGAAATGGATGCTGCATCTAAGTCTGTTGTTGGAAGTTCAGTTCTGTGCAAGGGAGCATTGAATTTGAGCTGCAAAAAAAAAAAAAAAAAAAAAAAAAACCACGGAAGAAAGTTGTAAATGTGAATGCCCAAGACTGTCAATCTTTTTGATAGAAATTCTGATTTTTGCTCGAAGAGCAGTCTTCATTTGGAGAATTTTGCAGTGTTGGGTTACAAAACAGCACTATATTATCAGCCGGCATACTGAGACAGCAGGTGTGTTGCATTGGTGTTTGGTTTACCCTGCTTGAGAGCTGGATATCCAGAAGCAGAGGCTCTCCAGCCAAGCTGTCCGTAATCAAGAAGACCTGACGGGCTTTAGCTTCCAGAAGGATGATCCAGAACATTTTCTCAGAGATAACACTCAGACTGTGCTTCTATGGATCTCAGGCTTCCCCAGTATTCATAATTTGTTGGTTTTGTCGTTGGATGTCTGGATCTGATAAAGCACGCCAACCGAAACAGTGAATGTGCACAAGATAATTTAATTCCTGAACATGTTTCTGAAGTGAGTTCTTGGATTATTTGAACTTGGGATTAATAAATACTTTTAATTTCCATGTTTAGTTGCTACAGGGCAGATCAGCCAAGCCCAACAAGTGGGAGCTTCTGCAGTCTGGCAGCAGTGGCGGCGGCACGCCTGAACAAGTGAGTGGGGACTGTGACGATGAGGATGTCTGTGCAGGATCAGGAAGTGGAGAAGTCAAGAGGACCTTAAAAATCACAAACTGTGAGTGTATCATTCCAATTCTACCTTTAAGAGTCTGGTTTGAAATATTAAGGATAATAGTTATAATGAATGTAAGAAACAAGGGCTGAATTCAGAATCGTGCAAGTTGACTTTAACATGTAAGTAAATCCATTTTTGATTATTTAGTAATGCATTCTTGCTCTTGTGTTTATTTTCAACTAGTGGTTCTCAATAGAAATTGTTTGTTTTCTGTGAAAAGGGAGGAATGGCCAGCATTGTTAGAATTATAAAGATTTTAAAGTTGGGCATTTCTTAGTGTGTGTAATGGATATTAAACATATATACACACAAATAATGTGAAATTAGAAGTGTAAGTATGCTAAGTAATCAAATTATGTGTATTGTATTATGGTGTTATATAAGAATTTGAACTCCATTTTCATAACCATTCAGTTGCAAAGAAATTGCTTAGCATAAAGTTAATTATGGTGATAAACAACTTGTGTCTAACACAAATTTAATCATCTCAAAATTTGCAAAATAATCAATTTACTTTGAATGTAAGGATTTGAAACATTTCTGCTTCTTCAAGACTTTTAAGTACTACAACTAAAGCTTCCGAAGAACTAAACACCACTTACAAATCCTTTGCTTGGACTTCACGTACAAATTGGAGGATATACGTCCTCTGTGGTTCACTATTACCTGCATACATTTGCTCAGATACACAGGAAAAAGAGTGATCAGATGAGCGAGAAATGTGAAGGCTAATGTACCCAATGCATGTGGCTGCATTTAGGTGAAGATAGACCCATTGGGCCCATGTGGAGGGTGGTTTAATAGCTGCCATCTAAATCACACCAGCCTGCTTTGGACATGGTAGACATGCAGTTGGTGGGAAAAATGTGTTCATGTTTCAGTTTCATTATAGTGAATTAAGAACATTACAAATGTCTCAAGTGTAAATTTTCCATTTGTTGTTAAACCATTTTGAAGCCAATTGTTTTGATGAATGAAATGGAAGCAAAATGTGGTACAACATTAAAACAATTCAGATTAAAATGTTTTACTATTACATTCACACTGCAGTAAAATATTTGACACAGAAGGTAAGTGGATGGGAGCTAATATACTTGAGAAGCAATTAAACAAAGCATCACAAGGTTCCTAGAACAAACTAAATACCTATTCTGTTATGGTGGAGATAAGAATGTGTATACTCAGTGTTAGTATTAATATCTTGTTTATTTTTCTCACTTTGTTAAAAGTAAAGAATTCTAATGAAAAAGAAATGGTTTCTTACTGGAATACTATTTTTACTAAGAGTTATATACCGTGGTATATTTTAGAAGGTAGTGTTTATCTATTATGATCATATTAATTAGTATTTCATTTTCAACTGATCTAGTATCCATTTGTGTTATATTTTCATTGATATTTGAATTTTGCAATTCTAAGATATGAAAACGACTACAATAAAAGACCGTAGTCTTAGATCTCCATCTATATCTGTGTCTGTAAAATTGGTATTTTTATATAGGTTTTTTTCTTCCAATATTTCCTCCTAAGCTCAACAGGAAACTCTTCTTGACTTGTTTCACAAGAAGTAGAGACAGTGAAGGATATTCAACTACTTACAGTTTTCTCCAAGCTGTACTTGTCAAGTTGTCAAAAATTATTTTTATACTTCAAAACCTCCATTTCAATTATTGTGGAAATGGACAGATAGGGTACAAGTAGATATCCAGCAAAATTGGGAAGATTAAGATACAGATGGTTTCAGCAACTCCAGGCAAACATTTAAAAAAAAGCCATCCACATCTTCTCTGAGTTGTCCCATATGTTTCTAGAGTGCATAGCTGTTACTCTTCAATTTTTAATAAGTGCTTGGGAAACTTCTGTGGATAGCATGATGAAACAAAAAGGGGCATGGAAAGAAGAAAGGGCCGGTCACATTTCTGTTTTTATGAAACACTATCATATTCTGTCTGTGGTGAGTTTGACATGTTGGTAAACCAGGCTGTGACAGAGTTTTTGGTGGTCTTAATGTTTGAAAAAAAATCTGTGCTCTAAAGAAAGCTTTAAAGAGTATTGTGTTAAGAACTTGGAATATAGCATATTTTTTCATTATACTTCATGTCCATTCATCATAAAATATAACAAAAGTAGAAAAAAGTTCATTCTTTACCCCCAGGAAGTCAGATTAAAATGAAGTCTTATGTATACTTATACGGAATAATGTCAGTATTGTGGCTGTAAGTTTAATGATTCTGCTGTTTATTCAGATATGCAGACTTGATAATTGTCACATGAAGTGTTTTTCTGTCTCTATTGCTGTCCATGGTTATTTTCAGTAGCAAAGAGGCTCTCATACCTCAGTGTGCAAAATTTACCACTTAAATATTTACGGACCTCTTAAATGTCATTTTGTTTTCATCCCAGATTTAGTCAACTTACAATTTTGTTTTAGCTTTTAAGCTTTTTCTATTTGTAATCTTACTTGTAGACTATTAGTAAATTATACATTTCTTATAGCAGAAATGCCTCTATTTTGCAATTTTCATTTTTATGAAACTGAAAACATTTTACTGTTTAAGCTTTAAGATTTAAAATAGAGCATTTTTCTACAAGTTGATTGCACTTAATTTGGCTCACTTAAGTAGCTGTAGATATTTCACTTGTAACCTACAATTGCAAGATTGGAATGGTTTTGAATTTACATTTTGTCTTACTTTTTCTGACACCTGTCATACTTTCACAGTACCTGATGCAGATTTTAAATGTTAGTGGAAAAAAATGTTATCTTATTTCAGTCTTGCAGAAAAATATGACATTCCTAAAATGAATAACTCCTCAACGATTTGGCTATGTTATAGTGTCGCCAAATTTTACTAACTTCAAATGCTGAAGTACAAACCTGAAAGTTTGTAGCAAAAGTAGTGTGTGTGTGTGTGTGTGTGTGAGAGAGAGAGAGATTCTGAAAATTTCTACTAGCCCTTGCTACAATTCTTTTGTGGTGTTTTGATTTAAGCTACAATTACTTCACATTTATAAAATAAGGAATATATAAGTTTGAACAAATTTGTTTTGATTAGGTGTTATACAGTAGTAATTTAAGGCGAAAGGAATTTTATAACAAGTGGATTCAGAACATCCATTCAAACTACAGTGATGCGAAGTCATTGAATTTGCTGTGACTGTGAATCTTTGTGGTTGAATTCACTGTTGCTTACACAAATTGTGTAGCATAACACGTAGGTTTTACATCATCCTTGAGAAACCCGTCAGTGGCACCAAAGACAGTTGTGTGATCAACTGTTTTCCTCCTGGCATGAGTCTTTGCAGAGCGTAGCAGTCACAGGTTCATACATACCCCAGGTTTCACCCTTCTGCTTTCCTGGCCTGCTTGTGTGGCCTCCTCATCCAGTCTTCCTTTACAAGAACACTTTGTGACTGTCTTATTCTTACCTTCTGGGGTGTTCTTTTCCTCCCAATAAGGTTTCTCATCAGTTCAAATTCCAAATGTTTGAAGAGTGTGCATCCTAATTCTCAAAACTTAATTATCTCTGCTCATAACTGTTTCATGTTCCACCTGCTTCCTGCTGAGTCATAGCAACAGTAATAAAGTTCCCATTCTTTTAGTTGATAATGCATTTTCCAAGATGACGTCCTAGGTATTACACTTATTTATACAGAAAGAGTTTGATTTAAATAAGGTTAATTTAGAGATTGTAGAATATTACATGACTGTATCAGGTTGCTCATTTTCAGATTGGTTGAGTATTCTCTCATCTGAAATAGCATGAACTTGGATTTGTACTCTGTATTGAATTTCCCACTTGGGAACCTTCTGTCAGCCTTTCATACATACGTCCACCTTGTGGTACTAAGAATGACCTTGAAAGACAATGGTGAATTCTGTGTGCATAGCACAAAGAAAACGACTCTTTGTTAGCCACTGAAGAATAAAGGATGTTGATTTATTTAGTGCAGAACTGTAGAATGAAAATTCTTGACATTTCTTGCGTATTTTCACCATGAATTATCTTCACTTCAGATTCTCAGCTAGCCATGAATGTTAAGGGAGTTCAGAAGATACTGTTTTATTTTTCTTTGTGGAGCCACTGAAATAATATATTTATTCCAATTGTAGGCATTATTTCACCTAACTTTAGATAGCCTGGCTTACAAATACGAATTTGTTGTGTTAAAGTTTTGAATATTACTTAAGACTAATTCTAGATTCATAAATGTGTAGTATCAGTATGTGTATTCTTTCTAAAATTAAAATTTCACCAAATAGGATAAATGTATTCAGATTACTTCGTGATTTTGAAAATAGATTATTAAGTCTTTCCAAAGATAAAAAAGTATCGACAAGCAAATAGGTTATTATTTGTTCACTTTATCTTACCATATTAAAAAAATTGTAGGGATAGTGACATTAAAACTTTTGTGATACATAAAAGGAATTTTGAATAAAGACTATTCACTTTAATTTATACTTTATAGGTATATAATTGAAGGATCAGATAGAGACTTGCATGGTGAACCCACATAAAAATTTGTAAAGAAAGGCTGCCTGATTATGCACAGTGTTCAAAATTGTAATATTTTGAAATTGCCATGTAATTCAATTTTTACAATAAAAATAATGATGGAAATTATACTATAGAACTGAAATATGCATCTAATATAAATGTATTTTAATTGACAGGTGATTACTATGAATATTATTCTTGTTATACATCCCTGTGTCTTGATTTCTAAGTAATTGTCACATACTAGCTGTTTTATATGTAGTTAACAAGATTATGTGCAATAGAATATGGATACCTAATGAATCATGTAAAATCATTTTTTATGCTCTTGGAAAGTTATATACTGCATTCATGGGTATAAATAGTGTAATTGAAATAAGAGTTTGCACTTGAATGCCTAAGTGATGATTTTGATTACATTTGCTTAGACTGATGTTAAATCACTGAGATGAAAAGGGAAGGCTTACTAATAAAGCTTAATAGAATCTTCTAGCCGCATCTGAGATCAGTCAGGTACACACGAGTGTCTAACTAAATCTGTGGCAGAGCAGAAGATGTAAAATCAGAAGTTAAAGTCTTTTTTTAACAGCATAATACTAATGGTGAATAAGCAGTCAATTGGGGAAGTAAAATTAAAATTTCAGCAAACACAATCTGCTGAATTTTATCGTGAATTGAGTAAGGATAGTTAGCTATCACGAAAAGCAGTAGGAAAGCCGTGTTCTATACTGTTCTGTTTCAGATAAACATGGTCATTGAAATTACACTGAGAAAGTACATCAGTTAGAGACAAGTTAGGTATATTCTTGTCTGCTGAATGACTTCTGTACTTATAACTATATGAAAAGAGTGATTTTCGTATTGGTCACTGAGCAGAAATTGAGTGTAAGCATAAATAATTAAAAGAAATAATAGAGAATATGATCTCACTTCCAAAGGTTCTCAGTCTTTGATATATACAAATGACTTCATGATTTGTCAGGGCTGGGTAACTTCCTGTTTACTTCTGCTTGGTATTCCTGCTAATGGGTGAGGCACCACACTATGAGGAAGAAATGTTCCCCTTGTTTCTTGCAGTCCTTTTTTAGATCTCTTCAGTAAGTCTGTTCAAGCAACTTTCATAAGCCTCTATCAACTCTCCATAAATCTGTGTATCTTGGTCATTACTAAGATTTTCTTAGATGATCTTTGCATTATAAAGAGTTTCACATACGCAAGCACATTAGAAATCAGAGCAACTAGGTGATCATCATAGCTTGTTCTGTATGAATTCTGGCATCAGTCTCAGAGAGATCGTTTTTGAAATGTTGGTTTACTTCCTAAAACTAAAAATCTACTTCCATTTTTCTTCAGCTTCTGAAAAAAAAAAATCGGGTCTATTTGCTTCAAAGAGATTTCCACTGTGAAACAGTAGCTGTGACATCACAATAGAAATATTTCACCTATGAACTCCTCCGGTTGGTGATGAACAGTAAAGAAATATCTTGCACAATCCACTCTATCACCTTAAATGCCAGCAGAGATAAATCACAGTTTCATGTGCAGTCAAAGAAGAAAGAAACTGTCAAAATGGGGAAATCATAAACTCCATTGTGGAGCACATAGAAAGGGCGATCTAAGAAAACAAACGTTTGACTGCAATATTTATGAGAAAGTGACATCTGAGAGGGAGGATTTAGGAATTGCTTTCAAAATAGGGAAGGGAGGGGGCCTTGGGAACAGCTACCATCAGGCTCAACTTTAGGATGTCTTTACAGAGTCAGAATTATTTAAAAACCCTTCACAATTATTAGAAGGCTAAAAACATGATTTAAAATGTTGCAGAATCCTTTGAATACAAGAGCAAGAAATCTTTTTAATTTGGTGGACAAAAAGGCGATATTAATATTTCTCTTTTTGGATGTGCAATTAATTTTAGTAGCAATGCTCATTGTTATATTCACGTAAATATGAACTGTTTAGTACAACAAATGTGTGTCATCAATTTAAGTGTACGAGTAACTTACTACCTACTTTGCACAAGTAATTGCACTAAGTCTGGGTCACTCTTCAGTGACCTGGACAACAACAGAACACTCCAGGTAGCACTTCTCTGAGAACTAAATGACTTCATATACACCAGTGCAGGACAGCCCATTAAACCTGCAGACAGCCACAGAGAAAAGGCTGTAGGATCACACAGGTTTAAAAAGCTTGTCGTAGAATCTTTTATTAACAGTCTTACCTAAGTGTTGGAGAATAGAGGTGATGTTATAATGATAATATATAAACAAAGACTGGAGAAGCCAAGGTAGAATTCAGATAATTCAAAATGGAGATATCCCTGTTTTCTCATGTTTGAGCACATCTCACATCCCAGGAAGTTTAACACAATCACAGATTTTGTGAAAATCATGCTTCAACTGCCAATATGTGGATCACTAGACAACAAATCACTTGGTTTTGGCAGTTTTTGAACTTCACATAAATCAAATCCTATAATCAGTGTCATTATGTGATATACCCCTTTAGCTATGTAATATATTGTTTTTGAAGTTCAGTATGCTGCTAGATATGTCAGTATTTATTCTTTATTTATTTCTTAAACATTTATTTATTTTTATTAGAAAGGTGGATATACAGAAAGGAGCAGGACAGAGAGAAAGATGGTTTACTCCCCAAGCAGCCACAATGGCCGGTGCTGAGCCAATCCAAAGCCAGGAGCCAGTAGCCTCCTCCTGGTCTCCCACATGGGTGCAGGGTCCCAAGGCATTTGGGCCGTCTCAACTGCTTTCCCAGGCCAAAGGCAGGGAACTGGGTGGGAAGCAGGGCCGGCGGGATAAGAACAGGCGCCCATATGGGATCCTGGCACGTTCAAGGCAAGGACTTTAAACACTACACTATCACACTGGACCCTATTCTTTATTTTTAACAGAAGTATAATATTCGAATTTCTGAATATGTAATCTGCTTTTTTATCTGTCATGGGATCAGTGGTTATTGGTGTGGATATTAGTCTTGGGAATGAAGAGCAATGCTGTTTTGAATCATCTTGGACGTACCTCTTGAAACACAAGTGCACTACATTTTGTAGTGTCCTTGGCATAGTCTGGCACTGCCATGGCAGAGGGCTTGTGATTCCCAATTTTATGTTACTGGGTAATGTCAAACTAATTCTCAAAAACAGTTTTACTAGTTTCTGCTGTCCAGACATAAATAAGAGCTGTCACGTTTTGCCATTGGGGCGTCATCCATTTGGCTTTTCAATCTCAGATCCTTTGCTGTCTAATGTAGCAGGATGTATCATGCTCAACCTGAACATTAGCTGCCACAGATCTGAAATCAGGTGTTTTTACAGGAGCCTTGATTTGCTGCAGGAATCATTATTTGATGATCTTATTGTGGACACTGGGCATGGTTCCCAAAGCTTTAGGTAATAAAAAAACATTTTATTATCACTTGTTACTGGCAAGTCTCTGTGGGTTCTTTTCTCAGCTTAATATAGATATTAAAAGCTGAGAATTGGTCACAGTCAAAGAAGTTTTATTTGCAAAGTGACCAAGTGAATGTAAAAAGGAAAGGGAAAACACGTTCTGGAAAAGAGCTGGGTGTCGAGGTGCTTCTTGAAAGGAGAAAGCGAGAAAAACAGGGTTTAGTAAGCCTGCTGGGTATTTGGGCATTCCGGGACACCTTCCTGGGTGGGTGGAAACCTGTGGGGAAGACGATCCCCATTGGTGGTCTCTCAACCAATTGGAAAATGGCCTGGAAATTCCTGTGCCACCATCTTGAAGGTGTGATTTCCCCTGACAAGTATCCCTCCCGCCCCCCACCCCCGAGGTGTCAGAATTCTAAGGATTTAAACTCTATCATGTTTGCCAGTACTCATGGTACCTGCAAACACAAGTGAATTGGTGGCCCAGAGAGAAGAACCTCAAAAGGCTTGCTCCTGGACCAGGCATAGCATTTTTGTTGGCTTGGACAATCTTGTGACTCATTTACTTAATTGCATGTAATGTATATACCTAATTATTAGTATAATAATGTAAAATGGCTACTACCTATTATTATTACTAAAATTAAATGGACTGGAAATCAACAAGATTCAGAATTGAAGACATTAACAGGTCATCTGCCACTCATGCCACTTAACCCTTATTTTTCCAGGAATTAAATATTTAATACTCAGTACTGGTTGTTATGTCTCCAGTGTGTGATTCCGTCTCTGGTACATTCCTGAGATGCCTCATAGGCAGTGTGTTTGGCATATTTGTTCATAACAAGCAGTACACACCCTTCTCAGTCAAAAACAAACATTACTTCAATAAGCTCTGCATTTTATTCTGGCAGATAGCATTACTAGCAAAATGGGTGATAGTACCCTAATGTCCCCTTATAAGTCATGCTTTTTCCTCCCTCACTGCTCAAAGATAATTTTTTTTCTTTGAGGTGTGGTAATTTTACTAGAGAGTGTCTTTGTGCTGGTACTTCTGAGGTCGGCTTACTTGCACAGAACATTTTTTCCAATATATTAATTTCCAACATATAAATTTCAGATATCTTTCTAGGTGGGTTTTGTTGACTTACAACGTGAAATTACTTGTTCCTTTCCCTTTTCTTTACTTTTCCTAACACATGTTTGTTGGATTTTTCTTGCTTACCTGCAGTATTTCCTCAAATAGATTTTACATGCTTTTCAAATTCTCTGTGGTTGTTAACATTCATCTCCTGACCATTTTTACATTTATACATCACAATATATATTATGCTTCCCTTTAAATATTATTGGTATTTCGCTTGACTTCCATAACTCTTTTAGTTTGAGTTTATTATTAATTTTCAGTCATTAGCTTCACAGGAAGGGAGCGGGAGAAAGAGTGTATTGGTTCATTGCCCAGGTGCTTGCAGCAGCCAGAGCTAAGCCAGGCTTCCAGAAACCAGAAAGTCAGTTGTGTGTTGCACATGCGTAGTAGGGATCCAGTTGCTACCACTGCAGCCATTCGCTGCTACTCAAACAGAACCCTGTAGTATAAAAGCATGGCCCAGACCCAGGCACTTTCGCCTAGCTCCAGGCATCTTTATGGCCCTTAGCACAAGGTGCCATTGCCTGCTCTTTATCAAAAGGAATTCATGGACTTAAAAGAGTGATCCCCAAGAGTCATCTGCATCCTCAATAGGTAAGAATCTTAATGACCAATGTTGTCTGGAAGAACATCCTGTAACTGCATTCAAGTAACCCCACTACCAACCCTCATCACAGGCTAGGGCCCACCACAACATTCTAAATTCCCTAAGGATCACAACATCACTGACCAGTCAGGAACCTTGCACATACACATCTCCCAGCCTCAATTTTCTGTCTATAAAATCTTCACCCCTGACTACTTGGGGAACCTGGCTATTAAACAATAGCTACCACACTGCTTCCACTGGACATTGTAATAAACACCTACTTTCTTCCAGCACCCCAAGTCATTGTTTGGCTTTGTTTGCATCTACTGGGAGGATCCAACTTGGGGGTTCCACAACAATGCCTCCAACCAGTTTGGGATGTTACTTGGCAACACTGCCTCTCAGAATACACACCAATAGGAAGTTGGAATCGGTAGCAGAGCTGGGGTTCATCATTAGCAAGTGGTGCAGAAAGCAGAGCAACAGTGCTGGGAAAGAGATGCAGAAACCGAAAGAAGAATTGGGGAGTCAGCTCATAGCCACATTGAGCATATAAGGGATGGGTTCAAAGAAGGTGGTCGGCGTTCTGCCTTGGCATAGAAGGAGTGACCCTGTGGCAGAGGCTCAGTCCTGAGGGGGCTGGACTTACATCGTTTGGGGTTTTGGAGTATTCTAGGGATGGAGGCATTCTAAGAAAATGGAGGAGTGAATGGGACCAGAACATCTTTTCTGACATTTCCACCTTGGAAGATCTTGCTCCCTGGAGACAGGGAAATGCAGAGACTAGAGTGGGGAGCAGGTTAGACTCCTATTTTGAAATGCAGTATAAGAGACCCTGGTGGGAGGTGCTCTCTTGATATTCTGAGTGCAGAAGGTGACAACTCCAACTGGGATCTTTACGTCCTGCTTTCGTACTCAGGTGTACTAGTCTGTGATGCAGTAATTCCAAGTGTCAGCTCAACTACCACAAGGATGGACCACCACTGTATTATTTTTAAGGGATTTTTACTTTTTGAAATATGTAGCTCCTTTCCTGAATTAATTTCATTTGTTTTACGTTGTTTGGTGTCTTGTGTTTTTACCTTACATCTCTTGGCCAATTTTCAATGGTAGCTTACATTTTTGTTTTGCTTTTGAACTTTTTTTTCCTTTGTGAGAGTCATACGGAATATCATACTTTCCTTGTGATAAATTCCTGTAGTATTTGATCACAATGCTTTTCTGTTGCTTAGTTTTGTATTACTTTAGATTCTTAATTCTTTTTTGGAAAAATAAATTCAGGCAAGTTTTCTAGATTTATTTAGTTTTTTGTTTCATAGCGTATTAGAAAAATGTGGAGTGGATCAGAGATTTCTGGCCCCGTGTCTCTCTGCATTCCATATCCCTATTTTTTATTTCCTAAATCTGGATTATCTACCTCACACTATTTATTTAATTTATTCATTTATATTCTACTTCCAAGAGTTTCTTTAGAGTGAGAACCCCTGCCCCAAATGGACAGGTAGACTTGGCAGATGGGTTAAGTCTTCAGTGTATTTCACAGATTCTAGCCCTTTTATAAAGCTTTCTATCAGGGCGTTTGCATTCATCTGCTGTTATTGTGGGCAAAACTTCTCATCGTTCTGTGCTGTTTCTGAATTGATTTTGCTTCCAGGAATGCCTGTTGGTTATGTTAGTCTGTTATTCTTGATTCCTTCACTTGCTTTGTTGCTTCCTGCTGTTTTTTTTTCTTGCACTTGCTGGTAGCATGTAGTTTGTGTGCCCAGCTCATTTCTCTTTTTAGGTTTGAGGGATAAAAACTCCCCACTGAGCTTTGTTTTAAGTGGTTGCCGTGTGAATTTGGTTTTGCTATCAAATTATTCTTCTTGCTTCATGTACAGATTTAAGAATGTCCAAAAGTTTTGCTATAACCACCACTGCTCTCTTACCTGAGTCTCCTAGATTGTTTTAGTTTTTGAAGGAAACAGAGTATCACCATAATAGATGAGGCTGCTTTTCCCCTTTCTTGACTGTAATAGGTGATGGTCCCTCTTATCCACATTTAGGTGTAGGCTAATGCTAAGCATTACTGTTTTAAGTCAACCATCACCACTGTCCTGAGGAAACAGATCTTACTTATTGCTATACTTGATTTATAAATAAAATACACTGCATTATCTATCGTTTCCAAATTGAGCAGATATAAGCAATGTTATAATATTGTTTGATTGTGTTACTTCAGCTTGCAAAAATTGTCCTTAAAATGACTGGCTCTTCTGACATTTCAGATATTAATTTCCAGACTTTTCAAACTTCATCAGCTTTGGTGTGTGAGTTATAACAAATATCTTTATGTGAGTGAATATGTGGGTTAAGAAAAATTTAACCCCCTACCAAGCTGTAGGCAACTGCCTAAGTTGTGTTTTACTTAGGCAAGAATTATATTTACGGAAGAAGAACAGCTAATAGCTGGCAGGCATTCTTGGCTGGTTAATGCCAAATTTGTCTTAACCATGTCTGGCACCATCTCTTTGCTTTGGTCATGACAGTAACTCGGAGATGGAGGTTATTGTCATTATGTACATGACCTTAGAAGGGCAAAAATGTAGATAGAGAAGCAAGATTTTCTATTTTTAAGAAGTAACTTCACCAGGGACTGGAGACCCTAACTACTTATTAGCCCATCCTACTTCTTACAACTTCAATGACCAGTACTGGACTAGGCCAAAACCAGGAGCTGCTTTTGGGTCTTTGATTCTGTTATTGTTTTTTTTTTCAAGATTTGTTTATTTTTATTGGAAATGCAGATATACAGAGAGGAGGAGAGACAGAAACATCTTCCATATGAGATTTCACTTCCTAAGTGGTCGCAACAGCCAGCGCTCAGCTAATCCAAAGCCAGGGACCAGCAGCTTCTTATGGTCTCCCACAGGGGTGAAGGGTCCCAAAGCTTCAGGCTGTCCTCTGGATGGGAAGTGGGGCAGGCAAGACTTGAATCAGCACCCACATGGTATCTTAGCATCTCAGACAACAACTTCCTTCGCAAATAGTTTGTTTTGTATTTGATTTTTTCTTTTTAGTCAATATTGTTCTCCACCCTGATTCTCAGTCAGAAACTCTGGAGTTATCGCTGACGCTCTTTTTTCTCATTCTTTACATTCAGTAAGAACCAACACCTTTATTGGCAAATATCTGTTAAAAATATTTTCTTGTATTGGTCTCTTAGTATTGCTGGGTAATGCCTCTGCCTGATACATCTGCATCTCATCTGGGTTCCAACCCATGTCCCTCCTGTTGATCCAGCTCCATGGTAATGAGAAAATCAGCAGAAGATGGCCTAAAAGCTTGGACTCCTGCTATCTGTGTGGGGGACCTGGGAAAGCTCCAGGCCCCTGGCTTCAGCCTGGCCCAGCTCCATACATTGCAGCTATCTTGAGAGTGAACCAGTGGGTGGAAGATAGCTTGCCCTCTCTATCTCTTTCTCTCTCCCTTCTCCCTCTCTCCTCATGTCTTTTATTCTTTCAAATAAATAAAAAATGTATGTATTCTTTATCTTTTGCTTTACTAGTTTAGTTTTTCGGTAATCCTGTCTGAATTATTCTGATAGAGTCATGCCGTCTTTTTCTTCTACACTTCCCATCTGTATGCTTCTGCTATCATATGATTTTTAGGATGTGTTGAGCTTCTTTGCTGAGGTTTACACTACTAAGCCAGTATACCGTGTTATTAAGCAGAGCATTGGTCCTCTCGGGAATGGAGGTGAATTCATTACTGAAATCTTAAGAAAAGTTGTAGACCAATAGTACTTAGTTACTAAATAGTTCAGACAACCATTTCAGTTTTTCCAAAGAGATTAATATGCTTTTGACCATATTAAACTACTCTGTTAGTAATTAAATCTTGTGATATATGAGTATGGACTTTTGATTGTATATTAGGTATGGCCTAATAAAATTCATGTGAGTACTAAGTTAAGAAGAAAAAAAAGTCATTTAGTTGTGTCATGGAAATGAGCAGAATACCCCAATGTTCTTGCTCTTCTTAAGACACATACATTAAATTTCAAAAATAGTTATACTTTTTTGTGCTGTTTATCTGCATGGTTTGTTGCAGTTCCAAGTCTGTCCTCCTTTAATTGGTCTGTGATCCTAAAACCACATTCCCTGTATTCTTAACAAAATAGTCAAACTACTTGAGGTCTGTAAATTATATTATCCAGAGGCTGTTAATAACAGTTCTGCTGATTATTTTTCTTCTTTTTTTAATTAAATTTATTCATTAATTACATCGTGTTGTAATTTCATAGGAACTGGGATTCTCCCCCCACTTCTCCACACCCTCCCCCATGGTGGGTTCCACCACCCTGTTGTGTAACCATAGTTCAAGTTCAGTTGAGATTCCCTCTTAGCAAGCATATGCCAAGCATGGAGTCCAGCATCTCATAGTCAGGTCAAGTCCAACTACTTATTGGGTAGACCCTCTCTGGTCTGAGGGCAGAGTCAGCAGAGTATCATCCCGATCAAATAAAAGCACTAACATATTATCAGCAACAATTAACATCATTATGGAATTAATTAACATAGTATTGAGCAGCCAACATGTTTAAAATAAATGCGATTTCTTAACCACCTTCTGTGACCACCCCATTCACATTTCCATTTTAGTTTATATACTACATATGACATAACATCCATAACATAACATGTTATGCATAACATCATATCTTCTTAAATTAAGGCGAACATGTGGTATCTAACCCTTTGGAATTGGCTCATTTCCATTAGCATTATGGTTTCCAGTTTGGCCCATTTGGCCACAAAGAACTGCATTTTGTTTTTTTTAATAGCTGAGTAGTATCAGACACATTGTCTTGAAGCTGGATTGGAAGCAGAATAGTCAGAGAAGAGGGAATTTGAACCAGGCAATTGAATAAGGAATGTGGGTCCCCCAAAATGGCTGTTTAACCCATTACTCCATGAGACCAGTCCCTGTTAAGACTGCCTTGACACTAAGATCCCTAAGTTGGAAAAAACCAACCTCTTCTAAGGGTAGACTCTCAAAGGATTAAGAAAAAAAAAAGAGAAAGATCTGCCTTCCACTTTTCATTTCTTCAGAGAATTACATTCACAGCAGGGGATCATTCTGCATCCAAAACTTCCATCTCTTAGATTAACAGACAGTTGTACCTCAAAGACACCTGTTTGAACATACTTTGTCTCTGCTATTGAAGTGACTTTACCTGCCATACTGCAAAGCTAGCCCCTGTAAGTTTTGTAATGTTGGGAACACTAAGGGTCAAATTGTAAATGATACATAACTTGTACTTGGTATATAAATCTAAATTCCATATGATTCTCACTTGAAATTGTAAAAGCAATGCAAGTGATTGAAGTCATAAGGCATAGACTGGAAATGGAGCTACTTTAAGGTTATTGCTGTTCTATATTTTTAAAATGGAAGTAGAATTTGATTTCAGAATGGTTGCTTGGTACTACCAAGAGCTACAGTACACTCTAGAAATACTTCAACAGACATTGCTTTTCTGACATGAAGCCATTTTGTGAATTTATTCAGGCTGTGGA
Organism: Ochotona princeps; assembly: GCF_030435755.1. NCBI lineage: Eukaryota > Metazoa > Chordata > Mammalia > Lagomorpha > Ochotonidae > Ochotona > Ochotona princeps. Next base: position 15,274,412 of record NC_080843.1, on the reverse strand, counting down.
ATTTAGCTATGACTTGTCACACAAAACTTGTGAACCATGTCAAAATTGAGAAGAAGGATTGTGCATTCCGTTCCTGCTTAGCACACTGTTTCATGGGGCCGCTATCTTTCGTTGAGTTTCAGCTATTAATCAACTCTGTCAATGGTTGGAAACCCTCCGTGTTGCAGGTGATGGATGACGGGCCACTGTGGAGGGTCTCTGCTGGTGAACCATTGTTTTGTCAGGTTAACAGGTTTGAATGTCCCTGATTGCTTATGCATATGTATAATAATGCAATTCTCTTTTAATCCAATTATACTTTCTTACCTGTTCCTTCACAAATGGATTTAGTTAGGTGAACTTTGTACATGTATATCTAATATTTATGTGTATGTCATAAGTTCATTTTTTTTAAAAACTGCATTTTTAAAAAGCAAATCCTCAAACGTAAAATATGAATGTGACTCACTGATTTTGAAATTCCTAAAGTCCTCAACTGTAAGATATTATTTATATATTTCAAGTGAACTGCAGTGTCACTGAATGCAGAGAATAAAAGCCTCTAATGAAACAGTAAAAGAAAAAAAGGCTTAAAGTGGAGGAAAATATCCAGAAAATAAAAGATCTATGAATAAATAAATAATGATTTATATTTCCCCTTTATGTGAGTTATTTTGATGTCTGTAACACTAGTTGAGGATGAAGACCACAAAAACAAATTCTGACTTAAAAAGTTCTGTCATGATTACCTTGCAGTGCCAGTATGGTGGATTTGCAAGCTAATCCTCTGCCTGCAGTACCACCAAAGGGCACTAATTTGTGTCCCAGCTGTTTGACTTCCAGTATAATTCCCTGCTTATGACTAGGGAAAAGAACAGAGAGTGGCTCAAGTCTTTGGGCGCCTGTATCCGGGTAGGAGACCTGGAAGAAGGGACGGGCTTCTTGCGTCAGGTTGTCTCAACCTCAGCTGTTGCAGTTATTTGAGGGAGTGAACCAGCAGATGCAGGATTCCTACCTCTCTCTTTCTCTGTATATTTCTCTCTCTTCTGTGTAAATCTGCCTTTACAAATACAAATCCATAAATCTTAAAGAAAAGGCTGGGACGTACAGAAATACGTTTAGACTATAGTTTTGATAAGTTAAAGACTAAATTAAATGCCCGACGAACTATTATAGTCATAGACTTGCCTCTCGACCTGAAACCTTCTGGAAACCATTCTGCTGTCGTGTGAATCAAGTAGACTTCTAGAATCCCCTTCCAAAGTTTAACTTCTGGTTCATTTGTTTGCACTTCTGGGTGTTTTTAGTTACAGTGTAGCAGTGCTTGCTCTATGATATGTGAGCGTACTTGGAAACACTCCTGAAGGATTGGAAGAATGGAGTATAAGGATGGGTAGATATGCATTCGTATGCATAAACAGGTAGATAGGAAGGAGACTTCTGGAGCGTTTTTCAAGCTGGGTGTGGATTCAGAAAAGCTCCATGTCCTGGTTGGCGTACTGGGACCAAGATGGAGCAAGTTATTACCGTCAGTCCCGAGAAAAACATGATTCTAAAGAGCGTAGAAATCACAGCCCCATATAAAATCATTAGTGATAGAGTTCAAAATTAAAAAAAAATAAAAGCACTTGTAAAACCCTAGGATAGCTCAGAGTATTGAAAAAAGGAAATAAAATCTAACCTTTTCCTTTGACTCCTGGGTGAGACTTTAAATCTGGGTGAGAGATTTGGGAACTAGAATCAATTTGAAAGAGTACTAAGGGGTAAAATAAGGTGGTAAAGATGAAGGGAGGCTGTCTCCGAGTGTATGTGAAATTTTTCATGTGCTTTATAGTCACAATAAATTTTATGTCTCCCTTGTTCATCTAATGTTCTTTTCATTTAACTGACATGTCACCTTGAAAATATTTTCTGAGAAAGAGCCTTTTATAAAAAGATGGCTCCTCTTATTACTTAAAAGACACACCATCCTGTATGTTCTTTGAAAACATTTGATGTTATTTTATTTCTGTTGCTAGCTGAGCTTGACAAGATTGTATCTGTAACTGCCTTTTCCAATGTTAAGTTTAATACAAAATTATTAAATTATGCTGAAGTAATTGAGATGCATTCCTGCCCTTTTAATGCTTGCTCTTAAAACTCAACCTGATAGATGTATTTCATTTTTTAAAGATTAATTTTCATTGGAAATTGCTTATACAGAGAGGAGGAGCAACAGAGAGGAACATCTTGCACTTCTCCAAGTGGCCACAATGGCCGGAGCTGAGCTGATCCAAAGCCAGGAGCCTGGAGCCTCTTCGGATCTCCCATGTGGGTTCAGGGTCCTAAGGCTTTGGGCTCTTCTTGACTGCTTTCCCAGGGAGCTGGATGGGAAGCAGGGTACCGGGATTAGATCTACTGTCCATATGGGATCCCGGGATGTGCAAGGCGAGTAGTTTAGCTGCTAGACTACCGCACTGGACCTTCATGCTTCATTTTTTAAGAAGAAAAACATAAACAAATTATTTTGACTATGTCCGGTAGTAATATTTGAAAGATGCCAGTAGCCAAAGCAAAAAAAATTTGCTTAAAATTACATGCCAACTGTATCACCCATTAAGGCTTATTTTATTGATTCTAATCCTTGGTTATAGATGGAACTGATTTCTAAGGCCAGTCCAACAACAAAAAAAAATTCTCTTTTGAGATGGGGCAGACCAGACAAGGCAGGGCTACAACACTTGTGGGCCTCATGAGTTAGATCAGGGAAAAGCCAGGCTGGGTTGACTATTCCTACTGGTGCAAGCATAAATCAGAATTGGTGAGGATTGGTTGGGCATTGCCACAGCACCAGCTGGCAGAGGCTGGCACTGGGGGCTAAATCTGTCAAGTTGAACTGCAGAACCTCCTGGAGAGTGCATAATCAGGGAGTGGGAGTGGCCTAGTAGGGAAAGAGTGCACACTTCCCTCTTGGGTTACCACTCCTGCTGGAGAGCATGAAAACCAGAACAGGGGCAGGGTGACCTGACAGAAAGGCACCCTGCAGTATGTGTGTGGGCTGGATAGTAGGGTTGGTTGGGTTGAACTAGGCTTCAGTGCCCAATGGCATGTATGTACAAGAGCTAAACGAGATGTAGGAAAGACTGAACAAGTCTGTTGTACATAGTGGCAAGCCAACCCGTCTCCCCCACTGTTCCACTGCTGTGTTCTGGAAAGATGCATAATGTTGGAATATTAGTGAACTATTCACTTTTTTTTCTTACAGACTTAATGGTCTCATTGTAAATTATTGTCTACTTATTTGTATGTGTGTGAATCATTTTATCTGTATTTGTCCCATACCATTTATCTGTAAAGATACAAATGCCTGGAACTCATAGCCTGACATAAATTGGACTTAATAATATCATTTTGTTTTCTGATTTCAGATTATCCTAAAATGTTGGAGTTGGTTATGATGAGGTACTGGAACTTGAGGTGACATTACTGTGATGCCCTTAGTTATTGTTCAGACATCTACCTGCCACATTGTTTAGGTTTTTAGCATCTCTGGCATTGGCTTGTACCCTTTAACTCATGTGCAAGCACCACTAGATGGGGCTTGTGTGCTTGGAACTTTATGGTTTAGCAAAATACACTTCCTTTCAGTTTTTTAAAACTCAGAAACACTTCTCTGTAACCTGTCCCATTCTTTATTAGCTGTAACACTGTGAGCAATTCTCATTAGAGATTTTTTTTTTACATTAGCAAATGTGCAACGTAACTATCGCACTTGCAAACATGACATTCCTCAAAGCAAAAGAAAAATCTCTTTGCATCCAGGCACATTTATCTCTTTAGAGGCTAAAGGCATGATCCCATTAGCAAGCTAATGGTTGTTTTTGAAACTGTCTCATCATATAACAATCTCAAACACAGATCCTTGGAGGCTATAATTCCTTCTTTTGAGGCCTAGAAATTCTCTTGAACTTACTCATCAAGTTTCCTACTTTTTATTATTTTTGTTGATATTGCCCTTATACAGTGGTACTCTAACTTTGACATGCATCAGTGTTATCTGGTAGGTTTTTAAAAATTCAATGATTAGCCACAGCTCAGCATGTCTGATTCAGTGTGTCTGGTGTGGGCTGTGCATTGGCACATAGCCAGCTGCTGTGGAAGCTGCAGATACAGACTGGACTGGAGTGTGTGCTGCATTCTGCGGATAAAGCACTGCCACCCATGATCAGGCCCCTTGCATCAAGACTCTTACGTGGTGTACTTCAACGTTTAGCCTTGCAAGGTCCAGACCCGAGGGACAGTGTAAACTTTGACTATCCGCTATACAGCAAGCATTCTACCTTAGGGAGGTTCATCTGCATTAACAGAAAAAGAATTGCAAGACCACCTGTCTCTTTTAAAAGAAAAATCAAATATATTTGGCCCAAGTCATCAAAGCTTTGAATCATGGTTTCCCTAGGGCTACTGAGCACTTAGGCTCATGGAGCTTTGGACTTCCAACGTGTCACTTTCCATGTGTCTCCATCTTGGCTCTCACTTTACTCAGTCTCCATTCACCAACACTTTATTTTTATCTCGCTCTGCTCACTTTCTCATTCATTTCCTTTTCAGCACCTGTTTTACTGATTTCCAGCAAACTAAGACTTTAGCTAAGGAACTGCTCGAGTGTTCCTGAGTTTGTGCTGCTGCACCTGGATAATGCAGTTCCTAATCTGGTGATGCTTCCATGAGTTCCTAACCACGGTGATATGGCAGGCACTGCCCTGTCCAGGTGCTTGGGCTAGGTTGGGAAGTACATCTTTTGAGACCCCCGTACTTGTTACCAGTGTGTTGTTTGGCCTTTTGATCAACTTCTTGAATAACAGGCCTTCTTGGAAACCATCAACTCCCTGAACTTTGGCCTGGCACATCAGTCTCTACCTGGATTTTCTGTCCTCTCCATCTTTATACCAGCCTTCTCTCTGGCGACCTGAGCATCATCCTTCTTGTTGATTCTCTGCACCCCTCCTGCACTGCTGCATCTCCTTGCTAAGATAATGAAAAGGCTTAAACTGTGTGACCTGCATCTTCAGCGGCGTGTTAGCACTTCCTATCTCATTTGATCTTTCATTATGGAAAACTCTTTTTCCAATGATTTAATTTTGCTTACAGGTACCATTTTCAAGGTTTGTTCATTTATTTGCTAGAAGACAGAAAGAAAGTCATGGAGGAGGTGAGGCGCAGTGTTGCTGAATCAGTCCTAAAATGGCTGCATTGGCTGTGGCTGACCCACACTAACGCCAGGGGCCTGGAAATTCAAGTTTCTCTGTGGATATCAGGAACACAAGTACTTGGGCCACCCCCTCCTTCCCATTCACAGCTGAAAACACCATCAGAAGTGAATCAACCAGGACTAAAACTTGTGCTCTGACATAGGATGCCGGTCATAATTTACTAAATATTCTTCACATGTTTGTAATTTCAAAATTTATGTACATGTTAAAGTGCACAGGCTTTTAAAAAATGCTTTTATCTTCTATGCTATTGTAATATAGCTTACAGTAATAGGTGATCACTTTCACATTGTTTGCATTCTTCACCATTAATCCCTTGTATTAGCTTGGTTTATTTCGACCAGACTTGTGTGATTTTTGAGCCACATAATTTCTTGTGACCAAGAGGCTTCCATTTCATACCAACACAAGAGATTTACTTGGCTCTATCTCTCTGACATCTCTTTAGGCTTTTGTATGACAACTCGAAAGATGTGCCTAAGTTCAACCTACCATTGCAAATCTTGCTAGATTGAAAAAGGATAATCACAAAGTGTTGTAAACACTGCTATTTATTTTATTTTAAGGAAATTTCAATGATGGTCAACAAAAATACCAGTTTCCCCTTATTTTCTCTGCTTAAACATCACCTGTAAGTAAAGACAGTCCAGTAGTCTATAATGCAAAAAAAAAAAATTTGTTAATGAAGGAAAGAGTTGTTAAAGAGAGCAGTGAATGTTTTTGGAGATTTGGAACTGACATGATTAAACTCTTAGGGAACATAGAATTTTTGCTGTGCTCATCACCTAATTATATTTGTGAAACAATTTAGGCTCGATTTATCCACATGGGAGGCTACAGAGGAAAGTGTCTCCTGAGTACAACGGGTTAGAGACACAACTGCTTCAGTGAGCCTGGTTCTGTCACAGCAGCCATACCAGAACAGATGGATTTGCATTTACTCCAGTCTAGGGACTCAAACTGGCAATAGTCAAACAAAAATCCTAAAAAGCACATAAGCAGTTGTGGAATTGAGGTGTTTCTGTTTGTTTGCTTGCTTGCTTGCTTAAAAAATCATTCACGAGAGAATCAAGATGTTGGAATATGGTAAGGACACATTGAAACAGACAGAGAAACATTAGCTAGTGTAAAGCAGAGAGGGCACTTTCCAGGAAATAGGAGTGGACAGAGGACAGCAGAGAGGGACACTTGGAAACTGACAGACACAGGAAAGCGGCGGACACAGTGGTGTGATGTGGCAGTGACCAGTACCCCAGAGGCATTCGAGGAGTGACAATCTGAATTGCACCAGCAGCACAAACTCCACCAGCAAAAAGGTGGGAAGGAGCTCAGGAGGTGAACCCAGATAAAGAACTTGTTGATCTGTTTGATTTGACCAGGAGCAGAGACAGAGTGGCAGGTCCCAGAATCACAGTGCAGGAATGGGGTGGATTTCACAGTCCAGTTTGCCCCCTGGAGTTGAATCAGGTGCCATTTTGTATAAGGAGGCAAAGGCTATGGGACAAAACTGCACATGCACTGAGCTGGGAGTGAATACATTTTTGGCTCAGTGAACTGCAACAAAGTGACATCCTACATGTTTTACCCAAGATAGTTCTGGGTAGTCTCAGAACTGACAGCCAACAGATCAAGAACTCTAGTAGTGGCACATCAGGTGCCATTTTGTACAGTGTGGCAAAGGTTTTAAGACTGTAGGGACAACAGTGAGCTGTGCATGCGCTGAGCTTGGCAAGAACTCCCTGAGCTCTGTGCATTTCACTGGACCCACAGGAAAATAATACCAACTGTGACAATATAGTGATAATATACAGGTCAAAATAGGCCCATGTGGGCCTCAGACCTAATAACCCAACATGTTCCTGCAAGATTACCACCAACAACAACCTATCTGATAGATGATGACCTCCAACCGCTCACGTGCTGGTAGACTAATATCAGCAAATTGTCTATAGTTGTAATGGAAGCTTTATTGGAAAATCTGTACCTGGGCCTCTTTTGCAGGAGGTAGAGAATGGTGAGCCAGGAGCTGGGGCTACAGAGACCACGGTGGAAGTCTGATACAAGAACATAGGCCTGAAACTTGCTTGAGGGAGTGGCACACAAGTGATTGCAAGCAAAGAGCCATGTACCACCCACAAAAAGCAAATTGTAGACCTATGGGTGACACTGCTTAGAAACCTATCCCAAGGAGAAGACTCTGCTAACCAGAAGTACAACAACCAAGAGCAAAAGAAGGGACATGGCACAATGAATATTACTGAAGACTTCCCTGCAAAGAAGCAAAAACCTTTGCCAACTTGAGTTAACTGAGGAATACATGAAGAAAATGGGGGATGCAGAATTTAAAATACTTGCTATAAAACTTCTTATAAACAATGAGAAGCACGTAAAGCTGGAATTCAAGGAATTTAAGGAATATGTCACACAGGAAACAAATTAAATGAAAATTGATATGTCAGAAATTAAGAATACAGTGGAGTAAATTAAAAGTACGGTGGAGAGTCTCCAAAATAGAATGAAGCAAGCAGAAGAAAGAATCTCAGATTTGGAAGATACTTCCTGTCATCAGGGGCAACCAACCAAAAAGCTGGAAGAAGAGCTGAATCAGGCCAAAATAGTGTTCAAGAATTGAAAGACACTATTAAAAGGCCAAATATAAGAGTTATGGGAGTGCCAGAAGGTGCAGAAAGAGAAACTGGGTCTACAGATATATTTAATGAAATAATAAGGGAAATTTTCCCTAATCTGGAGAAAGAGTTGGAAGACAGCATCCAGAGGGGCACAGAATTCCCGATAGGCTTGGCCAAAAGTGTTTTTCTCCATGGTACAATAATCAAGCTCTCTTCAGACAAACATAAGGAAAAGATCCCTAAACATGAACGTTTAAAATAATCAACTGACATATAAAGGAATGCCAATTAAGTTCACAGGAGACCTCTCACAGGAAACTCTACAGGTCAAAAGATAATGGAAAGGCATATTTCATAATCTAAAAGAAAAAAATTGTTGGCCAGGGATAATGTATCCAGCAAAGCTTTCCTTTGTCTTTGAAAATGAAATAAAATTCTCCCACAGTAAAGAAAAGTTAAAACAATATGCCTGTTCCAAAAGGTTAAATACCACGTTTGCCTTAATTTAAGATGATATGATGTTATGTATAACATGTTATGTTTTGAATGTTATATGTTGTGTATAAACTAAAATTGAAGTATAGGTGAGGTGGTCACAGAAGGTGGCTGGGAACTCGCATTTACTTTTAACATATTGGTTACTCATTACTATGTCAATTAATTCCATAATGATGTAAATTTTTGCTGATGGTATGTTGGAGCTTTCAATTGACTGGGATGATACTCTGCTGGCTCTGTTTTCAGGCCAGAGAGGGTATACCTAAGAAGCCGTTGAACTTGACTGGACAATAAGATGCTGGACTCTATGTTTGGTATATGCTTGCAATGGGGGAATCTCAACTGAACTTGAGCTGTGGTTATGCAACAAGGTGGAGGAATCCACCATGGTGGGAGGGTTTGGGGAGGGGTGGGGAGAACCCAAGTATCTATGTAACTGTGTCACATAATACAATGTAATTACTGAAGTTAAATAATAAATAATTAAAAAAAAGATTGTACCAAAGGAAAAAAAAACCATTAATTTCTAGTAGTGAATGTTGAGAACTGTAATTCTAAATAAAAAGAATTACCTGGTAAAAAAAAAACAATATGCCTGTTCCAAATTATACTTAAAGATGTTCTCTTGACAGAGAAGAGGAATAGCACCCATCAAAACCAAAGGCAAATATGAAGAACATCCCAGTAAAATAACAGAAGACTAAATAAATTAACAATCCATTGCTAAAATGACGGGACCAAATTACCACCTATTTATATTAACCCTGAATGTGAATGGCTTAAACTCATCAATCAAATGTCATAGATTAATAGACTAGATTAAAAATAAACAAAACCCATCTATTTGTTGCCTACAAGAGACATATCTCACTAACAAAGATCAGCAGAAACTATATATCATAGATCTTATTTTTTCTACTTTCATGTCTTCAAAACATTTTCTTATTAAATTCTTCACTGACTCATAGATCATACAGTAGCATCATTTTCTTCGAGACGATTCTTGATTTTCTTTTTCATTTCTTCAGCAACACATTAATCATTCAGTAGCATGTTATTTAACTTCATTGCATTTTTATTTTCTTGTTGTCTTCCCATTGTTGATCTTGTGTTGTTGGTTTTTCATTTAAGGGAATGTACAATAACTGTGTAATGGAAAGTTTCAGATGCAGTAGCTTGTTATTTAACTTCATGGCATTGTAAATTTCTATTTTTCTTGCTGTTGATTTTGTATTGTGGTTTTTAATACATGGAGATTTTTAATAATGTGTAATGGAGACTATCACTACCGTATGCATCTCTACTTCCAGACTAAAGATGGACTCCCAGTGAAAATGTTAACTATATCTTGACAATAAGATGCTGGACTCTGTCGTTGTCCATGCCCACAATGATGGACATGTGACTATTTATGAAGAACTATAATATAGTAATATAGGGGAACTCAGTGAAATCCCAGGGCCAATGGAACTGTATCATAAAATGATAATAATAATAAAAAAGGAAGCATAAGTGAAGAAAGTCATTCATCATATTTCATTGAGAGTGAAAATAGTATCAGTGATATTTGCCATTTTAATTTCACTATTACTGCATTCAATTTCTGTCTATACATACTACAGAGATAGAATCATGATACATACATATCTAATTTAAGACATAATGCAGTATTTTAGCAGTGACAGTTTGTGAAAGGAACTAATGGTTACCTATAATTAGTAGATATGAATATACTATTACTATTATATGGCATATGTAGCTGTCTATACAGTCTTTGCTATAATCAGCAGTTGATATTGCTGTATATCACCTTGTGCTTTTAAATATCCAGTGTTTCTAGTGTAAGAATTGTAACCTTTTGTTTAGAAATAGCCTAGATTTTTCCTTTGTTTAAGAAAGCATTTTATCACATTTAGAGTTTTATGTAACACCTTAAATTATATTTTGGTGGACTAATTGCATGTCCTCATTAACATCTCTTTCTGTTTGCATGTAAGCAATTAACATGGTAGTTTCATAGTTAAATGAGAACTTATGTAGTAGTTTTGCAACAAGAATACTAAATGAACTGTGGGGAAACAAATTTTTAATATTTTCCTCCTGAATTAAGTATTTTCACTTAAAAATTAACAGAAAAATACAATACCTCAGTGTTTTGCAATGCTGTGGAACTGGACCTGTTTTCAAATAAGCTTGACTCATCTACCATTTTTGTTTGTTTTTGTTGAGAGACCTAGATGCTGATGTTTAAATGGACAGATTTCCTCATGTCTTTGCATTCTGAGGCTTTTTAGATAGTTTGAGCTCATGCGTGGATTGTGTCCTGATGTCAGAATTCAGCGGCTGGATTCTCGCTGATTACTGGCCCACCTTGTGTATCTACGCACAGGTTTCCCAGAGTAGCACTGTTACTGTAATTGAACTCATCACCTGATCTCACAGATCTTCTACCAACCTTTATCATGCTCTTCTATCAATACATAAAGTGTTTGATTCTATTTTTGTGGAATATTCACTGGTACCTGAATAATCAATCATGCCACTATTCCACTAGGCTCATGAATCTGGAAAACACAAAAATGACATTCAGAGCCTAATGTGAGTTATTTTAACATGCTTGGAATAATATTAATGCTGATGGTTGTATGTGAGCACTGTGCTTTTCTTATCTGGTTCATGGCAAGATTTGCTTTTTCACAGCAAATTTTACTAAATTTGTTCAAATTTTACTAAAAAGTGTTAGAAGTTGAAATCATATTAAGAACAGGTGGGGGATGGCACCATGGTATAACAGGTAAAATCTCAGCCTTTGGTGCTGGCATCTCATAAGGCACCTGCTATGTCATGGCTATTCCTGACTCTAGCCCTACTTAGGCCTTCACTGCTGTATAGGGAGTGAACCAGCTGATGGAAGGTCTCTCCTCTCCTCTCCTCTCCTCTCCTCTCCTCTCCTCTCCTCTCCTCTCCTCTCCTCTCCTCTCCTCTCCTCTCCTCTCCCCTCCCCTCCCCTCCCCTCCCCTCCCTTCCCCTTCCCTCTCCCCTCCCCTCCCCTTCCCTCTCCCCTCCCCTCTCCCCTCCCCTCTCCCCTCCCCTCCCCTCCCCTCCCCTCTCCCCTCCCCTCCCCTCCCCTCTCTTCTCTTCTCCTCTCCTCTCCTCTTCCAGTAATTCTCCATTTAAAGCTTTAAAAAAGTACATGTTTAAAAACAAAAGCAAACATATAGGTGAATAAGTTATACCTTAGATGAGGAAAGATTGGCCAAACATATAGGTGAATATGTTATACCTTAGATAAAGAAAGATCGGTCTAAATGTAAACGAAGTGCTATCATTTGGATTGCATGTTTACCATAGATCATGTGAAAAATGGATCTGGGTCTGAATCCTGAAATAAGCTCTCAGTCATGCACAGTTCTCTCTGTGAGGTGGACTAAACGGCTGCTGCAAATATTCTCAAATGTGTATCACATTGCAAATAAATCAGAGGCTTCTTTGTCAGGATCCAGAGCCAATCTCCCTTGGCTTTTTTCCATATGGTGGTTCAGGAGCCTCTGCTTATGCATATAAACAACAGGTTTGGTTCAGAAGACCGCACACTTTAAATATTTTGTGCAGCAAGGCTAACTTCCTTTCCTATAAGCCAAAACTGACTTTTTTTGTCTTATCCTAACTCTTGTGTTTTAATACAGAAATATGTTACCTTTTGCAGTTATATTTTAATAGAATAATATTTAGTTAAAGTTAGAGAAGATTTTATATTACAACAATAATTTAAGTCCGATTTTCCTCCTGCTATTGTTTGTGTACTTGTGGAAATAAAGAGAAAATAAGGAATCCGCATGCTGACAGTGCTTATCTTTAAACCCTGTGGCAACAGGTTATTTTGTCTTATCACTGCTGTCTAGCTGTTTACCAGCCTGTGCTTTTATAATGAAGGAAAAGGTGAGTGTAAAATAATGAAATCCTTCAGCAACTACAATATCTGAATTGTCTTTAGCTCTCGACTTCAGACCCTCGGTTGTCTCTCAGCTCCCACCCCCACCCCTAAGGGACAATCTGCTCTTCTCCACTTGCCCATAGGGAATTTGATTGTGTACTTTCATTATTTCCTAACAGTTCACAATAGTCAGTGTATTTGCTTTTTGTTACTGTAAGAAAATACCCTACATAAGACAAAACTTAAGACAATAAAAGAGAGGGAGAGACATGGATGGGAGGGTGGAGATGGCAGAGAGAGAGAGAGAGAGAGATTGATTTACTTTGAATAATTGCTTTAGAGAAACCAAATATATAAGTCTGTGGTTGATACATTCTTTTAAGATTTATCCGTTTTTATTGGAAAGGCCAATTTTCAGAGGGATGGAGAGACAGAGAGAAAGATGTTCAACTGTTGGTTCACTCAAGTGGCTGCAACGGTTGGACCTGAGCCCATCCGAAGCCAGGAGCTTCTTTTGGGTCTCCCATCTGGGTGCAGGGTCCCAAGAGGTTTTGGTCCATGCTGTACCACCTTGCTGGGCCATAAGCAGGGAGCTGGATGGGATCTGGAGCAACTGGGACACCGCTGGCACTCTTTTGGGATCCCAGGGTTGGAAGGGAGAGGATCAGCTTACTGAGCTGGGCTCTGGCAAAGTTCCAAGGTGTCCCATAACATCACACATCCCCAGACAGGAAGCCCAACTATTCTTAATGATGAAGTCTCTTCTTGTCTTCATATACAGCCATCAGCATTACTCATGAGGGCTGCCTCCTAATGATCAAATGCAATTTAGTCACTTCCAAGGGTCCCACATCTGATGTCCATGACTGAATTAAGCTTCTTTTCTCCTGCCACAAAGAATGAATGATTCTGGGGTTTTAACTACTGCATGAGTTAAGGCTGAACAATATTCATACTACAGTAGTTCATCTTTGCAGTTTTCTTAAGTCAATCTTGGATATAAGGAAAACAAAATGAAATTTGATTTTTTATATCATTTGATACCACTGAGATAGACTTATAAAAACATTCATAATAAAACAGCGCATACTTTCTTGTTACTAAATAATTGATATCAGGTACCAAAAAAACACTTTTAATTTATTCTCAGAAGGCATTTTATGTTTGGGGAATTTCTGGGTAATGAATGAATTCAACGAAGCGGACAAAAAATATATTTTCATCTCGGTGTGCTCGATGATTAGTGCTTTCAACACATGAATCATTGCTCTGTATCATGCTAAGGGTATAAAAGATTATTTTCCCAAGATAGTGTCATTTTACTGGAGTAAATTTCAAGTATTAACACCTACAGTTTACTCAATAGTTCCTTGCTCTATAAAGTCATGCAATGAGCACAAGAAGTAAGTTTAAGTAACCGTAAAATTTTAAGCTAAAGAATAATGCCAAAGTTTGTTTCATTTATTCATTTATTTATTTAAAAAAATCTGTATTTGGGGAGCTTCATATTAGTACGGAAATTCTGACAACTTTGGATAATTAAAAATAATGAACCTTTTAACATTTGTGTTTGTAATGATATATATAGATTTTTTTTTTCTCATGCAGTTTTACCGTCAGTAGAATTTGTTTAAGAGAAGGGAACCGATAGAGCGTAAGAAGATAACAGTGCTTTTTTATTACTCCCTAGTAAAGTAACTTAGTATATATTGTTTCCCAAATGTACTTTTCCAGCCTCGTTTATGTAATAAACAGTAGTATTTTATTTTGCTGTTGAAATTTTACCCCTGCCTGCTAATCAAGAATACCTGGCCATGAGACAAAGCCTAATAGTCACAGAAGGATGTATCTCCACCCTGAGCCTGACCCTGCCCAGGAATGCAGGCGTCAGTTTAAGGTCTGTTTGGGCACTCTGGCCTTAGTCTCTTTGACCTGATCTTCTCTCCCTTTTCAGTAAAGCTCAGAGCCCCAGGAAAGGGAGACAGCTGCTTGGGTTTGAATTCTGGAACAACAAAACTGCCTCTGAGATACTTTCACCCTCTGTAAACATGTGCATCTCCTTTGAGCTGAACACAACTTTTAGCAGCGCGTGGCTGCTGGCCTCTGCAAAGCTCCCGAGGCCTTCTGCATGGGTTAGGAAGATCCCCAACCCTTTCTTCTACATCTAATTTGGGAAAAAGGTGTTTTAGCTTAGTCTGCTTAGCAGTGAATTTGGTTGACAACCCAGTTTGACTTTCAGGCAGGATGAGAGTCTCCTGTGTAATAGAGTTCTGTGTGTTCAAGGTTGTAGCCATTGGCCGTGTAGTACTATTGTGAACTTCCAGCATGGCTAGGCTAACTTGGGATATTATACAAGAGATGAAACACATGTTAACTTCTGTAAATAGGATGCATGAAAGTAAAATTAGTTCTCATTGCATGCTGAAATAGTATTTTTAATACATTGTGGTTAGGTGAAATATATTTGTAAAGTTAATTTTACCTATGATTTTGTTTTATTTTTAATTTGGATAGTAGAAAATGTTATTTTTTTCTAGTGGTTTGCACTATATTTCTGTTGCACAGCATTGCTCAACCTTGTAGGGTTTCCAAGAGTCAGTGAGTGCCAACTCCTATGTCCCTCAGGTGTTCTGCTCTAAGTGGAGACTGTTGATACGTGTCTTCTTCTTACAACAAAGTACTTTTTACCTTTCAAATACAGTTGTTAAGTGAGCAGTTTCCTTTCAACTGCATCATTTTAATATTTGCAGTTGTTGAGTTTTCCTCAGTGCTAACTCCTCAATGAAATAAAAGATACAATTTAACTTTATATCACATTGTATATCAATAGGTTATATTTCATCAGTTTATGCCATCTGCTACAGTGAATAAAGTATTTGCTTAGGAACACCTTATAAATTAATTCCCATGTTGTCTGGGTAAGGAAAAGTTAGTACCCATCTCTACCAGAAGGTGGCACTGCACTCCCCGATGATGGCAGGTGCCTTGTTCTTATTCTCTACCTGAAAAGAAGCTGGGTTTTAGAATATTTTATTTAAAATAATGAGACACATGTGATTAATTTCCTAAAGAATAATTTTACTTTTGTCATTCTGGGAAAGATGTGCACACTAAGTATAAATGAACAGCTGTTGAGAATAAAAGGAAAAATGCTTCATTTAGAATCTATTAATTTCTTTCATCATTGTTCGGTACAATATCCTCATACTTAATTACTCATGTAAAGAACATTATGACTAAATGTGAAATAAATTGTCCTTTACTCCCTTCAAGATTTTTCCTTCTTCTAATCACAAATTATGTGATTTCCTTTTAACTTTAAAAAAAATGTATTTATTTTCATTGGAAAGGTAGATTTACAGTGAGGAGAGACAGAAAGATCTTCCATCCACTGGTTCACTCCCCAAATGGCTGCAGTGGCCAGAGGAGAGACGATCCAATACCAGGAGCCAGGAGCCTCTAACTGGTCTTCCACAGGGATGCAGGGCCCCACCCAAGGTTCCGGGCCATCCTCCACTGATTTCTGAGGCCGGAAGCAGGGAACTGGAAGGGAAGTGGTGTAGCTGGGACACCAACCTGCACCCATATGGCGTCTCAGCATTTGAAGAGGGAGGATTAGCCAGTTCAGCCATTGTGCTGGCCCAACTTCCTTTTAACTTTTTTTCTTTTATTTATTTTGGCATAGCAATCACATAGGGTAATTTCTTTTTATAAGCTTAATTTTTCGTGATGCTGTCGTAGTTGATGTTTTTGCATGCTTGTTCCCTTTTCTCTGTACCTGTCTCGTGGAAATAGATACGTCTGTCAGTCATTGCTGCTGGGGTCTCTGCTTGGACAGAACATAGATGTTTAAAATTACAAAATATTTAATATCAAAAAGCTGATTCTCGTGCTTCATTCCAAGATTATTTAGTCTTTCATGTGGCACTAAGTGTGCCGTTTGCTGATGGCAAGAGGAAAGAAAGGAGACTATATAAAGACTTATTGACAGCCAGGAAGGCCTCAAATTGATTATCTTTAAAGGAATGCAGTAGAAGGCATTCACTTTACTGAAAGCATGTTTTGAACAGGCTTTCAATTAATTGTCAGGTTTAATGTGATACCTGGAAAGTAAGACTGCATGAGGCAGAGTGCAGAGCGCTGGAGGATACATGTGCATGCATTCTGTTCTTGGGAGTTTTTGCTATGTTGCTTTATTCGTTTTCCTTTTTAAAAAATTTATTTTTACTGGAAAGTCAGATATTAAGATAGGAGGAGAAACAGAAAGGAAGATCTTCCTTCCTATGATTCACTCCCCAAGTGACTGCAACGGTTGGTGTTGCGCCGATCTGAAGCCAGGAGCCAGGAGCTTCTTCTGGGTCTCCCATGTGGGTGCAGGGTCCCAAGGCTTTGGGCCATCCTTGACTGCTTTCCCAGGCCACAAGCACGGAGAAGGATGGGAAGCGGGGTTGCCGGGATTAGAACCGGCACCCATATAGGATCTTGGCTGCTAGGCCACTGCGCCAGGCCCAGCTTTATTCATTTTGTGTAAGTACCAGACAATAAATGATGATTTTAAAAAAAACAAGGAAGTATAATGCATAGAATTCATTATTTAAAAAGCTAGTCCACATTTTAACTTGACTTAATAAGTAAATATAACAGTGCATAATAATAGTGGCCAAATGTTTTCCAACTTTCGCTTTTCAAATGATCACAAGCAGAAGAAACAACATACACTTAGTTCCTTTTCTATTATAATGTGGAAGGAAGAGAATTGATTATTAGGACTTCTGGTGTTGAGTCCAGTGTGTAAGAAACTTTTAAAGTAACTTCCATCCTAAAAACAAGCCAAATGCTGCTCGCATTGGATCATCGGCCGTCGACTTCAGACCCTTGAGAGAAGTGAGGCCGCAGGACAATCTCAGCCTTAGAGAATTTAGAGACGGGCAGACACAGAGACCCTCCCATTGCTGGGGCAGAAGGCTACGGGGGTCCAGTTCTGAGTGAGGACACACTGATATGGAAGTCTGTGCTGCCAGAGGCTCAGGCACCTGGTCATGCGCTAAGTGTCTCCTCTTGGAGCGTGTCCAGGTCCTTGCAGTGTCAGAGAAATCCCTCCTGACAGGGGAACAAACATTTGGATAATCTTCCACTGCTTTTCCCTGGGCCGTTATCAGGCAGCTGGGTTGGAAGTGGAGTACCTGGGATAGAAGCCTATGCCCGTATGGGATGCCAGAGTCACAAATAACTGAATGATCTGGTATGCAGCAAGTGGACCCCAGGAACAGGTTTTTAAAATGTACTTCTACTTCTTATAATATGATATCATGCTACTTGAAAGTGAATCTGGGGCCAGGCATTTGACATAGATTTAAGTCCTTTCTTGAGACCTCGTGAATCCCATATGGCAAAGCCTGGTTCAAGTTCTAGCTCCACTTTGATTTCCAGCTGCCTGATAATGCGACACTGGGGAGAGGCAGGAAGTGGTCCCAGTGTCTGGGTGGCTGCTGCCCATTTGAGAGATCCAGGCTGAGCTGCAGACCCCTGGTGCTGGTCCGAAACTGCATCAGCTGTTGTAGAGTGAAACAGCAGATGAAGGCTCTTACTGTCTCTGTCTCAGTCTCTCAGCCTCTCGAATACGTAAGAAAGAAGTAAATTAAAAGTAACAGCAAGGACTTGGGATGGTTATAAATCTATTTTATAAATTCTACAGCCATTCATTACTTAAAATACCAACATGAAAACCCTAAGAAGCCCCAAAGCATAATTGATGTGCTCAGAAGAGAAATAGGTCATATAAAGATTCCAATTGAAACCACAAGCATTAAAATATAGAAGACAATATAGGAGCTCAGAAAGAACAAAAATAGACAATGCAAATATGACAGCTTTGTCAAACTGTTATTAATAATCATAACAACCAAAACTCACAATAAATCATTAAAAGGATGTCTCTGAATTTATGTTAAAAAAGGCTCATTTATATGTTGTCCATAAGAAAACCACCTTAGATACTAGAACACACGCACATTGAGAGTGAAGAGATGGAAAAAAACATTTTATGCTATCAGCAAACAACCGGAAGAGAGGGTATCTGTATCAATTTCAGACACAGCGGATTCAGAGCAAAGAAAGTTACCAGGAGTAGAAATGAGCAGCGCATAAAGATGAATGGACTCATATTTGAAGCATATATATTTGTATAAAATTAATGACAGTATATAAAATATATGGAGCAATAATAGACACCTCAACATTATGGTACGCATATGGGAGAATAGCATAAAAAGATCATATATTTCAAATGTTTCATAAATTAAACATGGGTCATATACTGCCATACATTTCCACTATATAACATGGGAAAGGCAAAATTATAGTAACAGTATTCAGTTGCTTTGCTTTAGTGGGTTGGGAGGACTGAATGGGGCAGCACAGGGAATAGTTAGTGAAATCCTACTTATGACACTACAGTTGCTATACATAGCATTAGACGTTTCTCAAAACCCATTAAATGTATGGAACTGTGTTACTTCACCAGGGGTCACGTTATGGCACAGCATGGTAAGACTCTGCAAGGAGTGCCCCAATCTCCCTGCAGAGTGTCCTGGCTGCTCCACTTCCGATCTAGCTCTCTGCTAAAGGAAGATGAGAACAGATAACAGCCCGTGTCCTTGGGTCCCAGTCACTAATGTGAGAAAATTTGGGTAGGGTTTTGGAATTGACCAGACTTGATGGTGGTATCCATTTGAGGAATAAACCAACAGGTGAAAAATTGCTCTGCTTTTTCCCTCTCTCTGGCACTCTCTGTCTTACAAGTAATTAAATAAAAAAAGAATATAATACATATTTAAAATGTATGTATGTATAACATGCAAAGAATGTTACTTTACCCTTAGGTAACCTGTGTATTTGGGATGCCAGTCAACTGTCAGTGGAGGCTCCTTGTTGACACATGCCTTATACCCATTGTGTGGAAGCTGAAAGTGGAAGTTGAGCCTGCGAGGCAGGAGTGTGTGGGCATTTTCTGTATTTCCTGCTCAGGTTTACAGTGCACATCTAACCACTGCAAAAATAAAATGTATCAATTAAAAATGTATTTGGAGCTCATTGTTTAAGGACATGTTGCAAGGCTCGTTGCATAGATGTTTTAGTAAGCCTCACTGCGTTTAGAAATGTGTGTTCCTTCTCATGTTCCTTTTTACTAATTACCTTAAAAGTTAAAAAATTAGCGAAATTAGTTCAGCTAATTTTTAATTTGAAATATGCAGGAACTATATTAATTAGTTGAAATATTTGATAATATAATTAGATATCTATGGGAGAGAACTGTATTCATTAATTTCAGTTGGACAGGGAATTAGCAAAAGCTCTCGTTTTAGGTTAATTTTATTTCTGAATACTTGCATGGAGTTCAGATTACTTAAATATGAAATTTCGTTTATAATAAGTATGGCTACTACCTACATTTTCATGACAAATAAGCATGTTTTCTGTTACTTTTTAAAATTTGAAGTAAATTTATCTGACACTAAAGCTATTAAATGTATTAGTGATTTATTAAAATATTGAATGCTATTCTCACGTAGAAGTCTAAAGAATATTAAGTCAGTTTTAACCTACATATTTTTGTGTGTTAAAATATTTCCTTTTTCTGTTAAAAAGTAAAGTATTCTGGTTTATCGTTCAGGTGAAATCAAAGTAGCATATTTACATTTATGTCACTAAACAATAGAAATTTAAGACTCAGCATCTATGATACTATTCGTTTTACTCTGTATTTGTAACTTGTGGTAAACACAAAGCTATACATTATTTTTTATATTAAAAATAGATGAGAGGACTTGTTTGCTCTTTTGAATTATGAAGCAAAAGTACCATTTGGGAATTATTGTCATTTAAATCCAGAGTTTTGTTATTTTTGTAAATAAATTGATCGAGCAGCCGTATCCATTACTATTAGCATTCCGATGTACTAGTGATGCTCTTTGAGAAGAGGTTCAAGGACTACCAGCTTTTACCTCTACTGGAAAATTTCCTCAGTCCTTCAGATCCTGCAGTGTGGCATGCTGTACATAGTCATGACATTCTCTTTCCGGAGCCTTTTATTGGATGCAGGAACTAGTCGCTCCATCCCCTGTGTTCCGTGACATCCCTACAGTTTCAGATTGCACAGGCCTGCTCCTCTTCTGTTGCTACCACAGACTGGGTCATTTTTGAAGATGGTACATTTCTTTCCCACCGTTTGGAGATAAGTGCAAATCACACCGAGTCTGGTAAGGGGCTTCTTGCTGCAGCCTAACACGGCAGTGGCAAGCAAGCTTGTTAGAAACAGAGCAGGATGAGGTGGGACACAAACATTGCTTTTCATCAGGGCCCTGCTCCTGCAATAATACATTCTGAGGCCAAAGCTCTTATGGCCTAATCATCTCTTCAGGCTCTAACCTAGTACACCACAGTGGAAATTAAATTTCAGTATGATTTCTGGAGGGTGCATTCAAGCTATAGCAATAAACAACCATATATTACAATAATTTTACCTATCTGTTCTTATGAGACTATATACATCTTAAAGTTAGAGAAACAATATTCTTTTTGAATCTCCAATGTTTAGTGCCACGGTAAGCTTGGTTTCCAGCCTATTGCAGAGACAAATTTATTGTATCTTTCTTAGACAAGCGAAAAAAAAAAAAAAGGACAAAAAGGAAAGAAATGAGGAAGGATGATAATTCTAGTTCTGTTAGTTCTGCGATTAAAGTCCTACTCTTTGGGCTGTAATGTTTACATTTCATTCTGAGTATAGACTATATTTTTTTATTCATACTCTAGTAGTTGGTTATCATCTGCTTTTTTTGGGATCCCAGGAGCGTAACCACACAGTCTCTCCCTTTTCCTTTTCACCTCTTTATTCCCATTGACATTTGGCAGGGATAGGAACGGTCATGTATTGCTGTGGTCGCACCATAATACATTCTGGATAATGAGTATCTATTACTTTGTGCAGCAGTAATGCAGCACATTAGGTATTACCTAATAAATAGTATTTTAGGCTATGAGAAACAGGTGAGCCTTTTTAATATTTATGATGTTAAGATGGTCTTCAGATTAAAAAGTTTATATTTTCTATAATAAAGATAGAGCACATCATTAGCTGAATTTAATTAAAAACTTGGGTAATCTTCAATATCAAGAGTTAATTAAGTCTGGAAATACGTCAGCTGCAGTGTTGTCAGCTTCAGTACATATTCTCAGACTAGCTAGAGGAATCTGTGGACAACTGAGTTCGACTAAGTACCATGACTTCTTTATGATTTATTCTCATGACAATACAAATGGTGCAGATTCTTTTAAATATTTCTTTTTATAGGAAAGGCAGATTTACAGAGAGTTCTCTCTGTGTAGGATAGAAAGATCTTCTGCTCGCTGGGTCACTCCCCAAGTGATCACAGCAACCAGAGCGGAACTGATCTGAAACCAGGAGCTAGGAGCTTATTCCTTGTCTCCTATGTGGATGCAGGGTCCCAGGGCTTTGGACTGTCCCCCACTGCCTTTCCTGGCCACAAGCAGGGAGCTGGATGGGAAGTGGAGCAGCCTGGGTTAGAACTGGTGCCCTAATGGGATCCTGGTGCTTACAAGACAAGAATTTAGCAGCTAGGCCACCGTCCTGGACCCAATAGTAGATTATTCTTCTTCTGTTTCATATAAGAAAAGACACAATCTGACAGAGTCACAACACCTTTCCTGGCTGTCATAATGACTGAGATGGAAATCAGGAATATGTCTGTGGAACCATGCTGTATCAAGGCATCAGTGTGCCCAATTCATGTCTGGCGTGTGTTAGCTTTCTCGCATCAAAATGCACTTAATCCCTACACGTTCACTGTGAGCAAGGGAGAGTGACCTGTTATTGCAGATGAGGAAAAAGAATAGTTAAAACCAATTTGTGTTTAATTCTCCAAGCACATTAAAAGGCTCCTGAATACACACAGGCGCCATGACTCAAAGTTGAAGGAGTAAGGACCATGCTGTGGTGCCACAGCTCAGTCTGCTGCTGGTGATGCGGGCATCCCACATCAGAATGCCATTTTGCTTCCCTGCTGTCTCCCCTTTGATAGTTTCCTGTTAATATGCCTAAGAAGAGGCAGTGGAGGATGGCCCACATGTTTCACCTTCTGTGACCCATGGGGAGGACCTGAATGAAGTTGTTGGCTTCAGTCTGGCTCAGCTGCAATCTTGCAGGCAATTGGGGAATAAATCAGTGAACGCAAACCTCTTCCCAAACTCTTGCTTTCTCTCACTCTTTCTTTTGCTTGCTGTCTCTGTCACACGGTCTTTCCAATAAAATCTAACATCTTTTCTCAAAAACTTCAAATTTCCTGAACACTTCCTTAAAATGTTGTTTGAAATGATTTAGTTTTACATTCTCATGTTATTTCGAATGCAAAGAAAGAGAGGGAGAGAGAGATATGCCATAGTGCCCTCAGAAGCCAGGAGCTGGACAGGCTGAAGCCAGGAAGCTCTCATTCTCTGTCTCTCATGGGAAGGGCTGGGAGTGACCCAAGTATTTGATCCATCACCTGCTGTTTCCTAGGGCGAACACCAGAAAGAAACTCCAGGCACCATGACCTGCCATTCTTTTACATATTTTCCTCATTGAAAAACAGTATCCTCATTCAGGAATTTCATAATGGACCTAACTGGATAAATGTCCTCTGACTTTTGAAACCAGTTTCCTCCTGCTGTAGCCTACAGGTATGTAAAAGTGCATCAGAGGATAGACTGGAAAAGCAGCTTTACTGTGAAAGGGATTAGTAGAAGACATAGAGCAGTCTCTTTCTGATCTGCTACTAGACTTCCTGGAGTTTCTCATTTCTAAGGATCCTTTTCCAACAATGTGGCCTTTAGGGTCATTTCAGTGTAATCTCAGTGAGGGTTATGGAAAGTGATTTTAGGATACTGAATGAATAGCTAAAAGGACATCAATTGAAAAAAATTCTGTTATCAGAGAAAAAAGGTTATTTTATGGTGATAATCATTGAGAGTTTTAAACCTTGAATCAGAGAATCATTCGCAAAGATCACTGCTGGAGATGTGTAGAGCCTTGTGTTGCATTAAGTATAATTTAGGAAGGCACAAATTGAAATAGTGGTAAGAATTGAAAATGCATAGAAAAATCAATAAGTTTGAATGATCTTCAGCATTATGAAATAATTTCAAAATGAGCTTTGCATTTTCTTGTAAAATCAAATATTTCTTATCTATAATCTTGACACAAACCTACAATGTATTTTTTATTCTTTGGTGCCTACGAGTTATGTCTACAATTGCAACACAAAACAATCTAAAAAATGTCTGCTATTATAAATTTACTAAACGAGAGTAAGTTAGAATTAAGTCAGGCATCATGCAAAGCACTTTAGATTCATGAGATTAATAGCCATTATTTACTGTCATCTTTAAAATAACTTGTGTTATTTTAAATGGGATGGGTAGGCCCCAATAAAGAAACTGCATCCACTTTCAACCCAGTTTCCTGCTCCTGTGTGCCCTGGGAGGACGCAGGTAATGGCTCACGTAATTGGGCCTCGCTACCAACCAGAAGGTGTGCACAGAACTCCTTCTGGCTTTGAATTTTCAATCCTGTGTAGTCTTGTTTGTGGAAGTCCTTGAATCCAGGGTGGGAATCCTAATTAGCTTGAAATGTAATGCTTTTATATCCATACGATCTCACCATTTATATACTCACACTGTTTCAGTGTCAATGGCATGATACGGAAGAGAGAACACAAGGATAAACATCTAGTTGAGAATCATAATGTGCAACTAAGATAAACTGCAAGACTCGGGCAAAATGGATTTCCATGAACAGAGGCTAACCAATCACCTGTAAATTAGATTTTAGAATAAATTGTTAATATACTTGACAAAATAATTTTAGTGTTTCATTGTTTAGGGTTCTTGTCATCAGCTTTAGCCTAGGTTTTCATTGATCCATTTTTAATCACTTCATTAGACATTTATGCATTAAGTATTTGCTGTGGGCCAGCTCTCAGAAGGATCCTGTAGATGTGAACTGTGGGGTGGGGAGTTAGAGAGATTTTATACATTTTGATAAATAGGGCTGAGCCTGTGTACAGTGCCTTGTGTAGGAGACCTTCTGAGAACTGGGAGAGACCCGGGGAGAAAGCGATAAGGAACCAGGGGAAACATGGGAAAGTAAAAAAGAAAAGTTGCTCTTGATTTCATTAATAGTATCTTTTAAATTACAGTCTTCTGAATGTTCAAGTTAAAAAAGGAAAGTTGTATTTGACTAAATAAAATTAATGCTACATGATACGTAATTAATAAAGTACTAGGTATCTATTTTAAAATTATTTGAAAAGTTTAAAGTAATGTCAATATTACAGCCATTTATGCCTATACCATAAACGTGGTACTTTATAAAGTTTGCTTAGAGATTAGGTTTCATTTTAAAGGCAGATATTTTCTGATTATACAGAAACATGAATAAATTAAAATTTCTCTGTGTAAATCCACTATTTACACACACACACATATATTAGTATGTATTAAAATTTCAGTTGAATACTTTGGAGAAGTTGATTAGTTTTTTGTTCTATATTTAATCAAGCCTATGTATAATTGCAGCATTATGACAAAATTATTCTCAGCTTTATTAAAAACTGACCTCACTAAGATTTTGGTCATGAAGTCTTGGAGAAATTTCACTTTTTGTTTGTAAAACTTTTGCTTTGGCCCTTCTGTTCATGATCCAAAGACAACATTTCTCTAGCTGCTAAGCTATTCTGTTTTCTGCTTTCTAACATGCCAACATCAAAAGCTGTTAGTCTGCCCTTTTCTCTCCTCTCCATGTCAGATGCAGGGTAACTGGGAGAACTTTCAAATCAACAACAGTTCATCTTACTGTTAAACCAGGCACAGAGACAGAACCAGAGAGTTCCCAGGCTGAGAGAGCAGTGGGTGAGCACAGGCTACTCCCCTTCTGACTTTCAGAGAACATGAAATATTCTATCATGAGGTCCATGATCCTAAGCTAAAATAATATTTATGTGGGTGGTCCTGCTAGGCAGATGTGACAGGACTGAAAAGTGTCTGTAGGGAACAGAATGGATGGTGTAACTGAAGGGGATTTGACTATGAAGATGAGGGAAGTGAGCAGGACCCAAGACTGGTGGAGACAGCAGCCTTGATGTTCGGTCTTCACACAGGAGCTCATGGAAGCCCTTCCACTACCTATCTCTGCATATGCGTCTTGTCAGTATCACCTTCTCTTTACTCATAAGTTCCCCTCCTGAGGTCCCAAGGATACAAAACAATAAAGTGAAACTTCAAACACAGCCATTTTCTTCTAGATAGTTGGATAGAAGATGCATGCGTATGTAGATATTTAGATAGGTTTATATTGAATTATTTTCGACTTCCTGTTATTGCCTAGAATGCCTCTCTCACCCTCCTCTCTCTTTCTCCCTCTCTGTGCTTCACTTTCTCTCTCCTTCCCTTTTTTCATCTCCCCCCCTTTACACACACACAAACACACACACACACACACACACACACACACACACACACACCCCACAGAGGACATAGGGAAGATGAGGGAAGAAGAAATAGAAAGAGAGAGCACAGAACACTTTTTAATGCTGTATTCCGCTATATTCCCAGAAGCTAAATATGAATCTATCACTATGAGATGTCAACCAGTAATTTCTTCTGTTAACAGGTTACTTGATAACTCATTGACAGGTCATTGATATGCTCCTGATTAGTGAATTAGTAACACTTCTTTGTTGATGGAAATGGTTTCCACATGATATTTTCCACATGGCATCCAATAGGTAGTTCAAATATTTCCATCATCTGATGAGCTTATGTATTTCTCTGGTTTCCATCATGAAATGAAATTTTGACGGGTATTAAACACAGGATTTTGGTAGTGGAGAAACTTAGAATCTTAGAAAGATGCATTTTTCCTTCAATATTTTGTCAAGAGCAAAACATCTGCTTTGTAGCCTTGGAAGTCTGTGGTATAGATCACATATTGATCTGATACAGATTAACTTTTGGGTCAGGATGGCTGTTGGTTTAATTGTTAAGATTCTTGTAAGATACAACGAGGCATTTTCTGATCATTGAGATGGCGATAAGTGGCATATCTAATGAGAAATGGAAGGAGTCTGTTTTATTTCTTTGAAAATAATGTTTATTATTTGGGAAGAAGTCCAGAAATGCTGTCAGGGCCTATTGTCATGTCATTGGCACACAAAAGACAGTTGAGAAAACTTCAACATTCCTGAGTTGTATTAAAATTATGGAATATGACCCTTCACTGTCTCTACTACTAAAAAGAATAAAACAATATTATATAGTTGAGGAAAATAAGGTAGTGTTTGAGAGTGGATGTTTCTGTTTCACAACTAAATTTGTGTATTTGAATATCTAATACAGCAAATTCTAGACAACTTGTGATGTACTCAGTGTAATGGCTAAAGATTCTATGGATTTAACTCACTAGTCTCAATATTCCCCCTCCTTAAGTTGAAAGCTAAATTGACAAATTGAATTAGACCACTCTTTTAATTCTAAGATTGTTTCAATGACAGAAATAATTATCAATATTTGAAATAAAATTAAATATTGAAAATGCTCTTTTATTTCATATAAATTTAGAGCTGGCATCATGATGGTTTGAAATATTAATTTGAGATGAAATATTCTCTATTTTCAATTAGGCTGTAAGTTCAAAGATTACATTGATCAGTATTAGTTTTACAATTCACATGTATCTTACATGCAAATATTAAATATGCAACATCCCAACATTATTGGATACTAATATTGACAGTCAACATACCTGCACATTTGGAATGAATATTTCAGTCACAGAATCATTGAAGTTTTGTTTTAAAATTAAACAGAAAAAAATGACTATCTCTGAATCAATTTGGACTTTGGAAAGCCACTAGAAACACTGTACTGGTGTATATAGCTTTGTGTGTTCATGATTATTTTGAGAAACTGAGAATTTAAAGGTGATAGCCTGCAAAATATGTTTTTAGCAAAACTTGAGAACAAGCAGAGACCTTGAATGCTACCAGTATGTCCATTTGAAAAGTACCCATCTGTGTCTCTGGATCTCTGAGTATTCTCTGTGAGAGTATCAAGTACAGCCTTTGGATATTTGGCCAACTTTAATTTTGATTGTTTAACAACATGTCAAGAAAAAAGAACAATGATGCTCTAAAACCATTTGAAACTTTTATTTTGTATTTACCTTGTTCCAAGTACTAAATAAGATTTTGGTCATTTGCTTCCTTTTACAACATAAAGATCAGAATAAAAAAAAATCCCCAATAAAAGTTTCACTTATGCCATTGAATATCAAAATAATGTGTTCTTATATGATGCAATGAAGTTACCTGGCAGTCACATAAAATAACCAGTACATTATCCTAAATCGTGAGCATGTATTGGGCATATATTTCATTTTTAAATGACTATATGATCCAGAGACCCTTGGGTTGTAAGTGACAGAACTCCAACTCAAGTATTCTTACATAAAGCAGGTGTTTGACCTACATAACTGTGTAGATCTCCCAGAGAATCCAGAGTTGTAACAATTGAGATTTTCATTTCCTGCCGTGTACCTAGCAGCTGAACTCAGACTGTCTCTTAACGCTGTTAAAATCACGATTTCTGATTTCACCAGTGCTTGTGTCCTCACATGATTTTGAGTAGAAAGGAAAGAGTGATTCCAGTTCTAACCTTCATTTTTTAAATCCCTGGAAGAATTTCTTACTGACATGGATTTGATTATGTGACCACAAGTAGACGAAATCACTGTGCTGCAGGATTTAGGTAAAATGACTGAACTAACTTTGGTCAGGTGACATCATTAGATTGATAAATGTGTGTATGGGATTCTGTCTATGTAAAAAGATGCTGCCTCTTCTGTTGAACTCATTAGCACATAATAATGTTTCCAAGAAGACAGATAAAGGACACTGTTACCAAAATGCGGGGAAAGTATAGGCATCACATAACACTCTCTCTCTCTCTCTCTCTCTCTCTCTCTCTCTCTCTCTCACACACACACACACACACACACACACACACACACACACAGTTAAGCCTTCTCCCTATTCCAATGATCTTGCTTTTCATTGAAAATCAGGCACATACAGAACTTTAGTTTTGGGCTACAGTGAATACTAACGTTAGGGAATCAATGATCTTTGTTGTTCTGAAATTTGAATTGCCATTGTTCATGCCTTGTACTACCAAAGAGGAAACAGAATTACCTTTTTTGAAAAAAGATTGGGCCCGGCGGCGTGGCCTAATGGCTAAGGTCCTTTGCTTGAATGCCCCGGGATCCCATATGGGCACCGGTTGTAATCCCGGCAACTCCACTTCCCATCCAGCTCCCTGCTTCTGGACTGGGAGAGCAGTCGAGGACGGCCCAGTGCATTGGGACCCTGCACCCGTGTGGGAGACCCGGAAGAGGCTCCTGGTTCCCGGCTTTGGATTGGTGCAGCACCAGCCGTTGTGCTCACTTGGGGAGTGAATCATCGGACAGAAGATCTTCCTCTCTGTCTCTCCTCCTGTCTGTATATCTGACTTTGTAATAAAATAAATAAATCTTTTAAAAAAAGAAAAAAAGATTTATTTATTTTTATTGGAAAGGCAGATTCATAGACAGGAAGTACAGAGAGGAAGATCTGCCACCTGCTGGTTCACTCCCTAAGTGGCCACAACTGCCCAAGCTGAGCCAATCTGAAGCCAGGAGCCAGCAATTTCTTTGGGTTTCCCACACTGGTGGAGGTTCCCAAGGCTTTGAGGTATCTTCAACTACTTTTGTGGGATCATACATGACTGTTAGTCAAATAGCAGCCATATCAATTGCCATTTCAGTGGCCTAAATGTGCATGACTGATTCTACAAAAATTTTTCATCATCATATATCTTAAAAATGGGTTATTATTACTTAGCATTAAAATTCTAAAAATTGTCCTCTCAGTGAGTCAGTAGAACTAATTACTGATGCACGCATTTGATATTTTTAATCAACTATTTATGCTTTAAAAATGACTTCAAACCCATTTCCTCAGATCAAAAACCAAGTGCTTGGGGGAAACTAACCTAAGGAGATTTGTATAACTAGATGAAGTTATACTTTGCTTGATTACTAATTGATGCATGTTAACAACTAAAGTTCATAGAATTTGCTTGAATTTTTGAAAGCAATGCAGGACTTTCAGAACGTAATTTTCTTGAATGACAAAATTGTGTAGACTTAACACTGATTGTCTGATTTACTTAGGAATTTTTTTTCTTCTTTTTTTTTACAATACATAAAATTAAAATAGTGAATCTTGCAATTGGTGGTGGCTTTGATCAGGTAACAAAACAATTTATTTTTGATTCATTGAAATCACTTTGACAGTAATATGGATTAGCAGGACTATCACACAGGTAACCAGATAGCCTGAATCTAATCTTAGTTCTGTCACCAACTAAGTGTGTGATGGGAATTTAATAAGTAATTACGTCTATCTCTATACTTACCTTAAATACCTTAGAATAAATTATATCATAATTCAGTTTCAAATGTGAAATTGCACGATTTTAACTGGCGCGAAGAATATGAAAATGAATTCATTCAGGGACCAGTGCAGTAACCTAGTGGCTAAAGTCCTCACCTTGCAGATGTCAGGATCGCATGTAGGTGCCGGTTCTAATCCTGGCAGCCCCACTTCCCATCCAGCTCTCTGCTTGTGGCCTGAGAAAGCAGTCGAGGACAGCCCGAAGTTTTGGGACCCTGTACCCGTGTGGGAGATCCAGAAAAAGCTCCAAGCTCCTGACTTCAGATCAGCTCAGTTCTGGTCATTACGGCTGCTTGGGGAGTAAATCAACGGATGGAAGATCTTCCTCTCTTGTCTCTCCTCTTATCTGTATATCTGCCTTTCCATTAAAAATAGATAAATCTTTTTTTTAAAAAGAAGAAAGTTAATTGATTCTTAAGAATAATGGAGGGCCTGGCATGGTGGCATACAGGCAGTGTATCCCTCTGCAGCACTGGCATCTCACATGGGCATTAGTTCTAGGCTGGCAGGTCCACTCCAATCCAGCTCCCTGCTAATGACCTGGGAAAACAGTGCAGGGTTGCCCTAGGCCTTGGGCCTCTGTATCCACGTGGAAGAACTGGATGAAGCCAAGGGTGCCATGTGATCCTTTCTCCATTTTAAAAGAATGACACAAAGCATTATACTTAGTGAAATTAATCAGTCCCCAAAAGATAAATATGATTTTCCTGGTTTGTGGTAAGTGAAACAGAGTACAAAAAGTTAGTCTTTTTGAGTAGTACTGACATCCTGTTTATTTTTCTTATTGTTTATAACCTTTGTCTGTTCTTCTGAGGAATAATAAGTTGTTTTCTGTTTGCTATGTGTTGATATATTTACATAATAGAGTGTAAAGCCCATGACTGTGTAATAAAATAAGAAAAGTATGTCATTGTAAAAATTAGGGGAGAAAAAGAAATACGGAAGAAGGAGGTGGGTGGGGCATGTGGGCAGGAAGGAGGATTGGGTAGGAGGCATTACTATGCTTCCAAATTTGTGTCATGAAATACGTGAAATTTTGTTTACTGTACATAAATCAAACAGTGGCACAACTTAATGATCCCAAATCATGGAAACATTATGGAAAAACAAATATATAGGTAAATGTTAAGTTTTTTATTATAGCATTATATGAAATACAAAGAATTTAAACAATTAGTCTCAAATGCCAACTATCAAAAGACCTATATTCCACATTTTTTATTCATGCGAAAATGATCATGAAATATTATAAATACAGAAGAGGCTAATGATTAAAGAATTCAATTTAAACTTTAGATCTGAAGAAATTTAACTACAAAAAGATGATCTCATCTATGATGACTGACAATTTGGAACCCAGATCCTTTCAATTTTATCTCAATGACTTCTTTGTATCTGCCTTATATTTCACTTACTTTATTTATTTATTTATTTTTAAAACATTTTTTAATTAAATTTATTCATTAATTACATTGTGTTGTAATTACATAGAATCTGGGATTCTCCCCGCCACCCTCCCCTCCATGGTGGGTTCCTCCACCCCGCTGCATAACCATAGTTCAAGTTCAGCTGAAATTCCCTCCCTGCAAATATTTGCCAAGCATAGAGTCCAACATCCCATAGTCCAGACAAGTCCAACTACTTATTGGGTAGACCCTCTCTGGTCTGAGGGCAGAGTCAGCAGAGTATCTTCCCGGTTAAATAAAAGCACTAATATGCCATCTGCAACAATTAACATCATTATGGAATTAATTGACATGGTATTGAGCAGTCAACATGTTAAAAATAAATGCGATTTCTTAACCACTTTCTGTGACCCCCATTCACAGTTCAATTTTAGTTTATATACTACAAATGACATAATATCCATAACATAACATGATATGCTTAACATCATATCATATTAAATTAAGGCAAACATGTGGTACCTAACCTTTTGGGATTGGTTCATTTCCCTTAGCATTATGGTTTCCAGTTTGGCCCATTTGGCCACAAAGAACTGCATTTTGTTTTTTTAATACCTGAGTAGTATTCCATGGAGTAGATGAACCATAGCTTTCTTATCCAATCCTCTGCTGATGGGCATTTTGGTTGTTTCCATGTTTTTTGTAATTACTGATTGTGCTGCTATGAACATAGGAGTGCATGTTGGTTTTTCATAAAACAAGTGTTCTGGATATATTCCTAGGAGTGCTATAGCTGGATCATACGGTATGTCGATTTTGAGTTGATTGAATATTCTCCATACTGATTGCCATAGAGGCTGTACCAATCTGCAGCCCCACCAGCAGTGGAGTAGGGTTCCTTTTTCCCCCGCAACCTCACCAGCAAGTGTTGGTGTTTTTCATGTGGGCCACCCTTACTGGCGTTAGGTGGTATCTCATTGATGTTTTATTTGGATTTCCCTTATTGCCAGGGAGCTTGAGCATTTTTTCATATGTTTATTTGCCATTTGGGATTGTTCCTTTGTGAAATGTCTGCCCATTTCCCGTGCCCATTTCTTGAGTGGCTTGTTTATTTTGGTGTTTTGGCTGTTTTGTAATTCTTTGTATACTCTGGAGATTAGTCCTCTATCACCTATGTCGTGTGCGAAGATCTTCTCCATTCTGTGGGCTGCTTTTTTGCTTTGTTGATTGTTTCCTTTGCTGTGCAGAAGCTTCTTAGTTTGATGAGGTCCCATTTGTTTATTTTGGTCTCGATTTCTACTGCTTTTGGTGTCCTTCTTAGGAAGTAGGGACCTACCCCTAGATCTTGCAGAGTATTTCCAACATTTTCTTCCAAAAGTTTGAAGGTTTCTGGATGTAGGTTTTGATCTTTTATCCATTTAGATTTGATCCTAGTATATGGTGAGAGATGTGGGTCTATCTTTTTGTTTCTACAGGCTATCAACCACTTGTCCCAACAGCATTTATTGAAGAGACCTTCCCATTTGCCTGGATTATCGTTTGTCCTTTTATCGAAGATTGTTTGACTGTATCTGTGTGGGTTCCCTTCTGGTGTTTCTATTCTGCTCCATTGATCTTCCTCTCTATCTTTGTGCCAGTACCAGGCTGTTTTGATGACCACTGCTCTGTAGTATGTCCAGAGGTCCGGGACTGTGATTCCCCCTGCTAACTTCCTGTTCTTCAGGATAGTTCTAGCTATTCGTGGTTTTTTGTGTTTCCAGATGAACCTTTGGATCATTGTTTTCAGTTCCGTGAAGAATGTTTTTGGCAATTTGATTGGAATTGCGTTGAATGTATATATTGCTTTTGGCAATATAGACATTTTAATGATATTGATTTTACCTATCCAGGAGCATGGGAAGTTACTCCATCTTTCTAGATCTTGTTCAATTTCTTTTTTAAGTAGTTTGTAGTTTTCCTCAAATAGGTCTCCTACATTTTTGGTTAGGTGAATTCCCAGATACTTCATACTTTTCTCTGTTATTTTGAATGGTATCTTGCTGGTTAGATCTTTTTCCAACTTGGGGCTGTTAGCATACACTATGGCTGTTGATTTTTGTTCATTAATTTTGTATCCTGCCACTCCACCAAACTCTCGTATAAGTTCTAGTAGTCTCTGTATTGAGTCTCTTGGCTCTTCCATATAAAGAATCATGTCATCTGCATATAGTGAAAGCTTGACTTCTTCATTTCCCATTTGGATTCCTTTGATTTCTTTTTCTTGTCTTATGGCCTCAGCGAGTACCTCTAGAACTAAGTTGAATAGCAGTGGAGAAAGTGGACATCCCTGTCTTGTTCCGGATTTCAGTGGGAAGGGTTCTAGTTTTTCTCCATTCAGTATGATGCTGGCGTTGGGTTTTTCATATATGGCTTTGATTATGTTGTTTATTTTTCCATCTATGCCTACCTTGGTTAGGGTCTTTAGCAGGAAGTTGTGCTGGATTTTGTCAAGCTTTTTCTGCATCTATTGATACTATCATGTGATTCTTGTTTTTCAGTTTTTGGATGTGGTGTATCACATTGATGGATTTCCTTATGTTGAACCACCCCTGCATTCCAGGGATGAATCTTACTTGGTCCGATGAATGATCTGTGGGATGATTTTTTGAATTCTATTGGCTAGGATTTTGTTGAGAATCTTAGCATCAATGTTCATCAGAGAGATAGGTCTGTAGTTTTCTTTCTCTGTAGGATCTCTGTCCGGTTTTGGGTTTAAGGTAATGTTGGCTTCATAGAATGAGTTTGGAAGGGTTGCTTCCTTTTCTATTGTTTTGAAGAGTTTGTAGAGGATTGGGGTTAGTTCTGTTCAGAATGTTTTGTAGAATTCTGTGGTGAAGCCGTCTGGGCCTGGGCTTTTCTTTGTTGGGAGGTCTTTAATCACTGATTCAATCTCTGCTTCAGTTATGGGTTTGTTCAGGTCGTTTGTTGCCTCTGGGCTAAGTTTTGGCAGGTGGTGTGAGTCTAAGAACTTTTCCATTTCTTGGTGATCTTCTGCTTTGTTGGAGTATAGTGCTTTGTAGTAATTTCTGATTATGTTCTAAATGGTTGCAGTGTCTGTTGTTATGTTGCCTTTTTCATCTTTGATGCTGTTAATTCTTGCTTTCTCTTGTTTTTTTCTTTGTCAGTCGGGCCAGTGGGGTGTCTATTTTGTTTATCTTTTCAAAAAACCAGCTTTTTGATTCATCGATTTTGTGTATGGTTTTTTTTATTTCTATCTGGTTGATTTCCTCCCTTGTTTTGATTTCTTGTTTCCTATTGTGTGTGGGGCTCATCTGCTGCTGCTTTTCTAATTCCTGGAGGTGTGTGGTTAGTTCCTGTATTTGGCGCCTCTCTTGGGCCTTGACATGAACTCCAATTGCGATGAATTTACCGCGTAGCACTGCTTTGGCAGTGTCCCACAAGTTTTGGAATGTTGTGTCAGGGTTTTCATTGGTTTCCATAAATTTTTTGATCTTGTCTTTAATTTCTTCCCTGACCCATTGTTCATTTAATAGCATAATTGTTCAGCCTCCAAGAGTTTCTGTATTTCCTGGGGCATTTTGAATTGCTGATTTCCAGTTTGATTCCGTGGTGGTCTGAGAGGCTACATGGTATGATTCCTATCTTTTTGAAGTTATTTAGATTTGCTTTGTGTCCTATCATGTGGTCCATCCTGGAGAATGTGCCATGCACTGCTGAAAAAAATGTATAATCTGTGGTCTTAGGATAAAAAGTTCTATAGATGTCTATTAAGTCCAGTTGTTCTAATGTTTGTATGAGCTCTGTTGTTTCTTTGTTGAGTTTGTTTTGTTGATCTGTCTATAGTTGTTAGCGGAGTGTTAAGATCGCCCACTATTATTGTGTGTGTATCTATGTCTCCCCTTAAGTCTGTGAGTAATTGCTTCACGTAGCTAGGTGCATTGGAATTAGGTGCATATATGTTCACGATTGTAATTACTTCCAGATGGATCAGACCCTTCACCAATATATAATGTCCTTCTCTGTCCTTTTTGATGTGTGTCAGCTTGAAGTCCAGGTCATCTGAGATTAGAACAGCTACTCCAGCCTTTTTTTCTCGTCCATTGGCATGAAATGTCTTTTTCCATCCCTTCACTTTAAATTTCTTACAGGCTTTTCTGGTTAGATGTGTCTCTTGTAGGCAACAGATTGTTGGGTGCTGTTTGATGATCCATTCCGTTAATTTATGCCTTTTGATTGGTGAGTTTAGGCCATTTGTGTTTAGAGATAATATTGAGAGAAATTGATTTTGAGCTGCCATGAGTGTGTGTAAGTGTGCAAGTGTATATTTGCGACTATTTGAGTTTCTGATTGGTTGACTTTCCTTCTATGGGTTTCAGTGGGGAGGTCTTCCCATTTGCCATCTTTGATTTTGGTTTTCATTTTTTCTTTCTGGGTTTAGCACCTTCCTGAGGAGATTTTCCAGAGCTGGTTTCGTGTTGATGTATTCTTCGAGTTTCTCTTTACTGTTGAAGTATTTGATTTCATTCTCAAATACAAATGAGAGCTTTGCTGGGTACATTATTCTTGGTTGGCAGTTGTTTTGTTTCAGGATTTGATAGGTTTTACCCCATTCTCTCCTTGCTTGGAGCGTTTCTTCTGATAGGTCAGCTGTGATTCTGATTTTTCTTCCTCTGAAAGTAATCTTATCCTTTTTTCTTACTTGTCTTAGAATAGTTTCCTTGTGTTCACTTGAAGGTAGCTTGAGGACCACATGTCTGGGTGACGATATGTTTGGATCGTATCTACTGGGGGTTCTTTGTCCTTCCTGGATTTGTGCTGGATTTATATTTCCAGTGTTCTGGAAGTTCTCCTGTATTATCTCATTGAGCACCCGTTGCAAGCCTGTCTCCTTTTCTACTCCCTCTGGAAGGCCTATTATTCTAATATTTGATTTTTTGAGGTTGTCTTTCATTTCCTGTATGGACCTATTGGCTTTCTCTAGATTTGTCTCCAACTGTTTGATGAGCTGCTGCCTTTCATTCTGATTGTCTTCCAATTCTGATATTCTGTCCTCTGCTGTGTTCATTCTGTTGGTTAGGCTTTCAATTTTGTGCTCTATATTGAGGATTCCCTTTTTGACTTGATTTATTTCTGCAATGACATGGCTTTCGAATACCTTGGACTCTTCCCAGCGCTTCTCACTGTCTCTGATGAATTTCATCACTAGTTTCTTAAATTCCTTATTTGGTATTTCCTCTATGTCTTCATCTTGCATCTCAGATATTGGGATTAGTTTTTGGTTGTATTGGGAGGGAGTGCTTGATCTTTCCTCTGGGTCATTGCTTTCTCTGATACTTCTCCTCATTGTGTTTTTGCTTCTTGTTGTTTTGGGATTTTAGCATTGATTCAGCTGAGCCGGCTCTGGTTTGGGGTCTCTGGCTGAGCCCAGCAGGGCGTACTGCCTGAGTCACCAGCTACTTTCAGGGTCTGTAGATCACAGCCCCGAGCTGGGTCAGGAGGCTTTTTTGGGCCAGCCCTAGTGCCAGGCCCCTTCCCCTGTGGCTCCCTCTCAAAGGCGGTGCCCCACTGCCCAGCGCGCCTCGGCTCTGGGTCACAGGGCTAGCACAGCGGAGGTCTCTGCCTCAGTGCTGAGCCAAGATTCTCCTTCAGGGCTTAAGGTTAGCACAGCAGAGGCCCCTGCTGGCTGAAGCCTGAAATCCCCAACTCCGGGCTGGGCTGGGCTAGAAATCTCCGCTGGTCCCAGTGCCGAACTCCGCTCTCCGGGATTCCTACTCAGAGGCGCTGCTCCACTGACACTGCAGGCAGGTCTTTCCGAGCGGGCTCCTGTTGGGAGAACCTGTCTGGCCAATTCCACCGAGGCCGGTTGGTCAGGCCTTTCCAGCTGCGCCCAGAAGGGGACTCCGCCCCAGAGAAGCCACTTCCTCAGCTGCACTCTCTCAAGGGTAGAAGCGAGTTCCCGAGAGGCACAGAGCTGTGAGGGGCACTCATGCGTGCCCGCACTAGTCTGCTGCTCTGTCCAGGACGTGAGGTCCCTGCCGAGCGTTGCCCAGCCTCTGGAGCTCAGGCCAAGCCCAGCAACAGGATCCACTGGACTGCCCAGCAGCCAGTCCACAGCTCGGAGCCGATATGGGGATCTCTGAGCCCCAGTCCCAGAGCGCCGCTCCTGTTCCCTCTGCACTCTCCCAAAAACGCTGATAGCTGAGAAGCACACCTCTGGGAAATCTCCCCTGCTTGTCCTCCACTTCTGCAGGGGATGATGCCCGCAATGGTCAGTCCAGTAGCCTCCTCTCGGGGCTCCTGCCCTCCAGAGGACTGGTGCCCCTGTCGGTGTGGGCGCCTGTCCTTCTAGCCACCTCTGTCCTTGGGATCGTTGAGTCTCTGCCGCCTTCCCCCTGCCTGGGATCGTGACTCACCAGGTTTTGTGCAGCGTGCTGTATTTTCTTTCCCACTTTTTGCAGCTGTTCCTTCACGCCATGTAGATCTTCTTGCTTTAGTGAGCTCCAGTGACCTTCTTGCTCTTCTCCCTACAGTTTTCTGTTTCCTAGCCTGTTTCTCTGCTGGATCGGTTCCCCTCTTTCCCTACTCCAACCTACACCAGCTCTCTGCGGTCGGCCATCTTCCCATTGTCTATTTCACTTACTTTAGAACTCAAGTAATTTCTGGGCATAGCCTTGCCTTTCCTTTATTGCCTAATCTATTGATCCTTTAGTTCTGATGTCTCAGATTCTGGAAAAATGGTTTCAACTCATCCAGGTTTATGGACTATTTGCACTAATTTGTAGATTGGCAGTGAAAATCCTATAGCTAAAGCTTTATTTGTACTTTATCAGAAAACACAATTAACACATCAAAATCTTTTTCTTTATCATTGTTTTTTCCATATTAATTTTTTTATTTTAGAAATAGATTCTTATGCGAGATGCTTTTATATCAGTAATATTTAATGAAGGTAAATCAAGTTATAGGAATTGGAGAGTTATAGGAATTGGAGAGTTGTCCAGAACAAACACAGCGACATATACGTCTGACTTTCTGTGTCTGTCTTGAAAAAGAAATGTTTTCAAAAAGGTTTAGATGCTCAGAGTCCTGCAACCCACAGTGGCAGTGAGCTGAAACTGAGCTTCAAGCCCCTGAACTCAGCCCATCTGGACGAGCTGCTGGGGGATTTGGAGAGTTGTTGAGGGAAGGGGAGATTTATGTGCATCTGTGTCTGTGTTGCTGTCTGTATGCCTTTCAAATCAAATTTTCAAAATTCAGAAATTTCTTTAAAGTCCATTCTTTACACAGAGTAAAAAATAAATACAGAAGATGGCTAATCTAGCTTTAAGTGAATTCTTGGATAAAGAGTGAAGAAGAAATCAGAAGGAATATTTGAAAATATAATGTTCAAGAATTTCCAAACACTTGTTTGTCGTCTGGGAAGGCAGTCGAGGGTGGCCCAGAGCCTGGCGACCCTGCATCTGCATGGGAGACCCAGAAGAGGCTCCTGGCTCCTGGCTTCAGATTGGTTTAGCTCCAGCCATTGCAGCCACTTGGGGAGTGAATCGGTGCATGGAAAATCTTCCTCTCTGTCTCTCCTCCTCTCTGTATATCTGACTCTCCAATAAAATAAAATAAATCACATATCTCAGAGCATGCCCCACATCCGGGACTCGGGGTGGGCGGGAAACCGGGTGGGGCTTCCCCCTCAATATCCCCCTTTACCTCAGATACAAGATGGAAACAATGTGGACATAATAGTATTACCCACCTCCCTATCCCCCTGAACCTTTTTTTTTCTTTTCTTTTTCTTTCTATAACTGTAATTAACTATGTAAAGATTGTCAACAACACAATAAAATAGATTATAAAAAAAAATATTTGTTTAGCATCATACAATAATGAACTGTTTTCACAAACATAAACTGAGATGGTAAAGAAAGCTTGTTCAGAGAAAAAAAATTATCTTAGGCAAACCAAAATTCTGGAAGAAATGAATAGCAGTTTTAAGAACATATGAAAAGGGCCCGGCCCCGTGGCCTAGTAGGTAAAGTCCTCGCCTTGAACATCCCGGGATCCTATATGGACACCGGTTCTAATCCCTGCAACTCCACTTCCCATCCAGCTCCCTGCTTCTGGACTGGGAAGGCAGCTGAGGACGGCCCAAAGCTTTGGTATCCTTCACCCACGTGGGAGACCCGGAGGAGGTTGTAGGTTCCTGGCTTTGGACTGGTGCAGCACCGGCCGTTGTGGTTCACTTGGGGAGTGAATCATCGGACAGAAGATCTTCCTCTCTGTCTCTCCTCCTCTCTGTATATCTGACTTTGTAATAAAAATAAATAAATCTTTAAAAAAAGAATATATGAAAGACTATAAATGAACTGACTTCAATAACATCATTTACATCATTTTACTTAAAAAGACACATCATTTTGAGCTTCATTCACAGGTATTGGAAGTCCAGACTGCTCTTAGTGTAAGATAAAAAGCTCTTACTGCATAATGCATGGTTCTGGGATCCAAACAGTTTTGCAGCATTCCAAAAGTAGGGCCATTCTCCAACCCTTGCAGGTATCTGGTATAGCAGATCTAAAATAGAGTGTCATTTCTTGCTCTGTGTTAACATCATACTCAGTTTCTCTCATTTTATAATTGCTTATTATTTTGCATTCAGCTGTTATTTATCATCTTTCCTTTTCCCCACTTTTGTGTTAGTCCAGATAGCAAGCAGTGACTGGACTTTATGAAGTACCTGCTCCTCTTCTGATTCTTATTAATATTGAAGAAGGTAGATAGCTGATTGACTTTGTGGAGCATCAGGAATTAAATACAGTTTAATTTGCCTCACATTTACTATATCACATCAAACAGAAATAACTGTTTTTACCTTTGGAATTCTGATAATTGATACTTAAATATATTATTGCAGTTTCTTGCTTAGGAATCATTCATGCTCCCTGCACCCACTGCTGGAGCCCTGGTCCCAATACTACTGATGCATACAAGGAAAAAATGAGAAAACTTGATGGGTAAAAAGAAAAAAATGTACTGTTATAGCATGTTCTACACTTCTCTCGTGGAGATGATACCATAATTATGCCAGCATCATTTTCTCTCTGTGCTTTGCCTGATCTCAGATGTGCAAATTAATCTATGCAGTGGGGACTTCCTTAGGCTATCCTCATGATGAATGTGAGCCCACAGTCTTGAAAGCATGTAAAAATTGACAAAAATCTGAAATTCAAATATTTAAACCACCTCTTGTAAGTTTGTAACCATTACCTGCTGGCCTCTCTGGTTGTAGTTAGGGTATCATAGGCTTGAACTTTCTTTCATGTGAGGGATGCTGAATCTGCAGACTCTGTCGAGGCAGCATCTTCTACGCTGGTTCTTTTATAACATTCTGAACTTTTCCATCTACCACCAGGTACATAAAACCCAGACCAAAGTAGACTGTCCATTGTTGCTGGAGCCATTGCAGCTTC
This sequence comes from Ochotona princeps, assembly GCF_030435755.1. Classification (NCBI taxonomy): domain Eukaryota; kingdom Metazoa; phylum Chordata; class Mammalia; order Lagomorpha; family Ochotonidae; genus Ochotona; species Ochotona princeps. The sequence goes on along the minus strand of NC_080843.1, from coordinate 15,233,646 downwards.
CAGGGCTATTGGCATCAATGCAGTCTACCTGCGTGTACTGAGTTTGCTCCCTAGGGAACCTGCTCCTTGGCTACCTATGGATTCTCTCTTGTTGACAGGCGAAATACTTCACATTGGTAATTTTGTGTTTTGCTGCAAGAAAAATACACCTAGATTAGCCCAGCCTCAGTATTAATTCAGGTACTGAGTATTTACCCCAACAAGGGTTCAGGTGGTTACCTCAAGTTAGTGCACAAAAAGACCCCATGTCAAGTTTCCAGCCTTCTTTAGACACCAGAACAGCTTCCTCTAATGGCATAGGCATGTCATGTTTTAGTGCCAGAATGATTTCCACTGGACCACAACGCCTATGATCACCCATCTACTAGACTGCATCTTCCATTGCCGCTCTGACCATACACAGAAATTGTGGCCACGGCTCTAAAGTCCATAAATAAAGATACAAATGCAGGGGCAAACTACATGATGTTTTACATCTCAGATTTCTTATTTTTAATTCTTCAGTTTAGAGGTCTTCTAAAACAAGACCTTTCTAAATTATCTAGCTCTATACTTTAGAATACGTAAATGTATGAATGCAATATGATTAAATATAAAAAAGATAGAAAAAGAATGTGTATAAACTAAAGAGAACTATTTTGGTTATATTATCAGACAAATTAGATTTTATAATAATAAAGGGCAATATTTTGTAAGATAGAAGGGCAGTCCTCCAAATTATGTGGAAGGTCTATATTTAGATGTAAAACATGTCAACCTTCATTCCTTCATATAGAATGGTCTTAATAAAGCTACTGCTTGCTTACTGCAAAAGAATATAAGGAATTGGTACTAACATCTGCTAGAAGTTTAATGATTATTGGTAGTAACCTTGACCCTGAATCTGTGATTGCTTAATACCATTTAATACCTCCCAACAACATTTGACACTGAAGGTTGTGTTTATATAAATAAAGTGTTTGAGAATACTGCATTAACTGTAAACATAATACCTAATTATTATCTCACACGAACAAAATTATGTCTGAATCCTCATCTACCATATGTTAGGGGGTTAACATGCCATCAATATTGTAGTGATGAGTACAGACTTAAATTTTCAGTGCCATAAAGATTTGATTTGCAATATAGTACATCATGAAAATTGCTAAGTTTTGATTCTTTTCTCATAGTGCATTCTGATTTCTTACTGCCTATGTCTCAACATTTTAAGATCCAGAATGTACATTTCTTAAATTGCTTTAAGTAATTTTTTTTTATGATTTGCCAATCACATTTGTGGTTTGGTTTTCATCTTATACATCATATAATTCCTCAAAAGAATTGATTCTCCCTTGTAAGATTTTTTAATGATCATCTCTGGCTTCTAAAAATAATTCATAAAAGTGCTCCATGTATTTTTGGAATATACAGACCATATTGTTTGGAGTCATTATATATTGGTTTTGACACTTATGACATAAAATCTGTTAGAAAAGCATATCATCGGCCTTCAAATTTGTGAATTCCACGACTCTTGAGGGTTGAAAATTTAAAAAAAAAACTTAATTTTTATTGGAAAGTCATATATACAGAAAGGAGGAGAGACAAAGAGGAAGATCTTTCATCCACTGATTCACTTGCCAAGTGTCTGCAACTGGCTGAAGCTGAACTGATCTGAAACCAGGAGCCAGGAGCTTCTTCTGGCCCTCTCACATGGGAGCAGGGTCCAAAGACCCTGGGCCATCCTCTGCTGCCTATGAAGGCCACAAGCAGGGAACTGGATAGAAATCAGGGCAGCTGGCACCTGAACTCTCACCCATATGGAATGCTGGGGTGTGCAAGGTGAGGACTTGTGCCACTAGGTTACTGCGCCAAATCCTGAAGATATTTTTTGATCTCACAAAAAAGTATTTTTTGATATGAGTGTAGGAATAAATTAGCACCTAAATCTATAAAAGGCATAATCTAAAAATTAAGCAGTTATTTACTTAGTAGTTGAACTATAATATACCAAGTCACTGCATTCTAGGAATATAAATATGCAATTCTTCTGTAATGGTATTTATGTTGCTATTTACCTACTTAGTCAAGTGTAAAATGTGACTATAGAGCTTTCTCTTTGTATATAAAGATTTCATAAGCTTGGATACAGCATTTGGAAAAATTTTGCATCTGTGTTATGTAGAGAAATTTTGTTTATCTTCCTCGAGCAATACAGCAGTGTAACAACTATTACCATGGCATTTACAATGCTTTGGGTGGTATCAATAATCTATGGATAATATAGTCTATAAGAGCATATGAAAGTGTTACATAGCACTTGAATGCCATTCTGTATAAAGAATTTGAAGCTCTGTAGGAATGCTGCAACCATCCCTTTGAGAATGCCGAGGGATGGCTGCTTAGGACATAAGAATCCTTATTCTTACACGTAATACAAATGTATGGCAACAGCATATGTTCTGAGTCATTTTAGAAAGAAATCTGTGACTATAATAGGTAGCTTTTCCAGTCAGCAATGAAAATGAGCACAAGGTAGCTGCCACATGGACATCACATTGAGTAGAGGGCAACAGATTACAGAAGTCATACTTAACCAAGCCTCTCCATACATTACAATGTATTCTGACCTGTAACACAGGCTTTCATTTTTTTATTTTAAAGGCACTGACTTCATCACCCCACCATTAGCCAAATTTTAAATGTCCAGTCTTTAGCATCAGATTTTACTTTTTGTGGGACACAACAGGGTAGGGCTGAGTATCATGGATAAGCAAAGCCTTGGATAAATGAGCTGATGAATATAAAATACAGTATATTCAGAAAGTGCTGATTTTTGACACAAAAAGTAAGAAAGCATGTAAGAGAAACATCCACTCAATTTAGGTACTAAATTCTAGGTCAGGAAGTCTTAAAGGTGGGAAAAAAAAATCAATGGACGTTGTATATATTTCCCAGCAGCTAGTTTCATTGCAGAGTTCTTTGGCAGCCAGTTCCTATCCAGAATTTGTCGTTATACTCAAATTTCCTGACATTTTCCCCATGTACTCCAAATAAAATCCAGAGAACATGTGATCCTGCTCTCATTTTTAAAGGTAGCTCCTAAAATCCAGGCCAACTATAGTTCTTCCGTATCTTTTGTCAGGAATTAGGTGACCAGTATAGCCTTTGCCAAATCATTTGTGATTTTTTTCCTGAAAAGCTAATAATCACTAAGGCAGTACCTCTCCCAAGAGTGGTCCCACAGCCCCACATCCCCCGAGTACGTGTAATAAAGTGAAGTTGTTCGGCTCCCATTAAGACCTGTTGTACCAGGAACTTGAGGGAGCCCCAGCCGTACATGATTCAAGAAACTGTCCATTAATGTGACATACATTATGGGTTGAGAGCTAAGTTTAAGGGATGAGGTCTTGAACAACCCAAGGAAAGTGCTTTTATTGCAAGGATGTGATAATAAAAGGACCCCAACTGCTACAACTCAGTGAGTACAAATAGACTGAATGTGTCTCTTATCTCCCAAATTGTATGTGGAAACCTAATATCCATTAGGGTGGTATTTGGAGGTGAGGGCTATAGAGGTACAGCTGGTCGCTTAGGGAGAAGCTTTTATGAAGGTCATTAGTACTCTGAGCAGGACATGTCAGGGAGCACCTGACCCTTCCTGTGAGGATGCAGCAAGAACTTGGATCCATAGCTTTGCTATGCTAAAGCAAGAGAGTTGTCATTTCATATGGAATGGGCAAGAAATACCTCCCAAAGTGTTATCATTAAAGACGCTTGAGGTACAGATGCAGGCAAGGGAATAGCTATGACATGATAGCTTACTTCTAGCTGTATAAGCAGAAGCAAACGTAAGTGAAATAATTTGCCAGCAATGCAGGTGGGACAAGAATAGGAGCATATTTGGAATGAGAACTCTCTAGCATGTCACTATTTTCAATAATGTTCTACTCTCTTCTGATAAATGTTGCAACATTCAAGAAACAGTCTCCTGTTTTAAGAATAAGTATATGGATTCTCTCCATGCCTCCCCCCAAAACCCTGAGAAGATCCATTGTGTTCGCTGGAGCTCTGAGTTCCTCTACAAAATTCTTTCAAACAGCAAAATGAAAATCAATTTTACACCTTACTAGGACTACTTAGCACATGATTGGCCTTCAAGGAGGAGAGGACATCCAAAGCTGAAACCAATGTCTTGGTTCTTATACTGGGCCTTATATCTTCACCCCATTTGGATACGTTGTGAGCCAGAAATAGGAACACTTCAGATTAGAAAATTGATGTAGTTTTTGGATAAAAAAAAAATGGCCTCTGGGGCCACCAACCACTTTAATGCTTCCATTAGGCTCTTCTTCTGGCCTCAAGACCTCCTAGAACTGAAGGGAACCTCAGTACATTGTGCTATGGCCAGTGTCCATCTAATTGGGTGACCTGTTCACTTCCCTTATTGTGAAATATTTTGCTATAATTTTTGTTTTCTATCATACCGAGAGACAGTCACCAGAATCACCTGGCAATGCACCTAATGAATCAATGGTGGACACAATGCTAGTGAATTTTCTCCCAATGGTAGTTGAACCACCATAAAGAGGAATGATACTGACATGAATTTGATAAAATCCACCGTTCTTTTCTCTTCGGCAATACTCCAAGGGAGAGGGAGATATTTTCTTTGAACTCAAAGCTCAGGTTTCTCTGACAAATGATCAAATAGTTATGCTGGTGGTTACCTTGAATAATAGACTTGTTTCTTAGTTAACTGATGTTCCCTACAATTGCTAAATATGAATTGCACATTTTCAATATGTTTTCTTTTGTATCAAACATATATGACAAACTCCCCATCCTCCTGGAACTTACAAATCAGTTTTTTAATGGAAAACTTTGGAAGACAGATTTTTATTTCAGACAATAATTTTCAGTGAATAGAAGGACAATTCAGATACGGGGGAAAAGGAATGTCTTGTAACAGAAAGGTTTTATGTCTGCTATCTAAGGAACACTTACCTCTGAGAATCTGTCATAAAACGAGGCCTTATCTTGCTTGACAACAATCATTATTTAGCGAGTAATTCTCTTTGAAAAAAATCAAAACTTGCGCCTTTGCCTCTGAAATGACTGTAATCTGGCAGAGCCATTATGTAAACTAACATTTAGAAAGAAGAGGGTGTTATAACTCCTCCCATGCAAAAGTCAATAATCTGTGACATTCTAAAATCATAGCAAAAATGTTGTGTGGTTATCTCAATGGCAATTATACAGAGTTCTCTTATGGTCTTGAGAATTGGAAGAATTTCACTCCTGAGCAGTCCAGGTCACTTGAATCCCAGTCTCTGCGCTCCTGCCTCCATTTGACAGATCTAAGTATAAAGTAGAAGTTAAAACGAGAAAATGCAAGTCATTTATGAATTAAAAAGATACTCTTTTAACATAGAACTTTCTAATTCATCGTTGGAGCTTTCAATGACAGACATACAAATTTTACTTCCATTGTATAAAGCATTTCACTGATATTTCTGATTGCAGTCTGCTGTTTAGCCTCCTCTTTAGAAAAGCCTAGAGTATGTTCTCTATTGCTAAGATCAAGGATAAAAAAAATCATCTTTGATTAGAGGAGTGTAGCTTCAGCTGAAAGCTCTGTTTTGTCAGCTGCTCTGTATCATGGCAGCACCTTCATACGATGTGAAAATGAGGGGCCACTGAAGCATAAATCATTCCTCTACTACCTTACTTTTGGTTTTAGAGCTTATTTCATATTTCTGTTTTACTTCTTTCAGTTTTGATAGTTTATTACTTTGATGTCAAAAAGAACATGAGACTCCATATCTTCATATTGCCATGGAAAACCAAGGTCAATTAATTCAGTCATGTTTAGAAACATCGCTGAAGCATCCATTTAAGAACCTTTTTCTGTTGAAATGCCTATTTCATCCTTGGGAACACTACCCCTGAGATCTGATAATTTATCTGGGTTTACATCTGTAAGACCCTGTTAACTCTTTCCAGTGTCAAGTGTGGTATACCAAGATGTTGTTGCTGTCTGTTGTTGAATAACATACTGAAAAGAGTGTCCCTTAGAACTTTATTCGTCACTGCACATCAAAATGCTTTACAGAGAGAGCCAAACTGGAAGATTCTTATTGCTGTGCCTTCATTCTTTCATAGCTGTCCCAAGTTTGCAGAAGGATAACCCTCCAAAAATGATTTCCTCTGAATTCCTCCAACCTGGGAAATAATTTATACTTCAAAAGGGAATCAACATTGCATATGGAAAGAATAATTGCTAGTCGGCTGCTCTGGAGGAGAACCTTGATTGTCCACATGGGTCCAGGGGCACAGCAAAGGGCCCTATAAAGGAAAAGAGGGAGGAAGACTGTCCAGTTACTGCTGGCTTCGACGGTGGATGAAAGGGACTTACAAACCAGGGAGCAAGGGAAGTGATCGATAGCTTACAGATGCAAGGAACTTGCTGTTCTTGGAACTATCAGAAGCATCACCATGTGCCTACACCTGTATCCCCACCTCATGCCACATCTGAGTCCTGCTTCAGACTTCTGGTGCCTGAAACTGACAAGTAAGAAACTCATTCTTTTAAGCTTTATTTTTGATCCCTAAAAGATGGATTTAGCTGACTAATAAAATATCATTTTACCAGAAACGGCTATATCCCGGTGCAAACAGAAGGTGGGAGGCCACAGATTAAGTGAGAAAATGCTTGTGAGAGAACTATGTGCCTTGAATCATATTGGTGTTTATCTCCAGCAAGAGTCTTTTCCATTAGTGTTTGGAAGAGTTTTTCCATCTCTGTACAGCCCCACCAAGTCTATTTCCATTAAAAAAGTGTTTTCAACACTCTTAACTAATTTGCAAGGATAAAATTGCTGCAACAATTCAATGGAATAATTAAAGCTCTCTTAATCAGCATTTGCTTTTTTACGAAGGAACCAAGGAGAAAGTAAAATAATTTGTATATCTTCTGTTTTGTAAATTTGGAGCGTTCTCAATCTGACATGCAAGAAGGACTGTGAATCAGTCATGACAAGGATGTGTGACTCACTTAAGTATCACTCTCACACGGCAAACCAAATGGGGACGGTCTGGGGAAGCAGACTGCTAGAGAGAATGGGTATTGGAAACTACACCTGAAGTCTTCAGTCTTTTTTCTTCTGCTGTTATGCTAGAGCCCACATGTGGTTTTGCAGTCAGTGACAGTGAGTAGCTTTTGTTCATGGAGAGAGGTGGCACTGCCCCTGAGCTCCCTTGTTTCTTAAGGTGCACTTTTTGTTATGGACCCTGGTCTGCCAGGACAACACTGCACTTAAGTTACCCATCCTTGATTGTGTCTTTGGTGAAAGTTTGGCTGTGGAAATCCAGTAATTGGTTTGAGCTCCTTTGCTCTGATAAGAACCCAAATACAGGTGTAGGATTCTTTATGCAAAGTGTTGTGCACCAGCAAGCAGTGTTTGTTTTGGATTTTTTTTTTTGAATTTTGGAATATTTGCTCATACATAATGGCGTGTCTTCGGAGGATGAGACCTAACTTTAAACACTAACTTTGCATAGCCTGGAGGTACTTAGGTACTTTCATATAGTGTTTCTGTGCCTGAGTGTTGACAGCGCCCCTCACTGGAGGCCAGGTGTGGGATTGTCTAGTTGCCGCAGTATGCTGACACTCAGGAAGCTTCTTATTTTGATGCATTTTAGATTTCAAATATTCAAATTAGGGGTTCTTAACCACTAAAGTTAAGCACAAAGGAAATGGATTTGAAAGGAATTTTCTATGTGCGAAAGATTGTATCATCATGATACTACAAAGAACAACACATTATGAAGATGATAGCTGATGGTTAGCCTGACAGAAAATAGCTGAAGTATAAGGGTACTGTTAAGGCTATTCACACACACGAGTGAGGTTTAGAGATGTCATCTGCCTTGTACTAGGTTGTCCACCTGGCATTTGAAGGAGCCATCGGAACCAGAGCCTGTGGTCTGTGCTTTAACACAGTGGAGCTGATTGGTTGTTCCCGTCATGGGTTCAGATGAGCTCATCCTCAAATACTGTCAGATGTATATTTGGCAGAAAGCACAACTTCAATTGCACAATCTTTCTTTGAGTAAGCAAAAATTAGTGAGGCTCCTTAGCACTTTTTTGTTAAACCTGGTTTCAGTGAAAATCCTAGTAAATTGGTTTGTCCATTCCCCCTGCAAAACCACATCCCAAACACTATTTCAGCGATCATTCTCATAAAATTTCCTTATAAGAGCCTGGAGCCATGGCCTAGTGGCTAGTGTCCTTGCCTTGAATGCACCAGGATCTCATATGGGTGCCAGTTCTAATAACGGCAGCCCCGCTTCCCATCCAGCTCCCTTCTTATGGCCTGGGAAAGCAGTGGAGCACAGTCCAAAGCCTTGGGTTCCTGCACCTGCATGGGAGACCTGGAGGAAGTTCCTGGCTCCTGGCTTCGGGTCGGCGCAGCACCAACCATTGCATTCACTTGGGGGGTGAATCACCGGAAGGAAGATCTTCCTCTCTGACTCTCCTCCTCTCTCTGTATCTGACTTTGCAGTAAAAATAAGTAAAACTTTTTCAAAAATCCTTTTAAAGCCATCTAAGAGACCTGTTGACTTTCCTAATGCATATAAGAGCCAAATTGGGCCAGGCTCAACCTAGCTGCCCAGGACACGCTCGTGCCCTCACACAGCTGGCAAAGCCCAGGCGTCTGCTTTCAGCACGATCTGTATTAGCAGGGAGCTGGATTGGAAGCAGTCAGAATTTGAACCCAAGAACTCCAGTATAGGATGTGGGAATTCAAGTAGCATCCTGACTACTGTACCAAATGCTTCCTCCACCCTCTTGCTGTGTGATTTTTCATTGTTCTTCATCACTTTGCAAGTGTTGATGCCTCATCCTGTTGGCTTTTGCAAGAATTCTGGCAAGTTGGTGTAGCCATGATTCTCCTTTGCAGTTTTTATCATTTTTATCCTATTAGGTATAATGTATTGATTTTAAGAGTTATTACTGTGACGATGAATGAAACAGTATTTGTCCTTTTGCAGAAATCACAGTGCTGTAAGATAAAAGTTTGGCCTTTGCTGAATTTCCTCATGAAGATGTAGCAAAATCATAGATACTGGAGTTAGGTTTATTGGAGATGATCCTCTATCTGCCATTTTTTCCTCATGGAGTAAACATTTGACAGGAATGTTTGCCTAGTTTAGTGCCTCATGCTATATACACACATGATATCTGGAATTAGGTCTATTCTCATTTTTCTTGTATAGTGTGTACAAACATCATTCATATATTATCCCTGCTCCTTTCAATAAAGCACAGGGAAACTTTGCTTCTGTTTCCAATGAGCTCAGCTAGAAGCCAGCTCACAGCACTCCTCCCCATCTCTTGATAAGCTCAGGAACACTTAAACTCCTGCTAATAAGATGCAGCTCCTTAAGTTCCACGAAGAAAGTGACATGAGCATTGAAATTATAATTCTGAACAGCATAATCGGCTTTTTACTGTCTTGCCAGCATTAGTTTAAACAGCAGTTAAGCAGCAGCATTGTATGAACTGCAGGCTATTTGAGTGTTGGGCGCAGATGAGTGGGGTTCTTGACCTTTAGCTAGTAGGAACTTCTTTTGTTTTCCCCAAGCTAATCTGTGTGGTGAAGCAGCCCTGCCCTTGCGTTGTGGCAAACTGGTTATCTTGCTGTGGGATCCGAAGGGTGCTGAGAGGTGAGCATCCTCTTCACTGAGCTCCCTGGCTGCGGATGGGAAGAGGGGAAGCAACTATAGCAAAGTCACTAATTATAAATGATGCCTTAAAATGTTTCTTTTTTAACGACTGAGTGACTGTGCTATTTATTTCATGCATTTGATGTTGATTAAATACAGAGATGCTCATGAAGTGAAACTTGATAGAAATAATTAGAGAAGATGTTTAATTACAGTAAATTAAGAGAAAACACTGTGAAGCAGAAACAGCAGATGCTCGAAGAAAATGCTAATGCAAAAGTGATTGGAAAGTAGAGGGAAATGTGGCAGTGGGTCTGGTTCACACACACAGAAGAAAGTCTTCTAGGACTTTCACTTTTTTTTAATAATGTCTTTCAGATTTTTCAGGACTATTTCATGTATGTTTATTTTTAATATTTTTCTCTATTTCCTCTCTGTTTACTTACTTCAGAAGATATTTTCCAGTGTAAGAAGGTATTCTATGCTCCCTGATTCATGTATCAGTAGTACTGCTTGCTAATACTCAAATGCTATAAGTTGTCATTTGTGGGAAAATTAGCATATTCAGCAAAATCCATAATTCGGTGCCAAATGTCAGTAAGTAGCTAACACTGGGTTGCAGAACATATTCTCATATTTCGTATACAAAGTTAAGTTGTTTAGGCTCACTGAAAAATATTTAATGGGATATATTTGCACATTTCTTAACATTGTAATTCTGAATTGTTTCCAACACATTTTCTCCATATTCTTGAGAGACAATTTACAGGAAATGTATGACAATTAGAACTTATTGCTGAACCTAAGGAAGTGTCAGTTTTTTAAAAAGACTTATTTATTTTTATTGGAAAGTCTGATATACAGAGAGGAGGGGAGACAGAAAGAAAAGATCTTCTGTCTATAAAGATTCGCTCCATGAGAAGCCGCAAAGACTGGAGCTAAACCTATCTGAAACCAAGAGTCAAGAGTTTCCTCCAGGTCTCCCAAGTGGGTGCAGGGTCCCAAGGCTCTGGGCTGTGCTCCACTGCTTTCCCAGGCCACAAACAGGGAGCTGGATGGGAAGCGGGGTGGCCAGGACATGAACAGGCATCCATATGAGATCCCCGCACTTGCAAGGCGAAAACTTTAGCACCAGGCTCACAAATGTCGATTTTAAAATGAAGATTAAAACCACAAACGAGAGTTTACACCTGACTTTCACATTTCTTAGAAAAGTTGCATTTAGCAAACCTGAAAGGTTTTTTTCCTCTGGTATTCAATACATGAAAATAATCATCATGTTTGGTACACCAGTATAATCTTACAGTTTCAAACAACTTGATTTCAACCCTCTTATGGTAATAATGTAAACTTTGTCATATTTAAGGGTCAACCTTTTGCTTATAGTTTTTTTGTTAGCAACCATAGGCGAACTTTCTTAAAACACTTCAGGGGCCTCCTATCAATAAGACAACTTTTAACTAGCAGTTTAGGGAAATTTGCCTTTATAATTTTCTATATTTTACTTCACTTGCAATTTGTAGAAGACAGAGCTTCTGTGGTCAGAGGTTTCACTTATTTGGTCACAATGATAGAATACATAAATTACAAAGTATCACAATTTAATATAAAAAATGAAATGCCATTGATATTTTTTCACACACAAGCCTTAGATATTTTAGTCTATGTAGTTATGATTCTAGGTGGTGGTAGAAATTGGATTGGAAGGATGAGTTTGTAGCAAAGCAGTTGTTTTTTTTACTTAACAAAACCTTGCTTTGTTATAGCAAACATGCAGTACAAAAAAGGTCCACACTTTGTGGAAAAAGCAGCAGCAAACATGACAAAAACTTTTGTGAACAATTGAAACCAATGCATAAATGAAATGTTATAATAACCTGGAACTATTTTTTAAAGGCAATCTAAGCCTTCCATGAAAACTTCTGCATTACTAAAGAGAAGATGCTTTGCATAATATACTGTGCTATCATACTACTAATAGTCATGTTATTGCTGAGTCCAAATCCTCTTAATTCTCTTTTCTGCATAGAACTCAAGAATTTTTAAAGTTATTAATTTTTTTATTGGAAATGCAGATCAGATTTACAGAGACAAGGAGAGACAGAATGAGCTTTCATCTGCTGGTTCACTCCCCAAGTGCTGCAATGGCCAGAGCTGAGCTGATCCGAAGCCAGGAGTCAGACCCTCTCCGGTTCTTGCCGACCCTGGACTGCTTTTCATTCATCTCCTACTTGGTCGTCGTTGGCTGGGTGAATGGATGATAACTTTACCCCAAGATAATGCCAGACATTCTCTTTTGTTAATGATTTATTTTTTTTTTTTCTTTTTATTGTATTGTTGTTGACAATCTTTACATAGTTAATTACAGTTAAAGGAAAAAGAAGAAAAAAAAAGAAAAAAAAGGTTCGGGGGATAGGAAAGTGGGCAATGCCATTATGTCCATATTGTTTCCATCATGCATCTGAGGTAAAGGGGGACATTGAGGGAGAAGCCCCACCCGGTTTCCCGCCCACCCCAAGTCCCGGATGTGGGGCATGCTCCGAGATATGTGCCCAAGTGGTGCTAATAGTTCTCCAGTTATGAATCGCTGCCAGTTTCGCTCGATGAGGTCGTCCACTGATTGACATGGTCCAACATAAAGTCTCCGTTTGCCCCATAATTTGCTGCCAACATATAGCTGAGATGAATGACTGTCCCGTTCTGTCTTCTGTCTTTTCTTGGTTAGAGTTCTGAGTCCAGCAATTCGATTGGGGAGATCTCCAAAGATACTTTGAGGTATTCCCAGACTAGATTCTTACATGTTCTAGCAAGCACAAGGCCCGGCACAGTCCATCACCTGATCAGCTGGTGGTTGCAACTGCTGGGTTGGTTCTGTTTTCAGTCCCGAGTTGCACTGGAACCAATGGGTGTTGCAGTCCAGTCTGGTTCGCCCCTTACATCAACCAGTGGGAGCTACAGCCTAGCCGGGGCGACCCACAATAACCCCCACCAAGCCCGCCCCCTACCCTGGTTTGCCAGTATGTGTAGCAGAAGACCAGTCTGTCCCCCATCCCATTTGGCTCTGGTACTTGTCAATGGGTCCCTTCGCCGGTCAGCTACTCCCACTGGAGTGTTGGCTGGGATAGAGACAGACCCGACTAAGCAAGGCTATAACACCTGTGCGCTGCATGTGGACTAGATCAGGGCCGCAGCATCAGCTGGCAGAAGCTGGCACTGGGGACTAATTCTGTCAAGTCAAATCACAGGACCACCTAAAGAGTGCATAAACTGGGACAGAGAGACCTGGGAGGGAAAAGTGGGTTCCCCCTTCTTGGGTCACTACTACCGTGGGAGGGCATGAAAACTAGGACGGGGGCTGGGATGGCTAGATAGAGAGGCACTCAACAACATCCGTAAGAGCTGGATGGTTGAGTTGATTAGATAGAACTAAGCTTTAATGATTTATTTTTAATACAAAGTTAGATATACAGAGAGGAAGAGAGAGAGAGATACAGCTTATGGAGCTATATCATAAAGAACAAGAAAATGTGAAATACTCAAATGTGGGAGACCTGGAAGAAGTTCCTGGATCCTGGGTTCGAATTGGTGCAGCACCAGCCGTTGCAGTCACTTGGGGAGTGAATCGTCAGATGGAAGATCTTTCTGTCTCTCCTTCTCTATGTATATCTGACTTTCCAAAAAAAAAAAAAAAAAAAAAAAAACCTCAAAAATGAACTAAAGACACTAGAAGATTTTGAAATTCAAGAAAAAATTTAAAGGCTTGGGAAAAATCCTTTGTGAACACTAATTGTGTGTGAAGAGTGGTGGAATACTTATAGTTTTATTCAGTGTAAAACATCAAGTTGTAACTACATCTTTGGCATGCATATTTTTAGAAATATGAACTGACTCAAAATAATATAAATGTGAGAAACCATTCTTTTTTTAAAAAAATATTTCCCGGCATTTGATCTTATTGTGGAATGATTGGATAATTGATGTGGAACACCCCCCCCCAAAGAAACAAAACAAAACCAAACAAAGAATTATTTTGAAAAAATGTGTGTGAGTGTGTTAAGAAGTGTGTCGTAAAAGTTGTAGACTTCTGTCTTATATGAATAAGAAGGGTGAAAAAATGGACAAACATGCAGCTCTTCAAGGAAATCAAAGTTTCTGCAAAATTAAGATATAATGTCCTTTGCCTGAAACCTTTGAAGATTTGTAAATTGAACACAGGACAATTAGAGACATGGACTTTTGAGTTTGAGCAGTTGTAGCAATGATAACTCAGAATCAAAGAGAATGTGCTGCTAGTGCTTCATGGGTAAAAGTGAAATCTTTCATTTGAAATGTTGAACATCATTGCATTAGATGCTGTTTCTCAGAGATTGTCTCTGACCACAGTGGTTTTAGTGAAAGCTTTGCTATATTTCATCTTACATTCTTAAAATAAAGATCTGCTTATTTGGTGTCTACACATTGAATGGAAAATGCATATGCCCTTGAATGCTTTTTGTTTTCATGTAAAGTAGACATATTTTTAAATTTCTTAAAAAGAAACCTTTGACCGATAACCTGATTTAAAAGCATTTGTGTATACAGTTTTTCTGGGATACTTTATTAGCTCCTGTAGAGATTTCTAAAGGATATCATTTTGGCAGCTAATACTTTTCCAAATTCGAATGTTTTACCTGCAGAAACTCTCACAGCCGAGAAAAAGAGTAGACAAATCAGATATCTAGTCATCTCATCACAGCTTTCATTGTCACCTTGTATGAAATCTAGCTTTCTGGAGATAACGTCTCCTTATTTTAAATGACATGGTGTCAGTATCAGTAACTTCACTTTGCAGATCTTTTCTAATACTCATCTATCTCTGAATGGAAATGATCAGGATTTGATTTCCAATAAATGGCTTGTATTGTCTTGGCTCTGCAGTTTTTAAACTGTTCTTTCTTACTGCTTATACCATGGATTTCTTCCTTTTGCTTTTTTCCTAAGATGTTATTCAAAATAATCTCTTCTGATAATTGAAAGAAACTTTAAGGAGCATATTCATATAATGAAAAAAGTCATCAAATCAAATTTTTGTCCTGTATAAGCTACTGATTTATATTAAGTATGGTCAAATGTTTGAAACCTTGTTACTACCTCCTGCCTATGAGAGAAACCAGGTAGCATCCATAAACCTCGTGAACCTTTAGGGTGCACAGAGTAGTCTCAACACTAAACATTCTATTAGAAAGTTATGGTGTTTACAGATGCCCTGCTCCCTTAATGTCTTCCTAAGTTTCCAATAATATAAAATACTATAAGATTCATTTCATGTACTTGAAAGGGAGAATGAAAGAGACAAACCGGAAGAGATGCAGAAAGATTTCCGGATTCACTTCCCAGATGGGTGTAATGGTTGTTGAGTTTGGCCCAAGTGAGATCAGGATCCAAGAGCTTCTTCTAGTTTCCCCCTGGGGTGACAGGGGTCAAAGCACTTGAGCCATCGTACACAGACCTCCTAGGCATGTGATGAGGGAGCCGGACTAGAAGCTTATCAACGAGGACTTAAATCTGCAATGGTGTTGAAAGTGGCCGTTCGGCCTGCCGTAACACAATGCCAGGTCCTAAGAGAATAAAGCATTCAAATTTTATGTCTTCAACATAATTTGTATATATTTTATCCACTAATAAAGATTTATAGAAATATTTAAGTTGAAAATCTATAGTACTCTTTCAGTTGCTTTCAGTGTAGAATTATTTCCTGTTGATTTTCTCTGAATAAATGCTATTCATAGTTATGATACAACTTAATGCTTAAAAGTACAGCTAAGAAAAATTATTCTAGAAATTATGCTCCCCACTAGCTTTAAGTTATTTGATACTTAATCTGACCCACTCTTCCAAATAATCTAATCTTGCATTTTGTTGTAAGTCACAAACTAGTTCTTATAGGCACTGCAAGACCATATATTCTGATGAAAAGCTGCACATTTCACTCTTTCCTTCTGTTTAAAACACTTTTAAGTCTTGATATTTGTCATATGATCCATTTCCCAAACACTTATTTGTGAATCGACTTTTGAAAGAAAGAAATCTTTCTATGACCACACAAGTAATCCATATGAAACCTTTGATATGAAGAAGTGGATTAAAGAAAAGCCAGTGTGAAAATAACTGAGCAAATTAGTAATAATTGCAACAATGTTTGGGAAAAGTAGGGTTGGCTTGTCTAGCATTTTGTCAATAGAAATGGGGATAAATATTGAGCTAAGGGAAATCAAGATTGGCTCCAGATTTTTAGT
This sequence comes from Ochotona princeps, assembly GCF_030435755.1. NCBI lineage: Eukaryota > Metazoa > Chordata > Mammalia > Lagomorpha > Ochotonidae > Ochotona > Ochotona princeps. The sequence continues at coordinate 15,217,657 of NC_080843.1, read as the reverse complement.
TTCATTTTAAGCTTCTTGGTGGTGAAGTCATTTATTCAAACTAGGAGAGACTGGTATATTGTGGAATTAAGATATATTTTAGTGCATTTTGAATGAGTTGAATTTAGTCATCTTACTATAATGTATGTTTAGAATTAACGAAGAGGTCTGTTTACCGAAATTAAAGAGCAAGCTGAAGATAGGTTTTGAGAAATCTGTGTAAAATAACAAAGAAAGCATCGATAACTGAACATTCCTCAATATCTGGATTGACAGGTAGTCCCAGGCAATTCCAGCACAGAAAACTGAGGTAATAGTGAGAATGAGGGAGAAGATGACTTAGAGATTAAGAAAATAAGAATCAGAAAGTCATTAAAAAAGAAAGAAAAAGAACTTCCATCCACTAATTCACTCCCCAAGTAACTGCAATGGTTGGAGCAGAGTCGATCTGAAGCCAGGATCCAGGAGCTTCTTCCAGGCCTCCAACGTGGCTGCAGGGGTCCCAAGGCTTTGGGCCATCCTCGACTGCTTTCCCAGGCCACAAGCAGGGAGCTGGATGGGAAACAGGGCTGCTGGGATTAGAACCAGCACCCGCCAATGGGATTCTGGTGAGCCCGAGGCGAGGGCTTTAGCTATTAGGCTAAAGTTTATGGTTTCCTGTTTGTGCAACTATACTAGGATAGCTTCAAGATTATTAACAGGAATTACTTTTTAAGGGTTTGTGAAAGAAACTGTGTAGACGCTCACCCAAAATATGTGCTTTCTTTTTAAGCTGTGAGCTTTTAATGTTTAATTCAGACATCAGAAGGCAGAAATTGTTGATTTCCAGTCCAGTTTTGCTTGATTTCAACTCACTATTTGACATTTGGTATGTGCTAGAAAATATTAGGGAAAATAAGTCAATGAGACATGACATGCTATGTAAGTATAAGTCCATGTAGGGCAATGCACTACACTCCATGTTTGTACTTTAAAAAAACTCAGTGTGTTTTCTAGCATTCCAGTAAACTTCAGCGATTAATGATTTCTTAGTGAAGTCTAGCTCCAAAATGGTTTCCTATTGGATTGATTTTGCTTCTTTTTTTTAAGAGTTATTTTTATTGCAAAGTCAGATATACATAGACGAGGAGAGTCAGAGAGGAAGATCTTCCATCCGATGATTTACTCCCCAACTGACTGTAATGGCTGGAGCTGCACCAATCCCGAATCCAGGAGCTAGGAATTTCTTCCAGATCTCCCATGCAGATGCAGAGTCCCAAGGCTTTGGGCCATCCTCAACAGCTTTCCCAGGCCACAAGCAGGAAGCTGGATGGGAAGTGGAGCTGCTGGGATTAGAACCAGTGCCCATATGGAGTCCTGGGTGTGTTCAAGGCGAGGACTTTAGCCACTCGGCTACCACGCCAGGCCTGATTTTGCTTGTTTAGAGTGATGCTCCTAAGGGATAATAGGCAAATTACCAAAGTCAGGCAGTTCCCCGGGTAATCTAAGCATGTCCCTGGACATGATTCTGATATGCAGATCAGCCAGTGGGTAGAGTAGGATGCCATGATGGGTTGACAGAAGATAAAAGCATGAGGAAGTCAGCATAGCCAAGTACTGATATTCAGGAATGTAGTACAGTGCACTAGCAAATAAAGGATCAAACTGGCAGATGATACTTCAGACAAGTGAAAGAAATTTGACAGTAGGAATGTATAGCACAGAGTTAAAAACTCAGGACACTAGAATTTTACAGGCTGCTTTCCAGAGAGTATGTACCAGACATCTGTCTCTTTTTTCATCCCTAAACTTGGGTTAATGCTGCATGTTTGTGAGACTCTGACAGGATTGCATGAGACAATAACAATGGTTTGATGGGAAATTTTAATGCAATTAAATTGTTCACCATGTTATGAAATAGATATAGAAAGATGTAGAGTTCTGAGCTACGAAGACATAAGCAGTGGTGGAACATAGGAGAAGCTAGGGAATTGATTATACAGACCAGTGTCACTGAAGGTGATTTTATTAACCCAAACATTAGAAGGCTCCAGGTTCCAGCCTTTCATCTATTTGCAAAGCAGTAAGTTGGTTCCTAATGTTTAATGATATCAAGTTTTGGTGAGCATGCTTGTCTTAAACTAATGTTACAAAGGCATACGAGTAACAGTGTGTTTGCATTCTTGATCTCAAACTATAAGGAGCTGTCCCTTACATTTTTTAAAATGTGGCTCTGCATGATCAGTGTAAGCAGATGTCAGAGCTGATAAAATTTTCTTATGCATGTCATTCCTGGTGTTTCCCCCCCCCCATGGAATCTCATTGGCTTTTTGAAACTTAGCATGTCCCCAACTACATTCTCTTATCATATGCTCAATGAGATGACAAATGCCATATTTAAAGATATTCCTGGTACTACCAGAATGTGGAATTGAGCAGGGAGCAAAGGTATAAATTCTGGAATCTGTTAGTTCTGTTTTGTTGACATCTTATTCTTTAACAAGTTACATTGTAAGAACCATAGGAATTAAACCCATGTATAGTGAAAATTTGCATAGTAGAAATGCCGCCCGTTTATCTTCCTTAGTTTCAGTACAATGACTCTCCTGGTAGCTGTCATACATGATAAACATGGTTTAGTTAGCAAAATTATATTTTATGTAATTGCATACTTTAAACCAGAGATCAATGACTAACTTACAAATATGCAGTAACTAAGATCAATGGATAATAACTACTTGTATTTTCATTTAAATAGATATATCCTCTATTTTCTTCTGACAAGTGGTAATCAGATTATAAATTGTTGTGTAGTTTCCTAAACACTTAATTTGAAGGAATTCACTGAGATGTGCATAGCCAAAGCAATAATGAAAGGGGTAAAGATAACAGTTTAAAACTGTGTGTGTGTGTGTGTGGCGCACACGTGGGCATGCCTGCCTTCTCCCTACCTGTATTTGCCTGTGTGCATAGCAGGTGATTATTTATGTACATTTCTCTGTGTTTAGGTTCATAGTTATAGATTTAGGTGAAGTTTCACTCAAACTATTCGCATCAGCCATATGTCCATTTTAGTATTAACCTTCCAATAAGTGGATTGGATTGAATAAAACTCCCACTAATGAAAACTTTAATTATAGCCACAGCTGACAGCTGTCCCTAAATGTGGTGTATTAAGGTCCCTATGAGGACAGTGCTGTCTGCACCATGTGCTTTAAATTGAGCAGAGTTCGCAAGCATCTAATCTTCCCCTGTGTCTATAGGGAGACTGTGTATTTAGGGACTTCTGGTGTAAAACAACTCCTGCTCATTGCAGATCATGCTCTGGAAAAGATTATCAACAATCATCATGCCTGACCCATAAATCCATTGTTCTGCCTCAGTGTCATTACTTTTGATCGATAAAACAACCATAATTTGTCATTGTTTATAAGATATAACCATAACTAGAATGTGTGAAAGCTATTACAATATGCATCTGAAAGCTGGTTTGGGCTGACTGATGTAATTGGATTTTTAGGCTTGCTCAGATCCCACTAAGTGAGGATATAATGTAAACTAATAATAATAAAGGCAGACAGTCTTTATGATGGCATATGGCAGGTCATTTTTATTGTTTCCTGGAAAAAAAGATGTTTATACAGCATGTATAAAAATAAAATATGTTCCCCAAAATGGGCAGATTTGAAATCCAAGTTAAAATAATTTAAATCCATAAAGTATGCTGCCTTCAAAGTATAAAATCTAAATATTAGATGCCACAGTCCTATATTATCTCCCTAATTTATGTGTCGTATATTCAATATTTTCATAATGCCATGTAATATCAGTTAACTTTTCAATTCCATGTAAAACTCCAGAAAACCCCGGTGCATGCAGAAATGAAGTAAAGGGTGCAACTGATCAACTCAGAGTGCTGAGGGCAGTAGGTTGGTTGACCAGGAGAGGTATTTGAACGAAGGAGCATTAAAGTGGAACTGCCGAGGACTGTACTGTCAGTAGTTGAGGCTGAAGCATGCTACTGGGGAAATACAAGTATCAGGTGGCTTGCTGATATGTCCATGACTGTGTTCAGGCATTCTTCTTGATTCACTTCTCCTTGTTTCTCTGCCTGATGATTGCTTCTTATCCTGTAAGAAAGAAAGGAGGTATTCTCCATCTTTCTCTAATACCAGTACAGATCTAAATCCCCCCTCCCCTGTGCTTCAAATCTGCTGCTGTAAATACCTCTCACAGTTTTCACACTAGGTAATTATATCATATTATGATACTTTTGTCCATTCCTGCAGAGGTAAGTGACTTTTTTATGCACTGAAAGTCACATCAGGAGGCTCCACGACTATAGACATGGTGTTGTGTTTGCTATCTTAAATTTTTAGGGATTAGGTATTCTCAGAGAACAGAATATTGGCATACATATAACTGTATTATTACCATAGATATTAGGAATGTAGATAGTATACACTTGCAAAATTCATTGGATCATGTTTTCTGTTAACTCAAGAGCAATTGGGAAGACTATAGCCTAAAGCAGGCCAAGTTCATAAGTTTATGGTATGAATTAACTAAGTATTTTTCTGTTTGCTTTTAATCTGAAATAGGTTAAATCTTTTAGTCATTTATTTTTAAAAAGCGTGTTATTATCTTAATCATGTCAATGACCACATTTATATGACAATTATGAAAATTGGAACTCTATAAATATCTGAAAATTCCATATAATAATTGCCACTTATAAAACATAGTAATATTCATAATTACTTTCTAAAAAGAAAAAAACTGGCCATAGTTTTTATCTATATAAATCTTACAATAAATAAACAGAGCAGAGCTGGTACTGAGTATGTCTGATTTGTCCAGAACTGTATTTTGTCATCAGTATTCAAGACACTGAATTTGGTTAATAGCTGTTCATAATAAAATTTCCATCTTTTTTTTCAGTTAAACAGCAGCTTTTTTTCAAAGGCAGAGTTATATGCAGTTATAGGGAGACAGTGATCAGTCTTTCATTCGCCGTTTCACTCCCCACAGAACCAGAACAGCCAGGCTTGTCTCAGCCTGAAGCCAGGATCCTGGAAATTGATCTCCATCTCCCACCTGAGTGGGGACCCAGGTACATGAGCCATCTGCTCTTTTCCCAAGCCCGCTAACCAGCTGGCAGATTGGAAGTGAAGCAGCCTGCACTCACACTGCTGTTCACAGGGATGCTGGCATCACTGGTGGTGGCTTGACCTACTAAGACATAGCACACAGCCCTAAAGAACAATGTGATTTTTACAAATCTCAAGAATGATTTTATAAAGCGGTAAATAGGCATTTAGAAATATAATGACAAACTACTCAGCAACTAAGATCTGGTTGGTTAGCATGTGAGAGAACCCAGTATAATTCATTCTTTTAAAAAGATTTATTTGATTATTTAAAAAGAGAGGGAGAGAGAGAACAAGAGTGAGAGCAAGGAAATAAATGGGCTCCACCTGCTGGTTCTCTCCCAGAATGCCTACAATAGCTAGTTCTGAACTGGTCCAAAACTAGGAGCCAGGAGCATCTTCTGGTTCAGTGGGTATAGGGGCCCAACCGCGTGGGCCATCCTGGGCTGTTTTCTAAGGTGTAATAGCAAGGAGCTGAAATGGAAGTATAGCAGACAAGACATAAACTGGTGCCCAAATGAGATTCTGGCACTGCAGGGGGTGACTTTACTCACTATGCCACAGTAATGACCCCTCAAGAAACTCCTGAAAGAGGGCTGCAAAAGTTCTGTGACATATAGAACTGAAAAGTCACACACACACACACACACACACACACACACACACACACACACACACAGAGCCATTACAGCATCTCATGATGGTCTATCAGACCTTCAATTTTTATACTTATTCTTTATGGATAGTTCATAATCAAAGACATAGGGGCTTCTACAGGTAGTATTACATCCACATGGCTTGTAAAAGCATGGTAGGTGATTATGAAGTCACTCTTTCAAAGGGAAGCCATCTCTACATTTACTCAATTGGCTAAGAAAAGTTATGTGGCCATAAGGCTGTAAGGTCAACTGCTCAGTATAGCTACAGAGGAAATGGAATTTTTCTTTTTTTTTTTTTTTTTTAACCAAGTAATGGCAGTGTGGCTGGTGAAGAGCGATTTGTATCATTAAGTCTTGTCCTTCATGATAATTAAATTATCTCAGTTTCCAAAGATTTACAGATTAAAGACTTCTTATCCTTTATTTATTATCTACTATTATAACTACTTAACCTTCACAATGATATATGAGATGTGAACTACTGAAACCATTAATAATTAATGTAAGAATATATAATAATTTAATCATTGCTAATTTATATGTATCTGTGTATAAATACACATTAGCCTACATAATATTTGCATTCAATAAGTCAAAGTCTTAAGATAAACTAGGATATTTAAGCATCTTTCTCAGTGTCCCAAAGGGATTGGTACCATGTCCCACCCTGTGTACCAAAACCTATGGAACAGTGCAGAACGCTGCACTGTTCAGGGAACAATGGGAAGAGAAAATGTTGGCACCTGTTCAGTATTCATTAATTAATAACCAACCCACTTATTTTTGCACCTGATATGTCAGGTAGGGTTTGTTCTAGAGAGCTCTAAGCAAGGTGGAAAAGTTCCCAGCAGACATAGCTGTGTTTTCTAGTGAATGTAGATGATATCAGATAAGGAAACCAATACACAGTTTTGTAAAATGCTACAGTTGTAATGAATTAGGGAGAAAGTGCATCATGACACAGCAGTCAGGATATCTTTGATCCTGGGACTCATGGGCTGGGTCTAAATGTGTCTTCCCCCTTTTCTAAGTGTAGTCAGTATCTACTCACTTCGTTTGCATTTCTATACCCTACACTAGGCCACTATGATCTGCCAGAAAACTACAATGGCAGTTGAAATGATATTTTTTTTGAAAAAGCCTGAATCAAATTGCATTAGTTCTCTAGTTAATATTCTCTGACCTCTCTGTTCTAAAATTAGAATAAACTCTTTAATAATACCTATGAGTTCATTGATAATAATTCCTGCATAACTTTCTAACTTAATCTCATAGTGAAATTCACCTTTTTTTCCTTTTTTGAAATACACAAGCCCTATTTATTTTTTAGGCCGATAGCCAGCTGATTCTTATCTCTAGGCATCTGCATATTCTTGTTTCTTTAGCCTGAAATGCTTTGTTCCTAGTCCTTTTGAGACTCATCATCAGGCTGGTCAGAAAGTGACGTTCAAGCCGCTGGGAATTCAAAGTAGATGGTGAAAGATAATTGACATGACAGGATCCCCTGGGCCATATTATTTTCCAGGACACATAGTTAGGTGCTCTTACCTGACCTCTCCAGTCATCATCTAGTCACTTTGTCATGATTTCAATACTTTATATAAATCAGAACATGAAATCACCTATGGTATTCATTTAGGCTTGTTTGTCTCCAAGATTTGAATTTAAATCTCTTACAGCGAAGGAAATTAACTGATTGGAAAAAAAAAATGTCATATGTCTTAGAACAGTGCTTCCATATATAGGAAGGATTCAAGAAATTGATAAATTGGTATTTTTTTTAGATTCTTCTAGATATAACTTGGGAAATGTGATAGAGTGGGGCAGTCGCTGTGGCTCATCGGGTTAAGCTGCTATTTGCACCAGCCACATCCCATTTTGGAGTCCTGGTTTCAATCCCAGCTCCTCTGCTTCCAACCTATTAGTGTGCCTGGTGCTCTGCCAACCCCATAGGATTTTTGGGTGCAGATCCTGACTTTACCATGACCCAACTCTGACTGTTGCGGGCATTTTGGAAATGAATCAAATGGTTGAAGCTGTCTCTGCACTTCTCTGTCTTGCTACCTTTCAAGTAGGTGAGAGAAAAACACTAAAAGCATATCTCTGTAAAAACATGCTGGGGGAAATAAGAGCATTATAATATGGCAAATGTATGCTCTCATTTGTAACTTTCAAAATCATAGCTTGAGCTTTTGGAAACATTTCCAGAACCCAATATAATATAAATTAGATCAATCCCTTTTATATATTATGTTTAATGCTTAACTTCTGTGTCTTCTTGCCAGAACATAAGCCAGTGTGACAGAAAATTGAATCTGATTTGGCTTCAGGCATATCTCCAGCATCTGAATCAATGCATGTCACATGAAAAGTACCCAATTATTACTCATGGAATGCATAAAGTAGTCATTGATTATGTACATTTGTGGATGTGAATTTATATCCTAAAGACCAAAATTTGAGAGAAATAACCCACAAAAATATTTCCTACATCAATAGACTTAGATTTTTAAAAAAATCTCTAGAGAAGTTCTCTATGCTTGTTCAGTGTCTTACCCTTGTCTTCTGTGAAGCTCCTTGTTCTTGCTTGGGGGAGGTATCTGGTAAAATAAAAATTCAGCAGTCTACTCTGGAGATGGTTCATTTTGGAAACTAACAGCTGCTTTGCAAGAATAGAAAATCCCATAATGCTAAGGGAAATGAACCAATCCCAAAAGGTTAGATACCACATGTTTGCCTTAATATGATATAATGTTAAGCATATCATGTTATGTTATGGATATTATGTCATTTGTAGTATATAAACTAAAATTGAACTGTGAATGGGGGGTCACAGAAAGTGGTTAAGAAATCGCATTTATTTTTAACATGTTGACTGCTCAATACCATGTCAATTAATTCCATAACGATGTTAATTGTTGCAGATGGTATGTTAGTGCTTTTATTTGACCAGGATGATACTCTGCTGACTCTGCCCTCAGACCAGAGAGGGTCTACCCAATAAGTAGTTGGACTTGTCTGGACTATAGGATGTTGGACTGTATGCTTGGCAAATACTTGCAAAGAGGGAATTTCAGCTGAACTTGAACTATGGTTATGCAGCAGGGTGGAGGAACCCACCATGGGGGGAGTGTGGGGGGGAGAATCCCAGATTCTGTGTGATTACAACATAATGTAATTAATGAATAAATTTAATAAAAAAAAAATCCCATGTGTGCCTGACAAGGTAGTACCTGGACAGAAATCACCATGCCTGTTTACAGTTGTCTTTCAATACTATGATTTATTAGTAGTACATTCTTCTTTTTTTTTAATATACAGTGGTAGGTTGGAGCTACCTTATACTAGAGCCAGTTGAATATATTTCTTTCAAGGTCTATAATTCAGTGACGTCATGGTAGTCTGAACATGGCTCCTGGTGGGAATGGTTACACAACCTTATTGGTTTATTTACATTCCACTTCCGTACATGTCTTTGAAGATGCTGGGCTTCACAAGAGCTGTCATCACTGTCAGGTTATATAGCTATCCTTTGCATTGCAGTATGAAGTATGGAAAAAATTTGAACCTTAGAATCCCATTTTACCAATTACCTCTCTACATTACCACAGCGCAGCTAGCTTCTCTGAATATTATTTTAAAAATCCAACTTTATAAAATAATTAGAGGGAAGAAATGTATAAAATCCTAGCACTGTACCTAGCACACACAATACTCTGAGTGATGATGTCTGTTGTCAGAGATGTGAGAGTGGGACAGGCAGAGGAAAGCCAAACTTTAATGAAGTTCTTTTGTAAGGGGTTCATAGTAAAATATTCTTAATTGTAACCTCTTAAGTAACCATGCATGGCCTCACTGGGTTGTATTTTAGCTCATTTAAAATCAATGTACAATGCAGAGGAAGCTTGTTCCCATCTATAGCATGGTTTTATCCAATAATGCAGAGCAGGAGTAAATGTAGTTAGAAGCAGAATGAACATCAAACACTCAAATGTAATTATCTCAAACTGAGTTAATGCAGTCAAAAGGTAAAATAACCTCTCCAATCTGATTATAGCCTTTAATAGCATGCCTCATCTGAAGAGATAAATTCTCTTAGAAGGGTGGAACTTGAGTATCTTGGAACATTAAGCAACATCGAACTAAGATAGCACTCAAGTCTGAGAAAACATTAATGATATGTTAGACTCTGATACTAGGGCTTGCATTATTAAAAAAAAAAGGAATAGAAATGGAATAAGAAAAATAGATCTTTTGAAGATCCTGTTGATTTTTATTTGCTTCTGATTAATTGGTATTTGGATAAACTGTAGGCATTTAGTATCAAAATAATATGTAAACTCATCAGAAAGAAACTTCTCTTATGATTGCAGTAATATTTTATTACAAATGTACCAATATGCTAATGATTTCAGCATTGATTTAAGCTAGAAATGTTATTTTTATTGTTCCTGGTTTTTTAACCTAACTTTCTGATTGTAAGATGGTGATGTCATTGCTCATATTATGATATAATACAGTATTCATTCCACAGGCAAAAAAGTATTTCATAGTTTTTCATTTTGAGAGAATGTTTTTAACTTATTGTTGAAAACCTAATGATTCACTAAATAGCTCAACAAAGAGTGAAAAGCAATAGCTATAAACGATGGCCCTTTAAAGATTTATTTTAAAGATATTTATTTAAAGATATTTATTTTAAAGATATATGGAGAGAAAGACCTTCCATCCGCTGGTTCACTCCCAAGTGGCTGGGGCTGAGCCTATCCGACGACAGGAGCCAGGAAATTCTTCTAAGTCTCCCACGCAGGCACAGGGTCCCAAGGCTTTGAGCCATCCTATACTACTTTCCCAGGACACAAGCAAGGAGCTGGATATGCAGTGTAGCATTTAGGATAGGAACCGGTGCCCATATTGGATTCCGGCAGATGAAAAGCCAGGATTTAGGCACTAGGCTATCATGTCGGGCCCTCATACATAATTTTAAAACCATCACAGTTGACTCATAAAAATATTTATTTTGGGATATATTTTCATTGCTAAAGTTTACCAGAGAGTTGTACAGTGTACATCAATATTTTTTGTTGATTTTGTTTTATTTTTTAATGGATAGCAAGTATATATTTTTAAAATGTAAGGAAATTTGCTATTAACACATTACTCAGTTGATGTGTGTGTGTGTGTGTGTGTGTGTGTGTTTCTTTAGGAAATCTGATACAGAAAGAGAAGGAAAAACAAATATTCCATCTACTGCTTCACTTCCCAAATAGTTGCAATGGCCAGGGCTATGCCAAGCGGTGGCCATGGATGACGTCCAGTATTGCACTTGACCATCCTTTGTTGCTTTCCCCAGGCTGGGAGCTGGGAGCTGGGAGCTGGGAGTTCGGAGCTGAGGGCTGGGAGCTGGGAGCTGGGAGCTGGGAGCTGGGAGCTGGGAGCTGGAAGCTGGGAGCTGGAAGCTGGGAGCTGGAAGTTGGAGCTGGGAGCTGGGAGCTGGGTTTAAGGAAGTAGCAGAAATCGCTAACACAAGGATGCTTGTGATAGAGTTTGACAAAGTGAACTTTGTTTTTAATAAGAATTAAATCTTCAGTTCATCTTTTGTTTGAAAGGTATAGTAAAAGCTGATACACTTTAGACTTTGATTGTGCCAATGTATTGTGATTACATTGCTGAGTAATTGGTTTTTATCAAACCTTGTTAAATGAAAATATCTGAAGAATTATAACATAAAGGAAACACTAGCAGAAAACAAGAAAGTGATAAAGAATATCTAGATACTGTGCTGCTTTTTGTGGTGACATTTTAGCAAGAAGACAAAATTTCAAGTATGAAAATTGCAAGACAAAATTTCAAGTATGAAATTAGTTTAAAGCAAATTTATTTTACAAATTTACAGTGTTTGGCAGTACCAGTACATGCATATTTCAGTTTGATTAATTCAGCTCTTTTAGGAATCTTCTGATCTGTATAGAAATAAATTCTAAAATTTGTCACATGATTTAGTTTCTATATGGGGTTGCAAAAATCACAGTACTCTAACTATAATTGTTTGATGTATCCTGAAAATGCTTCGTAATACCGAGTGTCATTTCTCATCCTGGTAACCATTTATAGTCGGTATGATTGAAGCCAGAGAGAGAGAAAGAGAGAATGAAGTTAGGTGAGGTTTTACGGTTCTTTTTGTAAAACGGCTGGGCCTGGCAGGTGCATGGAATTGGATTTTTCTCTGAGTCAGTTGTTCTTCATCAGGCTATCAGTTTTGAATCTTCCCTTGATGGTCTCTTTATTTGGAAAAAAAATCTTAACTAGTTTGTTCCATCATTGTCTTGTCCCCATGGATCACAAATATGCCTCTTGCTTCTGAATGTTCATGTTTCATTCCTTCTTGAAGTGGCCTATTTAGGAAGAATCCAGCATAATCTGTAGGCTGGATTCTCATATGTGGAACTGGAATCTCACAGACAGAAGACATTCTTGCAACTTGATGTAACAACCTCTGAGAAAATAAATTAAATCCGTTGCTATACCCATTTCTTTCTAATACGCATTAAAACAAATGTACTTCTGTATTTTCATACATATAAGTCAGGCATCTTTCTCCATGGTACAGATTAATGTAAGATTCTTTGGAAGACCTTTTGAGGTCTAACTACAAGAGAGCTCTCTGTCACTGTTCTCTTTGGATGAGGAGAGTGATCCAAAAGTAGAAGAGCAGCTGCGCCCAGAACTCTTCCACCGAGGTTCTTCCAAATCTCAGATGAACTAATAGGCATAGGTTTCTTCACAGTGTAGGTCACTTCTTGGAAACGTTGAGATGTGGTTTACTCTTTCAAATATCAATGGCATTCCTTCCATTAGCTAAAAGCCAGGTGATGCTGTAACAGCCCTGCCTCTCCCAGCCAGGTGATGCTGTAACAGCCCTGCCTCTCCCAGCCAGGTGATGCTGTATCGGCCCTGCCTCTCCCAGCCAGGTGATGCTGTATCGGCCCTGCCTCTCCCAGCCAGGTGATGCTGTAACGGCCCTGCCTCTCCCAGCCAGGTGATGCTGTATCAGCCCTGCCTCTCCCAGCCAGTTTCCAGACTCTGCTTTACACGGTGTTCTTCACTCCCATGATTCCTGGCTTGAGACCTTTGATGTTTTCCCGTCCCTTTTGTCGTATTTGTAGCTTCCCTGCCAGAGGTCAGAGGTCTGCAGACAGCCAGTGGGAGTCAGTGGTGGGGATTGGACCATCTTGTAAACTCTGCTTCAGTCCTTTGTCTCTGTCTCTAACACCAGTTCATAAGATTATTTTTCCTGTTTCCCTTTGAAAAGCTACAGAACATCTCATTGTTCTTATCTCATTACTTATTTCATTAACATAGCAATTGAAAACCAGCCAGTTCTCTCAAGTTTAGATGCTCTCTGCTTAAAGACATTTTTATTTAATTTGAATGAGAAAAACATGCTTAATTCTACTTCCTAAAAACATTAACTCCTAGGACCTCAAAGTTCAGCTATTATAGTAAAGTAAGATGAGCTATTGAGGATTATACATCATAAGTTTTCCAAAACTAATAACTCTAATGTAATTACATTTGTGCATCAAAATTACTTTTGGGCTATTGCACTCATATTGTACGTTCATTATTTTAAATTAACACATTAAATGTTTTATCTTTAAAATGATGAACATAAATTTAATATATAAAATTAAATGAAAATACCACTGGTTATCTTTTTTAAAAAATGTTATTTTTGATTCTGTTCAATCTTTTCATCTCCAGTTTTAGAGTATAGTTTTATATAAGATTTAGAATAATAAAATGTTTTGTTATATAGACAATTGACAATTCAATTATGCTTTAGAAATCTGAATCACCCAATGTTTCTACATTGCAAGAAGAAATTAATTTTATGTATTAATTTTTAACAATACTTGGTCATTGATGTGATGAATGGATAATCATAATTAAAAACACTGTCTGTATGACCATAATGTAGAAAAATTCCCTGAGAATATATATTACTCATTTAAATGAGAGGAATGTAGAACTGATTCCTATCAGCTTTATAGTGTTAGTTAACACAGATAGTATTTAATTACTATTAATTAGACTAGTGAGCAAAATGTTGTTCAGGTCAATGGGAAAACTGCTACTTATATATTAAAAACGTAATAATCCATGGCATAGTCCAAGCTTGATAATAAAATGCTTAAATATATATCCTTTGTTAAATTTTAATAAAGGTTAGTGTAATGAAAGGATACTAAAATTTTATCCCATTGTAGAAATTTGTTCTGTAGAATTACTGTAAAATTAGTTGTTTCAAAGTAAGGTGAAAAAGATCCCTTAGCATTCCTTGGAAAACTTACCACCTTTTTTAAGATTTAACAATTTGTTTCATTTAGTGTGATTGCACATATGAACATAAAACTGGATCCATGGATATTCACTGGTGAATATTAATAGATAATAATTTCCAGAGTAAAATTAATATTCAGAAGGAAAGTTTGGAAGATCACTTATTCAAACATGTGCAAGAGTAACTGCATGGTTTCTTGAGACAGAATTGTCTAATTTCTCTGATACGGCAGACTTCTAGGAATGAGGTATCATCCATTGCCATGAAGCTGTTTTTCTTACTCCCTTTTGAGACAAGTTCTGGAAACAAGAAAAATAAACTTGAATACCATTCAATGAAAGCATTGTTTTAATTAACTTTGAAGTTTGAGGAAGATAAGTAGAAATAAAGCTTAAATTAACAAACTAATAGATCAATAAGGAAATGACTGCTAATTTTAAATCACTTACATGAGTTTATAAGAAAGAATTCTGGTACTTTAAAATAAATACTTAAAAGTAATTACAGCTCAGTGTTTTGGTACAGTGGGTTAAGCTGCCAACTGCCATGCTAGATTGCCTATCAAAGTACTAATTCAAGTATTGGCTGCTCTCCTACTGAGCCTGAGAAGAGAATTCATAATGTCCAAAATAGTCATGCCTATGTCAGTCATGTGCTGGCTTGGTTTGGCACAGCCCATGACTTTGGGGCCAATTGGGAGGTAAATTAGTATGTGGAAGATTTCTCTTTCTCAATCTTTTCTCTATCACTCAACCTTTGAAGTAAATGAAGATCAGTGTTAAAATGAAATACAAAGCATGTTTGCTCGTTGAGAAGGCTCAAAGGGTCACAGCTAAGCACCTGTTTTGTAGGACATAGTACACTTCCATTCCCCATTCAAATTAGGAAGGAGAATAATAATGACTAAATGGGAAATTTTTGAAATCAACATAGAAATGGAAAGTAGCATTCAATCAAATATCAGCTGAAATGGAATAAAATGTTATATCTGTTCTTTTCCTTCCCATTTTCTACTTTCTTCACTTTTTTTAGTTTTTAAGATAATAACTTACAATATAGTTAAAGGTTTAATGCTTAACTGAATTAAAGTTCTACAAGTAAAAATTTCAAACGACCCCACTTCAACAGGAATATTTGCAAAGGCTATATAGACAATAACCAAAAGTAGACCATTTCACTTGTATACAGTAAATTTAAAAAATCATCATATGTCAAATGTATAACAGTTATTTCCATGTGATATTCTTTTGGTTGTTGCTGTTTTGTTTTTTTTTTTTAAAGATTTATTTATTTTTATTGGAAAGGCGGATACATATAGAGAGAGGAGGAGAGACAGAGAGGATGATCTTCCATCCAGTGATTCACTGCGCAGTGACTGTACCGGCTGGAGCTGAGCTGATCCGAAGCCAGGACCCTGGAGCTCTTCCAGGTCTCCCATGCGGGTGCAGGGTCCCAATGCTCTGGGCCATCCATGACTGCTTTCCCAGGCCACAAGCAGAGATTGGGATGGGAAGTGGTTCTACAAAGATTAGAACCAGTGGCCTTATGGGATCCCAGTGAGTTCAAGGCAGCGAATTTAGCCACTAGACCACCACGCCGGGCCCTCCCTGTGGCATTCTTTATGTTGTAATTAATGTGAGGTAGGTATTATTAAGGAAAACCAAAACAGATCTATTGAGGCTTACTATATGTAAGAATGTATTTCCTTTTTTAAAATCTAAATTCTAATACAAAGTACATAAAAAAAAAAAAAACAGCTTAGACATGAGTTGATTTGGGCAGACATGAGTGTGTGACTTGTTTCTTTGCCGGCTCTTGACATTGTAGTTTTCCCTCCGCTCTACTCTCGCAGGATAGCTCACAAGTGTGTTTATTAGTTGGACAGGGACTTCAGCTAGCAGTGCCAGTACTGGCGTGCCATGGTACAACAAGCATCCATACGCACTTGATGCCTGAGGAGGGTGGGCTTGTTGTCCTATAGTCCAGGGTGGGTTCACTACATGATTTATGAGACTGAATTGCATACTCTTTACACGACAGATGAAAGATGAACGAAAGATGAACGAAAATGAAGTTTAGGTAGAGACGCCCAGTTATGTCTTTTTTCAAATTCAAGACGAATAAGGTAGATTCCACAAAACCTTAAAAAATGTACGGACCATCCATACCAACATATTAGCTATGGCTCTGTCCACCTACGGAGCACAGTTAAATGCAATTGGACCTATTACATGTCCTGTAGTAAATTTTTTTCTTAATATAATTACCTGTTTTATTTTTCTGTTTTGTTGAAAAAAATTTATGTTGCATTTAAGAAAGAAAAATGTTTATGTGTGAGGGATTGAAAAGAATCAAAATTTTATTGCCTTTTTTCTCCTGGTAGTTCTTTCTCTGCAGGTCCTTGGAGCTGATTCATAACATCTGATTTATGTTTGGTTTCTAGTATTTCACAAGCACATTATAACTAGAACTAGAGCCAGAATCTTATTACTGGAGATGCTTTGCAGCAAAATGTCAACATGGGGCATTTGTGTTTCACTGTTATTGCTTTAATAGACAGTACATTTTGTGACAACACAGTCTATTTGAATAATGTGACATTTGGGGAAGTTTTGAAATTGATTTTATCCAATGGATATTAATGTTGGGTTAAGATGTAATATAATAAAGAAAATGGATGTGTTATTCTGTATCTCCCTTTCCGAGTGAAGAAATTTGGACCAGCAGGCCAACCAAGACTGAAAGGCTCTTTTAGTTAGCATCAGTGCCAGGGATTTTAGATCTTATAGATTCAGAGCTTATGTAATTTGCCGATTTGAACAGAACGATCGTCAGATACCAATAAAACATGGCTTAGAGAGTAACATGGTATGGGTTCAGAGAGATAGATCCTAGTGAAAAAGAACTTGGTTTTATTTACCCTTTCATCTTAGAAATGGTCATAATGCATATTGTTTTATTCGCACATTTCATGAAATACATGATTTCAAATTAATAGGATAATACAAGTTATGCTTCCTGGAAAATCTTGAGGAAATGATAAGGTGTGGGTTAAGTAATTGAGAATTAATCCCTATCATTTTTCATCATCGGTTTCATTAGTTTATTCCTCTGACTATTAAGCTCTGAATAAAGGTATTCCTGTCTTATTCAGTTATTGTTCTTCCTTACTCTTGAGCTGTCACTGGGGACTTGATATTTTATAAACTGTCATAAAGATGTAAAAGTCCTTAGTCTGAATTTTAAGACAGAGAGAATAGTCATTTTAACTTATTGTGGAGGAGTTCAAAGTCTCTTCCTTGCTCAAAAGAGTAAAAACCTAAAATAATGTTACAGACATAAAATGGATGAAGGAATCAGACTTTTGTGTAAGCCTCTGATGGGAAAGTTAGGACTTAGATAATGCTTATGTATTTACACCAAAGGTAGAGATACTAGTTCTTTGCAGACTTAGCGATGTGCGGATGAGCGCTCTAGTGGCAACAGCACCAGGCACGTGGTCCCTGACTGGTTCCCACTGAGCTCCCAGAATCCACATCTGCCTCGACAACAGGTTGTGTTTCCTCATCCTCTCCAACATAATGTTCAGTTACATCATTTTATCCAGTTTTCTGTTTCAGGAGAATCATTCTGTACGCCAAGGATAATAATTCCTTGTTACATAAGTATGTTTTCCTTCTCCCGTTTTCTGTGTAGGAGTGAGAAGCAGCAAACTGAGCTTTGGACTCAGCTCTTCCAATGCTCATTGTGCAGCATTGGGCAAGTTATTCGTTGTGTCTGTGTGAAAGTGTAGACAAAAGTCCCAACCCATAGTGCTCAGGTTTAACCTAGGTCAATCCATTTGCGTTTTGATTATCTTGAAATAGTATGTTTTCTCCTCAGGTTTCCAACCAAGTCATTTGTTAAAAATGTCAAAGGGAGCAGAAACAAGATTTAATTAGTAGCCACTAATTTTTCTCTATAGAAATAAAACACAATCCATGCATTGATTGGTTGTATCAATTGTTATTTTGCTTGCTAATTGAATAAAATTGTGTTTTGTAATTTAAAAATCATTCATTGCATTTTTAAAATAGTAGAAAGAATGGATTTGAAATGTTTCAGCACAAAAAAATGGAAGTTTTTGGAGTTAATGGATGCATGTTCAACCATACACGCAAATGTATGTGGGTACATATTATATATGTATGTGTTATATATGTACACATATAAACATATGCATATATATGCTAAATTTAATTACCTTTTTTGTAAACATGAATCAAAATGTCACATTATGCCTCACAAATATGTACAGGTACTACATGTTAAGCAACACAAAAATGTTCAGGAATGAAACAATTATGATGTCATTGCCATTTTTAGCCTTGCTTGTGCTCCTGTAGGACCATGGTCTTACTTTTTACTTGAGTGATATAGATTGTGATGAATTAAAATTGTGATTATGGAGTATAGTAAAGTTATGTCTTAGTGAAAATAAATGAGAAAAGATGAAGGGGAAAATGGGAATATAGGACAGGAAGGATGGAGGGCAGTAGAACTGTGCCTATGAAATCTCTTCATGTTACGTGTTTACAATATATGGCCTCTTCATATTAACTTTTCTAAATCTGTTTTTCTCAAACTGGCTCTTGATAAAAATGCACTTTCTGTTTGTATAAGGACACAGCTGTAGGTACTTTTTCAATTAATTTGAGATTGCCAGGCTATCCATTTTCATGACCTTACTGCCAACTTACTTTTGTCTCCAAGTCCAGTGTCTTCTGGTGAGGCTGGGACGGAGAGCAAAGGCGTATTTTGATTGTATGTATATTACCTTAGTTTTCCCTCACACACACACACAAAACCATGTCCAGCTAATCTGTAGGAAGAAGTTTTCAGTTTACTCTGTCCCATGCTTTTTGTCTGCTAGTTCCAGAAACATGACTTTTCTCTCCTTTTTGGCAGTAAACCAATCTGTTATCTGTGCTTTCCACTCGTAATTCCTCAGAAGGTAAATGACGCTCAATGACCTTTTACACTTTTTATAATCCTTTAATATAGTGTCAACATTTACACATAAATTTAATAAATCCATATCTACTTGTCCTTCATTTCTATTGAATTATTATCTATTTTCTCTTCTGAGCTTATTTATATGTTATTATTTATTGCCTTCAAAACATTTCCATATGCTCTGTTAGTACATTTCTGCTCCCCTAAAGTACAAAATGCAAAAATCAAACTAGTCACTATGACAGCTGTCCTGGAAAATTGATAATTTTGTTTTTTGAAGCAATTTTGCCTGAACAGAGCATTTATTCCACATATCTGGATCTATATTTTTATAAGCCACGAACTATTTTTCTAGCAGTTATGGACATTAAACTTATCTGGCTCTGAACCAGCCATTCTTTGTAGGCAACATTTAGAAAAATAAGATAAAGAGGAGGGAGTGTAAGGGGCATTTTAAGCCTTAATTGTGATTAGAACAATTGTTCTAGCAATAAAGTCAGATACTATAATTTTCTTAAAGTATGTGCTTATTTAACCATTTTTTTAAATTCAGCCAATGCTTTTGCTAATGGGCATATATTCCTGAGCAACCAAATAAGCAAAAGTCTCACTCTTTACCTTTTCAATCTAGTTAATTAATTATATCATATATTGCATTATACTACATTATATTGTATGTAATCTATCCCAGTTTAATAAGCTAGTTCTAAAGTCACATCTTAAAAAGGGATCATGAATACAATTCATTTAAGTTTGTATTTTAGATTTTAATGTCATTATGTATACTTATAGTAAGTATGGACCACTAGACTTAATATAAATAACAAATGTACCCCTAAATTTTAAAATCATAGTTAAGGGTGTGGTGTGGTCACTCAGTGGCTAAATCTTCATCTTGAACATGCCAGTGTCCTATATGGGCACCTGTTTATGTCCCGACTGCTCTACTTTCCATCCAGCTACCTACACATGGCCTGGGAAAACAATAAAAGATGGGTAAAAGCCTTGGAACCCTACACCCAAATGGGAGATCCAGAAGAGGCTCCTGGCTCCTGGCTTGGTATAGGCTTAGCTCCTTCAGTTGCAGCCACTTAGGGAGTGAACCAGCAGACAAAAGATCTTTCTCTATCTTTCCTTCTTTCTGCAAATCTGCTTTTAAAATTAAAATAAATCTTTTTTAAAAAAATGTTAATTGATATCTTTTGGAATCTAGCATTTGAACACTTGAACACAAGGAAGTTACCCAAGAGGTTTGTACATAGCTTTGGAGGAGTTATACAAAAAAAGAAAAGATTACAATTGCCTGCCTGGCAGAGGCAGTCCTGCATGTGTACCGTGTACTGTGATGCATTTAACTTATGTCTTTAACTTATATTCTGCCAAAGGTCAGAAAGTCTGATGTGTCTTAAATTGTGGTTTTAATCCATAGAAAAACTTAACTGCAAAACTAATAGATCTCAAACACTTCTGTTTGTTAAATTTTGGGAACATAAAATAACTATGCAGCTAAACTCTCATGGAAATGGTTTGTGTGTGGGCGAACTGTGAGAATCTAAATTTTTCAGTTAATTCTATGTAATACACATAAAAATTAATGAGTGTATCAATGCCTATTTTTAAATATTGAGGATAATTTTCAAGTTTTTAGGTATAAAGGAACATTCTCCTTCTAATTGATTTATCTGGGCAGCTTCGTCAAAACCAGCTGATGGGGGAGGACTTACTCTAGTGCCCTGATATACAGATCCTTTGCTAAAATCTCTGATGACTACGATTTTATAGGAATCATAATTCAGGAAATATAAATCTACTTAAAAATTTTGTGCTTTTTAAAATTTTGGCTTTTAGTATTTTCAAGATTTTTGTCATGGATAAATCATTGGCATTTCTCATTAATTTATGCAGAAATAATGCTTGTTTTATTTTGTGTTGGGTTGACACTATGGATCAATTTTGGGAGAATCGAAAGCAATTAAAAGTTTGTCTTTCTTTTTGTTTCAATCAATTAAATTAGTTTTTAAAATCTGTATATTAACTAACTTCATTTATATATATTTATAACATTTACATAGTTGATTAGGGTAAAAGGGTCGAGAGTTAGCTCTTGTACACATAAATTGTTTCCACATTTTTTTTTCTTCTTCCTGTATCTGGGGAAAGTGGGAAAATGAGGGGAGAAGCCCCACCCAGTTTCCTAACCATCCCAGTCCCCGGGGATGGGAACAGCCACCCAGTGTCAACTCAGGGCTCACAGTGTGCAGCCTGCTCCAAGGGTTCTGCTCAGGTGGTTTGGATAGTTTTGTCATGCTGTCAGTCTTGTCACTTTAAAGATAAGGAAATCCTTCCTAGGTCCTTTGGCTGAAATAGTCTACTTTAAAATTTTCATTCATCCAGATATTTGCTGCCAATTCTTGGCTGGGTTAGTTGTCCAGTTTGTATTGCCCTCTTTCCTTTGCACTGGTACTAAATATCCTTGACAAGTTCCAAGGGACTGCAATATCCTCCATGTGCATCTGGGCATACTGTCCACTGCTCTGTCTAAACCACTGAGGAGGCCCAGCTCTGACACATGCACTCCACAGTCAGACCACAGGTGCTGCAATTCTCCCCATGGTTGGAGTTCTGAGTCCATTGTTTCAGGTAGGGGATCCCCAAAGAAACCTCATCTGAAGTGATCACAGATCAACTCATGTATGCTTGCCAGTAAAGCGTCCGGCTCTGTCCATCATCCACATCATCCTACGCACACACTGCTGGGTTGAGTCTATCTGATTCCATCTGATCCACCATCTCCCATGCAAAACAGTGTGTGCTGCAGCCCAGCCGGACCCTGCCCACCACACACTCGGCCCTTGCACACACCAGTAGGAGCTGCAGCTTAGTCGGAAAGACCCCAATTGCCCCCATGAGGCCAATCTCCAGTCTTTGTTCCTATGCTTGCTGGCATGTGCAGCAGACTGTTCCGGTCTGTCCCACATCCCATTCAACTTTTGTACACATAATGGGTGTTGAAGCCTACTCAGCCCAACGAACCCCACTATCCAGCCCACACTCGTGCTGACAGGTGCCACCACCTGTCTAGCCAGGCAATCCCCAGTCCTGGTTCTGATGCTTACCAGAGTTGCAACCCATTGAGGAGGTGCCCACAGTTTCCCTACTGAGACTTCTACCAGCACTTGATCTTACATATTCCAGGTGGTTGTACAGTCTGGCTTGACAAAATTTGCCCTGAGACACAACACTTGTCAGGTAATGCTTAGCAAACTCAATCAGCCAACATCCACTGTAGCTTATGCATGCCTTAGTGGATGCAGTTAGTTAGCCCAGTGAACATTAAGGCCAACAGGCAAAGTATCCTTTCTTGGCCTGCTGTGTTCCTGATTCCTGCTCTCACACTCACCAGTGGGATCATCAGCCCTACAGGTGAGCAACTGGCAGTCCCCCTACCAGGCTTGTTTGCCCTCACCTCAGGTCTCACATGTGCTGTTGGGTGCTGTGGCTCAGTCTGGCACGGCCTACCTCACCTCAGCATTTACAAGTAGGTGCTGTAGCTTGCCCCAGCTCAGTCTGTGCTTGTTTCCAGCTCATGTTAATGGGTATTACAGCCTAGCCCCAGCCCAAACAGCCCCCAGTCCCAGCCCTAATGTGAACTCATTAATGGTATGGCCGCACCTGGCCCGTCCTGCACCCCATCCTGGGTCTCGGATCTGCCAGTGGGTGTTATGGAATGATGCTACGTAATCCACCCTCAGACCTGATCCACACGTGTGCTGGTGCATACTGTAGCCTGGTCTTCCAGCCTTGATTTCTGTACTCACTTTCAGGAATTCTGTCATGACAGAGGGGCTTTCCAAAAGCTTCTCCATCAGGTCTCTTCCCAGTGGCAGATCTTCTGCACACTGGTTGGTTCTTGGCGAGGCCAATTTAGTTCACCTCTTATCCTGGCAGGAAAAGTGGTATTGCCTAGCTGAGCCACAACCATTCCAGTTCTTACTGTTTGGTGCTACACAGTTTAGCCACACTTGTTCCGCACCCAGACAGAGCTGTCTTGTGGTGGGTGCTAAAATCTGTTGCTGCACCGTATGCTCCTATCCCTACCTCATGCAAACCGGTAGGTGTGACAGCCTGGCCTAGTATAACTCGCAATCCAGTCTGGCTCCTGCACATGTTAGTGGGGTAAGGTAGTCCCAGTCCTTCCAAATCTGCCCTCCTCCTGAACTAACACACACACACACTTGACAATGGATGGAGCTACTTTACCCAGCCTGACCAACACCCAATCCTGCACTGCATGTTCATCAGTAGAAACTGCTGCCCACCAGGGGAGTTTCTCAACTTCCCCTACCAGGCATATTCTCAGACTTGGATCTCACATATGCTAGAGGTTACTAGGCCCTTTTGTGACATAGCCTTCCCCGTCTGTCCAGGCCTTTGAATGAGCTGGTGGACGTTGCAATCTGGCCTGCTCACACGCTATTCTTGGGTGCAACTTCAGGTGCTGTAGCCTGGACGTTCCCATCCTATTCCCAACCCCAGCACCCATGAATGTTGGAGGGTTCCATTGTCATGCCTAGCTTGGCCCATCACTGCCCTCAGCTGTTAAACTAACCAGCAGAAATAGCAGTTCTGCAGGGACAAGCACACATATCCCCCACAGAATCTAACTACAGACCTGGTTCTCTCACGTGCTGATTAGTGTCATGGCTAAACCTAACATTACCAGTACCCTGGCTTTAGTGTGAGCCAGTGAGTAATGGTCATTGGTGTTCCACGCTAACTAGTCCAGCTCAGGTCTCCCACGTAGGCTGGTGTGTTAGAATAACCCATAAAGGTCCTCCAGCCTATCCCCTCAAACTGCCTGGTCTCAGTCCCCTTACTTACTTTTACATACCGTAGCCTTGTAATAGAATCCCTCAGAAATCATTTCTCACCTGAAACACTCTCTCCCACACATGGCCCTGCCCCTTTTTCTAATCAATCCACAGTCCCTGCGCCCCAGAGAATATGGGTTCTCCAGCCCAGGGTCCCAAGCGCCCAGGACTTTTGGCCACCTGGGACCCTACCCCTGCACACTCCCAAGATCCAGGCCCATTGAAATTTCCCTAAGTCCAGTCCACCAGCACGCCAGGTCAGCATGGTAACCTGGGCCTCTCCCCATCCATCCCCCTAACCCTCCCAGGACCAAGCACATGGGAAGATCCCCTGGCTCTCTCAAGCTGCCTGGACACGAGACACTAGATTTCCACATGCCTCTGCTGGTGCCATCCTCCCAGCCCCCTACAAGCCTACAAACCTTAGAGCCCATGAGCTGCCAGGGTACTGCCATCCTTGGCCACCTGGGGTGGGAAACCAATTAGCTTTAAGCACACAGCATTTACATGACTTCTTCTAGTATTCATGGGGAAAATATCAAATTATGGTACTGTTTCCACCATCAAGGATCCAATATATGGAGGAATGGCCTTGTCATCTTTTTGATATAGGCTAACCAGGGCTATTGCAACTAAAACGGTTTATTATAATGATAATAAATGCATGTTCTTATGACAGAATAGCTAAAAAAATATTGGCTGAGAGAGTACTTTCAGACAAGACATCAACCTTTGTGAAAAATCTAGGAAAATCAACATGACATTGCAATTGTTAGAGTTTCTATTATAGAATTGGACTGCAAATACTTTGCTACAATAGTTCTGTAGATGCCGTGTCTGTTTTAACAATATATGTGTAATTGAAGCAATAAAATATATATTCATTTTTGTTAACTCTTTTCTTATGGTTTAGATGATTTTTTTCTAAATATGTTCATGGGAACATACTGCCCTGGTTGTTTAAAAGCAACTCAAATTCTGCACTCAGTCATAATTTTCTCTAGCTATAGTGATGTAATCTTGAGTTCCATTTCAACATTAAAGGTCTGTCAAGTCATTCACATAGAAAGAAACTAAATAATAGCTGTATTTGCTTTGGCTCACTGGGAGAATCTTTGTTAAATTTAAGAAATAAAGGTTAGGGGTAATCCTTGTAAGCCAAATTTATTTTCTTACAAAAACAAAAAGATTTTCAAAATCTACTTCAATAACATTGTTTTCATTATGTATTACCTGACTGTATAATAAATGATTGCCTCTATTATGAAATATAATTGGATAAATTGCTTTCAACTTTGAGTACCATTAAATTTTTTTTTCTGCATTCTACAGATCTGGTTTATTTTCTTTTAAAAACTAAGTTATGTTTGTGTTTCATTGATTTACATGTTAGCTTTCATTGCAATCACTGATTTATGTCCTAAACCTACATTTGTGTGTGTGTGACATATCTAAAAAAGCTTTGCATGCTTTTTACTAATGCGAGAGAACAGTTTCTGCTGTTTATAATAAAAGTATGTTGAAGTTCTGATTTATATCATGTTTAGAATTATCTGCCATTAGGATATAACTAGCTTTAATTAAGAATTTGGAAGATTATTGTCCCTAAAATCCTTCTCAACTTTTGGACTTCCTTGCAACTCCCCATTTATCAAGATACTCTTTTGCCATTAAATTGAGTTTCTATCAGCATGATGTTGGGATAAAATAAAATGTGTAGTTGATAATACTGTCACACAAATCCCTGAGAGCAATGGAAAAGAACTACTATGTCTAAGTAGACAGTTTTATTATCCACAATGTCCAACTTTTTAGTTCATGTGATCAAAGTTTACTTACATATTAATTGCAGTTTTTTCATTTTTCTATTTGTTAATATTATGTAGATACACTCTTAACTAACCATTATTTCATCTTTTTATGCTCCTCAAATACATTTTTCCCATTCTATATTTGATCATTAAATGTTAGTCATGGTTAGTCTTACTTTAATATAAATTATTCCTTATTGTGGAAGCCACATAATTTGATTGCTTTTAAGAATCTATATCCAATAAAGATTTACAAATTTTAATGTTTTTATTTATGGCTTAGGTATAATTTATTAGGAATTTGCTTTTTTATATTCTGAGTTGGAGAATGCTTATTTTGGTTGTATAGTAGATTTTATGCTCTCATTTAGTAGCTTAATCTTTGTTCTACTTAACTGAAATATGCCTAATAATCTATATCTGACAACATTTGGACTTCATTTGCTTGCAAATTTCTAATTTTTTATCATATTCAAATGTCAAATTATAATTATAGAATATAATATTATACACCTGCTTTCACATTGTTTCTTTCTACAGTTAGACTTTCATTTTTATTAGATTCAAATTCTTAAAAGTGCTCATTTTCTCTTATCTAGTGCTAGGATTACCATAGCAATGACACAAAATTTTGTCACCAAAGTATGATCCAATTTTGCGCATGAGATTCTGTTGTTCTATCAAACTGTTGCTGTTCTATGTTGGCTGCTGCTTCTGAAAACATATTCAAAACCATAACAAGGAGTATATGAAAGTTTTAGGAACTGAGAATAAGGAGCAGGCATTTGGTGGAGGAGTTTGTTTTCTATTTCGGAAGGCTGCATCTCACATCAGAGTACCTGGATGTGAGTCCTGCTCTGCTTCCCATCCACGTTTCCTGTTGATGTGCCCCATGGCAGCCAGCAAAGATGACTCACATATTAGCTCTTTGCCTCTGCCATTGGAGTCCTAGATTGAGTTCTATGTTCTTGGCTTCAAAGTAGTCCAACTCTAGCTGTTGCTTGATGTTTTAGGAATGAACAAGTGGATGGATGACCACTCAACCAGTCTCTCTCTGTCTCTTTTCATTGAAATACAATGAAAATTGCTAACAACTTTTTGAAAAAAAAACTGTAAATGGTAAAGTTGATCCTTAAGTAACTTCCATGTTAGTGCGGTAAGAATGTAAGAGAAAAGAAAGCTGAAGTGAAATAATATGAAAATGTTTCTCAAGAAAGTAAAATGTGCCAAACTGAGAGATAGTAGTAGTTTTGATCAACCAAGACTCCTTTATGTATATGATAGTCTGTATGGCCATTTTGAATGATCAGTATCAAACTGAGTATAAAATAACATGCAGTAGATAATACAGGATTATTCAGGTTTACTTTGTTCCCAATCCCTAGAGAGTAGGGCTCGGTGTGGTGGCCTAGCGGCTAAAATCCTCTCCTTGCAAGCCCCTGGATCCCGTAGAGGTGTCAGTTTGTGTCCCAGCAGCCCCGCTTCCCATCCAGCTGCCTGCTTGTGGCCTGGGAGGGCAGTGGAGCACAACCCAAGGCCTTGGGACCCTATATCCATGTGGGAGACCTGGAAGAAGCTTTAGGCTTCTGCTTCAGTCGGCTTAGCTCCGGACATTGCGGCCACCTATGCAGTGAATTGGGGGATGCGATATCTTCCTCTCTGCCTCTCTTCCTCTCTGTATATCTGACTTCCCAATAGCAATAAATAAATCTTTAAAAAAAAAATCTCTAGAGAGTTGCTGAACCCTTTACTTTTTGAGAACACAGTAGTTTATCAAAACTAAGGTAGGGTCTGGTATAATTTTTGTTTGCGTTCTAGCAGAACTCTAGGCAAAGATTTATGGTTTTAGTACTGGTTTTGTTTTTCAGTCGTGTATCAATTATTATATCCAAGCTGCATGTAATTATTATTCTACAAGAGCTGTGCATAACACATGGAACTCATACCTACAAATGCTGTGTGCCTTCTGTATTTTTCCAATCCTGTAGCAAACCCACTTGGGGACTGTAGTTCAGAGAAGAGGGTGTCTTGGTTTGGGGTTCACTCTTCCATGTCCTCATTTACATGGCACAATCAAAACAAACAGGGACAACAGTGGAAAATTGAAGCCAGCTGACTATATTGACAAGAAGTATGTTGAACATATGTATAATGTAGGATAAAAGGTATTTTAATGGTATTCCATGATATATGTAGGAAATGAAGGTTTTGCCAACTACTCATCCTTAGGTAGTAACTCATAAGGTAAATATGTGAAAATGCATACTTTTGTGGGATTATTTTTTTCAATAGAAAATCCTCAGATGGAAATTCTGATAATAGAGTTTATTTTCAGAACACCAGCATTGCAAAGCTAAATTACTTCTGGACCTATATTATGCTTTGTAATGACAGGCATACTCTATACTTGATGAGGAAAAAGCTGTTTTTAGTAGTAGTGGCTCTTGTGTGGCATGTGTATATCACTGTTTCATGCTGAAATGTATTATCTTTTAAGATATTTATTTTTTTTTAAAGATTTATTCATTTTATTACAGCCAGATATACACAGAGGAGGAGAGACAGAGGGGAAGATCTTCTGTCCAATGATTCACTCCCCAAGTGAGCCGCAACGGGCCGATGCGCGCTGATCCAGAGCCGGGAACCTGGAACCTCTTCCGGGTCTCCCATGCGGGTGCAGGGTCCCAAAGCTTTGGGCCGTCCTCGACTGCTTTCCCAGACCACAAGCAGGGAGCTGGATGGGAAGTGGAGCTGCCGGGATTAGAACCAGTGCCCTTATGGGATCCCGAGGCTTTCAAGGCGAGGACTTTAGCCGCTAGGCCATGCCGCCAGGCCCTAAGATATTTATTTTTGCCTTCAAAGACAGACATGCTCTCTGGGTGTTTGAGAGTTGACCTATCATTTAAGCTATGCTGCACACTCCTGTTCCCCAAAGAAACAATTTAGAGCCCAACTCCCTGAAGCCCCAATGTGGTGAGGGAACTATGTGACCTCTGCTTTGTCCATGAATAATGTCAAAGTCACTTCCCATGCAGAACAATGCCTGGCCAATTCAGCTGCTGTACCTTGACAAGGGTGACATTTTGGAGAGAAATAAAACATGCTGAACAATCATGTTGGCCTTCACATTTAAACTAAGTTTGGAAAGAGAGCAGCTTGTCACTTCAAGCAAAATATTTTCCCAGAGATCATGATAAATGGACAATCTGTTACTAACCCTACCGTTTTATGACTTGTACCTTTCTTGTTAACTCCCTCAGAACATGCTTTCTGTGAATCGAAGTCAGCATGGTATATAGCTTGATGTATAAAGTTAGCTACTGAAATGCTTTTTTTTTTTTGGAAAGAGAAAATGATGGGCAAAAAATAGAATGCTATGTCTATATCAGGTTAAAAGGTGTAAATAATACTTTTTACGTAAAGTATATTCTAACTTGTTATCCTTTAATAATAAGCCAAATGTATTAAGGATGGAATAATGTTCCTCTGAGATAAAGAAATCCTAGCTGAAGCATTGAAGAAAGCTGAGTAGGGGAGCAGAGACATAGAGGGTAAAGATCTAAAGATAGTGAAACTGGGAAGTGGGGCTTCAGCAAACCTTATATACAGCACTCGGTAGGTGACACTGAAGTAATGCTTTCTTTTCCATTGTACAGTCATCATTTGGTTTCCAGTAATGATTGGTCCCATAATCCCATAAAAGAGCAATCTCCAGATGCTCAATTCCTTTGTATGAAATGCTGTGGTAGTTGCAGATAGCTTACAATTCTCCCATGAACTTTAAATCATCTGTACATCACTTATTGTTCCCAATGTAAGGCAAATATTATGCGAATAGTTCTTGTACTGTTTTGCTTAGGGAATGAAGATAAGAGAATAAAAACCTGTAGGTGTTGAATGTGGACATAATTATTTTTGGTATTTTTCCTCTATGGCTGGTTGAATCTATATGTATGAGGAGCCTGTCAATACACAGTGCCTGCAGCATAGATATTGTCTCTGGTGTTTCTTTGGTAGCAATAATAAGGACTGAAAATAAATTTTAAATAATTGTGATAGGGAAGAGTATGCATGAATAAAGTCTCAAGCGAGCATCATGGAGTCTAACGGTCTCCCATATGTACTGGTTTGCCTATATTTAACAAGCAGCATTTCGACTTTGAAATATAGTGATCTCACAGGAGACAGTCAGCTGAGGGTTTCATGTTAGGGCCTCCACATCTTACCTGGTGAACCTACTTTTATTTTGATGGCCTTCTGTATTTGCTACACTCAGTCAATAAAGCAGAGAGGAGGGGCTAGAAGCCTCAGACTAATTTTTAAGTTATAAGGTTTCTCATGGTTAACATTTGAGATTAGGAACATTATATATTTTTAAGTTATGGTAGACACACAGTACAGAGACGGTGTCCATCCACTGGTTTGCTTTTCAAATTCCCTCAAAGGCTGAGGCTGCTGGGCCAGGCTGAAACTGGGACCCACAAGTTAAACCTAGTTTCATATGTGGATAGGGAGCTGTACCAATTACTTCAGCCATTGGGACTGCTTTCCTGGGTCTATGTTAGCAGTAAGCTGGGGTCAAGGAGGCACAGTTCTATAGAGATCACAGGTATTCTGTTATCTGTTACGGAGTGCAAGTTTTAAATGTTCGACTCTCTACCGCAGGACGTTCTAACTTAAAATGATATTTGAGTTTTTAAAGATTTAATTTCATTCCTTTCAAAGTCAGAATTACAAAGAGGATGGCATGGACAAATCTTTCTTCCTCCAGTTCACTTCCTAGTTGAAATGGCTGGAACTGGATCAGGCCAAAGCCAGGAATTTCATCTAAGTTTTCACATGGCTGTAGAGGCTCAAGCATTTGGAACATCTTCCATTGCTTTTCCAGACACATTTGCAGGAAGCTAGAGTGGAATAGCCAGGAATTGTGCTGTTGCTGCAGGTAGCAGTTCTACCTATAAGGCCAGGATGCTGGCACCAACTTAAAACAACTTTCCTAGGCCAGGCGCAGTAGCCTAGTGGCCAAGGTCATCTCCTTGCAAGTTCTAGCATCCCATATTGATACTAGTTCTAATCCCAGCTGGCCAGCTTCCCATCCAGCTTCCTGCTTGATGACTAAGAAAGAAGTTGAGAATGGCCCAAAGACTTGGGACCCTGCACCTGTGTGGGAGACCCGGGAAGATGCTCTGGCTTCCGATCAGTTTGGCTCTGGCCATTTTGACCACTTGGGGAGTGAATCAACAGACAGAATATCTTCCTCGTTGTCTCTCCTCTCTGTATATGTGTATTTCCAGTAAAAATAGATATTTAAAAAAAACAGCTTTCCTATTTTTTAAGTCAAAATATACATACAAAAATCCAAAGATGGAAAAAACAGAAGACAGATAGGAACACAGTAAGGAAAGAAGAGAGACAACAACACACTTTAAAACAAAGTCTAGAATCAGCCCACTGTCCACTGATTAGTGAGTGATCCACTAGCCATGAAGCATTTGGCAGTACATTGTGATCACTGCCTCTATTTAGCTAGCAGTGTTTTGACTTTGAAATATAATTGATTTTTTTTGCAATAACAAATACTCTGTACTACCAGTCAGTAACCATTCTGCTGACTCTTTAGAGAAGACTGGGCGGTGGAAGCTGTATCATGCTTGCACACGTGAGGCTTCCTTGGAGGAATGATGTTGGGGAGTGCTCCTCCGTTGTGCCATGGGAAAGGGGTTAGCCCAGGCCTGGGATCTGATCCAAGTTGAGAGCAGATGTTAGTGTTACACAGCCTCCTCCTTGGGGAGCAAGGTAATGAGATCCAACTCTGTGGAGCTTAAAAAACATACGGAAATGCTTCCTCTTGGTTTCTTATGAAGTGAATTGGTGGGTGGAAGCTCTTTTTGGAAATCTGCCTTTTTAATAAAAATAAAGTAAGTAAATCTTTCAAAAATATATATTAAAGAGAAAAGTGGAGTCGAATCTGAGAAACCCAAGGGTAATATACACATGTATAAATGGCTTGCTGCAGAGCCCGAAGAGCACTTTAGAAAGCAATGTGAAGTCCTTCATGTGTTGCAGTGGCTGTGGAATGGCTCAGATTGAGAAGAAAGACAGACTGGTCAAAATAGAGCAATATAAAACAAAGCATGAGTGAACAAAATCCAGCTAATGCTGTGGAAAGACACTAATTAACCTGTGGTTTTCTCACGGCAGGTGAGTTGTTTGCTGGACTTTGCATTTAGATCAGGTGGCAGATGTTTACTTGAAAACTGAGCCTTTTGATTACTTATGTTGGTTTTAAGTCACAATGTTTCTTTGAATTTCTATTTAGAATAGCATTGACAAAGATTTCTACCTTCTGAGACTTACCTTGTTTAACATGGTATTCCCATTACACTGCCCATGCTTGGATATTGTAGACTAGTAGTTATCTATTCAATTAATCAGTGCACAGTGGCTTTGCACTAATCAAAATGGCCTTTGTGATGTTACTCCAGACCTGGTTAGCCTGAATCCACAGTTAATCTCTGCATGTAATAGTTATGTGGCCTCAAGCATATAACCTCTTGTACAACACTTTTTTCTTTTATTAAAGCAGGAAAAAAAATAATGTCTTCTAGGCATGTCATTGGTTTCACATGGAAAAGGCATGTAAAGAGTTTAGCCTATTGCATAGGAGTAGTGCAGAAGAAAAGCTAGCAACTTTTGTTACTTCTTTCTGGGATTATTGAATGTGCTCCTGAACGTCTGTACATTTGATTGAATAGTCTTTTGCAACTTAGAGATCAACTTAAAAATGTAACAGCAATGTAAATGATTCTTTGAAGTTTTATTTATTTCAGAGAATTATAGACAAAATATTTTTTAAACTACTGGTTCAAGCCCCAGGTGGATGTAAGGGCTGGTGTTAGGCTAAGCCAAAACCAGGAGCCGAGGTTTTCCAGGTCTCTCATATCCCAGAGACAGGGCTCAAACACTAGGGCCTTCTTCCACTGCTTTTCCTAAGTCATTATCCGGGAGTGTGATTGGAAGTGGAAGAGCCAGGAGAAGAACCAGTGCCCATATGGTGTACTGTTATTGCAGCTGATGACTTTACCTGCTATGCCACGTACCCGGCCCAGGTTATTAATCATGTAAATTATACTTTTGAAAACAAAATAAGGACTTTTGCAGTACGTATTTCTTACAAGTAGTATTTCTGTGAAAACTTATAGCTTCCTACAACTTTTATTAACCATGCATAGGATGAAATTCCATCATAAACTCACATTACATGGATCCTTGGATCTTGATCTCAGCTTAACTTTTACTTTCATCTCTTACTATTCCTTTCCTGCTACCAGCTTCCCAGCCCTTTGGAGCAGACCTTATCTTGTTTTACGTTCTCACATGTTAATATCATCTTCCAGAATAAAATCACTCAACCTCCCTATGACACATACAAAGCAAGAGTCTAGGACGAGCTTTGCTGGATATTTCAATTTCTGGGTGTCCTGGAAGTTACCATCAGGTATCTGTTA
The DNA here is from genome assembly GCF_030435755.1 of Ochotona princeps. Taxonomy (NCBI): domain Eukaryota; kingdom Metazoa; phylum Chordata; class Mammalia; order Lagomorpha; family Ochotonidae; genus Ochotona; species Ochotona princeps. The sequence continues at coordinate 15,184,361 of NC_080843.1, read as the reverse complement.
GGGCTGGGATTTTATTGAAGGGTTAAAATGGGGAAGGATCTACCTCCAACTGCACAAAAGTGTGCACACACGTTAATTTCTCCCTGTTATTGCTTGTGAACCATTCCTCAAAATAGACACCTGCCTTGTAAGAGTGTTCTGACTAAGAAGATAGCAGGAAAACTTGGAACCAAGACAGAAGCCTCAGTCTTAGACAGCATCATCATGGAAGTAACGTCTCATCCCTTGTGTTGGTTAGAAGCATGTCATAGATCCATCTGTATTCAATTGGAGCAATTGCACAGCAGAGAATATTCAAACCATCTTAGTGGGTGCCCACAGCAGCCATGTCTTCTACAGTTCCAGCACAATATTGGTACTGAAACCATGGCACAATATTATAAATGTGCAACAAATTTCATCCTTTATGTGTAGTGTAATAGGTTGACTTGGCCTCACTTTGTTTGCATATTTCCTCTGACTGGATTTTTTTCTCTTGCTTATTTTCAACATATCTTTATAAGACATGGCAAGATAAATTAAAATGCATGAACAGAATATAAACAAGATTCTTAAAATAAACCATCAAAACTCTACTTCAGATAATTTTAAAAGGGGCTGGCATTGAGGCACAGCTGTTTGAGCAACTGTTTTTGACTTTGGCTTCAATATCAGGTGCCAGTTCTGTCGCGCTTGCCTTGCTTCCAGTCTAGCCACAGCTAATGGCCTGAAAAAGCAGTTGCATACAGCTGGGTGCTTGTGTTATGTTCTAGGTTAGGGCCTAATATTGATTTCCTATGTTCTTGCCTCTTATTTAAGCATTTTAATCACAGGCACCAACAGGGCCTTGAACAAGTGGAAAGGTTTATTCAGAATGAGCAATAGGGACCCACAAGGGCCAAACAGACAAAGAGTGAGCCCAGAGAAGTTGCTACCCTTGATCCTCTGAGTCCATCCATAGGGTGAGAGAGTGTGTGAGTCCCTCCTCAGCACAGGCTTTTAAAGGTCCTGAAGGAGGAGTGCTTACATGACACTGTTCCCCTCAGGTCCCTGGTTGTGAAGGATGTCACGTGACTCTCAAATGGGAAAGAAAGGATTCCTTAGATGGGAGGAATGTGGCTTCCCAAGTATTGATTCTGAACTAGCTGCCTGCCTGAGTCTACCAATTGGGCCCCTTCTACCTATGTGGGGAACTCAGGTGAGGTTCTGAGATCTTGACATAAAGCTGGTCTAACCTTGGCCATGGGGACTATTTGAAAAATTAACCAGCAAGAGAGGTTGCTCTTTCTCTCCCCCTGACTCTCTCACTGTGCCTTTCCAACAAATATGTCTTTAAAAATTAATAAAATGTATGTGTGTCCTTTATGTCTTCAAACTTTTTGATATCCAGAGCACAGAGACCTCATGTATTTAGGGCAATGTGAGCATTGCCACAGCTGTTTGCAAAATCTATTGGATTTCTTCATAGATTTTCATTAGCCTCTTGAATTATGACTTCAATGCTATACACTAGAACTACTTCATTCAGTAAAATTGAATTCATTGAGTTTCATAGCAGGAAAAATTACTTTTTAAATAAAAAAATGAAATAGAATATCTCTGTAAACTTTATCTAAAGCATAAGTCAAATTGGTAAGTAATTCAGTGCTGAAAAAAACAACACTATTTTGTCTCCCTTATATTTCCGTATAAGATATTGAACATTTCTCTCATCCATAACTTTTGGTTATAACGTATTTAATGATAGGGAAAACTAAACTAAAGAACCAGTTGCATAAATATACTTAATGATCCTTGTCAAAAGTATGCTACTACTATTAAAGGACAGTATTCCTGGGTCATGAACCTACTGTTACGAAGGATAAATAAACTCTTTTGAAAAGTGTATTGTGTATGGATTAATGTCTGCAAAGGTTAAAAGCATCAAAATCTAAAATATCATGCCCTGCCATTAATGACCCAATAATAGGCTGACATTTGCAATTGTTTTTAGGGGTAATATCCCACCATATGTGAAGATGAGTTCCTGCATTTAGCTGCTTATCTCAAAGGAAAAATATGAGTAATAATAGTGCAAGGGAGGTTAATAGCAGGTACAGGTCTAGCATAGCTTTTATCAGTCTGTTTAGAAAATGAACTGAGAATAGCTGTCAACTTGATTGGGAGGGGGAAAGGAAGAATGGACCCATATGGGAGGCATCAGTCAGTTCTAGTGTGTGTGAAGGTTGTTTGCAAGGTTACCTGGGCTGATAAAACAGAGCTAATATTTGCATGTCAAAGCTTTGTTCCTTTTGCAACATACTCCCACACAAATCACTGGCTCTGGGGTTTAAATTTCACAGATGTCTAAACTCATTTAAAAATTAAGGTGCAGTAATCTATGATCCACAGTGTACCTAATTATTTGGCTTTTTCAGAATGTTTTATTTTGCATTTTGCTTTGTTCCTACCATCTAAAGCACAGTTCACTGAAAACTTTTCTTAAAAATTAATGTATATAGACTTTGGCTAAAACATTCATCTCTTTGGTCATGTTATTATTGCTACTATGAAAGGAATCAAAAGGAACATCATGTATGTTTCAAATCACAGCTACAAATGCTAAAGCACTGTATTGACCATCAGATGAGCCTGACCTCGAAAATCAACAGGTAGTTGATTTTGACGTTTTGATCTTCATTATTATGTTTTCAAACTCGGAAAATTTTCAAAACATTGCAAGTAAAACATTTTTCTCTGAAATGTTTCATCAGCATTAATGACTTCTGAGAAGATATGCTGAGATGTGGTGATACAGCTCAGTTAATTATATTTATTACCATTGGCATAATGTGTATTCCTTAGTGGAACTAAAAGCATTGAATGATAAAATTTTCATGTGAAGTTCAAAGAAAACATTTTCAAGTCAGAACACATGTATAATTTTATTCATTTAGGCTAGATGTATATTAATGGTAGAACTTAAATACTCTGAACTATGAAGAGTAAATATTGATTTTAGCCAGTATTTTGTACTTTATGGGAAATGGTAAAGCAATATTGTATTGCTGCTAACATGGGTCAGTTCCAATTGTGCGTGGTTGATTCAATGCTAATTTTTTAACCTTCTTCATTATTTTTGTTATCAAATCTTATTGTTATGGATCAATTCAATTCAGAAACTGTGTCATTCAAAGAACATTAGTTTCTAGTCTTACGGATTGTCATTTGAGAAGCACTAGTTCAGACAGCTCTGAATTGGGTTTCCATGAAGGACAGGAGAAGTGGGAGTGTATATGGGCTATTGAATGTTGAACAGGAATTATGGGATAAACACAGGAATGTATACATAGGGTGCAAGTTCATAAAACACAATCCAAGTACCCTTTGTCATGTGCGCCTTGAGTCTGTGGGCCTAGTATTGTGGATCATTCTGATCATTTCATAGCATGTGCTCTCAGTGGGCATCACTGAGGCCCCCAAGATGGGGCAGAGTGAAGAGCTCCTGCATTTCAGAGGCTCCTCTAGCGTTTTCATCATAATTAGTCTTGCATGTTTACAACAGAAATTTTTGAAATTTTATCTTGCTCAGTAGTATTTTTAAATTGCAGAGAATAGATGTGCCCCATCAGCCAACAAACACTTCTCAGCATATTTTATAGCAAGAACAAAGATATCACAAGAAAATTATAGACCAATATTCCTTATAAAGGTAGGCATGAAAAGGTCCAATAAAAATTAGAGAATCAATCAATCAATATACTAGAAGGTATGATATGTCATGAACGAATGAAATTTATTCCATGCATACATAGGTATTTCAGTATAGAAAATTAACACAATGTATTTTGAGAACAAAATAAAAGGAAGCATGGTCATTTAAATAAACAGTAAAACTGTTACAAACACTGAACTTAGGAAAGGAAGACAGAAAAGGTGCTAAGTTCAGGAATAAGACAAAAGACAAAAATCCATGTTTCCACTGCTGCTGTTTAACACTGTACTGAAGTGCTGTCCAGAAAAATTAATTAGTTAAAAAAATGAGGCAACCAAATTAGCAAAGAAGTAAAACTGTCTGTTTGAAGACAGTGTGATTCCTTATAATCTTAAATAATCCATAAAGATATAGAAACTAGTAAATGTATACAGTAAATGTGCAGTTTTAAATCAAAACATAAAAGTTGGTTATATTTCTCCTTAATGTTAAAACTACGTAAGAAAATTTAGGTGGGAAAGCGTAAGATATTGCATATTAAAAATACAAAATATCGCTGAAGCCAAGTGGTTCAAATATCTGAGAAGAAATCCTGTATCATATATTTAAAGATTTCTTAGTATCAGGAGAACAACAATCCACAGAATGATCTGTGATCCAGCCTTGGCATCTTTGTTAAAGAAGTAACACAGACCAAAAACAAAACAACAACAAAAAAAAAGGTAATGACTTCAGAGAATGCTTTAGTAGACGCTAAACCATCATAGTGTTAATTGTAGAATCTACTTATCCATCTACCCCTAGCTCCATATATTCTGTTTGCTTGGGCATTCTTTCTATTATTTATTGTGCAAAAGAATAGAAATTTGAGGTTTAAAAAGCACTATGGGTTGGAGATACAATTTTTAATAACTGAATGAAGGTCACATGGTATGCATTATCTATGAAAACTACTCTGTACACAGTATGTGGTATAGAATCATTAAATAAAAGTGGCAATTATATCTAAATAGCATAATTCACTTGAAGGCATTGCACACTTTAAGATGACAAATTGAGCTGCTTGATTTATGTGAAGCTGCCTCTATATATGTAATTGATAAATGATTATTTGCCGATTGCTATAAAATTTAGGGACTAGATTCTTGATGAAGAATCTGTACCTCTATTGTGATTTAATTTTTAATGAGGAAATATATATAATTACATTATCTTTGTTCACAGCACTTTTCCATGAATGCAAAGAATAATTTACTGTGCATACTTACCAATGCAAGCACATTTGGCAAATCTTGAAGATACTAAGTAAGCAGTGAATTTGAAATTGGAAATCTCTTAATTAAATCTGTAGCTAGAGGAAACTTCACATGTTTTCCAGTGTGTTAAATTAGCTTAGCAAATTGTAAAGAGCAGTTGTAATGGAATTAAAAGTTTGAAAAAAATGCAATATGTATCACTACAACTCTTACAATGCTTTAGAGAATTTCTGTCCCCGCCCTTGCAACCAAGGTTCTTATGAGTCTGTGTATTTAAAGACATCCTTCAGAATCAAGCAAACTGCTACATAATAAACCAGGTGTTAACTCACTGATGACAGAATCTTACATATTTAGCAGAAAGTCTTTGATGTTTTGCTAGGTACTCAAAGAAAGATGAAGCAGTTAGGTCATGGACTAGACTTCCCAAAGAGGAATGACTATGAATAATGACTCTAATTAACAACCAGGTTTATTTTGTCAGTTTCTAATACTAGTAACTATTTTTAAATAAAATACTAACATATGTAAGAATGATCAATTAAAATGCATTCCTTTACCTTAAGTATAATTATATATGTGTATATGGGATTGAAAACTATGAAATTTAATAAATGTAGCATAGCTTTTTGTTAAGTGGATATTGTTTTTTGTTTTTCAGATTTATAATTACAAGTGTTAGTCTCTACATCAAAGATAGAGAAAGGGTAGCTATTTAAGAGATGTGACTGTTCGTGTTTCATCCTACGTATTTTAAATCACAGGCACATTTAATGTACTAAAATATAGTCATGATTGAATTTCATGAGGCTTTCGGGCAGGTTATTGGCATTTGCTTAATGAACATTTACTTAAATGTTGCATGCATAGGGGGTTATTATATGATAGTATTATTTCATTTCTATTACATGCTAATTTTTTAGTCAGAGTGAGGCTAGTGAAAATGGCGTTTTAAAAGGAGTGACCCTTTTTGACTGCCTACTGTGGAGTCAGTCTATGTCATGACCATATAATTATGACATAACCGAGAGGGTTGTTTTGAAAGCTCTCTCTGAAAGTAGTTAAGTCTTCATAAAGGAATGCCACTCTAATATTTTCGTTAGAAATCCATTCACCTGGAGGGCCTTCTTCTCCCCTGGGTACAGGCTTTCTGGAAGCGCATTTCCTACCTGCTGAGGAGAGGAGCACAGAACTTTGGCACGTAGGCACAACTATAGGGCAGTGTGGTACCCCGAAACGCATGCAAAGAATCTCTGTGGCTTTCTTTTGTAACATCCTTTAGGAGTTAAGATTCTTTTCTTTCTCACCACAGTTCTGAGTATTAACGCAGTGGCTCAGTAGAACCACCCAGGGGCTTTGATGATCCAAAGGACTAGATCTGCCGAGGGTACCAATAGCATTTCTGCTTCCAGTGACTCTGACGTAGTGGTTTCTGGGACCACACTAACCTAAAGCATGAGTTTAATTATTCAACTCAAATTCTTTTTGGGACCAGGTTGCGGGTGTTAATTTAAGAGGCCTTGCAGCATAAAATCCATGGTTAGTGGGGAGAGAACTGTGATAAGTAAAAAGTGCCAGCTCAAATTAAAGACTTTCTGGTTCACTTTTTTTTTTTCTCAGATACTGTGATCAGGAAATAAAACATGATTAAATTCAACATTTTTTATCATATTTGGAATAGCCATTTTAAGCGCTATGGTCTAAGTTACTGTAAGTTTTAACTATTTGTGGCTAGCCTAAAACAGAAGCTCCTGTCTCAGGAAGAGACATTGGGATGTAAAATGTGGTTATTTTTTGTTACTGGCAGATGAGATTTGCTAATTCAAATAGGAATAAATGAATTTTGTTTCTGTTGTGAAGATTCTGGTGGTCTACTCGGAAGTATTAAATAGCTAGATTCCAACTGAATAATGTTTTCAAGGCAATTTTAAAAGCAATAAAGATAGCAAGTTTACTGTTCTGTTGGCATAGTGGAGTAACCTAGTAGCAAATTGCATTTGAAAAAAAAAACCACTAAATAATATAGTATGTAATGGAATACATTTATACTTCCATAAATAAATTCTCAATCCCTTTTATTCTTAATCTAGAGGAAATATTGAAACCAAAGAAAATAGAAAATGCTCTTATTGATATTAAATTTTTATTGAAACCGAGCAACATCCAGGTTCCCACAGTTGTATGATCACATTTCTAGGCCTAGGTAATGAGGGGTCCTGAGGTTTAGAGATGGAAATTCAGTAATTCCTGTAGTTTGAAGTTAGAACATAGTCGATGCCAGGATGTATAGTAAGGGTTCTATTTGTAGTTGAATTTGTATACTATGTGTATTTGGATAGGTGCTAAAGCATTTTACTTTTGTTTTGTTTTGTTTTTGTTTTAACGGGGAAGACTGAGAGTGAACATGAGAGCAAGAGAACGAGGAAATGAGAGCCAGAGAGAGGAGGGAGAATGAGTGAGTCCTGAAGAGAGTTCAGGCCCATGGCTTCACTCCTTACTGCCCAGGCCATCTGGGCCAGGATAACCCAAAGTCAAGAGCAAGGACCTCAGTTTGGATTTCCTGTATATGGACCCAAGCCAGGACCTAAGCAGTTGAGCCTTTGCTGGCTGTCTCCCAAGGTGCACAGTTGTAGACTAAGACTCCAGGCTAACCCATGCATTCTAATACGAGATATGGCATCCAAGTGGTGTGTTAATGACTGTACCAAGAACCCACTCCAAACATTTTAAATTTTGGCAGCATGACAAGAGTCTGTAAGTTAGAGAACTTTGATTCGTGTGAAAAGCCAAATGTTCTTTAACTGGGTTTCTGATTTTAGCACAGGCAGTTTGTCCTACCTGTAACTTAATGTATTATGCTTGCCCTATATGCTTAATTTAGAATTGAATAAGCTATCTATTCCATTATATTGTTTGTAAGGCTCATGCATCAAAAATGGTGACAGCCCTAATGGATTGTATAAATTGTAGTTATATATGATTCTAAGAGTTTATTGGCATAAGCATAGTTCAGATTTATTCAATGCATATAGTGTAGGAGCGGAGCAGGATCAATCATATCATGAATAAGTATGAATCTTGGTCTGCTGAACCATATAGACTTTTCTTCCCACTAATCCTCCATTCAAATCTTTGCAAGTACAAAGTTAATTTTTCTTTTATTACTGTAGTTACTGTTACACTGAATACTCTCCACCCACATTATGTTGTTGCGACAAATAGGCACGATAATACCCGTAAGGGTAGAATCAAGTACCAGAATTGTTGACATAGCTTTCTAAGTGATTCTATGCACCTGAATTAAATGATTTCTGTATATTTTCTATAGTAGAAATTGTGAAATTAAATAGTGTTCTTGGACATAACCCAAACGCAAACCTCATTTTGGCTGTAGTTACTTAATATAAAAAGAACATTTAAAACAAGAATCAAGAGAATTGTATTTAATTGGTAATTGTATTTATTTTTTTGTGAGTTTTGAATTAATAAGTTATTGTTCTATTCAGACACCAGTAAATTAGTATATGAGAATACATTTTATTTTATTATGATTATAAATAACACATCACTTTTTTGGTGTGGAGGGATAGTTAACAATTCCATTATCTTCTCAGCTTTTTATGTAATGCAAGTTGACCCACTTGCATCTTTATACCATATACAGCACTTGGAATAATATCTCTTTCTCTTTTTTAATATAAAATATCTAGATGCTCTGAGGTATTACAGCAATTTTTCAGAAATATCTGTGGAAGATTTTAATCTGATCTCTTCCAATTTTCTATCTTGCAGTGAGACCTTCCCTCCTATTATTGTTAGAGTAGGATCAAAGAAGTGAAGAGACAATTTAATCTATATCCATTCTTCTGCCTATTTTCTCCATTTTCAAAGCTTTCATTCCTGTTAACCAAAATCACTTTCCACTTATCATCTCAACTTAATTTTTCCAGGTAGAGAAATAAGCACTGGGAAGAATGTTAGAAGTAACATTAAAGGTTCAAGAGAAATGGATCCGATGCCAGGAAGAGTATGAGGGAGGCAGGCTGTCAGAGTTGCGTAGGGGCTGAGAGTTAGGTCAAGGGTGCTGAAGGCCAGCCCAAGGAGTCAGCATTGACTAGATGTATTTGCCAAACATAAACAAAGAGCAGCCAGTGAACAAGAAACCGACTCCCAACTGGGATCCTTATGCAGAGAATCAGAGCTCAGAAAACAATGATCACCATATGATCCTGGCATGGCACCTGTCATTGTAATGTGCTGTATCATTCAACAACCCTTAGCGTCCCCATTGTGGCAGACTTTGTGATAATTCCTGGTGGTGCTGGGAGGCTAGGTACAGGTTCCTGTGTTTAACACAAGAAATATAATTAGACACGAGATAGATGTATGTCAGGAAGGAACAAAGGCAAAGTATGTACTCAACGGTAGAGTGTGTTGGACTAGAGGAACAGAGTATTCATAGCCAGTGTTGTTTGGGGTGCGGTTTTCCAAGACTAGGGAGAGTTGGGTATTTCCTGTTTCCTTGCCTTTCTAAGAAGTTGAAGTGTCATGGCATCAGGTGTATGCTGGGAGGAAGAGTGTCCAAATTGCAATTTTATTGTAATCTGTTTACAATTAGCTGCTGGTTACCACAGGGACATGGTTAGTGTATCAGTTCTGGACAGAGACTGTGCAGTAATGGCAACTTTGAGTAAACTCAATCAGAGCACAACATGCCTGGGTTGGATGGGGAAGTGTGGCCATAGGGAGGGACTAGGGACACAGAACTATCTCTCACTGTGTCCTTGCGTGTTTCAAGGGGAGCGCCATAATTATCAAAATAGATTCTCCAGCAGAAGTCATACACAGAAAAGGAGCGTAAGCAGATAAATAACTTCACAGCAAATGAACAATGATAATTCAGAAAGTTCTAAACAGGCTAAGTTAGCTTCCGTATAAGATGTATCTTTTTTATCAGCTTCTGCACCTATTCACTCTAAAGCGTGATGAATATATATAATTAGGTGTACCATTTTGGTTCTTACGGTAGTTTTACACAGTGAACATTTATAATATATTTAAAATATACTGAGTATATATATTATATATATGTAATTATATATATATATAATTAGGTGAGAACATTTTGGTTCTCATGGTGGTTGTATATAGTAAATTCCATACCTTACAAGATTCACTGCTCTTGGTTTTTGTGCTCTATTAGAATTTGATGCAAAAGGTTAGCCTGATCTCATTTACTTTCGACTTATTTCTTATCTTGGGGTCTCATTTTGAGAAGATAAGAGTTCATTTTTATGATAATTTCTGTTATTGTAAAGATCATGAACCACCACAAGTGTTTTGTTTGGCTAGTGGTAATTACTTTAAAAACTCTTTCAGAAATCTGCATAAAACACAGTATTCTAGGTTATAATTTTCAAGGCTATTAATAATTTGAAAAACTTTTTTAGACAAACTATAAATGTGTATTATATGTCTAATTAAAAAATCTGTCTTTTCCTGGATTTTAATCTTTTTATCACCGCTGATGTTGTATTGAAATAAGTTTAACACAGTTCGTTGTGAGATATGGTTCATGATCTCAGAATACCAGTTCCTATGGTTGAGATCTCCATTAATCCCTGATAAAGGAAGTAAAATGAATATAACAATAATTATTACCTCAGAAGAATATATATGCTGTAAGAATTGCAGTCATGTTTTAGGCATATACTAATCAATGTAATTAGAGTAACTACCACTCCTTACTCCTGTCATGTCATTGTTCATAGTTAGAAATTTACCGAAGTGATCAATATCAGCCATTGACAATCATATTCAGCTAAATACAGCATCAATCAGAATCATCATCCTAGCTTCAAAAGAGTGGTTATTTATGTCCAAACACATTTAATTTAAACAAGATATGTAGAAATATGTAGACTTTCAGGATCATCACCAAATAATTAACATGATGGTAAGACACTTGTTTACAAATTTGTATATTTTACTGTCTATTTAAAAATGTATCCTTCAGCACCTGTCTTCACATTATTATGACTGGATCAACTGGTTATTTTAACACTCATTCATTCATATGATATTATCATGAAAATATGAATTACAAGACTAGAGTGTCAAAATTTTTAACATAAGTAAATTTAAATTCCAGGAATATTTGAAAAAGATGTTACAAGTTCTCTTTCATTTTAAATTTATGTGCATAGTTTTGTTAAGGATGTTTTCACTTTCTTGATTTTTAGTTATTGAACATCTACTGTTTTTAAAGCTCTGACGTGTTGAATAGGTTTGATACATTTGATACATTATTCAGAAATTACCAGATTTGGCGTTTTTATATTCCACGTTTTTGAGTCTACAACATCTTCCTCTGCAATGTATTGCTTTGATCAAAGAGAATGGCTTGGTAATGAGATCTAGTGAAGAATTAGGTTAGCCAGAGTAACTAGGATTGCAAAGTTCTCAGAAGGGCCAAATACTGTCATTTTGAAGGGAGGGTACTGGCAATTGTTTCCAGTGAAGCAGGGAGATGGGAAAGTTTGTGGACTGAGGAGATCAAATAGGCTGGCCTTAACCATGAAGTCCAGCTGTGACTTTTAAAGAGATTGTTTCAATTGGATAGTTAAATTGGAAAGTAGATTGCAAGATGCTGTAAAGTAGAAGTAAATGAGTAGTAAGAAATTAAATGAAGCGTGAATAGACCAACGCTATTTAAACCTTTGATTTTTTTTTTCTCCCAGTGGAAGTTCAAGGGTGGATATTAGACCTAGAATTTAAATCAGAGGTCCACAAACCACATTGTGTTGTCTGGGTTCAAATCCTGGCCTTCATGATCAATTCTAGCTTCCTGTTAAGACGTGCTCTGGGAAGTAACCGGTGGTGGCTTGAATCGTTTTGGACATGCCATCCACATGGGAGAACTGCATGGAGTTTGCAGGTCCTGGATTAGAACTGGATCCTGCATGAACCAGGAAATGAGAACACTCCCAAAAGCATCTCAAATTTGAGTGCAATTGTACATTCACTTTTTTATTTTAGATAATGTTTACATGGTTGATTAGGGTGGAAAGGATCGAGGGTCAGGGAAAAGTAGGTGTAATCATTGTTCCAAGTGTTCCATTTCTTTTTCCTGTATCTGGAAAAAGGGAGGAAACTAGGAGAGAAGCCACCTCCAGCCTCCCAACTGGTCAGGAGAAGGTTTCATGTTGGAAGAGACTGAATGCAATCGCTCTTCTAGTCAGATGTGGGCTTCTGTTTGCACTCAGAGCCAAGAGTACAATATTGTCCGGCGGAGAGTGAGAGTTTATTGTCTCTGTGACCAACTTGAACCGTAGTACAATAACTGTCAATACAAGCTCAGTGGTCAGGGTTCTCATATCTGTTTAGAGCTGCATTAAGATAAGTTTTGTTGTGGTGGTAGTAGTGATGCCTGGCACAATAATTTTATGATGAAAAAAAAAAAAAAACAAGAGCCAGAGGTTTATGAAAGAAGAGACAGAGAAGTAACTGTTTTGTCTCATTTTAAATTTTCACATTTTATAACAAGGTGAATTTATGAGGTCTGTTAGATTGGCCTTTCTGAAAAATGATCAATTTATGTGAAGTAAAGCTTCCGTATGTTTAATGTGTTTAATCTTATGCAAGAATGACTTTTTTCCCTTCCTTTCTTTTTTCCTTTGTTGATGTTACTACATACTGTAAAGTAGAACTAGCCCCAGAAATTTATTGTTTTAAAAATAATGTCACACTCTAAGACTTCATATACATAGTATTGCATTAAATATAAACAGGGAGAGTAAGAGAGAGAGAGATCTACATCATTTTAACATTTGTTATTCGTTGAGTTTATGCATTTTTGTTTTGACCCAAGAAATCTTTCCTTTGGACTCAAACCTGTGTAGAGCAAAAACCGTAAAGATTTGAGGATGCTTCTCTCTCCTCAGTCCTACTAGAGTCTCAGCTGAACCAGGCAGAAAAATACAGAGATCATAGAAAAAATCAGCAAGAAAGTCTAAACTAGGAGCTCCAAAATGCATACCTAGAACTGAATTTCATTTTTTTAAAATAGCTGAGTAGTATTCTATGGAGTAAATGAACCACAGCTTTCCTATCCAGTCTTCTGTTGATGGGCATTTCGGTTGCTTCCAAGTTTCTGCAATTATGAATTGTGATGCTGTGAACATAGGAGTGCATGTTGATTTCTTGTGTAACAGGTGTTTTGGATATATTCCTAGGAGTGCTATTGCTGGATCATATGGTATGCAGATTTTCAGTTGTTTGAGTGTCCTCCATACTGATTTCCATAGAGGCTGTACCAACCTGCAGACCCACCAGCAGTGGAGTAGGGTTCCCTTTTCCCCACATCCTTGCCAGCAAGTGTTGTTGGTAGTTTTTTGTATGTGAGCCATTCTTACGGGTGTTAGGTGGTACCTCAATGATGTCTTAATTTGGATTTCCCTTATTGCCAGGGAACTTGAGCATTTTTTCATGCTTGTTTGCCATTTGGGTTTGTTCCTTTGTGAAATGTCTGCCCATTTCCCGTGCCCATTTCTGGAGTGGTTTGTTTTGGTGTTCTGGTTGTTCTGGAGATCTTTCTGGAGATTAACCCTCTATCTCCTGTGTAGAGAAGTCTTCCATCTCCTTAGAATGTGTGAGGATGATGTGAAGTATAACCTATGAGGAACATAACAGGTAACTCATAGACAACAGACTCAAATCAGCATTAGACAATAGTAAAACTACAAAGACATATAGGGCAAATCAAGAGCGATCCTGACAACCTCTTAACAGGAGGTCATATGCACAGAGTGGGGTGGGGATCCCAGAGTGGAGCAGGTGGACAGCAAGAGGCTTGTATCCCAACCCTGGAGACCCCTGGATCCTCACCAAGGACTATTATTAGTACAGGCATCAAGGACTACTTCCCATTGGCCAAGGAGACCATGGGGAATTGGAGTGCTTTCGGAGGCCAAGAACTCTGAGCTCATCCACCCCTGTTTGGATTTACCACATGGGACGAAAGAAGCCCAAATCCTTTCTTGCAGGATCCAAGGTCATTGGAATGACAGCCAGGAGCCCTGAGTAGTCCACAGAAACAGAAGACCAGTAAACTTCCTTCGGGATTAGGGAGAGGAGCTTTCTTTGGTCCTTACTTAGTTCCAACTTTGGATCCCCATTCTCTCTTGAAATGACCATGAGGGTGGTTCGGGAGCCCCAACCCCAAACTAATGAACAAACAGAATACATAGATCGAGAACAAGAAGGAAAGCTCAGCACCAGACAGGAAATGGTCAGCGTGAATTCACGTATACCTTACTAGGTGGGACACAGAGATTAGTTACTCCTCACTGGGGAGTGGAGGATTTCTCTGCACACCCCTCCTAAAACAGTTCTAAACCTCAGCTGTTGACATATGCCTTGCTAGAGTTATAAGCCAGTTTAGACTATCCTAAAATCTGCCAAGTTCCGTAGAATTTTGCTTCAACGCTGTAGACTGCTAAATACTAAAATGAGGATTGATACAAGACAGCTAAATAGTACCCTATAGCCATTTTAAGGTGTATAGAAGCTGGTTGTGTATAAACTAAACTCGAAATGTCAATGAAGTAGTTACAGGATGTGGTTAAGAACTTGCATTTTTTAACATATTGATTACTCAGTACCATGACAGTTAATTCCATAATGTTGTAAATTGTTGTTGATGTTATGTTGGAGCTTTTAATTGATCAGGATGATATTCTGCCAGCTCTACTTTCATACCAGAGATGGTCTTCCCAAGTAACCGTTGCATGTATCTGGACAATGAGATGCTGGACTCTTTGCTTGTTATATGCTTGCAATGAAAGAGTCTCAACTGAATATGATCTGTAATACTGCAACAAGGTGGAGGAATCTGCCATGGGGCGAGAGCACGTGGGGCGGTTGGGGGAATCCCAGAGCCTATGAAACTGTATCACATAATGCAATGTAATTAGTAATAAAAAAAGAAAAAAAATGGATACCTAGAAAGCCATGAAGGCAACAGAAGGTTTAGTCATTTGCCCCCTTAGTCACTATCTAGAGATATGTGTTATTTTATATTTAAATTGTGTTAGATTTTCTTGTAATCATCTTTAATGGTTGGAAGCATATAAAATATGTGTAAAATTATGTTTAAATTGTTGAATAACTTCAGACTTACAAACATGATTTTACATGTAGGTGCAGAGATTTTCTGGATGCCCTCACCCTATTGCTCCTACTAGTAACAACTTAATAGTGCAATTTCAAAACTTATAAATACTGACATTTTTAATGAGATAAACTCCAAATCTAGTTGGATCTTACTCATCTTTTCACTAATTCTTTTTTTCCACTTTCAATATCTGATGCAGGAAAACAACAATGAGTAAAAATCATGGTTTTTATGTGATGGGTCAAGTAGGATTGATCCCATGGAACATTCACTTTCCTTTTTCTGTTTTGAGTTTTATGTATTTGAAAGGCAGAGTCATTTAGAAGGAAAGAGAAAGAAAAAGAAGAGAAAGAGAAAGATCTGATCTCCCATGTATTGGTTTACTCCCCAAATGCCTAAAATATTGAGTACTGAGACAGGTCAAAGAGAGGATCCAGAAACTTCACAATGGTCTTCTATGTGTGTGGCAGGACTTCAAGTCTTTGGCCATCTTCTGTTGCTGCCAGGATGTATAAACAGGAGGCTGGGTCAGAATCACAGATAGAACTTGATCCCAAACACTCTGATCTGTGCTATGCATGCCTCCAGTGATGGATGCCCTTAACTCGTTACAACACAGTGTCTACCCATCACTTCCTTTGGTGGGACTGTATTTTATACTGTCAGATGGAGAGTGATGGATAACAATTAACCTTAAATATTACAGTTTCACTGAAATGTGGTCTTGTAAACGTCTTTCAAGATAATCACTATGTGCCCTAACAAGTATTGTGTGAAATCTAACAAGTGTGGTATGATATCTAAAACATGGTCTGTGGAACCACAGAATGCCTTTGTTTAATGCCTGAATTTTTTATTTTGTGGGAAAAATCGGGTAACATTTCAAACCTCATTTTCTCATCTATATCAAGCAATTAATAAAGCCCAACTAATAGAAATTGTCATAACTTTAATTAACATAGGAAAACAGTTTTGCCATACATGGTAATCAAATGTTTGACAAATACTACTTTAGTCAAGAAAGATGGCAAGCTGTACCTAGAAGTTTCATTTGTTTTTGTTACACAGCAATGATACATATCAAGTAGTCTGTCGGTTCTTCAGCATCTACTAGTTCACATTTTACAAACATTATTTTGAAGACCTTCAAATATGAGATGATTCACCCTGTACTCAAAAAATGCATTCTGTCTGATAGGTTCTATTTCTAAGTAAGTAAAATAATTCTTAAAAATATTTGTGAATATCATAGTACATTTTTGCAAATGAATATATAGGATTTTTTAGGAGCTCACTATAGTTTTCTGACAGAGCATGCCGTTTTATTGTTAGTTATCTTTTTAAATTCCCTGTATCAGTTGCTTATTCAATTCCATAAAGATTTGGAACAAAAAAAAATACATTCAATAGAAGCTTCTGGTATTGAGTTTGGAAAGGGTTTTTAGTTTTCTTTTTAATAGTCCTCCCATATCCTTTTCAGTGCTTTTTCTTTCTTAGCACAAAGCAAGTTATGGTTCAATTGACTTTCTGTCTGCTTAATAAATATTGATATATTGGATGCATTCAAGCACGGCCATGTGTGATCCATCTTTAAAGCTAGAGTCATTACGCAGGGAGGCTGCGATTTATTTATTCCTCGTTCATTCTTCCATCTTTGAGAGGAATCATTATGCAAATATTGAGCACTTTCATGAAATGAAAAACAAAAACAGCACAAACTTAAAAAAAAATGGAATTGTGGCTGTTAAAGTCAAGGTATCATCCAATGCTGAATGGAGTAAATATAATCCTATTGAGTACATTGTATTAGTATGTTTTCTTTAGATAGTAGGGAAAGGTAACTGAAGGTAAAATGCATAATTTTCTGATTGTAGAAGCTAAACTGTATTGCATTGACTGAGCGAAGGGTTTATATATTTTTTTCATGAAGAATATGAAAGTACAGGATTAATTCAATCCTGAAATATAACATAATTATATGACCTCTCAGGGCTAATTTGAGAAATCTAACTATAAGAAATGACCCAATATGTACACTTAATTAAAAATATGGGTTTTTTACTCATGCTGTTTTAAGAGAGGAGCAATTCAAATGTGTTGGCACATAAACAAAATTGTTTAACACTGCATATCTCTCACTGCTGTCCATTCAGGCCACTCCTCTGATTCAATATATTCATATAACTCACTGGTTGAGCAGTAACTAAGAAGCACAAACATGCCTTTAAAAAATTTAGTAACACAGTTTTATTCTTAGTGAAATACAGTTGACAAATACATTAGTATGTTTTATAGTGTCCTGATACAACATGCTTCAATATGTATGTTGTGAAATGTTTACCATAATCAAATCAAGTAGGGTAATGCCATCTCATGTGAGATTTAAGATTTACTTGCTAAAAAATTATCAAGGGTATAAAATATAATTATTAAATATTTGTATTATATGATGGGTCTTTGGAACTAATTTATTAATACTGACAAGCTTTGTATCTTTTAACCAACAATGCTCTATTCTTTCCCACACTTACACCTGCTCTATCACCATTCTACTCTTTTGCTCCATGAATTTCAGTTTTTCGGTTCCACATATAGAAAAAAATGCAATTTTTATTTCTCTAAACATGTTTTATTTTGTTCATGATAATGCTTGGTAGGCCTGTCACTGCTATTGAAAGTAATATAATTTCCAAAAATGGACATTGTGGTTGAGTCCATAGCTTGGCAGTTGTGAAAATGTTTTTAAATACTCCACAAATAATAGCATTTATCATTTCTTCATTTTTTATCCAACTGTTTTTAACTTTCGTATACATGATGAAAACCTATATGTGTATTATACTCAAGTAGAGGAAGAATTTGAGATTAAAGTTGCTGAACTTTTGAGCTGAATCTATTACCGTCTTTTTCAGCTTGATATATATTTATAGCTGTCAGTAGTGAAGCAGATTTTTTCTAGAATGAAAGTTTTGTTTCTTGGAAAGTAGGAACGTGATTTTAATTGTTGCATGCATTGTGTCTCATTTCCTGTAAGCTGCGTTTGACTATTGATGCAGCGTCCCATGAAGGTAGCCAGTAGCAGATCCAGTCCTGTGCTTCACCAGAAGGCAGGCCATGCCAGAAACAAAAGTAGGTTTTCCTACTTGTTGTATAAGGTCATTTTCTTTTCTCGTTTTCTTTTTATAAATTTGACAATTTTTAGCCTGTTGCTTTTCCCCAATATTTTAAGTTCATTCGTAATATGGACCTAAAATAGACCAAGTATGGATTCTTAGTAGACATGAAACCATTACAAATATAATTTGATCTGTATTTTGTACACATTTTTTTGTAGTCGAACGTTGCAAATGTCTCTTTGCTGCCAATTACGATAAATATTATTGAAGGAAAGTTTGAATAAATATTTGATTTTTCATGGTGAGTATATAATATACTTATCTATTGACTGTTGCCTGTGTTGGTAGTAGTTAATATTCAGGCTTCAATGTTAGAGTAGGCTGAAAATTAAAATACTGGGGGGAAAAGGAAATTGGAAAACTAGTAGAAAGAAAGGAAATGCTTCTTTATCTTTATTGTAAAACAAACAGTATAAATCCACAATTGTGTAAATAAAGATAATACATGTGTAGATACACCAATCCAGGCAGTCCCAAATTATAAATAGATGCATAGCTTAAAAAGTGAAAAGAGGTCATTATTCAAAGTAGTGGTAAAACAGCTAATGCATATGAGAACTGCCTTAGTCCCTGGTGACGGGGTTAGGAGTCTGGACCCCGTTGTTTTGGTGAACCTATTGCTAGGAAACCAGTGTTTATCAGAGTACATTCCATAGAAAAAGGGGGAGAGAAATAAAAAATATGATCTTGTCTCAGTGCTAATGAATTGTTTCTTGAAGAGCTGGCCCCTGGATGAGCTCTAAAGGCTGTTATCCTAAAGGGTGTTACTATAAATGCTGATATCCATGTGGAATGCGTGAAGGCAAGTAAAAATCCTGTGGCAGGCCATGGAATTAAGGAATATGGAGTGCCCTGGAATTTAGACAGTGACGGTAGCAGAGGTGAGAATGGGGAATGTGGAGTAAGTTAAGTGCTGTAGGGCCAGTAATTCATACTACTCTGTATCTTGTCACTTTTTACTTTCCAAGAAATTACAGATAGGTTCTTGATGGGAATCAATATACAATAATATGAGAAGGGCTTTTATTTTCATTTCACATTTATTTGTACTGCTTAATGTTTTGCTTGCAATTTGTAAAATTTACGTAATTGTTCAACATTTTACACAAAATATTTATTGGTGGTTAATTAATATCCATAAGCTCCATTCTTTTTGTTATCTACTTAAGAAATAATGACACATTTTGCTTTTTGATAGAATTTTAAAGTCATATGGACAGAAAATCTTCATGCAAATTTAGGAAAATATTTATGACCATAATTTATACCCTTTTAATTAACATTTTGAATTAATGATTTCAATCTGTTAAATTAAATTTTTTAGTTGTTTTTCTAGCACTTGATGAAAATTCCACAAGTTACTCCCAAAATGAAATGGTTAAAGCATTTCGCAAATGTAATCCTGGGTGCAGGAATTTGCTAGCTATTGTAGTGCCCACGGATAGTAGATTTTAATATTACAGAATAATTTTAAAGTACCTATTTGTAGAGGAAATGAGTTGCATTTAAGAACTCTAGAAGTCTTATTAATATGTAATAAATTATGTGGACCAGTTCATATAAAGAGTGAGTTTTCTAAATAACAAAACTGTTACTTCTTTGTCCCCGAAATGGGAATTCCCCAAAGATACAGCCAAAAGACCAACACAGGTAGAAGAAAAATAATTTCAGCACAAATACTTCTATACACGGATATCATTATGCTTTTCTCCACTTGCACAGAATAATACTTGTAGATCAATTCCTGAGAATCTATCTGACAAGAATAGCGGAATTTTTATTTCTTCTTAAATTTCCTCCCTGATTCCCTTTAGACCACAAACCCACCCAGTTCCTAAATTTCATGTAATGAAATTTTTGTACTTTCTGTACTTAGGACATTTTCATGTAATTTATGACAAAGCAACATGACTGAAACAAATAGAGAAAATTAGCAAAAAATACCTAGTTAACTATGATGACTCTAAAAGCCACTGTTCCTAGAAGTTGAGATTCTTTATGATTAATTTACCCAAAATTCACTTTCCCTTGCCTTGGTCAGAAACTTTCATTTTTTTTTTTTATTTTGACTGTACAGTTTTTATTTTAGTGAATTTGTAGAATCATGCCACTACCATCACAGTTCAGTTTAGGTCACACTCATTGCGCCTGAAAGATCTCCTGTGCCCATGTGCAGTCCCCCTTCCCCCGGCCCCGCCACCCGCTGGCCTGCCTTGTTTCTGTAGATGTGCCTTCAACATATGCATGTTGGGAGAACACTATTCAACCTGCAACATTCACTAGCAATCCTACTGTTACTGCCACTGTTACTAGTGCCTCTACTGCTCACACGTGCAGGTTGTACCAAGCACTGCTCTGTGAGCCTTACACACATCAACTGCTTCGGTGCTCACTATTACAGGTGAGAAAAACTGTGCCACGGGGAGTCTGTTTAACCAATTAGGGATTGTGAATTGAGGATTAGTACCCTGGCCATCTGACTCCAAGGAGCGTACCCTTACAAGTCAATGTTGATTGTGGCACCTTCATAACTTTGCCCAGATGACTTTTTAATTATAATGAAATGCATACGTTCACTGACAATGCAGCATTTACAACTCTTGTCTCTTAGGACAGTGTTACGAAGGAAGTGATGTTCCTCCTTGATTGAGAAATTCAGATTCAGAATGATCTTTGATTTCTGCTAAATATATTAGACTTTAGCTGAGCTGACTGGTTTCAACATGTGCACATTTAGTAAGGCTGAGCTGTATGAAATTGTCTTTTAAAAGCAAAAATGGCAGCATAGTGATAATTTGTGTTCAACTCATTAGTCATGTTAAAAGCCAGTTTTCACTAACTTCGAACATTTGTATCTCTTCTCATAGGTCAAGTAGGCAAATATCTCATTTCTTAGGAAATTTCCAGATCCACCTGTTGACCCTGCCCGTGTCAAACATCTGGGCGGCCAGGCCTGCAGTATTCATGCTTCAGAGGGGGAGATGGGCAATATATGCAGTAAAAGAAAACATCAAGATTGACGTTTGAGCATCAAAGGCTTAAATCAGGATAGCAATGTCTACATTTGAGACCAAGTAGCAAGTTTTCTACTTCTGTGCCCAGATTAAAAAAAAAAAAAAAGTCTTAGTATTATGGAGGGCCAGGTCTGAATAGCAGCCAGCGCTCCTTTTTTGGATCAGGGGCTGTGCCTTCTTGCTGAGGCCAGCCCCAGGAGAGGTGGAGGGTGAGACATGATGGAATGTGCCCTAGCTTGTTAGTGGGATGAAAAAAAAATGAAGCGGTCCTCCTGGGATGACATGGTCTGCGTACATTGTGGTCCTACGTCTCCCTGTGGCAATTCTTGAGCTGTCTACGTTTATCGATACAGAAAATAGTGTAGCTTTTAAAAATGACTTTTTTTTGCATACCTAAATTGCTGGACTGTCACTTATAACTGTTACATAACAAAACTGTGATTTTGAATTTTAAGATCTTAAATTCAGCTTCTCTTTATTTTTATGCTACATAAATATTTCAGTTTTTTATGCATCTGCTTGCTAATGGTTGAGGTTTCAGTATTTCCAAACAGAAACTTTCACTTAAAACGTTTCTTTTTGGCTCAAGTAATGTGACATAGAGGACATGGTGGATAAAAGAGAGGATGCTGCCATCAAATTATTGGTTGCAAAGTACTGCCAGTGCCTTGTCCGTTCCTGTCAATATATGCTAACTGGGAGCAAAGACCACTCCTACTCCAGACAGTTTCTCTGGACTGTATGATAGTCTGATCTGTGTCCAGAAAAATGCCTGGATTCAACATCGCAAGACTTTGTGTCCTGCATTCTTTCTCCTGAGCTCCATTTTTGAGGCAAATTACTTTTCTCACACAAAAGAAAAAGGCGAATAAAATTGGGGAAATTTTCTCATGTCCAGATTAATAACCCAAGGTTATATGTACTTCTGTTAACCTTCTGATCCCCTTTAGGGCCGGTCTTACGCATTCTTCCATCAATTTCGATGAAAATATCTCAAAAGGCTTGTTATATAAAATGGCACAAATGAATTCTGAAATTGGAGTTTAATAGATTTTATTTTTGAAGCAAATGGAGAATTGTAGCAGTTTCATGTGTTGCATTGTGATAATTTTCACTTTTTCTTCAGACCTGTTGCTTCCCTAGTTTTTTTCGATGTGCAGGTAGCTAGGTGCTTGAAGTTACTTGCCGAGAAGTATTCCAGAGTGAGAGAAGAAGTATATATTTGGTGTAAGCGTTAAGATATTTTTCTTGGGACAGCTACGTTGTGTATTACAGCACCTGGTTTTGGTCTTTGCTCCTCGGCTTCCAGGGCAGGTTTTTACAAAGCTAGATTATGGCCTGAGTCCATGCCACTCATTTGGGAGACATGGATTTGTGCTCCTGGGTTTGACCTGATGGAGCCTTAATTTTTTTTGCAGACATTTGAGAAATGCATCAGCATGTGGGAGAACTCTGCGTCTCTGTGCCTTTGTTCTTTTCTCTGTCTCAGAGGATCTGGGATCATTTGGGAGCAGGACAGCAGCTCCCTGAAATCCAGCAATGCTAGAAGACCAAAGGGTTGACGGACCATGAGTGCTCTGATGATGAGGTACGATGAATCAGACTCCTGAGTGTGGGGACTTGCATCAGTACCTTTCTCAAGTTTCCCCTTTAGCCTTTTGGAAGTTCTACAAATCTCATTCCTTCTTGGCAAACAGCAATCAGACAGTAAGCAGGCATCCGGAAGGGAAGAGCACCAATCATGTATTGAGCTCTCAACTTTCCCAGTTCAGATGTGTATTGACATTTCAGTTGTGTAATTGAAAGAAATATCAAAACTCGAAGATCAATGATAAAAGGAGACAACCTTTTTTTTCTATAAAAATTAACATCTGAAACGATCCAATTCAGGTTAACTGTAAAAAAAATGAGGCTGCGATATAAATTGGGAAGATATTTCAAAACATCTAAGGATCCATTTCTGAGTATTTTTCAAAATTATTGACTTTATTTTTTAAGAAGTTACGTTGGAGAAAATGAGAATTTCCATGAGTGTGATTTATACAAGACTACTTAGTTATTCAGGGAATGTATTCTTGAATACAATGACTTGACCCTAAATTAAAAGACTAGCAAATAGGGCCTAGTACAATAGCCTTGTGGCTAAAGTCCTCACCTTCCATGCACTGGGATTCCATATGGGCACTGGTTTATATCCCTGCTGCCCCAACTTCCCTTCCAGCTTCCTGCTTGTGGACTGGGAAAAGCAGCAGAGGATGGGCCAAAACCTCAGGACCCTGAATCCTCATGGGAGACCTGGAACAATCTCTTGGCTCCTGACTTTGGATCAGCTCAACACTGACCGTAGCAGATACTTGGGGAATGAACCAGCAGGTGGAAGTTCTTTCTGTGTCTCCTTCTCTCTGTAAATGGGACTTTGCAGTAAAAAATAGTAAATCTTTTAAAAGGTAAATACATGTTTTGAAATAGTAAATAAAACTCATACATGGTTAAGTGAAACTTAAAATTACTTAGTTATTGATGTGTATTATGTAAGTATTCCCCTACTTTAACTGGCTTTGCAATTAATTGATTATATTTCAGGTGGCAGTGATTGTTAATAGTTAAAATATTCTTACTAGCTCTATTTCCCTTAGCTATCTTTGTCTATGACACTGAGTGTGAAAGGATCAGAAGAAATTTTAATTGAAAATAATGAGAATGTAAGTATTAGTAGTGAAAATATAAACTTAAAAGTGAATACAGTAAATACTTTTTTTCCATCCAATTAATGGTTGGGGCTAATTTTAAACATCCATAAGATAATTACCACACAAAATTGTTGATTAATTTTCTTTTGAAAAATTAGAAGGGAAAATAGCATCGAAGTATTGCAGTTAATATTATGATTTTATTTTAGAAATTATACTGTGAGCAAATTTCATGTATTTCATATATACAGTTTTATGAATACTTTCAAACCTTCTTCCCTTGCTTTCAATCTTTTTTCCATTCTTATTTTTCTTTTAATCTCTCATTGACGTATCTTCAAGTTACTTTATAATCACAAGCAAGTGGCAAGAAGAAAGACTATTGTTCCTTGGGAGTATAAACAAGGAAAGCAAAAAATAGTCAAGTCTGAGGATTTCAGTTTTAGTCATGTATATCACATTTTAGGTCTCCCATATATTAGTTATCACAAATGAAATATTTCCTTTCTCTTTCAGCAATAAGCAGAACAGTATTTTTGTACATTGTGTATTTATTTGGCTTTCAGATAAGCAACTTTTTAAATCATGAAATGATAACTATCAACTATTAGATTTTTAGAAAAGAATCTTTTAAACATATTCCAAAAAGTATAACAAAAGTAAAGATAAGCTGTGTTCTGCTGATTTATTTAATTATATACACGTGGATGTACTAGTTTAGGGACCCAGTAATATTTGAAGTGTTTAAGGAACTAAACACAATTGTTTCTCTAAAATAGCCTTGTATTTGTTAAAGTTATAGAAGATAACCTACTGTAGAAAAACGTGCACATTTCTGCATAAATCAACAGGAGATTTAAAATGAATATTTGTAATGAAATAAACAAGTGGTCTTCATCAAGTTTTGATGCTGAACTTATTTGTTTTGCTCAGTTACTTTATCTTTTAATAAAAGTTGCCTCTCAAATCCCTAAGATGTTATATAAGTTGTTTTTCTCTTAGTCATTCCTAAAAATAATTCATATTTCTAAATGCTGACTGTGTTAGACTATTACCTATGTGTAGTTAATTTATTCTTTTTGTTACTATCTTCCCTGTTTATTCAGTATTAAAAGCAAACTACAGGAGATAACATATGCTTAAATTCTATTTTTTCCCCTGGCTATTGACTTTTAAGTTTACACTGTTGAATAGGCCAGAGTCTTTCCCAGATCCCAGAAGTATGTGGGGGAAGCAGATCAAATGGCAGGATTTTTGAGATCGAAGTATCCTAGCAATGGATGGCATGTCTGAGACACCAGAACAGATTATCCAGGGGCTGTGAACAGCAAGGACAGGGGTTAATTGACTAGGCTCGAATGAATGCATGGTAAAAGGTGAGAGGTGAAGAGGTGGGTCAAGGGTCAAACATAGTGACAAGTGGGGATGCTTCAAGGAGAGGAAGAGTTCTTGGGATATTTCAGGATGCTGGAAAAGCAGAAGAGGAGATCGGCTTTTCCTAGGATTTGCCCTCCTTGTGTTCTTAGATTTAGCCTTTATATGTTTGAAAGAGACTCCAGCTAATATTTTATTTCAACCCTGCTTTTATAACTGT
This sequence comes from Ochotona princeps, assembly GCF_030435755.1. Classification (NCBI taxonomy): domain Eukaryota; kingdom Metazoa; phylum Chordata; class Mammalia; order Lagomorpha; family Ochotonidae; genus Ochotona; species Ochotona princeps. The sequence goes on along the minus strand of NC_080843.1, from coordinate 15,158,784 downwards.
TGTAATTTGAAAAGCTTGCCAGAGTAAGATTTCTAAGTGTTTCGGTACAATGTATTTCAGTCCTAGTGGGTGAAACTCAAGAATAAATTATATTCCAGAAGTTAGAATATCTTATTATTAAATTAATTATTATTATCTATTAAGCTTTTCACATGCAACATGCAGTAAGTTAGATTTGTTTGTTCATGTTGTATGCCCAGGATACCTTTAAGTACAGAAAGCAGCTCAAGTGTATTTTTTGTGCATTTTAACTTGTTTCTAATTTGTATGGTTATGAATCCATTGTCTTGCGATACATGCCTTCCGTGATGCTGCAGATGTTGAACACTGCTCTGTGCATCTGCACACCCTCACACACACCCAAAGTCCGAGCTGAAGTTTGTCCAACATATGTCATGTTTGTATTATGAATAGTCCCAAATTCCAGCTTGGTATTCCAGAAGGTAGAGGAGCAATATGTAATAACATCCTTCTGTACCATTTCTATCATTTAGTCATAAGTAACCTCTAAAGGCCAGGTAACTATATGTAGGAATTGGTGAATTTTGAGTACTTAAGTACTTGTGATTTTATGGCATATTACTTGGGAGTTTATGTAATGTTTAAAAATGCCTATTTTTCTCCAATAATATTCCCAAACCTTGGCAACTGTTGTCACAACACCAGTGGATACATTTCATTTAAAGAATTCAGTATTTAGTCTGTTAAATGCAAGATACATAATCCTAGCCAAAGCATCAGCCAATTTGCCTATCAGTTATTTATTGTTACAAAGTTGGCTTTGGCCTGTGTATTTTCTAACTAATTTATACTTCTGTGGCATAAATTCATACAGGATACTGCACACATTTTTGTGTGATGCCTACAGATTCCTATACTTCTTTAAGTGCAATGTCAGTGTGATTTCTTGTGATTTTTTGTTTTGTTTTGCAGTCAGTATTGTGTTATTCTATATTCCCAGCAACTGATTCAGTATATATAAAAGACATTTTCATTGAATTTTTAAATTTACTGATTGAATGAATGATACATCTTCTAATTAAGAGATTGGGACAGGATGTATTGCGTTTAAAAGCAGTGTTGTTTGCAAAGCTGTCACTATTGGAGCAGAAGCTGAGACTGAAAAGGTCTGAAAAATCAGGCAGCCATTATAAAGAATGAAGTTACTTTTAGGAACACTGCTAGTGACTAGGAAATAATCCATTGTGTTTCAAAGAAACGATTTGAATATGCCAGTTACTACATTTAATTGTTATTTCATTGTCTTTCAGGATTGATGTTGAGCTAAATTTTACAGTGCATGAGAAACTCTACCTTTGGAATCGTAACAAGAAGCTTTTTAATAATTTGAGGGCAACATATTATTACTTGAGAATGTATACAAAATAAAACGAGAAATGTTATTGGAAAATAGAAATTAAGGTAGAAATGTCTTATAATGAAGATCACATACCCCAAATCCTCGATCATCAACTCTTTTAATATTGACTCTAATATTAAGTATTTCTATACATTAGACGTCACAGAGAATATATATTCAGGGCACCAACATTATTATGTTCATCAATTTTCAGAGTTAAAAATTTCATACACCAAGTCCCATTCCAATTTTAAGTCAACAGGCTATGAAAGTAAACTCACTAAAGCATGAAACAGTGTATGCGAGACATTTTCTTTGTCCTTGTCTTATATTTATGGTAAAAAATTATTGACCCTTATAGTCTACATATTTCATTCAGCCTCCATATTGTCTTTTTTAAAAAGAGTTGCCACATATTGACAAACAGTTCTACTGCAAAGTGTTTAAGGTGCCTATTTTTAAGCAAAGGAAATTCTCTCATTAAGTCGACTAGAAAATGCAAGCTGTGATTTAAAAATTAACGATAAGCTTTGCATGACTTTCTCTTACTGAAACTCTAAATTTTCTTCCTGGGTATGAAGAAATGCGAAACTAAGATAGCATAACCAAATTTCCTTCATTTTTGTGTTTAACACTCAAATAAATTAAATTATGCATCATTTGAAATACCTCACTTGAGGGAAAGTTAAAATCTAAACCACAGTATCAATCATTTTGTGAAATAAATTGATATCGGATGAAATAAATTGTATAAAGGCCTACTTTACCGAAGAAAAACATTTATACAACACACAGCATAATGACATGCAGGTTTTTGTTCTAGTGGTTCAGCTTTTACCTTTCAATAATTTAATTTTATGTCATTTTTGCTTGTAGTTTTTGGCTTTGCTTTGTATGTTTAAAAGGCCATATAAATATGTACTATTAGTACATGGTGTTCCTTGTAAGTGTTTTATTAAGCAGACTAATGAGTTCCAGCTTCTCGTTTGCTGGAAGCCCTATTTCTTTGTGATCCTGGATAAGGGAAAATATACTTTTATGTAAAATTTCTTTTTCTAGCCAAAGCTGTAACTTTCTCATCAAAACATTAGACAAATGCCAAATCTGATTAACAACTAGAAAAGCCTTAAGACAGAAAATTACTTAAAGGCTCTCAAATGCCTGAAAGTAGATGAAGTTATTTTAAAGATTTTGAAATCAACATGGTTTATGAAAGAGTTTTAAAGATTATTTTAAGCCTGGATTTTTAAGAAATCAGTCATAATCTAAAAACATGTGAACCTACTGACCTTTGACCCTTTACAGTAAATCCATGATATATTATTAAATTTGTGATTCAGTATGAATTACTTTGCTTGAGAATGCCAACTTTTTGCTGAATTATTCCTTTCTACATTGTAGAGAATATTTTTGGAGTGAGTTATCCAACCCACCTTTTAACAGGACGATACATTCTAGTGCATTTACATTTTGATAAGTTAACTATCAAACTTTTGAAATGCCCATATTGAAAGGATCAAGGTTAAAGATGAGAGCAAAGTACGGTCCATTCAGTCAAATGTTTGATTGCAATATAATTTCTATTTTCCTATTCCTTTGTAAGTTGTAATACAGCAAATAGCCCAGTAAAATTTATCACATTTTCTGTTGTACTGCTACCTCAAGATATCATTACATGTATTTCCTATCTTTCAGACATTTGGAGAGGATTAATAAAATTATTCTTACTGCTTATCTACTTTATTTCAAAAAGTCGCCATGATATCAACAATCCAGACTATCAGTGATAACTGATAGTGATAATAATATCTGTTATAATCACTTTGTATATAATCTAATTTTCATTTTCCCATTTAAATTCATAACCTAAATGATAATTAGATAAATTCATTCTTGTAACAAATATTTAATGCATGACGTATCTTCTGCTCTTAGGAGTACAAAGATAATAAATGCTTAATCTAATGCAAGTAGGAAAAACAGGTCCAGGAAAGCTCAGTAGCCTGTGCAACTAATCACCTCGTAAGTGTGGAACTTGGTATGTGACCTAGAAGACAGTTGACATATCACAGAACAAGGAGGTCGCAAACTGTTAGAAAACAAGACTTGGCCAAAATTAAGGCTGGAGAGAGGAGTCAGGTTTAAATACTCTGATGTGAAAGGCAGTTGTTCTAATGAGCATGCTCTTTGTTAGGCTGAATGGATACTCTTGTCATGAATCTTTTGAATCATTGTTTTATGTACAGATACACACTTGTAAGTATATTTCTTTTCTATGTTTAAACATGTTCTAAGGTATCAATTCTGCAACTTTAACTGGTTCTAGAAAATTGTTATGGATATGTATATCAGATCAAGTGAAAGAAGGCCATTGCTTTAATAATATGTCTTGAATCAGATGGAGAAAAGTTAATATTGACCTCCATGTAGATTGTTACAAAATGGCATTGTTATGCAAGTGAATATGCAGTGCCTTTCCACAGCTACTGTGCTGTTACATTCTAACTGGAAGCACAGCACCGGAGAACAGTTAATACAAGGAAATTGGATACAGTTCAGCTCTGTGGTTGATTGCTTTTGGGAAGCAGCTTGCAGTGCCATCAACCTATATGAGCATCAACAGGAGTTCCACTTGCTCCACCTCTGGTCAGCTCTCTTGCTAATGTCCTTGGGAAAACAGCAGAATATGGTCCATTATCTGAGCCCTGCCACCCTTGTGGGAAACCTTAAAGAAACTGTTGGTGCCTTCCTTTGGTATTGCCAGGCCCTGGTCATTGCAGCCATTTGGGAAGTGAGCGGACAGACAGAAGTTCTCCCTCTCACTGTCTCTCCTTCTCTCTCTCACTCTGCCTTTCAAATTAATAAACAAATAATTAAATAATTTTTAAAAAGTGTTCATTTAATAATCATGTTCAGCTGAAGAAGTCAACCCCAACTTTATACTATAAAATTCAATTTACATAAAAGATATGACATACAAATTCATGACTAGTGACTGAAAGAAGGCCAGTGGTTTTCTCTGAATTGGGCATGGAACAGAGGAGTTGTGGTTATAGACAGACTCAATACTGTTTGGAAAAAATGGGTACTTTTTTATTGATCACAATTATAGTTTCAAAGACTTATTTATCAAGTTGTACATTTAAATGTTTGTAGTTTATTGTACTACTTATTCTTCATTACAGATGTTTAAAAGTAAAATTTTTGCCCAGCCATTTTGATAAAAATTGAATTACTGATAACGTTTTAAAATTATCATAACATTTAATGTGCTAAATAAGTGTTTCTACTCTGTATAATGACTAAAGCTACTTATAGAAAAATAACAGATTTTATTATTTGTTTAAGTGTCACACTACTGTTATGAAAAAATTATGTATTTGCAAGTTGCAGCTACAGAGGGAGAGACAAAGAGAGAGAAAGAAACAGAGAGAGAGAGAGAGAGAAGCCAGAAGCCAGAAGCCAGGAGCTTCTTCTGGGTCTTAACATGGGACACTTGGGAATAGGTCCCCCAAACTTGGACCATTCTCTGCAGTTTTCTCTGAAATGATAGCAGGAACTGTATGAGAAGCCAAGCAGCTGGGCCATCAACCAGTGCTCATATGAGATGCCAGCACTGTAGGTGGCAACTTTTCACGCTAAACCACAGCACCAGCCTACTAAGTAGATAATGTACATGTAACAATGACTTAAAATATTTGAATTTGTATAGTAAGAGATTGTGAGACTTCAGATTTTTTGTCTCCTTCCAGGAACAGTTTCAGTTTTTATAGACTAAATGTATACAATCTGGTACTAGAAATTTAAGAATTTCAACAAATAATTCATAATTAACCATAATGAACTTTGGTGAGAAATCCAGTGAAAATGTGCATGTTTTCTGTTGGCAGTTTACTGATTTTCTAAGATTCCATTAGGATTCATATTGAATGCAATATGGACAGATCATTTACATGTCTATGAGAAAAAGCTACACTCCAAAAAATGTTTTCTCTAAGCTGATAAAACACAGTAGGATTATTGTCCATCTTTCTTATTCCCCCGTAGTGTTGTATAATTGGTGTACTTGTTCAGAAAATGATTTTTCAAATTTGCAATATTTCAATTTAATTTTAAGTGAGTCAAGTGAAAGAAGCATTTTTGTTTGAAATTATGTAAGTAATTTTTATTTATAAATTGGACATTTGAAACTATACTAAACATTTTAGAGCCACCAATAGTACGGTTTGTCTATAATAAGCACTTCCATGATAAGGATTGTACTTCATATTTCTCTTTTCTTAAGGCATATGTCTATTTCCTGATTTAAAGACAGAGACATGGGGGTATCCTGGGACAGGAAAGGAAGAAGCCAAGAAAAGAGGCAGAGATACTTTCTTTCTACTAAATCACTTCCCAAATGCCTGTCAGGGCCAGGCTGAAGCCAGGAGCCCAGCCCGCCCTCTGCTGCTCCATGGGGGTGACAGGCACCAGCTGCTTGGCAGACCTTCCGCTGTGTTTAACCACAAGCTCAGGAAGCTGGATGGTGAGCCAAGCAGCTGGGCTGGAGTCAGTCCTTCAGTTAGGGTGGCTGATGGAGCAAACAGCAGCCCACCCCCCGTGCGAAAATTCTGGCCCTATTATACCTTTCACAAAATTTATAGAATGCTTTACCTATTATTGTTTTTACAATATAGTGGCTTAATAGTGACCTGTAAGTAATGATTATTGTTTTGTGTGTGTATATTGGAGAACGGTTCATTTCGGTAATTAGCCTACCCACAATAACTTAACTTTCTGCCATTTCTCCTCATTAGCTCAACTTGCTCCTCTGTGACACAGAACACAGAATCACTCCTCCTCTCTCACTCCAACATTGGAGCTGTTGACTGTTTATTTTTCCTGTTTTATGGTTATCGTTTTTACATTTGTCATTATATTCTGAAAAGTATAGTGATATTGATATTTCATATGTGAAATTTGAAACTACTTTTGCATAAATAAAATCATAAAATGGCAACTTTTAACATTTTGACATATTTCATATGCAATATATATAAAACTATATTAATGTACGTAACATATATACACACATAATATATACATACATCTCTATATACAGTTACCCACTACAGGAAGCAGATTTACCCACTAAGCCATAGCACTTTCCCTGGATAGTGACCATTCTGACTGGCATGAGGCAGTGCCTTAGGTGACTTCTGTTGGCATTTTCTTGATGGCTTCTTGTGTGTGTGTGTGTGCGTGTGCGTGTGTCTGCGTATTCATTGCTCATTGGTTGGCATTTGGATTGATTACACATGAACCGATTGTGAGTAGTATTTCAATAAACATGGAAGACAAAAAAGGTATGCATATCAGGACGTTGGGCAATTCCTCAAGGAAGTTGAGCTGCTAGAATGCCTCCTGCTTCTCTGATAAGACACCGTAAAATCTCCAGTGCTGTTTCCAACCTCTCACCACTACAGTCCTCTGCTCTACCAACTGCAATGCTATTTTAAAATTTACAGTCATGACTCATGAATTTGAAATAATGATTTTATTTTCTTTAAATTTATACTGAGTAGCAGGATATCTGGACCCAGTGTTGCATTACAGAATTTCCAGTTTTATGAGGATTTCTGTGCTATTTTCCTTGATGGGTGTACTAATCTCTGTTGAAGTAGCGCTTACATAAGTTACTGTTCTTCACATTCTTACTGGCATTTATTAATTTCTGTCATTTTCAAGGGAGGCATTCTAACTGAAATGAAGTGGTTTCTCATTACAATTTCATTTGCATTCACTTGGTAATGCTGTTGAGCAGTTTTCATATAATGGTTGTATATGCATGTCTTATTTGGACAACTATCATTCACAGCTTTAGCCCACTTTGGGCTGGCTTATTTGTGGATTATTTTTTGTTATTCAGTTATTTGAGTTCCTTATGTTGTCTGGATATTAATGTTTTGTCAGATTTATAGTTTGCAAATATTTTCACCCATTTTTAGGAACTCTTACTATTTTCTTTGCTGTGCAGAAGATTTTTTTGAAGATTTATTAATTTTTTTTTACTGGAAAGGCAGATTTACAGAGAGAGGAGAGACAGAGAGGAAGATCTTCCATCTGCTAGTTCACTCCCTAAGTGGCCACAACAGCTGGAGCTGAGCCAGTTCAAAGCCAGGATTCAGGAGCATCCTCCAGGTCTCCCACGTGGGTGCAGGGTCCAAAGCTTTGAGACATACTCAACTGCTTTCCCAGGCCACAAGCATGGAGCTGGATGGGAAGTGGTGTAGTCAGGACATGAACCGATGCCCATATGAGATCTTAGTGATTGCAAGGTGAAGATTTAACCACTAGGCTACCGCACTGGACCCTGCACAGAAGCTTTTTACTTTGTTGTAATGTCATTCGTTGGTTTTTGTTTTGTTTGTGTGTTTGAGGTCATCTTGCAAAATCTTTGTAACTTCATATGTTAGTTAAATAAATATAATATTAATTTCCTGGGAAACATATGTGCCTTACCAATGAAAAGGTGCTGCGTTTGGCCATGATCTAGTCCCTGTTTCTGTAGAGTGATTATGTGACAGGTGGGAAAGGGGGCTCTGGAGAGAAAACCACCAGAGCTGCAGGTTTGGTGTAAGACTATTGCCTTCCCTCACCTTTTTTAAATGGTTTTTATTGTTTTTTGACACACTAGTTGGCAGTGGGCTCTGCCTTCCCCCTTCCCAAATTCCCTCCCCTCCTCTCTGGAATCATAATGTGGGTCCATCATGAATTTTCCCAAATCCATCATACTTCCACCCCTCCCCTACTTTTTATATTGAAACGAGGTAGCGATGTAGGACTCACATTTGTGTGTGCACGTGTGTGTGTGTGTGAAGATACAGTGCCTTATCAGCAAAATCAACTGTTAGCTGGGTAAGCTGATTGAACTTTGATGTTTGACACCCTGTGCACAATCAATCAAGGTACTGTTCAAACAGGTATGGCCAAGTTCTCTTAGTCTCAAAAATTCTCTTTGAGCAATACTCCAGAATTTTTAAAATGGAAAATTGATTACACAGATTCTGATAACATCTGGAGGCAGTTACACACAGATATTAATGAAGGCATATTCATAATAAAATGCAATGTTGAAAAATGCATGTGATAATCCACTGTCACGATTTGAAGTGTGTACTCAAGTGTAATTCTTTAAAAGTTAAAAGTGTGACTCTCAAAGAAATAAAACTTGAACATAGGCCAAAGATTTTTTTTTTTTACCACCTTAGTGATTGAAGGAATCAGTAAGAATCGAAGATCATTTCGAAAGAGAATGAAGGAGCGCTTGGACAGGTTGATGAGTTGAAAGAATGAGAAATGGATGCACTGATAGAGACAAACCTGGCTAATGTCTTCTAAGGCAATGAGCAGTAACATCTGGTGGCAGCTTTACCACTAGACAGAAATTGTTTGTCACTATTAAATAAAAATTATCTTCATTTTTCTCAGTAAATAATCATTTGCACTGCAGCTGGTTTTCTGTATGCTAACCACAGTTGTTAGAGGATTGGTGAATACACTTGTTGACAATAAACAGAACAACAGCCTAGAAGGTCAGCTAATTCCTCAAGGGAGCTGGTGCTACCAGAATGCCTCCTATGGCCCTGAAAAAGCACCATGGCATTTCCTTGTCCTATTTCCAAATGTGCAGTCCTCTTTGGAGACGTGGTCAGCAGGGCCTTCGCTCTGGTGATGGTGTCTGGCTCTGGGTTTCACCTTTTGCCTCACAGTTCTCACCTTCTCTTCTATACTCTGTGCCGAGGCCTTTCCTGGTTTTGTCTTCCACGTCTTCCATAGAATTTTATTCATTGTTAGTCTTGGTGTACCTATTCTTCTACTTGTCATCAGTCGTGAATTTCAATGTTCCTAATAGGTGAATAACTTCTCTTCGGATGTGGGGATGGGTTCATGCATCATTTTGCTTAACATTTATTCACTATGGGTCAAGTGAAATCTATTATCCCGTTTTCCTATTTTTTACAGGTAACTGCTTAAGATAATTTAAGGAATACAAATTTAAAAATGAATGGAAAAGAGCGTATTGCTAAAAGCTATTTGGGAAGAGATGGCTTCAACGTTTGATCTCCATTCTTTTTAGATTAATCATTTTCTATGTCAACTATTGCAGAGAGAAGTTCAATTTTCTTGTGAATTAGTTTTCATAATATTCACTTCTACCTGCCCTTACCTTTCTTCTCATAATCTTCTCCCTAGTTTGCTTCCTTGAGGACACATTTCAACTCACCGGGCTACACAGTGGCTGCAGTAAGCCCTGTGACCAGGGAGGACTGCCTTCTCCTTTCTCACCTTCTCCAGGCTCTGCTTGAATTCATCTGTTTCAAAGTTTCCTTGCTCACTCACTGCATACTCAGAATTAATGTTTATCTTGGTTTGGTGATATCTAGCAGGGAGAAATAGAGTTTTTGCAACATCCCGTTAATGACATTTTACTTCAGGAAGTAAGACCCATTTCACTATTTATATACATTTTTTTCTGTTGCCACCTTCAAATCATTATCTTTTGCTCCCAGCTGATAGCACAAAACGAAGTGCCCAGGTTTAATTTGCAGTGTTCTTGGTTAATTCAAACTTGCTGCTGTGTTATCAGGGAAGCCCAATTTGTCTCTTCAAAAGCCCTTTCTGCTCGAACACACGTTCCATTCTTTTCTGTCTCCTGCTGTGTATTCCCGGTGTTTGTGCTACCATTTTACACACTGGAGGAAATTACTTTCATCTTATTCAGAAAATTAGCATATTCTGATAGACGCACTAAGAGGTTAGATTTTCCTAATAGTTATATTTCAGCCTTAAAAAATAGAAATGTCTTGCGGATAGGTCCGGAATACCAGTTTAGGAAAAATGCTGCACCTACTAGGAAAGAGGGAATGTTCTGCTCCCAGTAAAGAAAACTGGAAAAGATTCTAACCTGCCTTCATCTTGAAGCGTGCCGTCAGTGTCTGCTTTTGTGAATGCACTGATATCGTCATGGCATCTCTGACTTTGCAGGCTGCAAGTGGGTCCTCAATTCACTACAGGACAAAATTAAAACCCCTTTTCTGACACTGATAAGCCCATTATTTTGTGCCTGAACCACACTTGTTGCATCATTCCCAATCCTTCCTTTCTCCCCAGAAGTTGTCCTCACTTCCCAAACACGGCAAATCCTCCTCCTACACCACTCATGGTGAGTTTCCCTACCTCCAGATGTTGTCCTTTTGTCATCACTGAGTGAAATCTTTGCTCCAATTCAAAACCCAGCAGAGCCACTGCAGTTCATTTACCCTTGATCCCTGTCTGTATGACCTCTGGGCAAAGCAGGCATTCCCATATACCTTGAGGTACTATGGCCCTGTAGTTATTGTGCTGGTTAATAAATCATCCTTGTGGGCCTGGTGCGGTAGCCTATTAAGTAAAGTTCTTGCCTTGCACACGCCGGGATCCCATATGAGCACCAGTTCTAATCCTGGCAGCCCTACTTCCCATCCAGCTCCCTGCTCTTGGACTGGGAAGGCAATTGATGATGGGCCAAAGCCTTGAGAATGTGCAACAGTTGAGGGAGACCCGGAAGAGGCTCCAGGATCCTAGCTTCAGATCAGCGCAGCTCCAGCTGTGGTGGCTGCTTGGGGAGTGAATCAGTGGACAGAAGATCTTCCTCTCTGTCTCTCCTCCTCTTTGTTTACCTGACTTTCCAATAAAAGTAAAATAAATCTTAAAAAATTCATCTGTCTTAAAATAAGTACTATTTGAGGGTAGGATTTTTTTCTATTTTATGTCAAAGGGAAAATGTGCTTGCATGACACAGTATAATAAATCTTTAATCTATATTGATGGAAGGAATAATTGAATGTCTGAAAAAGTATTTACTGGCTTTTCTGGAGAGGCAAATTGAACATGAACTCTCGGGGACAGCGAAACGCAGGTTCATAACACAGTGCAAAATTGCCCACAGGGGAAAGAAAATGCAATAATCAGGAGAATAAGACGTACAATCTAGAGTTATTCTATGGTTTGCTTGATTCTTAGAGAATAATAAAATGAATCAAAATTTCCTTCCTAAGTAAATTGAAGTGTTGACGAAAGTGATCATTAAGGACACGGACACAGAGGAACAAGAGTGAAACTGTTGTGGGGATTGTTCTTAGAGAAGAGTCAGGATAGGTGGTCCAAGTGACACAGGTAACAAGGTGTCAGATGTAGTGCTCCCTGAACCCTTAATGTAAACATGAGCAGCAGCCTCCCAGGGTTTCCTTGTCTGGTTGAAGTTATTGAACTCTCTCCATGTTTATGGAATGAAAAAGGGTTACTCAATAAATAACTGTAATGACATTTCTGCAACTCAAGGAGTTAATTCAGGTAACTCTTCTTTCAAGCCTCTCGTCCCGCTTCAGTTTCCTATAAACTGATCGTTTATTTTGCTTTTGTGACAATTTTTAACATCAACTACATTCTTAGATATCACAGATATGGTGGTGTTTGTTTCCTTCCTTGCTGCTGCTCTCCAAGCCCCCTTCCTTGAATCTCTGTGCACAGCTGTCATGCCACTACTGGTTCACCCATTGCAGACCAGCCGTCATCAGACTAGCATGAGTGTTAAAGGGCCCCATTTGAACCTTAAGAATGTGGACCATTTTACATGTTAATGTAATCATACTTCCTCTAAGATTCTGCTGGACGGGTATAGAAACTGGGTTTTCTCAGTACCCTCTTGTCACTAGTTTCAAATACCACCTGATGAAAACCATCATTTTTCTTGCTGTATTTGTTGATTCCCATTTATTTAAGGTGGTCATTTAATGACTGAGCAAAGGCGGTAGAACCATACATGGCTATGGCAGTCCATGAACAGTGGTCAAGGAACCACACAAGGCAGCCAGAATCTAGGAGTTTGGTAAGCAGTCATTAGAGAAAGGGGTAGAGTGGAGACAGCCACCTCAGCATGAAGGTGCTTCACTTCAGCTCAAAATATTGTCTTCTATGTAACTGTTCTTGGTAAGGAAGTGACTTTTTTTCCCTTCTTTTTGCATGAAAAAAGAGAGGTTATAAGATTATGAAGTTAGGAATCAAAGTTTTTTTCCTTTTCACACTCCCATGCCACAGCCAACATTTCCTGATTACTCAGATGGGGGATGATTGGAATTGCTGGAAGGTTGATTGAATACTTAACAGCCCAGGCAGAATGTGAACCACCATCCAGAGAAGACAGTGTTTAGCAATGAGTTGCCCTCCAGAGAAGACGCAAGGTCTGGTCCCAAGGGAGCCTGCAAGTTGCCTCAGATTGTACCCCAGTTACCTCTCTTCGTTGGCTAAGGAAGACAGCCAGTGGTGGGATTTGCGACCATCTTCATGTAGTCCTCCAAATTCCCTGACCTTCAGTTTACATTGAGATAGTTAATACCCTCTCCTGGCATACACCTGAGATATAATTATGTAAGGGACTGGTCCTTCATCTGTTTCTTTATTCATCCAAGAAGCAGTTTAAATGTATAATACAATATTACTCAAATGTATGTAAATTTTAGTAGGGTGACTTGTGTAGGTTCATTATGTGAAAACTGTTAAAAAGTAATATAAAAATATGCTTTAACATTATGTTCCCGGCTTGATAAAGGTAGATTGGGACATTTGAGAACTCTCAGAGAATTGTTCAATTAAATCCCCTCTGAGTGGCATTTTATTTGATTAAAACTCATTTCTAAATCACTTTCATAAAAGAATGATTATTTTTCAAAATCGTCTTGTTAAGTTTTCAAGTAGTGGCACTAACATGTCTCCTAGGAACCTTATCCTGTAGATCGTCCACCTCAGGTGGGCGGCAGGATGGGCCGAGGCTCTCATTACCTACCAGGAAAATCAGAGACGGCACTGTGAGAAAGCTGCTGCTGTTTTGCTGTCAAAGCAGTTAATCATAATTGTTTTCTAACTTGATTGATTCTAAATGAAAAGGTATTACTTTTCATTTTCTTTGGCATTACAGGGTCACTTGAATTATAATTATTTTAATAGCACCATCATTTTAACTTCAGCTCAGGCAATTTGATAAGAGAAGTCTAAATAGGTGTTTTATAACACTCTAATAGTAGAGATATCAGTGTTGAATCTTTAATTATCTGTGTTTTGTCTAAGCTCACTCTTGAGTGAGATCTGAATGAATTGTTTCATCAGCGATCCGTTCTTCCTCTAGTCTTCTTTCCCCTAATCTTCGAGTGTGCACAGGTATAACCAAAGTTCAGCGAGGCAGAAGATGAATATATTTTAAAATGTTAATTATTACAACATGCTTTCGGTTTCTATCTCATCAACAAGTAGAGTCTGCAACTTTAAACTGCCGCGCCCCATCTGGATTCCCGTTTTGTGTCTGGGATGTTCTTTTGTAAACATAAGAAATTGATGCAGAGTGAAATTTGAAGTTTCATGAGAGAACTAAATTGAAAAAGGAATCACATTCCCAGTTTTGTATTCACAATAATGTTAATTGTAAAGCAAAACAGCTGTGACTCAGGTGGTGGGTTGAAATAATAGCACAATGGAAACAGCGTGTGGACAGCTGATAGGGTTCCAAATTGTCTGCCTTCTCTCCCCATGCCATTAGTGAAGGTACAAATATATATTCAGCTCCTGATAAAATGATTCCCAAAATGGATATATTAGGTTTTTGTTTGAGTGCTGAGCTGCATGGACATTTTATTTAATTTCATAGTTTGTATCAGTAGAACCAAATGTTGCTCACCATTCAAAAGCACTGTTCTTCCAACCAGTGTTCTCCCAGTTATTTTTTTGTTACTGTTACGATTTTAGTTAAATAACAAAAGTAAGAGAAGTTGTAACAAGAAATGAAATTTTGGTTGCTAAGCAAGTAAGAAGTGATTATACTCTCAACAGTATGAAAGCAACAGTGTATTTTAGCTATGTGTAGGTATGTGTGCAAACATTTCTCACTGTAGCACTAAGAATCTTTAAAATGTTTCCATAAATGTTGATCAGTGACAGAATCTATTGTTCTCCATCAGCACCTTGAAAAATTATAAAATAATTTCTTTATTTAAAAAAATTTTTGTAGTTTGGAAACTCAACATTTATATCAGTATTTTCAGACATTCTAATTGAATACATGGTATTTAATTGTGCATTTTATGTGACATGGGTATGTTTGAATTTTGCTTAAGCGTTTTAAGATAAGGTATTTCTAATTGAGATCAGAATAAGCGAACAGAAGGCTTTCAGTTTACAGCTTCTGTGCAGTCTTCTATGTTGTTTACCTCTTAAGTGGCTTTTGTTAATGAGATGGAAATGACAGAAGGCAATGATGCTAATTTACATAGACTTTACACTCACAGGGACCTGAACCCCACCACAGCTTTCTCACTGTGTAACCTGAGCCTCTTAACTCATATCCTTCTTCAGTCTTTACATTCTTGATTGTAAAGCTAGAGCAACAGGAAAGGTACCTATTTTATTTTTAGATGTATTTAATTTTATTGGAAAGTCAGATATACAGAGAGGAGGAGAGACAGAGAGGAAGATCTTCCATCCGATAGTTCACTCCACAGCAGGTCGCAATGGCTGGAGGTGAGCCAATCCGAATCAGGAGCCAGAAGCTTCTTCTTCGTCTCCCCCGTGGGTGCAGGGTCACAAGGCTTTGGGCCGTCCTCAACTGCTTTCCCAGGCCACAAGCAGGGAGCTGAATGGGAAGCAAGACTACCAGGATTAGAACTGGTGCCCATATAGGATTCTGGCGCGTTCAAGGCAAGAATCTTAGCTGCTAGGCTACTCTTCCGGGCCCCAAAGATATCTTAAAAAAAAAAAAAAGACTGTTGTGAGAAATAGCAGCAAAAGATAGAGCAAAATATTAACTTCTACTAATTATTATCATTACCATTAAAATTAGCATTAATGAAAATGAGAGCATCAAAATGAAATATTTTTCCCAGAATGCTCATTAAACAGTAAAAAATAAATTACTATGTATAGCATATATATATATATGTATTTGTTTACATATTACGTAAATGGAAAGGGGAAATGACTGTTGATAAAGGACATGATCTTCTGTGTTGAATATCTGAAAGAATTGACAAACCCTGAAATAAGCAATGAATAGAGCAATGTTGCAGGATAGCAGTTTCACTAATGTACTTGGAGACAGATACTATGAGACTTTAAGACTTGATACTGTGAGACTTTAAGACTTAAAATGTCAAGGAAAATAATCATGAAATTGTATTATTAGTGAAAGAATAAATGAATTTATGAGCAGGACAAAATAGCCTGAACATCGATTTGCATTATGGCAGTCAGATGATTTTAATAAAAGCATAAGTGAAGACAATAGAACAGAGATGGATTTTTAAATAATTGGGGTTTAGGGCCAGGCTCAGTAGCCTAGCAGCTAAAGTCATTGCCTTGCATGTGATGGAATCTAATATGGGCTCCAGTTCTAATCCCAGTGCTCCGCTTCCCATCCAGCTCCCTGCTTGTGGGCTGGGAAAGCACTCAAGGATGGCCCAAAGCCTTGGGACCCTGGGCCCATGTGGGAGACCTGTAAAAAGCTCCTGGCTCCTGATTCAGATTGGCTCAGCTCTGGCCATTGTGGCCACTTGGGGAGTGAATCAACGGACTGAAGATCATCCTCTCTGTCTCTCCTCTCTGTATATCTGACTTTGCAATAAAAATAAAATTAATCTCTAAAAAATTAATTGGGATTGAAACAGCTAGCCATTCGTATGGAAAAAAACATTCTACAGCTTTCAGAAAAATTAGCTAAAAACACCTGAAAATAAACTATGAACTCCCAAAATACAGTAAAGGAGTGGGTTTGGGTGAAATGTCGAGGATCTTTGTTATTATAGAGCATTTGTTGTCATAGGCATGATTCATGGTAGCAACAACTGATAGGCAACTTATTGGTGGAAATATTGAAAAATCGTATCAATAAACTACTGTTAAGAAAAAAATCTTTAAGCTGATTAAATTTCAGGAAAGAGGAAGAAACATGCTTTTAAAATCACACCATTCTCAGCTAGATGGTCCCAACTGGAGACCATCACTTTCAGTGAAAGAAGTCAATCCCAAAAGGACAAATACCACATGTTCTCTCTGCTGTAAGACAGCCTTCATGGAAATCTTAAGGTCGATAACCCTTTCCATACTGATTTTATTGCATCTCATGTGTTTTGATGTTTTTGTTTTCATTTTCATTTCTTCCAAATAGTTTCTTTTCTCTTCTTTGAATACAATGCTGACTCATGAATCACACAGTGGCATCATTTTATCCAAGAGGCTTTAATGTTTTCTTGCCTTCATTCATGCATTGGTGAGTTTTTCCACTCCATGATGGTGTAAATTTTTTCTGTTTGTTTTAACTTCAAATCTGTTGTTGACTTGGTTTCATGGCTTCTCACTTAGTGGAATGTATAGCGATGGCGTAATAGAGACAGTCATTTTCAGGTGTGAAAATACAATGCAATATGCGTCCCCTACTTCCAAAACAAAGATGGACTTCCAATGAAACTGTCTTAAGCGCTTTCTTGACAGAAATTAGACAATCTCTGAATGGTTTTCTGTTAAAAGAAGAGGATTTAGAGTGTGTGTATGTGTATAATTCATGATTGTTTTTAACATTCTGTCTCTCCAGTGATTCTGTATGCTTGTTCTACCAGTGAGAAAGATAGTCCTTTAGGACAAAATGATTTATGATCATTTAATGTTTTCAGTTCAGGGAATTGTTTTTCCTTTAGAAATATTTGCTTCATAGATTTCAAATAGGAATCCCTTGTGTTTTTGAGTAACCAGCAATATTCTTAAGGAACCATGAATTATTTGGGGGCATGATAGGTTCATTGTATTTCAGCAAAATGGAGAAACATATTCAGAGAATTATTCTTAGTAATATTTAGCAATAGTCAGCTGTATTTCTGCCAACTTTCCATAAGGAATTATCTAAAGGGTGTTAGAACTACCCAGTTATGTAGCTGTGTGCATTTTGACATATGATGAAGAATCGTTGTTCTCATGCATAAACAAATCTTAAAAAAGAAAACTACCACAGCTACTGCTATGAATGTTTTTGCTGTTATTAAAATAATTTCAATTGTATATAGGGAACATCTCAGAAAGCATTAAAATGCGAGTTAACAATGACATTTATTTAAAATGCATTTGTAATCAACAGCATATAATTATTAAACAGTTCATTTTGTGACTGTGCCTTGACAAGGAATTAAATGAAATTATGCCAGAGATGAATGCAAACATGCTAAAAGATGTTTTGCTTCCATTATATTAGGTCAAAAGTATTCATCATATTTGTTGTTATGAACAAAAACTTGAGAGGATGAGTACCTAAGCTAGAGTTTACTTTTGGCATAAGGGGTATTGTTTTGTTTCATCAAAATATTTTCTAAATACAGTTAACTGATACAAGTAGAAAAGAATTAGTACTGCTGTAGTATTTAGTGTTTGAGAAGAAATGCAGCTTTAGCTTGTTAAGGTCACATTCAAGACCTGAGATAACCTTGGTTCTGGTGTCCATCTTTCTGCTTGTTCACTCATCAAATGGCCACCTGGACCAGGGTCATAGCAGGTCAAAGCAAGAAACCAAGACCCCCATATAGTCTCCCATACAAGGTTTCCAAGTACTTGGGCCATCTTCTTCTGCTTTCTCAGGTGTAATACAAGGAACTGGGTCAGAAGTAGAACATCCAGAACAGAAATAGTTGCCCTTAGTTGCATGCCACCATTGTAGGCCTAACCTGATCGGCCCCAGTTGAAAATAATTTGCTTATAATTTCTAATAAATAATGTTATCAATAGGAAACTGGATTGAAAAGTATTTGCTCAACTATGTAATGAACACTGTTATTTCATAAAAACACTAGAAAACAAAGGATTTCTTTTCAGCCTGAGTTTTTCGAAATTGCATTTGCTTGACCTATTCCATCTTAATTTTAAGAATGAGTATTATAAGGGGCCTGTCATGTCAGCTTAGCGGCTAAAGTTCTTGCCTTGCATGTACCAGGATCCCATATGGGTGCCGGTTTCTGATGTTGGCAACCCGCTTCCCATCCAGCTGCCTGCTTGAGGCCTGGAAAAGCAGTCAAGTACAGCCCAAAGCCTTGGGACCTTGCATCCGTGTGGAAGACCTGAAGAGGCTCCAAGCTCCTGGCTTTGGATCGGCTCATCTCCAGCCATTGGAGCCACTTGAAGAGTGAATTAGCAGAAGAAGATATTTCTGTTTCTCCTCTTCTCTGTATATCTAACTTTCCAATAAAAATTGTTATTATAAAAATGTAAACATATTGAGAACCTTTGTTGGAAAATAGTGAAGATACAAATTCATTTTTCTTTGAGTTTTAAGAAAATTTAGGTTAAAAAGAATTACGTTTATATTCTCCAGCAAAGAAATACTTTGAGAATATAAAAATAAACAAATTCAAATATCATTATTTTGCTGTAGATTTTTTCCAAATAAAAGTGACTTCAAAGAGCTCTAATATCTCAGAGCAAACTTTTACTAGCAACATTTATAAAAGGATGAAAATTAGGCTATATTTCCATTTGTACTAAGCCTAATCTCATAAGGCACATTGCTGAATCAATTTTGGTAAGTACCAGCTGTAAAAATTTTTATAAGAGATAAAAGAAAGACAAGTGTTTTAATCATATTATAGGATACAATATGGATTAAATTATGTGATTGAAAGAGTCTATATAAATCACTTTATAGTAATGGTACAAAATGTTTAAAGAATTTGTCTTGTAGCAAATATATTTTGCTCAGTTTTTGAAAAAGTTGTGTGATTACATAACTAAAAATGAGGGGCTAATCCAGTTGGTACACACTTGTATAAAACTAAATCCTTGAGGCTGGCATTGGGGTATAGCAAATTGGGCTGCCTCTGTATAGGTACTTGGGATGGCGTCTCACTTTCACTTCCAGTTTATGTAACTGCTAATGCAAACTCTGAGAAGGAAGCTGGCTCAATTATTTCAGATCATGCCCCCATGTGGAATGACCATAGAGAGATCCCAACACGAGATGTTCACCTGCCTCTACTGGGGAGATTGTGTGTATTTGGGGAGTGAACCAAGAGATGGAAGACCTCTCTCTCTCCCCCACCCCCACTTCTTTCTTTCTGCATTTCAGTTAAGTAAAAATGAACAAATTTTAAGCAGATTAACATTGGTGCTGACATGTGACATTTCTGGTAAAGCCACTGTCTGAAATTCTGTTATCTCACATGACACTGGTTCATTTTCTGGCAGTTTTAATATCTGCCTGCAAAGCAGAAGATGACTCAGGCGTGTGGGCCCCTGCCGTCCACATGGGAAACACTAAGGAAGCTTTGGGTGGTCTAGCCCTGCCATTGTGTTTCCTGGCAGGTGAACTAGCAGATCAGGATCCCTTCTGTCCCTCTTGGTAGCCATCTCAAATAAAATAAAACATTTAATAAAATTTCATTTATTTACCTAGCATAAAATTTCTACCCAAGTAAACCTGTATCTGTCAAATGGTTTATTGCTGATTAATAACTGTTTTAATGTAATCAAGAAATGCTACGAAAACAGAGAATGACACTTTTTAATTAGTCCTATCGTTCATTGCATCTTTTTTTTATTGTTTCATTTTATAACACAGTTTTTCAGGTTCCGGGATTCCCTAAACCCTCCCCTCATATTGAATTCGTCCATATTGTTCATATAGTACAGTTGTTCATATAGTACAGTTCATACCCAGTCATGATTCCTTCATTGCAGGGAAGGACCATGCAGAGAGTCCAGCATCTTATTATCTAGATAAATTCAACAGTTTCATTGGGAGACTATCCTTGGTCTGAAAGTAGAGCTGGCAGAGTATCATCCCCACCAATGAAAAACCACTACACAACTTTAACAACAGGAAGAAACATGGAAATTCACAACATCATTAAGTTAATTGACATGGTATTGAGTGACCAATATGTGAGAAAATGCAAGTTCTTAACCACATCCTGTGACTACTTAATTGGCATTTCAGTTTTAGTTTGTACACATCCAGATGCTACAAACCTTAAAATGATTATAAGGTACTATTCAGCTGTTTCAAGTCTATTTTCATTTTTATAGTTAGCATCTTATAGTATTCAAGCATCATTTTTACTGAACTTCATGAGTTTTGATAAAGTCCAAACAGGCTATAACTCTAACATACCATATGTTAACAGTTGAGGAGCAGAACAGTTTTAGGAGGGGTGTGCAGAGAAATCTTAAGTACCTTAGTGAGGAGTAACTGATCTTTGTGTCCTACCTAGTAAGGTATATGGGAGTCCAAGCTGACTTTTTCCTGTCCTAAGCTTTCCTTAATGGTCTCTGTCTATCTGATCTAATTTTGTGGGGCTCCAGAGCGTCCCTGTTGGTTATTGCAAGAAAGGGTGGGGATCCAAAGTTGGAACTAAGTAAGGACCAGAGAAAGCTCCTCTCCAGAGTCCTGAAGGAAGTTTACTGTTCTTCTGTTTCTGAGGACCACTCAGGGCTCCTGGCTGTTGTTCTGATGACATTAGATCCTGTGAGGAAGGATTTGGGCTTCTTCCATCCTGTGTGGGAGATCCGTTAGGGAGTGTTTGACCTCATTTTTCTTGGCCTATGAGGGCATTCCATTTCCCTGTGATCTCCTTGGCAATTGGGATATAATCCTTGGTTCCCATACTGATAGTCCTTGGTGAGATACCAAGAGTTTCCGGGGTTAGGATACAAGCCTCCTCCTGTCCTGTTCCACTCTGGGGTCCTCCCCTGCTCTGTGCATATGATCTGTTGTTGAGAGGCTGTCAGGGTCGTTCTTGGATCCCACTGTATGTCTTTATAGTTTTTGATAATGTCTAATGCAGTTTTGAATCTGCGGTCTGTAAGTTACCTGTTAAAATCTACATATGTTATACTTAACATCTTCCTCACACATACTAAGAGAACAGAGGGTATTAAAAGCATATCATGCTTTTTTGACATTTATTAAGAAAATAACAACCAACAGAAAACATAAAATGTAAGGATAACAAAATTTTATTTCTGAAATCAGAACAAGATTGAGACAGATTATTCATAAGATGACAGTTAAGTAGAAAGCCTAAATTACAATTCCCTCATTTGAGTTCTAAAATTTCCTTTGCAATCTGATGATTATGCTGGAAATTTTCAGAAAATATTTATTATTTGGAAGGAAAATAGAGAGGGAGTACTATGGAGAGGAGAGATCTCATCACTATGGCTTACTCCTCAAATGCCAACACTGTCTGGGCCTGCGCCATGCTGTAGTCAACAGCTGAAAACTCCAACCTGGCCTCACATGTTGGTGTCAAGGGGCCCAAGTACTTGGAACACTTTCCACTGCTTTCTGAGGCACAGTAGCAGGAAGCTATTGTGGATCAGAAATGGAGTAGCCAGGACTTCAACCCATACTCTGATTTGGGATACCCAGGGTGAAGGTGTACATTTACGCTTTGAACCACAGTGCTAGGCCTAAGTGTGATATTTTAACTTCCCAATTCCCTGATGCTAACTCTAACAGTTTCCTCCACTTATCCAGTGAAACATGCTAAAATCTCTCATCACTTCCAATTGTTAGAAGCAAAATAAGCCTACCTCACACCTTTGTAGTCCCTTGTTCAACTTTGACCTGTGCTATTGGCTTCATTGCTTTGTATTCTCTATCGCTCAATGACTCATTTTATTATTACATTACTATAAACTCTAGTTTATTTTATATTACTTATGTAAATCTTCCTATCTGTGTGTAATTCAACATACGTTTCTGTCAAGTATTTGTCAGAACAGTGTTTTGGCCTACAAAAATTGCAGTGCGTTTTTAACTAGTTTCTACGTACCACTATTGTTGGCTATCATAGTGAAATCTGTATATTCCAATGTTTCTTCAAGACTCAGATGTTGAAAACCAAGTTACCATCTGGTGGTGTTGGGAGGATTGATTTCCACAGAGGTCTCTAGGCCATTAGGCTTCCACCTGCATGGCCATGATTAACGCCTCAAGGAAGCCTCTGCTCACCTGTTCTGCCATGTGATGGAAGGTGGCAGCTGTCTTTAAAAAACACACCTTCATCAGACATTAAATCTGCCTTTTCCTGATGCTGGACTTCTCGGCCTTCAGAATGATGGGTGGCAGTGTCTGCCGTTTATGAAATACTTATCTAATTATCTTTTCATTATGGCCCAAATGGACTAAGGCAATGGTAATATATGTTTAAAAAGTATGAATGTTTTGGAGTCTATTTCCTGTATAAAACATTTTCATTTCCTCACATTGTTTTTAAGATGACATTGTAATTTTTGGTCGATACAGAGGAATAATATCTAGCTGCAGTCAGGTATTCAAAATTTATCTTTAGGTAGTTTATAGTTACAGCATTTGTACAAAAATTTGATTGCTTTGCTTTCAGTTATTACAATGTTATTTAGTAAAGTATATCTTGTCTTCATCTGTAATCTACCACACTACTTGTATATTTAATATTTCAAATATCTAATTAGATAATAGATGAAACTGTATCTTTATGAGATATGAATTTTATAACAACCATTTGTTTTCTGTTTCATTTATCATGGGACCCAGCTTTATCTTATTTTTTAATAACATGATAGGTTTGATAGTGTCTGGCTTTCTGGCTATTAGAAAGTACCGGGTGTTACAACACCACTTAGACACTTACTGCAAAGTGATACTTCACAATCAGTTAGATCAATATGTCTGTGCCTTCCTCCCAGGAGCCCAGAAGAGCAGGAAATTGCTAATTAGTCATTGGGTTTGGAAGACCAACTGAAGTTCAATTTTCCAATAATAGGGAAAAAGAGTACAATGCTTTTAGTTTGTGTTTGTGCTAATATTTTTGTGCTTAAACTACAATTATTATTCTTCCTTCTGAAGTGCAACAGAAATCACTTTATGCCATGCTGCTTTTTAATTTTTCTTAAAGATGTATGTTTCATTGTAGCACTCTGTTTTAACTAGGGGGAGGCTACCTGTATCCTGAGGTATGGTGCAAAGGGATGCATCTATTTGAGGATGAAAAGAAAGCAGTGAGTTTAACTTCAACTTTATACTGTAACCTCAGTAGCTTTGGGACAAATAGAAATCTGTGCTTTGGTTTGAGGAGTACTTCTCATGGCATTTCCTTTTCCAACTTCATCCAAACTTCAAGAAGAGGCAGTTGTTAATCAATGAAGAGTATGTTTTGTTTTTCAGTCGTCCTATTAGAAAGTGAGAAAGTGAAGTGGTGAATACCTATTTTGATGAATGTGTTAGGCTGCATTAGATAATATAAAAGTCGAAAATTTTATAAAGAAAAACCTGATTTTATTTAAGCTTCTTGGAAAATAAAAGTCCAAACAAGAGAGAATTAACGGGAACCTTGCAAAGAGGGCCATGTCATATTATATGGCAAGCTAAATATACAAGGGCCCCTTAATCTCTTTCGTATACATTCTTTTAAAGTTTTATTCACACTTGTTTGAAAAATGCATTTAAAGAGACAGGAGGAGACACAGATATTCCAAGTACTAGTTCATTCCCCAAATTAGCTGGGCTGATTTGAAGCCTGAAGCCTGAAGCTTTTTCTGTTTCTCCCCTGTGGGTTGAGGAGCCCTAGGACATGGGCTGTGTTTCACTGCCTTCCCAGGTGCATTAGCAGGGTGCTTTACTGGAAGTGAAGCAGCCAGGACTCAAGTAGGCACTCACATGGGATGCTCACACCACACGGGGAGGCTTAGCTTACTATATCATGGTGCCAGCTCCTTCTCTGGGCATTCTGCTGTCCACGAAACACAGGTTTTGTTTTTAAGATGTATTTATTTTCATTGCAAAGGCAGATTTGAAAGAGAGAAGTGAAGGAGAGATAGAAAGATCTTCCATCTGCTCTTTCATTCCTCAAGTTGCCCCAGTGTCAGAGCTCAGCCAGTCTGAAGCCAGGATCCAGGAGCTTTTTATAGGTCTCCCACACGAATGCAGGATCCCAAGGCTTTGGACTATCTTGTATTGCTTTCCCAGGCCACAAGCAGGGAGCTGGATGGGAAGTGGGGCAGCCGGGACATGAGCTATCAAATGGTGGATTAGCCAGTTGAGCTATTATACCAGGACCTAAAGACAAGTTTATAATGGTTATAGCACTGCTCAACATCATCATGTGAGCACCATGACTCAGCTCTTCACCTAATGGGATCCGATCTCACTGTGATGATGTTGAGAACTGCTAGAACAGCTTGCAAAGATCTGGGACAGGAAGAAGGGTAAACATTACAAGAATTTTAGAAAACAACACAAAAACTCAAGAAAAGTTGGCAAAGAAATGAAAACTTAGTTTCTAAATATAAATCTCAGAAGTGAAGAATATACTGATTGAAGTGAAAAGATAAAAAGAAAACCATAAAGCAGACCCGTTAAATAGAAGAAAGAACCAGTGAGGTGGAGCGGAAAAATTTTAATTGTCCATCACAGGGGTAAAAATGTCAAATGAATTAAATAAATTGTGAGAGCCTACCAGAATTCTGGGGCAGTTCAAGAGACTAAAACTTTTGGTTATAGGAGTTGCATATGGACAACAAAGAGAAAGGATAATAAATCATTTTATAGCAATAATGGCTGAAAAAAATTTACTTTGCAATAAATATCAAAATCTGTCTACAAGGAGTGTAGAAGTATCTAATCCAATGCAATCAAGCAGGAATTCACCAAGACCTAGATAATCCTATCCAAAAACTGAAGGAAAAGATAAAATTCTGAGAGCAAGCAAGAGATGAAAACATATACAGTAAAATACAAACATAAGCTCCAGAAAATGACTCAGCAGAAACACTGAAAATCCTTTTTTAAAAATAACAAAGGGTTGAATTCGAAAACAGTACAAGTAAACTATTCAAAATCAGGAACAAGATAGTAAATTCCAGAATAACGATTACTTTTTAATAGGTTTTGAATGTCCTACCTCAGGAAGTAATTGTTGGATAAAAGGACACGGAAAAGAGAAGAAATGGGGTCAGGGGGTAAAAATTCATACTTGAACTGAATTTATTATTAACAAGAAATAAATTTGCAGAGGGTGGCCAGCTCTGGGCTTGTAGAGTGCGAGGAACACATGGCAGCAGGCCAGTCCTTGCTCAGGTGGGGCCTGTTGCAGCTTAAGGCTGGGCTGCCAGTGCTGAGCCATCTTTTCACTGGCATTTCGGTGGGCTTTTCTTCTTTGCAGGCTAGGTGCGTGGAAAATAATGCGCTGGGTGGAGTCAGGGACAATATAAGACTGGTCCTTTGTAACGCACAAGTGAAACCATGAAGAGACTGTCTCAGGTTAATGTCTGGTAGCTATATGACTTATGCATGTGTCTTTGATCATTAGTAATAAAATATAATAATTCATGAGTGATAAATTTTAGAAGTGAAATGATTTTTGCCATATGATGTTGTGGTAGTCTAGGATCGAGCCTAATTTTTATATCATAGGTTCTTGCCTCTTAGTTAAAAGAATCTTCTGTGTGAAGGCACTGATGCAGCCTAAGACAGTGGTCAAGTTAATTCCAAAGGTGACGAATCCCGATGCACACGGGTCATCGGGGAGAGTGGGCCAGGAAGGGAAAAGATGAGGGGAGACAGGCTGCTACCTTCTGTCCTCTGCATCTGTGAGCCTGACATCCCCCAGCGAGCAAGAGACTGTGCCGCTCCTCTGCGTGGGTCTTAAAGGGCTTGAAAGGGAATGGTTACATGACATTTTCGCTCTCTGGTCCCTGGTAATGCTAGGTAAATTTCCTTTGACTGACAGGTGGGCAAATATGATTACGTGGATGGGGGAAGCGTGGCTTCTACCTTTGTGACCCTGAACAAACTGCGTGCCCGAATCCATATCAGTATCTTCCGTATCCAAAACATGTGACAGCCCACCTGGGAGTATTTTACGTAATATAAAGTTTTCACAAGGTGGTAGATAAGGGTGTATATAAAACATAGCTAATATGAAAATTTCATTTACATTCTCTTTATAAAGGCAGCAGTAGAAAAAAATACTTAAAATCTTTTAAGAGAATATCATGTGTGTAGGAATAAATATATTAAAATGTACAGAGAAAATACTGGAAAGTTTAGAGAAGCCAACTGAAACGTGTTTGTAGACAGGAAGAAAAATATCAAGAAATGTCATTGAGTTATCTTAAATTGATTAGTGTTACTCTAATCAAAAACTCAAAATCATTGCTTTTTTAGCTCAATGAATTGATGTGTATGTAAGAGTGAGGAAAGGGTACCTAGAATGCTTAGAAGAGAGTACTAAATATGCAGTCACTGCACAAAATAAGATTTGCTATAAAACTTCGATTATTCAGACAGTCGAATGATGAGAAACAATGCATGCGGTTGATAGACTGGATATTGGTGTGAATGAAAAGCGAGGTCCACTGTGACTTTATGAGGGTCAGAGAAAAGACAAGATGAAATGTCATTTTCTGTGAAGAATTCTGAAAGTGGAATGATTTAACAAAAAAAAATTAAAACAGAACAAATCCTGATTCATTGTTATTAACACTGCATTGATGGGCCCGGCACGGTGGCCTAGTGGCTAAAGTCCTCGACTTGAAGCCAGGATCCCAAATGGGCACCGGTTCTAATCCCGGCAGCTCCGCTTCCCATCCAGCTCCCTGCTTGAGTCCTGGGAAAGCAGTCGAGGACTGCCCAAAGCCTTGGGACTCTGCACACGTGTGGGAGACCTGGAGGAAGGTCTTGGCTCCTGGCTTTGGATTGGCGCAGCACCGGCCGTTGTGTTCATTTGGGGAGTGAATCATCGGATGGAAGATCTTCCTCTGTCTCTCCTCCTCACTGTATATCTGACTTTGTAATAAAAATAAATAAATCTTTAGGAAAAAAAACCACTGCATTGAAGAGCGCAATTGAATATTGTTTATTGCCAAGAACTTAAGCATTAGTATCTGTGTGATAGGCCAGTTAGGTAAGTGAGTGATGTGGTCTTTTCATTAATAACAACAGTTCTAACTCTAATAAGGAGTAATGAAGATGAAGAAGTTCATGTTCTGTTACCTTATTGAGTGATTACTATATGGGAATGTGATCATTGACATGGCACCCACTGTTCCTCTCATGGAAGCAGGGGATTTCTTATTTTTTTAAAAGATTTGTTTATTTTTATGGGAAGTCCAGATATACAGAGAGGAGGAGAGATGGAAAGGAAGATCTTCCATCAGATGATTCACTCCCCAAGCGGCTGCAACGGCTGGAGCTGAGCCAACCCGAAGCCAGGAGCCAGGAGCTCTTCTTAGTTTCCCACATGGGTGCAGGGTCCCAAGGTTTTGCCTGCCCTCGACTGCTTTCCCAGGACTCAAGCAGGGAGCTGCACGGAAAGCGGGGCCACTAGGATTAGAACTGGCGCCCATATGGGATCCTGGCGCATGCAAGGCTAGGACTTTAACCACTAAGCTATTGTGCCGGGCCCAAAGCAGGGGATTTCTATTTTCATGCAAAATACTCTGAATTTTTAACAACCATGTGTATTGATTCAAATAATGAAAAAGAAATACACTGAATGATAAGACAGTTTATTCCCACTTCAAAATCTTGATGCTACAACTTGGAACACTGAATTGGAGACAGAAACCCTTTTGTTAGCCTTTGGAACACATTTAAGTTACTGTCCCTTTAATTACGGTATCACTACTGGATTATTTGTTGTCAATAATGCAAGACTCTGTCTTGAATTCCTGTTCTGGAACAAAAACCAACAGTTAAATTCTAAAGTCGGTAACTTCCTTGAGTTACTACTGTCTTTCTTGAGTGACAGTCTGGATTTGGATGGAAAGTCAGTCCTAGGAGCATTTGAAGTTAGCAAGATTATAAAATTGAGTGAACAGAGGTTATAAAAAGTTACTATTTCCAAATATCTGCTTTGTGGCCTGTCAGTGTCTAATGGGGAGTGGAAGATGGTGTTTAGGGGTAGAACGGGAGAATAAGCCACAGCAAAGAATCTGAATAGGAAGGGAAGGAATAGAGTTGATCTTTTATGAATAAGAAGCAAAGATTGGCTCAAGAATGATTTCAGCAGATGATAGAATTATATCTAAAGACACAACAAAAGTGGTATTTTTCAAAGTTCTGCTTGATGTTTCCATTTCTGACTTCGTTAATATGGTAAATTATCTGATGCTTTTCATGTATCAGCTTGTGTGATGTCATTACAACACATCAGTTAATTTTTTTTTGTTGTTGAAGAGCCTAAGAACATTTTGAAAAATCTTGTCTAGACAGATTTTTAGACATGCAATTGGTATAAGTGTAAAAACATTGTAATTACTACTGGCATAACTTTTTATCTTAGGAAAAGCAATGGAGAAAAATTAAGTAGTCTCATCCTGTCACTGACCCAAAGTGAGCTTTGCATTTTATACCTTTAGCTTGTTTCAAATATCCTCTTGGGTTTGCATGTTATTTCTTTGGGGTGTCGTTTTCTTTTTATTAGTCTCCAAGGACTGCTTCTTTTCAAACCATAGCCAGTTCATAGACAGTGCAGAGCGGGCCTTAGTCTACATTAGTTAGAAGCCAAGAGAAATGTGTGGAAATGCTAGAAAGGAAATCTGTGGTTCGAGATTAGAAGATGCTATGACCTTGATAGCATGTGACTGCGAGAAGCTAGGCTATTATTAGCTGCTTTCAGTTTCCACCAAGAGAGGCAAACATGTTTGTCAAACTAGGGCAAGGAAACATAGTTCTATTAGAGAGAAACAGATCAAGACAATTTTCAGACATCTGTCGCAGTAATAAAAAAGGGTAATATATCTTTCTTTTTTGAGCTCCGTCACTAACCATTCTTCTGTTGCCTTTGATAATTCCAGTATATAATTTACCCTACAGAGGAGTGGATTCTTTGATTTTTCTCATTACGAAGAACCCAAATGCAAGCTCTGAAAGTTCCTGAAAACTCAGAAGCTTTTTTATTTAGGCTTAAGAACATATTGCTTAATTCTTACATTCCTGCAAAGGTTATATATATGAAACAAACAAAAAAATTCTGTGTTCTGGGAGTATAAGAGTATTTCCTTCGTCTTAATACCAAAATGCCATCAATGCAGATTCTTTATTAAATTCCGGGGAATGCTGATGCTTCTGTCCAGGATGAAGTAACATAGACCATGTTTACCCTTATGTCTTAAGCAAATAGAAATCTCATGTGTTCTTGTGCGTACTATTAAACAATGGCTTAATGATTACTTTGGGTGGAAGTCAGAGTAAGGGAAGCAGGTGAAATAGATACGTGGACAAGGTGATCCGGATTTGTGCCTTAGCTGGTTGTCTGGAGTTTCCAGGTCACTGCACCAAAGCAAGAACTTCAGCAGAGTTTGCGTCTCACTGTGTGGAGGAAACAGAGTCTGGAATTCATACAGTCTTAGAAAGCAACAGCCTCGAAGTTTCTTTGGAGATCTCCCCAATCGAACTGCTGAACTCAGAACCCTAGCCAAGAAAAGACAGAGGACAGAGCAAGTCAATCAACCACCTCAGCTATATGTTGGCAACGAAATACTGGGCAAATGAAGACTCTATGATGGACTGTGTCAATCAGTGGACGACCTCATCGAGTGAAACTGGGAACGATTCATAACTGGAGAACTATTAAAACCATTTGAGCAAGGATCTCAGAGCATGCCCCACATCCGGGACTTGGGGTGGGTGGGAAACTGGGTGGGGCTTCTCCGTCAATATCCCCCTTTACCTCAGATACATGATGGAAACAATATGGACATAATACTATTACCCACTTCCCTATACCCCCTGAACCTTTTTTTTTTAACCATAATTAACTATGTAAAGATTGTCAACAAAAATACAATAACAAAAAAGAGAAAAAAAAAAAAGAAAAAGAAACAGCCCAGAGAGGAGGATATTACAAAGTGACACAGAACTCCACGTTGAAGACTCTCAAACCTTTGTCTCAGTATTGATTTGCATATGACACATAACTACCCAAAGCAGGGGGAGGCACTGGAACATAACAGAGCGGTTCATACAAGACTGGGGAGAGTTCCTGAACACAGTAATTGGAGTGGAAATCTTGAGATGCATGATTATCACACAGAATAATCCGAGCATTAGTAACCTTGCAATCAGATAATTTAGTTCCAGACTGAAGCTATTTTCTATCTGTCTGAAGTGAACTTATGAACAAATTATGATCTGAGCTTAAGTAACTTAATTATGTGCCAGAACAAAAATTTTTTTTAATATATGACAATACTTTATCAAACTATTCTTAAAAGACGTATTTTAGATGTCTTATTATCTGGTAAGGATACACTGCAACATATTTGTCCTTCTGTTGGTAAACTGGTATTAACATGAAACACTAGCATAAAAAACTCTACTGTCTATAGACATCAGAGAATTCAGCCTAGTCTCCAAGGGCTACACACTTAGAGAATTTCCGGGTCATAAAGCAGGCATACTTTCAATTCCTCCAGGGTACGCCAAACCAATTTTTTAATAGTCTGCACAATTTACACTTCTAGCAAGAGTTAGTTGAAGGCCCTTTTTTCCCAATCCTCACTAACACTTGGTATTCTATTTTTTTAAATTATTTTTAATTTTTTTGACAATCTTGGCATAATTAGGGTAAAAAGGTTCAAGCACTACAGGAAGATGGGCAAGACAATCAGTTCTGTATTGTTTCCTTAATATATCTGATGTAAAAGGGGATTTTTAAGAGAAAAGCCCCACCCAGGTCCCTGATGGGGAGCATGCTCCGAGGGTCTTGCTCAAGTGGTTTTGATAGTTTAACAGTTCTGAATTGCTGCCACTCTCACCACTCCAAGCACGATGAGGTGGTTGAAGAATCCACTGATTGACATAGTCCATCATAGAGTCTCCGTTTGCCCAGTTTTTCACTGCCAACATATAGTTGAGGTGGTTGATTGACTTGTTCTGTCCTCTGTCTTTTGATGGTTAGGGTTCTGAGTCTGGAATCTCGATTGGGGGGGATCCCCAAAGAAACTTTTTCTGAGGTGTTCCCAGACCAGATTCTTGGATGTACTAGCAAGCACAGGGCCGGGCACAGTCCATTGCCCTGATCAGCTGGTGGTTGCAATTACTGGGTTGGTTCTGTTTCCATCCCTGTCTTCCACTGGAACCAATGGGTGCTTGCAGTCCAGCCTGGTTCTGCCCAGCACGTACTTGGCTTTCACATCAACCAGTGGGAGCTGCAGCCTAGTCGGAGAAACCCACAATAACCCCTACCAGACCCGCCCCCTACCCTGGTTTGCCAGTATGTGTGGCAGACTAGTCCAGTCTGTCCCACATCCCATTTGGCTCCATACATGTCAATGGGTATTAAAACCTTGTTCCATCTAACCAGCTCAACTATCCAGCCTTCATGGATGTTGTTGGATGTCTCTCAAGCCATCCTAGCCCCTGTCCTAGTTTTCGTGCCCTTCCATGGGGGTGGTAACCCAAGAGAGAGGAGCCCACTACTTCCCTCCCAGGCTATTCCCACTCCCGAATTATGCAGTCTAGGTGGTTCTGTGGTTTAACTTGACAGAATTAGCCCCCAGTGCCAGCTTCTGCCAGCTGATACTGTGGCTGTGCCCAAACAACCCTCACCCACTCTAATTATAGATTGTACCAGTAGGAATAATCAGCCCAGCCTGGCTTTTCCCTGATCTAATCCACATGAGGCCTACAGGTGTTGTAGCCCTGCCTAGTCTGGTCTGTCCCCATCCCTGCTCGTGCTCTCCAGTGGGAGTAGCTGTCCAGCAAGGAAAAACCCCTTATTCCCCTGCCGGCTCTGCCCCCTCCCCTTCTGGTTCTCACGTGTGCTGGTTGGGTGCTGTGGTCACTTCTGGCACAGGCAACCTCACCTTAGCATTCCGTAACATGCACTTTTTTTTGTCGTGACCAAACCTGGCTCGACCCACACTCTGTTCTGGTGCTCAGATTTGCCAGTGGATGATGTGAACTGACTCAGCCTGGTCTTCCCCTGACCTATGCCAAATGTATGCCAGTGGGACATGACCTCTTCTGGGCTGTTTCCTTCCATGCTTCTTGCACTTACCTGCGGGGTCTGTGTAAAAATCAGCACTCTTAAAAGCAGCAAAAAACGTTGGGCAACATACCTATTTTTAAATGCCCTGGTAAGAACATAAGCAGAAAAATGTTATCTACGTTACAGTCCAGTGGGTTCTGTCCCAGAAATGCAGTGATGATTCAGCATTTGCATAACAATAAATGTCATAAATAACACCAACAAAATAAAAAATAATAACCATCCATCTCAAAGATGCAAAGTATTTGATAAGATTCAACACCCTTCAGGATTAAAAAAAAAAAACCCACAGATTAGGTATAGAAGAAACATGCTTCAGATAAAAAAGACTATGTGTCAAACTTTCAGAAAATTTAAGAAAGATATTCCATTTATGGTAACCACAAAATATCAAATCTTTAGGGATAAGTTTAAACAAAGAAGTTAAATATCTGCACAATGAAATATCAAGCATTGTTAGAATAAGCCATGAAGAACACAAAAATATGGGAAGACATTCCTTGTTCATGGATTGGAAGAATCATTATTAAAATGTCTTAACTATCTAAAGCAGTCTATAAATTCAGTGCAACTCCTATTGAAATATCAATAACACAATGGCAATATGTCCAGAAGTAGGAAAAACTTCTAAAATTCTTATGGAACCACTAAAGATTCAGACAAGCATGGATAATCTTGAGTCAGTGAAATAAAGCTGGGGATATTACAACACCTGACTTCAAACATTCTAAAAAGCTGTATTCATTAACTAACTTGGTATTGCCACCAAAACTGTCATGTAGATCATAGGAACAGAGCAGAGAGCCCAGAAAGTATTCTATGTACATAGAGGCAACTGATTGTGGACAAAATGCTGAGAGCGAACATTCAGTACAAAGATAATCTATTCTACAAATGTCACAGACAAAGCAAGATGGATTTATGTAGAAAAATAAAATTAGGTCCATCCTTTCACCAAGTACAAAAATATACTCAAAAGTATCACTTGATTAGATGTAAGACATGAGACCATGCATTTCCTAGAAAAAATTGCAGGAGTAACTCTTCAAGACATTGTTATAGTTGATGGCTTCTTAGACAAGATCCCCAAGTCACAGGTATCAAAAACCAAGCTGAACAAATGGAATTATATAAAGCTCAGAATTTTTTTGCACAAAAAGGGAAACCCTGCATAAAGAGACATCTAATGGGATGGGAAAAAAATATTTGTGAGCCACCTGACAAAAGATTAATGTCCAGAACACATAAGGAACTTATTTCTGCCATGGTTTGGTAAGATGGCAGCTCACCACATGAGTGGATTGTACAAGAAAGCAGGGGCAAGCATTGTTTGTCTTCTCTTGTCCAATAGAATCTTTGTCACATTGCTGAAGACTGTCAGTGGTCAGAGACCTAGCAATGTGACTGTCTGTTCGTTCTCGTCATATCCCATTTCTGCTGAAGTCAGCGTGGTCATACCCTACTCAGCTAGCATGATTCCCTCAACCTGCACTCCCTAATATGATGTGTTGCAACAAGAGGCTTTGTACACCTGGTTTGGGCCATCCTGATTCCTTTATTTCTATCTCTCAGTCATGAGCTGATAAATTTTGTGCCTTACTGTTTTTCTTAATTTAGTGTTAATTTGCTTATGACCCTGCCTTATAGGAATAGATCCTTCAGGTATAACTTTTATTTGAAAAAGTGTGGAAAATTATAGTTATGGTTAATGCATCATCAAGAATTTGTATGCCAGTTTTGTGTGTTTTGTAACGTAGTGTTTATATATACACCCAAGTTTGAGGTGGTTATCTGACATTTTCAGTCAAAGTTAAGGTCACCAGCATTTACAGATACTGATGTTCTATTAAATATTTGTCAGAGAAAAAAAGATGGAGGATTATTTTCATTCATTACCCTGTTTTTCAGTTCTACCCCTAAGAAGAAAATGTCATTAGGTGTCAATGAAAATTTCTGGTTTTGATTGAATCTCTGATGGCATTATTACTTAGGCCTTGGCATTAACACTTCAAGACTACTTCACATATCAGGACATGAATACACTGTTGTATTTCAAAAAGAAGAGGACTTTGTCAGTGACATATTACAGAAATATTTAATTTTCAGTTTACTTGGTGTGTTTTAAACGTTATTGATGGCTAGATTTACTTTACTTGAAAACATAGCTTCAACTTCTGTGCATTGAATCATCACTTCACATCCATTGCAGACGGGACAGTTATATTAATACTCCATTTTATTTGTTACTGTATGTCAAATTTATCAATGGTAAGGCACACAAACATATAAAAACCAACTTCCAAGTAGAGAAAAGGGAAATCATACTAAAATAAATACCTAAGCAGAGTTGGTGCTGTTACATTGTCTGTTTCTTGGGGCTGCTGTTTTGGCTCCATGGATTAAGTTGTGAATGTAACAGCAGCCCCTCCCCCATTGATATGCCAGTCAGAATCCTGGCTGCCCCTCTTAAAATCCAGTTCCCCACCGATGTGCCCTAGGAAAAAACAAGCAGATGGTGAGTCAAATGGTTGGACTTCTGCCACCCACAAGTTGGGTGAAGATCCTTCATCTTGGCTTCCACTTGGCTCATGCTGTGGCCATTGGGAAAGTGCACCAAGTGGATGGAAGACCTCTGTCCCCCATACAGATAGTCTTTCTAACTGTTCCTTCCCAACAAAGAAATCTTAAAAAGTCATTTACTTCTCATGACCAGAAATCCATCAGATATGAATCAAGTTTGTTTTTAATCAGAATCATGTTTTCATTAAAAGTAGTCTTCTAGGAGTCAGATCTGCAGCTTAAAGATTAGGAGATCCATGCTCCACACCAGAGTGCCTGATCGACACTTTATCAGAAAGGAGAGACATATCTTCTCTTTGCAGGTCACTCCCCGGATCACTCAGCACAGGGCTGGGCCAAGCCAAACCCAGCATGCAAGAATTTCTTCCTGTCTTCTTTGGAGGTAGCCTGGGCCCAAGGACTTGGGCTCTGCTTCACTGTTTCCCAGTCCTTTGAAAGGGAGCCAGATGGAAGTGGAGCAGCTAGAGCACAAAACTTTGCCTGAAGGGCATGCTAGCACTGCAGCCTGTGGCTTTTCCAGCTTTACCACAGTGTCCATCTCCAGTTTTGATTCTTGATGTTGGCTTTGGAGTCCAGCTTCCTGCTAGCGGAAGCCTTGGAGGCAGTGGTGATTCTTCAGTAATTAGATGCCTCTTGCATACAGCTGATGCCTGGATTGAGTTCAGTTTCTGATTTCTGTCTCACCCCCAGTCTTGCGGGCATTTGCAGAGTGGATGAGCAGATAGGCATTTTCTTCCTCCCTCCCCCTCCTCTCACCCTCCCTCTCCTTTCTCTCTGTTCTTCCTCCTCTCCCTCGCATTTTGCCTCTCAAATTTAAAAAAAAAAAGTTACAAGGGGTAATGTTCTAGAGGTCCATTAGATCATTTATGTAAAAGATTTTGTGTATGTGGGCTGCAAAACTAATCTAGGAAGAATTAATTCTAAAATGCATTTATATCATCAGTAGCTAAATCATTTTGTTTTACTTATTACATTTTATCTTTATTAGTAGTAGTACAAATCTGAGATTCATAAATATTCTGTACTTAGTGTTGAACAAATTTAGTGATGTTGCCATCATTATTTTTTGAAAATTATTTTACTTTAGCCCCTAAAATCTCCAAAAATAGATTTATATCATCAGCTGAACATATTCATTTGACATGAAAAATTGGAAGATTTAAGCACTTGTTTCCTCCTTTCTTCCCTAATTAACAAGATAATTTTTTTTAAAAAAGCACTGTATTTATGCGGGCTTAGTGTAATGAAATGGAATATAGTATAGAGAACTGTTAGATTTTTCTCTGTAATGAAAATGAAGACAGTAGATATGAAGGAAGTCACAGTGATTTCCTGCTTCCGGTGTTGGTGGTTTAATTATGCTTATGCGAATGATCCATAGGAAAATGTTCAAGTCATCCAAACCTTTTTTTTTAATGTGTAGGTAAAATTTCATTAGTTTATTTGATAATGACATAGAAACCTTTAATTGGCTAGCTTTTCCTCCCAGTGGCCTACAGGTTTGGACTGGTAGCCAAACCAGGCTGACCAGCGTTTTCTCTTTTCATGGCGTGAGTCCAGTGCCTGAGTCCCTGCCTCTGGCTCCAGCATGCCCAGTTATAGAGAACTGGAATAGGGAGTGCAGCTGGGACCCACACTCAGGAACTCTGGAAAGGACCCAGTGTAGCCCAGATAAAATTCTCACTGCTGTACCAGATGCCCAATCCAAGATCTTTTCTCACCAATACACGGAATACTTTTACCTTGCCTCAGAAGTATAAGTATATATAGAAGTATGTGTGTGTATGTATATATATATATATATATATATATATATATATATATATATATACATATATATGTATATATAGATTCAAATACTAAATGATATAGTATGCAATCATTTCAAAATCTTTCTAGGAATTGTACTAATTTCTGTGTGTGTATATGTGTTAAAACTATTGTAAAACAGTGCGGATTTTATGTTGCTTAAAAACAGTGGAATCTGATGAATTAACTTGAAGCTCATATATTTTGAAATCAGGCATACCTTTGGTGTTCAGAAAGAAGAGTAAATATAGGCTTTTGTTAATATTTTCTAGCAAACGCAAAAAACTATTAAAATGTTGCAGTCAAATGTGATGTTTTAACACCTATAAATTTTCCTGATGGTATTTTGTAAGGCCGAATTTGAAATTTTAAAATTCACGATACAAATGTATCAATGAAATATTTGTAGAATGCTTATTATTTACGAAGTACTAGACTAAAAATGCTGTGGTATAATAATAGCAAGATATAAGCTTTGCTGTCATAGAATTTTAAATTAGTGAAATGATAGTTAAAAACACCAGACACCAATCACTGTATCTTTAGAGCATTTTTAAGCTTTCATTATTTCCATATTTGCTCAGTATCCAACATTTTATACTGAACAGAGTACCCTGTCGAAGCAAAGCCTAAATGAATGAGCTTGTGGATAACTATGAATTATTCCAGGAAACTGCTTTGTGAATCTTGAGTTGTTTTCTCAATAAATCTGAATTAAAAGATACGTAATTATACCATAAGTCTTAGCACCTCCCATGATAGAGCTCTGTGCAGGTTAGTACATACTGACCATGACATTTCCTTATTGTTGGCATGTTGTGTATAGTCATTATGACAGTTTTTTACAGTCTAATTATACCAAAGTACCAAAGTAAATGCTAAAGACAAATGATAAATAAATAAATAAAATGTTTTTTGATATATATTCACATCTTAGTTCTGTAATTTGATTAAGAGAAATCGTGACTGTTTATAAATGCTGATAGTATAGTGCTTGCGTGTGTGCTGTACTTCAGGTATTTACAGTCAGATCCTTTATTAAGACAGTACTATGCAAAATTTAATCATTTAGTGAATTTAGCCATTTTACTTTAGTACATCCTTCCCCCAGATGCTATTTCAGGGTCACTTAACAACATTTCAAATGTAACCTGATGATTTTTCTGAGAATTCTTGTCGACCACTACTGCTTGCATTTTGAATTTAATCATGTACCACATAGCATTGTTTAGGTCATTGATGAACCTCATATATGCCAGTGGCACCAACAGATAATAAACAAGGCTGAAAGACTTACGTAGTCTGTGTGTTCAACACATCATGGATGTCCTGCTGCCGTTGTGTACAGCATCACTCATGTGTTTGTGATCAAATTCAAATTCATGAAAAAATGAACATAAAACTATTGAATACATATACAGACATGGCCTGAAGTCAAATACTCCATGGACATTTGTTTAGGGGAAGTCACTACAACTTTCTTTCCATAACTTTTATGACAACTTTCTTGGTGGTTTCCTGACCAGCAGGCCCCCGCGACCAATGACGAGGTGAGGTGACAGTGCTCAGCAGCAAAACTCACCGGAGGCAGAATGATTGAACATGTGCATTTATTGTAAGGCAAGCAAAAACTTAAATAGACTAAGAGGGGGGAAGGCAGGGTAGCATCACCAGACGATCCTCCAACCCAACAAGAGTCTCTGGACTCTTCAATGCTGTCATAGGTAAGGTACAACACTCACAGCTGGCAGGTAGGCTGTGGGTCACATATACCAGGAAGGCTGACAGGTAACATGGACTGCATCTGACTTTTCAGAGTAACTTTCCTGGAAAGCCCCAGCACAGTTCATCCAAGGACAAAGGGGAGAGACTGAGGTTCAGCCCACCATCTTCACCTGTATGGCAGTGCACAAGCCAGGTTGAGGTCTCAGTTAGCCAACATCGTTGTCGGGTTTCTCCCAGGGCAAAGTGATTCATGTGCTAACC
Source organism: Ochotona princeps (assembly GCF_030435755.1). NCBI lineage: Eukaryota > Metazoa > Chordata > Mammalia > Lagomorpha > Ochotonidae > Ochotona > Ochotona princeps. Next base: position 15,119,973 of record NC_080843.1, on the reverse strand, counting down.
TCCCACAAAGGCCAAGCAGGCAGAGATCAAGGGGCAATCTCCCTTGCAGCTTCTGCTTCCTAAATCTGTACATCTAATAGGAGGATTGTATTGTTTACCTGGTGAGCTTTAAAAGACACAACTTAAATTTTCTTTCCCATAAAGCAGATGATAGATTTGTATTTTTACCTTATAAAATTCATGGAAAGAACTGTTACCCTGACATTATTGTCAGAGAAAATAAGCAAGATGAAAACTGATGATCCTTTAATTGGCTCTAGAAACTCCACCTACTTAGTTTTCAAAAGAACTAAGAATTAGTAGTTTGATTTAAAAACCTGAACATGAAAAGTAACAGGGGGAAAAACCTGACATATCATCACTACCTAACATTTTGTGTGATGGAAAACACAGGGTGGAGAACTAGCTTTGGGGAGAGCATTGTCACATAGCAGGTGGAGATAAACTATTGCTACCCAATTGGGTGCAGTGTCATACACTGGATTTTCCATTTATAATCCAGCTGTCTGTGAATGATGTTAGAAAGTAGATCAGGATGGTCCAAGTGCATAAACTTCTGCACCTGCACAACAAACCTTGATAAAGTCGCTGGCTTCACCTTGCCTCAGCCAGGGGTTTGATCACCACTTGTGTGAACCCATTTATAGAAGAATCAATCTCTCTCTCCTCTCTCTCTCTCTCTCTCTCTCTCTCATTGTCTCTGTCTCTCTTTCAAATAAATAAGCCTCTTTTTAAACTAAAATTAACTCAGTAACTGCAAACATGATTGAAAATATTATAGATTTCTCCACTTAGTTATGAAGTAGTGGTATGTAGAAGCTGCATTTTTCTCTTTGGAAGGCAACTATTGAATGTTTAACCAATATTTTCATCAAAAGGATTTTTTTTCAAAGACTGTTTTATATGATTGGTTTGCAGAATTTTCTTGAGATGATCATACTAAAGATAAAAATTCACTCATCAAAATTTATGTCTGGATGACTTTTGCCTTGATTTGCATCACAAAAGACATTTAGCATGTGCTTTATTTAGTTGCCTTTCATATATACACATACACATACATACGTATGTATAATATATGTATATATGTCAACAATTGTGATTATTAATGTTAGATAAGGGTTTTGGTTTTCCTTTTCTCCATTCCCTCAAGGTACTCCTGTATGTGGAACATTACATGGGAAAGGTATTTGGTATAATGAAGACTCTTAAAAATATTTATTTTTTTTTTTTGTTTGATCAGCAGAGTGACAGAAGGGATGGGAAGGGGGAAATCTTCCTTTTGCTGATTCAATCTTTGAATGACTGCAACAGCCGAGACTAGGCCTGGCCAAGTTAAGGTCCTGGGACTTCATCTCGGTTTCCAATGTGGGTGGCAGGGTCTCAAGTACATGGCCATATTCAGCTGTTTTCCCAGGTACGTTATTAGGGAGACTAACTAAAAGTGGATTACTAGGACTCTAACTGGCACCCTAATATGCCAGTGTTGCAAGCAGTGCCCTGAACAGTTGTGCTACAATGTTAACTCCAAGAATATTAAAATTATCAACCTGGATTATCTGGAGGTCCATTGTGATCATATGGATTGGTAAAAGTGGGAGAAGAAAGTAGTGCTATAACTCCATATAAAACATAGGAGTATCAAAAAGATGCAGGGGAAGATAAGGCATGGTGGCGGGGTCTCAAAGCAGAAGAACGGCAGCCTGCCATTGCTTGGTTTGTCGAAGGAGATCGTATCAGCTGAAGGGGCCAGGTGATATCTGCAATTGAGAATGGCTCTTATTGTTACCCAGCAAAGAAATGGCTCCCTCAATCCTGCCATCAGTGTGAGCTTGATTGGATGAGCAAGAAATGCATTTTTCCCAAGTTTCTAGAAAAGAATACAAACCTCCCAGTCAGCACCTTAACTTCAGACTTGTGAAACTCTAAGCAGGATATTTTCTTTAGCCCTTTAGTTTGCTGAAACCAAGAGATAACAAATGATTTTATAGTCTGTTTTGTTGTTTATTTTTTAGAGCTGGGCAAGAAGTGGAACAGCCGGGACATGAACCAGAGAGCTTATGGGATCCCGGCGCATGCATAGCAAGGACTTAAGCGCTAGGCTCTCATGCCAGGCCCAACAAATTCATTTTAAGATGTTAACTTTCTGGGCCTGGTGCAGTGGCCTAGTGGGTTAAGTCCTTACCTTGAATGCACCAGGATCCCATATGGGTGCTGGTTCTAATCCCGGCAGCTCCACTTCCCATCGAGCTCCTTGCTTGTGCCCTGGGAGGGCAGTCATGGACGGCTCAAAGCTTTGGGACCCTGCACCCATGTGGGAGACCTGGAAAAAGTTCCTGGCTCCTGACTGTGGATTGGCGCAGTACTGGCCATTGTGGTCACTTGGGGAGTGAATTACCAGACAGAAGATATTTCTCTCTTCTCTCCTCCTCTCTGTATATCTGAATTTGCAATAATAATAAATAAATCTTAAAAAATGTTAGCTTTCTGATTATTCTATAACCAACCAAAGACTAGTATAGTAGTCACCTTTAATTTTTTGAGATACCAGATTATCATCTATGAGACACATAAAAAGCTTACAATAAATCAGAATTTTTCCTCTCATTGGCACTTCTTGAAAATATATTTGTGAGTCTCAAATGCCAATTCTGTGCATTGTTCTTCATGTGATTCTTTTTTTTTTGTTACTCTTATTGCTGCTGTTGTTTCCATTGGCAAAGTCAACATGCTTGGTGTAATTTTGTTAATATAACTCTTCATGCTGCACAAAGTATAGATGACAGTGCAGTTGGCTAGATCAGTGTATGCATATGTTGAAAATTCTAGTTTTCCCGTATTAGTACAAGTATTATTAAGGTAAAATAATTTATTATAAGAAAAGAAAAGAAAATAATAGATTTGCTATATTAATGTGGTATATAAAGTTATGCTGATGTGTTTTAATATCATATGTCATACACTCCCATATGACTGATAAAAATTCCTCTCCATAAGCTTAATATCTTGTTCTTTCTATAGAAAGAAAGGTTAGCTACTGACCATGTAATGTAGCAATAGGTTCCAAGTGTCTGTGTCTCCTCGTTTGTGCATGAATTCTTAAGTCCTCAGATGAGAAACCCAGAGCAAACTCTTGTCTGTGAGTCACAACTTCTTTAGAAGCTTGTTCTTTGTATCCTGTTTTCCAGTAGATGCTGTATTCATGCTCTGCGATTATAAATCTCTTTCTGACAACCTTACAGACATTCATATTCCAATAGTATTCTGTCGTATCACATGAAAAAGATTTTTAAAATCGTGGCGTGAAGGTTATGCAGGTGAAGTGACATACATCAGAGAATCAGTCCATTCTAATGAAAATCTCAATCTACAGAAATAATCAGCTCTTGCTAGTTTCATTTTACCGTTTCTAAAAGGGACATATCCCACCACAACTATCCAAGGTCACAATAACACCCCTTCATCTGATTCACAGTAAAGGAAGGAGAATGGTTAGTTTCATAGACCTGATAAATTATTCATAATAGTATGATTGGCGTAATGTTGCTAGATGTAGTTACCAAAATGCCATTCATATTTCCTTGGAATTATCCACTAATTCTGTTCATATTGTTGCATACTGTTTTGACCTTGAGTTGCAATTTCCCTAGAAATGAATTAAAATCCTTACGTTCAATGTGTATTTTACTTCTTTGTTAACCCTTGCCATAACCACAGAATCAAACTTGGTAAATTCTGTAACAGAAACCAAAGTAGATTCAAACTTGAGATAAAGTCATGTTGCTATATACTAGTAGAAAGCTTCAGAAATAGAATTGTACATCTATTAGTTTAGATTCCTGATTAATTGAATATACAGCACCTTGTGTGTGAATAATCACTAAATGGCTCGGTTTCTTTGGTTTGTTCAGCAGTATGGATGAAGGCATGAGCCGTGAGCTGTGACTGCTAATGTTGGCTGACTTCTGTGCTTTACATACCTCCGTAATGACTGATTTTGAATTACTGACATGATGACACTGAACTCCTAGTTAACAGGATTCAAGCACAATTGACTCTTAGTAGCCTTCTCCTGGATAAAATATAAAATAGGTTGTTGATTAACCTGCAATGATTCTGGGAGCTTCTACACTGTGGGATCCTTTAGACTAGTGTTACTCACAATTTACTGTGCAAATAAATCACCCAGAAAAATGCATTTTCTGCCAAATTGGAATGGGACTGAGTCTGCACTCTTTAAAAAAAAAGTTTTGTTTTTATATGAAAGACAAATTTACATAAGAAAAGACAGAGAGAGGAAGAGTTTTGCATCCACTACTTCACTAACAAACTGGTCGCAATGTCCATTAGAGCTGGGCTAATATGAAGCCAGAAGCCAGGATCTCCCTCTGAGTCTCCCACTTGGGTGCTAGTTCCCAAGGCTTTGGGCTGTCCTTCACTGTTTGCCCAGGCCACAAGCAGGGAGCTGGATCAGGAGTAGAGCTACCGGGGACACAAAAGATCACCCGTATGGAATGGCAGCACCCAAATGTGATTAGCTCATTGAGAGTCTGTGCTTTAGTAAATTTTTAAGTGATGCGAAAGGAAATGAATGTCTTAAGCATAAATAGAGGAGTAATTATACATAGTTGAAACAACTCTAACAGTGCTTAGTGGAGACTGTTGAAGAAGTTGACATTAGATACAGTGCAGTATCATCTGTACTCCCGAATAAAATATGGACTCCCAAAACACTTGTTAAATATATTTTCACAGTAGGATGCTCTACTTTCCACCATTGTTTATACCTAAATTGGCATGACATATTTATAGCAGAACTATGGATTTTTGTGACTGTTTCTGAAAGACTATACTATCATAATAATTTTATGAAAACATTGGCAGGGAGAAGAATTAGGGAGAGCGGAAGGGGAAATTCCTGAGCCTATGGAACTATATCATGGAAAATAAAAATTAAAAAATAAAGAAGTTGACATTAATGTGTCAACAAGTGTTCTTGCACACCACTGTAGATGTTTTTTCTGCTATTGTTGCAAACTGCTGTATGGAAGCCATTGGTGAAGTTCTTTTTTTGAGTCTGCAGTAGTCTGAATGTGAAGTGGAGGCTTTGGCTCAGTCTCTTGTGGTAGTTGTTCTCCAGAAATCATGACAAGAACCATGTACAACTTCCTGTGTTTGATTCTGCATTTTTAATATGTGGTTCTCAAGGAAAAGACTCATGTTTATGTAAACCACCTCTGATAACACAATTTTCCTTGAGAACCACATATAAAAATTGTCAGAATCAGAAAGTAGTCCCCAGTGTCTAACAAAAACAAACACACAGAGGAAGTTGTAAAATGTTCTTATGATCACATCATGTAAAATGAGATTGCCCTGGGTGGGAGCACATTTAGCAGGATTTTAGCATCTACATAAATAATAATAATTTTACTCCTATAAATTTTACTCCTATAAATGGACATACCATAACTAAAGGTATGAATATACCTTAATAGAATCTGATTAATCTCTGTGTGAAGGAATTTAAAGTTCTCTGGAAACATTGGTGTTTGGCTATTTCAGGATTCAATTAGAGAGCAGACTTTTATAAGATGTACATGAAGAGGTTAGTAATAAGGAATTGGTTGACCCAGTGGTTGGTGTTGGCAAAGTAATTGAAAGTCCATGGGGAAAGTTGCTGGAAAAAGAAGATTGGCCTCTTAAGTGAAGAATAGAGCTGCTGATCCTAGGTAGAAATTTTTTCAGGGAATCATGGACTCTGTTTCTGTGGCTCTTCAGGTTATTAAGTCAGTTAGTACACTCAGTAGGTTGTGGTATTTAATTACATTTGCAAAATACTTGCAAACCAGTGTTAATACTTGTATTTGCATTGGATTGTGCAGCCTAACCAAGTTAGTGCATTAAAAAGCCTTTCTTTGTCATGACCCCCCTTTGTAGTTTTTCCCGGAATAGTTTCCCAGGAGAGACTTGCATCAAAAATCCCCTCATACATCTTTATAAAGCTCTTCCACTCATGTCAATTAGGTTGCACACAATTTGTGTGTGTGTGTGTGTGTGTGTGTGTGCTATGTTGAAAAGTCTCTTTGATTAGATAATAACCACTTGAAATCATGTGGTACATATAAACGTCTGTGTACTGATGACCAGTTTGACTGAAGGACACAGTCTTCCTTTCAATTCTTCCTCAGAATCTGTGTCTAACTTGAGAATTTATGATGACCTCTTTGATTAGTTCAGAGGATTTTTAGCAATGGTTGAATGGTTTGTCTGACATAATAATCTACTGTGGTTTTTAGCTTTCATGTCATGCCTTTTTCACATGGGCCTCTCAACTCTCAGTGGGAAGGGTGAATATAGTATCCCTTTTTTTTTAACAGGGTTACAGCAAAGGTGCTGTCAAAGTAGTTTATTTATAGGTACCTGGCTGATTGACAAGCATCATGAAGTGCAGTAAATTGTTCCCTCTGGTCTAATTTTACACTGTGTAGTAGACATTTCAAGATGACCACTGGGTAATGGACATTCCAAGGAAGTTCATAGAGAAATACAGTTTAAAATAAGTTTATTTTACTGCTAAAAGCATTAAAGTATCAGGCATCAGGTTCTTTTAAAAATTATGACCCCAAATCGATATTGTTAATAGGATCTCTAATAAATCTGAATAAAGTACATAAATCTGAATAAAATCTAAATTAAGTCCATAACAGCTGTAAGACAATTATTAAGAGCTTCTCCTTATCCTTTAAAACTCCTTGCTGGGTCTGTTTCTCTATGACATCTTTATAAGTGCCTCCAGTTAGCATCAGGTTGTCTTTTGTGTTGCTTTCAGATTTTCCCCTAGTATGATAGAGACCCAGGTACTTACGCTGTCATTGAATGCCTTGCAGGGTACCCGTTAGCAGGAATCTAGAGCCGAAAGTGGTGACTCCACGAATTAAACCTATATATTCTTAACTTGGACTGAAGACGTCCTGCCCCTCAGTGAGATGTCAGCCACGTTTCAGTATTTGCAGACATAGCTTTGTAAACTTGTCTTAATCTATTCTGTTATCTAGTTTATGTGTTATAAAGATTACTGATGGCAATCAGTGGAACATATTCTTACGTAGGTTTAAGTAGGTCTATTGACTTTTATGTAATTGAGGTTGTCACATGGACACTGGATCAAGTTTAATATCAAACAAAAATGTTAACAAGGTTCTGTAAAAAGTGTGCCTGTTAGACCAAATCAGTTAATGGAAGATGCATATTATAAAGTGCATTATAAAAGCTCACATTATGTAATACTTTCATAATTGCAAGACAGTAGACAAGAGTATCAACTCATTGGCCATAAAAAGAAAATCCCATCTTAATACATATAGTCATCATTGTTTTCACTTCCAATTTATCTGCCATTTCATTTCTCTGAGGAATTATTAAAGTGATAGTTTTATTACTTTTTAAAATGTAAAAGATATTTAAGCCAGTATCTTATGTGGAAATTACTATAGTGTATTAGAATACTAAAATTCACTTGATGACTAAGAAACACTTGAGTGTGCTTTCAAAATGATGACTTTTCTAAGTACACCATGTAACCATATTCTTAATATCTCAATAATCTTTTAATATTAGCAGGAAATAAGGTTTTTAGTACTTCTGTCTTGGCTAACATACTGTATTTTTACACATAATTGTATGACATTGTAAGACAAAATGATGTTATTTGAATTTGCATTTGTGTAAGAGAAAACACCAGCAGAAGACAGTTGCCTCATGTTTATCTTATAGTAGTATAGAGGTGTATTGAGTTGTGTATTAATTGAAACTGTAAAACATTACAAAAAAAGGACACTGAATGTGGGTGTACTCCACAGATTCGACCCTATTCTGCCCCTTTGTTGGAGGAGGTGAGCCGACTGCCTGCCACACAGCCTCTGGTGCATGCGAGACAAACAGACATGGCAGGGGTTCTATCCAAGCAGCTCCGGCTTATTTGAGGAAACACCGAAGCAAAGCACTGCCAGTACTTTGGGTCAGCAGATCAATCAATACTATCCAGCTAGCCATCATGCAGTCTCTTGTTTTTAACCGTTTCAGTAAAATTTGCCAAATAAATGCATCAGAGCTACATGTCAATTGAAAATCCACAACCTAACCATGAATAGTAGTGTTTTAAAATTTTAATTTTTTTCACTTTAAAATAGAAACAAACCAGCAGCCATTAAGAATCAGCCTTCAGGGCCTGGTGTGGGAACTAGTGGCTAAATCATCGCCTTGCATATGCCAGCATCCCATATGGGCACTGGTTCATGTCCTAGCTATTCCACTTTGTATGCAGCTCCATGCTGTGGCCTGGGAAAGCAGTCAAGGATGGCCCAAAGCCTTGAACCCAGAAGAATCTCCTGACTCTTGGCTTCGGATTAGCAAAGTCACTGTTTTGGCCAGTTGGGGGAATGGACCAGTGGATGGAAAATCTTTCTCTCTGTCTCTCCTTTTCTCTGTAAAACTGTCTTTCAATAAAAATTTTAAAAAAGGAAATAGCCTTTAGAAAATAAACACTATTTCAGAGGGGCAAAAAAATGGATTCTGAGTGAATATTTGATATTTAGTAGTGATATGTATTCATCAAGTTTACTATACTTCAATTTAGTTGCTTAAGGATTTTCTTTTAGCATTTCTTCCATTTAAAAATTAAAAGATAATAATTTGAAAGATTAAAGAAGTAACTATTTTTCATTAAATATGCATAAGGATTGTCTTTCTTGGATACGGTGTGTGTGTGTGTGTGTGTGTGTGTTTCCATTGCTACTAGACTGGTAAATAACTAGTACTCATAGATGGGTTTACCACATCTCTCAGAAAATGTGGCAGCCACGTATACAGTAAATGGATGACTGTGCAAATATGGCATTTGCCCATGTTTCAAATCAGTCCCATCTTTGTTTTAAGAATCTCAAATTCAGAGACCCACAATGAAATGTCATAACCCTCAATCTTACTTATTCTAAGTTTTACTTGTCCTTGCTATCTTGAACAAAAACTTGCTTTTAAATTTCAATGTTGTCATTACCATAGACACAGCATAAATTAATCTATTTGCAATTTCATCAATCATGAAATCAACTTATATTTTATTCTATTTTTTTCCTGAAACATAAGTATAGAATTAGTAAGGAATTGCACTCTCTTCCTTAAAAAAAATAATAATCCCAAAGAGTGGCCTTAAAAGCATACATTTGCCAGTATGTAAACTTGAATATTGAATGGGAATAAAGTAAGATTATCTTATGTTTAATGAGAATCAGGGTAAAAGTGGAGACAAATCAACATTAGCACAGTAAAAGTGACAGAGTACAGGTAGCAGTATCATCCCAAATGCTTGCTTATATCAGATAGCTTATCTGTGATTACAGAGATTAAGGAAAAGTCATGCATTAACTATGTCAGTAATTGGATGATGTTCATAAAACTTGTCCAAGAAAATACTAGATCTATAGTTGGGAATGCCAGAATCCCCTTACTTCCCATATCCACCATCACCTTTGCTTAGGGCAAGCTTACAGAAATTTTAATCTTCTCCGATTTGCAATATAATGTAAGTAATGACATGAAGATCATAGGTTACTATAACTTGTGTTGCAGGATGAGTAGAACAGAGTTTGTCTCTAGGAAATATATGGAACTCTTCCAGGATATGGCCTTTCATTCTCCAATTGTCACTATGGGAAAAAGAATTTGTCTTAATTTCAGGGTGCTGAAACATCCTGGTGGTAGCCTATTCCTGGCCAGTTACCTCTGAATAAAACATTTATATAAATATTTTATTATGTTTCAAATACTATACCAATAGCAATAAGCTTAGAGCTTGGCTGTCAGATACCCAATGTACTGCTTACCTTATGTAGTATAATACTATTTCTGACATCATGTACATCTATAACTATAATATTATAAATTATTACATGTGAAATTATATATAAAAAGATATAAACCACTTAACTAAGGTGTCTATAAAATCACGATCAAATGATTCACTTAAGCATTGGTAGACAGAACAGTGATTGGCCTTACGGTGAAAGGGCTATACCCCGTGAAGCAATCCTATTTCTAGCGAGCGTAACGTAATGGGCCATAGAATATCTGTCGGGGTAACTACCTTTGCCTACTCCATCAAATTAAACTGAGCCAATTTAAAGCTTTTCAAAACTAGTTAGACAGTTTCTTCTAAATTATCAGTTCAACATATGTGAGGAACCATGGTCTGTCATAAAGCCTAGGAATGCTGTAAAAAGAGGTAGAATACTAACATTTTTAAGCTCATGATGAACAATTTGAACTAATATGAACTCCTTTTGCTGTGCCTCAGTGACATTTCTTGCAATTTTGCCTGAAACCATTTCATAAAACAAGCATGTTAGCTATATATAAAACAGCATGGGGATCTTAATAAACTCTCTTTTGCTGGTTTTTTAAGGTGAGGTATTTGACCAATGTGTTCTGAATGCTGCTTGATGGAGATCAAACCAAAAGGTTTTTATGACAAAGGAAAGGTTCCATAAGTCATGCGTGAACTTCCTTCTCACTTTGGGAGTCCTCAGAGGTGACAAAACATTCTAAAGTTGAATTGTTCTTTTTCATTTTTAAATTATTTTTTATTGGAGAATCAGATATACAGAGAGAAGGAGAGACACAGGGGAAGATTTTCCATCCATTGATTCACTAAGATACTGTTTCTAGCACAATGCTTAGCTCTTTCAAAAACATTCAGTGAATGCTTGTCTCTGTACATACAATGAATGTGTTTTGTTCAATAAGTGGAAATTAGTTTCCATCTGTTTTTATTTTCTTATTTTGCTTGAAACGCAGAAAGAAAAAGAGAAATGGACATCATTCATCCTCTTGTTCATTCCTGGGTTCTGCCAGGAGAGGGCCAGGAGCCAGTAGCCCAGTCTGGGTCTCCCACATGGATAAACGGGATCTGAGCATGTTGGTGATAGTCAGCTGTCACTCCGGCTGTGCATAATCAGGAACCTGTTATAAGTGAAGCGTAGACTTTAGTTAAGCAATCACTCCAGTACAGAATGTGGGCATCCTGAGCGGCTGATGAGTGAACTCTTGCCGTTCCATTTGCTTTTTAAAAATAGATTAATTTGTTTTTGCAGAGAGAAGAGACAGAGAGGGGAAGAACTTCCATCCACTGGTACACACCCCAGATGGCCACTACAGCCAGAACTGGGCTGCTCCAACCAGGAACTAGGAGTTCTTATTCCACAACAGCAGGGACCGAAGGAAGGAACCTTGACCTACATCCAGGTCTCCCTTGTAGGTGGCAGTATTCCAAGTGCTTGGACCATTTAAAACGTCTTCCATTCCATTCCCTAAGTGGAGCAGCTAGGACTTAAACAAGTACTCATAACATGTAGCATTTCATGTAGTGGGTTAACCCATTGCATCAAAATGCTGTGCCCGATTTTCTTTGTAAGCTATAATTTAAAATATGGCTTTCATGTAGTTGTAGAGCTTCTTCTAGAATTTCTTTTACATTAAAACGAAAACTTCAGGCATTTAAGATAGCTTGTTTTGTTAATGCATTGAACTGCTGAAAAATGAGAATTCAATGATTTTGGTCTTTCATGTGTACATATTTACAAGTATAAGGGACTGGAAACATGTTGGTGTTTTTGCAATTGTAGTCCTTCCTCTCAGTTAGGATAGAAAGGTATTTGGCCCGATTTTGGGAAATGATTATAGTTGGTCCATTTCAAACTTGAGTATGAGGTGGTATTGATTTTGTCTTACTCTGTCATGGCAATGGTGTGTAGTTAACTTTGGTGTTATGTCAGGGGGTTTGTATCAACAGGAGGCAGCTCTGTTTTACTAGCAGTGGGGGAAAGCAGCCAGGCACTCTTCCACTCTTTCTCCATCATGTTTGTAACATACCTGACCAGCAAATATTGGCAGAGTAAAACAGTATTTGCTTGATAGCACCTCATCATCAGGTTTGTGCTGGATGCAAACATAGACTGAATTTAAAGCACACACACAGAGTTGCAAGCTAAGGATGTTTTCCTTGTTTGTAGCTGAGGGCACTGAATCTTAGAAGCTGGACTGGTTATCCTATGGTCACAGGCACTGGAATTGTATCTAAATTATCTTAAAATAACTTTTAAAAGATAGTTTAGATCTCATTTCCACTAGGGCTGTTCCCTTCATTTCTTTCGTATGCTTCATTTAGCACTCCGGGGAGACAGTTGGTACACACTTTTCACACAGAAAACGAAGGTTGAGTTTCTTCAAAACGTGTCATCTGTGGTGAAAACGAAGACTATTTCAGCTCTCTTCTAAAATACACTTGTTCTACTTTAAGTATTGTTCAGTAAACGTAGAATCTGCAGCCCAGCACATAGAAAGTAGGCACCAGAAGCAAAATAACAGCTTGGGGAGGAAGTTTCTGAACCTTGATGTCCTGGTTGAATGCTAGCAGAGAGTGAAGGGAACAAAGAACCCTACTAAGGAACTCAAAGGTCAAATGAACTTGGAATCTTGGAGTACAAATTGAATATCCAGATTCTAGGGTCATCAGTATTTCTGTAATCATAATGATGATTTAATTTTTACACAAATGTAAAATATTACCTTATTGAGTTTAAGGACACAATGCATTTAAGATAGTATATCATGAACAGTGAGTTAATAAGACATTGGTAACCAAGCTGGTAAAATTCTATAATCTGGAAATTCTTTTAATAACTCCATCATTTTGTCAGATTAAAATGACATCATGATAAACTTGGTTGGAGTTTTTTCTTCATTCAAGGAATTTGCTTCCGTGGGGGAGAAAATGCCCTGGAATAAAGCTGAAAAGTAATTACCTAAATACAAACCAAAATTAGCAAAGTTAATTAATTAATTAATTAAAATCTAATGTAATAACTTGTCCTGAGCCAGGAAAGTATACAGTGAAGATGATTTGTATTAAACCTTGGACATCTGCAAATGAAGCTAAAATTAGTCCCTGAATATTTGTGTTAGAAAGTGAGTTTTATGAGACAGTGAGTGGTTTGGTCTGGAAGTGGTAAAGAATAACCTTAAAAAAATAAAAGCTGCTGCTTGGAATATTTTGTTTAGTCTGTACACTATTGATTCACTTGGTTTTTTAAATAAACATAAGCTGATCTCTGCAAAGATAAACAATGAGCCAGCAGGAAGGTGATGGTCACACCTGGGTGTCTACCTTGCTGAATGACAGAATCAGGTGGGACTAAGGACCACCTGCCTTCTACAGGGCTGTGGTCTGGTGAGCTCCTGCACCTGGTACTTCCCCTCTACACTGCACCCCTGCAGACACTTGTATTCATGATCCGTGTCAGGATGTTGAGTTAGATGCCTTTGTGGGTATGTGATTCTTTGTGTTTATCAGCATGTTTCTCTGGTCCTGTGACTTCCTATGCAAACCTTTATTGTATGGGTGAGAATGTGCGTGGCCAACAAGAGGAAATAAAACTAACTTTCTAGAACCTGCATATTTTCTTTTTTAAAAAATTATTTATTTTTATTGCAAAGTCAGATATATATATATAGAGAGGAGGAGAGACAAGAAGATCTTCTGTCTGATGATTCACTCCCCAAGTGACTGCAATGGCCGGTGCTGTGCCGATCCAAAGCCAGGAGCCAGGAACTTCTGCCAGGTCTCCCTCATGGATACAGGGTTCCAAGGCCTTAGGCCATCCTCGACTGCCCTCCCAGGCCATAAGCAGGGAGCTGGATGGGAAGCGAGGCTGCCGGGATTAGAACCAGCGCCCATATGAGATCCTGGCACGTTCAAGGTGAGGACTTTAGCCACTAGGCCAGGCCGTGCATTTGTGTGTTTTCAAGAGTGTGCGTTTAATAAGGGAATTTTCATTTTGAATATCAGTTGTTAGTAAGTTCATTTTAGCAAAAACCTGAAAGATATCTAAGTATTTTTATTAAGGTAGCACATTACCAATGCATAGGATTTTTAAATTTTTAAATCTGAAAGAGTAGGATTTAAATTGTTTTTTCATTTTAAGATGTGAAGGAAACATTGTAAAAGCACACAATTAGGATTCATTTCTTTGTTATATTTTCACAGCTTTTTACTCTATGAGAGTATAATATTGGTCTTGTGTTGCTTAGATTTATCACACATCACATCTATAGGTCACCTCATTAATGCAATTTTTCCTATATTTTTAAACATAAAAACAAAATAACATTTTGTATTAATACCATTAATTCTCAAACACTTAGCTTACTTGTTACTTTTGCAATTGTAAATAATAGCTTTTCATGTATAAGGGCTGCGTAGCAATGTATTTAGTTTTGAATATTTCCCAGGTATGATATATGATTATCTATTATGATATAACCCAAACTTGAACACAAATTACACTGTTCTGAATACAAAGCTATAATAAAATCTTTCACAGTAATTTTCTTATAATGTCGAATGATTTATATTTTTTTGTGTTATACCGAAACATAATTTTGTATATTTCATCCTTGCCTGGCATCAGAGATGGTGAATATTTTTAAACTTTGTATGAATTCTTATGATCCCCTCAAGAACAACAGAAAATTCCCAAATGCTCTGTTTTGTGGCTCAGATGTTATACTGTGGAACCATTTATTTGCTATGAAAGCTTTGATATTCATCTTCTGGACCTCATTTTTAAACTTAATCCTTACTACCACATTTTTATGACCTTTCGTAAAGTGTTTCTCTACTAAAATTGGCTAACTCTCTTTTGGTTCTCTTACTAAGAAACCACCAGCAAATGTGTTGTGTTAGACAGTAACCTACCATCCAAGGAATATCAGTTACTGCTTTCTGCAAGGTCCTGTCCAGGACCAGTGGTGTTTTAGGTATCTCACAGCAATCTCCATGATGATGGTGGGAAAGAGTGGATTTTTGGAGTTACTGTAACAGCTTCTACTCCCCATCCTAACATCAATGATGTCAAACAACGAAAGCGTTACATATATTTCAATAAAATTTTATTTCTTTATGCGAAAGGCTTCCATGTAAGACTTAAGATACATAACCTACCTCATTTCAGAGGAGAGAACTCAGTATTAACCATAAGGGGGAATAAAAGAACAGGTGTGTCCTGTTTTACTAGGTGTAACATTTTTTTTTTCAAAAATATTCATTTGAAAGGTAGAATGATGGAGAAAAAGAAAAAGTTCGATCAAGAAGAAGATATTTCATCTGTTAGTCTGCTTTTTTGATGGCCACAAAGGCTGGGGGCTCTTGTCAGCTAAAATCAGGAGCCCCAAATACCAGCCAGGTTTCCCATATGTGTGTTTGGGACCCAAATACTTGGATCATCTTCTGCTATCCGGGCATACTAGCTCAGTGCTGGATTGGAAATGGAGCAATTCGGCTGTGAGGTGTTCCTACAGGACATCCTCGTCACAGGACAAAGCTTGACTCACAGAACCACAGTGCCAGCCTGGTCGCTATGCTGTTAGAAGTAATTCCTAAGTGGACTTGTTTTACTAGTCTCAGAAAATAGTGTTTGACTACATTGTGAATCATAACTTGAAGCTTCATCCTTACTATGACCTATTGGAAATTTCTAGAAAGTTTTATATTTTGATGGCATAATATTTTCTCATTATTATCTTATATTTACTTGCTCAGTTTCCTTGAGACTATATTTTTAAAGATTCACTTATTTTTATTGGAAAGACAGATATACAAAGAGAAGGAGAGACAGAGAGAAAAATCTTGTGTCTACTGGTTCTGTCTCCAAGTGGCCTCAAACTACAGCTGAGCTGCTCGAAGCCAGAAACAAACTTCTTTTGGGTGTCCCACATGGATGGCATAATGCAAATAATGCCTTTGTTCCAGCTAAGACTCAGACAATATTTTTAGGCAATCTATTTTTTTAATGAAAGGATGAGTTTATTTTTGGTATAGAAACTTTTTTCACAGCTGTCCTTTGAACTCTTATGGGTGACGTCATGAAGCATTATGAAGAGTTATAAGCTAGCAACAACTTATTTTCTAAAACGATTTCATTCACTGTGCTCTAAACTATAAATGGAACTTTGAATAAATATATATTCAACAAATATTAATTCAATTTGCCTTGTCCCAATGTCTTCCTTCCTTTTCCCCAAATATTTAGTGTAGTGTTCATTGATTATTACAGCTGTTTTCTGCATCAATATCTTTACTGTGTAAATTTCAACTATCTGATAATCATTCCCATCTAAATCTATCAAATATTTCTTAAGACCTGTAAGAACCAAGCTAAAACTTATTTTTTTCTACTAAAAATAGTTCTTCCCCTTTCTGTTAATTGTAGTAGTTGCAGGTCTACAAACTCAAAGGCAACCATATTATCAACATGCTTGCTTAATCCAATTGATACTACTGTTGAAATTTAGTCTCCTTTTTCATTCTCAGCTTTCCATCCTAACCTGGACACTGCTTTTCTCCTGTGCTCTTTCAGTGGTCGCTGTTCATCTCTTGCAGCCTACATTTCATGATTTTACTTGACTGATTTCCTTGTGTTATGCTCATGCCACACCATCACTGAGAAATTTCTCGGGTAGATCGTTGCTGTTCAATTCAGCATGATCCATGATGTAGTTCCACACCTTGTTTCTTTCACAAATATTCATGGATTATGTACTGGATATGTGAAAGGACTTTAAAAACATTTTAGTAGGAAACACAAAATTATGTTTCCATTTTTCTTTGGGAAATATATTTGATTGTTTTTAATATAAAGAGAATAGATTGTGGATAGTAGACATGATTCTTATTCTGAAAATTTGCTCCATTACTGCCTCCTCCCATTCTTTTTTCTTTTTTTCACTTTTGTGATAGCATTTTTTTAATATTTAAAAGTATTTTATTTCGTTTTGTGATAGGATACTGTGGACTCTGGGGTTGCCTGTGCCCTTCCCCAGGGTGCATTCCCTCCCACTGATTTCCTTTCTAGTTTTACAATGTCATTTTAACTTCTTTTATAAACATAGGCATAATTTTGTATGAAATAAAGAAATGTACAAAACATGTAGAAAGACCACCACCCAAAAGATAGACAGTGACTTAAACAATAATCAAATCTGAGATGCCAGCATCCCACATTTATATTAAGCCTTTATTTTTCCCATGTTGATTTATTTTTAAGATGTTAAGAGCAGTCTTTGGGGCCCAGTGCCGTGGCTTAGCAGCTGAAGTCCTCACCTTGAACGCACCAGTATCCCATATGGGTGCTGGTTCTAACTCTGGCAGCTCCACATCCCATCCAGCTCCCCGCCTGTGGCATGGGAAAGCAGTCCAGGACAGCCCAAGCCTTAGGACCCTGCACCCGCGTGGGAGACCCGGAAGAGCTCCTGGCTTCTGATTGGCGCAGCACCGGCAGTTGTGCTCACTTGGGGAGTGAATCATCGGACGAAAGATATTTCTCTCTGTCTCTCCTCCTCTCTGTATATCTGGTTTTGCAATACAAGCAAACAAATATTTTAAAAAAAACAGCAGTCTTTATTTTCTGAGCTTTGGGGACATCAGCTTCTGCTACACTCCAGGAGCCACTGCCTTCTGTGAATTCTATGAAGCACCCTAAGTTGTGCCAAATGACTGGGTGCTAATCCTGCAGAAATAAATTTCCCATCATCACAGGGTGTGCTTTCATGACCAACAGCTAAAATAGCGTTTAAGATGTCTGCCTTCCATAGCAGAGTTACTATGTCCATTACTTTGCTAGGACTTCTGATCTGAGTTTTGCTAATGCAAACCCTGAGAGGTAGTGGTTATGGCTCATATTGTTGGCTTCCTATCACCCATATGGAAGACCTAGATGGGGCTTCTGAATCCTGGTTTTGACTATGGGTGGGTTCCGTCTCCCTAGGGCATTTACAGAGAGAAAGAGCAGATGGAAGATTTCTTTATTTCCGATTCCATTTTCTTCCTCTCTTTCTTAGTCTCCATATCTTTTTGTCAAATAAATAAATTTATAAATGTCTGATTAAATCATATATTCTAATGAGATTGAATGTAAACTCTTTACTGTGTTAAGCTGTGATGAATAGAACAGTGTAAGTCCTTATTTTAAAAATCTGGAATAGTCAGGGTTTCATTGCTGTAACTGCCTGGCAGCTTCCTGAAGAGACACATTTTTTCATCAAGTTAGAGTTTGGAAATTGTAATTCAGGATCAGATTATCTCGTTAGAGTCTGGTGAAGGCTTGCACTGGCAGAGAGAGTCTAGCAGAAAAAAGTCACGTAGTGAGAGCCAGGAAGAAGAGAGAGAAGCTGGGCTGAACTCAGCTTCACTGACATTCTGGCAAAGGCAAGCCCCAAGTCATGTAAAGACGTACAGGCTTTATGTTCTAGCTGCCAAATCAGATCAGATCTCCAGTCTGATCCATCCACATCTAACTTGTAATTTTGGAGAGCAAATGCATCAGTCTAAAGACTCTTCAACTCATATAGATGATCTGTGAGCCTCTTCATAGAAATCAGACCGCCAAAATTTAGATATAATTTTTCCCAAACTATTTATTCCTTACCATTGGTCAAGTTGCATCTCAATGACATCTTCCTGCAATATGCCCAGTAGTTCCAACCAGCCTACTCTGTAACATCCATGCAGTGAGCAGACACACACACACACACACACACACACACACAGACACTCCCCTCAACACAGAGACTGCTGTCAACTTAATGATAAAGACCATTATGAAGCCAGATGCTTATGATTGCAAGGAAAAGCAAAGAAACATGTGTAATTCCTAGATACTTTAAAATACTGAAAAGCCTTCCTCAGAGGCAAATGACTATTCACAGAAATCTGGAGCACTTAGGAACTACAGTTTACAAACCATTGCTGCTTCAGGCTTACACATATCTCACATGTTTACCTCAGTATGTTTTCTCCATTGTTACCATGTAACTTTTCAAGCTTTTGTCTTATCTCTTCAAATGGAAAACTTATTTCTGTACAATGGTTGCATTGCGTACTTGCTATTGTTCAAAGAGCATCTAACACAGCAGCTTGCCGCTAGTTGGCAGTGGGAAATTATTTGTGGCTGGCTGACTGTAGGCCTTCATAATTTAGTTGGTGGTCAAATATTGGTTTAAGTTAGACAAAGAATCATTGGAATTACACTCAGCCTTGGCCTGTGGGATGTGTCATGACTTATCATTTCTCTTCACGAATTGTCTTCTGCTACAGAATCCATTTTTTAAGAGAATGGAATAGAATTGCTGAGGAAACAGTCTTGCTAGCATTATCAATGAGTGTCTGAACTCTAAGTAACTCAGAGCATCAAGAAGTATGAATATCTATTCATACTGCATATACAGGCTGGCTTTTGCAAAATTATGTCAAGAGATATCCATGTTCTAAAAACCTATTCTCTTTCATTAGATGTACGTATTAACAGTAGGAACAGAAATGTAGAAGCAGATGCCTTTTACTTATATCTGATAAAATCGTATTGGTTTTCTACCTTTGTTTCACTTGCTTTAGGAATCAAATTAAAAAAAAATGTTGCCTCAGCTAGTGTACAGTTTTCTGCCTGCTGTCTTCTAGTAGTTTTACAGTTTCTTGCCTAGTGCCCATTTTATTTTGTTTTCTATTTTTTGGCTAGCATTTTAAAAATGGTTCCTTTGAACATATTTAAAGAAACAAACAGCATATTTGGTGTTCTCTACAAAACTGTAAGCTTACTAAGGAAATAATGGAAGACTTTCTGTCCCCTGACTTGTTAGTACTGTGATTTTTCCTGTGCGAATATGTTAATGAATGCTGCAGCAATGATCACAGTGACGGCATACTACCACGCTAGAAAGTATTGTGCTTGTACTTCATTTACTTACTTCAAGCAAATTTAACTGAGATGAATTATTATCCAGAAATTTGAAAATCACATCAAATTTTAAACTTGGTAGATAACACCGATTTGAGAATAATTAATTAAAATAGAAATATTTGTAGATCTAGATTTATTTCCTGGATTTTATTTTGTGTCTTTAAAAAGATTTAACTTTTGAAAAATAAAGTTAAAAATAAAGGTAAGGTTTATGAGATAAAATCCGGAAGTATAGGTTTTATATAATACATAATAAATTTGTAAGATTTCATTAATTTTTTCACTGTGAGATTCTTATAAGAAGAAGAACTAAAAGATAAAATAATAAAATAATAATAGAATATATAATTATTATAGAAATATGTATCTTACAAATTTATTATATATTGTAATATGTATTATAATTATAAAATATATGATTGCATGTAATTGTGTTATTATATATATTTATATAATAATGATAATAATAATAATAATTACTATAAATGTTACTGGTGATACCAAGATATCCTTTATACTTGATAGAAATCACAAAAGAGGGCCCATCAATGAAGTATATGATATTGTTATGTGTAAAAGAGGATTGAGTCTCTTCTTCAATGGTTGAGTTGCATGTCCTTTTTCAAGAGATAAATTTGTTGAAGTGCAGTCTTGCTAAGTTTCCTGTGGCAAGATTCCTAGATTGACAGAATAGCATGAACATTCCCTTTTTGCAAAAAGGAAAAGATTTCCACAGTTAATCACTTTGTGCCGTCAGAGTAGCCTTTATTGAAAGCAGGTGATTGTTCTTCCACAGATAGTTGGCCTGCTCCTTGATCATTTAAGGGGGAGTCAAATTTGTGTTCATAATTTCTTATCTAGATAGGACTGAAACCAAAACATAAAATGATCAGTTCCAAGTGATTATTTCTGTTTGTACTCTCTTGTCTTAATACCTGTTGGGAGAAATAAAGAAAATCCCTAAATATCATAAAAATGAGTTTAGTAATTTACTAAAATTAAAAACCAATAGATACTCAGGGTGCAAAACTCCTCTTGAGAGGAGTTTCTGTCTAAGCAGTCTTCATGTATAGCATGTATACATTCTCAAAAATAATGTACCGGTAAAGGCCGTTTATAGAGCTAATCATTTCATGAAAAGGAAAAAATGACACAAATAAGTATATCACAACGTTTTTGTTGAAAGAAGTCTCCCGTTTTCTTTTACGGTTAACAGGGTTTTGAAATTGTATTATTCAAAGGAAATTAGTTTAGCAGTATTGTATTACATAGGTTTTCCCAAATAAGGCTTCATGCATTGCATCTATGAACTTGTGTTATTTTGGGACCATGCTATTTTTTTTTTCTATTTTTTTTTTATATATTTATTATTTAACTTCAGTAATTACATTGTATTATGTGACACAATTACATAGATACTTGGGTTCTCCCCACCCCTCCCCAAACCCTCCCACCATGGTGGATTCCTCCACCTTGTTGCATAACCACAGCTCAAGTTCAGTTGAGATTTCCCCATTGCAAGCGTATACCAAACATAGAGTCCAGCATCTTATTGTCCAGTCAAGTCCAACGGCTTCTTAGGTATACCCTCTCTGGTCTGAAGACAGAGCCAGCAGAGCATCATCCCAGTCAATTGAAAGCTCCAACATACCATCAGCACAAATTTACATCATTATGGAATTAATTGACATAGTAATGAGTAACCAATATGTTAAAAGTAAACACACACCTCCAGGAATTGGAAAAACAACAGCAGAAGAGCCCCACACACAATAGGAAACAAGAAATCATCAAAACAAGGGAGGAAATCAACCAGATAGAAATAAAAAAAACCATACACAAAATCAATGAATCAAAAAGCTGGTTTTTTGAGAAGATAAACAAGATAGACACCCCACTGGCCCGACTGACAAGGAAAAAACAAGAGAAGGCAAGAATTACCAGCATCAAAGATGAAAAAGGCAACATAACAACAGACACCGCATCCATTAAGGCCATAATTAGAAATTACTACAAAGCACTGTACTCCAACAAATCAGAAGATCACCAAGAAATGGAAAAGTTCTTAGACTTCTACCACCTGCCAAAACTTAGCCCAGAGGCAACAAACGACCTGAACAAACCCATAACTGAAGTAGAGATTGAATCAGTGATTAAAGACCTCCCAACAAAGAAAAGCCCAGGCCCAGACGGCTTCACTCCAGAATTCTACAAAACATTCCGAAGGGACCATGCTATTTTATTACAAGATGACACAGTGTACAGTTTTGCTTTTTGTGTAATCTTGATCCCTTTCCAACTGTGAGACTGACAGTACAATTTTCAGGAATATTGAAGGATAGCATTTTTGTATATGCAGAGTTGTTTTGTACTTTCTTTTTGGCTAGGTTTGTGGCTTCTTTAGTCAAAGAGGAAGCCAACAAGCTGTTCTTGAAATTCAGCAAGAAGTCTGACAACCCTGCAAGAATTTCGAATCAACTAAAAGGCTCGGCCACTCAATCTGAACAGACACGAACTCTCTTCAGACGTCTCATCCACTCAGATTTTAAATCTTTAGAGATTCTTTTCTCATTGCAGCAGCACAGCGCTGCCTTTGAGGATAAGTTAGTCGTGTCTCTGAGCTCACTAATGATTGTCTCAGAATATTTCTCATGGCAAATCACAGTTCACCATTTTCCAATAGACAATTGTAAAACAACTCCACTTCCCTTTTGAATCCTAGAATTATTGTGCTTGCATGCTGGTATTTAATTTTCCAAGCACATTTCTATGATATTAAGTTTTTAAACTTTAATGAAAAATTCCTTAAAATCTGTATTAACATCCTAGATGTTAATTGTGTAGGCTCGAGGATTTAATGGCTATATAAATTAGCTTAAAGCAAGTGAAAACATACACTTTTCTCAAGGGTATAGTCAGTACCGTAAAAGTAGCTTCAAGTCTATGAGCATGTTAAGTATTCTAGAAGCATTAATTTATGATTCTAAAATATTTGTTTCTTTTTAATAAGTTGCTGCAAAGACAATCAAAATGCTAGTAAAGAAATTGCAAACTTTTCTGACTTGTTGATTATTCATTTTTCATTTTTACTAAACGATAAAGTGTGAATCCATAAGCAAAATAACTAAAATAGAAGGATAGCAGAGGAAGTCTTGGCTCTTCTGAAAATGTTTTCAATCTCATTTTTAGCAACTTCATATTATTGAAATCACATTTCAAATTTAAAGCAATTTATAAAACGTTATGAGTATTGGACAATCTAAAAGCATAGTTAAATAAAGTCTTATTTGGGAAAATTTATGTAATACAATATTGTTAAACTAATTTGCTTTGAATAATACAATTTCAAAAACCCTTTAACTTAGTGCATGTGCAACTCAATGTTGTTCCTCCAGTCCACAGTCTTTGTCTCACAACACAAAATGACACCCAGTGTGGCACTGGGGGGATCTGGGATGTGAGATCCATCCTGTTCCTACACTCCCTGATTGAGTTCTGCTGCTCCATCTCTGCTTATGATCAACTCAAACATATGAGCAGGATGGGCAATTCTTTGCCTGGGTTCACCTCTGGAACTCCCATTGAATTCTCCTTCCCACCTGGCTTCCGGTGGAGCTCTGGCCACCAATGGAGCTCAAATTACTGCTTGCTTACTGCTGCTGGGGTATCTAGTCACTGCAGCACCACTCCATTGTCTCCAGTGCTTACACAAAGGTCTATGGGTAGCCCTCTGCCATTGACCTGTCCTCTCCTATTGCTTGGAATCTGCCCTCCCTGTTTCACCCTGGCTAATGATTCTCCATAAGTTTAAATCTTTTAGCACCCTATACTGCCATCTTGCCTACCATACTTGAGTCTAATAAAAGCCAACAATGTATTCTTTTAAGCTTAATTAATTATTAATTAATTATATAACAGAAGCAAGAAGAGAGAAGGAGGGATAGAGAGAGGGAGAGAGAAAAAAGCAAATGTTCTGTCTGCTGGTTCAGTCCTTAAGTGTTTACAATGACTAATAATGAACAGAATCAAAATTAGGAGCATGAAAAGCAATAAAAATTTCCCATATGACTGACAGGGACTCAGCTGCTGCAGATATTTCTTTTTCCTCCCAGTGTCTGAATTAACAGGAAGCTGGAATTTGGATCTTGACACTGGAGTTGAACTCAGGAATCCTGATATGTGATGCAGGCATCAAATTTGCTAGGTTAGCTCATCTCCAGCTCTTCTTTCCCTAAGGAATTTATATGCCGAAGTTATTGTGTGTGCTGCTATATTAAACTAAAGAGGCTATTATATCAAATATAGATTTCATTCATGTATTTAATACTTAGTCTATGTTTATGTTGCTATGTTATGTTCTTGAAACAAACCTTTAATGATACTTCTTCAAATGTGCTTTATAGTCACTTTTTTTCTCCTTTTGCTTTTCCAAAACAGTTTCTCATTTTTACAATGTCTACACAAATTGGAGGTTAGCATTATTTTGAATTAGAGAAATGTTGATTATTCAAAAACAGTTCTTCTCAAGATATTAGGAAAAAATGGAGATGTCTGATAACAAAATAGGCATGAAACTAGTAGGTAATTGTTGTTTGATTATTGTGATTTTATTATTTAATACATTTAAACAAAATCAATGAATAAACAAAATAAAGATGGTAATTTATTAGAAAGCAATAGGAGTTTATGGAAAAGTTCAATCAATTAGTTTTTAAAAATGAAAGATTGGTCTATAAACAGGAGCTCAATGTAATAGCCATTGATTTTAACAAAGCACTTGGGGATGCTCATAATTAGTTGAATTTAATTATTGTATTGAACATTCACACTACTTCCTATATGAAAAACCATTTGAGGGCTCTAATAACATCATAAAATCTGAAAAATATACGAAGTGTATTATACATGGCCTCATTTAAATTCTGTTCAGAAACTTGGCATGAAAAGTCAACCTCAAGGCTGGTTAGATTTGCTGTAACCTGGGGAGAGATGTCCCTGTGTTTCACATGTTAGGGGCTAGATGGCATTGCACTTGTTCACAGCCGTATTTCCTTTGAGTTCCTTCATGGTATAATCAGTGAAGTTGCTGATAATCATGATTCAACTGCAGTTATTACATTATTTTTTAAGATTTCTTTTTCTTTTATCTATTGGAAAGTCAGATATACAGAGAAGAGGCGAGACAGAGAGGAAGATCTCCTGTCTGTCGATTTACTTCCCAGACAGCCACAAAAGCTGGAGCTGAGCCAATCCAAAGTCAGGAGTCTGGAGCCTCTTCTGGGTCTCCCACACTGGTGCAGGTTCTCAAGGCTTTGGACCTTCCTCAACTGCCTTCCCACGTCACAAGCAGGGAGCTGGATGGGAAGCAGGGCTGCCAGGATTGGAACTGGCGCCCATATGGGATCCTGGCACGTGCAAGGTGAGGACATTAGCCACTAGGCTATGGATCCAGGCCCGGACTATTACATTCTTGATAGATGAAAAAGAAATGGTTGAGAAGAAAACCTATGCCCACACTTCGGAAACCTACTGTGAAATAGACGTGTGAAATCACTTTAGAAAAAAGCAAACATTGTCAACAAACTTTTTGGAATATTCATGAGAGTGGGTAATGTCATAAGTTTATCTCTGCTACCTAAGTGGTTTAGGGATTTCCATAGAATATATGGATACATGATACTATTAAATATTTGAATTAAATTATAGGGTTCCTTTGTTCCTATTTCATGCTGAATTAATTTTTAAAAATTATAATGTGTTTTCCTCTGCAGCTTGTTACATTGAGGCAATATAATATGTAGAAGAAATAAGATTAACATGGGGGTGTGATTCCATTATCCTTTTTGTTACGAGTTTAAAATATTAGCATTTTATTTTGAATGTTCTTTCTGTATCCAGTCAACACTTGTGCAATCCTAGGAAGATATCTCATTCTGGAAACAGCATTTGGTATGTGAGAAGATGTTGCAGAATGTTCCAAGTTCCATGCAGAAAGTATGTGTCATATATGTTCCGTGTGATATCAGCACATTAATGTTTTTTATGATATGCACCATAATGGCTGCGTAAATAACATGCATAATAAATCATGAAGGACTGTAAAACATTTACAAATGAAAGGACAATGATGTTTTTCCCTTGTTCCATTCTCCAAATATTTATGAACCAACAGTAATGAAATGCTATGACGTATACATAAATAGAATACATAAGATTATAGTATATGTGATTATTAAACAGCTTCCATTAGAAATGTATGTGATAATAGAGTGTGCATTTTCACACAGGAGGCTTAGTCAGGAAATAATGCATTGAACGCTGTCAATGTATTACTTAGTGAATTTGAAGCAGCTTCCTTACAACAAATACATTTATACAATGCAGACATACCATATATTCCAGATGAAATGTCAACTGAAATCAAACATTTAAAAGATAATATATGTGGAAAGAGAATTGGAAATAATTGCATAATAGTTGGTATGAAAGAACTTCCCAGGTGCATGTATTGATTGTTCATTAAATAAAAATAAAATAAGGCCCAGGATGATGGCTTATCCTCCCCCTATGAGCACCAGGATTCCAGATAGGCACCTGTTTGTGTCCTTACTGCTCTACTTCGCATCCAGTTCCATGCAAGTGGCTTGGAAAGTAGCAGAGGATAGCCCAAAGCCGTGGGACCATGTGTGGGAGACCCAGAAGAAGCTCCTGGCTGCTGGCATCAGATTGGCTCAAACCCAACTGTGGTGGCCACTTGGGGACTGAACCCATGGATGCAAGATCTTTCCTCTGTCTCTGTTCATGAAAGTTTTTAGGAAAGCATTCTTACTCTTGGTAAGGACACACATATTAGATTTAAAAATGTTCGGACTGTTGTATAAACTTGACTTTTCTTTTTTAACGCATTAATTTGAAATCTTTCTTACAGATCAAAAGAGAAACCAAGTCCTAAATGTTCTAAGCTATCTAGGTTTGATAGTAGAAACATTAAAAGACAGTGACAGAACTGTTGTGATATAAAAGTCAAATTGTTGCCAACACTGTTTTGAGCAGTATAAAAATACTTTCATTTACTTAGCTTAAAAATATATATTGTTGTTTTCAAGCATTCAGCATAACCATATGTTTACAATTCTAAATTATGATTTATAATACTACTGAAACAACTCATATCAATTTTAGGTACTATTTTTTTCTCGTATTTGGAAAATAATGATGTAATTTAATTTTGAGAGCTGAATATATTTTGTCTTTGATTATTAAAAACCTAATAGATTATTTGTGATTGAGAAAATATATTAAAGTTTCTATGGAATTAAATATGTACACTTGACCTACAATGTAAAATATCGATTTCTAAAAGTAGATTAAACTGGTCTCCTCAAGCATTTAACTATAAATTTGTGGCTTTAAATTACAGATAATCTTAATTGTAAAAACTTAAAGATTAACTAAACAAATTAATTTTAATAAATAAATTTACTGTCATTTTCTGGGAAATTATACCATGTAAATAATGTACATAACCAGTCCTCTTTTCCATTCTGTCACCAAAGAGAAGTATGACTTATGATAAGTAGCTGGACCCTGTTTTAAGGTGGCACAAACTCTGATTCAACAAGATACTTGATACTGTCCTAAGATAATTATATAATCTCTGAATTTTAATTTGGTTTCTGTAGGGTGATTATGTTTTCTCTTTGTGATTGGTGACATTTTCATTTATCTGTCTTGTTTGGATATCCATTTACTTTACTCGATGAATTAATTTATATTATAAAACAATTTATTTAAAGGTTTATTTGAAAGACAGAAACAAAAATAGGCAGATAAAGATTTTCCACCTGTTATTTTACTCCACAAATGTCAACAACTCAATATGGGTCTCTTGTGTGAGTATGGTGCTCACCCAGGGCACACATTACTTAGAGTCTGGACTCAGAGAAAAGTCAGGACTTACACACATACAGATTACTATTAAATGTGGGAGTCCTAAGTGACTTATTAACTGCCATTTCAAATGTCCATCCTGGTTTTTTTTTAAAGATTTATTTATTTATTTTTATTGCAAAGGCAGATTTACAGAAAGGAGAGACTGAAAGATCTTCCGTCTGCTGGTTTACTCCCCAAGTGTCCACAATGGTCAGAGCTGAATTGACCCAAAGCCAGGAGCCAGGAACTTCCTACAGGTCTCCCTCCTGGTTTTGGATTCCAAACTCTTGGGTCATCCTCTACTACTACTTTCTCAGGCCACAAGCAGGGAGATGAACAGGAAATGGAGCACTGGGACACGAACAGGTGCCCATATCAGTACCCAGTTCATGCAAGGAGAGAATTTATTCACTCTGGTTTTGTGTTGGGCCCCCAAAGAAAGATCTTCTATTTACTAGTTCACACCCCCAAATGACCACAACAACCGGAGCTGAGCTAATCCAAAATGAAGCCAGTGTCTGACGCAGGTGCAGGATCCCAGGACATTGGACCATTCTCGATTGTCTTCCCAGGTCACAAGCAGGGAGTTGGTTGAGCAGTGGAGAATCTGGGACAAAAATCAGTGCCCGTATGAGATGCTGGCTCTTGCTCTTCTCCCCCAGCCTCCCTCTACCTCTTCCTCGCCATTCCTCTTTGCCTCCCTCCCACCCCATCCCATTCCTGCCCTGTGAAAAAATTAAAAATTACAAAAAAAAAAAATAACTGGCTCTTTGAGGTGGAGAATTAGCCAGTTGAGCCAATGCACTGCCCCCTATATCCTGACTATAATATAATCTATGGAACTCGATAACAGGAATAGAATTAATCATATATAAGTTAGCATTGTAAATTATAGGCATCAAAGTACAATTATATTTACCTATGTAACTCATTTTCTGCATATATGAAAACCAGATATTTTTAATCCAAATGCAAGGATTATTAACCTTTGACTTAATTACCCTTTAACTCCATGATTCAGGTTATTAAAATAGTTCTGAAGAATAATCCTTGATATCACGTTTTGCATTTTGAAACTTTCATTTTTTAAAAACTTCTGGAAGTATGTAAAAAAAGCTTAAAAGTTTGTTAAATTGTACTAGAAATACCTTTCATGTAGAGTTTTAATTGGAAAGAACAACATTCATTCATCCTTTCCTTTATGTAACAAATGGTATTGTCTGCCTTATGCTAGTCATTGCTCAAGTCATCTAGATTACATCACTAAATAAAACAAACAAAAAAACCACTTTGAATGCAAATCTTAAATTTTATGGAGGGTTGAGGATCAATAGAAAATAGACATCGTAATTCAGCAAAGATAGAGCGTGTCCAGCGGGAGACTAGCTACCACCTGTGGGTAATTGAGGCCACCTGTGTTTGTATGACGTGGCAGAAAAAAGGTAGTATTTTTTTAATTGTTTTTGGTTTGTTTTGTTATCTACATTTTTAAATAGTTGAAAATTTCCATACAGTTTGTGACAAATAAGCATTCTATTAAATTAAAATTCCTATGGCAATAAACTTGTTTTGGAATATAGCCATATGGCATCAGGATTGTTAGGTAGTTCAGACAGAGACATGAGGCCTAATACATTTACTAACTAGACTTTTCAAAGAATGTTTGCTGCCTTTGCATGAAATGACTGTGGGTACTTTAATCACTCACAAAATTTAGAGTTTATAAAAATTTATATAAATAAAATCATTGGTATTGAGATTTTAGTTCATTGAAATATTTATTATTATTATTATTATTATTATTACATGCTTTGCCAAGCTGAAATTGAAGAATTGGGATGATACCTAGTAGAAACATAAAGAGAGCTTGTCAGATCTTCTAAGTGGATTAATTGATAGAATTCTCTCAAATGTAGAATTTAAAACATTATTTTCATTCAACAAGTGTAGGATACTTATTATGTACCAAAATTTTTGCTACATAATCAAATTAAAATCTCAAAGAGATCTGCTGAAATATGTATTTCTGTTCTCATTTTGTAGACAAAAGCAACTGAGTTGAAAGATGTTTAACTCAACCTGTCCAAGTTAAAGACACCTGAAGTATGGTTAAGCCTTGATTAAATTGTGGTGACTTGACTGTAAATCTGGTGTATGCCTTTTAGCATGGAGTTCTCATTATGTCATACATTATATGGAGTATTGGCTTTACAGCTCTTTCATACTGCTAAGCAATCAAGCAGCACAAGTTAAAGTAATATCAGCAATTTCAGTTGAAGCAATATGGATTATTCTCTGAGTCCAGAATGAAATGAATAAATCAGGATTATTTTATTGGCCAGATGCTGTAAATGAGCATATTTTTACTTAATGATTCCAACTCTGTTGTTATCAGATCAACATGTGTGTACTTGACAAAACACAAACCTCATCTTTGTTTTTTATGCTTAATCAGGATATTTGTTACTATTTTTGTAAGCCAAATTTTAAAATGATGAAAGAATGAAAAAACAGTTAAGAGGCTGTAAAATTATCTCTAAGAAAGATTAAGGGTAGAAATGATAGCACTGATCTCTTTCCTAATGACTGAAGAATTGGCGGATATAGAGAAAATGATAAGCTATGGGCGCAGGTCAGAACACAACTCAGACAAACATGCTTGGCATCAATGTTTGTGGAATAAAGCAAACAGATCATATGGGCTTACCAAAAGCAGACAGATGCAGTGCAATGAAATGAGCTTTATTTGACAGTTTAAGACTTCATTTTCAGGAAGCGCTAAGTGTTTCTTTTTGTATGAATAGTCTTAGAGTAAACCGCTAAAATTTTTTGGTTTTGACTTATTTCTGGATCCATCTTCCTAACTCAGTTTCAAATTTCCACCATTCTATAAATAGGATTTATAAGGCAACCCAAATTATAAGTGAAGTGAATGGGAGAGCCACTTACAGACTCAAAAATATTTCTTGACTCCTTTCAGGTCAGGCTAGTCTCAAAGCCTACAAATAAAAACCATCATGATCTCTCTACTATACAAGCTTCCTGTTTATTGCAGAGGAAGATGGTAAAGTGCCTACTACATATTTTATTACCTATTTAAAATTGTTTAAGATGCTATGAATGAGAACTGCAAGGGGAATTGATCTAGTCGGAGTCAAGCAGAGTGATTGATCCACTCAGGATTAGGTTTGTGACGATGTAATGCTCAGGTTAGGAAATTTAAAATGAGGACAGTTGTATTAGTTCTCTCGGGTTGCTCTAAGAAACTACCTTAGGTGGGTAATCTGTAACCAGGGCCTACTTTCTGGTTCCTAAATGGCATTTTCTAGTTACTTCTACTGATGGCCAAAGGAGTGAGTGGCCTCTCTCTGGCCTCTTTAATAAGAGCATTTATCCCATTCATAATGGTTCACTCTCTTGAACTAATTACATGTCAAAAGTGCCATATCACGACTGTCATATCAGGGATAAGGTTTCAGCACATGAATTTGGACCAAAGCAAGAATTTTAGTTATTTCTCTAAAGGAGACTGGAATTTGGCAGAGGAGAGAATTTTTAAACACATTTCAAACCTGGAGAGGAGGGCACCTGTTCAAAGAATTGGACAGATCAGGTATGGATCAGGAATGTGAGGATCAGGCACAGAAAAAAAGTATGACATTAAGGACCTAGGCGAAGGTGGGATATCGTCTCTCCTTTACAGCATGCACATGATTCAGTTGTTATCTTACCAACAGTTTCAATTGAACATTTTAAATAGAGGCATAATTTTTAGAGTTGCATTCCCAGACTGTTTAACCTAACAGTTAATCTACCATTGTTCTCAGTTACAATCCTTGTCTTCAATGCCCAGCTATAACTTTTGACCCCAACTTTCTGATAATGTAGACACTGGGAGGAGATGACCATTGCTTAAGTAGTTGGGTTCATACCACACTTCCCATGGCTCCTGAGCTGGTGCATCCCTAGGCAAGTCAGGTACACAGACAATGAACCAGCAGGTGTCAATTCACATAATATGGCTTTAATTTAAAAGAGTACTCCAGTACATAGTGTGAATTAGAGGGTGTTCAAAATGGGTATTTATGATTAGTTGTGAAATAATTCATATGTTCCAAGTCCTATGTAAGGCAAAAAGTGGTATTGTCAGCAAAAGGAAGATAGGTATATGATATCTTTAGAAAATAGAATTGTGTGTGTATTGTCATTGGCTAGATACGCTATAGGAAATAAAGACGTTTAAGAATGTTCCTATTGCCTATGGCTTGATAATCGAGTGTTATGCTGACTTACAGATGACACTGAGCAAAAACCTAAATTATGTGGGGATTTTAATGGGTTGGGTGGTGAAATATTGAGCTTGATGAGTCTGAGAAATTTAGTTCATGATATCAAAGCTTCAGTTATATTTAAGACCAATGTTGAGAAGGCCCCAACATTGGCCATAAAAACTGAAAACTAAAAGTGAAAGTTGATCATCCAGGCCATTGTAATGGGCTTTGCAGGAAGGCCAAAATGTTCAGAATTCATAACCAGTTTGTGTCGGGTGTCGTGGGACGTAGAGACGATAAGGAAGTTTGAGCCATGTGTGATAAGAACTGATGTAAGATGACAGCTTAAAGAAATCTCTTGGTTATAAACCTGGGGTTTATTGGTTAGCTTGTAGAAGATATTTTTATGGAAGGCTGAAGAGTGTAAATATGTACCCTAAGTATAAATTCCAGATTAAAATAAGGGAAAAGGAAGTATAAGCAAGTATTTCAAGACATGACTGTAGGAAGAGAAGGAGTTTGAGAGTAGTGACACTGATAAAAGTAGTATCAGGAATGGAATATTTAAAGATAGAAGATACCAGCAAAACTGCATTGTTACAAGGCTTAGCATTGTTTAGTACAGAGTAGTTGACAGGGCATTCAGTAAAAGTCATTCCAGTTTCCATTAAAATTTAGATTTACATCTGTTGTTATTACAAAGTTGTTAGCCATGATTTTTTTCAGTCACAGAATATATTGGTTTAAATGGCAAGCTACTTGGTCATCTAAGATGGAAGAAGAAGAATAAGAAGGCTTCAGGAAAACATGTAAGAATAGGGTCAACTTACTTGTTTAAGAGAATATGGGAAAACTGGAGTCCCCGTACTCTCCTGGTGGCAAAGTAAAATGATGTAGCCTTGCTGGAAAGCAGTTAGACAGTTCCTCAAAAGGTTAAACACTGAGTGTCCACATCACTCAGGCTTTCTGCCTCTTGATATGTGCCCAGCAGACGTGTAATCTTTTGCTCTACAAAACCTTGAATACAGATGTTCATAACCACCTTATTATAATAGTCCCAAACAGAAATAACCCAAATTTCTCTCAGCAGATGAATGATTTAAACAATATGACATAATTGTCCAAGGGAATATTATTCTGCTACAAAATTAATGAGGCACTGATATCTACTACACAATGATAAAGTTTGGAAAAAAATATGCTAAGAAGCTAAACACATAGGTTCAAGCATTATATGATTGTATTCATATGAGTATGAAGAATGCACAGATTTATAGAGACAGAAGTTTGATTAAGATTGTCACAAATGAGATGTGTGTAGGAGGAGGATAGTAATGATCAATTTCCTTGTGTGAGTGAAATGTTTTAAAATTGATTGTGGTAGGATCATATAACTTTATTAGTGTACTGAAAATTGTTGAATTTGAGTGAATAACATTTTAGATTAGTTACATTTCAATGAAGCTATTATGTTAAAAAACTTAAGAACTCAGATTATGATCATGAATACAGAAATCAGAGATCAGATATGTCTGAGGACAAGCTGTAGAATCAGCTATTTAGGAAATACTTTTGGAAAAATTATTTTAAAGAATCTACACTATGAGGGAGGGCAGTACCAATAGAGTTCTGAAGTCTAGTGAGGGGGCAGTGAATAAAGGTCGAGCTAATTATGATCATACTGCTGAGTGTGTAAAATACACAGGTCCATGGTATGCAATCATACATTTTAATTTTAAAGTACTGTGTTCAGTCTGATGGCATTAAGCTGGACTTGGGTAAGAACAACCAATTTCAGCATCTCTCCATGTTTACTTTGTGTTTAAGGAAATTTCAGAAATGATGCCTAAGCCTTTAACTATTTTCATTCATACTGAGTTCTGACATTATGAATAGGAGGAGGAAAGGCTTCTAGCAGGAGAGAAATGTGGCCATGAAGGGACTTTTACCTAAAGAATGCATGAGATTATTTCTAGGAGATTACCAGATCACAGTTCCATCCCTGCATTGAAGCCTGTTAGCAGCCCAGGACTGAGAGCAACTGATGCCTAATGATAATAAACAGCTTTTTCTCATGTTACTTGTAAGGTGCAGAGGTAAATGACAAGAGATTGTGCAAAGCAAGTTAGCTAAACTGCCAGTTTTGTACAGGGAGACATTTAAGGCGAGTTATGCATATAAACTGCAGCAACTCATTTACTCATAAAAATAGGCAAGACTGCCACCTGGATCATCAACAGAACCATTGCCAATGCAGAAAAATAATCCTGAGCTTTCATAAAAAAAAAAGGGCAGAAGCCGTCTCCTTCGTGAGATCATAGCTGTTACAAAGCTGATTTATTATTTCTTTTTATTTTTCTGCTTGGAAATTGCTAAGCATCATTGCTGTTCACTAGTGGCAAGTAACTTTCCTTTTTCTTTTCTCTCTCTTTTTTTTTAATAATGCCTTCATGTAATCCATGAGCCAGCAATGAATTCAACAAGAGAAAAGAAAGTATTTGGAATAAATAAAACTTAAATAAAAACCATGAAAACACATGGGATACAGTCCCATGCTATTGCCCATTTTGTTACAGGGTTGTTTTATTTTGTTTTTTTATTTTTTTTTAATTTTTTGCTGTCTCTGGGTTTCTGAAGCTCTTTGTAAATCCTGAATATTAGTCCGTATGATTTGGGTAGTGTGCAAAAACTCTCCCATTCTGTTGGTTGCTTCTTTGCTTTGTTCATTGTTTCCTTTGCTGTAGAAAAGCTTTTTAGTTTGATGTAGTCCCATTTGTTCATTTTGGCTGTGATTGTCTTTGCTTTTGGCATCTTTTCTAAGCAGTTTGTCTCTGTTCCTATATCTTAGAGTGTGCTTTCTATGTTTTCCTTTAATAGTTTGATGGTTTCTGGCAGTAGATTTAGGTCCTTGATCTACTTAGAGCTGATTTTTGTATACTATGACAGGTGTGAGTCTTCCTTTATAATTCTGCAAGCTGCTATCCAGTTGCCTCAACAGCATTTGTTGAATGGATCAGGCTTTTTGCCTAGATTGTTTTCATTTTTTCTTGTCAAAGATGAGTTGACTATGCATGTGTGGGCCCCCTTCTGGTGTTTCTGTTCTGTTCCATTGATCATCTTTTCTGTTTCTGTACCAGTACCAGACTGTTTTGATAACCACTGCTCTGCAGTATGTCTTGAGGTCTGGAATTGTGACTTTTTTTTTCTTAACACATAGTTCTCTCTTAAATGGCATCACTTTGCAATGATATTTTGTAATGTAGGAGAAAAGGAATAATCTGAATACAATTTTCAGATTGAATCTAATTTCGTGGTCACATCTGAAGTGAAATTGTCAATGTTAAATATGAAGTTGCATCACTGAACTCCAGTATTTGTAGTAGAAAGTGAATTTAATGCCATCAATCTCATACAAACACCTTCAGGTTTCATACTACATGTGTAAGTTATTGGACCTATCATAAAAAGTCATTGGATTAAAATATTTAAAAATCTATTGGAAATATTTTCTAGACTAGAATACTGAAATTTACCCAAACCCATGAAAAAGTGATCACCTTGCAATTTTTAATTCATTAGTTTGTTTAAATCAATCTACTTGAAAGACAGACAAAAACTGAGATAACCTATCCATTGTTTGATTCCTCTAATAGCCACAAGACCCTTGCCTGTACCGACTGAAGCCAAGACCTTGTTAAGTTCTTCCGGTTCTCCCACAATGATGATAGAAATCCAACTACTTGAACCGTTACATAAATCAGGACTGGATCTTACACATTCCGCTATGGGATGTTGGTCCTAAAATGGTTATTAACCACTAAGCCAAATGCCTACCTGTACTTGTTTTAAATCTCTCGCATAACAACAATATAAAGACACATTAGCAAATGTAGTTAATTTATCAAGGGTCACCCCCTCTCTTTGGAAGATTTTGCTTTTTTCCTTGATTTTGTATTTTTAGAAATGATTTATTTAATTAATTTAATGGAAAAACAGAAAGACACCAGGACCTTTAATCCACTGCTTCACTTCCAAACCCCAAATGCCTAAAAAAAGCTGAATTTCGGCCATGTCAAAGCCCAGAATAAAGCCCAGGTTTCCCATTTGGAAACATAGACCGCAGAACTTAATCCAGAGCCATTGTCTCCCAGGACATATATGAATAGGAAGATGGTATGAGAAGCAGAATTTGGACTCAAACTTAGGTATTCCAATACCAATGTGGGATGAAGAGGCCTCAAGTGGAATCTAAACTATTGGGTCTAATATCTGTACCCAGGGATGCTATATTTTCTATAACAAATACTACAGACTTGGTAGACTATACACAGCAGAAATTTATTTCTCGTAAAATAATGAAGATTGGGCTTTGGAGTTTCAGTTTTTGCTGAAGGCCATTTTACTGATTCGGTCCTTGTTCAAGTATTGTGTAAGCAGAAATTGAACCCAAATACGAAGATACTTGATAATTGAGCATCTGGGGTAGTTTCACATGCTGCTCCACTTGGCCCTCTAGGGTTCTTTTAAAAATGGTAAAGTCCAGTTCACAAGGGTTCCATTTGCATGAACTAATTGTTTCCCAATGACCCCCGTTTCGCAGTGTCACCACCTATGGAGTAAAATTTGCTGTTATCAACTTAAGGGGTATATAAATAATCATTTGTTACACTGATTGAAATGGGATACTAAATTCCTGGAAAATTAGATATATAGAGTAAACATGTTTATAATTTGAGGCAGAAGAAAGCTATTGTGCTAATGTCAACAAATTACAGTGTTTCAACTCTATTTAATTTCTCATTTTCCCAACAAATCACATCATTTGCTTATTATTTTGCTAATAGTGAAGTGGGAATAATAACCATCTCATAATACTGTGGTGTATTAATTTGTTATTTTTATTAAGCAATTGGAGGAATAAGAAGACTAACTATTATGGGCCTTTAGAGAAGGAGGGAGTCTCCAGCAAACACCAAAATGTAATGTGAGTTCCAGTAAATCCAGCCGGATGCTGCTGTTAGTTGAAACGCCTTAGCTAAATGCTACAAATAGAGATCATTAGCTTTGCTTCTGTAGCAATTTTCTTAATGTTATTTAGCAACTTCACTTTGAAAACACCCGTTTCACATCCTTATAGCCTAAGGAGCATCATTACTAGTAAAATTAAATGTTTGATTGCATAGCCAGAGAAAAGTTCATGCTATGTTCTGAGGATCTGTTATTGGTTGCTGCAAGACTTCTCAGACAATATGCATTTAATTGATTAGAAGAGACACAATAAAAGGATAAATATTTATCTGTCATTAATTGAGAATATTAAAGACAGCGCTTCCACATGTAGTGTGCTTAATATTATCAAATTGACATCTAGTATTGTGAAGTAAATACAACCTTTAACAAAAATTTTGCATAAGGCAACTATTTTAGCATGAAAACTAAGATGTTTTCAATGTTCTGGTCCTATGACAGTTCTGTGATTATTTTCTATGATACCCTAAGAATGATCATGGTTTGCATGAATTAAAGTTCTTTCAATGATGTGGAGATTCCTCTAGGGTATTTTCTTCTCCAGAAAGCAACACAATATAACATGTTTAGAATCTTAAAAGTAATCAGATTGTTATAGTAAAACCTAATTATTTATCCTTTCCAATTTTCTGTGCTTTTTCAATTTCTAATAATTAGCTCTTAGAGTAGGTTGTTTTTAGATAAGGGATTTTATTACCTTTGAGCAAAGATGTTTAGAAAATATCAAATGTGAAAGACTGTTAATTTATCTTTTTAATATTAAAACAATATTTTAGAAATGTTAATCTTTATTCTGGAAATGCTGTAATTCAAAGTCTTGGGCACACAGATTCTTTTTATAATTTATGTTATCAGAGGCAAGGTTTACCCATGTTATTAAAAAAGAAAACATTCAAAAAGTGCTTAATTTGTAAGATCTCTTCTTCTGTGGATTATGACAATGTCTTTTCCCACCCTAATCCTCACATCTCTCACCATTCTCCCTTTTTGATTATGTTACTTTAAATGTACATGTTCCTAATTCTTCTTCCTCTCTTTGCCCATATTCTCTGATGTCTCACTGTAGTATCTATATAGCTGACACTTCAATCAGTATTCATTTGATCATTTCTCCAGGCATGCATGCATCCATACATCTATAAATTCATTCATTAATTCAACTTGCATCACATTTCACTATATTTCTTACAAGGGAGGCAGACACTGGTATTCAGAGATGAATAAAACATCTCTCCTACATGAAAGGCACACGAAACACAGTATGATATCTTCTATTACCCAAAGTTGGATCTCCATCCAACATTTTCTATTTCTGCTTACACTTATTCCAAATTTCTGGACTTTTAGTTACGTTATTGGCTATGTCCTTAGTGAAACTCACCCAACCCACATTCCTTGCTGCCTTTTTAGTATATTTTCTGCTGCTTCCTTTCAGGACCACTGAATTTGAAAAACCTCTCCTTTATAAAAGATATGTTGTAAATATTTGCTAAAATGTCTAATGTTTGTTGATTAGTTTCTATATGTAAAGTGTAGTACTAAAGACTTTTCATTTCTTATGCAAAAATTAGAGCAGTTCTCTGACAAATACTCTATTTTTGCCAATATGTTAGCGAGAAAGAGATTAGTGTCTTGATAGAACCCATAATCCATATTCCTAAGGATTATCTGTTCATATTTCAAAACAAGAGATCGCATTCCAGGACTTAATGTCCTTCACTGTCTCCCAGTCATTGAAAGAATAAATTATCTGTGAGTTTCATTCCAGCCATTATCCATGGAATCGTGAACAACAGATCTTTCGGTGTTTTTGAAATCAGCTTTAGAATGTCCATGGAGGCCTAAGTAGGAATTTTTCTTAATTCTACTTTAACCATCTGTGATACTAACATAAATATATTTTACATAATCTCTAATTACCATATTTAAGTTGCTTTACCTAAAAAGTAGAATATCATAAAAACTACTCTATGCTTTGTTTATTAATCTAAATCATTCTCACAGATAAGGTTTTTCTTTTTGAATTGTTTTCCACATTGGTAAACAGCAAGTAAAATTTGGGAATTTCAACATTGTTAGAAATTATTATACTTACAAATATCATTTCAATGTTTATCTAAAGAACAGTGGGGTGAGGAGGCAACAGAGAGGACAGAGAAAGCATTGAAAAGGTGGTGTCAATAGAGAAACAGAAACAGAGAGAGCCAGTCCCCATTCCCTTCCCAACCTGTGAGTGCTAGGTCCTGGCCTGAAGCCAGGGAACCAGGAACTCAGTTTGATCATCCATATGGCTGGCAAGGACACAATGATTTGTTTTCTTTAATGGTTCTTACTAGGAATCTGCAATAGATAACTGCCCCCAAATTTTGAATGAAGTCACTCTGATATGGATTTTTAGCAATATCTTACCTGCCAAATGGAGTACCCATCCCATGATAATATTGTTGCTACACAATTACCATTGTGTTATTATATTTAATGGCTGCCCCAAATTTCCATATTTCAATTCAGTATAGATACATTCATTTTATTAATCCTGCACTGGTGGATAATTAGGTTACTTTTACATTTGTATTGCTAATACTGCAACAGTCAGCATTGAAGGCACCTAGTATTCCAGACTTTGAAGTGCTTGACTTTCAGGGACCGAAACCTACCATGGAAGCCTCGATTCTCACAGGAGTTTATTCAGTTTAATTCCAACAAGGGATGTCTTCCTGTTTCCTCAGCCCTAGGAGTGTGTGCCACATTGGCATTCCTGTGCATGCCAGTAGGGCAGATATGGAAAGTCATTCTGCATTATGGTTGACAATAAGTAACATTGCTTAGTCATTTTCAAACTTGCTGTTTGAAATCTTACAGAGGTGGTTGGCCCCTCCTGCCTGCTTCGTGATCTCTGTGTTGCTTTATTTATAGGTTTCCATTTGTATTCCACATCAATTTAGTTATACTTCTCATATATTGACACTCCTTTTATTGCTTTGAATGTTCCATATAGTCTCAAATAGAAAGATAGATAAAAAGTCAATATATAAGTTTTATAACAAATTTAATTTTTTTTAAAACTTCATTTTATGTTTGTTGGAAAGTCAGATATACAAAGAGGAGGAGAGACAAAGAGACGATCTTCTGTCCGATGAGTCACTCCCCAAGTGACCACAACGGCCGGTGCTGCGCCGATCCGAAGCAAGGAGCCAGGAACTTCCTCCTGGTCTCCCACATCGGTGCAGGATCCCAGGGCACTGGGCTGTCATGGATTGCTTTCCCAGGCCACAGGCAGGGAGCTGCATGGGAAGTGGAGCTGCAGTAATTAGAACCAGCATCCATATGGGATCCCTGTGCTTTCAAGGCAAAGACTTTTTTTTTATTAATTATTTTTGATTATGTGACAGTTTCATAGGCTCTGGGAATCCTCCCACCCCTCCCCACGCCCTTCCCCCCTGGTGGATTCCTCCACCTAAGGCAAATACTTTTTTAGCTGCTAGGCCACGCCAGGCCCAACAGAAATTTAATTTTAATCCAAATACCAAATATATTACCACGTTGTTTATGAAAATAAAAAAATAGCATTGATAATTTCTCTCTTTTTTAACTCTTCTGAATTATTTGTTTGTTTAGGTGTTTATTTGGTATATATTCATCCAGACCCAGATCACTTATACCATTATGTACAAATCAACAACTAAAGAAATGGGGTTCTGTACTTCTGTCCCAGTGACCCACTATCCCGTATGGAAGTGCCTGCGTGAGTGTCTATTCCCTATATACTCTATTCCCTATATACCTCTCTGTCAGTTTGCCTAGGAAGATAGGAAAAGGTGGCCTAAGGAATGCAGCCAGTGCAACCAACGTGGGAGAACAGGGCAAAGCTTGGCCCAGACTTAGATGTTGTGGCTATTTGGGGAGAGCACAAATGGGTTTTGGTCTTCCTCCCAACCATCCCTCTTACTGTTTCTGCTTCCAAATACATTTTAAATCAAAATTGCATAAATGAAAATAAGAAATTCAGAAACTATAAATGCCACATACAGACCAAGGAGCTACAGGCAGAAGTTATGAACAAGTTACAGTTTGGTTGACTTACCTTTCTACCTAACTGTAATGAATTTAAACCACAGGAGTGCTGTGAAACAAGGAGAAAATAGAGAACTAGTTAAATCAAGCAGGAAATTGAGCCACAAATCCCTGTAATGAGTTTGTAACTGGAAAGATCCATCTGCTTTTGTGACCATCTCCTGGACTTCCTCAATTCCTGACTGCTTGTCGCAGTGAGAGCATCTTGCTGTTCTGAATACCAAACACGGAGGCTGAATGTGCAAAAAATGATTATTCAACTTAAGTAACAGACACTGTGTTTGATTTATTGGAACATGTAGCTTGGTTTCTAAGATAGAACTTAGGAAGGAGGTTTTCAGTATGGACTTGGTTCTATATTATTTGCTTTATGGAATATCTTTTAAAGGTTTTAATAGCATTTTTATAAGTTTAATATCCAATGTATTATGGTTGACTGGTAAATAACCCAAGAAATAACTTTCTCAGAACATAATACATAATTCCTATGTTACCCCCCAAGTAAGATAAATGTACAATTTCTCATCAAGAGCAAAATTTCTTCAAAATTAGCTTTGCTATAAAAATTTTTAATGGGTTGATATTGGCAGGGAACTGAGAGAGTCAACAAGATGCTTGATTGCAGATTCAAAAAAATCTATTGTGTTATTCAGTTACCTTTGACAATAATCAGAAGAAATCCCCATCTTCCCCCAAAAGGCACGAAGTTGTGTGTATAGCCTGGGGAAACCTCAGAAGGTACTCAGTAGGATGATTTTTTTTTCTCCTAATGATTCCATTGGGCCAAGTCAGCTTGCAAAATTCAACTTCAAAGTAGATTAACCTGGAAATATAAGCCTACCTTAACTGCTTTTAGAAATGTATATAAAATCGATTCAAAGGTCTCAAGTAGACATAAAAATTCACTTTGCTTCAGCTCCTAGGTTGCTAACAAATGTATTTATGGTGCATTACAGAAAGAACTAGAAGTGTTTGCCAAAAGCTAACTAGAAACTATTTGTATTATCCTAACAACACACTGGTGGAAGAATTTAAGTTAGCTTCCCAAACAGAATAATTTGGAATTATTGACTAGTTTATACACTGCTTGGATGAGTTTTTGTTTCCCATTCATAGTTCATTGAGTATACTCAACAAAATACTTTCTTGAATATTAATCAAAAGGAATGTAAAAGGGTCCTATTATTAGTGTGGTAAATAAATACAATTGATTTTACATGTCTTCTGCAGACTTTCTCCGGGCCAAACTATGGTAACCATCATGTCACCATCTGAATGGAATTCTGGATCAGGTAGATGGAATCCCGTGGCTCTATGTCTTGGATAATATCCTGGATGATTGAACTACATGGTGACATATCATGACATCTATGACATATGCATACACATATACACATAAGCACACACATAATATATCCATACATGCCACACACACACGGTATATTAGACATACATGCATATATGTATATGTATCCATGGTATATGCATATGTGTATATGTGTGAATATAGTATACATGTATGTATATATGTATATACGCATGGTGATATATGTATGTATATATATGTATACACACACATATATATGTATTTTTTGCGTTGACAGTGGAAATCCTTGAATTACATTAATTTTGAAAACATCATTTTTAAGGGCCAGCACTGTGAGCTACAAGGTTAAGCTGCCGCTGGCAAAGCAGGCATCCCATAAGGGTACTGGTTCTAACCTGGCTCTACGCTTCCAATCTAATTTCCTTCTAATGCACCTGGGAAAGCAGCGGAAGAAAGTGCTGGTCTTTGGGGCCCTGTGCCACTGTGGGAGATCTTGGAGCAGCCTCAGGCTCCTGAATTTGGCTTTGTTCAGCACTGGCCGTTGTAAGCATTTGGGAAATGAACTAGCAGATGGAAAATTCTGTCTCTCATTTTTGCTCCCTCTCTCTCACTCTCTAACTCTGGCTGCTGTAAATGGCACATCACCAACCTTTTCCACAACCTTGTCTTAGTTTGTATATTCTGCTTATAAATCTTGATTCTCCTGATTTCAGCTTTTGTTTGACTGATCCACATTTCCCAGGGTTATTACATTGGCATTAGTTTCTCTGGCTGGCTTGTTTTCTGCAAAGGCTCATTCAGAGGAGTAGCTTCATTATTTCATATAGACTCAGCAAAACTGAATTTTAATAAAATGTAATCAAAGTATTTGGCAACAACAGCAAAGAGATACCTTTGGTTAATATGGCATTTTATACAAAGCTTATGCAAGAATTTGTCATTTTGTAACAGAGAAACCTAAATGTAAGACTTGATATGTACTTTATTCTACACACTAGGATGAAATACTTCAAATACTAGATAATAGATCTATGAATAAACCCTATGCAGGTTAAAAATCAGAGCTTGGAAATTAAAGACAAAAGATCATTTATACTTATGGACTTGATGATGAATGAAAGTATTTCCTTTATACATTATTGATGGCATAAAAATTAAGAGACTATTCATATAAAATACTATCAAAGTCAATAAAAATATTTTAAGACAGTACGTTCTTTTTCTATAAGGTGCAAGTGTTAGGTCTTTATGTTAGGTTTTAGTATTTTAGAGTTTAAAGAAGCAATGGAGGCAAAGGAGGAGAGGAGCAGACT
The DNA here is from genome assembly GCF_030435755.1 of Ochotona princeps. Taxonomy (NCBI): domain Eukaryota; kingdom Metazoa; phylum Chordata; class Mammalia; order Lagomorpha; family Ochotonidae; genus Ochotona; species Ochotona princeps. The sequence goes on along the minus strand of NC_080843.1, from coordinate 15,076,181 downwards.
TGACTTTAGCTGGGCAGAATGGCTGCACTGAAGAGAAAGCCTGTCTGGATCCAGAGCCAGGGAGTTGAAGCCAGCTTTCATGCCATCAGGCAGGCAGAGTCCCCTCCTAAGGGCTTGTTGGGGTAGGTGCAGAGCACCAAGGGACCCTGATTGGGTGTGTGGATGATATGCAGAAAGGCTATTTGATGAAGCGTACAGTGATGTCAGCAGCTTGGAGTGTTCCCAGGATTTTCTAGATTAATAACCATTCTGTTGGCTTTGAGATTAACTCTGTATGCACTTTCATCAGGCCTAGTGATTCTGGCCCAGTGTTCCAGCAAAATAGATTCAAAACAGCTATGTTGAATAATTCTGTAGCAAACCATTTGCGTACAATAGGACAACTCATACAGAAAATGCTAACTGTACATAAAATATTAAATATAATGTTTAAAATCATTTAAAAATATGAGGTGATTCCAAGGAAATCAAAACTTTTTCCATGTTGTAAATTAGACTTTTATAACATTTAAGCTTTATAATAATCAAAAGATTGCTTTAGAAATTAAAATGATTTTTTGCAAAGGCAAATGAAACTCGTAAAACCAGTGCTTGAGGAAATGAAAATGACATCCTCTCTGGTTTTTAAACCATTAACTTTGTATTTGTTTCCTATTTGCTGCTCTGGATATTTTTACTTTTAGTTGCTGTCATCAGAATAAAATTCAGACATTAGATCAATATTTATTTGCCAATATACTATTAGTAATCCTGAATGTTTAAGGACACACACAAAATTTGTGGTCCATTAGTATAGCACCGATAGAAAAGAAGAAAAATCCTGTTATAAATATGGTGGCTTAAGTAAATGTATTAATAATATATTGTGCCTTTGATAATTACTGTGAGAGTGGAGTTTAAGTGGACTGAACGCACCAATGTAAGCTAAAGTATTTGAGGAAACTTACAAAGTTCATGAACATTGTGTCAGAAAATGTGTATTTGAATGTAATATTTAAAAATTCAGGAATAGCTTTTTTATAATTTATAAACATTTAATGCTTTTAAAACATGCTCATAATATTTAAATATTTATAGCTTATAGTGTGATTCCTTTCATTACAATAAAGCTTTTTATTAATAATTACACACATTTATTTGTTAGCATTATTGATGTTTCAGTACATGTTTACAATGTGTTCTGATCAAAAGAGGGTAATCATTATTTCCCCTTCATTATTACTTCCAAATAGTTGGTGAGTTGGAATTTCTTTCTAATATCTAATATCTAATATCATTGTTTCATACAATGACTCAAGGTGTTTTTGATATACCCACTATAGGAATGCTGAATTATATGGTAATTCTATTTCTAGTTTTGAAAGTAATATCCATACTAGTTTTTTACAGTGGCTATACTAGCTTGGATTCCCATCAGTGGCTTATAAAGCAACCTTTTCTCCACATCTTAACCAACATTTGTTACTTTCTGTCTTTTTGAGAATGACCATCCCAACCAGAGTAAGTTGATATCTCAACATAGTCCTGATTGACTGTTCCCTGATGTCTAGGGGCATTGAACATTTTTTCATATTATTTGCATGCCATTTGCACTCCTTCCTTTGCAAACTGTCTGAGCAGAGCCTTTGTCTATTTTTGTCTGAATTGGTTCAGTGTTGTTCCTTGGGCTTTTGAGTTCTCAATGTATTCCCTTTAACCCTTTGTTAATTGAGTAGCTTAGTGATGTTTGCTTGCATTGTTTCAGATAACTCTGCTAGCTGTTGTGTACTTCCATTGCTGTGTAGGAACATCTGCATTTGATATAATCCCATTTCTCTAGCAATTTTGCTTTTGTTGCCTGCACCTTTTGGTGTATTATTAAAAAATACTTATATCAACATCTTAAAGTATTTCCTTTTTTTTTTCATTTTAACAGCTCTTACATTTAGATCTGCTATCCATGCTGAGTTGGTTTTTGTTTGTGGTGACAGGGAAAGATCTAATTTCATTGTTTTATATATGCGGCGGGACAATTTATGAAAAAGGAATCCTTTTTTTAGTGCTTATTCTGCACATCTTTATCAAAAATAAATGGATGTGGATGTACCCACTTATGAGTGTTTTATCCCATTGATGCATGTGTTAGATTTTAATGCTGCTCTTTTTAGCTACTATAGCTTTGTGCTTTTGTCTGAAATCAGGTATTGTGATGTGTTTGTATGTATGTGTCTACATTTTTTTTTTCTTGGTTGAGGATTGCTTTGGCTGCTCTGGGTCTTTTGTGGTTCCACAAGAATTTAATTCCTCTGTAAATATTTCATAGAATTCATTTGCAAGGCCATCATGTTTTGTACTCTGGAGAGTTAAAAAGATTACTTTTTTTCCTTTTACTTTTGAAAGGCAAAGGGACAGAGAAGTGGTCACACATGCAGAGGAAGAGTGACCGCGCATGCTCGCATGTGAGATTTCTCCCATCCATGGGTTTGCTCCCTAAATGACTGGGGTGAAACCGGGAGTCAAGGACTCAATCTGGTTCTTGTTAGGAAACTTTAATTACTGCTTCAATATCATTGCTTGTTATTATTTAATTCAGTAAAACAAAATATTAGTCCATTTGTCTAATTTTGTAAAGAATGGCATTAGTATTTTGATGGAGATTGTATTCAATCTGAAGCCACAATAAACAGTGTGGAAATTGTATTGATAATGACACTCCGGTACAGTGCGATAGCCTTGTGGTTAAATCCCATATGGGTGCTGGTTCATGTCCAAGCTGCTACACGTTCCTTCCAACTTTCTGCCTGTGGCCTGGGAAAGCAGTAGGTGATGGTCCAAAGCCTTGGAACCCAGCACCCATATGGAAAACCTGGAAGAAGCTCCTTGCTTCTGGCTTCAGATTGGCTCAGCTCCCACCTGTGCGGCCCCTGAGGGTGGGGGAGGTGAATGAATGGATGGAAGATCTGGAGTAGTTTTTGGTGAAAAACAAATTGTTTAGCTAGAATGTAAGTTGTCATTTGGGCACTTTCTTTGATTTGAATCTAGGTAAGCCCAGAACTGTAAGCTATGAATAATTCAAATTGAATCATTTGGCAGTGTACATGAATGTCTCTGTTGTTTGCTCATTAACAGTTTGACTTGTATATTCTTGAAGTGGATGTGAGTTTGTCACAGGGTGTATTTTTACACCTCGGAGACTTGGGTTTTAACTCTGGTAGGGCTCTCAATAGGATAGCCATGTCCCTGGCCTGTGGGACACAGCAGAGACAATCTCCTTTTCCTACCATGCGAACTTGTGTGATTTTGAGGGCTTGCAGTGCTAGTAGCTGTGCTGCTAAAAATACCTGACATGGAAAAGAACTCCTTTGGTCCTTGTCAGTGGGTGTGGGTGTTTCTGGGACTTATTCTATACCACTCCAGGTATGGGCATATGAAGGAGACCTTGCCCCTGCTCTCAAGCTGGGGATTCTGCACTGCCAGGCTTGGGCCTCATCAGTGGACAGTGGAGACAGTTTGTCGGGGCTTGTAGTTTCATCTCCAAAGACTTTTAGGAACAGCATATCAACAGTCAAAATCTTGGAGCTTTTAGAGCAAGAATGATATTTTGCCCACCCTTATGGGAAAAGCATAATTATTAGCCTTCAGCATTGAAATGGAGATAAAATCTTCCCCAGGTCCCATGGGCAAGCCGTGCATAGTTTTATTCAGAGTACACAATTACCGTGACATTTCCCATGCTCTTTCAAATGCTTTTGTGGCTTGTTGCAGCCATTCTACAGTGCACACATATTTCAAAACAACGTACATGCAATGAAAAGAAACAATGTTTATCCTTTAAAAATAACATGGCTAATACTGTGATGCAATGGATTAAACTGATGCATACAATGTCAGCACTGCATATGGGCACCTGTTGAAGTCCCTGTTGCTCCACATTTGATTCAACTGAAGGCCAAGGAGCCTGAGCAAGTAGCAGAAGATGGCTCAAGTACTCGGTCCCTTCCAACTGTGTGAGACTGTGAAACTCCTGGGTCCTTGTCTCTTCCTGGCTTAGCCCTAGCTTTGGGGGAATAATTTGACAGATGGAATATATCTCTTTGCCAATCAAATTTTCAAGTAAATTGATAAATCTTTTTTAAAAATTAAAAAATAAGATATTTCCCTATAAAAACAGGAATATTTTCAGTCTAGTTAACAGAATCAGTACCCTGTGTTATGTGCTTAGAAAAAATGGTGGAAAATTAAATACATTTTTATTTAAATTTAATTGTAGTTATGAGTAATCTAATATTGAGACTTTTTCATCCACTTGGTACTTTCCAATTTTGTAAACACACACACACATTTGAAAGGCAGGGTTTCATAGAGAGGGAGAGAATGAGAGAGATTTTCCATCTGCAGCTGTACCTGCCAAACGGCTACAAGTGGTGATTCAAAGTCAGAAACCAGGAGTATCTTCCGAGTCTCCCACATGGGTACAGGTCCCAAGCAGCTGAGCCATCTTCGACTGCTTTCTCAGGCATCTTAGCACTGAGCTGGATTAACATTAGAGCAGCTAGAGTTCTAACTGGAGCCTAAATAGAATACCAGCATTGTAAACAGCAACTCTACCAGCCTCACCACAGCACTGGCCCCTCTATTGTTATCAGAGTAAAACAAATTATTATACAGCTATTCATCAAGGAGGGAACATCTTTAAGGAATCGATGTCAGTGAATTTATTTAAGAATTAAATCTAATATCCTGTGTATCAGAATCATCTGATGTGTTTGCTCTAAACTGTATTTCTTGGAATGAGCATTTTCCTAGTGATCAAGATGTCAGCATGCCCACTTCCCATTCTGAGTGCCTAGACTCCTGTCTGGCTCTTAATTTCAACTTCCTCTAAGGCAAACCCTCAGACACAGTGGTGAGGCTCACCATACTGTGCTACTGGATTGAGTCCTTAGCTGTAGCCCAGTGTTGGTTTCTGGGAAGTGAATCAGCACATGGGAGCACCCACCCTCAGAAATAGAGATTTCTGGGCCCTGCACGATAGCTTAGTGGCCAAAGTCCTCCTCTTGCTTGCACTGGGATCCCATATGTTTTGCTGGTTCTAATCCTGGCAACCCTGCTTGTGGCCCCTTTCTTGTGGCCTGGGAAAGCAGTTGAGGTCAGTCTAGAGCCTGAAGTCCCTGTACCACTTGGGAGACCCACAAGAGGCTCCAGGCTCCTGGCTTCGGATCGGCTCAGCTCCTACCATTGCCGCCGCTTAGGGAATCAATGGATGGAAGATCTTTCTCTCTGTCTCTCCTCCTGTATGTATATCTGACTTTGCAATAAAAATAAATAAAGCTTAAAAAATAGAGATTTCTGAATGGGATGAGAGTAGTCAGAATTCATTTTTCAATCACGTTTTTAGGCTTTGTCTCCTGACTGCTAAATGATTTACAATCAGACTCATAGAATTAGGGAGATAATACAAACTTAGAAAAAAACATCTGAAAGCTGCTATGGTGGCATCAGAGAAGTCTCCTAAAAGGGCTGACAAACTGCCAGAAAAATACAGGAAAGTGTCTGACCCAGACTGGGTAATGGAACCTTGAATTAAAGACATGATAGAATCAGGATCACTAATATAACAAAAAAGCATTATAGAAAAAAAAACTTAGAAAGTGTAAACTTTGCTCTTTTAAAGCATATAAATAGAAAAAAATAATTCCCAGACTAAGTGGCATTTCTTCCTAGTACAAGAAGAAAATTATCAGAGAACTTACCTCAAATATACCGAAAGTAGTAGTCTTGATCCTGACACTGTGAAATGGGTACCCAGGAAAATCAGAATTTAGATATCTTCTGCATTTTCTTTTCTTACTCAATTTTAAGCTATTGTGGGTTTGGGATTTCATTTCACGACTCCACCATAAGCCACACAGCATTGAATTAGATACTTGGAACACACACAGCACATGCTGAATGCCAGGGACTGCATTTTACCTTCTCTTCTGCCTTCCAAATTAATATGATAAAATCCTAACCCTCGGTGTTATGGGATTTGGATGTGGATCTTTGGGCAGCAATTTACATGTAATCATGTATACAAAGAAGAGAAACTAGAGAGCTGGGACAAACTACGTTTCTCTCTCTCTCTCTTTCTCCCTTTCTCCCTCCCTCCCTTCCCCCCCTTCCACACACACATCCCCATGTGAGGACATAGTGAGGAGGTCACCATCTTTGAGGTAGGAAAAGAGCATCATCAGATTTGACTGTTGTGGCACTTCAATTCTGCCAAAGCAGAGAAGAGTAGCCTTCCGTCCACCTCTGAGTCTTTGAAAAAACCCTGCCTACATTACACAAGAGGAAAACTACTGTGCTAGTAAGGAGAATAATTGAGGTAACAGTGAGATAAAATAATTTAGCTGCAAAGATGAGATTAGGGCACAGGTCTTCCGATTGCTATTCCCATTTCACCGGAACGTCAGTGTTACACCATGTCTGTGCTTCCCAATGCAACTAAACAGATGACATCTTTACTGATGATCTCTTATTGATTTTGATCATATTTATTTTCATGTTCAACAAATGTAAGAAAGTGATGTAGGCACACTTCTTATAAATTGTTTTTCATATCCAAATGTGTGGCATTAAATGGTAGAAGTGCTTCAACATGCAATGAAGATTTTTCTGTAAACCCAGTTAGACTTTCAAATTCATAAAGCATTATTGAATTTCATGTTAATTGGAACCAGTAGCATTTTGCTCTCACTTTTGAGATTTAATTAAATAATATTATTAAAGATTTCTTTTGTGTTTTAAACATTTTGTTAACTAGTGACTAGGTACACAGGCTTTAAATTTTGTTTTAAAAGATTGAATATTTTTTTTTACACTCAGAAAACAAATTCAATTTTATTTTAAGATGTATTTACTTATTTGGAATACACACCGATACAGAGAGGGGAAGAGTTCTTTCATCCGCCCAATGCTCGCCACAACCAGAGCAAGGCCAGGCCAGAGCCGGAACCAGGAAGTTCATCCTTGTCTCCTAGATGAGCGGCAGGGACCCGGGCTCAGGAGCCATCTTCCACTGCCCTCCCAGGAGCAATAGCTGGAAACTGGATCTGAACTGGAATCGCATGGACTAAAGTCAGCACTCACACAGGGAATGCAGGCTTCTTGGCTTAACTTACTATGTCACAACCTTGGCCCCTCAAGTCCAGCTTTAAACAGTTAGTATATACATATATGTATATATATATGTTATATGTAATATATATATGCATACACACACACTCACACAAAAGCAGTCTGTTTTTGCTGCTTAATGTTTTCCATCTAGAATGGTTGGACTTGCATACAGCTTGCTCCTTATCAGTGTTTGGTATTTCATGTGTTTCTAACTTGTATTTGGATTACATTTGCTTACTTCTTTTTAATCATCAACTTCTGAAATGGCTGGTTTCCACCCCCTGTTTACATGCGTAGGTAAATAGGACTGGGACAGGTGTTGGCCAGAGGTCAGTGTTGCCCTAGCTTTAGTGTGTCAAGCTACCACTTGGGGCTCTGATTACAACACATGTGCTGATTCACTATTGTTGCAAGCAGGTTCTTCCAGGACCGGATGGTCTGCCAGCCTGATGCATATTTGGAAACGTGGTAGCCCTGGATGGACCCCCTGGGTTGCCAGCATGTCCTATGGGTGCCAGTTTGCATCCTAGCTGCTGCTCTTTAAAAAAAAATAAAGATTGTTTATTTTCTTTTATTGGGAAGTCAAATATACAGAGAGGAGGAGGGAGAAGATCCTCCAACCGCTGATTCACTCCCCAAGTGGACACAGCGGTTGGAGATGAGCGAACCTGAAGCCAGGAGGCAGGAGCTTCTTCTGGGTCTCCCACATGGGTGGCAGGGCCCCAAGGCTTTGGGCCATCCACTACTGCTTTACCAGACCACAGGAAGGAAGCTGCATGTGAAGTAGAAAAGCCAGGATTAGAAACGGCGCCTATATGGGATCCCAGGCGTGCAAGGCGAGGACTTTGCCTGCTAGGCTACCATGCTGGGCCCGCTGCTGCTCCTTTGACCCAGTTTCCTGCTGATGATCTGGGGAAGGAAGGGGAAGATGTTCCTAGTCCTTGGGTCCCTTCCACCCGTGTGGGAGACCCAGATGAAGCTGGTGGTTTCTGACCAACCTGCCTGGCCCACCTGGCTGTGGTGGCCATCTGGGGAAGGAATCAGTGGATGGAAAGAAAATATTTGATTCTGACTTGCACATAAATAAATACATCTTAGACGAAAAAAAAAAAAGATTGCTCCATCCAAGTAGCAGTAGACTTCAAAAGAGCTGTAGCAACAGCCTGCTTTCAATAACTGACTTCATGCAGAAACATAGGCTTCGTTATTTGTATCCCTTCTCAAAGTGCTGGGGTTTAAGAAGTCTGCTTCCAACTCCAGTTTCCTGCCACCACATTCCCTGGAAGGCAGCAGGTGAGGGCTCCCATCCTTTGGTCTCTGCCACATATGTGGGGGAACTCCAGACTGAGTTGCAGGCCCATGGTTTGCATTGGTTCAGCTCTAGTCATTGCAGGCATGTAGAGAGGGAACCAGCATATTAGAAATCTCCGTTTCGGGCCCAGAGTGATAGCTTAGTGGCTAAATCCTCACCTTGCACTCCGAGATCCCATATAAGTGCCGGTTTGTATGCCAGCTGCTCCACTTCCTATCCAGCTCCCTGCTTGTGGCCTGGGAACCTGAAGAAGTTCCTGGCTTCAGATTGGCTCAGCTCTGGCCACTTGGGGAGTGAATCAGCGGATGGAAGATCTTCCTCTCTGTCTCTCTCTCTCTCTCTAAATCTGCCTTTCCTATAAAACTAAATAAATACTAAAAATAAAAAAGATCTCTGTTTTACACTTTGTGGCTTTGAAATCAATAAACATAAAGTTTCAGCAGATGGGCCTAGCACAGAGACCTAGCGGCTAAAGTCCTCGCCCTGAGTACACTGGGATCCCAAATGGATCCCGGCTCCAACACCGGCAGCCCCGCCCCCCCCATCCAGCTCCCTGCCTGTGGCCCAGGAAAGCAGCAGCGGAGGACGGCCCAAAGCCTTGGGACCCTGCACCCACGTGGGAGACCCGGATGGAAGCTCCTGGCTCCTGGCCCCGGATCAGCAAAGCACCGGTCGTTGTGGTGACTTGGTGCGTGAATCATCAGACAGAAGATCTTCCTCTCTCTCTTCCTCCCTGCACATCTGAGTTTCCAATGAAAATAACATAAATCTTAAAAAAAAATAAAAAGTTTATTTATTTAAGGGAGACAGAAGCTTCATGTGTTGGCTCACTTCCCAAATACTTCCAGTGGCTGGGTTGAGGCTGGGGCCAAAGCCAGGAGCCGGGCACAGGCCCTGCAGCACAGAGTGCGGGCTAAACACTTCCCCTGAGTTCCAGATATTTTTCTACATGCGTGTAATTCCTCTTGAATTGTTACTTGGAAACAATTTGATTCTCTGGAGTCTGCCTTTTAGACCTGTCGGGCAGAAGCAAGGCAGTGTCACCCTGGTGCTCAGACCTTGCTAAGTTCTCTTCCTGATTTACCACGGCAGGTGAGTTTGTGAGGCTGGGTGGAGGAGCAGCCCTGTTCCCAGTGCAGTGTGCACTGGAGCTGTGCCCTCCGCTCCTTCCACGTGGTTCTGCCCCCTCACTGGGGAGTTTTCCCACGCACGTGTGCTGAGCAGTTCTGCTGTATATTGCACGGGTCCCTGGGATGCTCTGGAAAAGCTGCGCCCTCCCTAGCACTTTGTGGTTTGCGGTCCAGCTGCCTTGGTCTCTTGGCTCTGTCCCAGGGCAGGGATTCTGCTGAGCTCTGCCTCAGTTTTCCTTCCTCCTTCTGTAGCTTAGAGAGGCCATAAGCTGGGGTAACAACAGGGTTTATATTATTATTATTATTATTTTTAAAAATTTATTTATTTATTTAAGATTTTATTATTACTGAAAAGCCGGATATACAGAGAGGAGGAGAGACAGAGAGGAAGATCTTCCATCCGATGTTTCACTCCCCAAGTGAGCCGCAACGGGCCGGTACGCGCCGATCCAAAGCCGGGAACCAGGAACCTCTTCCAGGTCTCCCACGCGGGTGCAGTGTCCCAAAGCTTTGGGCCATCCTCTCCTGCTTTCCCAGGCCACAAGCAGGGAGCTGGATGGGAAGTGGAGCTGCCAGGATTAGAACCGGGGCCCATATGGGATCCTGGGGCTTTCAAGGCGAGGACTTTAGCCGCTAGGCCACGCCGCCGGGCCCAAGATTTATTTTTATTACAAAGTCTGATATATAGAGAGGAGAGACAGAGAGGAAGATCTTCCGTCCGATGATTCACTCCCCAAGTGAGCCACAACGGGCCGGTGTGCGCCAATCCGATTCCGGGAACCAGGAACCTCTTCCGGGTCTCCCACGCGGGTGCAGGGTCCCAATGCATTGGGCCGTCCTCGACTGCTGTCCCAGGCAGGGAGCTGGATGGGAAGTGGAGCTGCCGGGATTAGAACCGGCGCCCATTTGGGATCCCGGGGTGTTCAAGGCGAGGACTTTAGCCGCTAGGCCACGCCGCCGGGCCCGATATATTATTACTATTTTTAAATTGCTTGTGAACGGCAGGTTCACTTCCCAATTGTCCATAGTGAATAGAGCCGGGCTGGTCTGAAGCCAGGAGCCAGGTGCACCTCTGAGAGTCCCATGCGAGTGACAGGACCCAAGCACTTCGGTCACCTTTCTCTGCCTTTCCAGGCATGTTAGCAGGAAGCTGAAAGATTGAATATTCATTCTCATTTAGTGCAGCACTTCTGAGAGTTCTACTTTTAATGCAGAACAATTTTAATAGATTTATTTATATTAGGCAATATATTTCAACTATATAAGCATACAGTGTGGGTAAATAAAATAAATTACCACACTTTTTAAGAGAATATTTTTCGGAACAGACAGATTGGAAAGCGCAATAAACAAATAATTTTCCAGGGCACTTTGCAATGGGGCTTTCTGTTCTCTAAGAAAAAGGCCATAGCCATCTTTGGTGGTCCTGTACACTTACCCGTGTAGGCCGAAACAATATGGCTCTTGCTGGAGAACTAATGAGAAAGCAATGCGAACATCACCTACATGCAGCATGAATTTTGTTTTAGTATAGGAAGATATTGGGAAAAATGATTCTTTAATCTCAATGTAATTTTCTGTAGGTTGAAAAACATTTTCCTGCTAACTTTTACTTACAGTTGATATTAATTTAAAGTTAGAGAATTAGCTTTGGAAAGCCAGTCTGTGATTTAGGGATGATAAAACTGCTTCCTCGAAATATTAAATGCAGTAATCATTGTCACAATGTGTTGATAGTTTTCAGGAACTGAATTGGGTATCCACAGAGAGAGACCTCTTACATTATCTTTCAGAGAGGTTATATTAACTGTAAACAACCAGATACAAGTTTTAGCTCTCAGTATTTCCATTAAGCTGATGTAGTTTGTCTCATTAAAACTTAAAGAAAAGCTAGTATAGATTAATTTTGTCTCCTGATATTTTTGTTTTGATGTTTTTAGATTAAATAACTAGGCAATTATTAGGACAAAAGGAGTAAGTGTATTTAAGATGTAAAAATAAATGTATTCTGACAACTGAAAGAAATTACAGTGGCAACTTCCATGGGATGTTTCTCAAAAGATATGTAAAGACAAAAAAATGAAAATACCTTACAAAATGACATTTTGTCTAAAAGAAAAGTTGCTTCTGATCTAGGCTAGAAGATCAAAATGCATTCATTAGAGAATTTCAGAAAGTACTGACCTGCTGTAAAAATTTGGGAACAAAGGCTTTCCAGAGACAGTTACAAATGTCTGAAAAGAGAAGGGGATCATGAGTATGTGGAGAGAAATAAATAGCCAGAAATCCACTGCAGATGAGAAGCTTCATCTGCAAAGTCACCACGAAAATGTGGGTAGAAGAGGGAAGGGGAAAGCATCTCTTGGATGAGGTACCTCTTGGAAGGAGAGAGAGAGAGAGAGAGAGAGAGACAGAGAGAGAGAGAGAAAGACAGAGAAAGAGAGAGAAAGAGAGAGAAAGAATAAAGACTTTTGGAAGGGTCCTGAGATTTTAACTGTTCTCTGACAGCTCCCTGTCTGAACCGGAGCCTGCAGGAAATACATTCCCCTTACGTGGCCTCTTTACTTAGGAAATGGCAATAACCCCTGGAAGATGAGAGGATGGATCTGACACATGTTAATCAGAACAACTAGCACTTAATATGTCTCCAAAAAGAGACATGCATAACGGATTGTAAAATGAAGTAGCTTCATATCCAGATAAAAAGAGCTAGGGAAAGAGCTGTTATACAAGACAAGGAAATGTTATTTTCAAATGGAGACCATAGACAACATTTTCAAATGCTCAACAGAGATTATAGTAAGAGTTTGTACTTGTGGCAGAATGAGAAATAATTGTCTCGCTGTAGGGAAGGAGGCTAACTAGAATCTGACTAAAATGAGATATCTCAAGAGTGTTGGCATTCCGGCCTTGAGAGGTTGACCAAATAATAAGCGCTGTGCAGTGCGGAGCTCCTGTTAGTGGATGTGGACCAAGTGGTACAGAGACAAGAGGCTTAACTGGGAACATGTTTGAAGGTAAATGAGGACAATAGGGCCACGTACTTGCTATGAATTTATTTAATGTACTCATGATGTAAGAAACTAGCAACCACAAGTTTCTTATTCACAAAATAGAACATTTGGTTGGTAGGAGTGTAACAAATGAAGTGAAATATTCTCAAGACAAGTAAAGAAAATTAAAAATACCAGGCTGAAATTGTTGCTGAAAGCTATGGCGGAATCAGAATGAATGTGAAGGTATATTGCATGTGAAGTGTTAGTTATGTACTACAGGTCCGAAACAACCATTCTTAAACTCTCCAAAATTTATGATAACGACCAGCTCTTCCCATTATGTTGTCTCATTTTTGTGCTATATAAGAGAACTTCAGGAATTTTGTGGAAAATGTTTCATGGCAAAAACATGATTAGACTTCATTTTTGGCAAAAAAAAAAAAAACTTTAAAATTATGTGGTTAATAATAATTACTTATATATAAGTAATATATAATATATAATAATATAATATGTAATAATATATAAGTAATTATTACTTACATTGTTATTCATATAATATAAATATATTTTATATAACTATCATTGCTTATATAATTATTTAATTATATATATTAATGTGCTTTAATTTTACTTGAAAGAAATATCTAGAGCGCTCCCATGTCCCTACCTGCAAGACACAACACTCAAGCCCTAAGGGTGGATTGGGAATGTCTGGCTGCTAGCTCAAGAAACACACAGACAGGTGTACTCTGTGAATGAGAATGCCAGTGCTCTTTATTTTACTCCTTATATATATACCTTCTTCTCTAGGGGAAGAGGGGGGAGGGGAGGAGTTTCCTGGAACTAATTTTCTACATTGAAACAGGGAAGTAATCTTGGATAAACATCTGAACAGGAATGAGGGCGGAGGTTATGGCCCGTTCCACTTGTTTTGCAGGGGATGTTCTAGCCGTGATATCCTGTTTGCCCAAGGTAGGTTTTGCAATGCAGCAGGCTGTCAGACAGGCCAACAAGTCTAAGGCCCATAAGTCTGTTGCTCCCAGCACTCCCACATACTGATTCATTTCCTCACATTGCCATAGGGATGGATTAGGATAAAGACTGGAGCAGGGAACTCAGCCCAAGTCTCCTGCAGGTGTGGCAGGGACCATGGAAAGCAAAAAATCGAAAGTGTAAAACATATATTTCTATTTTTATTTTTATGGAGTGTAGGGGCCTGAGCTGTTACATAGCAATTAATGTCATTGTCTGCAAACTGGTATCTCTAGCGGTGCCTGTTCAAGTCTCGGGAATTCTAGTTCTGATCCAGCTGTTTGCTAATGCCCCATGGGAATCAGCAGAAGAGTGCCTAAATGTTTTGGAATCTGGAGACTCGTTACCAATAGCACTTGAAGGCATATTTTTATATTTAGAGCCAGGTATGAACCCATCCGAGGATCCCTAGTGTTCAGATCACCAAAGGGTGGGCATTGGCCTAGGGATTAACATAATAATAGACACGCTGGGTCCCATATCAGAGTACACACCTCTGCCTTCTGACTGAAGCTTCTTGTTAATGTGGATCCTAAGACGCAGCAGTAACTCAAGTAACTTCATGTTAACTGTTCCTGTGGCTAGAGTTCCTTATTTCTGGCTGCCTGACAACATTTGCGAGTGAGCCAGAAGATGGAATCTCTCACTTTTTACCTTTTACTCTCACTCCAGGTGTGTCAGTCAGATAAAATTTTAAAGGATCCAGTAGCATCATTGCTTGTATCATGTATGCATCAAAAATATTTTTTCTTAGTGATACCACCTATATATATGATTCTTTAAAACACAGTAGAAAAGAATTGTACTCAGAAAGATGCCTTTTAAGGGAATCATTGCTCAATCTTGATGCATTTGAAAAGTTTTTCTTGATCCTTGATGATGGTTTTAAGCAATTTTAGTCAAACTCAATGGACCGGATGCGTGATAGGCCTGCTCAGGAGATTGGATCAGTGCAAGAGGATTCAGTAAAGAGCGGGACTGATTGTGGGCACTTTAGTACTGATGGAGTTTTCATGTGAGATTGAAAAGATTATTAAAAGATGCAAAATTAGCAATATGTGAGTAGTAGAGTTCATAGTGTTTGTGGTTATTGATTATGTGTGAATAGTTTCCAGTAGAAATGGAAAGCTATCCATATTTAAGCGGTTGTTACTGAACACTGTTGAAGGTACAACTGAGATGAGATAATAGGAAACATGGGGAAGACTGTTTTATAGGGAGAGAGTAAAAAGAGAAGATTTTCATACAATAATAGAGTTCAGCTTAACTATAGTGGGATTAAACTATTTAAGAAAGGAAATAAAGGTTGCTACCTTGGGGAAACTGAAGGAATACTGAGGATAAAAGTATGAATTTGAGATTCTATATCAAGGAATTGAAGGAATGGATACAAATGAGGTATTGTCTTGAAGGAGGATATTTGCCATCAAATGTATCCATGTCTGTGATAACATGTTTTATATATTCACTTGGAATATCAGAGAACAAAAGGACAGGAACAAGTTATGTGTTCAACAGATGTTTAGTTCCCAGTGTCTGTTTGTCAGACATTATACCAGGTGCTGGAGATACAGGAATGTGTAAGGCTACAGACACAGGTGTTCTCAGCCTTAGAAATACTGTGAATGGGAAACGTGGCCGTTTTGAAAGAGAGCATCCACATTTATAATCAGTCCGGTCTTAAAATGTGGCATTGATGAAACAGATCATGTGCACATGTAAACAAGACAAGCCTGACTGGTGAACCTTTAATTGTACAGAAGTTAGCATTGCCTATGCAGAGTCTGGGATCCATTTACCATGGTTCTCATGAGAAGAGAGAGGGAGGGAGAGAGAGAGGGAGAGAGAGAGAGAGGATTTCTGACTTCCAAAAATTACCAAGAATAATGGGCATGTAGAGGAAGAGAGGAGTGATTGAAAAAGAACAAGATTGTATCAGGTGACCAGATTCCCAAACAAGTGAAGAAGAAAGAAATGGTCAGTTTATTCTGGAGATTCAGAAACTGCTGTAAAATAAAGTGCTTGAATGGCTTGGCAGTGAATAGCACTGATGATGCTGGGAGATGCTGTTGTAGGGAGTGAGGGTGGCGTTACATCCCAGAGTGGAGAAATCGGTGAGGTGTGTGTTCTGTCAGCTGGTGGCCAGCAGCTCCAAGGCTCTGAGGACGATGGGCCAGAGAGAACTTGTCAGAATTTGTTTGAGACAGAAGGTGAGCACCTGCATGGCTTCCTTTAGAAAGTTGATGGGAAAACAGCATTACAAGCTAAATTTGGTTTTCTGCAAAGAAATAAAAATGTTATCTGTGCATGTTTTTCTCATATACATTCCCCATGAACTTCATGAAGACATTTTCCTTAAATAAACTTATCATACTTATATAAGATATGCACAGTATGAATATAAATAGGTTACAACTCAAAACACTAGAAACTAAAGTAAAGTAGAATAGAGAAGATTTTCCCACAATGATACACCTGTAGGAGTACAGTGAAAAATTAGCTTGACTAACCAGAAGTAAAAAAGACCCTGCATAATTAAAGCCAAATATGATATTCAGAAAACCTCAAATGATTCACATGATTTATAATGTCACTGTCCTGAAAGGAGTGAAACCATATACTTTTCAAAGTCATTGATTTTTTCTGACATGGGCAAGTAGCTCCATGCATTTTTACCTTCACATTTGAAAGCATGAAATATAAAGATCCTTCAAATTTAATAAATGGCCTCTGACTTCAACAACAGAAAAACAACCTTCAAGAACTTGAATAAGTGAACATATATCTAACGGTGCTATTACTTATCGTAACTAGCTGCCTAACTATGTAACTAATGTAGCTAGTGGATTCTTATCTACAGTTATCTATGATTTATGCAAGATAAATGCAGTTTCAATTTTTATAGCAGTTTTTTCATATTTATTCTTTTCTACCAATTTGTTATTTGTGGATAAATTTCATTTTGAGTACATCACAACCTATTTTCATCATGGTTTTCTAGTAAACAGCAATTAAAGCAAGTGATTTTATAAAATAGAAGCTTACTTGCTGTGTTCCAAAGGAAACATTGTTTGAGAAGTTCAGGAAATTTCTCTCTTTATAATTATAACTGTATTAAAGATGAATGAGAACTGCTGACATATGTTGAAAAGTTAAGGCATATTAATCTTATTACAATGTTACCTTTAACAGAATTTGGCTTTATCTCTGTTTAAATGTAATAGCGCATATTTATATGTGTGTGTAAACGTATGGACATATATTCATTATATATAGGTAGATAGGCTTATTGAAGGACATGAATAAGTTGTAGTATAGCAAATTAATGACTACTTTATGATTATTTTCCAAAAAGAATTGAGTGCTTATAAGCATATTTCAAAAATTCATTGGAAAATTGAATCAAAGGAATGTTATTTTTGGTGCAGAAAAGTTTGAAATCCATGTATATAAACATCAAAACTCTCATAGAAATGCATATCATAAAATATGCTTTCAGGGTTCACAAAACATCACACAAAATGATTTTATATTGTAATTTAATTTTCTATGAATATTTTTCAAATACTCTTGTATAAAATGTACAGCAATAATTATAATAATGGAGTGTAGTTTTTGAAGTAATTGACTAATTTTTTTTAAAAAATAAGTTAAATGGGGGCCAGTGCAGTGACACGCAAGCTGATTTACCTGCAGTGCCTGCATCCTATTTGGGCGCTGTTTCATGTCCATTTTCACATAGCTCCCTGCTGGTGGCCTGGGAAAGCAGCAAAGGATGGCGCAAGTCCTGGGCCCCTTGCACTCAACATGCAAAGCTGGAGAAGGCTCCTGGCTTCAGATCAACTCAGCTCCAGCTCTTGAGACACTGGGAGTGTAAACCAGCAGATAGAAGATCTCTGTTTCTTCCCTCTCTAACTTTGCCTTTCGGATAAATAAAAAAATATTTAAGAAATAAAAATGATAAATTGCAGATACTTGTGCTGAACAAAAGATATCTGAAATAATATGAAATAACTGGATATAAGTTCTCTTTATAATAAAAGGTTTATTTATTTGAAAGGTAGAGTTGGAGAGAGAGAGAGCGAGCAAGCGAACATGCTTTTATCTACTGATTCATTTCTTAATTGGCCTCAACGCTTGCACTGGACCAGGCCAAAGGCAGGAGCCAGGATCTCCATCATACCAGTAACCCATATACAAATAAACCTCCAGTTCCTTCTTAGGTATATTAGCTCAGAACCTGATTGGAAGCAGAATAGCTGGGGCTCAAACCAGAATATACCTGATAAGCCAGTGTTGCAAGTATTGGCTAAATTTGCTGTGCCAAACACAAGTCCCTGCAAATTTGTAAAGTGTTTTTAAAATGATGGATTGCAATACTGTCTATAATTTAAAACCTATTAAGCAATTTTCAGTTAATAATAATGGCATGATCTTGATGGGCACAGCATTTTCTGCAGCATAATTGTTGATATGAGTTCAAGGAAAAATGCTGTACTATCATTTTTGTTTATTTCATTATTTCACTGTAATAATTGCTCGTTTGAAACGACTTTCAACTTTGCTTTTTTTTATTTGATCATTTAACATATAGACATCATCCATATTGAGACTCCATTTATCCTGGCTATAAAACATTGACAGACTGCTGTTTAATGCTGTGAAACAGAGGCATTTGTGCATGCCAGAGCCAACACAATTATCTTCCTCGTCCCCACCTACCCCAGCCACAACAATAACAACAACAACAGCAAAAATGAAAATTAGACTAACGGTACCAAATACTGCAGAGCGTGCCTGGGGATCCTTCTATGAACCAAGATTTGCAAAGTCAGATAATGTGTTGCCTACCTTACTTGACCCTTGTAACCCATGATAGTTCTACTAACTCAGGTAGAAAGGAAACATTCTGGATTGTTCTTACAGTCATTTTTAGGGAAGCCCAGGTTTTCCACTACAAAATTTCTCCCAAAGTTATCAATAACCCAAATACTGCCACAGTGTTACATTCAGAAAAACTTCCTACAGTGAAAAAGTCATGTGCCTATCAAACAATTAAATGAAAACAACAGTAGTGGTTGTTAAAAGTGTGTATATTGGGCTGGCACTGTGGCATAGTAGACTAAGCTTCTAATTGTGATATTGGCACCCCACATCAGCACCATTGTGTGTAACAGCTGCTCCAAATCCAATCCAGGTCCCTGCTTAAAGCCTGGGGAAACAGTAAAGGATGGCTAGTCATCATGGCCCTCCCCCAACATGGGGATCCAGCTGAAGGAAGCTTCTGGATCGTAATTGGCCTGTTGTGCTGATTGACCAAAGAAAGGACTCTTGTATCTTCTGCTTTTTGCAATCAAAAATTATCATTGAAAACACACATTATGAAAATATTTATGCCTGAAGTTCTGTTGTTTTATTTGACAGTGACATTTGTCTTTCAATTAGTTTTGCCTGCAAATGTTTTCAAGTTACCACATATGAATTCATGTCATTTTGCTGTGTATTTGCAAGAATCAAAATTGAAATCCATGGTTTTGTCTGTGTGAACATTCTGTAATGCAGTGACTAGATTAGCTCAAGAACATTAGAATTTTTTTTTCTTTGTGTCCCACCCAGCAAGGCATGAGCCAATCCACGCCAGCTCTTTCCTATCAGATTTCAAACTCTACTTTCTGTTGTTTGTCTATTTATTTTAGGTTTTTTTTAGTTTGTATGATTGTTTGCTGTGAGGGGTTTTCGAAGCAATCCCGATGGTCATTGTGAGGGAGGGCGGGGGTCCAGAGGTGGAGCCAGGCTCGGACCAGAGAAAGCTCTCCTCCCTGGTCCCAAAGGACATTTATTGAAGAACATTAGAATTTAATGACTATAAGAATTATATAAGAAATAGTGCATAGGACAAAGTGTCATCAGTTTATATTATTTTATGAGTAATGAAAGTCAGGATTTGTAATTAGGTAGTTGATAGAACTTTGGAATTAGTGCTATACTTTAAATATTCTTCATACATATCCACTAAAGAAAAGAGTAATTAACATATTTTTGTGACTATACCATTAAAAATATTACAAAACATTTATATGAATACTCAGTACTTTTATTCGGTAATCACAACCGAATTAAAAACCAAAGATCTAAAGATCTGTATTTGAACCTTTTAACCAAAAATTTAAGTATATGATTATTACATATTAATCATAGTTGATAAAATGAAGACCAGAAAATCTCCACATCAAACCTTAAAAAGAATGTGAAACCAAAGAGAATCTGGTGACTAGAGAATTTCAGAAGTGAAAACATTTTCCAACTCTGTAACTACAATGATACTTAATAGACTAGGAACTCTTAAAAAGATAATTTGGAGTGTTTATTCACTGGATTTCTGCCAAATACAGGCAAGAGCAACAGGAAGATAATACAGTCCTTCTCTAGTGATGTCATAAAGCCTGTGGTTTGGGTATTATGCCTAAGCTGTAATGTACCATACAAGGCTCTATAGTTTTAGGACTTGTCTGTAGTTTGTAGACTTCTCTACTTCTCTTTTTAATTCTAGATTTTTGATTTTATTCAAAGTTATGTGTTTTTATCCTTAAGATGCAACGATACTGGATTATTTATATGAGATCAGAAAGGTAGTTTTTATTCCATTCCTGGACTTAAGGGCATCCTTCATAAAGATTATTTGTGAGTGAACATCCAAAAGTTTATACAAAGATGGAGTTAAAAGATAATTTGCTTTGCTGTTAACATTAAAAAAAATCATGACTTCTTTTTTCACAACACATTTTATCAACACTTTTTGAGTATTTACTTTTCCCTTATTATTTACATGATAGAGCCTCATAGGGAAGGAAAGAAATAGAGAAGGAGGAAGAGAGAGAAAACACTTCCATCTACTGCTACTTCTGCCAAATTGTCTCAAAACTCTGTGCTGGGCCAGGAATGGCCAGCCAAGTCTCCTTTGAGGGCTGCAGTGAACAGTGTACGTGAGCCATTTGTGTGCTGCCATCAGACACTTCATTAGAAGGAGGAATCAGAACTGGAGCATCAAAAGTGCAGGTCTAATCGTTGCACCACTTTCTTTTTTTTTTTAAGATTTATTTATTTTTACTGGAAAGGTGGATATACAGAGGAGGAGAGACAGAGAGGAAGATCTTCTGTCCGATGGTTCACTCCCCAAGCAGCCGCAACGGACTGAGTGGGGCCAATCGAAAGCCAGGAGCCAAGAGCTCTTCCAGGTCTCCCACGCGGGTGCAGGGTTCCAAGGCATTGGGCCGTCCTGTACTGCTTTCCCAGGCCACAAGCAGGGAGCTGGATGGGAAGTGGGGCCGCTGGGATTAGAACTGGCGCCCATATGGGATCCCGGAGCGTGCAAGGCCAGGACTTTAAACACTATGCTATAGCAACCGGCCCTACCTATTATTTCTATGTTTATAAACATCAGTAATAATCAGTGCATTATGATTTTGATAAATATGCATGTGCAAATAGATCCCATAGCTTTATGCATTTCACCTCTACAAACAGGTATTCATTATTTGCCAGGTACAACTTAAAACAACAGATAGCTGTTACTTCAGTGACAGGCAGGAGAAAAAAATCTTTTACTCCTTCTTAGTTTTGAATACAAAAAGCTTGAAGCCTGGAAGGTTTTTCTGGGTTCCACAGCACATTACAAGTCAGTCAGCTGACACATTGCTTCCCTAAAATGGGAACAATCTGATCGAGGTTCACCTACAACATTTCCTTGCTCTTTGTGGAGACTTGAATTGTTTCTTCTGTATCAACTCTCCCTAAAATTTACATTAACACTTAAAATGCATCATCTGGAGTTGTGTTTTGTAACTATCTGTATTTAAATAGTATCCACAGGAACACAGAAAAGTACTGACTTTGTGAGAATAAGAATATACTGCAAGTGGATTTTGATGGAGCAAATGATAGAAAAAGTAACACATCAGTAATCAATAGCATGAAAGAAAATACATGAACTAAGGTTATTATTGCCAAAATTTGGGGGTAATGAGAAAATTGCTTAAATGAATTATCTTTGTTTCTGGTTGAAACTGTATTTTAACATGTGTTTAATGGACAGCAGATACCAAAAATCAAAGCTAAAATTTTGAGTATGCTATCACCAGTTCTCAGGAACTATCAGGCAAAAAAAAAAAAAATGCACATAGCATCAGTATGTCAGCTAACTGCTCCTATTTGCTGCATGATATAGCTTACCAAGAATGTATCACCCAAGGATGGTGAACTTCTTTTGGGTCTTCATATTAAAACAGAATGCTAAGTTCATACAATACTTACTGTCAAAAAGAGTCTTCTCACATAGAAAAAAACAGATATTATATACTAAATAATACATTTAAAAGATTCTCCCTGGGTGGGAATTTGTTCTAATGGTTAGAAGACTGGTTGAGAAGCCAGAGTTCACGTCCTGTCTTCTGTCAATATCAGAATCCTGCTAACTGTGGACCATGAGAGGCAACAGTGATGGCTTGACTGATTGGGATCTGTCACCATAAGGAAAACATGGATTAAATTCCAAACTGCTGGCTTCAGACTGGCCCAAACCCTGCCTTACTGGCACTTGGGGAGTGAACCATGCGTAGGTCGAACTCACTGTACATCAGTCTGTCTCTTTTGTAA
The DNA here is from genome assembly GCF_030435755.1 of Ochotona princeps. Taxonomy (NCBI): domain Eukaryota; kingdom Metazoa; phylum Chordata; class Mammalia; order Lagomorpha; family Ochotonidae; genus Ochotona; species Ochotona princeps. The sequence goes on along the minus strand of NC_080843.1, from coordinate 15,053,913 downwards.
GTTTATATTTAAAACTCTTTATACATAATGGCATAATCACCGTATACTTGTACTAAACATACAAGTATTAACTATGTATCGTGATACTAAAGTGTTGATGTGAGCTAAAAATTGACTGTCCCGAATATTCACTGCCTTGTTTATCAGTCATTTCCTCTGTTACAACTTGGATCTTAACACTAATGAATGCTGCCTAGAGAAGCCCTTGTTCTAGACCTTCCTAGGCTTTCAGGAAGCCGCATGATCTCACTTGAATCTACGAATGTGGTTCTAAATCGATGTGTATCCAACTATCCTCATTATCTTCTTCCCCAAATGTGAACTTCCTGTTTCTTCAAGCTAATGACAGTAGTACAGAATGATTCCATTATTGATCGAGTTGTTCCTTTCCTTAGGCACTCCCATATCTATCATTCATCCTTTTCCACACTAAAAGTCAACATTGTGATTGGCTATATAAGTCACGAAACCAAAGCAAAATGAGAATGTGGACCTACTGACCAAAAAATACTACGTTTATGAATGTGAGAATAAGTAGTTAATCTAGGCGAGGGGCCTTCTGGGTTCAGGTCCCTGTGTGGCTGTCCAGAATGCGTACGCACAGGGCCAGCATTCCATCATCTTGTACGTATATGGGGCAGGTGTACTTTTTACACATTGGTTATTTCTTTGTGGTGAAAACATTCTGAATGATTGCTTCTAGCTTGTCTGAAATATGCAGTAAAAATACATCAGGACCCTCCTGTACAGTGGACACCAAAACTTATTTTCTTCTCTAATTGTAGCTCAGAACTCGTAAACATTTTATTTTTTTTCTGCCTTCACCTTATTCTTTATCCTAATGTCATCATTTAAAGGCTTGTAACTCAGTGTGTTCAGATATAAATATATATGTAAATAAATATATGTATATATGTATTTACTAAAATACATAATAAAACTTACATACCCAAAAGATAATAGATACTTAAAAATGAACAGCTTTGCTTTTCATAGCCTGCATTTCTTATTGAAAATATAATTTTCAGTCTACATATTCAAAATGATGTATCTAATTGTTACATAACTGCCCACATAATTTTGATAGCACAGACACACTCTTCTGTAATAGTGGACAAGCAATCAGTGAAAGAGGGAGCCAACAGGATGCTGGCACTATGGTTCCAGAAATGTCCTTCAGTGATGGGCTGACAGAAATTCCAAATCACTGTTCCTCATGATTACACTTTGATTATGAATTTAAATCTCTCAAAGTCCATCTGTTCTTCAAAGAGTAATTTACTGTCAAATCCAATAAGTGACAGAACATTCCTTTGCTTTCCTTTTGACCTTGTTCTTGGCACAGAGGAAGTTGGTTCAAATATGACAAATTTTCCTCCGACAGCTGGGAGATTGTTCACTGTGGCCAAATGAGAAATCTGTTGCAGGAAATAGAAGGGCTGGATGCGCCAAATATTTTACCATTCTCAAATGTTCCTCTGAATGCATATATTATTTCTCAAATATTTCCTTGCTTTATTTAATAATTTTCTACCTTTATGCTCTGTTAGTCCTATGGAATACATTCAGCTTTGACTGCATTTGATATATGACTTGTGTCACACACTTGTTTTATCATTTTTTAAAAAGTTCTGCTTTGTTTCTTTCTCGTGTCTCTGTAGTTTAAAAGCATGCAGTGAGCTCTAACTTTAACTTTTAAAAATGGCATACTTTTGAAATGGAAACATCACTACCACATAGCACAATAACTTATTTGTAGAATGTATAGATGAAGGACAATCATTAAAAATGCACTTAGGAGGAGGAGGAGAGGTTTTAGAGATGTTCATGGAAAATGTCTTGTATGAAAGTAGTATGTATGATTTCAATAGTTGACACCAAAATAAGCTAAAATTCACTTATTTTAACATGTTTGATCTACTTGGTGGCATGGAGTAGAATGATAAATCCTTAGTTTTTAGTTTTTAAAGAACCCTGTAAGAGCCATACAATTTTGGCTACAGTTAAAACAAGAACAAGGGTCAAATTTATCATGAAGATTGGGTACAAGAATGCTGAAGTGAGTGCATCACAAAATTATTGAAACAGTGACCCCCAAACATCTGCAGTGTCTAACGCTGTAACTTGTTTTTATAAGGAAAGAGAAAACACTGAAAACAATGCCTATCATGGTAGACATTCATGTCTATTTACAAGGACAAACTATTCTTGTTCAACTCTTGAAAGAGCCAACAATTAACAGCTGTATCAATAGCTAATGTCAATGGCATCGTATTGGTTAATTTTGCAAATTGTGACTGAAAGAGTAAATTATAGCACTTTCTGCTCTGTGAGTGCCACAAATGGAGATAGCAGCAGATGGCCAGAGTTTACAATAGTAAATTTAAACAATTGAAATCAAGATCCTGAAACATTTTTTTTCCCCCAGAATTGTAGCAACTGGTGCAGCAAGGGTTTATAAGCATGATCCTGGACACTGGGCAGAATCCCAGCTGCTCAGAGGTGGACAAAAGCAGACTGGTCTTCTTACAGAAGTCTGAAAGAGTACCCGTTTACCTTCAATTGCTAAATTAAAAGAAATTATATTAACATGATTAAATCCCAGAGCCCTTACTTGTTTAAGAATGGATTTATTCCCTTTCGTATCTGTTTTACCTTTCCATAATTTCAGTTATATCACTGACATCATCTGAGCCCATTGATAATCCTCCCAATTTATCAGATGTATGATAAGAAAATTAATAGTAACTTAATCCTACATCACAATACTGATGCCATTCAGGCTTTATCTCATGAGATAGGAATCATGTCATCTTACCACAAGAACAGTGATTACAATATAAAGAAGGTAGTTTGAGAAAGACCACAGTCAAATAATTTTTATTGAAGTAGATTCTAATTATTTTACCTTGTGGTTATTATTAATCTTGTACTGTGCATAACTTATAAATGAAACTTTGCAGTTGCTATTATAGTACAGTGAACTAAGCTGCCACCTAAGCTCACATCTCACAGTGTCAGTTCCAGTCCCAGCTGCTCTTCTTCCTATTCATGTGCCTGCTAATGCACGTAGGAAAAGAGCAGAGGATGATCTGATGGCCAGAACCCCTGTTACCTGCAGGGAAGACCAGAACTGAGTCCTGGGTTTGTGGCTTTTGTCTGAACCAGCTCCAACTACGGCAACTGTTTGGGGAGTGAACCAACAGATAGAAGAGCTTTCTTCTCTCCCCTTTCCTCTCTCCTCTCTGTCTTTCTCTGTCTCTTCTTCAAATAAAAAATAAGTTTAAAAGGTTTAACTTATTCACCTATAGGAATATAGGAATGCATTCCAATATAGGAATATAGAAATAAACTTACTCATCTTATTTATAAATTTATTCATCTAGAGGAATGTAGCAAGAGATTCCTATATAGGAACATGGGAATAAAATCCTCTCTCCTTGCACTTACTATCTGTAGTTTCAGGCATTTACTGGAGGTGTAGGAACATATACTTCTGCAAACAAGATAAGCAACCAGTTTGGGTTTTCATATGATCTTTATCTGAGCATGTCATAATAATAATATCTTATAATAATATCTTATAAAATATCAATGATGGTACTTTGGACATTTAGAAAGTACAGTTTGTTTCATATTTGATTATAAATGCCTCAAAAGCCAATATGCATTGCCTAATTTTATCTCTTCACTGAAATAAAAATATTTTAAAGCAAAAGAAGTAGGTTATCTGCAAGTTAGAGGTTTACTGCCAGTGAAACAAAATAATAGAGTGTAAAAGTTAGGCTCACTGCCACCTCTTTGCTTCCTCTGTTTTTAACACCATCAATTTCCTATATGATTATATGCTCTATTAAATACAGAAGAAATCATAAATCCTCATATTCAAGGAGTTTACAAAGTTTTTCCAGAAAAATAACTATATGCTCAATTATGAGAATCACACTAGAATTAGAGCAATTATTGCTTAAAGGAAGAGAACATGGGAATTTACTAAAAAACCGAATCAAGTTGTTCTAGTGCTTACGGACTAGCTGCTGTTTATAGTAACAGAGAGGGTGGGGGACTGACGGTCTTCACTGGAATAGGAGAGAAGCATTAGTGCATACATGAAAGAAAAATGTAAAGTGATTTAGAACTGGGAGCATCAGGCTCTGGGATCCTGGATCCTAGGTAGAAGAATGTTAAAAACCACCAGGAAAATTGGGATACTAGGGTGAAAAAGTAATACTCTGTTTTTCCAGTAGGAGATGCAATTTGTATTATAGGGAAAGTGTTATAATTGGAAAAACTTGGAGAAGCAATGTAAGTAAAATTTAGAGATGTTACAAGGTAAGAAATATTGTGTCAACAACAGATAGGTACAATTTTGTGAATATAGCCAAGGAAATCATGCTTTTTTTTTTTCCTGGAAATCAATTAAAAGCATCCAGGAAAGCAAAAAATACATCTTTTGTGTGTTTTGAGGGAAACTAAGTAAAAACTGTAAGTTAAAAATATAGGTAATATGCCAAGACAAAAGTATAGATTGAAAATTGCAAAATGATGACAACAATTTGTAGAGTAGAAAAAAAAGTTACTTGATTCAACAAATACATGCAGAGCATCTCCTATGAGTCAAGCCCTGCTGGAAGCAACAGAGATCCAAAAAGGAATGAAATGGACACAAGTTCCATAGAAAGGTTTTGTAGAGTTCAGAACAAAGCACTTCAAAAATATGCTTGTACTGTGTTCACAGCAATGAAACACAGGGAAGAAAACTGACACAGGGAAAGAAACTACAGAAAGCTGGAAAAGTTTAAAATGATTAGTGGGATGGCTAACATTTGACTGCATTAAGAATGTGTGGAGACGTGCTAAAATGTTAGAGCAGCATGTACCTGAAAGTGATTTCGGGAGAAGCATGGAAGTCCACAGACTGAGCAGGGGAAACCACGCGTCCTCCATCTGATCGGGCACTGGCAATAAGCTGCAGGTTTCGGACCAATGGCAGAAGGATGGGATTCTCTGCTCCCTTGTGGATGGATTTCTCCTTCTTGGACATGAACTTTGTACTCTTTTCCCACTCCTTCTCTTTCTTCCTCCCCTCCTGTCTCTGTCTCTCTGTCTCTCTGTCTCTCTCTCTCTCTCTCATACACACACATACACACATGTGCATACATATGCATGTTTTACTGCTCTGCTTCTTTAGAGAACCCTACAACAGTCAATCAGCCAGGTGCTATGAATGGTAGTGTCTTGCCCCCGTTTCCCTCTGCCCCCATTCATCTGTTGAAACTTACCTCCAAATTGATGCTATTAAAAATGGTACCCTTGAGCCTTATGATTGGGCTGGTGCCCTTGAAGAATGAGGCAACAGAGATTAGCTCCTCTTCTGGCTTCCCTCATGAAGCATTCAATGCCTGGTTGACAATGTATAAACGAGAAAGAAGACCCATGCCAGATGCTGGGTGTACTGGCCCCTTGAATTTGCATGTCCTGTTCTCCAGATCTTGAGGGAGTAAATGTTTGTTGTTTAACCCATCTAGTTTTTGGCAATTTGTTTTAGAAACCTGAACATAGAATGAATGCCTTCTCTGAGGAAGAGATTTGTGGCCAAACACATAAAAAAAGATGGCAAAATAAAATAGTAAAACGAAAAACTCAGAGCCCTAGAATTTTGGAGTGGCAACTGGGATGGCAGTGTGACTGGACTGAGAAAATCATGGGACAATCAGAAAACATGTATCTTTATACCCATTCTGGCAGGATACATTGCAGTTCTTTTGTGTAACATCGGTGTACCAAATATTTTGTAGCTTCATTAACAGTTGCCTAAGTTTACAATTAATGTTTTTAAGCTATGGCTCTACAAATTTTACTTACTACTAATAAGAAAAAGCTTTATTTAAAATATTTGTTTATGTGAAATTTAGAACAGAGAGACAGAGACAGAGAGAATGAGATCTTTCTTTCACTAGTTTACTCACCAATCCTGGTCTAAGCCAAAGCCAAGAAGCAGGGAAGTTTATTCTGGTATCCCACATGAGTAGACCATATTCTGCTGCTTCCCCAAGAGCATTAGCAGGAGCTGGAGTGGAAGAAGAGTTGTCAGAATCCGGGCCCCGCACGATAGCATAATGGTTAAAGAGTTGTCAGAATCCTCAGTAGCACTCCATAATGGGTGCAGACATTAGAGGTAGTAGTTGAACTTGCTACTCCACATTGCTTACTCACATGTGTATGGGGTCAAAAACACTTCTACTGCATTTTCCAATGCAGTAGGAGGCAGTTGAATCAGCAGCAGAGAAGACAGGGCTAGAAATGGTATGCTGATGTCACAAACAACAGCTTAACTTGCTATGCCATAATACTTAAAACTTAAAACTCATTTTTGGTCCTATTTTCCATGGACTTCGAATTTCTGTATACTTTTAAAGTAGACAAGCTCTAAGTCGATTCAACACTTGTTTTAGAACTTGGAATCCCATATATGGAAATTTCCACTGTGTTTGATGGACAAAACATTTCAGTATATACTGAATCATCATAGTTCCATGATTTATCTCTTTTAGCCATCCTCATTTTTGTTTCAACGCTGATATCAGAGCAGCACAAAAGTTTCAGGGTTCAGGGCCAGCCCGGTGAAACAATTGGCTAATCGTCCACCTGTAAGCACTGGTATCCCATGTAGGTGTCTATTTATGTGCCAGCTGCTCCACTTATAATCCACACTCAATGTTTGTGGACTGGGAAGGCAGCAGGAATGACCCAAGTTCTTGGGACTCTGCCAGAGAGCTTGAAGAAACCCCTGGCTCATGGTTTTGGATTAACTCAGCTCTGGCCTTTGTGGTTTTATGGAGAGTAAACCAACAGATGAACAACATCTCTCTTTCCTTGTGTCTGCAAATCTACCTTTTCAATAAATATACATAAATCTTTTTTCTTAAAAATTCCAGGTTTTCACAGCAAGGACAATTCAGAACTTTATATTTCTTCCCACAAATGATGCTTTCTGTTTACTGAATTAAATATATGCAAAAAATCTCAATTGTGTTCTATTATAAACCATTTTATTCCCTTATTCTATCAAGTGAAATATTCCAGACACAGAAAATCAAGCATCAAATTCCCTTGCTTATTACTGAACTTTAAAAATTTGGACTCACAGAAGTGCAGAGCAGAAAAGAATGATAATTAGTGAAGGAAAAGTGTGGAGGGATGGATAGGAATTTGGGAGATATTAGTTAAAGGATACAAGTTTTCAGAATGAATAAGTTCTCATGTTTTATCATATAGTAGTTTGACTATGACTAATAGTAATGTATATTTCAAAACTTCTAAAAATGAGAATCTAAATGTCCCATCCACAAACGAAATGTAGGTCTGTGAGATGAAGAATGTGTCAGTCTGATCTGATCATCCCACAATGGACACATGTATCATGACAGTGCACAGTAGCTTTTTAACCCATAAATAAACATGTATTTATATATGTTTCTCTATTTAAAAACCTTGAAAAGAAATTGAAAGATAGTATACATGACCAGATGGACTAGTGTAATTTCCATGGTGAGTAGGTCTCATGTCTAAAAAAATTTAACTTTGAGTTTCAGGAAATCTCATCATCAAGCATAAGGATATTTTTATTTTCTCCAGAAATAATAGACAAGTCTCCAGAACATAGCACATTTCTCTTTTCAATCAGTGTCCAATAATAAGAGTAATAAAAATTGCTGAACATAATGCTCTTGATCAATCTCGTCATGAATATTAGCAGCTGAAAATTGTGTGATTCCGGATGTGTATAAATATCAGGTTAAAATAGTAAAAAAAAAAATCAAGCTGTCATAAACATCATTGAGTAAATATCCAGCAATCCTGTAATGTTCAGGAAATAGAATATTGATCCTTCTAAAATTGAAGCAGTGTATACTTTGATTTAATGCAGAAGAAGAGGGTAGTAAGTATGAGGTGTTAATTAAAGGTCTGGTGCCCACCATGTTTAGAAGACTTCAAACTGTTGTGGTGTTCCTTTCTCTTAAAAGCTGAATAACAAAGGCCTCCATTTCCCAGTGGTAGAGAAAGGTAGGCGCTGCAGTTTTCACCTGCCAATAATGTTTTGTGATCCAATATGAGAGAAAGTCTTTCTCAATGGCTTGTGAAGAAACTCTTAGAAGTTGTTTGAACATAACAAGAATGCTTGGGGAACTAATAGGACCTTGAAGATTTCACCTTTTTCTTCCAAGTTTTTCAGACATTATTGATCTCATCTGAGGAAAATTAAAACTAAAAGGATAGTGAACAGAAATTGATATAGAATGACTATAGGCTAATGAAATTGGAATTATAAAAGATTGTTGTACTTCATTATCAGGTTTTGCTCAGGATTAATTTTGGGTGGACATTTCCTTTACCGTTTCATAGACACATTCTTTAATAGAAGATTGTAGAGAAAACAATGTTGTAAACCTTGCATGTGTTGAACATTTAATATAACTCACTGTTCATTTTTGTGCAATCTGTTATTAACTGTCACACACACGCACTGAACAGTACATGATAAAGGACCTTATTTGTTCCTCATTTCATGAGGAAGTGTAACACCAGACAGATAAAAAGAAAACTTGCCCAATACCTAAAACATGGATGTAGAATTTGCAGAACTCTGACCTCAAGACATCTTTATACATGCTAACATATACTGATTCTCAGTGTTGCCTGGAAGTCCGCTTCATTTCGAGAACACTGAGGAAGATTCAGGACTTTATATTCCCTACCCATAACAATGTTTTTTGTTCAATGAGTTAAGTCTATGCAGCTTGAATGGCTGTCTAATTGCCTTAGGACCTGCAGGTGCCCAATGAAATGCATACCTGTTCAATAATTTGAATGAGTTGTCCAATAGGATATATTTGAGTTTTCAATAATAAGAATAAAATAAGTTCATAAGCCAGATTTTTCAATTTAGGTAGAAGTGTTTTTGAAAGGATATTGATAGTGTGAAGGTCAGCTATCTGGGGAGGATTAACTAATCAGATATTTGATTCTATTGTGAATTCAAGGATTCAACAAACAGCAGTCACTGTGATACAAGCTTGAAAGTACAAAGTGATTATTTCTTTCAATAGGAAAAATGATGACCATAGCATGTTACACCTACACAAGGGAGATTCTGAAATGAACTGATAGAGAAAGGGAAGTGAGGGTGTAAGCAAGGTCAGTGTCACTTGAGAAGTGTCTGGAAGACAGGCATCAGGATCACATTTGGGGAGAAGCAGCATTTGCCTTTTCAGTTCAGTTTGTACTAATTCACTCTGGCTGCTAAGCAAAATGTGTGATCTGAAGCAAGGAAAATAGACATGAGCCCTGGAGTTCCCAGCTTCTGCAAAAACCAACAAGATGGATGGATGGATGGATGGATGGATAGATAGATAAATAGATAGATAAAAACAGTACCATTATACATGAAAAATTGAAAGTATGATTATTTAAGTAAGGATATATTTAATGCTTGTAAAACATGAGTGCTTAGCTATCTGCAATGTGCCTTTATTTGTTACAGACATAAGACTAATGAGCCTCTCTCTCTCTCTCTCTCTCTCAGTCTCTCTGTCTTTCTTTCTCTCTCTCTCATTCTCACGTACACACACACACACACACTTGTGTGTGACCCATTTCTTCTTGGATGAACATTGGAGGAATAGAGAAAAAATAGCTAGCAACCATCACATTTTAGTCATCATTGTAGTCAGGTTCCTCTCCTTCATAGCTGCTCGCAATATCCCACACGGCTCTACCAGGCATGGTGCACTCAAACCCTCAGAATCCAGAATACCACATTCAGGCTTTTTTCACAGATCCTCATGGAAGGTGGGTTTTCATGCAAAGAACCTGTTTCTCCCCTACCATGGTCTATTTTAGGAACGTACACATAGGCTCTTTATAGTACAAAATAAAAATTGATCTATCTTGAAATTGCCAAATGTATACTAAGTGAATGAGTAACTTAACTTCAAGGAAGTCTAATATTATTTAAAATATCTAAATTATCCTATAGTCTCCTTTGTTCTAAATTTCTGTGCCTTGTTTAATAATATCATTGCAGTATGTTATGTGAGAATTGAAAGAAAATTTGGACCTTAATTAATTCATTCACTGCTGATGCGAAACTGAAGCTAGGGGAAGATTATATTGTTGCATCAAGGCTTCTCAGACGTTAGCATTATGATTCTGTTAATAAATGTCAACTTCTATTGTTTTGTTTGGACTCTCTCAGCCTGTTCTATATTATGTAAGTGCTGCCTTCTTAAAGTACAAAATGTGAACATATGCCATTTCTGTACAATTGTAATTTATACATAGTGCTGTTGTAAATAGTGGACATCATGTAAGTGTTGAATTCAGTTTCTTGTAAATTTCATGTTAAAGACGGCAGCTCTTGGATACACTCTTTCAGTTATGAAGAATGAAAATTCACAGTTAAAATCCAGCACATAATTGAGAACTATGAAAGGTATAGAATTAGAAAATATTTCTATTATGTGACTTTTTAAAGGCTAGTTTAAATTATAAGAAATAGTTATGAATCCTCACAATATGAACAAGTTTCTTTGTATGACTATCCATCCACTTATATATTTATCTATGTATGTATGTACATATAACTGTTTTGTAATAGATCTCTTAATTGAGTAAATTATATTTCATATGTGTATTGTTTTTATTGCTGTAGTGAATCAATTTATATTGCATGTAATATTGCATGGAATTCAAACTTACCTTATATAATGTTCCTGAATTATGTATAATGCTTTCAACAGACTTTTCTAACCTTTCATTTCTTTTGTGTGTATATCATTGAATATAACCCTAAAACATCTAGAATAGACAAGTGAAAGCTTGGAAAAGAGAATGTATGAAAAATAAAAAGAACATTAAATGGAAATCAGTGTGCTTGGCCTCACATTGACCTCTGGAGTCAGCATCTGCCTCCCTTGAGGGCTGACCAGTAGCCTTCTCATTCCATTTATTCCTATAGCCCACTCAAAAAGAAATAAAAACCATTTTGTTATGATCTTGCTGGAAGCTAATATGATATCAATTTTTACACTAATGCAAGGACAATTTATTAGCATGTATGTAGATGCCATGTATGTAGGTTCTCTGTATGGCAGGGACTTCGGATGGCATAGATTGGTTTTTTGCACCTTCATGGTTTGACAGAGAACAGAGAACATTTATTTTCATCAACTAGTGTAGACTTTCTAATCTGGTGGAAGAAGAGGATGGTTTGTTTGATGAGAGGTTAAAGTTGAAGGAGACAGGTTGGCAAAGGATCTGTGGAGTTGGAGGTGGAAACCAACAATCACGTGAAAGGAAGGCACTTCTCTGCAGCTGGATCGAAACCCTGCCCTCGGTGGTAGACAAGTTCCCTTAGTATACAAAGTGGACATTTCATTCAGCCAGAATATGAAAAGGCCATAGAAATAAACTCCAGAAATAAATCCTAGGGAGTGGACAAGAAGTATGTACTTTTAAAACTAAACTCATCCATTTGTGTATCTCTATTTCCTTATTACTTCTACTTTATATTTTTCATTAATGATTGATAACATTCTTTCTATCCTAGTAAACATGGAATTTTACTACAGAGAACTAGTGGAGGTGTCTTTGCGCCAGTCTATGGATGAAATAGATACCTGGGTATAATGGATGTGGTGCTTTACCAGTAAAGAGAGGGAAGTTCCACAGGAACATATTGAGGTCATGTGATTCCTTTCTCAGTTTCCTATTTAAAGTTACATCATCCGGAGTTGAAACACTAATGGCCTTTGATATCATTTAATTGTAATAAGAACTCTATATTCAAAGTCAAAACCAAAGGAGTGGTTTTTTGAAACTGAGTTATTCACGGAATTCTAAGGAGTTAGAAGTGCTGATGAGTTGCTTTGCAGGAAAATTAAACCATTTCACAAATGCTTAATTATAAAAAATTAATTTTAACTCACAATGTAAAAGCTCAGGCTCGCACCTTCTTGTTCCACAGTAATGCTCCAGTGGTGGACGAGGAGTGCGAAAGCAGTGGTAATCGCGATAATTTCCTTCTTATTTACATTCCATGTGGTAGTACCTTCTCAGATTGCGTCTAGAGTGAAGTCACAGATGTGTTTTCAAAAATGGAAAGGAGACATAATGTGCAGAACATGAATGCATTTAGATCAAAGCTAAAATTTTAATTCTAGTTCCATATTTCTAGCTGTATCAAGTTAGGATTGACACTTGTTCTTTATTGATTTCAGCCTTTTATCCTTAAGTGAATATAATGGTATCACCTTAGCCTTTCCATTCTCATGCCTTCTCTTAGCATTCCACAAATATCTGTATCTATATCTGGATCTAGATCTAGATATTTTCTTTTTCCAGGCACTTACTGGCAGATTAAATGAACACTGGTCTGCTAGAGAGTTCAAACTAGGAAGGTTGTGAGAATTGTGTAAGAAACCATTTAGTAGCCCTTACTTCTTATACAAAGTCCCATGAACCTCTTAGAGGTATTCTGTGTGTGAGAGGACCTCAGGAACATAAAAGGAAATCCCATATTGTCTTTTAATTCCATTTTGAAGGAATATTTCAAAACTTTATTGTAGAAGGTTCAAATAATTCTTACTAGTTTTGCAGTGGTACAACTTATTCAACGTCTGTAAGAGTAGATTCAGTTGTTTAATACTATACAGCAAATAACAGGCTTAACATGTTTATTTGTCTTCAAAGAAACTTATTGCTGTGTTACAAATGAAAATATAAGATGATTTTAATCAGGATAACCCAGCCCAATGTTAGAGTCAGTAACATTTTACAAGGCATAGCATTTTAGACAGCACCAGGTTGATGTTAATTGTGGCATGTATCACAGTGTTGTGGGAAAAAATTTTCCAATTTTGTTCATGGCATATTTAATTGGCAATATGATTATGACTCTGAAGGTTATGAAATTAAAATCTGAAGAAGCATGTAAAATAATACTGCCAATTTATGTATCCTTGAGAGCAGAGCATTTCAGTTGAACAGTATCTTATAGATGATGGACTTTTTATACCTGGGAAAGTCTGCTTGCTTGTAAATGGAAAAACTGATCTAAAACATCCAAGACCATTTACCCAACTAAGTAAGGATAACTATAAAAAATAGACAATACTGAATTTCTACAAATTACAACGTAGGATAGAGCAATATTTTTTCTATCTACATCCCTGTATTGTGTTCTTAAAAGCATCTTTGTTTTTTGTTTGTTTTTTCATTTTCTAGACTGCATGCAATCTGTTGTAGTGTTTTGGGAGGTTTACATGTCCAAGTGTTGCTTTGTGCCTTTGAGTATAGGAATGTTGCTGCTGGGGAATGACCGGAAGTAAGATAGAGACGGAATTTTGTTCCAGGAGGGATTGGTTCCAATGCTTTATCTGCATTCTCTAAGACTGTTTTCTCCCTGGCTCAGTGGTGTGCTCTAAGTCTTGTATTTAGCAGAAGAGTGGGTGAGTAAGTAGTACATCAGCGTGCACCAAGGAGCAGATTAGGATGAAACCTGTGACTCTAGGCCAGTGATCTGGTGTGCTGGCCAAATGAGTTAGAACAAATGATTCTCATCAGAATTGTTACATGTTCTCTTAACAAATTAGATATTGTTTCAGCTCGGAAATGACTAATTGCTTAAAAGTTATGAAGAATCATTCATTTTATTTTAAATTTTCAATCATGTTATGTTAAAATGAAATGAATCATTGTTTTACACTATAATTTAAAATGATAATAGAAATCATATACACATACTGATAGGATAGAAATCATTATATTTTAATTTCTAATTTCATTAAACATTTTATAATGTCATGATATAATAAAATTACTGCTCTGTTGAATTAAAGTCACATGCGTGTTCCCAAAACAGCCAGCAAAACATAGCTACATAGATATTAACACGAGATATTCTGCCTAAGTGTATATATCACTTGAACTTCCCTTGAACTCTTTGCACTTCTTGCTATTTATGACAAAGCAATTCATTGCTCGCAATGCACTGGGTTTGTACAGCCTTTGAAGCTGCACCAGACCATTGACAAAAGGCAGGGCTGAGATTTGTTGCTCAAGATTATTGTCTTGCGGCAGCCCCAAAGCTATGTGGAATGTCAGCTAATTGCAAATGGTAATTGTCCTACATAACAACATAAACGCTTTCATTCTAGCGTATGTGTAGTTTTTAAATTAATAGCAAGTGATTGTCTTTTTTTTTTTTCCAACAATTCCTCTCTGTCCTTTGTCAAATTATTCACTCATCAATCCTTTGGACAAAACCCATTTCACCACTTTTATTGACCACAGTTTAATGAGTGTCCTGGCCTTCCTGTTTGGATAGATTGTAATAGGTCCATCTATCCTGGGGTCTGGCAGCCAGTCCGGGCTGTGTAATCTGTACTGTACATGTGGTTTCTAAGTGGAAAGGTTTTAAAAGGAAACCTTCAAATAATTGCACTGCTGCAGCTCTTTTCATTCATTTTAGATCCTAGTTTGGGGGGTCATGTTAATCATGGTTGTATTAGATCTTCAAATTATGACTGGTCAAGAAAGACCACCGCTTGTTAGCTGAACAATATGTATTCAAAGCATTGCATTTATTTCTAATGGACAGACAGCACTTCACACCCAATGGTTTTGAGGGAAATATGTCTAATGTTATTTTTCAGACAAAGAATTAAAATTCTCAGCTGTGATAAAAAACCCTGTCAAGTGGAAATTAGAAATACATATTCTCCGTAGCTCTAAAATGAACTACAAGTGCACTTTGATCCTGTGAAACTGAGTTACTTCAGAAAATATTTCAGAGTAACCTAATCCCATGTCAAGATTTCCTATTGTCATAGGTAGGCAACCCGAAGACACTTGGTCTTGATCTGTTTTAACAAAGTGAGACAGACAAGAAGAGTGTGGGAAATTATTCAAATATATTCAGGAAAAATTCTGCTGAGGTTAGAAGACTAATACGCAGTGATTACAGGAAAGTGATATTCTGTCCTCATATCAAGCTTTGCCACAAAATCATGAAAGTAATTTTCTTGGATGTGAAGGAAAGGAGTGTAATGTCTCTCTTTGTACTAGAAATTGGCAGTAGTGTTTTTGCCAACTTTATTTTAAGATAGGAAATGACATCTATATGATATATTCCCAAAATATGGTGGATAGGAGCATAGGATTACATTTGGTGTCAGGAAAATCAACAGTTGGTGCTAAAGATTATGTGAGATCATGTAAGACAACAGAATTCTTTTGTTTGTAATAGCATTGAGGCACAAACTTAAAAACATTCAGGCATTTGGGAAGCTGTGACTTTCTGTCTTAAAAGAGAAAGTAGCAGGAAAAGGTTCTTGAGTTTGCAATGCAAACCTCTTGCTTGCTCATTTTAACTTGAGATTGTTCAGAATCCTGCATTCAACCTGAGAATAAGTGAAAGTGTTTGCTATGAGAACAGTTTGGGACTTAAAGTCCAAAGTAAGGTTCCAAACTTGGCAGAGGAGGTTGAGTGAAGGTATTTTCTGGAGGTACCCAGGCCATACATCCTAGGGGGACACAGTCAGTTTCCGGTTCTGCATACTTTTCTCTTCCCTCCACATCTGTCCTGATCTGGAAAACAGTCTAAGATTTGTGCATTTTGGCTTCTCTGTTCCTTACGAAGGGAATTGTCTTATGCTTAACGATCATACTTTTTTTAACTGATAATGTAAAATGAGAGGTTTTTAGGTACCTTTCCAGAAATTTCCACCTATTTAAAACCACATAACTGGAGCTGAAATCTGCCTTGTAAGTGTATCTAGTAACAACCATGAAAGTGATTATATAGCAGATGTCCGGAAAACTTTAGGAAGTTCCAGAATTCTGTCCTTTCCATGTAGTGAAACCTTGTAACAAAGACACCCTAGGGGCTATGGGAAATAAAAAACATGCAGAGTTATTGTGGTTATGTATTTTTATAGAGGCAAATAACACTGGTGGTGATTCTCTGCACAGCCTGTATCTGTGCAATTGGGATTCCCTAGTAAACTGTCTGGAATGCAATATGCTAAGTATTCAAAGTACCTGGCATTTGTGATCATTGTAGCAGTAAACTACTGGCATTTGGTTTATTTTCCTGAGCCAGTCCATTTTGTACTACTCTTAAATATTTTAGCTTTAGAACTTTGTTTTTGATACAGATAATTTCCGTTATTTCACTGTTTCCCTACTGCTGCCCTGCATTTAACTGTAATTTGCTTTAATTGAGTCCTTGTTGTGATTGTGGAGAATTTGTTTAACATATCAATTTTTAGCTGTAATCTCACTCTGAGTTGTTTATCCTGATGATTAAAATCATTGCATGAAGACTCATTAGAGAAAAAAATTATGTGGAAAATTGATTCTTTATTAAAATAAGCATTCAAAGATTGTGTCAAAATCTGCAATGTCTCTTTGATCCTTAAAAGTATTGTCAACAAAGACAGTTCAATTGAAAAAACTGTACTCTTAAATACATATTTTTGGAAATCATCTCTGAGTCTGCAGGCTTTATAAATTTGTGTAAATGATCTGAATCGCAGCAAACTCTCAATAAGCAGCAGCTCTTTGATGGGATGATTTTAAAGGGAGCCTGCCAGCTAAGGCGTGGGTATCTACAGAAGTTGTAATACCCGAAGAAATCATGCCTAACTTTACAAAAGCATAACATCACAGTTGTAGTTTTAAATCAGTAAAGCATAATATAGCTGTATTGGGAAATGGGTAAACGTGCCCCAGTTCAGTAGTGAAACAGGTTGACAGGGAGGGAAAGGAGAGAATGTGAGAATTAATCATTTATTTGGGGAAACTTAAAAGAAATGAAGATAGACATATGTTGTAATGTTCAACTTGGTTCAGCTTCTTCCAGGTCTCACAGGCTAGAAGCAGAGTCCCAAGGTCTTGGGCCAGCTTCTGGTTCTCTCCCAGGCACCTTAGCAAGGAGCTAGATCAGAAGTGGAGCAGCTAAGATTTGAAATATTCCATGTGGATTACAACCAGTGCTGGCAGTGACCATGCCAATGCACTGCAAAGCTGGCCCCAGTACAACATTTTTTGAAATAAAAGTCAGGTACCATGGTCTAGGTTGTATGCCCTTTTGAAGAGAGAATCACCGTGTATAGTTGATATATCAACGCACATTTAATATGGAAATTGGATAATGTAATTATGGCAAATGAGAAATTTTGAGGGTGAATACCTTTCTGTCTAATAGAGAGAGAGTCTTTATTGGAATCACTCATCGAATCCCAACACCAGATCTATGGCCTAGAGAACTATGGGAAAGTTATGATGTGTGTATGTGTCTAAAGATTGATGAGTGGGCCTTTTTAAAAAACAAAAGTACAATCTACCTAAATTGAGGCATGATGACACTGAAAATAAACCAATAACTAAGAGACTGAGATAATAATAAACACCCAACAGAAAGTCAGAGCTGGATGGCTTCATTGCTGAATTCCACACACATTTCAAGTAAACTAATTCCAGTTCTTTTCAAAGCACTCAAAACAGTTGGAGGGCAGCAATTCTAAATTCTTTCTGTGAAATGAGAATCACTTTAATTTCAAAACCAGAAACATGTATGGCAAATAAATAAACTATAAACCAGTATCCCTGATACATACAGATGCAAAAATTCTTAACAATCGGGTCAGCGCAAGGGCTTGACTGGCTAATCCTCCACCTACAAATGCCATCATCCTATGCTGGCGCTGGTTCTGGACCTGTCTAATTCACTTCTGATCCAGTTCCCAGCTCATGGCCTGGAAAAACAGTGGAAGATGGCGCAAAACTCTAAAACCCTGTGCCCACATAGAAGACCTGGAATATGCTCCTGGCTCCTGGCTTTGGATGAAACAACTACAGATCTGAGTGTGAGCCAAGTCAAAGTAACAGCCAGGAGCTCCATACAGATCTCCCACATGGGTAGCAGGGACCCAAGTATTTGAACCATCTTGTACTGCTATCCCAGAAGCACCAGCAAAGAGCTGAGTCAAAGTGGAGCCACCAGATCTTGAATAATGCTTCCAGTATGGGATACCAGCATTGCAGATGACGGCTTAGCCCATTGCACCCCAAAGCCAACTCTCATGTGAATGCTGTAGGCCACCAAGTGTGTGGTAATTTGTTAACAGAACAACAAAAAGTAACACTAATATAAATGAGCAAAAAGGGGAAAATCCATCATCTGAGTTTTAAGCAAAACCTTCAGGCAAAAATCTGCAGAATTGGACTTTATGCCCATCTTCCATCAATTACTAGCCTAAAGAATCTGCTTTAGCAGTGTTAAATTAGAAAGCCTCAACACAGTTCCTGAAATGGAGATGAATAATATTTCTCTTTATAGAATCTACTGACCTCAGTAATTAGCAGGAAAAAATGGCCAAATTCTATTGAAAGAGAAGAAGGGTATGGAAGAGAAATGGATATTGAACATGTAGCTGATATTGCAAAGCCAAGTATGCAGCAAATGATATCATGTGATGTGCACTGGATGTGGAATGTTGGATGCTGTATAGAATCAGTTTGCCTCAACATCAACATATTGACCCATTGAGTACTATTGGTATTCAAATATATATGTCAAGTTTGTTTTACACTCATGTCCATAACCACAATTTTAATTTAATCAAAAATGTTTCTTTTGGTTTTCTAAATGACCAGCTATTTCTCCTATTGCTTCACACTCGTTATGTTTAGCAAAAGGCAGTCAGAATAATCTTTTAAAATTTATTATGTTTTGTTTTGTTTTGTTTCTGGCTATCCAAAATTTTCTTATTGAAATTAAAAGTAAGATCAACATTTGTAAGGGGCTAATTTCTTCTCTAGTATTTCTCATTGAATGAAACGTTTGCTTAACAGCTTCTGCCTTTCTAGTTTTGCCAATTTCCCTTCCCCCCCAAAAATATTTATTTTTTTCCTGTAATTTACTTTCTGTTTGTAGGAATGCACTCATTTCTCTAGGATTTTTTTTTTTAGATGGTGATTTGTCTAACATGTAGTAGAAATAAGATCCACTTTTACCTGCTCTGGTATTGCAGTTAAAATATAACTGTTGAATGATGAATCAATAAAACAAGAGCAAATAACAGCTCTCATTATGAAAAATGTTCTATTTCTGTGTAAAATAAAGAGTGAATATCAATAATAAAAATGATAAAAGCTTCTCTCTTTAGAGGGCAGGAGACTTTGAGTGCTTGGACATTCTAATTCAGTTTGCTTTGAATTTGGATTTCAAAGGTGCAGATAATGGGAATGTGGTGAGTGAAGCAATCCACCTTTAATGAACAGTGAATTAATGTAGGGAGACATGGAACATAAGTCAGACTTACAGAGCCTAGACTGACAGTCTGAGACGAACAGATATGAAAAGGATGAGATGGGAAGTGGTTTTTAGTAATTTGGTAGAAGTGTGAGTCACAGTAAACCTGTGCACATGAATTCCATACAATTTTAAATTATTGAATTTTCATTTTGTTTTGTTTTCAGCAATGAGGATTTTTTAAACAAAGAAGTGATATATTTAATGGTAAAAGGAAAATTAAAATTTTATGTAATCATACCTGTTAACTAATAACCATTTGACATTTATTTAATACATATTTTTGAGTACTAATTTGAGTCCAAAATAAGCACTATGGAAACTATGAGAGAAGAACATAAAAACACGCACTTTGCTGACATAACAAGGTTTTCAGGGCAACACAAGCTCACTGAAGCTTATTCTCTTGTACCTGTAACCTAGGTAGGCGACCTGGATTTAGTCTCCTAGCTCCTGACTTTGACCCTGAGCACAGCCTCAGCTGTTGTAACCATTGCCAGAGTGGCCCTCCCTTCCTCTCTCTCTGCCTCCCCTACTTCTTAAATATGCATATATAGTTTAAAATACATATATATATGTAAGTATATATGTAGTTACACACACATGTGCATATATATATACTTACGTTTACTAAAATGTGCCAGTATGGATCGTTCAGGCTATAAGGTGCAATTGGGAATTCTGAATGATCTGATCATCAGTGTGCTTGAATCTCCTTGTTACGCACAAAGAATGGACATGATGCTCTATGTACATTTGCAAAGGACTAATCATTTATTTATAACATAGTGATTTTGTTTTAAGATTGTTTTATTTAAAGGTCAGAATTACAGGAAGAGATTATCAAGCCACTGGTTTCCTCCCCAGATGAGCACAACAGCCAGGGATGGGCCAGTCAGAGGCAGGAGCTTCTGCCAGGTCTCTCACCTAGCTACAGCGGTCCAAGGACTTGGGAGACATTTTTTATTGCTTCCTTAGACCTGTTAGAAGGGAGCTTGAGCCAAAGTGAAGCAGCCAGGACAGGAACTTGGAGCCCTTATGGGTCTTTGGTGTTGTAGGTAGCAGCTTAGTTACCACTCCCCAATGCTGGCCCTGAGTTGGTAACTATGCAGAACTATGTTTCTCCGTAAAAAGACCATCTGTGGATTAAAGAGTATAAAACTTTCTGCATTAGTATGTTCAAATTTCTAAGCCACTCTTTAATTTCAAACATGTTCGCAAAGCTTATACAGACATTGCTTACATTAGTGACACACAGTTAATGTTAATTCTGCTTTGTTATTTGTGGAATCACTGTAATAAATGGAAATAAATTACAACGAATCTGAGCTAAATGTCATTACGTCATAGGGTACACACGTAATGTTAATTGCCAGTGGAAATAGTGATAGCCATGCTAAGAAGCTATGAAGTCCAAAGTTCTGGCACCAAAAGTAGAGCCAGCTTTGTGCAATAGCCTAGCGGCTAAAGTCCTCACCTTGCATGTGCCGGGATCCCATATGGGTGCCAGTTCTCATCCCAGTGGCCCTGCTTCCCATCTAGCTCCCCGCCTGTGGCCTGGGAAAGCAGTCAAGGACGACCCAAACCTTGGGACCCTGCACCCTCGTGGGAGACCCAGTAAAGGCTCCAGGCTCCAGGCTCCAGGCTTCGGATTGGCACAGCTACGGCCATTGTGGCTGCTTAGGAAGTGAATCACTGGACAGAAGGTATTCCTTTCTGTCTCTCCTCCTCTCTGTAGATCCGACTTTCCAATAAGATAAAATGAATCTTTAAAAAAAAGAAAACAGATTGACAGATAGCTAAGCCACCCACAATGAATTTGCTTTTCTCTCTTAGTAACTTCATTGTTGTCATTTTGCAATATCATTTTATAATTTGTGATTGTTTTCCAATGCTATACAGCACCCTTGAAACAGTATAATTTCTATTGCCTTACTTCACGATATTGTAATTATATATCATAGACTGAGTGTTTAAATTGCAGGAACTTATTTCTCACAGCCTGGGAGCCTTGAAGTGCATGATCAGGGTGTTCATGTGGCTGGCTGTTGGTGATGCCTTCCTCCTTGTTGTGCAGGTGGCTTTTTTATTGTTCCATCCTCCTATCATCAGGAAGAGCTTGCTCTCCATCTTTCTTGCTAAGTGACTACTCGTGCCATGAGGACTCTCCTCTCCTGACTCCATTTTACCTTAATTGCCTCTTGGAGGATCCAAAAGATAAAAAGGAATTCAACATCAGGGTTTCAGAGGGGACATAACTCATTCCACAGCACCTGAGATAAAGCATAATCAAGAGGAAAATTTATTTAATCAGTGCAAATGACCAAATGGTCTGAAGAGTACATTTACACTGAATGCGTTTTTTAATTTTTGGTTCATATTGACATTGTCAGTCATATTCTCCTATCCTCCATTGTGTTTAGTATATTAATGTTTACAAAGAGCATTGGTTGCCAATTCAAAATTGAAGAGTCAAAATGTCAGGTTTGAATTTTGGATTCATTGTTTGCTAGTCATATGCTCTTTGCCATACTGTATACTTCTATTCAATTGGAATGATAATAAAATTATTGGCTGCTTCATTGCTTTATTAGGATGACTAAGTAAAATATTTACAAACTAGTCACTCAGAATAGAGTATGTTAAAATGTAGGAGTTTGTTGTACATCTAAAAGTGCAACCTTTTCTTTTCTAGGACATGGTACTAATGATGTTGTAATGTCTCCTGTCATTTGGTTAGTTTTTTGTTTCGTTACCACCACCTTTGAGTACATTAGAAATGAATAAGACATGGACTCTCATCTTTAAACATGAATGCTTTTATATCCACATCTTTCTTTCTTTGCCTAGTAATTTTAATGAAAATTTTATTAAAATAAATGCATCAGTAATTTAAAGTGAGTGAAGAAATTTGGTGGAAAATGAGTCACACCTGTTGTTTTATACTTTGTGTTCTGACAGATTCTCTAAATTATTACAAAACTTGCTTAATTTTTATAATGATGTCTCAAACCAATTACCATGCCAAGAAATGTAAAAAAAAAAAATCATCTATCCTGTGCTGTGAAGAAAATAATAATTTGACATAGGGACTTTAACCAAAAATAATTTACTGTTGAAGATTTGTTTCTAGAGAGTAATATTAAGGAACTTGCTCTCCATGTGCATGATGGTGTGTAATTTTTGAATATCCTCAGATATATTTATGTGTATTTAAGTTTAATTCAGTATCAACTCTCATAGGAAAACCTGTTTTCCCCAATGTAGCTTTATTTAAATTGTTTAAGTGTGATAAAGTTAGTATACATCCCCAAACTTTTAAAACCAGTTTATAACAAAGAAGAATTCTATTGAAAGGCTTAGATTTATGCATCACTCTACCCTGATGGAATGCTAACTAGATGCTCTCCAATGCTTACTTCAGAACCACTTCATTTCCAAAATGCCGCTGAAGCATAAGTTAATTAAATTACATAAATTCCGAGCAGTGATGGGGAAAGGAACATTTGATGTAAGTGCAGCTCCAGGCAGAAATCCCTCCAGTGCAATGCATGCTGATCCATCAGCTTCCTAACTGCTTGTGTGTTTATTTGTCCAAAGGGAAGACATGTTGAGCAAGGTTAGTTGCCCCATGCCTTGTGAAATGCTACCATTTTTGTTGTTTGCTGATAGTCCTGTAGGGCAGAACTCATTCAAAGCCACACAGGAAATATAATGACATAAAATCCAATGTTGAGAGTGCAAAAGCTCAGAATGCAGAGGAATGCTGTTTCATAGGTGGTGGAATCCTGCAGGCATTATGTCACTTGATTCATGATAATGTTAGAGAGTTTGAAATTGAAATCAACTACAATTAATTCTACTCTGAAACTTCCCCCTAGAAAACCTTCCATGCCTATGTGAATAAACACACATACATGGCAATAGCAATGATAAGATTGAAAAAAATTGAAGCTAATGACAAATGAAACTTCAGGAATAACTTTTTTAACAAGTTAATTTCAGGGAGCAGTTTTAGGCTCCAACAAAATTAGGTTCAGCTTCACAGACATTCCTATCATGTCCACATAGAATTTATTTTCTGTTATTTTCTGTTAAACTCGGCTCACACAAAATCATACCATTTAAATTTAATCAGGCTGTTGATTTGGTTTACATTTTCTGAGTCATGTATTAGAATTCAAAATGTGAATTCACTCATATACCATATATTTTCTGGTACACTGCATATTAGCTACCACATATAACAGAAAGCATGATACACGTATTGTGGATATTGATTTATTTTACTAGGAATAATGGTTTGCAGTTGCATCCATTTTCTTGTAAAATCAATACCTCATCCATTTTTATGGCCATGTAGTGTTCCATTATGTGTGTGTGTGCATGTATGTGTGTGTATTTGTAGCACAGTAGTTATTACACAGTTTAATAGAGCACCCTGCAGTACTCTAACACATATGTATTTCATAAGCTGATCAAAGTAATGAAGACTGAATCTGCCACTATGTTTAATTAAGGCAATGGTGGGTAATAACTATCTTACAGATAAGATATTAAAGAATGGGTTAAAAATCACTGAAGATTATGTTGGATTGGACCACTGCTAGTGAAAATAATCAAATCCTAACAAACTATTGGAAACATGGAAAATCTTTGCACTTATGAATAGAGCATTGTAAAAAACTGCATTATAAACACTGTGCAACTTCATCACTTGGAAATGGTACAAAATGATATAGAACAATGATACTGGCAGAAACTGGTGTTGACTCATAAGGGCTCCTCAGTGTATGGAACTAAGTTTCTGTTAAGAACAAATCAGAAATTTTCATTAATTTTTTTTAGGAAATCTTTTCCCAAGTAATGATTCTTTTGGTATTAAACTAATACTAACTGATTCATATTAATTAAAATGTTACATTGAAAATGATTCAGAGTTATTGACATGTGAAATGCTATTCTAATTTGCATGATAAATTGCTGCAGAAATTGTGATTTTCTGTCACCCAGTCTACAAAAACGTAGTTTAAAATATTGGTATTCTCGTATTAAAATAAGATATTGAATCTACATGTAAATCTAATATATGAATTTGGTTATTCATTCTTTCTTTCATTCAAGAACCAGAAAATGAAATCTAGTGAAAGAGCTCCTATCTCCTGGTTCACTGCCCAGAAGAATCCAATGTGTTGGATGGAATTGGGTTAAAGCTCAGAGTCAGGAATACAATGCATGTCTCTTCAGTGGGTGACAAGAACTCATCTGTGGGAGCTATCCTGGCTGTATACTGGTGCCTGCTTACCAGAAAGGTGGATACACATGCCATGGCTGGGAATTGAATCCAGCTACTCTAATTTGAGACACAGCCATCTTAACTGGTAGACTGAGTTTCTACCCCTCATATATATTTAGAAATGTGTAATTATCATGTATTTGAATAGTTTACAAACATATATACATCAATGACTTCCTGTTATGTTATAGAAATTCATCTCGTCCCTATGGTTTGAAGTGGAAAAAAATATTTTTCTCACCCTAAGAAAGACTGCATGCTCTTACAATCCTTTGACCAGAAAGTCTGGTGAATAAATAGAATTCCAGTATAACATAACAATGGAATAAAATACGTAGTATACTTAGCCTGTGGTATCCAGTTCAACCTTTTGCCTTGACTGAGATTCAAAAAATAGATTGTTTAATGCTCTGTTGCCTTCTGAATGCTAACCTAAAATTAAACAGTGTTTTCCAAAATTATTTTTCTGGCTAGCATAAATTCCCATAGCAATTCTAAGTAAAAGTCTAAACTTCATAGAGGTATTCTGTGCAAGTAATATTTCCTTTCATTTTTCCTCAATTTTATTATCTCGGTTGAAAGAAAGTTCTTTTTAATCCAATTCAGTTAAAATATATTCTTATCCTTCGTAAATGTAGAATCATTTCTTCTTCTGCCTCACAGATTTTTATCTTTGCGGTCTGTAAGTCTACATCATTTCAGTCTTTCCTCAAAAGGCAGACTCCCATTGTTTGATGTTACGTGCGTGCTGTGATCTGGACTAAAAGCCTTTCATTTGATCTTTCTTCAGGCACAATCATACCATAGGTAAAGAAAAAATACACTGCGTATTTTGCACACAAACATACGTTATTAAAAAGGCAACCCTGATGCAAAATATAGTATCAATAGCCCCTTCAATACATTTTGTTACAATTCATGGGTTTTGATATTTTTGTTTTTATTTTCCTTTCTTCAAAGTTTCTTTCCTCTTATTAAGTTCTTCTTTGACACATACGTCATACAATACCATCATTTTCTCCAAGAAGGTTTTTTCTTTTTCCTTTTTTTTCATTTCTTCAGCAACACATTGGTCAATCAGTAGCATGTTATTCTACTTCATGGCGTTATAAATTTTTTAACTTTATTCCTTTTGTTGATTTTGTTTTGTGCCTTTTCATCTACGGGGATATATAGTAACTGTGTAAGAGACTACCATGTCCAGATGTGAAGATACAATGTGGTATGCATTTCTATTTCCAAATCTAAGATGAACTTGCAATGAAGCTGTTAAATGCATCTTGACAATTGGATGTTGGTCTTTCTGCCATCGTCCATGTCCACAATGTCAGGATACATTTAACCAACAGAGTGATAGGCTTATGACTGCTTATGAATGACTACACCATCATAATGGTACAAGGGAAATCCGTAGGGGGGTGAATGGATTTGGGGAGGGATGATGGTAAATCCCAGAGCCTGTGGAATTGTATCATAAAAGTAAATAAACAAACAACAAATAAATAAATAAGTCCCATAAATCTCTAGTGATGTCAATGTTGTGTGTATGTGTTTCAATTTAGTAAAGTAGTGCAGTACTTTTCCTTAAATAATTCATTAAATTATGATATATCTGGCTAATTATTTGGCAAAAAAAAAAAACAGCTAAAGCACTTAAACAATACAAGGATAAAATTACTCTTCTTAAGGAAACCCAGGTAATATAATTGAGTACTCACATGCATGAAGAATCTGGAACACAAGTTTTACCTTCTCTGAAATAAAGGAAATTTGCCTTGAATAGTGTCTGGTAATCCCGCTTCTGTTGTGCAGCCCATTATTCATTTCCATAAGCAGCTATTTCAGAGATCTTGCTGGCTTCTAATTAAGTGGCTGGAAACCATTCATCCTATCTGATACTAGTTCAACAAAACTGTGTCACCCTAAGGCAGACTTCAACCAGGTGAATTTTCTTTTCGTAAATAAATGACAGTCAGCCTCTTGATTGCCTTCTGAATTCACACTGAGTGGACCACCCTCTGGTGCCCCAAGTGTGCAGGTGTGCTTCGAAAGCACTAAATCCATGGATTTACAGCATTACTTCTCAATAGTTCTATGGGAGATATGTTTTTCAAATTCTCATTCCTGTGAGATATGTTTGGAACTCATCTATTGAATGTTACAATTAAGAACCTCTTCTGCAATAAATATTGACAGGTTCACCTTTATATTTAAATGACTATGTGTTGCTAGAAACAATCATACTTGAGGAAATTGTTTGATACATTATTTGGTGCATATGATTTTAAAAGAGAAGGAAAACAAAGCAAAAAGATAAGGAAAAAAAGAACAGTCGCACATTCTTTAAAAAGATCTTGAAGTGGTTAAGATGCCTGTTTGAGATGTCCAGATGCCGGAGGAGGCTTGTATCCCAACCCTGGAGACTGGCAGACTCTCACCAAGGACCGTCAGTGCAGGCACCAAGGACTACATCCCAACTGCCAAGGAGACCACAGGGAATTGGAGTTTCTTCGGAGGCTGAGAACTCTGAGCTGATCCACTCCCGCTTGGATCTACCACATGGGATGGAAGAAGCCCAAATCCTTCCTCACAGGTGCCAGTGTCATCAGAACAACAGCCAGGAACCCTGAGCAGCCCACAGAAACAGAAGACCAGTAAACTTCCTCCAGGACTCAGGAGAGGAACTTTCTCTCGTCCTTACTTAGTTCCAAGTTTGGATCCCCACCCTCTCTTGCAGTGAGCATCAGGATCGCTCCAGAGGCCTCCTCCCGCCCCTCCCCCCCCAAAAAAAGTTAGATCAACAGAGAACAACAAGGAAAGCTCAGCACCAGACAGGAAACGGTTAGCCTGGAATCACATATACCTTATAGGTGGGACACAAAGATAAGTTAATCCTCACTAAGGTATTGAAGATTTCTCTGCACACCCCTCCTAAAACTGTTCTGCGCCTCAACTGTTGACAAATGCCTTGTTAGAGTTATAAGCCAGCATGAACTATCCCAAAATCCACCAAGTTCAGTAAAAATTATGCTTCAACACTACAAACTGCTGAATACAAAAATGAAAATAGACATGAGATAGCTGAATAGTACCCTATAGCCATTTTAAGGTGTATAGCAGCCAGTTGTGTATACGCTAAAATTGAAATGTCAATGAAGTAATCACAGGATGTGGTTAAGAACTTGCATTTTCTAATCATCTTGGTCACTCAATACCATGTCAATTAACTCCATAAAGCTGTAAACCGTTGTTGATGTTAAGTTGTGGCTTTTAATGGATCGGGATGATACTCTGCCAGCTTTGCCTTCAGACCAGAGGTGGTCTTCCCAAGAAATTGTTGAATGTATCTGGACAGCAAGATGCTGGACACTATGCATGGTACATGCTTGCAATGGAAGAATTACAACTGAATTTGAACTGTAATATTGCAATAAGGTGGAGGG
This sequence comes from Ochotona princeps, assembly GCF_030435755.1. Lineage (NCBI taxonomy): Eukaryota > Metazoa > Chordata > Mammalia > Lagomorpha > Ochotonidae > Ochotona > Ochotona princeps. The sequence goes on along the minus strand of NC_080843.1, from coordinate 15,025,793 downwards.
ATCCACCATGGGGGAGGGTTTGGGGAGGGGTTGGGGGAATCCCAGAGCCTATCAAACTGTGTCATAAAATGAAATGTAATAAAAAAAAGAATGTCCAGGTGGCATATCAGGGTGTGTGCTTGTGAGCTCAGCGCACTCCTGATTCCAGCGTCGTGCGAATGAGCACACTTTGACACAAAGACGATGGCTCCTATTCTGAGGTCCCTGACTTCCACTTGGGAGACTTGGATTGAACACTGGCTTCTGATTTGGGCCTGACCCAGGCATTCCTTGCCATTTTAGAAATGTGTGAAATGAACCATCAGATTCGGCCATTGTCTTCTTTTCTGTTTCTCAAATAAATATATTAATGCATATTAAATATAATAGAACAACATGGAGTAGGATGATGTGTTACTCCCAGACTACTTTGGTATTGACTGCCTCCACTGAGATAATGTCATGCATGGTTCATGAAATCAAATATTTTGCATTCAGAAATATATAAAACAGAATCTTGACTTCAACTCATTTGAGCAGTATAATTCTAGTCTTGACTAGTTTTGGTATTCTCATGTGCAAAGTAGAAATAATGATTCATACTGTTGCTTCAAATAATAATATGAATGATATGTATCTAGGACATTGATACATGCCTTGTGTTCAGTAAGTGTTCATATAACTGTACATTTTTTCTGTTGTATCTTCAGCAATACATTCCCAATTCAAGTATGAAATTTTAATAATATAGAATATGAATTTTCAGAACATTGACTTTTATCCCAGAAAGAATTAATTTCTACTTTGCCATGTTCTACTTCTCAAGTGCTTCAAATGTATTTCTTTTCAGTATTAAAAGGAAAAGTAGCAACATTCATTCCTATGACTCTCAGAATTATTTATGCAATGAAATTATTAACCTACTTGCAAACTTTTCTTCTCTTTGGATGATATTTTATTTTTGAAATGTATATATCCCATTGACGTAAAATGATGATGGGTCTACGTCAGATTATTTTTCTACAAGATTAGCTTTACTTACACACAAGGGATACCTACTCTACTAGTTTATTTTTAAATTAATTTTTGCTCAAGATGGCCTGTCCTTCAGCCACCCTCCACTTTCCATCCTGTAAAGCAGAATCATGCATGCACATAGCCTGCTTCTCAAAGACACCGTGTTAATCAAAAATTATAAATGTAAAATATTTCAACATTTTAAACCTGTAAGGAATGCATGCATGCCTCTGGTGCCTCAAAACCACAAGAGCATTTTATATGTTCACAATAGCTGAATTCTCTCTTTTTATAAAGGCTTATTTATTTGAGAGGCAGTTTTACAGAGGGAGGGAGACAGATTGTGATTGATCTTCCAACCCTTGTTTTACCCCCCACATGACCACAGCAGCTGCACTCAGGAACTCTACACTGCAACACTGGGGCCATCTGCTCTGCTGTCCCAGGCACGGACCTGCTACAGGGTCCCAAGGCTTTGGGCTGTCCTTGACTGCTTTCCCAGGCCATAAAAATGGAGCTGGATGGGAAGCAAGCCTTCTGGGATTAGAACTGGTGCCCATACACCCATATGGGATCCCGGGCTTGCAAGGCGAGGACTCTAGACACTAGGCTATCGTGTCGGGCCTTTCTTATCATTCATTTTTGCAAACATATAACTTCACTCCCCCTGTAATCACAGGTTAACTGCACCACTAACCAGAATGTTTCACAAGAAAAAAGTAGAAATATCACAGTTCCTTAGGAGTATAAACAAGGTCTAAAAACAATAAGCAAATCACTAGAAGCCTGTTTCATTACCATAAAATTTTCTCTAGTCTCCACTAACAACCACATATCAGAGAAAATACATTATGTTTTTATTTTGCGGACTGATTGAGTTCACTATATATAATGGTTTCCAGTCATATTCACTTTATTACAAAAGACAGGATTTCATTTTTTATGGCCAAGTTGTATTGCGCAGTATATATTTTGTGTAGATATTCATAGGTACATATATACACTTGTTATATACACATATATTTATAAGTGTATACGTATATATGTACACACACACGCATGTATAAAATATTTTCTTTAGCCAATCATCAGTTGATGGGTGTCTGGATTGAATTTCTATCTTCATTTTTGTGAATTTAGCTTCAATAAATATGGGGGGGTAAAAGTATGCTTTCTATATGCAGATTTCATTTGTCTTGGATACATTTCCAAGATTGGGATGGCTGGATCATAGGGTAAATCTGTTTAAAGATCCCTGAGATATTCCTAAACTACCTTCCATAACATTTACGTGAATGTACATTCCCACCCGCAGTGTATTAGGGTACACTGTTTCTTATGTTCTCATCAGCATTTATTAATTTTTGAACTTTGGAAGATAGCCATCATAATTGGGGTGGGGTGAGGTGGTTACTAGTGATCGTGATAATTTTTTTCATGTATCTGTACATCATTTGAGTTTTATTCTTTCAAAAAATGCCTGTACCTGTCCCTTGCCCATTTAGTAACAGAGTTGTCCTGTTACTATTTCATTTCTAAAGGTTTTTATGGATTCTAAATATTAATCCTTTTCGGTTGCATAGTTTGCAAACATTTTTTCCTCCTGTTGTCACTTCACTTTGTTGAAAATTTTATTTACACTTCAGAAGCTTTTTAGTTTGATGGAATCCTGTTTATTTTTGTACTTGCTGTTTGTGCTTCTGGGGTGTTTTCCAAAAAATCTTGACCTATGCCAATGTCTTGCAGAGCTGCAACAATGTTTTCTGATAGAAATTTCCTGGAATCGAGTCATAGATTAAGATCCTAGATCCAGTGTGTATGAATTTTTGTAGAATGTGCATGATAAGCATCTTGTTTCATACTTCTGCCCACTGAGATCCAATTATTCCAACACCATTTGTTAATAGAATAGAATAAACTTCCTTTCCCCATGAATTGATTTTAGCAAATCTGTGAAATGCTAGTAGATTGTGTATGAATAGACTGGTTTCTAAAGTTTCCATTCTGTTCCATTTGTCCTGGTGTCTATTTCTGTGCCAATACCAGCCTATTTTGAATCTAACTGCCCTGTAGTATGTCTCGAAGTTTAATATTGTGATGCTTCCAGCTTTGTTTTTGTTTTCATATTTATTTTTCCTTTCAGACTCTTTTGTATTTCCAGATTAATTTTAGCAGGCTTCTTTTCCTAGATCTGAAAAGAGTGTCCTGAATTATTTTGATTTGGGAAACACTGAATCTAGAAAGTGCTTTGGTGATATTAATTCTTGTGGACACTAGAAAATTTACCATACATTGCACAACTGTTTGTTTTGTATTTTCAAATACGGATTTGTATTTTCTTTCTGTTTTTTTTCTTTTCTCTCTTTCTTTCCTCCCTTCCCTCCTTCCTTCCTTTATTTTCTGTTAAGCTGTAAACACAGGTAAATCAAATTTTTCTGATCAACAAATGTAACCAGTGAAAGCATCTCCTTGATTCTGTTTCTAACCAACATGGCATTGTTTTTTTTAAAGACTTATAACCATAGACATGTTCACATGTTGCGTCAGGCTGTGGTCTGCCTGAAGTATCTTACTTTTGTCTTTTGCTAGTATGTATTCAATACTCCTCCTCAAATTCTTAGGTCTGGATGTCCTTTATGTTTCCCTCATTCTTTTTTTATTCTTTAATATTTTAGAATATATGCCTGTACATAATGAGATGTCTTAGGGATGGAACCCAAGTGTAAACACAGAAATCATTTATGCTTATGAATACTTATGCACATGACCTGAAAGTAATAATGTACAATATTTCAAAAGTGTGCTTCTGTGGGTGTTCAGACCTTCCCTCGTGGGTCAGATGTGCAGCTTTCCAGCTAGGGTACCTGTGATTAATACATTTTGTCTATGTTAGTGAAAACTTTAGTTTCTCAATTTCCTTAGGTTTTGCTCATTGTGAATACTGCTAGCTTGGCTTTTGCAGTCAGACCTTTTTCTTCAATTGTACCTTTCCAAAGACTGTGTCTGTTGCTTGAAATTGCTACCATTTTCTGTGGATCGCTGCAATGATTTATCTTGTTTTGTTTGGTTTTCCCACATCTTAATGTCTTCTGCCAATATATAGATTATTAGCAAAATATTTATCATCCGTAGTACAAGTTACAATCCTGCAAGTTCCTTTTTGATTTATATATCTCTCATAAATCAAATGCAATTATCGGTAATTCATGTTTGAATATTAAAATTTTTCATGATTTCTATCAGTATATTGGACTATTCTAAGATCAAAACCAATAATTTAAAAGAGCAATGAAGTAGAAGAGAGTGATTTTAAACATTAGCAATGTATGGAAATTTTAAAATCAGCATTTTAAGGGTCATTGCAAAATATTACTCACCTACAAATATCTTAGCAATATCATTTTGAGACTACACCCAGAAAGCAAGTATATAAAATTTCAGGTAAAAAAAATGGTAACAACTTATTCAATTTTTCCAACTTGAAAAAAATAATAAGGTCTTGACAAATATATAATATGTGTTACTGTATACTATTCTCAAAGTTAAAAATGTGAAATTGCAAGAACCCAGGAAGTAAATGAATTCCTCATCCAGTCATCTTAGGTGCCACTGCAAAAGTGAGAGCAATTAAAGGCCAACTCGGGTAACTTGGGGTGAAAACCAAGGGAATGACAGGCTTTCACAGGCACCCTGTTACCAGAGCAGCAGTGTTCAGTTTGTAATGACTGTCCAACCACCAGAACCCTCGACATGTCAGTTAACACCCAGCAGGAAAGGGCAGGGCATGCGAGTGCGTAGAGTTGGCATGCTAGCCCAGTCAGTCTGAACACAGAATGTGACTTAAGGACAAGTCCGTGAGTTAGGTCCTCCTCATGCTCATTGTTTTCTGTGTTATTTCCTAAACAAGCTTACTCATTACTCTGCAATGCGTTTCAACAGTGATAGGAGTTTAACCTGTTGTATTCATGTCCATTCTCATTCTCTTTCCCTCCTCTTTCCTGTGTTTCACTTACAGCATAGGTAAATTAACAGTTCCTTAAATCAACAAAAAGGAGAAATGAATGATTTTCATATTTCCCCAAATTAGTTATTAATATTTTTCTTCCACATGGGTATTATGACAAAAACTTTGAATATATTCAATGGAACACCTTTCAGTAGAGTGCTGAAGGATACTATTGGTCTTTGTTCCCTGTATCAGACTAAATACTAGCGTTTTCTTGTGGGACCAGTAGGACAAAATCACAGAGGGTCTTGAACACCTGTAACATACAAATGTTTGGTTATAAGAAGACAGAGAGGTCAGTTTCTGTGAGTTCAATGTCACGTCCACAAGTGAAGGGGAGAAAAAGCCATGGCGTGATGCTGTTCCAGCAGTCAGTGAGAGGACGTCCAGTTGATGCACAGCAGCTGAGCCAGAATCTTCCTGACGTGACAGAATTTTACTCACATGTTATCATCAACTATATATTAAAAATAATTCATGTTGATGTGATTGCAAAAGGAAGACATGAACGTTACTTCAGAAAATCAATTCGTTGGGCTTTCTTTTGCCTGTTCCATAAACAAATCCTTCTTCTAGGATTGGCTAAACAGAATCAGTTAGCTCGATAATGTTGGAAAATATTTTTTATAAATACTGTTGACAATGCTTAGAGTATCTAATCAAGGTGATGTCATTTGAAGACAGTGAGAAAAGTGAAGAGGACTGTATATATATATATATATGTATATACATATATATACACATATATATATTTTTGCTGACTCCATGTGAAAAGTGCATTTCTTTATTGAAAAACTGTTGGAGATAAGAATCAGTTCATAACTACATACAAAAAAGTCATAAAATACCAGAACAAATATTAAAATGAAGGGAAAATGTCATAGCGTTTTCCCTACACAAGGTCATGTATGCATGGAAATACTGTGTTTAACTTGTTTTAAAAATGATTTATTTAGGGCCCAGCGCAATAGCCTAGTGGCTTAAGTTCTTGCTTTGCAACCATTGGGATCCTATATGGGCATCAGTTTGTGTACCGTCTGCCGAATTTCCCTACCACTTCCTTCCCACTTACCTCGCCCAGGAAACCAGTAAAGGACAGCCCAAAGTCATGAGACCCTATATCCATGCAGGAGACCCAGAGGACGCTCCTGGCTTTGGCTCAGCTCAGCTCTGGCTGTTATGGCCACTTGGGGAGTGAAACAGCAGATGGAAGATCTTTCTTTCTCTCCTTCTCTACAAATCTGACTTTCCAAATAAAAAAATCTTTAACATGATTTTTTAAAATCTTTTTTAGAGGCATATTTTACAGAGAAGATGGGGAAATAGACAGGATCTTTGATTTGCTGTGTCACTCCACAAAGAGCTGCAGCAGCTAGAGCTGAGTTGATCTGAAGGTGGATGCCAGGAACTTCTTCCACATCTGCCATCTGTATGCAGAGGCCCTAGGACTTGGAACATGCTCCACTAATATCCCCAGCCATACGTGGAGAGCTGGGTTGGAAGTGGAGCAGCAGGAGACAAGAACAGGCACCTATGGGATGTCGGTGAGACAGGTGGAGGGTTAGCTTGCTGCATCTCCGTATCAGTTCCAAGGTTAGCTCACTTGTAAGGAAGTATACTGGTAACATGACAGTTCACTGAGATTCCATTAGACCAATATATTCTTTCACTGGCAAAATCACCTCAGCTTTAACTTTATTTTTATCAAATAGTACACCAAAATTCATACATCTAGGTTTTCTTATTTGGTGAAAGGTGGAGTGGGATATAAGAATGCATCTCTGAGGACTCTAAAAAGAAAAGAAAGGCAAAATAATTAGAGACTATCATAATCAAAGACCTGCCTAGCATGTGGTGTGTTTAGCCTCATTTTTCCCCTCTCTCCTCCAGTTAAGGGCTGCTTAAACATGGAGGTGGATATGAGCATGGCCATAGAGAGCAACAGGGAGCAACAATAACATGGTTTATTAGTACCATAGCAACAAAATCAAGTCTTACTGTCCTCCAAACCTCTGAATGAGGGGCTCCTTCCTTTCTGGGTTTGTAGTCTGGCATCTAGAAGATGCAAACACCCTTTGTTTTCCATGTTTCATTGTGTTCCAAACACCTACCTTGCTACAGTGACTTCAAAAATAAACATTAGAGGGAGGTGAATAAATTCCCAGCTCTAGCTAGTAGCCTCAGAACAAAGCACCATGGGGAAAAGCAAAGGCAGAGAGGAGTCCAGGGGAGATAGCCCTTAATTTGAAAACAGAACCAAAAATAAACAAAAACTGGAATCGCCACTGAATGGGAAGTCCAGCAATTGAGCTATACTAGGTATTGAAAACTGAATTTCAAGACAACCTCTGTATTTGCAGTCCCCAAACTAAGTGATACACACACAAAATAAATCTGACTAGCAAAAGAAAGACTTTGAAAAGGGAAGTGGTTTGAAACCATAAGTCACAGTATGCATTAAATGGCTTCACAGATATCATTTCTGATTATTTCAGAAACGAATTAACAGTTGCAGGTGTTTGGCACACAGGATACTGACGGGACACGTGTCTTCAAGCTTTGCACATGCTCTTTTGTGCTGCTTATGTCCTTGGGTGGTTATTCAGCCCTTCCTTGCAGTGTCTATTTACAGACTACATTCTTTTATAAATCTGTCCCAGCCATTCTCTGCTCCTCCCAAGATAAACTGGCTATCCTCTCAAGCTGCACTGTCAACCATTTGTATTCACAGTCCATTGTTTGTCTCTATTTTATTACTTAACTACTCTATTTTAATTTTCTCTGGTTACAGCACCAAAAGGAAATGTTCTCTTATCAATTCGTAGCTGAAGAAATCCAACAAATGTTTGAGGGATGAATGTGTCAATGAATGCATGCATGAATGAAAATAGTGTAACTTGGCTTCAGTTCTTTTATTATAAAATATTAGCTACAAACCATTTTTTTTATTCTAAATATGTGAAGTATTTGAGAATGTGTTATTTACAAAATCCAGCAGAATAGATGAAATCCCTTCTCACATAAGAGTGTGCGTTTGTTTTCATAACCGGTTTAGACAACACTGAACAAACGCACACCCACTCAGCCTATAACATTTCTGCTATGATGTTAGCAGACTTTCTAAAAACAGAGTAGAGTTATTTACACGTTAAGCCATTGAGAATTGAATGTGTTCTAAAGGGTGCATCATTTTGAAAGAAAAAGATTTGGAGGTACCTTTATTTAGAATTAAATGGAAAAAGTGTTGCAGATTCACAGAAATGAAATGTAGCACATCCCAGTCAACCATCAAGAGAGAGACAAATCCATCTATCTAATCGTTAATTTTTTAATGTTCTACATATACACATTTTACTTGAAGGACATAGAGAGATAGACATATTTTGTGTCCTGATTCAATTTCCACACGCCTGAAAGAACTAGCTTTGGGCCAGGTCAACAACAGGAGTCTCGAACCCAGTCCAGATCTCTCACCTGGGTGACAAGGGCCCACGATTTTGTGTGATTATCTCCTCCCTATCCAAGCTTTGCCGTATCAGGCAGCTGTCTTTGCAGAGGAAATTGTGCACAAACTAGGCACATTCCAGGATGTAGGCATCTTAAGCAGCATCCTAATATCTTTGCCAAATATTTGCCCCTGCTGCAAATATTTATACTAAATGGTTGCATAATTAAAATGAGACCATTTGATATATAAAAAATGGGCATATTGCTAAAAAAATTTAAAAGATTCAGCATATTATATGAACATAGAGATCCTGTGTCTGGCCACAGCTGGGCTAGTCCAAAGCCAGGAAGCAGAGTCTTCCTCTGGGTCTCCCATGTGAGCGCAGGGGTCCGAACACCTGGGCCATCCTCTGCTGCTTTGCTATATACACCAGGAGGGAGCTGGACCAAAAGTGGAGCAGCGAAGGACTGAGCGGGCACCCACATGGGATGCCAAAGCTGGTGGCTATTACTGCCTATTATACAGCACTGGTCACGGACCAAAAAAATTTGAAATCTTAATTCTTGACCTGAAATTGGACACCAAGAAAAGACTTTGGAGTGGCACACATATATCTACCAGCACCATGAAAACCAGACTGCGATATGCACTCTATACTGTTCTAAGGGTTTCCCAGACTTGACATAATCCAATAGTCACATGATGAAGAGGCCACACCTTTTAACATAGAAGGACACATGTGCCAGATGGTTAGGAAGTTACACAGAGATATCCTTTAAATAAGGAATATGTTCGTAGAGCCAAAGTTTGAAAACTATTTGTTATATAGAACTTATTCTGACTTCAAGTTTTATAACTTTGCAGATAATTAGAATTTTAACAAAAGCCTTGATCAAAGGTCAGTCTATTTCAAATCCAAATATTGAGTTAGGTCTGAAAGATGAAACATACTTTCAAGAAAAAAAAGTGAAGGTGATTGGACATGGTGAAGAATTTGTCACTTAGGCTGGACTGAAGCTGGAAAGTAATTGTACTCAGGATGTGGAAGCTTTTACAGGATAATGGCACTGCATTTCTTTCTTTGCTTATTCCCTAATTAAATATGGACTACATGTGTAAGTGTCTATTGCCAGTACTGGGAGTACAATAGCAAACACGACAGAGAAAACCATGTCTTTGTGAGATAGCATTCTAAAATGAATCACAAACAATAAGCAGAAATGTAACTTATGAGAGAGACAAACACTATGAGGAAAAAGAAAGCTAAGAAGTAGAAGAGTTCAGAGGCTAGTACAGTGGTATAGCAAGCGAATTCTGCACCTGTGGTAAAGGCATTCCATAAGGGCACCAGTTCGAGTCCTAGCTGCTTTACTTTGAATTCTGCTTCCTGCTTCTGGCCTAGGAAAGAAGGGAAGGATGATTCAAGGCCTTGGGCCCCAAGACCCATGTTGGAGACCTAGAAGAAGCTCCTGGCTCCCTGCTTCAGACCCACCCATCCCTAGGCATTGCAGCCATTTGCTCTCTCACCAATTCTGACTTTCAAGTAAATAAATGTATTTTTAAAAAGAGAATTACAAAAATTTAAAGTATTCTACCATGCAGGCTGTATCCCCAGTTGTCCCTTACTCAAGTATTTCATTGAAATCATCTATTTTATATCCCAACTATTTTATAACTTTCCTCTCTTATCAAGACCTATTTATTTGAATGCAAAGTTTAAGACAGAAGGAAGAAGGGGGTGAAGGAAGGAAGTGGGAAGAGAGAGAGAGAGAAAACCATAAGCTTCATCCTGGTCTCCCACTTGCAGACAGGTGTTCAAGTGCTTACGCCATCTTCTGTTGCTTTCATTGGCACATTAGCAGGAAGCTGGATTAGAGGTTGAGCAGCTGGGTCTCTAACTGATGCCCAGGATGCTGGAAATGCAGATGGCAACTTTACCCACTATGCCACAACCTTCCTCACCAACTGTTTTCTAACTCTTACATGTTTTCCTGCTGCTCTAAAGGGAATTCCATTGTCTCTATACCTGCTAGTAGTCTGTGACTCTGGAAGCATGATATGTTTCCTTAGACATCACCTGCTCTGTGGCATCACCTCCTTGTCTTAGATCTAACCCCTTGCCTTGAGGACACCTGTCTCTTCATTTCCTTGTTTCTTTAATAACAGCCTACTGCCTGACAAAGATTAGACATTCTGTCCATGTTCTAAGAAAATGAATAAGCATATAACAGAAGGCAAGACTTGAAATGATGTTTGGAATTCTTCCTTCAGAAATGAAATTTGGTGATACGATGATAGGATACCCAATGAAGTGAAAAATAACTGACTTCAAAGATGCTAAATTCTTACAACTTGCCAAGTACTGAAAGGCAAATAGAAAAAGAAACTAAGTCATACTCATCCCTATATGTTATAAATAAAAGGAATTTAAACAGGGAACAGTAGGAGATTCGAAAGATAAGCTTTAGGAATAGATACACGTTCCCAGTCAGCTAACAAGTGTAATAAATGCTTAGTAAAAGTATACTCTTTATTGAATGAGCTTTATAGAAACAATCACTTATTGATAATATTGTAGTGAGGACATTTAGAAATATGGAAAATAGAATTAAAATAAATTTGTTTCAATGACAAATGTTTGAAATTCATTAATTTTGTTCTAAAAAAGACATTTCTATCAAAATTTTGAAGACCTCTTTTTCTATCAACATATTGTGAATGTGGTATTTTTAGTATTCCAAACTATATCTGTGATTTTGAAAGACTGTTGTCTTGGAAGAAAAATAAGAATTCTAACCTAATCTAAGTATTTCTAAAATGAGAAATCAATAACAATTTTGGGGGATAAATAAAAGTATTATTTCATGACAAAATGTTTAAATAACTTATTCATGAAAAAGGAAGAACACAAGAAATCTCTTTTGCTGCTTCACTCTGTAAGTGCTCACAGTAACTGAGGTTGGGCCAGGTTGAACCTGGGAGTCAGGAATGCCATGCTGCTCTCACAGGTGGGCAGCAGGTGTTTAAGCACTTCAGTCATCCCCTGAGGCCTTGCTAGGATGCCTTAACAGGAAGCTGGATCAGAAGCAGAACCGTAGTAACTAAAAGTGACGCTCCAGTATGGGATGGCAAAGGCCCAAGTGATGGCTTAACCTGCTCAGCTATAATGCTGGCCCCAGCAAAATGTTTTCTTATATTCACTGCCTTTGCTTCCAGATTGTTTCTAGTAAGTGAGACTCCCACCCTCTTTCTTGATTTTCCTACATTTTGAAGAGATTATGTTACATCTTTATGTTTCTCCATATCCTTAAACATAATGTAGACCTTATTTCCAGTACAGTTCAAATAAACTTGGAGATACGTAAAAATGCTCACCACGTGGCATTGTTGGGACCTCCGTTACGATGTCAGTGAACCAGAACATAAGGTTTACTGTTAAAGTAGGTCGTTAGCAATGTGGCAAAGGGGAATTCTGCCTCAATATGCTTTTTTGGCATCATTCCTTCTATATCATACATTGAGTTAAGTTGTTAGATCAGCTCATTTCTTTTAGAATTTTGAGGTAAATTTATGATATGCACACCACCTGGTAAAACAAAAATAGAAGCAGATAAGTTGTGGACGCAATAGCTTGTTGCTGAAAAACATGTAAATTGTTACTGACAATATTCAGAAAACTCCTTTATAAGGGAGCCTTGTGTAAAGAGAATATGTACAAGAGTGGAGCCGTGGGGCCAGGTACCAAAAACTGACTTTAGAGAACATCTTGAGTTTTCTTTTTAGGAAATTATTGTTGCTTGCTTGCGGCGCAGGCTAATATACATACAATTGACACATGGCCTCAGAAAAAGCAGTCTTCTCTCACTGAATTTATGTAATACGAGCTCCCCCGCTGGGATCACAGCTCAGTTTGCAGAAACTGGTGTTGAGGCGTCCACCTCCCGGTTACGTCAAGTGGAATCCTGTGGCTGTGGCTTTTAGATCTCAGACGAGCTCTCAATTAGGGAGGAGAAGTAAGTGAAGGTGGGAAAGCTGGTAGCAGCTCCCTTAATGTACGAAGGTTTTGCCATTCCTTCTAAAGTGTTCTTGCTAGGTTAGGATCCATTCCTCTAGAAATGGAGTAAGAACAGAAGTTCGTGCTGTGATGACTGAACCTTTTTGGACAATGGCATCCACAGTTCAAATCGGTTTACCACAATTTCTTGGCCTAAATCTGTAACCGATTCTAGCTTCGTATTCCCCAGGTGGACCACAGGGATAAAACACTGCTCTTTCATCTCAAAACATAATGCTTTGTTGTATTTGATACTTTACATTCTTCAATAGAGACTTCAGTGATATTCTTAATATACTTTGTGCAGTTTAATTATTGTAGTTTTTTAATCTGTTCTTTTTAGGATCAGTTTCTATCCTTGCTGCCCCATCACTCTGTATCAATTTCTTTGACTCTTATCTCCCTCTGCATTCTGGGATAGTATCTGTGCTGTGTTCTCCACCATAATGATTGAGTTTATCACAGAGTGCTCTTTTTTGCTGGTACAAGTATTTTCTTTTGCATTTTGGTGTTCCTTTACAGATATTTGTGAATAATCATACTTTCAATTACCTTGTGATCCTGGCTCATCTGAGGATCTTTCTTTCTTGGTGGGTTTTTACCTCCATTGCAGAAAAGTCAGCCACCTTTCATTCTATAAGAAATATAAAAATTTTCAATGATTTCTTTGTTGCACAATATATCACATGATCAAAAGGTATACTTTTTGAGTAGACATTTTTCTAATATTTTTGAAAATAATTCGTTCATTGTTCTCCTATTCTATTACTACAAAAATGTATATTTTTCTTTGTTTTTCTCCTTAACCATAAAATGGTCAAATTATCTTAAAAACATTTTTTTCTTCCTATAGTTCTTCTCCCTCTGACCCTTAACTCTTTGACAGCTTTACTAAGGGAGTAAAAATGCGCAGCATCGGCTACCTCCTTGGCTTCTGGCCTTTCCTGAATCTGTCATATACTGCAGAAATGTCCTATGGGCATTTCACCTCTACCTGGGATACTCTTGATCGATGGTGAAACTGAATTGAACAGGGGACTGAAGAAGTATCCACTTTTGCAAGGATTCAGGCCGTCCCAAGACCCAGCATCCGGTAGTGACAGCCTGGTATGCTGATTTCCCCTTGGCTTGCACCTGGAGTGTCTGAACTAGAACTGCCAAATAGAAACGCACAGAAATGGTCCTGCCCTTCTTTCCTTCAGAATACAAAGTTTGCGCTGTTTTCAGTGGCAAAGCATGGATCAATGATATCTCATTGATCATGCCCAGTGCAACCCATTCACCTTACAGTCAGCTTAGTTTTTTCTCATATTCTGCCATGGCAGTAGCTTAATCATTGGTTTGAATATTTCATCTACTGTGCTCGGTGTGTGTGTGTGTATATGTGTGTCTAAGATAATACCTCCATATGACTGCGAACACATTATTTATTACTATGTGGAAAACTATAGGAATCACCACTGTGTGATAAAGCAACAAATACTAACTTCAAAATCCATCGATAAAAACGTCAAGAAATATGTCTTATAAATAAGACAACAAATTACATCCTAGTAGTAACTTCACTAAAGGCAGTGTATTTAAGCTGCTGAGCACCACAGACTTTGAAGAAGTTATGATATTTCTGTGTGAGTAATCTAGAAGTGGATGTGCTGCCCTCAACTCACTTGTGTTTCTTCATCTCAGGAACCATTTAGAAGAGAAGGGGGTTTTGTTATTCATTGTATGAAAATGAATGAATCACCTAAAATTCACAGCGATCATTGCTGCATGAATTTATGTTCAATTAGCATGTCTAGAATCAGTTTTCTGTGGAGTTTAGCCAGTTGGCTCAATAGCTCCTCACTCTACAAGGTTCGTTTTGTTCTGATCATTAGTAATATGAAGAGCTACAGTCCTAATTTTTCTCATTAAAATATTCAGGGCTGTGGTGTTGTTCCTAAATTGAACAAGGCCGGCATGTGGCGGGTAGGGCAGTAATAGTTATCCTGGCTAACAGCCACAGTGCAACATTCAGACAACCGTCCTCTACACAGGTGTGCCACTCAGCTGAGCAGCAGTCACAGCTGTACCTTGGTGCTGCAAAGTTTGGAAAATATCACTGGGAAGAAGGCCATTTTAGACTTAGGGGGATGGGGAGAAACAGCCTCTGCACTTGAATCTGCCTGCTGTTCTGGAAGAAGTAAGGGACTCGGCAGGCATTCTTTTCCTGTGGTGCAAAGCAGCAACAGTGTGGCACTTTTCACATTCAAGCCTGCTACAAATAACCTTTTAGGAAACAACCTGGAAGAACATACAGTCCTTTTGTGTGTGTGTCATGTTTGTGTCAAAAATGAATTTACAATATTTAGAATCGAAAGAATCATAAATTAAGTTCCGTGGGCCACTGCCATTTTTGTTGAACAAAATTAGATTGTTCCCCTGCATTTTTAAATTATCTGGCTAAATCACTAAGAGTTTTTAAGTTTTATAAATGAGGACATATAAGATGTTTCTTTTTTAGTATTTCAGACATTTCAGTAAATGGTTTTATTAAAAGAAATGCCTGTCAAGTATAGATTAGCTAGGTAATGTTAGTAATTTACTTTTATAATTAGCTAAAGAAATGAAAAAAGTTTGTAAGTTTTAGAAACAATATTTTTTCTCATGAATTGTGATCATTTCTCACATGTCAACTATTACTTCAAAATAAACACTAGTACCTGCTATCAAGTACTCTCAAATGCATTGTCAGTGTTATGTTTTCAGGGTATGATTTCCAGACAAGACACTGGAAAGTAGGAAACACAGTACAGTCATACCGTCAGCAAAATCACTCAGGGTGTTGTTTCATACAATATTGGATATTTATGAAACGAACCTGGAGGGATTGGCCTTTGGACCAGTTGTTAGGCTACTGTTGAGAATACCCACATATCACCTGGGAGTGCCTTGGTCTGAGAACTGGCTCTCATCCCAATTCCCACTGCTTGCTATGTCTGGGAGACAGCACATTTGGTACAAACACTTGGTTCCCTGTTAGCCTTGTGGAAGACCTGGAATAAGTTTTAGGCCCCTAGCTTCAACATGGCCAAACTCTGACAGCTGTTGGCATTTGGGGACTGAGCCAACTTTAAAAAAAGTCTCTCTCCCCCCACACTCTCTTCCTCTCTCTTTTTTCTCTGTCAGTTACATACATATGTACATACATACATTAAAAACAAAAAAAGTCCATGGGACCAGGAAGATGGCTCAGTAACTAAATCCTTACTTTCTAAGCACTGGGATTAAATATCCATGTCAGTTCGTGTCCTGCCTGCTCCAGTTCCCACCCAGCTCCCTGCCTGTGGTCTGGGAAAGCAGTAGAGGATGGACCACAGCCTTGGAACTCTGACCCCACGTGGGACAGCCAGAAAAAGCTCCTGGGTTCTGGCTTCAGGCTTCAGATGGATGTAAAATATTTCTCTCTGTCTCTTCTTTTCTGTCTACACTTGATCTTAGGCAAAAGGCCCACATGCAAGCCTTCTCTCTATAAATCTGATCTGCCTTTCCAATAAAAATAAAATAAATCTTAAAAAAAAATGAGTCCAGACAGACATGTAGATTCCTCTTTTAGATTGCATGTTTTAGATTGCCCGGCGTGGTGGCCTAGAGGCTAAAGTCCTCACCTTGAACGCCCGGGATCCTATATGGGTGCCAGTTCTAATCCCGGCAGCTCTGCTTCCCATCCAGCTCCCTGCTTGTGGCCTGGGAAAGCAGTTGAGGATGGCCCAGAGCTTTGGGACCTTGCACCCACGTGGGAGACCCAAAAGAGGTTCCTGGTTCCCGGCTTCAGATCAGCGCAGCACTGGCCGTTGCGGCTCACTTGGGGAGTGAATCATCCAACGGAAGATCTTCCTCTCTGTCCTCCTCTCTGCATATCTGACTTTGTAATAAAATAAAATAAATCTTTAAAAAAAAGAACAGATTCCACGTTCAAACACAAAGAAGCAATTTTGTCAGATTTTGATGCAAAGAACACAATAGGAAGACATATCACCTGTTCCATCTTTGTTCCAAGGCACTGAATGTACACTGCACCTCATCTGAGCGTCAGTCCATGCATTTGGTATTAGAATGTCCCCCATTTCACAGATGTCTGAGTAGAGGCACAGGAAATCAGGTAACATGTCCTGGATCACAAAGCTAAAATAATCTTTCAGGGCTATGGGCCCCTGCTGCTCACACACACCCTGCACCTTAGATGCAGTGCTATACATTGTCCAAGAGATATGTGTCACATGCTGTTTGAAGGACAGAGTGGCCCAGGATATAGGAACATACCTTAGGGGAATATTGTGACAAAGCATAACTCTGACAAAAACCTAAGAAATGAAGCCATAAAGAAGTAATCAAATATTATAACCACTAACAATGACTACTGTGGCTCCATCACTCATCCTGACTGCTGGCCTCCACAGAGATAGCAGAGTAAAAATAAATGTGTTTGTTGGAAAATCAGCAAATAGAAATAGCGAAGGTTAAAGGAAGATGAATAATTGGGAACAAAAGGGCATGCCGTAAGCTGAAAATAGTGCTGAAGTTAAAATCACTGAAGTGAATTGAGAGACATTATCTGTTTAGAAACTAGTGATAATTTACTTTCACTCACTAATCTGAACAATTTTGAGTGCTTTCTTTGTTTCTGGCAGCAGTAAATGTACAGCATACATAAACCTGAGGATAAATAAGTGATAATATAATCCTTACCCTCAGAAATTCATAATTGATCAAAAACCTATGTGCAAGAAACTAACATTAGACCAAGATGCATCTAAAATTTTTGAGAGTCCAAGGAAGGAAGTAATGAAAGACAGTATAAATATTAAAAATACAGATCTGAATGTGGTTCCTCTCTAGTTACATAGACCTTTGATTTTTAAATTTAAGACCAAAAGAAAGCTGGATTCTTATATAATGTGAAGTTGGAGATTGGAATAAACACGTGGTGGGTACTATTTTGTGTATCTGTATTCAAGCTGTATATAAGGAAGAATAATACCCAGGGTGCTAGCATTTGTTGCTGAAGTTAAATCACCACTTTGCTCGAAGTACCTGAGGTTGAGGCTCCATTTCTCTTGTGACGCAGTTTCCTGTTACTGCGTATTGGGAGGCAGTAGGTGCTGACTCAAGCACCTGCTACTCTGCTTCCCTTGTGGAAGACTTGGGATACGTCATCAGCTCCTAGCTTCAGTCGGGCTGCCACAGACATTTGGAGTGTGAGATGGCAGATGAAAGATATATTCCCCCAATTTCTATCTCTTTATTTCCTTCTCTGCCTTTCAAATTAATTGAATAATAAATATTAAATTTTAAATATAGCCTTGGGTTTGACTAGTTTTTTTTTTTTCTTTCCCAGCACAGGACAATTGCATGCACTTGTAAATCCAAATGAGAATCCAAAGCAGATAGTGATTTTTTTAAAGAAAAGAATAGTGAAATTTGCATAATTACTTATTTTAAATTTTAAAGGCAGAGTAACAATGAGATGGGCAGAGAAAGAGGAAGAGAGAGGGAGGGAGACCAAGATAGAAAGATTCAGCTGGTTCATTCCTGAACGGATCGCAACATCCTGGGCTGGCTAAACTAAAATCAGGAACCTGGAAGCCAGGTCTGCAGAGTGGGTGAAAGGGGCCTAAGCATTTGAATCAGTAACTGATGTCCACCCATGTGCATTATTAGGAAATTGGATCAGAAGTAGGGTAGCCAAGATGTGAACTAGCTTTAAAATATGGGATGTGGTCTTCCCAAGTTACTTAGCCAGTTACTTCACAATGTATACTCCTACATAAATAAATTGTATAGATCCTAAACATAATTAACAAAACTTGAAAACTGTGTTAGCCACAAAAAGGTGAAATCATGTTTGCCATACACCATTTTTAGACATAAAGAACATGAATGTTTTATTGTGCTAAATATTGAGAGTCATGTTTTAAAACATCACTTAAAAAACCGGAAGATCAGAATTCAGTGTTTCTAAATATAAGAAGGTAGAATAAGCATTCTTGAAATTAAAAATGCAAGTGTGAATTATTACAACAATTGAAATTCATTTTGGTGAATATAAAAATCAAATAGTACTGTCCGAAGGCAACTTCAGACTCTTCTAAGATGCCACTGTCAAAACTTATGTTATATAGCTTTATAGAACTTGCACTCCATATGAGGACTTTAATAATTGGCTTATACCAGGCTTTTGGCCTTGCCTGGTATTTAAATGCATGCATTGCTGAGAGGTTACTAAATGTCTCCTGCAGGCACTGTCTTGTTTATCAAGAACAAAGGCAGGTAAAATTTGCTTCTTGTTTCAAAGACTCAGAAATTTCAAGTTTAAGACAATTTATGCTGACTACCCAGGGAAATATACTGGACTCTACAAAAAGATGAATAATACACATAACACTAATTAATAGTTTTGTGATCCAGAAATTAGCATTGACATTAAATTCACTTGCGACTATTGTTGCTTTTATCAGTTTAAAACATTTTGCAGCTTAAGTTTGTGTGTTGGCTTAATACTATGATACAAAGGCAAGTTTGTAGTCAACCAGTGAACATTTTGGAATAATGTTCTACTAGAGTAACTGTTGCTAAACTCGTCTGATTTAAAAGCATATATTGTTGGAGGGCAGTAGGAGCTGTTTCTACAATTTTAAATGAAGACGTGTAAGGACAAATTATTCA
The DNA here is from genome assembly GCF_030435755.1 of Ochotona princeps. NCBI lineage: Eukaryota > Metazoa > Chordata > Mammalia > Lagomorpha > Ochotonidae > Ochotona > Ochotona princeps. The sequence continues at coordinate 15,006,584 of NC_080843.1, read as the reverse complement.
GTGTGCTAGATGATTTGTAAAGCTGGTAAGCAAACAGATGTTACTAGCACATCTCAAGATGTTTGCTAACTTCTGTTTTCCTGTGCTGAAGTAAATGCATAGCTTGTTTTTGTCTTGGTCTGGAGCCAAAATTTAAAAAAAATGAAGTTTGACAGAGAAGTTATATATATTTTTAAGTAAAGGACTTTGGTTTAAAAAAAAAAGTCATTCTATGAGAAAATAAGGCAAATGTAATCACTGATTTAGAGTAGAGAGTCTGTTTAGGAGTTGATCTCATCTACCACATCATTGTTCGGCAAATGAGCTCAACAAGAAGTGGAAACCACAAATACAAACTGTCACAGGTTGTTATTGGGGCAGTTAATATTATTAGAAAAAAGACTGCTTTCTTCAAAATATAAAAGACTTTCAACAGTCATTTGTGGTGATACTCTAAGATTTTTTGAAAGCCATTCTTTTCAACTATTCACTGGATATCTTTGGCAGAGAACCCAAAACTTATGAGTTTCTGCAACCCTTGTAGGAGACGTGCCTTTAGTCCTAGCTTGTGACTTTGAGGCTGGTTGAAACTGACTTGAAAGTCTTTACTTGCTCTCTCTGTCCTGCAAAAATACTTTATAAACAGCAGTGTTCACAATAGTCAAAATTTCCTCCACTACAATAACCATCATCAAATAAATGGTAAAAAAAAAGGTAAGTGTACACAATGGAATATTATTAAAACTACCAAAAAGAATGGAGTTCTACCAATTTGAGCAAATACACATAACTTGGGGGCATTGTGTTGAGTGAAATGACCCAGACCCAGAAGGAAAAATACTGCATGATCTCTATAACATGTGGGAGCTAAAATTTAAAAAGAAAGAAAGAGAAGAAGAAAAAAAAAAACGAAAAAAAGAAAGAAAAGTTGTGTGTACCAATGTCATTCAAATATAGTTTTTGTAAAACTTCAGTTTATAGATTTGTCAAGCTAGTGAGTAAGAATTCCATAAGTTTAATTCTCCTCCATTACTTAACCATGTCTAGATATAACTGAATCGGTCATTTTTCTATTCAATTATTTATAGCTGTGCTCTTTGTTCACTAAACCAGGATCTTTTTTGAGTTTTGCTTGGTAAAAGTTCTCATTTGGTGAAGTATTGAGTCTTTCTACTGTAACATAAATTTAAAATATCTAAAAATACTGAAGAAAAAATTTTGATGGTGAAAGGGAGAAAGGGGAATAGGAGGGCAGGAGAGAAGGAGGAAGGAGATATAATTATGTTCCTCGAATTGTATCCGCAGATCACACTGCATGTTAACAACTAATTCAAGATACTAAATCATACTTCATGATTTCTATGACTTCATGTAAATTTTGAACACATGTGATGTCAAACACACAAATCAGTGCATATTCTTTGTAGTATAGGGTCAGTTGTTGCACAATTGTGAGAATAGTGGTCTAAGAAAGATGATAAAATGTGCTGTTGATTTTGGTTTCTGTGTGCCAATTATAAATTTTTAAACTAAGTCTCAAAATCGTATGAGGAATATAAATGTTAAATGATAGCTTAGGATAGTAAATAACTTTAGCACTATCAATGTGGTATTGTAATTTAGCTGGTAAATATTAGAATACGTCAGGCTTTGAATTTCTAATGCTAACATGCCATATAATCTTGGGGCATTTATCTCATTTTTTTAAGTATCATATTATGGCGCAATTAGGCACAAGGGTCTGTGTTTCCCCTCCCCAAGTTGCCTTGGATCCCCATTGTTCTCCCCTCCAGTCTTACAATGTGTGTGTGTCATGAATTTTCACGAACCCGTCATGCTGCCACTGAGGTGTCATGCAGACATAAGCATTTATATGTACAGTTGGCAAGACATGAGAAAGAACTTCCAATTACCTGATTTCTTTGCATGTTTGTGGACATAGATACCATGCAAAGAGAAGGAACAGTATGAGCCACTGAAAGACTAGAGGTTTATAAGACAAGTGATTGCACGCCACTGCAGTAAGAATGCAGAAGTATTGATAAGAAGAACTGATACGTCACCTGCAAGGGCTGAATGTGAAATACAATGAAAATGTAAATAAATATGTCTGAAGCATTTACTATGAATAACTGGAAATGACTGTATTTGTGACAATAAAGAACAAGTGCAAAGAAAGAATCAGATGTATTTTGATTAAAAGCAACTACCTGTATAATTCTGATGGGTTTTTAAGATACGTGTTCTTTTATACTAAAAGTCAGGGAAAGAGAGATTCTGTTTTTAAGTGGATTTAATAAATATGTGTATGAAGTCAAAATCAATATGTAAACTTAAATTTCTGCAGAATATATGGAATTCAGTTGATAGAAAATAGCAAATGAGATATGAGGATGGTTTTGAACACAGCTCAAGAACTAGAAATTTTATAAATATTCCAGAGCAGGAATAAACAACACAAAAGAGAAAAATACAGGAAAAATGATGTTGTAGATGAGCGAAGATTGATTAAATAAGATGAAATTTCAGTCTTCTTGGCTGCTGAGAGGACAAGTGACCTGGGGCTGACGGAGTGGTCGCTGCGTTTGGAAAAAGGGAGATGATTGCTGAGCCTAGGAAGAGCGAAATCATTTCAGTAGTGGATGGAATATCTGGGGTGTGGGGAGTCCGAGCAAAGTGGGAAGGAAGATGGGGGTGGATATGGCTATTATTCATCATTCTTGCATGAAATTTTACTGTGAAGGAGCAAGAATAACTTAGATTATATACTTACAATGTCAATATCATCTCTCTTTTTAAGATTAAAAAAAAGATTTATTTAATTTTTTATTGGAAAGGCTGATATACAAAGAGGAGGAGAGACAGAAAAGAAGATCTTTCATCCAATGATTCACTCCCCAAGTGGCTGTAGCATCCTGAGCTGAGCTGATCAGAAGCCAGGAGCCTGGAACTTCTTCCAGATCTCCCACACTCAGGTGCAGGATCCCAAGGTTTGGGCTGTCCTTGGCTGCTTTCCCAGGCCACAAGCAGGGAGCTGGGTGGGAAGCGGGGTGGCACGGGTATCAGCGCCAGTCATTGCAGCCATCTGGGAAATGAACCAACGGATGCCAGATCTCTCTCTGTTTCTCCCTCTCTGTCAGTAACTCTGCCTGTATGTTCTGGTGTGGAAATGCTGTATTAAGTCTCTGATTTGTTCTTACTACTGATAATTACTCGATTTAGCCATAGTTATCAGTATTTGGCTTTTCTTAAACTTGGGAAGTAAGAATTTTGGCCATTGTGCTTCTCTTGACTACTGTAAGTCATTCCCAACAGGAATAAACATAGGCTTAGCTTGTGGAGACCTTTTATTTTGTGAAACTCTAGAATAAGTCTATTTTTGTGACAGTCATTCCAGAATTCCAATCACATAGTTTCCTTTTCACTTGTAGCTAAAATCTGTAGTTCTTTCTAGAGACTCTCTTTAACAAAGGAATTACAAGAATTTCACTATTTCAGAGACTTTCAAAATGTAAAGGATTTATGTAAGCATCCTTTTTTTTAATAAAATGGCAGAAAACATTTAAATTGACCCATCTTTTAAAATAGTGCTTAGTATGTATTACAAGGAAAGGAACTTTTTGGACTTGAACATGAATTTCTTTTTTTTAAAAATTTATTTATTTTATTATAAAGTCAGATATACAGAGAGGAGGAGAGACAGAGAGGAAGATCTTCCGTCCGATGATTCACTCCCCAAGTGAGTGCAATGGCTGGAGCTGTGCCAATCCAAAGCCAGGAGCCAGGAACCTCTTCCAGGTCTCCCACGTGGGTGCAGGGTCCCAAGGCTCTGGGCCGTCCTCGACTGCTTTCCCAGGCCACAAGCAGGGAGCTGGGTGGGAAGTGGGGCTGGAACATGAATTTCAAATTTAATAAGGTAAGTGTGGTAGTAAGTGCTTTTTATGCGGACACACTTTGATACTCTCTTAGTATGTTTTAAATATCTCTAAAACAGTTCTTTATAGGGTACTAACATTTATAAAATTGTACAGCGTAGGCCAAGGTTAATTTTTTCAATGCAACAGACTCTTATTAGTGACCATGAAGCTTAGAACTCATACCATTTTCATAATAAGAACCATAAAAATTTAATGAAATACAATTTAGTTAAAGTGAAATATATTGAATTATTACTGCACACTGTTAATCCTTTTTACATTGGAAAAGTCATCCAAATTATCTCTGACAATTATCATTGCATGTTCTCTTTAAAGTTGGACATTTAAGGGCAAATGAATCCTACTTTTTGGAAAACTACATAAATGAGCAAGAGTTTAAACTATTGGACTGTTAATTGAAAAGATACGCAATATGGATTGGGATATTTTAGCAATTGAGAGTTTGCCTTTGTACCCAATTGCTTACAATTCTCAGTGCAAGAGATTTCAAATCAATCATTTTCATGGATTCAGTAGGGCAATTAGGATTGAGTCTTAAACAGATTGGATCCATAAAAATAAAATAGCTTTCACCTTAAGATGAATTGAAGATGTTCAGTTGTCTACAGCAGACAAATAAATCCAAACATTAACTTGCATAAAATGATAGATAAATACATGGCGGGTTATTTAATTTATTTTTTTAAGATTTATTTATTTTTATTGGAAAGTCAGATATTCAGAGAGGAGGAGAGACAGAGAGGAAGATCTTCCATCCGATGATTCACTCCCCAAGTGGCCACAATGGCCAGTGCTGTGCCAATCCAAAGCCAGGACCCACGCAGGTGCAGGAACCCAAGGTTTTGGGCCATCCTCAACTGCTTTCCCAGGCCACAAGCAGGGAACTGGACGGGAAGAGGGGCTGCTGGGACTAGAACTGGCGCCCATATGGGATCCCGGCACATTCAAGGCAAGGACTTTAGCCGCTAGCCCACCACGCCAGGCCCAGTTATTTAACTTATTATCATAAAATATTACTTTGAAAATATTAAGCTTGTAAATAATAAAACAATTAGCCTAACAACAAATACGTATTATCAAATAGTAACAACTATTTTCTGACCTCTGGAGCTGGGTTATCTGAGGATTTCTGAAATTATGGAAGTAGGATAAACCAAAGGCAGCTGTTTTCACTGAAGTTTCAGGTACACTCTGTGCATTATTTATTACTTTATGTTTTATAGTAGTCATCTAGCATTCTTGTCTTACTTTGCTTTGGGTCCCAACAAGCCATCTATGTTAGGATACAATGTATTTCACACAATGCGACTAAGTCTTTTTTTTTTTTTATTAGTTATTTTGCATTATGTGACAGTTTCATAGGCTCTGGGAATCCCCCATCCCTCCCCCTCCCCTCCCCCCTGGTGGATTCCTCCACCTTGATGCAGTATTACAGTTCAAATTCAATCAAGATTCTTTCCTTGCAAACATATACCAAGCATAGAGTCCAGCTACTTATTGTCCAGATGGGTTGAACAGTTTCTTGGGCAGACTCAAAACCATGTCAATTCCATAACATTGCAAATTGCTGTTGATGTTATATTGGGACTCTTAATTTACTGGGATGATATTCTACCAGCGACTAAGTCTTGTTTCTAAGGTTCTTAGAAGGTGGTTGAATTCTGGCTCAGTGGTAAATGGACTGCCGATACATGAGTGAGAATTTCTTTGCTGTTCTAGCCAAGTACACATGAGCGGAGGTGACCATGTTGCATGTTGCTGTGGAGCAGGCAGATTCTGTAAATGACAGGAAGGAGGAGAGGGGGTGTCTGTTTACATATTATAGGGGAACAAATTCAAGGGTAGGAAAATCATGTCTTGTAGACACATTACCACAGGGTGTGCATGAGTACATAAAAGAAATCCATGGACAAGAAGTGTGATTTTTTTATAATGTGCATTTTTGGAAACTTTTTGAAAATCTCTCACAGTTGAAATATTATGCCATGTTGTCACTTCAAGTAGAAGAAAATTTTAGTCTAAAAATTCCATCTCCTCTCCACATCTGTGATTTATTAATAACAAACATGTGTGCATGTTCCCCCCACGCACATGCCATTTCTCTCTTATGCCAGAGACTAAGAGCCTTGAGGAAAAGTGAAGAAAAGGAAAATTGCGGCTTATTCTATGTGAACATTGAAAAAGTTAGTTTTTAGTTTAGTTTTTCACACTTGACTGTCACATAACCTTACACTTGTGCATTGGTCATGAAAACGGGGAACAAGACAAGAAGGACAGAATGCATACAGCACCTTGGAGGACAGTATCAAAACTGACCCTTCCAGAGAAAACCACTGATTACAGTGGCAAGTATGACACAATACATACATGACATATGTATTAACTTAAGAGGCAAGGCTGGAAAGATATTTGCAAACATTTTACAAGGATCTTATAAACTTAATGGTAAATGTCCAGAATATGTTATAATGGAATACTAGCATGCAAGGGTATTAATTATATAACAAAAGGAATATATTTAAAATGTATTTGAGTATTTTGGATTAAATGTTCATCATGTTCTCTGATTGTACAGTATTCCTGACCCAAATTTTATCATTTCTTATGCTTCAGGAATACTAAACGTAAAGCATTTTACATCATTTGACCACAATATATATTGTTATATATCAGATACATTGCTAGTGATGACAATTAGTTAATCGTTTTTAGTAAATCATATACCAGTTCAAGGCAGGATAATATTAATCACAGAACTAATAGGAAAATACATGTAAGTAAAGGAGCTACTTTATATTTGTTTTTATTGGAAAGGCAGATTTACACAGAAATTACATGTCTAGTCAACATGCAGTAACTTTCCTTTTCATTATTACTTAAACAATATAATGTAACAGCACTTATATAGCATGCAGATTACATCTAGAGATGACCTGAAGTGTGAGAGAAGGTGAGTAGATTATATGAAAAACTACGCCACTCTTAAGGGACAGAAACCTCTAGACTGTGGTGTATTCAGGGATCATAGAACCATTCCCCCATGGATGCTGATACCTGGCTATTTGTAAAATTCTAAATAAGTGCCCTCAAGTTGAGTAATTATCAAATTATCAGATTTCAGCAATAAAATATATTTAAAATGCATCAATTCACTTGAAGGTAAAAGCATCCAACAAAGACTCCAGTTCACTCCCCCAAAACCTATAACAGCTACGTCCAGTCCAAGATGGCCACGGGCCAAATCCCCAGTGTGGTCTCCCGTGCACTCAGGGAGCTGGACTGGAAGCAAACAGTGGGAGCATGGGCTGATGCTGCAGTATAAGCTGCTGACACTGCCAGTAGTGGCTTAACCCACTCTTTCCACAAGGTCAGCTTGAAAATATTGCGTCATGATTAATATAGTTTGTGAAAACTATTTGATAACCTTAGAATTTAGTATAAAGTTAAACAAAAGAAGTTGTAAGAGTACTATGTGTGTATATATATATGATTATAGGAACATATTTTTGTACACATTCATCATAAAGATTTTCAAATACATAGAATTTCAATGACTGCACTTTCGTTGTATGGGCTTATTCATTCGCGTGTCTGCCTAAGCCTCAGCATTCTTATCTCTAGGCATTTTCCAAACCTACTTTGTGTACATTTATCAGAGAAAATATGTAACAAGGTATGTTACAGTTGTTAGCTATGAAAGATTTAGGTCACCCTGGTTTTTGTTTTTTTCTTTCAATTAAGGTGTTTCCCAAGAGCTGCTGCCACATTTAAAATTCCATATCCAGAGCAGTATGAAGAGAAAGTATTCATTTATAATGTTTCAGCAACTTGTGAACCATCTTTTAAATGCAAATCGCTGAACGCATATTTCAAAGTTTAAAATTTAAGGCATTTTTTTCAAGTGCAGGTTTACAGTAGAGTAGTTGGCATAAGCATTTGTCAAAGAAAATTTATCATGTCAGAAAATAATTGAAATTGTGGCTGAAAGGTTCCTAAGAACAACCTTTTTATCTGTGGCTTAAATAAATGCTTTCCATTTCAAAGGCAACGCTAACTGTACCATATAGCTCAAGTGATCAGTAAAAGAAGACAGCCGACTTCTTCAAGGAGTCCTGATTTTTATGTGATCTTATCAACTCACAGAGTATAAATTCTGCTGCCAGGGCTAAACACATGCACAGGCTTCCCTCAATTCTTGTATTCCAGGTATTAGGTGAAATATGTTCATGTCACTAGCTTCTTTCAAATTGTGTTTATCATCATCTCCCTGATTGCCTAATATAAGTTTACAACCAGTCTCCTCGGTGTACTAGTACATTACCGCTCTCCCACAGACATCATAAACAGTGACATCTTTGGTAATGAATGTCAGAATCGTGCCAGCCTCTGAGTATATTCTCCATCTCTGTGTCTCAGGCTGACGCATCAAGTGAGAAGCTCATTCTGAACTCTGAAGTCAAACCTTAACATACAAAGTTTGCACTAGTTCTACAAGGCAGGCCTTTTAAAGTAAAACCAATCAATTCTGAAGACACTCAAAGTGTCTGTTATCTAAATAGATTCATTGTCTTGGATGGTTCTTGTTTTATTTTCTTAAATTAATGTGACTATTTAGGTGGGGTTGGAAATTTTTGAAAGAATAAGATTTTAAGCCTGGATGGGATCCTAAAATTGTTAGTCTAAATATTTAATATTTTAGGTTTAGAAAAGAAAGCTAAAAATCCAAATAATTGGAGATTAAATAGTAAGAGGGAGAGAGTGAAGAAGTTGGGGGGGACATCCTTTGCTTCTATACCTGTATTATGATAACTAATATACTAATTTTATATAAATTTCTTAAAAATAGATTTTGGAAAAATATGACATCTCAAAATAAGTAAAGAAGAAATGAAAGCTAAGGAAGGTTAGGATATCTTTATGGAGATACAGGGTACGTATTTCATGCTATATTTTGATTTTCAGTGTAGTGCTGTTCCTATTAAACTATAAAAACTCACTATAGAACCTGAAATTTCCCAAGTGAGTGCTAAGTAACAATACTTTACCTTTAACAGGCATTATTTATGCTTCCTCTCTCCCTTCCCTCCACTCCCTTCTCCTCTCTTCCTCGCCTATTCTTTTCCTCCTTGTCCTTCTTTGATTTTCTTCATTTTTTGCTCTCTGTTGCTTCCTTCCCTCCGTCCTGTCCACCTCCCTGGCTCCCTGTTTCTGTGTGCCTGTTCTCCTGTTGCTCCCTCCCTCTCCTCATTCTCATCTCTCCTTTGCTTCTGGCTTCTTCTCCATTTCTTCACTCTCTCTCTTCTTCCTCTCCACCTTGTTTCTCCAACTTAGATTCCTCCTATGCAGCCTGTTTTGACTCATCTACACAATGTTACTTGCCTTGATACCAACGCTTATCTTATTTCGGATATTTTGTTGCTATCTTCTTATTGTTTCTTATTCCCCAGCCATTGGTATCTGGAAGGGCAAACAGCACATTGTTCTCAGCTTCCTCCAAGTTCTTTAATTCGTCTGCAAAATACAGCAGTTAGTCATAAAGTCAGAAAGGGAAAAAACAGTTGAATATCCTTGAAACGTATGAAATAATGAAAATGTCCTTGATTATTCTGGAAACAGATGTTTTCTCCAAGTATAGAAATTTAAAGGTGTTATAACTCGAAATATTAGTGTTTGGTAATGTGGTACAAGTTTTTTAAAATAACTATGTAATCATAATATGTGTAATTTTATTTGAGGTGTACTTAATACAAAAACTATAAAAATTGATCCATTTGCAGCGCTGTGATGCTGTTTAGTGCAAGATTTTTATCAGGTTGTTTCTTAAATGACCAGAACCTTTTCAAACAATTTGTATTAGAAAAAGAAGGACAGAGGACTGGTGAAAAGATAATGTTTTATCCAATCAATCAATCAATCAATCACACCTATCCACGCTTCACAAAATTATCAAGGCAAGTGCTTTTAGGTGCTCGGGAAAATCTGGTCGAATAACTACACAGTATTTTACATTTTCGAGAGCTTTTCTCATTATCCTCACAACGTATCAGAATAGAAAGTATCTTAAGATAAAGGGACGACTAAAGATCAGAGATCAGACTTAGCAGGTGGGTGAGTTCCGGAAGTGAGTGGGCAGAGAACACTACAGCCTGCTGCTCTCTCGGGACATCACTGGACCAGGAGAGCTGTTATGAACGGAAGACTCGGGGGTCAGTAACACTCCTAGACACCTCTGCGCTACATCGCGTCAGTGAGGATAAATACACATGGTGTATATTAGCCTAAGGTTAATTGAAAATATCAAAAAACTCTTCAAATCCACAAATATATTTCGAAATTGTATCTGAAACTCCTGCAATTTTGAAATGAAAATATGTGAGTTGCCATGGTGTTTGGAAAAGTAGGGCTAGAGGGACGATCTTGGATATTTATGTCACTAGTTTTTTGGATTTTTGTTTTTAAAATTTAGTTATACAGATATACAGGAAGAAGGAGAGACATCCAGTGATTCACTCCCCAGGTGGCCACAACAGCCAAGCCTTGCCCATCCGAAGCCAGGAGCCAGGAGCCTCTTCTGGGTCTCCTATGCAGGTGGAAGGTCCCAAGGCTTTGGGCTGTACTGGACTGCTTTCCCAAGCCACAAGCAAGGAGGTGTATGGGAATCAGGGCAGCAGGGACACAAACTGGCGCCCATATGGGATCCTGGTGTGTGTAAGGGGAGGACTTTAGCTGCTAGGCTACCACTCCAGGCCCTATGTCACTAGATTTATTATGAGAAAACAGTCATTGAAATATAAGTAGATGGAACTAAAGATATAGTTTAATATAAAACTCTGTTTTGTGAATAAAAACAAAATACATTTGGTATTTTATGTACACTTTTGTGGCAAGTTTATCATATATTTTTGTAACATTTTCAAATTTTATTTTTTAAAAAATTTTGCATGAGTTACATTGTTGACATCTTTTGTCTCTAGAACTTGCTTTTTTCTTTTCATGATAGAGTCTTAAAAAGGACATAAATCCTCAATTTGAGTGAAGTCCAATTTATCAAACACAGTTTATACAAAGTATTTTGGAGAACATCCATGATAATCCTAAGGATCTAAAATATATTTTTGTTTGGTTGCTTTGTATTTTTTTCTTACCTTTTATATTTTACCTAGTAATCCTTATGGAATTCAGTTCTGTTATGCAAATTAGATGTCAGGGCTCATGTTTGCTGTTTCATAAGAAGATGCAATTTTTGTTTACTTTTATGTCTTTGAAGATTTATTTTATTATTTATCCTGAAAAATTAAATTTACAGAGAGAAGGAGAAGCAGAGAGAAAGATCCTGTGCCTACTGGGTCACTTTCTAAGTGTCCACAATGGCATTTCTTAGTATTTTGGTTGAGATTTAGTTATTTATTTGGAAGACAGATTGCATCTCCCAAATGGCCATAATAGCACATGGCAGACTGAAGCCAGGACCCTTCATGGGTGCTTTATGTGAGTACCACTGGCCCAAGCCCTTGGACTGTCAGGTGCTGCTTCCAAGACGTGTTAGCAAGAGCTGGAGTGGTGACAGGGCAGCCAGGGCTACAGCTTCACACATTCGGCCTTTTGGCATCACAGGCAGTGGTTTAGCTCTCAGTAATATACTACTATCCTATACCTAGTATTTTACATGTTTATATTTTTGCAAAAACCATAAAATGGCTACGTGTGTGCACGTAATACGCCACAGTAGCAAAGGGGTTGGCATCATGGAATAAAGCCACCAGATTTGATTTTTCAGTCTTGCATCTGAGTGCCAGTTTCAGCATCAGCTACTTTGCTACTGATCCAACTCCCTGCCAAAATGGCTGAAAAAAGCAGTGAATGAGGTTCAAGTGCTTGGATCCTTGCCTTCCATGTGGAAAAGAAATATGGAACTCGGGCTCATGGTTTTTGCTTGACTCAGGACTTGCTTTGTGGATGTAGGGAGTAACCCACTGAATGGGAGATTTTTATGTCTCCCCCTCTCCTGTCTTCTGCTTTACTCTGATGTTTGCTATAGTTTGAGGCTCTGACTTTCAAAGAAATATTTTAAACATAGTCACAAAAAAATCAAACATTGAGCCTCTACAGTGTATCTGATATTGTCCCTTCATAAATTTTGAAAATTTATCTTCATTTTCACCAAAATCTCTGCAGGGAATGCTTTGATCACTCAATATATTGCTATTAAATGTAAATCTAAGAGTTGATAGGTAATATAGCTTCCCTAAGGTAATGCAGCTTACAAAGCCCAGGGCTGCCTAATGACCAGGTCAGTACTCTTAGAATCTGTGCTCTGGAGTTTTCAGTGGTTGACCCACTTACACGTGTGCAATGTGGACTGTTATAGTGGTTGATTTTGCACTCTACTCCCGGTACTAATGGGGAGTCTTTAATAAATCCTTGGTAAACTTTATGACAGAGTGTGTAGGGGGAGAGTAGGATATGCCAGAAAATACTAACTTCATTACCAAGTGTCCTAGCCCTTCTTTGCCCACTAACCGTCTGGATAATTGTGTGAGCTTCGTCTTATTTATCTTAAGTTCTGTATGGGAATAATAACTCCCAAACTACTTTCATCATAGCAGGTAGTACAGACTAGTCAGATATAAATTTAAGATGATGGAAATGTAGTAGCTTTTTATAAATTACTTTATTTCTTTCTTGGAAACTGTGTGTGTGTGTGTGTGTGTGTGTGTGTGTGTGTGTGATCTTTTTAAAGCATTTAAAAGAATAATTTTGTGATCTGAGATTCAATTTTATGGCCCCAGTTCAGCACTTTATTCTTATTTTTGTATGGGAAAAAAATGCAACAGCGTTTTAGCTTCTGCGTTTTGTATTAAGTGGAGTGACTTTATTATCAAGTTAGTTTGAAAAGGTCCATGTTAACTCATACCTACCATGTACTAATTAAAATAACCTCCTTTAAACTTCTACCAGGAAAAGGATTTTAAAAAATCAGATGAACACCACAGTATCAGTTGATGGTTTACTTCTTTTTTTTCTTTAACCAATTATCATAAATTTTTTTAAAAAGCCTTTAAAAAGAATTTTCAGTTTTTCTATGTTTCATTTAAGCAAGCACAGAAATTTTGCTATTTTTGGATTTTCCCCTATATTCAAATTTTTGGTAATTTTTACCCAAATTGTAATTTATCTGTTGGAACATAAAAATGTAGCTGAGTTGTATAGCTAAGCTGCAAGATTTATTTTTCTTATAAATATATCATCATTGTTGTAATGTTTTTAAGTTGTATTGTTTGATTTTTTAAAAACAACCTGGATTGCCAAATTTAAGTTTCAAAATGCCAAGCAGAGGGGCTTTCCATGTTGTGAGCATGCGTTGAGCAAATAGATGTGTGAGTAACCCAGTCACACTGATGTCAGTCCTTGCATCCAGTATGGATAGGGAGAAGCTTCCCTTCACTTGCTTCTCCGTTTCCTGGTTCTTTTATGAATTGTGCGAAAGAGTGGACTTATGGGGTCCGGCACCTTGGCCTAGCAGCTAAAGTCCTTGAGTTGAACGCGCCTGAATCCCACATGGTGATGGTCATGGTTCCAGCGGCTCCGTTTCCCATCCTGCTCCCTGCCTGTGGCCTGGGAAAGCAGACGAGGACGGCCCAAAGCCTTGGGATCCTGCACCTGAGTGGGAGACCTGGAGGAGGTTCCTGGTTCCTGGCTTCAGATCAGCACCGGCCGTTGTGGTCACTTGGGGAGTGAATCATCGGACGCAAGATTTTCCTCTCTATCTCTGCTCCTCTCTGCATATCTGCCTTTGCAATAAAAAGAAAAAAAAAGAGTGGACATATGATGACTTATTTTTTTAAGATTTATCTTTTTTTATTGAAATATCAGATTTACAGAGAGAAGCAGAGATAAAGAGAAAGACCTTCCATTGACTTGTTCACTCCCCAAATACAGGGTCCCACGGCTTTGAGTCATACACAATTGCATTCCCAGGCCACAATCATGGAGCTCCAGTGGGAGTGGAGGAGCTGGGATACAAACTGGTGCCCATATAGAATCCTGCTCGTGCATGGCATGTCTTAAGCCATTAGTCTATCATGTTGGGCTTCTTACGATTGTTTCCTCAAGGACTATGTTATTGTAATAAAATGGGAGGAATCAGTGTTAGGGGAGGAGCAGGGGAAGTGCCATAGCCTTTGGAAATATATCATGAAATAAATTTACTTTTAAAAAAGTTACCATAGTGGTGGTAGAAAACTATCAATAGGAGCTTGAAAGAAAAGCAGCTGAATCCAGGAACAAACTGTCTTTATAGCTTCATCCTAGAGCACCAGGGACTCTAGAAATGTGTTTGCCTGGATACAAGGGTGTTTTAAATATATATGTGCAAGTAAAAATGCTCAATTAGGCGATTGTCTCTTAGAAAGCTTAGTAGAGTTCAAAGAAATATTTTTAGAAGCTTATTGTCTTGTCAAGTGGAACTGCTCAAAGATATGGTTAGATACAACTTTATCTTGTAACAGCATTTGGATTTAATTGTTGTATTTACTACTGTTGGTTGGTTTTTGTTTTTCTCAGCTTTTATACCTCTACAATCCAGGTGTTCGCCTTTACAATTCATGTGATGAATAATGCATGGCTATTTAGACCTTCCTTTTGTTGTGACTGATGCAGGCCCAGCATTTTGTTAAAATTATTACTGTTAGTACTCAACAACAACAACAAAAAAACAGTTTGTTGTTTCAATTAGCTTTATGTGGAAGTTTATATGAAATATGTGAACTGACACCACTCTATTTTTATGTTGAAATGTAGTGTCTTAATATTTAAATAATGCCTCTCTTTTAGGCTCATTTTGCTATAAGGTGTTTTATGTAAGTGGAAAGGGAAAAGGTCAAAACATGTTTTCTAAGTCACAGCTCAGAAATGTTCTCACGACTGCAGCCAACTACGTGCTGATGGTAGCAGCATTCACACTCAGTAAGAACACATCAGTGTTGGTGTCCCTTATTGAGAAAGCAGCTAGATTGAAAGGAAAATGACAATACCTAGAAAGTGAGTTGTATATTTCTTCCTCTTTTTTTTTTAAAAGATTTCTTTTTACTTCAAACCCAGATTTACTGAGAGAAGGAGATCCTCCATCTGCTGCCTCACTCCCCAAATGGCCACAACAACCGGAGATAAGCCCATCTACAGCCAGGAGCCAGGAGCTTCCTCTAGGTCTTTTATGTGGGTGCTGTATCCCAAAGACTTGAGCCATCATCTGTTATTGTTCCAGGCCACAATCAAGGAGCAGGATTAGAAGTAGAGCAGCAGGGACTAGAACCAGCGCCCAAATGGGATGCTGGTGCTAGCAGTCGGAGGATAAATCTGTTGGACCACCACACCAGCCCCAAGCTGTGCTTTCTTAACAAAAGGAAAATTAAGAAAGTTGGGTTAAAACAGTAATGTACATAAAATAGAATCCATGAAAGGGGCACAATATTTCTAATAAGTACATTATAGGCTCGTGTATGAATGGCATGGCTCCGATTCTTTGTGATTCACCAAGAACTGGAATTGTTGCTGGTGATTGAGATACTCTTACCTGTTGATTCTCAGCTGTGTTTCTCTGGGAGAGAGCTATAGAAGGAAGAAATTCCGCTGTAGTTATTCACTAACCCTGAAACACAAAATGAGCTGTAGGGCAAAAAAAAAAAAAAACACATAGGGTCTTAAAGGAATCCTGCTTTTATAGATTGTGAACTTATCTAAGATAGATTAATTTTACTTCATAGGATAGCCTCATACAACCAACCTCGGAAATCTTGTCTTTATAATCAGTATATCACTTCGGCATCTTCAGGTGTCTCAGGAAAAGTGGGAAGAGAATATAATGGAACATGTTGATTTTCTAGTTACAACTGTTGGTTAGCAAAGTGAATTCATTTTCAGCTAAAAAATAAAAATAAAAAGCATATCATTATACCTATAATTTTGTTCAACTTGAATATAAAAATTAGATAGGATCAACCTACAGTAATATATGCAGGCAAAATATATAAAACTGGTTCAAATAAAAGGAATACATTATTTCAAAATCACCATAATTTTTAGCTAAATATATATTAAGTGTAAATGCTCCACATAAGAATTTTAAAGCTACAGTTACCAAAATATTAGGAAAGTCTCATATATTTGGCAGTAAACATGTGTTTTTATTAGGAAATCTCAGTCTGAATTGGCAGAGCTGGGAATTAATCCCAGCTACCCTGACATGGCATCTGGCCATCTTGATTGCTGGGTTCAATGTCTCTTTCTTTGCCTGGTCTAATTCATCAAGCAGTTTGTCTGTTTCTTAGTCTAATTTCAAGTAATTTGGATCTGAAGGTTTGATATAGATTCTCTCTATAACGTAAAATACCTATTGCAACCATCATGCAACTATAGTGTTTGTTTCTAGCAATCATTTAGCCAGAATTGTCAACTTCAATAAATGTGTTTTCATCTTTCATTAGCATTTTTTGGTTTTAAACATTTTAAATTTATAGGTTGTGATTCTTCTTATCCCAACTTGCAATTAGTTTAATTCCCTTAATAAGTCCATTTATATATTATTTCATTGTTATAATAGAATTGTTGTTTCAAAAATACAGATAAGGATTTTGGCAATGCTTTAATGCATTCTCAGTATGGAGAAGTATACTTTTTAAATCCAGGTACATAACTTTTCACTACTCATTAAATGACTGCATAGGGCTGAATTTTGGCTTATTTTTAAAATTCACTTGAAAGATGGGCACACATGGTGGTGCGGAAGTGTGATGGAGGGAGGGAAAGAGGAAGAGAGAGAGAGAGAGAGAGAGAGAGAGAGAGAGATTGATTGACTGCAGCAACAAGGGCTGGACCAGACTGGAGCCAGGAGCATGGGACACAATTTTTTTACCCAAGTGGGCAGCGAGTAGGTATCCAAATACCGAATCCATTATCTGCTAATTTTAGGGTGTGCAACAATGGCAATGTCAGTACACACAGACGATCTCATAGGGTATGTAAGTGTCTTAGAGGCAATGGCATAAGCATCTTGTAAACTGCCAACCCTGGGATTGAGTTGTTTAGTCCCAAAGAAATATGTTAGCACTGGGGCTGGTGTGAAGGTTCAACTGGCTCTTCCTCCACCTACATGTGCCAGCTTCCCATATGAGCACAGATTTATGTCCCAACTGCTGCACTTCCCATTCTATTCCCTGTTTATGGCCTGGGAAAGCAGCAGAGGATGGCTTATGTCATTGGGATCCTACACTCACGTGGGAGATCTGGAAGATGCTCCTTTCTTGAGATTGGCTCAGGTCCAGCCATTGTGGCTATGTGGGGAGTGAACCAGTGAATGGAAGATCCTTCTCTAAGTCTTTCCTTCTCTCAGTAGATCTGCCTTTCACATAAAAATAAATACAACTGAAAGAAACACAGTAGCACTATTCAGTACCTAATCTGTGAAAGTACCTTTGTTATTTTACTCTGTGTGTGTGTGTATGTGTGTGTGTGTGCGCGCGCTTACTCAGAAGACAATGTTATAGAGAAAAAAGGTGAGGCAAAGAGATCTTCCAGCTACTAGTTTATTCCCCAAATTGCTGCAGTAGCCCACTGCGCCAGGTCAAACCTGGGAGCCTGGAGCATCTTCCTGGTGCTTGTAGGGCCGCAAGAACTTGGGCCATCTTCAGCTGATTTCCCAGGTACATTTTCAGGAACTTGAATTTGATTTGGAGCATCAGCAACTAAAACTGATGTCCATATGGGATGCCTGCACTACAGGTGGCAGCTAAGTCATTTTGAAACAGCAGTAGTATCTGTGAAGTTTATGTCATGTGTAGAATGAAAATTGTACTATAAATTAGTTGTACCAAGTTACACTTGTCAAAAATGGGCCTCTTTTTATGGATCAGGTTCCAGAGGATTAAAGACTGTGCTAAGTGGCATATTCTAAGCATATCATCACGCCAAGACTTGTGAGACCTGCAAGACCTGTTGTTAAACTCAACAAATATACATTTAACATTTATTTGAACATTTGTGTCTATCTTTATTTCTTAAATCTTTATTCATTTTATTTATTTGGAAGACAGAAAAAGAGATATAAAGAGACAGCAGACAGTGATAAAGCTGCCCACTGGTTCACATTACAAGTACTTGCAATAGCTGGCCTTGGGACAGACCAAAACCAGAAGCCAGAAACTCAGTCCTACCTCCCACCTGGGGTGTCACAAACCTGAGGGCATCCTCTGCTCCCTCCCAGCGTCTGCTGGAAGCTGCAGTGCCAGGCAGCCCGGGAATCAGATGAACAGTGTGGGTGTTTCAGCAGAGCCTCAATCAGCCGCCTCATAACACCTGCCCTGCATTGCTGTTTATATAAAAACAACTGATTGTTGGCGTTGGAATAGAAATCTCAATATGTATGTTCAATTATCAGCAACAGCAACAGAAACATGAAGAACATAGTCATTATCCTGGTAATATTTGGATCAGTGAGGCAGGAAAGAAACACATGCCGATTTGGTATTTTCTGGCTGTTGCTGTAACTGTAATGAAAGAAACTCAAGTGATTACCATCCTAACATCTGTAGGGATGGCATTCCTATCGTGTCTACTCTTAGAAAAATCAAACACCGATTGTCAGAATATTTGCACTCTGAAACAAAATAGAACAAAAGAATAGTTTGCCTTTTGAAACAAACAAAAAGTGAATTGAAGCATATGGTGCTGGCCAGTTTATGGTAAATTAAGGTCTCTTAGGGCTTTCCTATAATGATTACTCAAGACACTATAAATTCAACACAGGAAGCCAAAACAGCAAAGACATAATTAAATTATGTTCTTAAAAGACTTTGTGAATTCTTTAAAAGTCAAAATTTGATCATATTAAATGGAAACCTCCAAAGAAAAATAAAGAGCATCTTGAGTAAAAAGAAACGTGGAGTTACTAAGAGCCAATGGAGTGATAGCAACAGTATTTATCACAGGACCAAAACTTCAACTGATGAGTTACAGAAACTCAGATAAAGGCCAAGAGGAAGGACGTGAAGGAAGCAGCCGTTTTTTGTCTTTGATTTAGATTCGACATGGCAGAGTATGAAAATTGCTTCACGGGGGAACGCGTAAGGGATCTTGAGATGCTGGACTCATTTGGACTTGAGGAACAGTAGGAGGTAGGAAGTGTGAGTGGACTGCTGGCGCCACAATAATGTGAGAAGATCAAATAAAAAAAGGGAATTGGGAAACTCTCCACGGAAATAAAAGATTAATCAAAATGTAGACCAGGTGGGGAGAGAGAAAAAGTCTCAAGATTTCTTGGAAGGGTAAAAGATTAAGGACATTTAGGCACTTAAAGGGTTTGTTGTTTTAAAAACATTCCTGTAAGGCATTAGAAAGTTTTCACTTAAAATATTAAAGTGTTTGGACATTTTTTCAGAGATGTTACTAAGCTAATAAATAGGAACTCTAAACACTGAAATAATATACAAAAAGACCCAAATGTGTCTGATGATAATGTTTAAAAAAAAAAAACTTCGGGTATTTGATGCAATTTATATTTCAGAAGAGCTTCTTGAAAATAGTAACTTCAAGTGAATTTGAAAATTGCAGGAAGAGATAATCCTTACCCATATCTTGCTGTCAGACTGTCCATACTGAAACAGAAACTGTCAGCCGCACTCTGGGCCTCGTAGAGGAGGTACAGTGTGAACTTGAACATGTTCGTGCTCTCAGAAAGATAACAGGAAGACAGAGTGGAAGGAAGAAAGGGAGGGAGAGAAGGGGAGAAAGGAGTTTTCTAGGACTTAGAGCAATTACATTTTCTCACTTCTCAAAACTGAAGGGAAGTTGGAGTCATATTTAAAGAGCAACAATTCTTAAAAACAGATTTTGTTTTACCTGACTAGCAAGTGGAAAAACATATATATTTCTTTAGTGATCAGGGTTCAGATTTACCAGTGGTGCCAGGATGTTATTCATTACAGAAGTCAAAGATTTTAAGACTTTTGTGTACCCATAATGACCCACACTTCAAGGAAACACAAATTATCCGGAGAAATCCACTATAGCTGTGAGTCCAAAATGGAGAAGTCCATGGACTAAGGAAACCAAAGGAAGGAAGGAAATGAAGATCTTTTGTTTATCATGAATACATTCTGGGCTTCCATGACAGTTTTCCTGTTCTCTCTGTCTGCTTCAAAGGCTTCTGTCTTGCTTCTCAAAATTCCCATTGTAACTTCCATATTACTCAATTCAATCAGCAACTAAGCTCACCCACTCTGAGTGTTTTGCTTACACAATGTAGTCACTTCTAGTCCATAATATCATATGAACGTTCATAATAGTACCATATTCCTGCTATGTAATATGTACGTAGGTCATCTCAGTCCATGGGCAACAAAAGCTCAAATTTTGCATAACTAATTTGTATCATTTGCTTATGCATTCCTATGCTTGGCAATAAATAAAGTAAAAGTTTGGATGACGTGTATACCAAGATTGAAATCTGTCAGACATTATTGAGTTTAGCTTCGTAGCCATTAAATTTAGTTTAAACTCCAGCTCATCACCAATCCTGTTTAACTTTTTCTGAAAGCAAATTATAATTCTGACAACTTTTTTTCATATTGAATCACTTCAAACCACAAAGTCTGTTACCTAGATGTTGGTTATACTTATCATTTTTATATTGCTAGTTAAGGGGCTATTGGGAAGAATCCTTCCAGTTTGGGGACTTTTGAGAGATGCTACTTTTGACTGGAGGGTGTTGTAATACAATATGTTAAAAAAAATTGGGACTTTCATTAAATGAGAGAGTAATGGCTTAAGGCATTCACTTTTCTCCTTCCCCCATCTCTCTTCTTGCTCTCTCCCTCTCTGTAAAGAGAGGCAGAGCAATTTTGTCCTCTGGTCCACTTTGCAGATGGCCATTTGCTGCTGCTTTTCTGGTGCATTAGCAAAGAAGTAGATCAGAAATGGAGCAGCTAAGATACAGAGAGCACCCATCTGGAATGTCAGAGTCACACAGTGTGGCTTTGCCCAACTCTTAGCGTGGAGCCATATGGACACGAAAAGAGAGTAGTAATTGGGGATGGATCTAAAGGGACAAAAGAGAGCAGAAACACCGTAAATAGTAAATCACACATTGCAAGAATGAATCATCCTAAGTAAAACTGCTGTAACCTGACAAGTTCATGAGCACCTATGTGCTTGCCTTCCACATGTTTCATTTCCTCAGCTGTATAAAAATGTGTAGTAGAAATGAATTTAAGCCACAGGTAGGTCCAGCTCTCCTTTCCACGGGAATCCCACAGTTTAAATTGTAACAGTATTCCCAGTGTGTCCCGCAAACCACATAGCTCATATTTAATTATATCACATTTTCAGAATGATGCATTTAACGGGATGACTCATTCTTTCTCTGCGATACACACAACTCTATCCAAATTTGTAAAACTAAATTTGTAAATCTTAATTCTGATTACATTTGATATTTGAGAGTATGTCACAAAGCTGATAGAAAAATGGAAAATATTTCACTTTTTAAAATTTTATTTACTTGTTTATTTTTCTGTTGCTTGGGTATTTTTTTCCTCTATTTTATGACATAATTTAGTAGGCACTGGGGTTTCCCTTGCCCCTCCTCATGTTCCCTCCCTTCCTCATTGTTCTCCCCTCCAGTCTTAGAATAGATGTTTTTCATGTAGAAATTATATATAGAATTATAGATATATATTATATATTTTATATATATATATATGTTTTTATTGGAAAATCAGATTTACAAAGAGAAGGGGAGATGAAGATCTTCCATCTACTGGTTTACTACCCAGTTGGCTGCAATGACTAGAGCTGAGCTAATGCGAAGCCAAGAGCTTCATGGTTGTTCATGCATGCGCAGGGTCCCAAGGCTTTGGGCTATCCTCCACTGCTTTCTCAGGCCACAAGCAGGGAGCTGGAAAGGAAAGTGGACCAGCTGGGATACAACCCGGAAACCCATATGAGATCTTGGTGCTTGCAAAGCACCAATGATTTAGCCAATGAACCAGTACATCAGGCCCATTATATACATTGAGTAAAAATATACATTTATGTATACCTTCCTTGGATTTTTTGGAAGATCCTTCATATAATTCATATATTTGAACTTACATTTTCTAGCAACATAGAGGACTAAGTAAAATTTGTGCATGATCATGGTTCAGTTAGGGATAGAGTAAGGATCAGGATATTTAATGCACATTGTTATTTGGTAGTAAAAAGTGGCACAACAGCTTAAGCGTTTGCTTGCTGCACTGGCGTCCCATACTGGAGTTCCATTTAAAGTCCTGCTAGTCTGCTTCCAATCCAGTTCTCTATCTTCCTGCCAATGTACTGGGAAGGCAGCAGGAGATACCACAGGTTCCTGAACCTCTGCCACTCACCTAGGCCAACAGTAGGGAGCTCTGGGCTCTTGGCCTCAACCTGGCCCCTTGGCTTCAACCTACCCACCAATGGCTGTTGTTGAGCATTTAGGGAATGAACCAATAGAGGATATTCCTTTCTCCATCTCTCCCTCAGTCTCGTTAGTTCTATGTCTCAAATAAATAAATTATGTATTTATTCTTATTATTTATTTGAAATAGAGTTGCAGAAAGAGAAGGAGAGCTTGCATTTGCTGGTTCACTCCCCCAGAGGGGTGTAACAGCCGAGGCTAGACGAGCGCTGAAGCTGGAAGCCACAAGTTTTTCTCCTGTGTGGGTGGCAGGAGCCCCTGGGCTTGTGTCATCTTTCACTGCTTCTCCAGGTACCTTGGCAGGCAGAACGGTGTCGGTCTCAAGAAGGGGAAAATAATAAATTCTTTAATTAAACCAAATCACAATATGCTGTTGTGTACTCCTCTAGCTAAAAACAAAACAAAACAAAAAAACCCCTGTGTTTTCTTTAGCTTTCGTTTTTGTTTACTTATTATTTATTTCCATATATACTGGTTCACTCTTAAAGGGCCCACAACAGCTGGGGCAGATCCAGGCAAGGAGTTAGGAACTCAGTCCTGGGTGCTCATGTGGATGACAAGGACCCAAGTACTTAAGCCGTCAGCTGCTGCCCCATGATGTATATTAGCGGGAAGCTGAAATTGGGGATGGGTCTAGGAATAAAACACAGGCACTCCAATATCAAATGAAGGCATCCTAGTAGGTGTTATAATGACTACATCCAATCATGCCCCTGTGTTATTATTAGAGTGGTATTTTCAAAAATAATGAGTCTTTTGCTTATAAAAGGAATGCATGGTGATTCCTAATAGAGTCAAAAACACAGAAAATCTAACCATAAAATTTTAAATTGCTGATAAACCAACTAAAAAGATTAAAACATTAGAAAGAATATTGATGAATTAGAAAGTCACCTCCTCAAAAATAAGTTCACTTGAAATAATAGATAAATAAGTTATTTTTAAAATATAAGCTAGAAAGGACCTGATATGGTGGCCCAGCATCTTAAGTTCTCGCCTTACATGCACCTGGATCCCATATGGGCACTGGTTCTAATCCCAGCAGCTCTGCTTCCCATCCAGCTCTCTGCTTGTGGCCTGGGAAAGCAGTCAAGGATGGCTCAAACTCTTGAACCCTGCACCTGCATGGGAGATCCAGAAGAGGCTCCAGGCTCCTGACTTTGGATTGGCTCAGCTCCAGCCATTGCAGCTGCTTGGGGAGTAAATCAAAGAATGGAACATCTTCTTCTGTCTCTCCTCCTCTGTATATCTGACTTTCCAATAAAAACATAATAAATCTTAAAAAATATATAAGCAAGATAGAAATGTAGAAATGAGAAAAAGCATAATTAATTATGAGCTATATGAAATAGCATATAAAACTAGAACTGTTTCTATAAAAATTTCAAAATTTCATCAGAAAGATTCTGTATGTATGTAGAGAGAGAGACACAGGGAGAAAGGATATTCAGTCATTGCATATATGCCAAGATGTGTGTACATACAGATCTTTACAGCAGTATCCCAAATTTTCCAGAAAAAAAATGAAGTAAGTTTATTTGTACAAAGAAATTTTTGGAATTCATGCATACAAGTGATCTTCCTAAAGTTTGAAATGATGCGTGTTATCTATAAATATTTTGAAGAGTATCTAATATGCTTGGATTTAAAAATTTCTTTGTATCACAGTCAACTTTTTATTATTGTTGGAAAGGATAATATATACATATTTATATGAAAGGGGATGCAGGAGAGAGGTAGAGATTGCATCTGCTGAGTTTCTGGCATGGTATGAAGTCAGGAGCTTTATCTGGGTCTCCCGTGTGGATGTAGGGATACAGACAACTGTGCTATCCTCTACTGCTTTCCCAAGCACATAAGCAAGGAACTGGGTTGAAATGGAGCAGCTGCAGCAGGAACCAATCCATTACCCATATGTGATGAAGTCATTGTGGGTAGCAGCTTAAGTCACTGTGCTACAATATCAGACGCCCAAAAGAACCTTTTAATTTTATTTCATGAGATTTTTGAAGCCACATTAGATATGATGTTAGGCAAAAAAAAAAAAAAACACTGTTAAATGCATACATTGGATGCTTGTATTGTTTTCCTTTTATATAGTGATATACAGTGATATGGTCTGTGTGTCGTAAGATTGACATGTTTAAAGTTTAAAATTCAGTGGTTTCTAGTTTGTTTATACAACTGTGCACATATCATGACAGTAAAATAAATCCAGCTAAGGAAGTATACACACATTGTGTATCTGTCTTGACAACTATCTCCACCAAAGGTTATCAAACGAAAGTTTGTATTAAATTTGAGATAGTGCTGTTTTATCAATGTCACTGTTCTTGAAATAATAAAACAGATGATCAAGTAAGATAATAATAAATACAAAAGCAATTAAGGATCAAATTTAGAAGCACTCATCAAAGTACTAGATGAAATAAGCAAATAATAATCTGAAAAGACATCTATAAGTACTTAATAAGCATCAGATACTTATTCTTTATTTTACACTTTTGAAATTTGCAAACATGCTGGGCAGTTTGTAATGAATCTTAATTTACAGTTAGCCTATACAAGTGTGTATAGCTATCAATGTAATAGGCACAATTTGCATTATCTAGTTTTAATTTTATTTTTTAATTTAAGTGAAATCAAGCACTTGGACTAGTTTATTATTAACTCAGTTATTGAATAGCCTGGAATGTGGTTTTGCCAGACTATTAGTGTTTTCTTACAAAGATTAGCTTTGTAATTGTTGAAAGTTTGTTTAAGATTTCAGAAAGTACCACTGATGTCATATTTTTTCATGCCCAATATGCTTCAGGGTCTATGCAGAGACCTTAGGGACTTGCATCATGGAAGGAGTTTAGAGAACTCAAGGTCAGGCAGACATGACGATGAACAGTGTCCTGGTAATAAGCAAAAGCTACTAGGGAACAAAGAGAAACCAGAACTGTTGTTGTTATTATTTTAATGTTCTGTACTTTCCTTCTTGGATTGCATTCTCAGAACTCATTGCCCATCCATACAGCAATTAAATAAGCAACTACATTTTGTTCTAGATGGTTGCATTTATTGAAATTGTGTTAATATTTTAATTACTGTCCTGTTATTGGAAATATTTCCCGTACAACTTGTCTCTTCAATGGACTTAGGTATGTCTCTGTGCTCCAGTAACATTCGCAGTGTTTCCCCTCATGAACCAAAGTGAGAGGAATATTTGTTACAGAAGAGAAAGAAAGGAAAAGAGAGAATATTTTGATCTCTGTAACACTTGTCAGAATATAAGAATAGCTTCTGAATGTTTTGTTGTTAGCGCATTTTTTGATCTATAAAAAATATCAACTGAGAAATATTCCTGCTATCCTGCTCCTGCGCCCCTTTCTCTCAGTGACTGTGTTTTTGTCATAGAAGGATGGTTAGGTAGCAATCACACCTCTCAGCCCAGCTCCATCAGTCAGAGATAAAGTTTTTCAGATTCTGAAGTATTGGATTTTGTCATCTCCTTTTGATGTGAATGAATTTTATATTTGTTTTAAAGATTAGTAGATATTTCAGTAAAAATTTGGGAGAAGCATTATTGGGCCTGCTGGTGAGAACAAACCTTATATAAGATGTCCGAATGAATCTGATATAAGTCACTTAGAATGCCATAGTCTTATCATAAAATATAAAAATACCTTGTATGAGAAAGAAGGTATTTTTATATCCCTTAACATTTTGAAACCCATCTCTGAATGTCGCTATTCATTTTGATTTACATTCAGAAGAGCCAAATATCATGTAACTATTGCGGATGTAGAGATGGGTGTGCCTGTCTCTGAAAATGCTAGCTTGCATTAAAGATTTCAGAACAGTTGAAGAACTTCTTTGTCAAGGTTTCCCCAAGTCCTTCTAAATTAGCAATTACCTAGGTTCTGGAATGATCAAAGGGCATTGTTAATGACTCGCTCTTGTCAGAAGATTGGTGGTCTGTAACTGCAGTCTGCGGAGCAGCTGGAATCTCAATGTTTCTTGACGCTGGATCAGTGGGGACAGGAAGATTATATTTCTGGAATAAAATTACATGCCACACTAAGATTAAAAAGGATATTGATAAATATAAAAAGTTGTGATTTAAGAGATTAAAAAGAGGGAATCCAAGGCACTAAATGAACATTTTTTTCCTTTGATAAGATTCATTTATTTGAAAGAATTACTGTGGTGGAGGATAGCTAGTTTTAGGAGATGGAGCTGGGAATCAGAAACTTTGATGTGGGGAATTCAGTGTTGTTCGGTAATGTTAAGCCCAATAACCACCCCTACCCTGTGGCTCTGACCACTGAACCTAGTGTTCACCTGCATAGCATGTGTCTTGCTTTTCTTGGCCCATATTCCACGCCCCATCTTTTTTAATCTTTTTAAATTTATTATTATTATTATTATTATTATTATCTTTTTATAATATGGTTTCCTAGGCTCCTGGGATTTCCCTTATCCCTCTCCAAATTCCCCCTAACCTAGATCTTCTGTATCATCACTAAGGTATAGTTCTTCATATGTCCATCATTGTGGGCATAGACAATGGCAGAGTCCAGCATCCTATTGTCAAGATACAGTGAACAGTTTCATTGTAGGTCCATCTTTGTCTGGAGGTAGGGATGCATACTACATTGTATGAACATTTATTTTCATTTTCTACAAAAAAGATAAAGAGAAAATCAAGATGAGATTAATATCAACTATTGGAAATATATGTAAATCTGTTATTGACATATCTGTGTTAGGATTTGCAGTAGATTAAACACACCAAACTTTCATAAACCTGGTGATAATCCTTGCACTTCAGAGAAGCTGTACTTTCATGTAGACTGTAGTTTAAAAAGCTAAAATACAATGATTGCTCCTGTTATTCATCTTTTAAAGTTAATTTGTACATTTTTAATATGAGAAATTAACGGGCAAATTAGGTGTTCCATCTTGGAATTAGATATTTTGTGATTCCCCCCTCTTATTTTGTGATTCCCCCCCGCCCAAAAAAAACAGATTATGCAAAAGTGGACAAGATTACATTAAATAGTGACTGATATAATCATAGGTGTATATGAGTTTACATGGTCGTTACCATAAACAAAATAATATAAGGGCTTAATTATTCATGGACACAATCAGGTAGTGATCCCCACAAGAATTATTTTTGAAGGTTTTAAATGCCACAGTTTTTTGAATGCATACCAATATCTATACAATCAGAATATCATTCGGATTACTAGGGAATATACTTATGCATATATATGTATACATATTTGTCTAAGTGTTACATGTGATTCTGTTGTTTACTTCATAATAGATGTCAGATTTATGTAATGAAGAATTTTATTGCTAACTGTTAGAATGTAGTCCAGGGCTCAGAAGTAATAAAAAAGATACAACAAATACCTGAATAAATATTGATATCTGTTCGTGACATGCAGTCTCTTGCTGAACTCTCCCGTGTCTCGGGGCTGCTTGTGATCCTGCACTGTGGAGTCAGTGTGGTGGCGTTCCTATCTGACATGATGTCTCGAGAGTGTTTTCAGGCATCATCAGTGGGGAGCCAGCATCAAAAGACACTCTGTAGTAACAGAGGTCCTGTCCACTGGACCTTCCCTTCAAAAGACCATGGGCCACTTCTTTCAGCTGTGCTGAGCCACCTGGAGAGCAAAGCCCCTAGTTGGTGCCTGGCTTACCTCACATCACAACCACATGGGCACACTTCACTTGGCCACTGATAAGATCAAAGTGACAACTTGAATCCTTTGTTAAAGGCAGAGATGCCTTAAATTTAGTGGGAGAAGAACACAACGTGATGGTACAAGAGGTGATCAAAATTTGTGCCAATAAGCAGCAGTCCGTTATCCCTAGACGGCTACCCTGATGCTCCCTGAAGCGTAGACACATACATTTATAGTTAGTTTTACATCATGAAGTTTGATCTTCAAAAAAAAATCCTTGAGGTATCCAATTCGTTTATGTTTTAAAGATTCATTTATTCTGACTTGTAAGGCAGAATTACAGAGTGAGATAGGGAAAAAGATATCTTCGATCTGCTGCTGCACTTCCAGCAAGAACCACGAAGGCTGTGCCACATCAAAGCACTGAGCCAGGAGCTTCTTCCGCATCTCTCATATGCGTGGCAGGGGGCAGATCACCTAGGCTATCTTCTGTTACTTTCTCAGGCATATTAGCAGGGAACTGGATGAGAGGTGGAGCAGCAATGACATGAAATGCTGCCTATAGGGGATGCAGACTTTCAAGGCAGCAGCTTAAACTACTACATCACATTGTAGGCCTTGACCCAATTCTGAGACGGGTCAAGGACCTAGGTGGAGTCCTTCTTCATCGCATAAGCTGCCTGGTCTGGAGCCACCCTCCTCTGTCTGGCCTGGACACACTGGTATGCAGCACTCCTCTGCCCAAATCATCCTTGGACACGTGCTGAACAGTAGGAGTCCTCAGCTGTTCTACACGCCACCCTGGAATTTTCAAATTAGCCAGTCCTATATTGTTTACTGTGCTCTGTCTTGAAATCCTTAAGAAAATTCAAACAGAAGTCCTGCGTTTGCTTCCTCTGCACTGTAATGTCCTACTCTGAGCCCCACATGGTGCTCTATGTCTCCGATCTGTGTGGCTTGTGAACTTGACTCCCTACCCTCCCATCTGTCACCTCTTACACTTCTGAGTGACCATCAGATACATAAAAGAACACGAATCTCTTCATTTAGTCCCTTTGTGCAGGCACCCAGAAGTTGAGCATTAACATCAGTATTCATAAAAAAAGGCTTTTCTCAAATTTATTTCTGTTCTGTTCTCCCTGCAACTTATTTTATAGCAGAAATTTGCAATCTTTTCATTTTCTGCTTAGCATAATGACTTCAAATGCCTAAAATAAAAACAAGTTTAAAATACAGCATTCATATTAAATATTGTTGTCAAAACATTAATAATATATAGTGTGTGCTTATTTTTCCATATTAGCCCCAATCTTTTAGCAAATTTAATACACTTTGAAGATAAAGCAGTCATATATATATATGTGTGTGTATATATATATATACATATATATATATATTTTGAGATAGCTCTGATGGTTGCAAAATCACAAGTATTAAAAATACAGTTATTTACCTGTGGCCTACCAACCAGATTGAAACAAGCAGTATCACCTAATACTTATGCTTTTAAAGGTGCATTTTGTTGCCTTTGAACGTCATCAGCCCACATCCAGAATTATACCTGTAAATATCTTTGAGGTCATAGATTCCAAACCTGGAGTCATGCTTCTTGCTAATACCAGTACTAAAAAAATCAAAATGGCCTCTCTCCCTGGCACATTTTTAGGTCCTGCCATTTTTAACAAGCTGAGAGTCCTGGGAGTGGATGAGGTTTGAGAGACGTTGTCAGCCTGGCAGTGTAAGTAGCGCGGATGGAGATGCACTAATGGAAGAAATCTAGGTTTGAATTGCCCCTTTCATTTTTGTCTCCTAACTAGGAAAGTGTCACTCACAGCTGAGACTGCTTGCCAGACAGAAAGTGAGAGAGCCAAGGTCAGGAATATTCTCACCCAGTTAAACACAGAAAATCTTCCTACTGTCTCAGATAAACAGAATTGGAATGATTCCTGGCAATCCTCTCTCCAGCACAAAAGTCAGGCATGTTCATAGAGTGGACAGTTGGAAAGGACACTGTCATCTTTCCTCAACAAGAACCGACAGAGGAGTAGTAGACAAAGTGCAGATAAATCCTATGCAGGAGCCATGTCATAACAGTCAGAGGACTGAATCATGACCACAGGAACAAAGTGTGTTTCCACAAGCACAGACTTAATTTTAAAATAAAACGTGTCCCGTGGGTGCATTGAAATCCTTTGTCTTTGAGCCACGATAGTGTAAAGAATATTGCTGTTTAGACCTGACCTTTTCTTAGATGTCTGTGGTACCACTGTAATGAAATTCTCCTCCAGAGAAGTGTTCGTGCAGCATTCAGTATGTAATATGTCTGCTTACAGCAATTTCTTCTTTCTAGCAAGCAGCACAGCACTTATTTACGTATGGTTATTATATTAATTGCCAAGGTGATGTAAATATGAAGAACATTAAGCAGGGATTTTAATTAGATATTTTGCTATTTTAAGTCAATAAAGACAACATAGGTAGCAATGGAACAGATGGTCTCTGGCATCAGAATCTAAGGTCTGCCATTTAGCGGAGATGTACACTTGGACAAATGTCTTAAATGCTCAATACCTTAAGTTCAATCATAGTAAAACGAAATGAATCCAAGCTCTGTCTCCAGCATACACGGTAGATACTGGAAAAGTTAATCTGTGTGATACAGATAGAATCAATCCTGATACAAAATACACCCTGTACAGATGTCAGCTGGATTTGCTTCCATGTTTGTGATCTCGTAAAAGGCAGAGAAATCTCTAGATTTCTTTAAAAGTGGTGAAGTGCAGTAGTATCGCTAGTGCCAAACACTTCCTCACTCTCTGTGCAGGTGGTCTTCATATTAGAGTGCTGTTCAAAAGTCTTTTATTATGAAAGCAAATTTGAGAAGAAAAGAGAAGGTTTGGGTTTTTCAGGGTGGGAGGCACTTTTTTCTTTCATTTTAATCAACCCAACTCTTGCTGAGCACAAGCCTCAGAGGAGATAAACTTGGGCAAGTGTTGGAATGTAGGAACAGCTTACTGGGTTCTGTGGTAACTGCAGGGACCAACCTCTAGGCAAGCACTTATCTTTCCTGATACCTGTTTGTTTCATGTGAGTGTAAACTATTAAAGAGCCGCTAATAGTTTCTTCCTCCATGTAATGCAAAGTTGAAGAAAGTCATTTTAGATTCCGATAGGAACTCAGAAATAACTTGAATTCTTCACTTGTGACTTCAGAGAACATTGAAAATAAGATACAAACACACAACCCAGCAAGAGTTACTAAAACTTCCTCTCCGCTCTTCATGAGCACACTGGCTCTCAGAACCTGCCAGTCTCACCAACTCTCCCAGGAGTTTTGCCTTGCTGGCCCTGCATTGTCTCCCCTGGACCTGCTGCTGCCTTCCTGAAGCCACCTCTCAGCATACGCTAGCAAGGGCCAAGGTGTTCATGTTCTGCTTTGAGCTTGGTCTCCCCCTTGGTCCCTTGGGTATTGTACACCTTAAACACTGCAGTTTCTCTAACTTCATGTCTAAATTAGTGAAGGGGAAAGCATGGGCACTCCAACTATGCACACACAGATAATTTCTTTCCTGCAGGCAGTTTTCAGTATCTGTTTGTGATTTCTCAGTACATCTTCAACTCTAAGATTCTCAGCTTCTGTTTTAATAGTCAGGAAACTTCAACCTCCTGACTTGGAATGAAGAGAACCCCAAGTGAACTCCGATTTCTTTCTGCTTTGTTCCTCAGTTTGATACAATAATGTTTCAATCACTAAAGATTGAGACCTTCATTTTCTGATAAGTATTAGATTTTTATCATAGTGGGTAAAATGATCAAACATAACAGGTGGCTTCATCCCTGCTAAAATCAGCTCATGTTGCATTTAAAAGCTCCAATATTTATGGGATGAACGAGTTTCAAACAATGTCAGGAATGCCTTCTTGTGTAAAACAGAAGATGGGGCAATTAATTGGGGGACATAATCACTCTGTGCTAACCATGGTAGAAAGAGTGAAAGGAAACCTCGAAGTGCAAGCCAGGTTATTATGACACCTTCACTAATACTGTGCAGCAGCCATAAAAGATGTAAAAGATTTCTTAGTTTCAGATTCTTCAGCTCCAATCTGGTGATTGGCAGGTGCCAATCAAGGGATAGGTAGGAACCATTCAATGTTACTTTTCCTTAGTTGTGTTCAATTCCTAAGGGCATGATATATGGCCAGGCATACAGTAGCAGTAAGCATAAGAGATTGTTTTTTTTCTGTACCTTATCTATGATATCTGTAATAGCTTTTAGTTTTCTGAAATTATTTCACCATTAAAGTGTCTCATGTAAAATAGAATAGGATATTAATAAATGGGACATTGTTTACAAAAGAGCTTCCTAAACTAATGCTTCAATAGTGTTCTCTTTATATTCAGTCATTTTATGAATTGGTTTTTGAAATAAACATAATAACTGAATAAAAAAAAGTTAGCCAAATTCATTTAGCTAAATGTAATTTTCTGCTTAAGTTTTATGAAATGTGTTCTATATTGAAAAGGACTTGATTAATGTATTATCTCTTTGTTAAAAAATCATAAATGTATGCTAGGTCACACTGTTATACTCCAATGATTTAAGACATACAATTTGTGATAATGAATGCAGGGAAATCAACTTGCCAGGTCTGCCACAATGGCTAATCCTCCCCTTGCAAACACTGGGATCCCAGGTGGACACTGTTTTGTGTCCATGCTGCTCGTCTTCCCTTTCAGCTCCCTGCTATGTCAAGCCCCAAACCTTGGGAACCTGTATCCGCATGGGAGACGAGGAAAAGCTCCTGGCTTTGGATTGACACAGCTCCTGTCATTGCAGTCATTTGAGGACTGAACCAGCAGGTGGAGGATCTTTTTCTCTGTCCTTCTCTCTGTAAACCTGCCTTTTCAATAACAATAAGTAAATCCTTTTGAGAAATCATCAAGGGCATAGAAATATAGAAGATATGCTTTGAATCACATTTTAGGAAAAAAACATGATTCAAACTGAAGTGGTAAATGGAATTAAGTTACTTATTAGTAAGATAATGATGACTGATATGTTGCTGAATTTTATTGATTGCAGTAATATGAGATGGATAAAGAAGGATAGCTTTTCCTCTGATATTATTTAATTTCAGGATTGATTAAATTAGTATTATTACACTCTAGCTATATCCCAAACACTTTCACCCATTAATTTCAACACATCCCTTGTGGATCTACAAATTTACATTCAAGAAGAAAAGTTTTGTGTGGTTTTTATCATCATGTATTTTCATTTCCAATTACTGTATGTTTTATTATTTCCTTAATTAAAGTTAGAGTGATTTAAATGTATTCCAGTTATAGAAAATATCTTACTTTTTGTATATTATTGCCAGGTATTCAGGTCAAACTGATTGCTATTAAGAGAAAACACCGATTTTTGCCCATTTTAAAATATGGAGCAGGCATTTGCCATGGTAGTTAAATTGTCACCTGAGACATTTGTGTCACAATTTTGGTGTTTAAGTCCTAGCTCCACTTCTGACTCTAGATTTCTACTTTAATGCATTGATGAGACCTCAGGGATTTGGGTCATTATTCTGTAATTTATGAAACATCAGAATTTTGCTATGTGTTTATATTGCAGCGTCTACCTGTCAAAAGGACTACTTGCAAACCCAGAGAATTCTATCATTATATTAGCAATGACAAAATGAAAGTTTGTTCAACTGATATAATCAACCAGGAAACTTGTTAAGATCTCAGACTGGATTCATTGCAAATACATACCACTCAGCTAACAAGAAGTAAATTCTCCCCCTTGCATGATATGGTCAGAAACTTAGATGAAGTCTTCAAAATATGTGTAGGGAATGGAAATGTAAATTTGTTTAGATGAGGACATTGCGGAATTGTAGAATAGTAGTTAAGCTGCTGCTTAGGACATTCTCTCAGTGATGTTCTGTTAATGTCTGTGTAAGCAGCAGCTGACAAGCCAATGGGAGAGCAGTGGGGTCAGGGTGAGGTAACCTGGGCTGCTGTGAGCAGCTGAGGAAGGAACCAGCAGATGGATGGATGCGGATCTCTCTTTGTTACATCTTTCTGTCAGTCTTTCAGATGCAGAAATAAATGCTTTAAGATGATTTTGTTCTAACCTGAAAATATTTGAAGTCTTTAATAATTATTTTTTCTGTGACCTATTTGGAGAGAGCTCTCACTCTTCAGTGCTCCCAGAGTGTGGTTAAAAGAAGGATTATGATTATAACATTCTGGTTTTCCTGCGCACAGAAACCACAATCTTACTGAATAATGGAAAAATGTGGTAACTGGTTTACAATACAGAGTCATAAAAATGTAACATTCACGTTCTGTTTCAATCGTACATACAGAGATGCATGTTCATTAGCTAGACCACTTATTAGACCAAGTTGACTCATTTTATTTTTAAAATTGGCTTGATTATTGGAGTTTCATTCCATTTTTGTTACATGAACATACCATTTATTTCCATTTTTTTTTTACTTTTTAAAGATTCATATAAAACAGAAAATTGCTGATTGTATCCTTTTATCTGTAGTTATGTCACTTCTAATTTGATAAAACATTACATTTTTACAACCTTTAATATCCAAGATGTTCCGTATAGTTTTATAGTCAACTTTATTTCTGTTCAGAGTCACTTTAATGCTGTAATTAAATTATTTTAACAACCCAGTTGGAAAATAGCTGTGTTAACTAATGGGATCAACATGAATATATTATGTACTATGGTTTAATCTAGATAGATTATTAATCATAAGGACTCATCATGCCTCAGGTAAGTGAAGGTCCTATTCCCTATTGAAAACCTGATTTTCCAGTAGAATTTAATTATATTTCAAGAGGAAAAGGATCCTATGCTCAGAAATCGGTGAATATCAACTTAGAAAGCTGAAGTAGTTGTCTTCTCAGCAAAACTTAAAACATTTAGAGGCATACAGAGCTTGACTTAAGAGAATATTGCTTCCAGTATCTAAAATTCCCTTTTGATTTTTTTAACCTTAAGGAGTTAGAGATACATGTAGAGATTGAATAAAAGAATATTGTGAATAAAGTTGGTATGGCCAATTCATCCTGTCACAGCCCATGGGTTTTATGGAATTCAAGAGAACTGAAAGGTTCAAAAGAATTGATCAGGGCCCTTGTAAAGTGCTAATGCATTTTAAGCCAGTCGAGCCATTAGCAAATGAATGGAGCTATTCTCAAACACATTTCCACTTTTCTTTGATTTTCATCATAATCAGGCTCTAGTGTTATGGTTTTGTCTTAGCAGTAATGGAGTAAATTCAAATCCATAAATATTCCAATTCCCTTTAGCTCACTGTGTTACAAAGAATTAATCCTTCAGTTTTGTTGATTCATTTTTCCCCAACCTTCCATCTCTAGTCAGAATAGTGAAATTGCGAACTCTGAATAGCCTATTACCAATAACTATGACAATTATAGAGATGGATACACTTGTCACATTTAGTCTATTTGGATTGTATTTTGTAAAAGTCATTCATGTTTTTATTGTTACTTTTATCATTGAAGTGTATTCTAGCCTGCACAGTAGACGACATTTTTAAAGATTAATTGTGATCTATTTTTAAGATCTAGTAGTGATGTGGTGTGAGAATAAAGCACTCTTTGATGTGTAGCTGCCAAGGAATTGGAGGTATCCTCTGGAAACTGAGGAAGCAAGGAAATGGATTGCCCCTTAGAGCTTCCAGAAGCAAGGCAACACTGTTGATTTCATTTACTCCATTATGACCTATAATGAGCTTGTAACCCGTAGAACTATAATATAATAAAGATATCACTGGTTTAAGCCACTAAATTTGTTGTAACTCATTATGATAGCAAAATGAAATAAATATAATGGTTCCATGGTTTATCTCTGATCTTTTAAATGAATGATAATGATTAGTGGCAAGTAATTAGCAACTGAAACAGAAATATTTATAATACTTCACATATTTATCAACAATGCAAATAATGCTTGCTTGTCATTGTTAAAATAACAATTAGAAAAATGATTGAACTGTTGATCCATTTGCTAGGAATCATTTAAATACTAGAAATCTGTGAGTCATTTATCTAAGTTCATTACACTGGGCATAGCATAGTGTTCTGTGACCAACTAATTGAAAGCAGAATGCCAATGATTAGTATTAGTATTTAATTTTGAATAATATTTTAGAGTCAAAAATTGCTCTATCTTGGTTTGTTTAGAGTTTATCTGTGTTAACAAATCCATTGGTTCACTGTCCAGGTGGCTGCTCTCCCGTCTCGGTGGCCAGGGCATTAGCGGGGACCTGGATGGGAAGTGGAGCAGCTGGGACTTGAACTGGCCCTTACATGAGACACATGAGAGGTATCTCACATGAGGCACCACAGGTGGCAGCAGACTAGGAAGCCTAGTGCATCAATGCTTAAATATGATGCTTTTCCATCTTATCAACCACTTTGCATTTGTTGTACTAAAATTATATTGCTAACAATGATGAAAACATTCATTTGTGTGCACAATGCTGTTTTCTAAGTAGCAAAAGCTTAATGGTTCTCTGTACTGCTTTTCCTGAGTGTTACAGCCATTAGTTTGTTTAGTTGTTATAATTTAGCTCTATGGAAACAGTACTATTAATTGTTTGATAACTGAGGAATTCAAAACACGGAAAAGTGAAATAAGTTTTCTAACATCAAACAGCAAGCACTTTGTTGAGTTGGAAAGGCCTTTTAGGTCAGAAATATTCTATGTATTACCTGTGTGTTTTTTCATTGGCTTTCTCAAAATGTCTTCCTTCGTGTTATTAATTTATTTGTGAAGCAGGAATGAACTACTTAAAATAAGATTTTTTTGTCTTTATTTTTCATGATATGTTTCCATAAGTGCAGGGATTTCTATTTCTACCCCTTTTCCCCCGCTACTGTTTCCCCCATATTATAGTATAGTTTGAGGAACAGTCACAAGTTCATCGTTCTGCTATGTAAATGTGTCAGAGATTATAGTCATAGACAACTGTAGAATGTCCAGCATCCTATTCTCAAGATACATTTAACAGTTTCATTGGGAGTCCTGCTTTTATTCAGGAGTAAAGATGCATAATGAAAAGTAACTCCACTTCCCAATGTGCTGATACTCCTTTATGCAGTCCATCCATGAGAAAATATAATACACATGTTTACTTTTTTATTTTGTATTTAACATAAAGGTTGCCTTATATCAGAGGGAACCTATTCTATTTGTCCTTTTGAGATTTGCTTCTTTCACTGAGCATAATGGTCTCTAGTCTGGGCCACTTTGTTAAAAAGTGGTAGAACTTCTTCTTTTTTCTTTTTTGAATGACCGAGTAGTATTCCATTGAGTAATGTATCATAGTTTTTTTATCCATGCCTCTTTCAAAGGGTTTCGGGGTTATTTCCATGTCTTTGCTGTTTAGATTGTGCTGCTATAAATATAGGATTGCAGGTCATTTTCTCATATGCAGATTTCACTTCCTTTTGATATGTTCCCAGGAGAGAGTTAGCTGTGTCATTTGGTGGATCAGCTTTAGTAGACTTAGCACTCTTCCTACTGACTTTCTGTATGTTGATACTACTACACTCTCTCCAACAGTGGAGCAGGGCGCCTCTCTCCCCACACCCATGCCAACAGTTGTTGTTAGTGATTTTTCTGGAAACACTGTGTTCCATGGAATTCTTATACTACCAAATGAATCTTTGTGTCTTAGATCAGTTACCACAATCTAATTTCACCAGCTGTGTGGCTAACACATACAATAGTTATTCAAATAGGAGTTCATGAACAACTCTAAACTTTGCATTATCTTAGGATGTTGTATTTGTGGGGGAAAAATGTCAGTCCCAGATACAGGAGCTTCAGCACAGCAAACCAGGTCGACAGAAACACTGAACACATGGCTGGAATGCATGGGGGAGAGAATGGAGACAGCATTAATTCTCCCCCAGTAAAGTAAAATTAGTCCTCGTTGGCAAGTCCAGTGTACCATAGTTATCAATGTCAAGAAACAAAATGTTAAAGCCATCTGCAAGGGGTTGGATTTTCCTTAATAGCTTACATATATAAAAGTAGATGTGTATATATGAACATATTAATGTTTTAAAATGGATTTACATTGCTTGCTTTGATTAGGAGGTGATAAAACCCAGAACTATCAGAAGCCTGGCTCCTTTTAAAACACTGGCTGATACACTGTGTTCTTTCGTTACTATAATCTCTTCATGATCAAATGCGGAATATTTCAGCCTGCAATTTCCAATTTAATTCTTGTCTTCATTTGAACTATTAAATTTCACTGCATTTTAGTAACAGTTTTACTGACACTCAATCCTCTGTTCTCAGTGACTGTGTATAGCCATCTGCTTGAATGATATCTACCATATGTGTTTAAGGAAAGATAATATTTTATATAAGCTCGATGTAGGTAATATTTAAAAATTATGGCAGAAGAACAAGACCAGATTAAGCCATACCATTGAAAGCAAAAGTTAAAACTGAAACATATTTCAAACCTTAAGAGTTACTGCAAATTATAACTATTTGCTTTAGCTTCCATGGAAAATCTGGTAGTATTTGGAAATAGTTACCAGATTGAAAAGAATATAGCGCTAATCATTATGAATGGAAATGTAATAGTTCAAAATTATTCTCATCAAGCCAGTTGGAATTTGAGATGACTTTTTTATTTTCAG
This sequence comes from Ochotona princeps, assembly GCF_030435755.1. Lineage (NCBI taxonomy): Eukaryota > Metazoa > Chordata > Mammalia > Lagomorpha > Ochotonidae > Ochotona > Ochotona princeps. The sequence goes on along the minus strand of NC_080843.1, from coordinate 14,967,778 downwards.
TTCAAAGAATCAGTGGTTAAGGATGATTTCCTAGGGAGCCACATGGTTTTGCAATAGATTAAGAGATGCTGACGATAGCAACATCCCACATAGAGGTGTCTGAGCCCTGTTCTTTTTGCTCCCCTTCCAATTCAAGCTCCTGCTCATGCATCTGAGAAAGCTGTGACTGATGACGCAAGTGCTCGCGTCCCTGTCACCCTGTGGGAAACTGGGATGGAGCTCTGGATCCTGGTTCTGGCCTGTCCCGCCTCTGGATACTGAGATCCATGTGCAAGCATTCATAGCAGGACATGCCAGGGATTCTCAGAAAATGAGAAGCTGAATAGAAATGTATCAATTTCAATTATGCCTCTTAATATTATTTTCATAGCAAATATTTACCTAGTTTTAAAACAATTTCAACTACATTGCCAGAGCTGATTCCCACAACAGACATAAAAAGTGTGGAATTCAGACTTTGTCTTGGTTTACTGATATGGAAACTGAAGCTCAGAATGGTCAGCAAATTCCCAGGGGCCTCACAGTGGCTGACTAAAGGGCTACTTGTTAGTCATCCTATAGGCTATTCTAAGTCCCAGGTTTTTTCAAACTTGCTTTATTACCCTGTCAAATCTTATGTTGAACATGCTTTGGGAGACGTCTCAGCCCTGAAGACTTCCTCAGGAGAACAGACGCTCAGCTGCTTCATTCATGATTGAGCGAGGACCACTCCGTTTCCAAAGCTGAGGGGGAGCACTTAAGCACTTGAGGCAGGGATTTTGAGGAAAACAGACTTTTGACTCTCAGTTCATAAATTGTTGTAACACACACAATTCCAGTTCTGTCCTCAAATTACCTGAAGTTCGGGGATCCAACAATTAGGTGCATTTCATGTTGGAACTTACTGAGGGTTCATGAATTCGGGCTAAATGCTTTGAATAGAACAGTATAACCTATAGATGATAATACGGAACCAAGGAATGGGCCAGGTTTATAATAATAATATGTTTCTTGGGTATCAGCATATTTAATGATCTTTTTAGTAATATACATTTCTAAAATCCAAATTCAATACCTAAGTATTGTATTTCATTTCAAATCCATACGTTAAAAATCTAATTTACAACAGCCATTATTTCATCGCATCCCTATTGGTATAACTTGCAATATGTATGTTACTATGATCTGATGGAAACATAAAATCATTTTAACATGTAAGCACACTTCATCTAGGTTAAAGTGTTTTTTTCTAATTAAGATATTTGAAAACACATGTTTATTTTTGATTTTCATCTAGAATAAAGTATCTCAGGCAAGTTTGTCCAATAGAATTATGATGTCTTTTTTCAAGTATTAAGAATGTTATGACAAAAAGAAGAAAAAAATGCTGTCAGAGTTTCTCAGCATTGTTTTCTTTGTTATGATGGAATCAACTCATGGTCATCACTTCCCCCCTTCATTGTAAGCTGAATTCTATCAATATTTTCTGCCTTAGAAAGTAAGGGCACTGCTAAGGTAAGCCTGCCTATTAGCACAAAAGGAACAGGTTGCCAGAGAGCCAAGTTCTGTTATTATGTGATTCAGTTCATTTAGACATCAAGAGGGCTTTCTTTAAGTTACAAAAGAATAGTTTCTAGGTGTTCTTCAGTATTCTGATTAGTGCTAAGAATTAAGCTGCCTTAATCCTTTAAGAATGACAGACCAAGAAAGAAACTAATTTTTTTACATTAACATTGTCCCCAGGTTGTTCTTCCTTCCTACAATATTTCAGCATATGACAGAGGAATTCCACTAAGACCAGTGTATTGTCATGATTTAGTGTTTCATGTTAAACCAAAAGTGCAAAAAGTCTTTCAACATAGTAACAGCAGTGACAGTAAAAATAAACAAACCAACAATAACAACAAAAAAACTTGACCATTCTATGGAGATTGTATGATTTCACCGCTTCCAATAAATGAAGGAAGATTAGCAGTCTGTTGTTCTGGTGGAAGGATTGGGAATTTACTTAGTGAACTTTTGGATGTGATAAAGCATAAAAATTCTCTCAAGGTATTTTCCATTGTTTTAAATAAGAAATAATTAATTGGGTTTGACATGGTTGATTTAGTTTAATAATAATTGTTCCCTTGTTCAGAGTAGAAGTTGAAAAAGACTACTTGTAAGCACATCAAGGTCCAGTTTTCCCAAAACTATCATGCCATTTGTTCATTCACACCTTCCCTGCCTCTAGCAAGTGGCTGTAATGGTTATTGTTATTAGTCTATTGCAAATTTATGGTCCATGAAGTATTTGTGATAGTTTCCTTAGATGAGAATACTGATGGAACTCATGTGTTTAAGATTCCTTGACACTAAGATAAGTGTGAGCTGTTGTATCAGTAGTCCAGTCAGGGAAAGTAAAAAGGAGAATGGTGCTGAAGACTTCATAGTTAGCACATTGCAATAATCCAGAGCTAAGAAGGGAGCTGGTTTTAAATTACACAATCATTTTCATCTGTTGTAACTTAATTTTTCTTGCTGATTTCCTGCCCCTTAGCTCCACATTCGTCCATGCTCTGAATTGGTGAATAGCAATCCTTCAACTATTTCTTGTGACAGTAAGCACAGTATTAAAATCTCTCAGTAGAGGGCGTTGGAGTGACATTAGAGCAGGGAAAAGGGCTTTTACTGGTCAGCCCGCGGTACCAGGTCAGCTACATCTATATGAGGACAATAGCTTCTTCCAGGGTCCAGAATGCATGACCTTACACTCACAAATGAGCCTGGTCACTCCCACAGTCATGCTAATGTAGATACAAAACACTGCCATCACCCTCACCAGTTCCACAATCTCTTCTGCAAAACTGCCCATCACCTACATTGCCTTCAACCTTCAGAGGTATCACTCAAGAGTGAAGCAAATCTGTCCTGGCCTCCAGTGCACTGCCACCGCACCTTCTCTGAGGTCTAGGACTAAGCTACGGGCTTGTCTGCCTTTGGTACACCTGTTCAGGCCTACCCACTGTTGAGCATTTCCATTCTGTCTTGCAAAATGCTTCATTACAGAACTTCCGTTTTAAAATATTCAGTGATGCCTGTTTCCCTAATTGATCAGGAGTGATGCAGATAGTATCAGGATCTTTTTCTAATGAAATGATTTTTTTAACTGAATACTCAATGAGTGGTTTTTGTTTTGTTGTTGTTGCTGCTGCTGTTGTTGTTTAATGTAGCAGGTTGGTCTTTTCCTGAAGCTTCTTTTATTAACTCAGTTAATACTTTGATACCCTATTTCACAGGTGGGGAAAGTCAGGGCAATAATTTCTCAAAAATCTTACTGAGGACAGTAAATTGAATTTTTGCAAAGTTTGTATATCTTTTTTGTAAGATGTTTATTTTATTTTTATTGCAAAATCAGATATCTAGAGAGGAGGAGGGACAGGAAGATCTTTCATCCATTGATTCACTCCCCAAGTGGTCACAGTGGCCGGAGCTGCACTGAGCTGAAGCCAGGAGTCAGAAGCCTCCTCTAGGTGTCCCATGCGGGTGCAGGGTCCCAAGGCTTTGGGCCATCCTCAACAGGCCAGAAGCAGGGAGCTGGATGGGAAGCGAGGCCACTGGGATTAGAACTGGCACCATGTGGGATCCCACTGAGTTCAAGGCTGAGGACTTTGGCCACTAGGCTTCTGTGCTGGACCCAAGTTCATTTTATCTTAATCTGAAGAGTTTTATTAAGTGTGTGGAACAAAGTCATCACTATATGAGTGAAGGTATTATGAATTAGAATCAATAAGAATTATCAGAAGAAATGTTCATCATTCCCTTCCCTTGTGCTGGCTTTTCTGCATGTACCTGATGAACATTGGTTCTTGATTTGTATTCAAATATAGGGACCAGCTTGTATGAGATTTTGTTTTTGTGTTAAATGATTTCACCAGCATTAGGCATTGTTTTATGCTGAATAGAAAGATGGCCTCTGAACTCGCCGGGCAGTTAGGAAAGTCAGTACAATTTTTAAGTGGGCAGAAGAATAGCAGGTGAAACATCCGTCCAGAGACAGAGTCATAAAAACTCCAAGAACTAATGCATTCCCGTAGAAAGTTTGCTCTCTGAGAACACTATCCTCTGGTTCTAGCAGGATGGTCAGCAGTGAATGATGCAGCTGTCAGTATTTGATCTTGGAGTGGGGCAAAAAGAACAGCAAAGGGGTTTGCAAAGAGGAACTCAGCTGTTCAGTAACTCACCTCTAATTATCTCCCTGACTTGTGTTTCACTTCCAAATTCTGCCTTACCCACTTGCTCTCATCAAACTTGAATCCTGTGGAGATTCTTTGCCCATGAAAATAAAATGCTCTGTTATTACTCCTATTTCCTCTTTGGAAAGTTTTAGACAATTGATTTCTTTATTCTGTTTTAATCTTATGATAGTATTTAGTTGTGCACTGGCCTCCAAAGAGATATATCCTTGTCTTAACTTCTGGTAACTGAAGGTGACCTTAGTTGAAGCAGTCTTTACCAAACCAATTAAGTATCTTAAGAACCGCCAGTCCTGAATTTGGGGCCATAATTCCAGTGGTTGATATCTTCCTTCTAGAAGAAGGGAAAGTTCAGTTTGAGGCACAGATGCACAAGGAAGAACAATGTTCACACTGTGAAGGCGGGGCCAGGATCGTGTTGTGCAGCCACAGCCAAGGAATCCCTTAGTCACCAGAAGTTGCAATGGCCAGGCTGCATTCCTCCCTGGAGCCTGTGCAGGAACATGGACCTGCCAACACCTTGATGGTGGACATCTGGCCTCCGGAACTGTGAGAACACATTTCAGTTGTTGTAAGTCACCAACTATGTGGTAATTTGTTATGGCAGCCCTGGGAAGCTAATATAAATAGAATCCCATTAACTTCCTGTCTTTCAGAAGTCCTCCAAAATCCCTGAGCCACTCAGAGGAACCCTGGCTCCACACCGTTCACAACTGCTCTGTATTTAGCTTATCTCCTTTCCCCCCCCTGTTTTAGAAGCTAACTACTTTGGGCCTGCACTGAACATTTTAAGCTAGCATTTAGTATTTAACTCCAGTTTATCCTCAGTTTTGCCCACATAGGCAGATTTCAAATAGATTGACGAGAAAACATCTAATTGCAAGAAAGGAGATGTAAGTTTGGTTCCATGGCACATCAAAGATACATTCCCCAGGTATAACAGTATAGAACCAGGAGCATTTGAAATGAAAGCCAGTTAAGACTGATGGGTTTGACAGTTTACTCCCTCAACAGTTCCCATTCCATTTCTCCCAGAAAGGTGTGTATATGTGTTTATATATTAGGTTCTTAATTTTTCTACTAGCATTGTTTCATGAAATCCCTCCAGAAATGCCTGATGTTCATTTTCATTTCAGTCAGGGTATGTGTAAAATCATTTTCCTTTCTAACATTAATTTTTAACTTCAAACCTTCAGAGACATCCATGTGCTTTAGGAAAATCTCCTTCTAGCTCTTTCCTCCAGCAAAATTTGTGCAGTGATCTGTTCCTGCCAGTGAAGAATTAGATATGTAAATGTGAAGCGAACATCCTAGGCAGACATCACCTAGGAATAGATGGGGTGGTCACATGGGTTTTTCTTCATTAAGACATTTTAAAGTTTAGTTCTCAGTGTGAAGGTAATTTAAATTGAAAGAATTTCCGTACCTTGCTACTGCAGTGAGTAGCCTGTACATGCACAAAGTTTTACAAATGAGGAGCTGTCTAACCAGCAGAAGAGTAAGGTGCTGCACGTTAAAGCCACAGAGGCATCCTTGAAGATCTCCCTTTGATGTCACAATCTGAAAACTATGGATGAAAAATGAATGACCCCCAACTCTAAAAAAAATTAGAGCAAGTAAGTTAGTATTGGATGAATTCCCATGGGATAGGAAATCACAGTTCAAATTGTTTGATATCAAAGCTGCCTCCATTCCTTAACCTCAAATGTGCAAAAGTCAGTAAAACTTATTAGACAGTTCCAACCCTACCACATTCATCTAATTCTCCAAAGACTTTATGTAAACTTATCTGCATCCATCTTTTCCCTAAAATCAGATGCCATTTAGGAGCATAGATGAACTCTTTGCTAAGATTCAAAGTTCAGTGAGGTCAAGAGCCATATATTAAGCATCCTTTGTCTCTTTTTCTGCACTAAATGCTTTTATGAAAAATAGAAGTGACATAAACTTCAAAATAAATTATATCATTCACATGTATTAAAATTTTTACTTAGCAGAGCTCAATATTTTAGTAGGACACTTCATTTCATCTCTAATATAAAGAGCTACAAGAGGCCACCTACCCTTGGTCACCAGCCACTAAAAAAGATCATGTAGGTACATTACACTAAAAATTCATATGTTACCAGGCTCACTCTTCTCAACTCTCTTGTGAGAATTTGATGCCCTTTAGTGAAAATAACTGTGAAGGTGTATCTGGCAAGTAATTGACAAGACTGGTGTTTTATATCAACTCATCACCCTAATCATTAGTGTTGTTTCAGCCTAGAGGTGGCAAGCTATTATTCTGGAGCATTAATATGTTCAAAACAGTACGCTAGATAGCTAGATGTAGAAATATATGTACAGGGCCTGGTGCGATAGCCTAATGGCTAAGTCCTGACCTTGAATCCATCGGGAACCCAAATGGGTGCCAGATCCACTTCCCATCCAGCTCCCTGCTTGTGGCCTGGGAAATAGAGGAAAGCCCAAATCCTTGGAACCCATACCTGTGCAGGAGACCTACAAGATGCTCCTGGCTCCTGGCTTTGTATATAAGCTTAGCTCCAGACTTGAGTCTACTTGGGGGTAAACCAGTGGATGGGACATCTTTCTCTCTGTATTTCCTTCTCTTTGCATATCGTCCTTTCCAATAAGATAAAATAAAATAAGTCTTAAAAAAGAAATAGATGTAGATATAGATGGATATATGTGCCTGTATATATATGTGTATATATATGCATATATGTGTGTGTATGTATATATACATAACTACATTTCTATGCATGTGTTTTTTCAGTGACCTTGAGATTTTGATATTCTTAGCATTATTTGGCAGGTATATAAATAATTTCCTCAAGGTTATACAGTAACTCAACCAAAACTAAATCTTCCTTCTGGAAAAATGCCTCTAAAAACCTTGTTTGTGATTTGCATTAAATCGCCATGTAATGCTAACAAAGGTTTGTATTACAGATGGTAAAAAGATTAGAGTGAACTAAAAATCTTTGAATTCCTGAGCCTAAAGTTTTTCTTCATTTAATTGCAAACTAAGAATTCTTACCATTAAACGTAGTGTGTGTTAATTACCCCAGAAGCATGTCAAAGCAAGTTGACAGAAGAAAATATACAACAGAGCACAGTGCGGTAGCCTAGCAGATAAAGTCCTCCCCTCCTGGCACATGCCAGGATCCCATATGGGCACCAGTTCTAATCTTGGTGGTCACGCTTCCCATCCAGCTCCCTGCTTGTGGCCTGGGAAAGCAGTCCAGGATGGCCAAAGCCTTGGGATCCTTCATCCATTTGGGAGACCCGGAAGAAGCTCCTGGCTCCTGGCTTTGGATTGGCTCAGCTCTAGCCACTGTGGCCACTTGGGGAGTGAATCATCAGACATAAGATCTTCCACTCTGTCTCTCCTGCTCTCTGTATATCTGACTTTCCTATACAAATAAAATATTCTTTAAAAAAAAAGAAACAACAAAATAAATTGATAAATGAACTAACCGAGAGTTGATTCTGTCTACAGAAACCGAAAATAAAGAGCAGGGAAAACAAAATACTGTATTCAGGAAAATAGCTTTATGGCTTTTTTCAGCCGAAAGTGTCAGAAACTGCACTTACTTTAAGCCTGTGGTGACCACTGGCTCCTGATGACCTGGTCTGCCGAAGAGTAGAGGTGTGCAAGCAGTCTCATTTTACGGCAGGTAGCCCAAGTAGGGCAGGGAGTGTAGGCTAACATGCAGTGGAAGCCAGCCCTTACGTCTGTATTAAGCACAGTCTGCCAGGAGACAGCCCTGCTCGCAGAACACCGGCGTCCAGGGCAACAGTGTTTTGTCCATAGTGTCCTGTTAGCTAATATCCAGGGTCAAACCGAAACAGTAGACTCCAGCTGAGAAGGTTGTTGACAGCACTACCGCGTGCTCCTGAAAGTTCTCATTAGCCACAGAATCCCAACATTAGCCTAAATAGATATGCTGGAGAAAGCAGCTCCACTAACTGGTACCACGGTGCAGCTGAGGCCTGAATGAATTAGAATCTCAGCGCTCAGGCCATGTGCTGGCTGGATGCTCAGAATAGAAGCATCCGTTTTAGGAGACTGAACCTTGGAATGCCATTTTTTCAGTTTTTCTCTTTGTTCCACTTAAGAAAAAACCCAAAGATGCTAACGTCATTACATCCATTGGGTAATGAGTCCTCAAACTGCTGTTAGAGTGGTTTGGGGAGATTTTCAAATCCTGATAAATGGAACTTATGTCACATCAATTGTGTTAGAATCTGGGAGGGTAAATTCCCCAGTAGTTTTGTTCTTCTATTAAATTCCTCAGGCAATTCCAATTTGCAACCAAATTTGAGGATTAAACCTTTGAATAGGATGATATATTGCTCAGGGTGATCTAGAAAAAATAGCACCCAACGATCTGCCCATCAATCCGCTTATTGAGAGACACAAGAGGGTGGACAGTGGAAGTTGTTTCAGAGGATTTGCTAATCCTTAAATGTTTCATGACATGCTACCAGCAAGTTAGGGAAACAAAGATACTTATAATTCCTTGTAAAAGAAATTATCAATGACATTTTATATTTCACTTCATCCTATAATATCTGGAAGAGGTTGCAAGGCCATTAATATATTTATTAATATGAAATGAGTGCTCATGAAGCTAAGTGACTCCTCAGGATCCACAAATCAATATCATAACCAGGACATTGAACTTTTCTAATGGCCCCCAAATTAAGGATAAATTTCATTATACCTTCACATTGTCCAATAAGCAGGGTTTTATTGAAACAACAAAATAAAGAAAACAGTGATTCTTCATGTATGCTTTAATGAACTTTTGGGAGAGAATACTTAAGAAAATTTCTATGAAAGCTAAGAGATTGTTTTAATAGAATTCTTCTAATGTTTAAATTATTGAAAGAAAAAATTGTATAGGTCTATTTAAAAATATTTGTGAGAAAAAGCCTTAAGTGATAATGTGCACTTTTAATGAGTTTTCTGAAGGTTCCTTGTGCCAACCCAATCTTCAGATGCCCAAGTTCCTGGCATTCAGAAAATGGTCTGTTCTCTGTCCCCACACTTCCACAGTGCTGCCGCCATATTCTTTATGATTAGGGATATAGTACTGGTTAGAATTTTCTGGTGTGAAGAAGCTCTTCCTAATTGTAGCATCACCCTTTAACCCCTGATAGAAGCATGGATTCCACTTAGGTGAGCCCTTAAGCCACAGGAAGGGTGTTAACCCCAAAGCAGTTGTTGCATTAGATGTTTGTAAGTATTGTTACTGTATGTAAAAGTTTCATTGTATCCAAAGTGCAATGGAACTATAACTCCTTATGAAGGACTATACTATTGTAACAATATGGGAAAAATCAGTTGGTTGGGGGGGGTGGTGGGAGGAAATGGGTTGGGGGAATCCCAGACTCTACAGAATTTTACTATAAAATTCAACATTTAAAATAAAAAAGTGCAATGAAAATCAAGTCCTGTTTCTTACTCCCTCCATTTCCTTCCAAGACTGGGAGTGGGGAGTAATGATGGGTTTGAAGTGATGAAAAACAGTGGGATGTTCCCCAGTTATAACTCAAGGGGGAAAATGTGCACAGTTTCTGTCTCAAATGATGTGCTCCTCAAGACCGTTCAGTAGGCCTCCATTCAACATCGTTACCAAATGCTTTCCTTAGTTTACAAATAGGTGTTAGTTAACTATGTAGTATGCTATATGACTGGAAAGGTGAATTCAGCCATAAAGTAGCCATATAAAGATTCATCTTGGTCATCCGCACTGGATTTTGGAAGAGGTCAAGAAAATATCCTTCTAACGCCCTTTCAAACTAAAAGATTTAGGTAACATCTTGAGAGTCATTAGTTAAGTGCAGCAAGAAAGCACCTGGCATTTACACATAATGTTACAATTTGCTTTTTTTTTCCCCACTCCTTCCTGCAGCCAGAAGCCAGAAGCAATATTCTCTAATTCACAAAAGGCTATTTTTGTCCACTATTCTACAAAATTGGATCTCTTTCCTGTCACTCTTTGCCCCTGCACATATCAGATCTTGGTTCTTTCTATATTAAAAGCATGAAAAATATTTTTTTCTTAACCATCATGAAATTGTTAGTGAGTAGAGAAATAATAATTCATGGGATTTTACTATTATGGTATCTGTGCTATTTCCAAGCCAAATAAATAGTTACTTTTCTAAAGGTTGCTTGCCAAATCTTATAACCAATTTCATTCTTACAACAAATTACCATGCTACAAGGTAATTAAGTTTGTGGTGACCCAATAAAGTTTTTCCATGTGTATAAAATTAGTTTAGTGGACAGTCTACAGAGCTAGAAGTTACTATTTCATGTACCAGGGAAATACTGAATTATTCATTATTCTGTGTGAGTGAAGTATGGTAAGTATAATTGTATTCCTAACATCAGTTAAAATTATTAGTAGTGATATTATAGACTTTGTATGTGCAAAAAATGAAAATTGCTGTCCCACTCTTCCAGATGGGCAGGTTGTGTGAGAAAATGAGATAATGTCACCAGGAAAGGTATCCATGTGTGTGACTTAGTGTCACTGTGAACAGATAACATGCACACTAGACAAGAGTCGTGTTGTTTACAGACAACAATAGAGGAGGATGCATGCTTAGGATTCAGTCCCTTCCAACGTGTCAAGTCCCACAGCTAGCAGATTTGCTCCACAGCCGATATCACATAATTGCTCATAGCTCATCCAATTCATAGTGCTTGCGAAAGAGCTCTTTCCCTCCTCTGGGGGCCTGAACTGCAGATCTCTGAGTGTGTGTGTGAGAGAGAGCCATTAAAGTGTGCGTGTATGCATTACAAAGATGTACAGATATAGTCTGCACCAATGGAAGATATTCCCACCCAGTGATAAGCCACACACAGACGGTTTAACAACTATCTTTTGATAAAGAAGCATTCTAAGTCTAAATCCACTCTACAAATCTGCTCCCGGGAGACTACCTCTTCCAAAATTAGCTTCTTAGAACAAAATCTTCAATGTGCTGGTGTAACTCCCTTTGCTGGCTTTTCCCATCCCCTGACTTGTGGTTGTCAAATCTGTCTGTCCTTAAAGCTGAAGGCAAGACATTGTGCAAATCCTCCAGTATGTTCCCTCTGAATGCACTTTGTTTTTTCTTTGTGTTTATGAGCTATCTAGAATTTGTCACTCTTATGCCTCTTCAGCCTTCAGGGTTAGGGGTTCCAACCCTTATTCCTGCTGTGCCTTCAACACTGAGTGTATGCTGCTCTCAGGCATGGAGTCATCTGCGCTATCAAGCCATTCTTCTATTCCTCACTGAGCTTATTCATTAAACATGATGTGTGTTTTAAGACATGTGTTATATACATTCTTTCAAATAATTTTCCCCAATGAGATGGCAATGATCTTGTTGTTCAATGGATATTTTTTTATCAGGAAATGATGATGTTGGTTCCCTTATAGATGTGTGCAACTGTTTTGTGCTTTCTGCAGTCTGCCCTAAACCAAACTAGTGGGCCACTACAATATAGACCATTGTAGCAGCATTGCATGTGGTAGCTCTTGATGAAAGTTAACAGCATGACAGACATCTAGAACTTGTAAAACTCCTAGGAACTCTTTTATAAGCCCCAGATACTCATTATTAGGAAAAATGTTAAATCAGCTTAGTTTTCAAAAATTCTTTTTTATTTATTTTCATCTTGATTGAATGATGGGGAGGGAAGGAGGAAGAGAGACAAAAAGATTTTCCATTTTATCTTTTTGGTAACCTATTTTAATGTCTTCATGCCTCAAATTGATAGGCAATTAGATAAAACGTCAGGTGCTGAGGAAAAAAGATTGGGGCTGGAAAAAGAAATGTGGGACCCATCAGCCTAGGCAGGGTAATTGGCAATGGTGGATTGGATGACATTCACAGAGGAGGGATAGAATAGGAAACACAAGATCTTAGAGTTGACGCCAGAAGTGTCTTGATTTTCTTAGGAAGACGGGTAAGGTGAAGGAGACTGGTAAAACGTGACAAGGTGGATGAAGAACACCTGGATGAGGTCAAGGGAAGAGTAGCTCAAGGAAGAGAAGGTCAGCCATCAAAGTCCCCAATATGTGCATGTCATCACCTTGACAAAGGTGTTGAAGTGAGTTTGTGGGGATGACATTCTGATCTCAGAGGATTAAAGAGAGTGGGGAGAATTTACACTTAAACATATATATTTCCATGTTCTCCCAAAACACCATTAAAATGTACATAACGAATCTTTTAAAGACATAAACTACAAGGACAAAAGGTATAGATGATGAGGTGATAGCAAAATACCATCATCAACAAAATTTTATCCTCTGACAAAAAATGTAGTAGTAACTAATTTGATAGACCAAAGAAACTGAAATTTAACTATAATATGCCAGAAAAAATGTAAATCTATTTACTTCTAAATGCCAGAGAGCTCAGATAATCGGAATACATTTTTCAGAAAATAGGAGTGAATGGGCGTTAAAATAAGGAGACCAAACCCACAACTATGTGAAGGCAGGTGACTTTCTGGACAATGGACAAGGAGATGCCAGAACAAAGTTGAGATGGTGCAGGTGCGTAGTAAAACCCTTAAAGAATGTTAGAAGATCCAAGACCTACCTCCTTGCCTAGTTTTCTGCCTCAGCGTCACAAATACGCCCTCCCACTGTGTGGAGGGTTGTAATCCTATTATACTATCTGGTTTCCTCTTCTACATGTTTGTTAATGTATTTATCATTGACACCATCCAGTTTCTCTGAAGCCCATAATGAAATACCTCCAGGCTGTTCGCTCTATTTGGAAACTCTTTAACTTCACTCAGACGGCGTTCTCATGTATGCAAAAGAGAAAGGGAAAAATCACTTGAAATCTCATTGGTATCTTACATGTACTATTACATCATTTCAAATCGAAGAAGCCATTCACAGGAAAAAACATGTGTAATTAATCATTGATTTCTGGAAAAACAGTCCAGCACATCTTATTTTCTGTCCCTTCACGTGAGTTAGATGTGTGTAAAATAATACCGCTATCATAATTAATCCAAGTAGGTGTTTCTGATGTGGAAACATATGGTCCAGTGTGATAGGTGTAAGTTCTCATATTCCAACGCATACATCTGGGTGTGTAATGTCATAAATTAAAAAAATCTCAGTTTTCCAAATCATTGCTTAGATTCAAGGAGGCAGAGATCCAGCTGCTTTCCCACATTTTCTAATCATCGCGATTAACTTTGCATACTAATTATCCTCTTAAGAAGATGGACATGGGACACCTTCGGTTTAAGTTACAGAAAGTTATATGTCCTCTTTCTAAGAGTTTTAGATGGTGATCTAAACACCAAGTAAACTGAACGCTTAGTTACTAGTTCAGTACAGACATCAATAAAATCAACCAATGTTCGGTCCCTGTTTATACAATTGCTTTATTTAAAATTGATGCATAGTTGTTTTACCTCATGTTTTTGTTATTGTCTTAAATAATGACTTCAGTGAAAGTAGGTCTATATTAAGGAGATCTATGATTAAGTCAGAAGATAGTGATTTCTGATGCACAGAATAATCTGGTAATTTTTACAAAATTCTACAACTTTGTTGAGCTCCCTTCTCTCTCAATATCAAATGGAATCTGGCCCCTGAGATCTCTCCAAATTGTCATAAAAATGAAAGGAGACAATGTCAAAAGCTGTGTTCTTTGTTGCTTTTTTCCAGTATCTAGCTCACCAGTCACTAATTGTATCTATTCTTTCTACGCAAAATTTGCTACTAATTTCTCTTTTAAAAGTTTTGTTTTTACTTTTTAATTGGAAGACAGAAAAAAAGGAGGGAGAGCGTAAGAAAGAAGGATAACTCTGTGCTAGCTCACATCCCTAAATGTATTGGAATCAGTTCTGACCTAGGCCAAGGTCAGGTGCCAGAACTCCATCTAGGTCTTGCATGCGGGTGGCTGGTTCCATGTGCTTGAGTAGTAAGCTAGATCAGAAACAGGGTAGCCTGGACTTGAACCAGACCGTTAAATATTGTATGAGGCAACCTGAGAAGTAGCAACTGCTGCGCCATTCTCATTTGGTGCTCCTTGTTAATTAACTCTGATAGATATGCCTGTCTACCTTACATGCTTTGAACTTTCAATTTTTTCAATTGAGAATATGGTCACTCAATGAGTTTAAATAACCTAGGCCATGCCTATACTTGATGGTTTTCTGTGTACTGAAATTCAGGTGGCTGGTCTGCTACTCTGATACATAATAGTTTCTCAAAAAATGATACTTTTGAAAGCACTGAAATGCTGGTTAGACAGAAACACAATGTAATGTGAATCTGTATGTGAATGTTTCATATCACCCCAGTATACTCCAACCAAATATTAGACAAATGCAAAGCACAGGCATTATTTTAAATATCTTAAAAATATATCATCATAATTACACTGTTGTTTGGTTGTAGCATGTAGTATGTGCAATTCTGACATGAAAGCTGATGAATAGCATAATTAAAAATGCTTAAGAATCCTTTGTATTCATGTGTAGTGACAGCCTTAAAATTCAATCATTTAGAGATTACTCAACACAGAGATTGTAGACATTGTTGTGATCTGCAATTCTGAAGCCCACTATCAGCTCTGTAGTCACAACATGACAGGTGTGTACTTTGCCTCTCGTCTTCTAGTTTCCCGTCTTCGTTGTGAGGGTGTCGTGTTCTGGATTACAGAACTGCTTTTAAAGTATCTGTTGTGTTAGGGATTTCTTAGAATGGTAAAAAAAAAACAAGTCTCCACTCATACTGTTCTTAATACTTTCAGAAAATATGTATGTACGTTTTTCTTACCTCCTTTTCCAAAAGCATATCAAAATCGCATTCATCCTCATCTCCTGAAACTCAGCACATAATAGCAGGGGAAAATGTTTTCAGCGTGGAGGCAGAGAAAAGGAAATACTATTGCTAATGTTCATTTGCAGTAGCGGGCTTTAACCAGGGCACTTATTTCCAGACTCTGAAGACAGTGAGGAGCCAGACAGACACTTCATCTACATGAAATGGACTAACTGCTCCTTAGAAGAGACCATAAAACTGCATTTAAGTCTGACATCCTCCTGACTGAAGTGTTGAGTTTATCAAATAAACAAAAAGAAATCAATGACATCTCCAAGATCTCACTGCGCGTCTGGGTGGGGGATGAAGGCATCAGAATCAGGCTTTCTGCCTTCTTCACAGAAAATCTAAGATAATGTCCAGGAGGAGTGAAACACGAACTATACACTTATATATTCCAAATAGTGTTTGGAAGCCAACTAGCTTGTATTCTCATTTTCTGCTTTCATTTCATTCATTGGCATTTTTGCAAGTAGGTTTACTTCACAAAATTAGCCCCAAGGTAGTCCACAATACTTTTAACTATGGAATCTGGCCTTTTTACTGGATTTATTTGGTTTTTTCCCATCTCATTACATTCTTAAAATTATTCCACTTGTACAGATAGTTATAATATTGCCTTCCCTTTTGACTTTCATTTGAAATGAATGGACATCAAGATGAAATTTGGAACCCTGGGTCCATTTTCAGTTTATTCACCTAGGTAGACTGACTGAACTCTAGGACAACGTGCCTAGGTTATTCCATCTAAATTTCCCTTCGCAGGAGATGTCTGAACTAAACAAGGAGTCAGTTTGTAAGCTAAACTCTAATGATATGACCGTTACTGAGGCATTTTTTTTTTATGAGATTGAAATGCTTCAAAGACTCAAACTGTGAAACTCTCAGTAGCCTCGAGGAGCTGTGTTCATAATTGCTTTTAATTAAATTTCACAGTCAATCTATGGAATATAAAATGCATAAGGATACAAATTGCAGCTCAGGAGGTTGGACTACCACGGGATGTGTTTTGTCATTTTAATTTTTAATTTCTTCTCAACCGATTTTTCATGTGCTTGGAATGTCACAAAAATTTCCTTAAATTCCATTCTTCCTTTTTGTTGATTTCATTTCCTTACAATATTTTGTAACTTGTTTTCCATGGGGTTTACTTATAAAATCTGATTTTTTTCTGATTTGCTACCACTTAACCCTTGTTATTCTATGATAGATAATTGCAAAGTGGTAAAAATGAATACAAGTTTAACATTAATTTATTGTTTATGATAAACCTCATGCAGAAATTTTTAATTACATTTGTGGCATGTCAAAGTGAATTAACATCAGACAAATTATCATATTAAGATTTTTTCTCCACTTTGTACCTTTTGTTCAATACCAAGAATGACTTTATGCCAACTTTTAATACCCAGTGTAGACTAATTCAGAATTATGGCACTATATCTCTTTAGTTGTGTGTAGTGCTAAATACAGCTACTGCTGTGTTCTCCAAGATAGTCTTGTACTGAGTTATATAAAGTAATAAATAACTTTTTTTCCACAATAATTTGCTTGACAAATGTTAAACATTGAGTTAGACTCAGATTAAATGCTCAATATGACACACATCATAGCCTTATTCCTTACAATATAGACTTACAGGCTGGGGATTATGGTGCTGTGTACTAAGTGCAATTATAAGATCAGTATGGGTCAGAGCTATGTTTTGGGGGCACAGAATGATTCTGGGGGAAGATACATCTGCTAAAATCTGAAGCAGGAATTAGAGGAAATCAAAGTCAGAGGAAAAGTCAATTGAGGGTGGGAAGAGGAAGGGGAAACGGTAGATAAATGAGTCTGAGATGCTTGATTTGGAAGAAAATTAATGTGTGTTTGACAAGCTGAACATAACAGCATCTATGGAGAGCAGGATATAAGTGTGGTTCTGCAGAGATTGACAGGGTGTAAAGAATGAAGGAGCTGGGCCCGGCGGCATGGCCTAGCGGCTAAAGTCCTTGCCTTGAAAGCCCCGGGATCCCATATGGGCGCCGGTTCTAATCCCGGCAGCTCCACTTCCCATCCAGCTCCTTGCTTGTGGCCTGGGAAAGCAGTTGAGGACGGCCCAATGCATTGGGACCCTGCACCCGCGTGGGAGACCCGGAAGAGGTTCCAGGTTCCCGGCTTTGGATCGGTGCACATCGGCCCGTTGCGGCTCACTTGGGGAGTGAATCATTGGACGGAAGATCTTCCTCTCTGTCTCTCCTCCTCTCTGTATATCCGACTGTAATTAAAATGAATAAATCTTTAAAAAAAAAAAAAAGAATGAAGGAGCCGATCCTAAAGCCATGCTCATGAGTCCGAAGTTAATCTGTTGGTAAAGTAGAACCAATGCTGCTGGGTTGGATGGTGGGAAGGTGCAGGAGCATCTCCAACAGGCCACTCTGGCTTTTGGTAGATAATGAATAGAAGGACGCACCACTGAGTGCAAGGAAATAATGCATTGGTGTCCTGGATTGTTAATATGATACTGACCAAAGTTGATTTAGCTAATTTCAGAAGATAAATGTGTAGGACAAGAATCTAGAAATCTGTCAGTCAGGTTTAAAAAGATAGTGTCAGTAAATTTTTTTCTATGACATTTTCCATAATTTAAAGTTTTATTTAATACGTTGCTTTTCTATTAGTAATTATTATATTAAGTTCTATGTTACATATCACTTTGTATCATCAGATTTACATGTTTTTGTTTGAAAGGCAATGTTACACAGAGAAGGAGGGACACACACACACACACACACAGAGTTCATCCACTGGGTAACAACCACCAAATGGCTACAATGGTGATGGCTGTGCTGTACTGAAGCCAGGTGCCAGGAAGTCCACTTCTGTCTCCCATGTGGCTGGCAGGGGCTGAAGTACTATGACCATCTCCCCTGCTTCCCCAGGTGCACTGACAGGGGGTTGACTTAGAAGAGAAGCAATTAACACTCACATAGGATGCTGAAATTGTAGGTGGTAGCTTCACCTGCCACACCACAGTCTAGCTTCATAAATAACTTCTGTATATATTTCATTTCTGTTTTATTCTGCTAAGAGTGGTAATATTTGTGTATGTATAGACTTCAAAATATGAAATGTGGAAAGTTGTTATATTTATTTTGCTTTATTTACTGTACTCATTTATTAAAATAGGTAAATGTGCAGGCATAAATAAATGATCTACTAAGGAAAACTCCTATTGCATCTGTGCCTTCAAAAGTGTAACCAAACAATGAGGGTGATATAAGTTTAGACTCACACTCCAATTTTAGGGTCTTTTCTTGCTTTAGAGCTCTGCTGGTTGAGATACATAGGAATTATAAACATAAACCTGCCACTTGGATTGTTTCATCAACTAGCTATTCAATTTTTTATGACTTCTAAAGTCATAAGAAGTCTGATTCTTTTATTTTGAAGCTTATTTCCCTGACAGCAGTGTAATCACTTGCTTCGAAGGGTTCCAAAACATTGTCTAGCTTCTTGCAGACCCTAGCATTCCAACAAATTAATGAACATAGTTTGGGGCCCTGGGGAAGGCCGACTACAGTTTGGGAACAAAGCCTTCCAGCAACTCATTCAAAGAGTAAAAGGGGATTGATGACCCTATGTAATATTTCAAAATAATTTCTCAGGAAAACTGAAGTTGGACCACACCCAGACTTGAAAAATCACTGGAAGAATGGACAATATTCAGAAGCCATTACCGTCATAGTGTTGTTTTTTGGTTTGCTTTGTTTTCTGTTGTTTGCAACAAGAAAAAACAAAATGATTTCAGTAAAGGGTAAATAAAAAAGGTTGTAGCACAGTCTGGAGAAAATCAGATACAAGTTCCCAGGAGTTATCTCCCAATAGAAACACATAGGATACACGCAATGCCTACCACAAGTTTTTGCTTTGTGTACAAAATATTGTCTCCTAGTGGAGTTCATCTGAACCAACTTCAGTCAATGTGAATACTGACCCCCTAAAGGAAGACAGCTGTTTAGCATAAATCCTGCTATTTGCATATGCCATGTAGACAGACTGGTGCAAAGAGGTTCAAGTTTTCTCATGGCTGTATTTGAAGAAAGCATCCATGAAATAGGGCCCTTTATGTTTGAACAAATCCTGACTGTTCTAACTATCTCTTTCCAAAATCACAGTTCGTCCTTACTCTAGAGCCAAAACTTCTGTGTTCCTGACACCATTCTACTTGTCCCATCCCCAGGACCCCTTTCCTTTCATGTACATTGAGCGTTTTGGATTGCTTTGTCTAGGTATATTTCTTTGCTTTACTTTCCTTGAAATGTATTAACCAGGATTATATAATTTCAAAATTAAAAGTTCTATAGAGAAAAATTGGATGCTGTTACAATTAAGTATCAAAGATAGAAACAAAGCAATGTTTCAGGAGGAACAGCATAATATGCTGTGGGCTCAGTAGTGCTAGGCCTGGATATAGTGCTTGCATGGTTGTGCCATCAAGGGTAAAGCCAGGCCAATTTAAGGAAATGCAACGCTAAGTTATTTACCTACAGCAGAATTTCTCTCTCTCTCCTCTCTCCTCCTCCCCGACATGTCACACACATAATTGAACAGTCATGTCTATGGGTAAATCTTCTGCATAAAGTCAATACAAAGACATTTTTTTCCCACTGGGCTTTGGGATCAGTTATTATCACTGGCATAGCCAAAGCGAATGCAACCTGTGTCTTGAAAGGGAAGAAGGAGGAGAGTAAGGTGTTAAAACCACTATCTTAAGTTCTAGGTCTACAATTGATAAGTATTGCCTCTGACACACTCAACTGGGGAAATGTAGTTACAGGAACAGATATCATTTCAATCAACACAGTGATATGTAGTCTATTTATTTATTCAAAAATATGATTAGAATCTCATAGTTGACCTGTAGCCTCTACTCCTTTTTTATCTGTAAATGAAAACAACTCTATGTCAACTGAAAGATTATAAAACTGTGTTAATATGTTTTTAGGGTGAATCAGTGTTAAAGTTGGAATACTTTATAGAAATTTACTTTGAAGTCAACTTTGAAAATTCTCGTTTGGATAAAAGGTTGAGAGCGTTTCTATAGTCCCTTAAAATACACTTTAGAACTTGTAGGGAGAAATTTGTTTGTATAGAAAAGAGTGATTTATTTCAACGTGCACATTTTTACAGGAGGTTGTTTAAAAAATTCAATATATGCATTATAATGTAAGTCTATATGATAGTAAGTAGCGGTTATGAACTCACATGAAAAACCGAATTTTGTAAGCAGAACTTGCAAACCTTGCATTTGCACAGCATCTAGAACTTTTAAGGTTATAATTCCTCTTTAAAAAACAAAAGGAACCTTTTAATGTTGTAGATTAAACAAAGAACACTGAAACTGCATGCTTTTGGAGATTAATTTTCTATTCACTTTCTTGTTCTTGTGCAAATTTTGCAAAACTAAGTGAAGAATTAATGGAAATAAAGTTTCATTGCAATCAGGAAAATAGTTTCTAATGAAGACTCATATAGTGTGTTGAAAGATCCACTTTCCCAAGAGATTTCACTTCAGTGTTTTTACTTGCTTACAATGGAGAAGATAGACATTAATAAGGTTTACCACTATGTACTTATTTCCTGATATTTACATATAGATTTTTCCACGCAAAACAATTGGCTCTCTTTTCTTTTCAGTATTCAAGAGTGTCTTTTCTTCCAAAACATGCAGCAATAAGTGTATTGTTGAATTTTGCTGACTCCCCGTAAAGGAATTTGAATATAATTTTGCTCTAAACTATTTTTGTTCTTTCAGTGGTCACTGAATAATGACCAGAATTCTGGTCCTGTTACATCTCCCATATGGAGTAGTTAATCACCAAGCACACGTGAACACTGTGCAACCATGGCTGGAGAATTGTTCATCAGCTTATAGTGGAATGTAGGTCAAAACTCAATTGAAAAGTTGTGGTTAAAATAGATGATTAAGAACCTATGAAACATGATTTAGAAAAGGAAAAGATGGGGAAGCTAACACGAAGATTTGTTTGTTCCCTCCTGTATTTTAAGATCAGTGTTTTTGTTAGCAGTAATCCTTCAATATTAGCAGATTTACACATTTTTTAAAAAGTGGTTTGACTGAAAAAAAGTGTGTTCATCTCCAAGCAAATGCTTTGCTTGTCCCTATAGCATATTCAAAATCCTATTGTTCTGGCCCTTGTCCTGAATTTCATTGTTTCTTCCCCCAAATAAATTATGTATGATGTTTTAGGAGGCTTTGAAGTTCAATCAGTTTTGGCAAAGAAATAGTACTTTGCAAATAGTTAAATTAGGATTTTGTTGGTAATTTATCCCTTTGAAACATTTTTGCATCAGGGAGAGCTGAAAAATAAATGAGCAGTTCTGTTCACTAGTTTTACAAGATATATTGTTGGAACTCTAAGGAGAAAAAAATTTGCATGCATTTCTTTAAAAGAGCATGAAAAAATGAAAAAAGAAATAGAACATTAGATTTTTCATCAGTATTGAAAGAACTAGAAAATCAAGTGAAGACAATATAATATTATTTTAGATTAAAATAAATGTGCCCATTGAAGAAGACAGATTTTTCATTCAAATTTATTGCAATTTTTAATTGCATTTTTCATAAAGTTCTTACAAAAGTGATTCAGTCTTTCAGCCATTACATCCGGGAGTATTCCTCTCAATTCAAACCAATACTGTTATATAGATTTGACATTGAGTGTGGTGCTCTCTCCTGCAAAAGACGCATGGCTCCAATTTCCTTTCAACATTTTTCAAGGGGCATGAAACTTCTCCTTGACTCGTGTGGTCTGTAGCCATATCCTAGATAACTAACACTGACTTTTCCATTGGTTTAGTGTAGCGTTTTCCCAATTTGCTTTTTTTTTGACCTTTGTTTTATATAAGGATTGCTGCTTTATTTTGATTTTCTTTGCCATGGGACTATCAGGAAAATCATCTTGACTGTGTAGAACTTGCAGATATAATAATAGAATGCAATGTTCATTTCTTTCTAAACGTGTCACAAGCTATTAAGTCACCATCCGAAGTAATATTTTTGGAAAAAAATTCGTGCAAAATGCATTATACTTTAAAAATAAGTTGTTTAATTTTTGAAGTTTATCAGTTATTAAGAAAATATTTTAAATGATCTCAATAGTTAGCAAATGTTTACATTTTATTGACAGGTTTGATGCTCTGAAACTTCCATATGTATTCAAGTCCATATGCAGGTTTCTGGAAGAGTCACCAGAATGGGGACAGTTCAAAAGCATACCAGAAAAAAAATTGTAAAAGTAGAAAATGTGCTTTTTAAAAAATATATTATTATCATTTAAGAAAAAAATAAGTACTTGCTATTCCAATGTACTCTTCCCCAAGATTGATATTATTTGTAGTGACTATTCTCTGGTATAGAGCAACATGTCCGTTTGTTATACCTAGTATTCTATTTACAATGGTTTATTTACACTACCTTATTTTAGAGAAATCATGATGATCGTACCAAAGAATAAGATTTTTGTTTAAAATGGGAGTGGAAACAAAATAGAAAGTTAGGAATATATGTGTGTGTGTGTGTGTGTGTGTGTGTCTATGGAACAGATGTTTCACTTTGTATTAGAAAACATGGGTCATAAGACATGATTCCTATTTCATGTCCACTGATATAAAGCTTCACCTTGTTTGTGCAGCTATCCTAAAATTTTAATCAACAAAACTATACATAGGTATCATTT
This sequence comes from Ochotona princeps, assembly GCF_030435755.1. Classification (NCBI taxonomy): domain Eukaryota; kingdom Metazoa; phylum Chordata; class Mammalia; order Lagomorpha; family Ochotonidae; genus Ochotona; species Ochotona princeps. The sequence continues at coordinate 14,944,949 of NC_080843.1, read as the reverse complement.
ATAATTAGGTAGTTTGATTTAAAACATTGTGGAAATGCAATAATCTTCCATAAAATTTCTCATTTGTGCAGTTTAGAGTAAACTGTCAAGAGGTCATGAGAGAATTGATCATTTCAGCAACCTAGTTTTTTGTTTTTTCTTTTTTAAATTTATTTATTATTTTTAATTCATTAATTACATTGTATTATGTGACACAGTTTCATAGGTACTTGGATTCTCCCCACCCCTCTCCAGCAACCTAGTTTTTTATAACATTTTTATTTGATGCAGTAGGGTGAGTACAATATTGGAAAACAAATCCAAGTTCCACAAAGTATTATATTTACTTAGTTCATATGTCATTGATCTGTCACCTTTTCCTTATTCTTGACTAGATAGATTGTAATGCCAGGAGAAAAAAGCGCCTCTGTGTGAACTGGCCATTGTTTTCCTATTGCCTAAACAAATAGGAAGAAAATTAGATTACCACTGATACAAAATGGTTAATTCACCTTTCAAACTTTTGGGTTTCTTATCTGAGAAAATGATTGTAATGATATCTATATTACATAGTTGTGAAATTCAATTTGAGTTCTTTAGAATAGTTCACATAAAAATGCCCAGTAAGCATGATTATCAGTGTTAAATATAAAAAAGATATGCCATGCTATTATAAAAATATACTCCAAGTGTATTAAACTCACTATTGAGGAACCAGGAAGGTGTTGCACCTGGCACAATGTGTATTTGAAGACTGAAACCATATAGACGTTTTAGTAGTGAAGGCTGGGATGAGGGCTGCAGTCTATAGCGGGAGGGTCCAGTCCCAGCTCACTCCACATTTAGCTTTCTATTGATACATATCCCAAGTGGCAGCTTATAAACAATTATATGGGTGGCTTTCTGCCACACATTAGGAGACTAGAACAGAATCACTAGCCTACTGGTTGTAGGCATTTGTGGAATAACCCAGAATTTGGGAATTTCTGTCTCTCACCCGTTCTTTCTCTCCCCCTTCCCTGCCTCTCTGTTAAACAAATAAATTCATTAATTAAAAAGTAGGCAGTTAATGAAAGTTCATACTACCAAAAACAATTGATTTACAATTGGTCAATGTTTCATAAGGTGATCTTTTATACCAGACAGAAATCTATAGGTTAAAATATCATTTTCTGATATCTGAACTATTGCTAAATAACAAGTAACGAAGTTAAACACAGATATATTTCTGTGGAGAGTTAAGTAATTCTTGGCTGGGGTTCTTAGAGCAAGTTAGAGCAAGGCCTGCAGACAACTGATACCAGTAAGACTTGTATATTAGCCAATTGGCAAGCAGTACATAGATCTATTTTTCCATCATTGCTTAATTTTTGTCTTCTGTTACTTTGTACTATTTATAAATGAATTATATAGTTGGAGAATACAGTTTTCTAGAAAACCATGGGAAGCTAGATAGATATTTATAAATGTATCAATCACAATATATTATGAATAGGATTATTACAAGCATCAGACCAGAGTGTAAACTATCACCTCTTCTTTTTCAGTTACAAGGTTGTTGAAGTGGTTCTTTCTCACTAGTTTATTTAAAGATATTAAGTGAATGATCTTTGTCAGCAACTTTTTGTTTTCAACTAAGGTTTATAAGGTTATACAATGTTTTAATCAGGATCCTACAAAGAAGCAAAACGGATAGGACAGATCCATGGATGTAGGAGGGAGCACTTCTTAGAGCCGCCTCTCTTTCCCACTGTTGTGCCACCTGAGGGGTCCTGTTGAAGGTTACCCATGGGCAGGAAACCATGGCGTCCTGCAGCATGGCTCTGTCCAAGTCTGAGGGCCTTAGTCTTGGGGACACAAAGAAAGATAGATTCTCCCCTGTAGACCAGAAGCCTGAGTAGCGGGGAGGCTCTCTGGCATTACTTTAGGAGGGTAAGTCCAGCAAAGCAGAAGTTCTGATATACAAGGTGATGGGCAATAGGACCCAGCTCTTAGAAACACCAGTTTGCCTTCTCTGTTCATTGTCTCCTGGTACCCAACCAATTGTTGGGACCAGCCCCCGTGGGTGGCAGGTATTCCCTTTATATTTCAGTCACCCACATGCTACTTTTAGAAAAATCTTCACACAATCAAAAGAATGCTTACCATGTTTGCTTCATCTAGACAGTTGACACCTAAAATTTACCATCATATCTTATTCTCTAATCAGCAAACACAGAGTTCAACACTGTTGTATAGAGATAAAGCTGACTACACAATTACTCTTAATAATGCTCCATACCAGTGTCACATTTGTAGAATTGATTTTTAGAATATCTCCTGCAGTTTAGAGTTTTAACTAAGTTTTGATCCTCTAATTTCACTTGCTCACTTTGCAAATGACAAGGCTTAGAGGAATTTATTTGACAAGTAGAGACAGTCACAGAAGCACAGACACAGAAAGCTCAATCTCTCTTACTCTTTTTCAGACCCCTAGTGTCTGTAATAACTGACTAGGCCAAGTGGAACCCAGGGTCCTTGCACTCCATCTTTGTGTTTGGAACCTGAGAACCCGAACCACTGCCTGCTATCTGCTATTGTGTGTATTAGCAGGAAGCAGGAATGGAAAGCACAACTAAGATTCAAACCCAGACTCTCTGTTATGCCTGTGGCATCTTAGTCACTATGCCAAATGCTTGTGCCATATCAGTAATTTGGAATGATACTTATCTAAAACACTTGGTCTTGTAGTTTTTCTAAATCAGTTTGAAATTTACTACTTTCTCTTCCATTCATACTTCTGCCCGGAATTGGCTTGTATTCTCAAAAGACAATGTCAAATAATGGAATGAAATTGTAAAGACATTCTTCTGGTCAGCTTCGGTATAAAATCTTAGGTAGATTCTCTTTATGTACTTGGAAGCTATACATTAAATGCAAGCTGGTAAGATATGAATATTAAAATCAAATGGGCTGAAATATGAAGTATGAGGTAGTAGTCAGTACAAAATATTCTCCAAATAATAATATTCAAATTTGGCAATAAATAGGAAAGTTGTCTCCTATGTGTGTGCATGCGTGTGTGTCTCTCTCTCTCTTTGTTATATGTGTTGAATTTGACCCGAGTTTGGGCCTGTGACCCCATCATAGTGTAGAAGTTATGTAGTGTAGACATAGTGTGTAAAGTTACAATGTGAGCCTTCATTTTTCCTTGTGCAGATTCATCTTGCCCTTCCTGAATTAACCATGTCCACACTGCTCACCCTCTTCCATTCCTAGTCTTTCCTTTATTCCTACCCTATTGTACAAGAGTCATTTTTTTTCTATTCTAAATGTATGATTGAACTCTTGCCTCTAAGATTTGCTTCTGAAATTGTTATGTACGATCTATCCTTCCCAATGTTGTTACTTTTTCAACCTTGAGCAGTTCCTGTTTTTTTGTAAATAACAGATAGGATCTTCAGTGTAATCATGCTCCTCTACCCCAGTTGTTAAGTATTCACTTATATTTTGTAATAAATGGCAAAACTGCTTTTATTTATTTAGTAATTCAGAAATTTTAGTCCAAAGAAAAATCTCAAATATGCAAAACCCTGGAAGCAATCAAAATGTAAAACATGGAGTAGATGCTTACTAAGTCTATCAGGCAGAGATGGAAAATGGAGAAAAAAAGGCAAGTGACATGGATGGTTATGGAAGATCTGTATTCTGAAACAACTTACACAAATTATTACCTCACTTCTTTCTAGTTTCATTTTCCCACTGGGAAAATAATTTCTGTCTGCACATTTGTGCTAAGATTCAAAACAAAAGTAAAGCAAGACACAGGAAATGGCCCGATAATTTGCTTCACTAGATAAAACTTTATCTAACCTTCATTTACTATTCAATGTGTAAGCAAAAAAATAGAGTGCTTTGTGACAAGACCAGTTAATGTAATGGACCTGAACTGATGCCAATAACAAGGTTTAGGCTTCTGCTCTATTGTCTAGCTTTCATTCACAAAAACATTCTAAGGCACAAGCATACAACCTTCAAGGGCATTTTATGGATGTCTTTAATACAAGACACAACAGGATTTGCTTTAGTTCAAGTATATGAAAACTTCGTTTGCATTAACACCAAAGTTCACTGTAAAAACAGCCTTAATAATTCCTTGGGTCCAGTTGAAGGAAGTATCCAAAAATCTGTGAATTGAACTTTGAAGCAAATTAGAATGCCAAATAAACACACTCAATGTTCATCATGGTTGTAGATATTGGATCACTTAAAGAACAACCACTGTGCAAAAAAATAGAGAGACGTTTTATTTGGCTTTACTTCTCTTAGAGACTGTATTCGTTGCTTCTGAACGTTTCTGAAAGCCATACTGTTCATTTTATTGTATAATCCAAGTGTCCCCAGTGAAAGCTTGATGACAATCTATAAATGCTTTCCTGTTTCAGGTAGGTCAACCAGGCAAGGAATGTTCTCTGGTAACGGCAAAACCAACATGATGACAATTCAAAGGCTGTAGATAGTGCTTCTGCTACTCATCTCCCTACAGGAAAGTGTCACACTCAAGAAGCTCACACACATTTCACTTTTACTTTTCTACAGGGAAAAATATTAGCCTTAAAATAGTATTGTTTCTAAGCAGATTTCTCTGCTCCGAGAGATCATCTATTATACTTTCTGTGGTCTACAAGATAACCACAGCTGTTCCTGGGCAGTGCAGGTATTAAAGAGGTGTTTGAAAACCTGATTTGATACCCTTAATTAATTCATATTTTGCTTTAGTAAAGCACTAAGTTGTCACACAAAACCCAGCTATCTTAAAATATAATTATAGCTAATACATAATAATTGACTTATAGAATTCACTATAGCAAGGGCTGTGCCAGAAACTGATAGGAGAGAAAAATTTCTTTTATTGTGTCCCATCGACCTAGGGTGGATGAACCCATGGACAGCTAAATTGTGACCTCAAAACTGAGTGACACGTGGACAACGAGGCTGGGACTCCATGATTGGCTGGTTCATGGAGATGTAGGCTGTGGCTCCATGACTGGCTCACCCAGGATCTGTTAGGCTGTGACCCTGTAGCTGTGTCACTCAGGGAGAGCCAGAGATCACCACTCTTGTTCTTCGTTAGTTGAAAACAACTGCTGAGACGATAGTTGATTTACCACCAACACCTTCGGAAATATATAGCTGAGAGAAGGAAGTATTTAAGTTCCAATAAGATAAATTATATGTAAAAAATGTTCTTATCAAAAAGCTACCTTGAGAAATCTACAGCTTCTCAAAATATAACCTGGAATCCACTTAGAGTCCTCAAAATCCAAAGGTCATGTTATCAGCCCAATCTCAGCCTGAGCAAATGACATTGTAACCTAAGACTATATTCTAATTATAGGATTTATTCTGAACATTCCTGTAGTTTTGAAGTGGAAATTCCAATTGTTATTAAAATGCTAAAGGCATTTTGTGTCTTCCCTTCCACCCCAAAACCACCCCTGTTAAAAAAAAACTCATATTTCTGTCAGGCAATTAAACTGTCTCCAGACAGAGGGACATGATATTTCTTGGCACATATTTTAAGCAGGTGTGTACCACAGGATGTTACCATTAGGTCCGCTAGGAAAGCCCACATCTTAAAGCTTTAAATTTTACAAAAGTTTTAAGAATCAGCTATGAAAACAGCATAGTTGGCTTATTTGCATCGCGAACCAGGAGAATATTTTTAGCTCAGAGTTATTTTAGACATGAGTTGGTAAAAATGAACTCCCTTATGATCCCAAGTGAATGCATACATTTTATAATAAATAATGAAGAATGAAAAAGTGTGAAAAATAATACCACATTTGGAATGAGCTCTTTTCTCCAAGTTCTTTGAAGGGAGGTTAATGTGTAAACAGGCATCCCTATTCAAGGCAATCTGAATGTGATAAATAATACATAATGCTCATGATTATCACCTAATTTCAATATTTATTGAAAACTGCCATTTCGAAGCAAATCAGAATTCTGCTATTATCTACATTTGTGTAAACTTTCCATAAATATTGAGTTTCAATAATTATCATTAGAATAATTTATTATTAACTTCCTTTTTCAGACCAGAATACATGTGGAAAATGATTCAACCTTTTCTACCTATTATATTCTGCATAAATAAGAGAATGGCTTATTCAGTGAAGCCAGTAAAACATATTAACCAAGGTGGTTACTTCTGAGAAAAAAAATCCTTAGTGTTATTTTATTTCAAGTCTTACATCAAAATCTGACCTATGGCTTATGTTGGTTTCCCATGTCTTGATTATATCATAAAAGGTGCATTCATTCTTCCGATAGAACTCATTCTGATAATCAGTGAAATGACATTATCATCTCATGCTCTAGGCTGGACAGACATGGGGATGGGCATGGATATACATAAAATAACCACATAAATACATTGCTTTTTAATTTGTATAGATTTACTTGTTTATTTGAAAGGTAGCATCATAAGGAGGGAGGGGAGGAATGAGAAAAGGACAGCAGGAAGGAGGGATGTAGAAAGAGATCAATTTTCCATCCACTGCATTACATCCACAATGACCACAGTGACTGGAGCTGAGTCAGCTTGAAGCCAGGATGCAGGAACTCCATTTGGGTTCCCACATGGGTGTTAGGGACCCAGTGACTTGGGCTGTCTTCTGCCTTGTTTGGCACATTACTAGGGAGAGATGGCTCGGAAGCAGAGCAGCTGGGACTCCAACCAATGCTCTAACATGGGATGTTATCATTGCAGGTGGAGACTCAAGCTGCTGCTCCAGAAAGTCAACCCCGGATAATAATGATTAATGGTATCTTGAGCCCCACATACAATGGCTCTCAATGCCACTTGTCTCCAAATTGTTCAGAGTGTAGTGGGGGTAAAACAGACATGCAACTTATGTGTGCTGTAACAGAAACAGTGATTGCAGGAGTTATTTGCCAGGAACTTTCCCAAGTTCTCTATATCTCATCTTACCCTCAGTAGGTTCTGTCATTATTACAATTTTACAAAGAAGAACTGGAGATGCAAAATAGTTAAGTGCAAAGATCTTGTTGAGAAAAATAGGACAGCTGACTTTATCTGAAAAGGATCAGATATGAGAAAAGACTTTCTAACATTGAGCAAAAATTATTATAAATTATAATAGGAAAAAATAATAATTCAGAAATTCTGTTCTTAGCATGTGAAAATGTCACAGAAATGAGAGACAATATTTCACATCTAGGAAGTACCAAATTAGAACTTAAATACACTAAAAATGCAAGATTTAATTGAACAGAAAAAGAATGAGGCCAGAGAATGATCACCTGGGGAAGGATTCTGGGTGTTTCATGACAAAGTTTGATTTTATCCAGGGATTTTCACAAATTTCAGTAAAGCAATGAATCTTAACACTACCGCCTCTCAGTCAGGTAATATAATACATCATTTACCCTATTTTCTTGCTTTCTCATTCTCTGTCCCTTTTAGTGAATTATTTACCTGAAAAGAAGAATTACAGAGAGGGACACACAAACAGAGATAGAGATTTTCAATCCTCTGATTGACTCCCTGAATGACTGCCACAGCAAAGGCTTGGCCAGGCCAGCAGGAACCTGCCACGTGATTGAGGTCTCCCCTGTGGGCAGCTGGGCAGCCATCTTCTGCTATTTTCCTAGCGGCATTAAGAGGAAAACTCGAACCAGCACCCATAAGGGATGCCAGCAGTGCCAATGGAGGCTTATTTGCTGTGCTGCAATGCTCCTATCTTGTTTCCTTGACAATCTAGTATGACCAGAATGCAATCTTGTCTAAGTATTTTATCACTAAAATATTCTCCAAAGCTGATTGGATTTTAGTAAAGAAGAATTGAATTCAATGAAGGCTTTGATTTTCTTTTTTTTTTTACTCATTAATTATATTGTATTATGTGTCACAGTTTCATAGGTACTGGGATTCTCCCCACCCCTCCCCAAACCCTCCCACCATGGTGGATTCCTCCACCTTGTTGCATAACCACAGTTCAAGTTCAGTTGAGTTCCCTCATTGCAAGCATATACCAAACATAGAGTCCAGCATCTTATTGTCCAATCAAGTTCAATGGCTTCTTAGGTATACCCTCTCTGGTTTGAAGACAGAGCCAACAGAGTATCTTCCCGATCAATTAAAAGCTCCAACATACCATCAGTAAAAATTTACATCATTATGGAATTAATGGACATTGTAATGAGTAGCCAATATGTTAAAAATAAATGCTAGTTCTTAACCACCTTCTGTGACCACCTCATTCACATTTCCATTTTAGTTCATACACGACATATAACATACATAACATGTTAGGCAGCAAGCCTTACTAGCTCCTGGTTCACTTTCCAAACACCCACAGCAACCAATATTGGTCAGGCTGAAGACCCCTGCTAGAAAACCAGTCAGGGTCTCCCATAAAAGTTGCATGGACTCCATTGCTTCAGCCGTCAACATTGCTTCCCAGGACCTGAATTAGCCCTAAGATTAAATGGAGAGCTTAAAGAGCTCATAGGCGTGTTAACTAATGCTATAGGGTATTTTAAATAGACATATATGTTTGTGCTTTTTTTTCTAAAACTTACTTACATAAGGTGAACCAATTTCATGTACTTCACAGTACTTATTTAAAAGCATATTGCTTCATTTAGCAAACTTTTATTATATGAATACAGAAAAGTGATTTTTCAACATTTGAGTCCTTTGCCTATTTGCAGTAACCAGATATGATCGCTTGAAAGCAAATGTGCTTGTTTATTAAGACTGATATGGAGAATGAGTTATGTGTGGAAAGACTTGATGTGTAGAGATGGCATCTGGGAGATATTTGGTGGATGTTAAAGATCATGCGATTTTTTTTAAAGATTATTTTCATTGGAAAAATATTACAAAAAGAAAAGAGGCGAAAAGAGGGCAGGAGTTCAGGGAGCAGGTGAAACCCTCATTGCTGGCTCACTTCTCTTATGGCTGCAATGGCCAGAACTGGGCTGATTGAAAGCCGGGAGCCAAGAGCTGCCTCCAGGTCTCGCTTGGGGGTGCAAGTACCAAGCACTGGTGGTATTCTCTCCTGCTTTCCCAGACCAGCAGCCTGGACCAGAAGTGGAACACCTGGTATTCCGAGCATTACCCATAGAGGATGCTGTTGCTCCAGGTGCAGGCATAGTGTGCTAAGCCAATGTGATTGCTTAAACTAGACAGTGATGAAAGGTGCCCCTAGCATACGTTTGAAGGTAATGTATTAAGTAAAATTAAAAAATGAAAGTGTTTAATAATATCATTGACCTGTTTTATTAGATTTTGAGAACACCATGTTCAATTACCACAATCTAGATCTATCAAATTGTTGCAAATATTGGATATATTAATGGAGATGATTATGACATTGTATTACTAAATGTCTAACTATAAAGATGGATATTTTAAGAGAAACATAAAAAGCTGAAGTGTAGGAGTGTCACTTAAAAATATTTGTGTTTAAAGGAATAATACAGTAACTACAGTAAATTTAAGAACTAAAAGGAGTAAGGTTCAGACATAAAACTTCTAACTCTAAGGTCATGAAAGATAAAGTAGCCAAAGATTAGGGAAGATAAGGAAAATAGAAATAAAATCATTAATATTATATATTTTTGCCTATTGTACATAACTCATATATTGCGTTATAATAGCAATGACTTTATTTCAAATGCTATAACAAGTAATTCGGACAATAAATTCAAAAGTGACAAAGAATACATGATGTTATGAAACTAATGCATTAAGAAATACTCATAAATTTCTTACAATTGCTTGATTTTCAAATTTTATATTAAATATTGAGTGGAAAATAAAAACTCAATTTTTGGAATGTTATTAAAATTAGAAAATGTGTTTTGTATCATACTTATGGATTAAGGAAATCTCTTCTGTATACAAGTATAAAACTATATTTGAAATATTAAGTATTTTACAAATATTAACAAAAACAAAATCAGCTGGAGAGAAGATACAAAGTTTAATAAATTGGACAAATTAAGTCCAGGAGATAATTCTTTCAAAAACGCATCAGTAAGCTTTCAGTTATACAACTATAAAATAATCTACTCTTGTGGAAATGATTGTAAATAGAGAGCAGAGAAAGAAGGCATAGATGAAGACAGGAAAATAGGATAAATTTTAATATAGCCAGTGTTCTGTACCCGAGAATTCTATATCTGCAGCATAAATCAACAGCAAATAAAGAATATTTATTTAAAAATCATTCTGTACTGAACACATTGAGAATTTTTTTTTCTCTGTGATTCCCTAAGTGATACGGTATAACTAATTAGGTAGCATCTATGCTGCATTGTATATAGTATGCAGGCAATGTATGCAGGTTATATGTAAGCACTACATATTTTTGTAGAAGAAGTCTAAGCATATGTAGATTTTGGTACCCACTGCTGAGGGGTGGAAGTGCTGAAACCAGTGTCTAGTTGGACCAAAGATCTTGGGTCGTGATAAGTTATGTTAGGATGACCTCATCTCCACCCAGTGCCATGGCCTAGCGGCTAAAGTCCTCTCCTTGAACATGCCAGGATCCCATATGGGCGCAGGTTCTAATCCTGGCAGCCCCGCTTCCCATCCAGCTCCCTGCTTGTGGCTTGGAAAAGCAGTCAAGGCAGCCCAAAGCCTTGGGACCCTGCACTTCCGTGGGAGATGCAGGGGAGGCTCCTGGCTTCTGGCTTCAGATCGGCGCAGCTCTGGCCACTGTGGCCGCTTGGGGAGTGAATCATCAGGCAAAGATCTTCCTCTCTTGTCTCTCCTCCCCTTTGTATATCTGACTTTGTAATACAAAAAAATAAATCTTTCTAAAAAAGCTGGTGTCATTTCACCATGGAGTTCCTGGATTTGATATCTGCATTGACCCACGTGGGAGACCTGCATTGAGTTCCTGGCCCCTGGCTTTGTCTCAGTCATTGTGCAAGGTCGGGGGGTCAAGCAGTGGCTGGGAGCAGCCCTCTCTGTTCCCTTCTGCCCTTTGCCTCTTCTCCCAATCTTTTTTAAGTACATTTTTAAAGTAAGCAATGAAGACTTGATTTCTCTTCTTATCAAACTTCAGACAATTATGCCTTAAATCACACATTGACCAAAATCTGTTTCGGCCTCACTTCCTGAGTCAATAAAAATAATACATTTGGCACCATTCTTCACCTGGCTGCTCAACTCAGTAAAATAATAATAGCTATTGATTTCATTCTTTTCTCCCCATTTCCCAGCTTTCATTATAGGTACATTGAATTGAATTGACTTTAATTACAAATCTCATCTTAAACTTATCTGTTCTCTTGCTCTTCAAACACAACTGGCCTGCTTTGCCATTAAACACCTTATCTTCTTACATAAAATACTGCCTTCTAGAATTCACTATCCACATTGAAGGCAGCGGCATCATTGTAAAGAGCAGCTGAAGCAATTCAATTTACTCTTCCCATTTTAAACAGTGCTTTCTCCACAACACTCGTGTTACATGTGTATCCCTGTTGCCTCAGGATCCCTGCCCACCTGCCACGTTCCAGGAGCTGCTGTTACACTTGCCCTTTTTCTCTGTCACTGAGAAGCCCCTCCTACTTTCAGGTCTCCGGTGAGAATCACAAAACAGGCATTTGAGGGAGAGCTCTGTTCTTTTTGTTGTTGTTTGTTTGTTTTTGTTTGTTTTGTTTTTCCCTTTCTGGGCATCAGCCATAGGTTCTCACAATTACACTAATACTAATATCACTTCAAAAATCTTACTTTTTTTTCAGGGAATCTTTCTAAACAGTAATGTCTGACAATTATATAATAATTGTGAAAACTACCATTTTGTTTTTATGATTTACAAGATTTATACTCAAACTCGAGGTGTCACATGCATTTAAATTTAAAAAGCCCCATCTCTTTATTTGTTGCAATAACTTCATTGCAAATAACCTGTAAGGCATTTGTCCTATACATCTTTACTGTACTGTACCCACAGGATGGACAATGTAAGATTATTCAACACTTGCCAGTCAAATCACATACCAGTGGAATAAAGGACCACGAACAAGGCACTCTATACCTATTTTCCTTTCTCTTGATTCTTACTACGCAACTCCAATAAATAGCTTAAGGCAAATGCACAATTAATACTCTAACTTTTTACAGATGTACTGTTTCAGGCTACATCGGTTTTATAACACAGTGATGATTTAGATAATCTAACCAGTCAGAAATAAAGGATAGATTATTGAAAGGTAACAGAAAAAAGACAGTAAACATATAGGCTAGTTTGACACCCGCCTTCCAAATACTTGCTTCCAGTCACTCTTCATGACTTGAGAAACCACAGAAAGCTCCCAAGCATCTAGCAAACTCTTCCTAACCCTAATGATGTCAAGAAGGATCGCATGGGCCTTAAGAGACCCATGATTCAAACAGGTGATTTTAATTCTTCATGTTTCCCTCAAGGTTTTTATAAGAACTCTTTGAGGATTTCAACTAACATATTAAGAGATAGGGTTCTGAAAAACTGAATAACTCCAAGCTAGTTTTTCATAAGGTGCTAAATAATACAAATTACCCTGACTAAATGAATAACCACAAACATGTAATAATTATTAATTTATTAAATAAAAAATTTTAAAAATTAAATTCTAATTGTGTTAAAAATAAAAATCTTACAGAAACATGTGAAATTTATTTGAGTATCTAGCAATGAGGATGTCATTGTCCAAAATGTTAGCCATTTTTTAGCTTAATGAAATGACTCACACTATGTATTAATGGTATTAAGATACTGTATCAAGACAAATTAATTTACTGAATTTACCATTTTTCTCTAGCTGTATGTTAAGAACTAAAAAATAAATTCAATCACATCTCTATTAAAAATCTTTTGCTAAATTACAATTGTCATTTTATGATAGGAAATTCAGAAGTAATTACAGCGCAGTGATCATTAACTTTCTCAGGAACTAAACCACTTTAAATTAAAAAAAATTCTTAAACATTTTCTTGTCAAGGAAGTATGAATAATTCTTTACCACATCAGTGAACACGTATCATTTATATATGTACATAATATGCTGAGAAATGTTAGGTTTACTTTCAACAAATTAATAATCATTATCAGTGTACAGCTTATTTATAAAGTGAAGTATTTTATATTTCTGTCATATTAAATTTCCTCATAGCTCCTGAAAACTGCACTTTTATTATGAATTACTTCATACATGTATTTACTAAAATGTATTTATTATTTGAGATAGATCATCAGATTTTAAAATACAAACATTCATTATGGAAGAAGCTTTCTGAGATGATTCAGCGCTTATATTTACGTTCGTACTTTCTCTGCAATGATGTCAGATACTCCTAATTATTTAAAATCAAACAAATCAACTCCCTTTAAATGTAACACATATCTATAATGACTGTGACAAGCACAATGACAGTGGCGATGAGAATCTTCCTCAGAAATATTTTTAATTTAGAAGTGAATGTAAATTATACACACAATATTCTAATATGAAAGCTAAAATAATTACTATTAAAGATAAAAATGAATGTGAGGCATCAAAGGTAGAGAGATCAGAAATAGTTAATCAGTAATTTAAAGTACAAAGCTAGTTGGCTGATAATTAAAAAACTGTGTAGTTTTTTTTTTAAGTAAGAACTTTCTGTTCCCAGAAAAAAATATAGGTTGTAATGCGATAAAAGAAAGTCATATGCAGATTCACTCTGAATTACATATTTGCTTTTCAAATTTGCATTCAACTTGATTTAGTGGAATATTAATTGTATTACAGTCTATAATCCGAGGAAGGCAGTATATCATGCTAAATTGTATAAATTTTGTTAACTCATGACATCATAAAAATCTCATTTCGAGAGCGAATAATAAAGACCAGAAGAGCTGCTAAGACTCCGTGTTGTTAACTTTGACCGATACAACTGGATTAGAATGATTCCTTCTTCTCCAGATGGAGAGATGGAGTGGATATCTAGTGGTTAGACTTTAAAAGGGCCAAGTCCCTACAAATCACTCAGGAACTGCAATGACAGATTTTATAGAACCCACTGTTCTTGAGAAAGTTCCCCTCCATTAATGAGTCTCACTCTTTGCTGTTATACCTGCATCGCACGTGGGCACTGTAACCGGGGTAACTTGTCCTTGTGGTCACAAGGACTTTGAGATGCAGGGGATGTGGGGTGGGAGCTGGTGTTTCTTCTGCCTCCAGTGCCCAGCTCCTGCCTGGGACGTCTAGCTCCCCCTGGAGGCCTCTCGGGAAGCGCAGCAGAAGTTCTGGATAAGGGTGTTCCCTTCCCTCTTTGTAGCTTGGTTGCGGTGCAGGCTCCCTTTACTTACACCATGGGCTTCATGCTCTGTTTTCACTCTCCTTCAACTTTCTTCACAATTTTTCTTTATTAAATTATACAGTGAATACTTTGTATGTGTTCCCTCTTTCCTACAGGAACCATGAATGGGGTCACATGAGTTGAAGCATCCCACTATGTTCATATTATATAATTTTCATAACTTACACACTTATCAAACCTGGATGTAAGCAATGAGATAATGCTGAAAGATGTAATTTCATGTTTTTGAAAATATGTTAAATGTGAGTTAGCAAGAGTGATGTCTCAATATTCTATAAAGCCAGTTTATGTGCTAGGAGTATCAGTGGAAAGTAAAATTACGAGGCCCATCTCTTACTCTGAGATAAGAGGGGAAAAAATAACTAATTCCATTGGGAAATAAGTTTGGAGATTAGGATAGTCTTCCCCTGGGAACTTTTCCAAAAGATTATGTCTGCCATGACTTTCCACAGACATTTGAGTATGATACGTATCTAGAACTGTGACGGTTCTGGGAGTTTCACACCTTTTATCTCTCACAGCTCCATGGACACTAGAGTGGAGTAGAAAGTTCTCTCACAACAATAGCATTACCCCAACTGTCAGCCCTTTTTGCACTTGTTTTCCAAGTTCCAGTTCATGTGAGTCAACAACAGAAAGATCAAATCAAGCATGCACACATGTTGGATTGAAATGCAAGAAAGAAACCCTGAGTTATAGGACCCGCATCTTTTATAACGGGAACGATGTATACCTATCATTGTTCCACAGGGCTACACCACCACTGTCTGCAGGGCTCTCAGCCAATGTCGCCTTTGTTCTGAAGAAATACACTGCGTTTTCCAGGGTTGTTTGCTCCGCAAAAACATCCTCAACGAGACAGTCCAAAACATGTCCCTGCTGATGAGACATGCCTAAGTGTTAGGAACACATGGAAAATTGTCTTCATAATGGACATATCTACATTTTATGATTTTGAAATTTACATCCCTCATCATGAAACTCTTGCTTTCATGTTTCACTCGCAGTCGGATCTCTCTGGCCGTAGTGTTGTGTCCAGGAATGTTACCAAGCTTCCATTTGTGAGCCCTTGCGTCAGTGTGACTTCGCTAGTATAATGCTGTCTGCTAAGAATTTAGAGTGTAAATTGTTATCTAAAAATAGTTGATAGTGGTAACGGCCATATTTAATTGCAGATAACATTTTGTTTCCAGAATAAGAATGTGTAGTGTTCCAAAATTTTGTGCGATTTGGCATATGGCTATTTTTGACTGCTTAAACATGTTACAGATTCCATTGTGCAATTTGTTTTAACTATTGCCATCTGAATGAGAAATTGAATATGAAGTACTTTAAGATTACAGCTACAAGTTGCAGATTTTATTCTGTAGTATATATTCAGTATTCCAACTTCAAGAGGGAAGATTGCATAGGTTATAGATGTCAAAAGGACAAACAATGAGCTATCAACACAGAATTCAGTGGAAAAATAGAAGAAATTTGACTTTGTACAGTTTAATATTAGACTTTCTGCCAAATCCCCCTGACTTCATTAACCAAGAGCTTACATGGAAGTGGTAGAAACCATTTGGTGTTCTCAGCTTTAAGGAAAGAATCTCTGTTTTGTTTTTTTTTAAGATGTATTGATTTATATTGCAATGGCAGATTTACAGAAGGAATGAGAGACAGAGAGAAAGATCTGTCTGCTGGTTCACTCTGCAAGTGAACCCATGGCCAGAACTGAGGTGATCCAAAGCAAGGAGTCGGGAGCTTACTCCAGGTCTCCCATGTGGGTGCAGGGTCCCAAGGCTTTGGCCTGCTCTCCCAGGCTCCAAACAGAGAACTGGATGAGAAGTGGAGCAGCCAGTACAGGAACTGGCACCCGTAGGGATCCCGATGCATACAAAACAAGGATTTTAGCCACTGAATCTAATCTCTTCTTTCTTTGCAAGTCCATCCGTTACAATTATTGGTAGTTGCCTATACTCACTAATTTGATTGAGATGACAAAAGGGATTAAGTGTAGCCTCGGGACACCCTGTCTAAAAGGTTGGTCTAAGAGACCTATCCGTCCCCAAGACTCATGGGAGTTGTCACTAAACTGTCAGGGCTGGAGAGCCACTTAAGCCCTAGGCTACAGAGTGGAGAATCTCATCCATCTTGTTTATGTGTCCTCATTCTAACAGGAAGCTGCAATCATAGAAATGAAATCAATCATTCTCAAGCTTCCCACCTTTGCTAATGTCTTCAGGGCTCATTCAAGGAAAATGCACACTCCAAAAACAATCAGCTGAAACACATCTCTAGCTCAAAGTTTAAAAATTGTAAGCATTATTAGTTCCTTCTTGTGATTGCAGTACTTAGAAGATGCTGAAACAATGGCTGAAAAGTTAAAAAGAAATTAAAGAGCAAAAATGTAAAACTATCGTCTCATGTGAGGAGAAACTCATGATTTCATTGAAAATAGCAGGATGGAAGGCAACGTGTTCCTCAGGATCCCAGGAGAACAATCCGGGAGGAATATGAATGTCACTGCAGAGAACTTGGGCTGATAGTGAGGTACTTCCATGCTGCGCAAACAACCCATGGAGAAGGCACTAAGAAGGAAGCTATGTGCAGTGAGGGAGTTCCAAATGAGGGTCGGTAGCATCTAGGTGGAGTAAAACAGTGGCGAGATAAAGATGTAAGAATTATTCCAACAAATAGTATCAATGAGTGAACAATGCTTGCTAGTAGCCTTGACAACTTTTTAAAAAAAATTTCATCACTTGAATGAAGAATCACACTAATTGATATTATTCAGAGCTTTCTACTAAAAATCATCCCTTTGACTCTCAATTGGGCTTTTCCTTCTCCCTAAACCATAAGAATGCAGGTGAAATTTATAAAGTAAATATTTTCATGCGGTAAAACCAAATATGTAACCTTTGAGAAGAATTATCTTGTCAGATTATTTCCCTTCTAACAGATTGGTTCCAGAAAACAGATTTCACCTTTAGCAATTTGAGGGGCAAGAAATACTTCATTTTCGCAGTGAAGATAGTGTGGTCTTATTTATCATTTCTGCAATAGCATAATTATTCACTCAGCATGGCAGCTGTAGTTTATGGAACCACACTACAGCTTGGGTTCGTTTATTGGTTGCGCTTTCCGCAGCATTCCATCATCATTCTGTCCCTTAGCCACTGTTCTCCTGGCGTAATCAGTGACCAGGTAAAAACCATGTATGTGCGGAAAGCCTCTTTCTCGCCCTGTATTTAAGGCCAGCGGTCCCTCCTTGCGCTAATACGTGCTGTTGCTGTGCTACAACCTATTTACCATGACTTACAAAATATGGAATTTCTATATGCATTAGCAGTAAAACTGCAGTGAGCAGCTCATGATCACATATATTTATTGGTTTTGAATTCTACAAGAGGTTTGTTTTTTGTTTACAGCTGTAACAAATTACACTCAATTCAAGGAACGATTGCAAAGTAGTAATTAAGAGTGATGTAGTACGATTCGGCTTTAAAATACTTTTTATACTGAAATGAACATAAAATTCTCTCTATTCTCTTTCTGTTTCTACTTTTTATTTTAGTATGCATCCCTGCTGCTGCAAATTGTCTGAAGTGGTTAGGCTCTCTGAAATAGATTCATCAAATAAATTCTTGTCAGTGGAATCTATTTTTACTGGCCAGCATGCTTCTTTTTGATGCTTTCTAACATGACATTGTTGTATTAGCAGTAAACACACTGGACACAATGAGTAAATCCTCATCCAAGGATGTGAGGCTGTTTAAAATATGTATACATACATATACATACAGAATATACATACAAAATACACACTCATATAAATGTGTTTATGTGTGTGTATATTTATGTAAACACACAGATATATGTAAATATATATATATACACACACACACACATATATGTATATATATGTTAGGAGAGGGAGAAAAATATGTGGAGCTAGAGCTAGATTAGCAGAAGGATCTCCCATCTAATGGTTCACTCCACAAATGCCAATGAAGAGATAAGGCCAAGGGTAAGCGTGCATCCTCTGGTTTGATTCAAGCACGTTATGTGAAAAGTAGATTTAGGCAGTTGAGTCCTTATGCCTTCTCAAGATTAAAAGGAATGCATCCACGTGGGTGAGGGGGAAAGATGGTGGGCTGTGGGAGAACAGAACAGGGTGCCTCCCATGTGGCTTGCCTCAGATGTCAGCATCCTTGGGGATTCTGGCTGCAAGACTTTCTCTCCCTAGGCAGTGTCTTTGTTGTTGATGCTCAGGCAGAAGGGGAGAGCTGCTTGCACTGAAGGCAGGCAGTCCTCAGTGTTGTTGACCCTTTGTTGGCCCACTTCATAAAGGAGGGCAGTTTACCAGGGAAGCTAGGATTCTAATTGGCTTTCTCAAAATATTCAAAGCTCCAATTCTTTATTCAAGTCTAAATTCCCATTTGCCTGGAAGACACAGTTATTTCCACAATTTTGTTGTTTGGTATTGTCCTGGGCCCTAGTTTGTGTACTTAGTATCCACTTGGTACATGAAAAACAAAAGGCAATGTTTTAATTCATGTAACAAGGCAGCCTAGGAAGGTAAAGTTTTTCTAAAATAGTAGGTTAAGGAAGATACAGAAATATTTTAGCATATAAAATCATGAGGGATCACTCAGAATGTAACAATGTAATGTGTTCTCAGAAATACCTAAGCCAGCACTAGAGAGGCCACGATTCTTGCATAGCTCTTCTTATCAATATATAATCATATTTTACAGTTTTATATTTGTACATCATTGAAATTTATTCTTGGGAAAAATCTTGTTATTAATCTAATTTAATACTAGCATTTCAAAATTATAAAAATACTTTCTGATTGTGCTAAATGAAACTATAAAAGATAACTGAATTTTTCATAATCGAAGTAGGAACAATGCCAGTAGCTTAGTGGCAATACAGAGGCTGGCCTTTGGTGTCACCGTGTGTCTTAGCCAAATTGTTGAAAAGGGATATTGGACTAGTCGGTATGTTCATCCCGCACTGGGATGCCAGGACTCAATGTTTCTTTGTTCATGAAGAAAGTCCACGTGGCAGTAACAAGGAGCGTGCTCGCTCGCCTTTTAAAATCGGGAATGTGCTATTTAGCATCACCAGTCCTCACTGTGGATCAAAGATTATTTGTACAAATGAAAATAATTGATTCTTAAATAGAAAACAAAAATATAAGGCAATGTACACCATGTATGAAATGCTCAGAAATTTGATCTTTTTACATTCCTTTTAATATGTATAATGAAACAATACTTTATATGCAAAGATTATACAAGTAATTGAATAACAAAAACGCTTCAATGTTGTTAAAATATTATCAATTTTGATTTATCAAAGGGAAGCAACATTTGAACAATGTTAGAGCAACTCTTGTTATTCTAAAATGTAACAGTAAGTACATTATTTTAAGTGAAATCTTTAAAATGTATCCAAAAGTAATGCAGTAACTTATTACTTCACCTTTACTTGCATTTCCAGAAAGTTAAGAGCTACCTTTGTTTTTCAGCTTATTATGAAATTGAAAAATTTAAATATAACATCATATTAAGCATTACAAGGTCGGTATATCAGAACTTAAAATAGATCCACAAATGTATTTTCTTTGAGACAATGGATCAAGATTCCAAACATTGGAAAGATAATGTCACAGATAAAATACATTCTTTTCTGTTTGTCACCTGTACTAACAATGGAAGCTGAGGCTTGACATGCTTGAATGTGAAAGGAGAAGAAATAAGCAGGTTAGTAAGCAGAGGTACGGCTCAGCTTCCTTAAGATTGTGCCCCTTCAGGGGCCCAGCGGCGTGGCCTAGTGCAAAAGTCCTTGCCTTGAACGTACCAGGATCCCATATGGGTGCCAGTTCTAATCCCGGCAGCTCCACTTTCCATCCAGCTCCCTGCTTGTGGCCTGGGAAAGCAGTCGAGGACAGCCCAATGCTTTGGGGCCCTGCACCCATGTGGGAGACCTGGAAGAGGTTCCTGGCTCCTGGCTTTGGATCAGCGCAGTACCGGCCATTGCGCTCACTTGAGGAGTGAATCATCAGACAGAAGATCTTCCTCTCTATCTCTCCTCCTCTCTGTATATCTGACTTTGTAATAAAAATAAATAAATCTTTAAAAAAAAATCATGCTCCTTCCTGGAAACCAGGGTTCCTTCACACTAACCCAGCGTAACCCAGAGGAAAGGAAACAGCTTTCTCTTGCCCTATCCATTTTCTTATTGTTAGAATTATCAGCACATCTGGCTGAGCACCTTTTAATAAAGTCCCACCTTTAGATATTTGAAAGTGACACACACTTTGTTAGGGTGAGTTGTTTCCTTCCGCCGTAACATCCCTGGACGTAAAGCATCTATTCATGTACCTGCGTTCTCTACCTGCATTTGAACTTTTTGGAATTCCAGGGCCAGAATTGATACAGAAAAATGAATGTAGATATAGAAAAATAAATGTAGATTCAGAAAAGTAAATGTAGATCTCAGTAAATCTGAAAAAAAAATGACCAGGATCACTTTTTTCCTACCCCATGGCCCTGGTCAACATGACCGAGACAATTAGAGATGGGTTGTAGAATATAGTGAATTAAGTCTAACGTCATCTACTCCTCTTTTCCCAAGAGGCTTCACTGTCTGTTTGAGCAACTCATGTGCTTTCTTATTGTTTGACTTTCCTGTTAGAATCTGGGAACCACTAACCAATGTTCATAAATTGCATTTTTATAGAAATGTTTTTGTGTGTTTCAAGGAGTCTATTAAGCAGTAGCACGGGATCATGTCATAAAATATACTGAATGTTTTGCATCAGAAAGCCGTTTCATAAAAACAGGTATAATGAAAATTCTTGATGACAGGAAGGCATTTATGTAAATAATCATTTGTTTTTTCCTTTTTGGTTTTGGTACAGCAATAAACACAGAGCTTTTGGTATGTGTAGGACCTGGTTCACCAGGCCTAGCTGTGCTTGCCACATTGGTTTCCCTGCCCCTCTTGTAAAACTGTCAGTGATCACTTCACACTGCTGAAAATGTAGCTAGCTGCCGTGAGCAGGTCCCTCCCTGCTCTCATCTGCTGTGGAGCAGAAGCAGAAAATTAGTTTGGCCTAAAGTCAGAGCTAGCCTGCTTATAGTAGCAAATGCGGGTCAAAGTCTCTGGAAATCTCCTGGGTATTTAAAGAAAAAAATAAATAAAAGATAGAAATGTTTATTTTCCTGTCTTCTTGGCTTGTCCAGCTAGACTGCTGTCCAGGATTTTTAGGTGTGATACTTGATTAAGGCATTGCTGAAGACCAAAGTGACAGGTGAAACCTGGCAGTCTTGTGTTAAATACCTGGCGCAGCCTCCGCGTCGGAGTCCTCCTCCTCTCCTGTTGTCAGTGTTCTCCCCTGAGGTAGAGGCTAGTGCATTGACCTGGATCATCCACTGATTAGGTAGACTTCCACGGGTAGACCATATGCATCACAAACTTAGTATTCAGAAAAGTGAACATGTCAACCTTGTTTGCCTTGTCCCTTCTAGGTTTTGTATTTTGACCCATTCACCTCAGCTAGAAGCTCAAGAGTTTCTATTTCCCATTCACATCTGTTATGAATTCAAGACCAAGTCTTGTTTCTTTTCCCTGCTAAATAACTCTTGAATACGCGATCTCTTCTCTACCCACACTGCGCTATTCTGGTTAATGTCCTCATAGTTCTTGGTCTGGGATTCCTCATCTCCTAATTCCTCTGTCCTTTCTAATTAATTTTCCAGATTACTGCTTATTTTTTTTCTAACACAGAAATCTGATCATGAAATTTAGCTGATCATTATATTTAGCCCTCCATGACAGTACTGAGAATTCAGAAACTGTAAGGAAACAAAATTTTATATGGCAGAATAATTGAGAAAAAAAGAAGTGTTTATGGACCATTAGAGATTTGCACAGGATTTCTCTGGAATCATTCACTGAATACTGATCAACACATGTGTGTGAGGAAGCTACCCAAGAGTGCAGGAAGAATTGCCAGTGAGAAGAAGCTAGAAAAATCCCTACAATTCACATAGGACCATGAATAATTTGTGTTCCCACAAGAACAAGTAGGAAAAAAAAGTTGAACTAGTTAGAATACTCCAAAGGTTATTTTGTCACTAGTGTAGAAAAAAAGTGTACTTCAGTTAGCAGATGTGCTAGTCTCACCACATAAAGTTTAAAAGTTGTCTTGAAAAGCATTTTTTTTTCTTTCTTAAGTTACCTGACTTCATCCTAGAATAAAGCTTAAGAACATTTTGGAATGTGCAAAAATATTCAGCACAGACTAAGTTAAAACTCAGCATGTCTGGCATCGAATAAAACTCTATTAGAAAGGTAGAGAGGCAGGGGATATGGACTAACATGAAGAATAAAGTACTGGAAGCAGACCCAGCATGATACATTTTATAGGAAACTAATAAATGATCACATTAAAAATGATAAATATCCAGATTTGAGAAAGTAGAAGAAAGCATGAAAGGACACACTTTGGTAATATAGCACAGACCTAAGTGATCATCTGGAGGTTAACAATTATCATAATGCCTGAGATGAAAAATGCATTGGTTAGTCAGTGCAACAGAACCCCACAGAAATGGAGACACACTGAAATGAAAAAGAAAAAGAGGCAAATGATGAGAACATCAGTGGGACAATGTCAAGTGGCCTGATGCATGGCTCATCGATTTCATTACAAGAGAGAAAAGACAAAAGGCTTCAGAAAATGATATATAACTGATTGTTGACATGTTTTTCTGGAAATTTGGTAAATGAAGTGTTACTGAGTCCAGTGAGAATCCAAAACTGCTTCTTTCTTAAATTTGATGTCAAAATGAGTATCTGTCAGGGAAAAGTTCTCAGGGTATAAATGAAACAAAGGGAAATCTCAATTGGTCTGTTAACAGAGGTAACTAAAGAGACAGAGCAAGTGGTGACCATTCCAGAGGCAGCACGGTGACCACTGTCCTCTCACAGTCCGGGACCTGACACAGTCTAGGGCTGGTGACCTGACCAACAGCTCAGCTTCTAGTTCTTTCTTGCAGTGGTCCTCCATGTTTCCCTAGTCTCTCGAATCTCTTCTATTTTTTTTGTCATCTCAAATACATTGTCTACCTGTGAACGTGCTGTCTGCGATGCTGAAAATTTCTATAAAAAATCCTTGTACCATATTTATCTCTTTGCAGTTACCATCATCTCTTCTAGTACATGTCAAAAACAGAGAACATGAAGCAAACTACTTTTTTAATCTAATTGGAAGAGAAAGCATTCAGGGAAGAAACAAAATTCTCAATGGTTACTAGATACAAAAGATTTGTGAAATTCCACTTTCCTAATTGAGATATTTCTTTTTAGATTTTCTTAGATACGGATACCAATACAGATCTCTTAAACTCTTGTATTGTTAATTATAGATGTGTCAATCTGCCCACAACATGTAAATTTTATACGTGAGTATAAATGGACTATGTACCATAGAATCTTCTACTAAAACTCACTCTGTTTTTATATAATATGCCTAAATGTGTTCAGTGAAACATTTTTGTTAAAAAGCTCAAAACTTATGAGAGTAATACCAGCCACAGAATCCTGATATTAGAAATAATCTTGTCATAACTTATCCATTAAATTCAATGGTGAATATTAGATTGCTTTATATTACACTATAACCTTATTTTCTCTCTCCTAATGTTATTCATTAAAGAATAGACTCTATTCTCAAGAGCATCAAAAAGTATCAAATCATCTTTTGTTGCATTTCAGCTATGCAGTTTCCCACCTGTTCTGTGCTTACTAAAAAATAAGAAAGAAATCAGCTGGCTGTCTCAACAGGTTTTAAAGATCACTGTGTCCCAGGCCCTGTGAAATCCTCCCTGAATGCAGTCCTGTGAATACGTGAATGCCTTAATATGGCAAGTACGCTGCATGGAATCTTTCCTTGACATAGGATTCCTTTCCTCTGGAGATGCCCAGGAATTTTGTATAGTCAGTGAAGAATTTAATAAGAGAAAAACAACTATTTTGAAGAAATGAAAATAAAAACAAAAATATCAAAACCCATGAATTGCAGCAAAAACAGTATTGAAAGAGCTATTGATCTTAAAATTTACATGAAGGTTGCCTTATATCAAGAGGGAACTTATGGTATGTGTTATTTTGAGACTGACTTATTTCACTGAGTATAATGGTCTCAAGTTGGGACCATTTGGTTGCAAATGGTAGAATTTCATTCTTTTTAATGGCTGAGAAGTATTCTATGGAGTAGATGTACCACAGTTTCTTTATCCACTCCTCTTTGGATGGGCATCTGGGTTGTTTCCTTCTCTTTGCTACTGCATATTACACTGTTGTAAATGTAGGATTACAGATGCCTTTCTCATATGCAGATTTCATTTCCTTTGGATGTATTCTTAGGAGCAGGATAGCTGGATCATATGGCAGGTTTATTTGCAATTCTTTAAGTACTCTCCATACTGACTTCCATAGTGGTTTACTAGCCTGCACTCCCACCAGCAGTGAAGGAAGGTACCCGTCTCCTTACATCCACACCAGCAGGTGTTACTCTGTTGGTGTTATAATTTTTATTTTCAAAGCTTGTGGGCATGAACCAGACTTTGTAGCTGAATAGGCATCCTCTTTGAGCCATAAAAGACAGGAGGTACTGCAAAGCTAATGATTTTTGATGAAATGTTGGAGTATATCAAATACTTTTGAGCATCTATAGAGGGAGCCATATGCTTTTTGTTCTTCTTCTTTATTCTATTGATGTGATTTTATGATGTTTATTGATTTGTGGATGTTAAACCACCCTTGCATCTCTGGGTTTAATCCCTCTTGACTGTGATGTTTGACTTTTTTTAAGATTTATTTTTTTTAATTGGAAAGTCAGATATACAGAGAAGAGGAGAGAGGAAGATCTTCCGTCCAATGATTCACTCCCCAAGTGACCACAATGGCCAGTGCTGCACGATATGAAGATAGGAGGTACTGTGCCGATACGAAGATAGGATCTAGGAATTTCTTTCCAGGTCTCCCATGTAGTTGCAGGGTCCCAAGGCTTTGGGCTGTCCTCTACTGCTTTTCCAGTCCACAAGCAAGGAGCTGGATGAAGCTGAATGGCCCAGTTCCTTGGGCACCCTGCACCCATGTGGGAGACCTGGAGAAAGTTCCTGGCTCCGGTTCGGCGCAGCACTGGCCTTTGTTGCGCTCACTTGGGGAGTGAATCATTGGACGGAAGATCTTCCTCTCTGTCTCTCCTCCTCTCTGTATATCTGACTTTGCAATAAAAAAATAAATCTTTAAAAATAAATAAATAAATAAATATAACATCAGCCACTCCTGCTTACCTGTGATGCTCACCTATCATCACCTGGAACATCAGAGGGGGTTGTTTCCCCAACAACATAAGTTATTCTAAGAAACATACAGTGAATAACCTGGATACATTTCCAGAGCTGCAGGAAATGCAGGGAAATACCTTTCCTTGGCTTCTCTGCCCACATTCCGTTACTGCGAAGCCTCACCTTTCCTGGGACATAGGTCTTCACTTTAACGAATGTTTGTTTCTCTTGGGGTTATGACTGATTGGATTGCCATATGGGCTTGTGATGTGCTGCTTCTAGTGGTCCCTGTTATCACGAAGCTTGGTTAATAAACACTCCTTGATAAATGTTAAAAAATCAGATAATGCAACTTTTCTACTTTTGCTATTAAAAATGTTTTCATTGTTTTCAGTTTTTTGCATTGTCATATAAGTTTTAGAATTTACTTGTGAATTTTTATATAATACACCTGCTGAGCCTTTGATAAGTACTGCATTGATTCTGCAGCTCTGTTTTGAGGAAAATCAGAATTTGGCCAAGTTTGTTCTTTCAATTTGTATACATATCTTTACACTGATTTGCATCTAGATTGATTGTTCTTGCCAGTGATTTTTAATTTTTGGTGTATAAATCTTACATATATTTTGTTGGGCATTTTGTTAAGAATCTTTTAATTTATGCATTTTGAAAGGCAAAGAGAGAAATGGAGACAGATGTCTTTCATCCTATGGTCTTCTTCTAAAATGGAAACAGTAACTATGTCTGGGTAGCTGTTGGGGTAGCTCAGATCAGCAGCTAAGAACACCATCCGGGTCTTTCACATGATTAGCTATAAGTCCCATTTGTAGATCATTTGCTGCTCCTTTATCAGGTTAATTATCAAAAAGTTGATTGGAAGCACAGCATCCACGGCTTGAACCTGCCCTCAAATATGGGTGCCAGCATGTCAAGCGGCAGTGAAACAAGCTATGCCACAACACTGGCCACCTGTTAGATATATTCCTAATAGTTTCTTCTATTTGGTAAGTTATAAATGTGGTATTTTTATGTAAATGATACTATGAAGTTTTTATTTCTATTTTTTAACTTTGAGGATAAATTTTAGACTTTTTTCCCCATCTCTTTGACTAGTAGTCTGCCGTTGTGTTACCTTAAAAGTTCCATGTTTGTTTTGAGAATGTTCTAAGTGGATGGACACCTACTATGAATATAGTTTTCTTTCTTCTACTTTATATGTCTTTATATATTTTTCTTTCCCTAATGTTTTCACTGAAATCACAGCATAATCTTGAAGAGAAACAGTGAGAACAGACATCTTTTTCCTTTTCTTGAACTTTGAAGAAATCCTTCATCAGCCTTTCACAATTTAGTGTCAAAACCAGTGCAGGATTTGTAAAAAATAAGTTCCTTATTTTTCCAATTTGCTGACATCTTTCTAACAAATGTTGTGGAAATGTGTGCAGTACATTTACGCATGTATTGATATGGTGAAAATGGGTAGATTTTAACATCACCATTTTCATAGCAGCACTAGAGGAGACAGTATATGTATTAGAGTCAGAGTTGCTGCGAAGTTGCCTGAGCAGAAACAGAATTCAATGCAGTATTCTCATTTGAGAGAGTAGAGAATCCCTGCTCCCCAGCTGCAGGTGTCACACAATGTTTGTGATTTGCCTCTGTGATCTGGGTGCCAAGAGGCCTCATGACACAGGCAAGTATCAGCCAACCACAGGATGCCGCGGGGCTACTGTGAAGCTTTTACAAAACAGAATGCCTAAGTTCAGAAGTTTACATAAAAATTGCTTTTGAGTTCATCACAGATCTGAGGCACTCCTGTAATACTTTGGGGAGACAGTTCTAACACACAGACTCGATGGTGCTTTCACATTAAATTGATGGAGGCAAACTCTGACGTTATTCTTACCATGCTGTAATTAATTTTTAAGATGTTTTCTGTGCTAATTGGAGGATATGATCAAGCAGCGTATTTCATTCTTTCAACAGATATTTATTGAATTATCTAAAAGTGGTAAGACATTTTTCCAAGCTTTGATATGTTGAAAAGAAACATGAAGATCATGTCTTCTTCTGAATGGGTTTATCATTTTTATTTGTTCTGTTACAAATAAAGGTGTTTATTGTAATGTGGTACATGTTGAATGAATGTATCCTGGTAGACACAAATACAGATGTGTATAACTACATGTATGTATAGAATCAGGTATATGCATATTTGCATCTACAGTTTATTGCAGTTCTCTCGTCACATACAAATGACTTGTTCTAAGTAACTATGCTTTATATCTGCACATTTTTCTCCTCTATTATTTGATTGAAACATACAAATGTTATACAAATAAAATATATGCAAACCTTTATACTTAAAAATATATAAACAAAATAAGCAATTTCAGAAGATTATTCAGTCTGTTAAATGATACCACAGTGAATGTCTTTAATGAGTCTTGCATTTTGGAGTTACACACACATGCTTCAGTTTTCACTTCTTACACACTCTGTAAACGTGCCTGACTAGAGAGCACTGCGGGTTCCTAGTCAAGAATCTACTTGGAACACCAGTGTCTGATAGAGGCATCTCGGGGTTTGGTTTTGGATGTTTCCAGTTCACCTTCTTACCAATAAGCTTGGGAGGCAGAAGATAGTGGCCTGAGCACCAGGCTTCCAACCATCCATGTAGGAAATCTGCATTGGAGTTCATGGCTCCTGGATGCAGACTGACCAAGCTGTGACTGTTGCTGGCACATGTGGGGTGAGCCAAGTGATGGAAAGTAACTGTCTTTTTCTCTCACTCATGCACTCTCTAAAGATGTCCCTTTCAAGTGAATTCATAAATGTTAGGAAAAATATAAAATCTAATTGCTGGCTTCTAATACTGAGAATAAAGTGTGCTTCAGGTGGAATAGCCAAAGAAAAACTTCCTCCTAGTGCTGATTCAATTATTCAAGTAGTTACTGTTCATCTCTACCATTACATTAATGTTTCTAACTTAATACTGGCAGTTAGTTCTGTGCTTTGCTCTGTTTTGATATTTCCAATCATTCAATTTCTAATAAAACTCAGTTTTCTTGGGATAAAACTAAGCTAATACCTTAGATTTTGTTGTAATTTCTGGATTTGCTACAGTCATTAAATAATTTATATTCATTCCTCAATGGATTTTTTAGCAAAGAGGAACACTCCTGGGCAATTTTCTGTTGCATTCCCAGGGAGCTAGGTTAGAAGTAGAGCAACTGAGAATTGAAGTGGCACTTATATGAGAAACAGAATTTGTATGTGGCCGTAACTATATTCATGAGAATAAAATTTGGAAGTTGTTTTACCAACTGCTTAAAACATAAAGTTGTGTTAAAAACCATGGTAGTTTGTACTGAGTATTTCTAGATGGATAGAAATAATTTAGCTATGTGTCACTTTTTTTGGATAATTCATTTGACTTAATGTCTTAGATTGCTTGTTGGGTACATCTTTCCTCTGCCATTCTTACATATGTGCTTCCACTGGAAACACCTGTTCATGGATGGTGATTATTGACCAGTGAAGGGTAGCCGTGTGTTTATCATCACCAGCTATGCCTTGGAATATGAGCTGTGTTCTGTGTCTATGAGATACAGTGATCTTTCCACTGGACACTGCTGTGACATTACAGTAATATCAAAACAAGGTGCCCCACTTGTGCACGAATCCAATGCTGAACATAATATATGTTTAAATTGGTAAGAAAATGGCTACAAACAAACATGTCTATACCTTAAAGCCTTAGGATTTGTGTAAATATTAAGTCCATGTATGTTTAAATTCTTCACTAGTGTTTCTTTGACTGCTGTTTTATACAAAATTCATGCTTTTATAATCTTTCCCTACAAGCTTTCTTCAATAATTTGATCCTTACCCATAATGAATCTGTCATTTTAAGTGGTGCTTTTATTATTCATATTGACTTTCATTTACTTAATGCAAAACTCTATTTGTAAATCTCTCATGAAGTCCTTCATAACTTTCAATTGTGTATTAAAAGTGTGTTTTAAAGCTGGCATAGGTTTTAAAATTATTCTGAGTAAACTATCGATGCTATAGCACTCATATTAAAGCCATGAGCAGTATAATTTACTTTTATGTTAAAGGGACTTAGTTCAAGGTACAATTCCTGTGGATTAAACAAAAGTACTTGAAATAAACTCATCAGCAGAGAAAAATAATAAAAAAGACATGACATGACTGGATATGAACTGTGCTACTGCAACGATGTGGAGGACTCCAACATGGGGGGAGAGCATGGGGAGGGATTGGGGGAATCCCAGAGCCTATGAAACTGTGTCATAAAGTGAAAGAAAAAGAAAAAAAAAAGACGTGATAGTAATCTAGAAATTCTGATTATCCTGCTGGCTAGGCCACCACCTGGCTTCGCATCTGTAAACCGTGCTTCACTTCTGACACCTCTCCTCATCAGTAAATAATTGGATTAGTTATTCTGCTCATAAGTAAATAATTGCATTTATTATTCTTCAAAAATCCCCTCATTTGAAGTTGAAAATATATTACTTTAAGTTTATGACTATGATCTAGAATTGGTGGCAGTACCTTGAATAATTGAAAAATGCCAGACATGTTCTATTTCCTTAACCTTATGGTTCTTGTTATGATTGAAATTAGATACAAAGAAGTACAGAAATATACATGCATAAACTGCTGTGTACTTCACATCTTCTCTACATCACGGAGAGTACCTAAAGATGTGGATGCTACGTAAATCGTGTTATATTGTATTGCTTTGAAAAAATGAATATTTGTGGAATCTGAATGAGGAACCAATTAATTGATATGGAGAGCCAACTATTTGCCATAAATATATATTTTGGCATCCTAATTAAAAACATGATAAAACTTTAACTTCTGCATCAAAAAAGTAAAGTACTTAGGTATAAATTTAATGACCTATATTTAGGATCTGTTTGAGGAAAACCTCAGAGCACAAATGAAAAAACTCAAAGAGCTAACATGATTAGACATTCCATATTCATAATTTACAAGTCCCAATGAAAGTCTCACTATGATATTTGTATATATGAATTAATTATTCTAAAGTTTATGTGAAGAGGTAAAACATGAAATAACTAAAGCAATACTGAAGAAGAACCAATTTGGAGGGCATTTGCTATGTAGTTTCACAGCTTAAGGTAGCATACATAATCAGTACATTGTATGTAGAGATGCAAATGTCAGTGAAATAGAATAGAGAGATGAGAAATAAACAGATATCGACCGTCTTTAACAGGGTACAAGATAATTAAAAGTGGAATCAGATATTCCCAGTCATCTCTATGTTAGGTTCATAGTTTTAGGAACTGCTTTCACATAGGGATACAAGCTAAGAATTCTGAAACTAAGTAAATGGATGACAAATTATAGGAACAAGGTTTCTCACTTCTAGAGCAGAAAGTTACAGATAACCAAAAAGAATGATCATTTGGAAATGGATTACTGTTAAAGACATCACTATATATTAAAGTATACCTAAACATAAAAATGGGTGGTTATACCTGAAAAAATATAGGTAAGTGCACAGATTAGTATTGACACATGTAATTCCTTGTTTTCTAAATGAATGATCATAAGAGAAGGAAAATTCAGCCATGTGCTTTATATTTTTATTATTATTCTCTAAAACAGAGAAGAATTCTGAGGAGAATTTCCTGATTCATGAAATGGGTCCAATACAAAATGTATTTGCAATATATTGTAGTTACAGAAAATAATATTTTTATCCACAAAAAAGACTCCAAAATATTTAATAAGGAGGATATGTCAAAGGGATAAAACCACCAACTCTAACAGGATTTTAACTCAAAGAAACAAATTAAATCTCCATGTATCCATAGTGATCTGATAAGCACCTGTATAAATAGCAAATAGAAAACGTTAGAGAAATACATTATATAGAAGAAGTACAAATAATTTGTGTGTTGATCATCTTAGATGAGATGGATCATACTGCCTATTCTTTAATTATGTGCTATGCTTAGCATCTTGGCTTCAAATATCACAGTATTACAATTAAAAAAACTTTACATTGGGAAAACTTCAAAAACTCTTCAGACACATTATCAAATTTAATAATATCATTATTGATTAGCCTCATTGCAAGCATCACCTTCATGTCATGATATGGAAATGGAATTTTTCCTGTGTGGTCTTCTCCCAAACATATGAGCTCAGTGTAATAATGAGAGAACTATCTGGAAAATCCCAATTTAATAATGTTCCACAAAGTATCCAGGCAACATCCCTCAGAAGTATAAAGATCATGAAAATGATGAAGGTCCACAAAACTGATAGAACAAGGTAGAACCTAAGGAGACATAAAAACTAAGTGTGATAGATTATCCTTGATGACAAACCTAGAACAGAAGAATGATATTAAGGGGGAAAAAAACTAAGTAAGAATAAACAATGAGATTTACTTGTATCAACAGTAATTCATTAAACATGAGAAATGATCCATATTAAGTTAACATCAAATATTTGTTGCAACATTTCCACTTGCTGAGCATGCAGCAAGAAGTTTCTCCAAGCTAACAAGGAAACTAAGAAAACAAAATAAAGAGTCTATGTCATGCCTATTATACCGTATTTTTTCCCCTCGCTGCCAAACTCATGTAAGAGTTGTCTCCACTCATTATTTCTACTTCTCCATGTATTGTTCTCACTGTCAATTCCCTAGCACCTGTCTTCTGTCTTCACCTCTCCACTAAGTCTAAGGTATGACAGCTTCCCTGGCGGAACTGATGTAATAGGAATGCCATGAGCTCTGGGCATACTTGGGCTTCACATTAGGACATTGACATATTTCCCATTACTTACTACCAATCTCAGTATCTCCCTTCTAAAATGAGGAGTAGAACAGTATCTGTGTTGGACTCTCTTATTATAATGTTAAATATTAAATAATTGAATAAATATTACTATGTAGTAGAAACCATCTTGGAACTCACGCTGAGGCACAACAGTAATCTGTTTGTGACTCTAGCATCCATGATCAGAATTTGGCTTCCAGTGCAGGCTACTCAGCTTCTGATCTAGCTTCCTGCCGATGTGCCTAGGAAGGCGACAAATGGCTTACATGTGCTTGTGTTCCTGCTCCCCATGTGGGAGCTGTGAATGGAGTTCCTGGCTCCTGGCTTCACCAGTCTCAGTTCTGGCTGCTGTGGGAGTGATAGAGTGAATGGAAGAACTTTCTCTGTTTCTCCCTCTGCTGGTTTTGCTCTTTCAAATAAATAAATGAATAGTTTTTTTGTCAATAAAGCAATCTCATCATTGTACATTTGCGAAGAAAAATTCAGCATTTCTCCTAGATTAATGATATCATCATCTACTGAGATTCCATGACCTGTCTCTCTGAAAGTCTTTGTTTCTGCTCTCACAACCCTTCAACACTCTCTGAACGTGATGCCCAGAGGGCGTCCAAAAAGGCATGAATAAGCTCACCTTGCCACCCCTCAGCACCTTTCAGGGACATACCCTTGCCTAAGAATGCAATGTTGCAAATGTATAATACTGGGTAGCATCAATATTGATATGGAAAAATATGGGAGAAAAAAAGTAGGGGGTCAAGAAATGATGTCATCAGATACCACTGTGGACAAATAGGGTCCTAAGCCTTAAAGGAACTCCCAAAGGTATTGTAAGTTATGATTCACAGTAACTTCAACCAAGCCATCATGAAGCTGGAAATCTGGTCACTACCAGGTTAATTCTCAGTAGGCTCAATCTATTCCATCTATGAACCAACCCAACATTATCAATGAAAGAGAGCATGAAGTGGGAGAATTAATATAGAAAGAATATCTGAAAAGAGGGAAACCAAGGGGATATTTATGGGCTGCTGACAAATCTTCCAATTCCATGCATTGTTAGGGTCCTTCAGGAATAGGTGGGGAACATTAGAAAAAGAATTTGAAGAAAGTTTAAGAATATGAATATATATATATATATATATATATATATATATATATATATATATGGAACAGACACTTGTATAATACCTGACTCTCATGGCCTTAGCTGAATCTGTGCCAGTCTCTGCCCCAGCATGGAAGGATCCTGAAAAATAACATTCTGTGCACTGCTCAAATCAACAAGAAGCTGGAGGACAAGCATGGGGTTGTACTTAGCACCCAGAGTCAAAGTGCAGATTCCAAGGTGGTATTAATTAGAGTAGTTAGTTTGAGTAGAGCTATGGCCTCACATAAAGCACTGGCAATGGGGTAAATATTTTGGTACAGCAAAACATTACGAATCAGATAAACAGTTCAAGTCCTCAATACTCTGCACTTCCAATCTAGCGTCCTGCTAACATACCCTGAAGAAAGGGAGTGTATGGTGGCTCAAGTCTTTCTATTTATGCACATTGATATAAATCACACTTCAAAAAATCAAATATGCTCCTTAATGGATGATTTTCATCACTTAAAAAAAAACCTGAAACTACCTACTCTAATTAATATCACAAAAACTTGTTTTGGTTTTTGTGGGTATTGGTCACTAGATTAGGGTATTCTTTGGTTAAAAAAAAATCCCACTATCATTTATAATTATGTTATCCTATCTGCAGCATCACATACAAGGTGAGTGCTTTTTCGATTATTTGGCATTTTTAGGACCTTCATTTCTTTTGTTTTCTATTAGCAATGCTAAACATTGTTCAGATACTGCTGTTGGGCACTTACAGAATATCACATCTACTTCTTTCTCTCCCTTTTCATAGCTTCCTTCCTTTCTATTTCTACATGCACTTATTTTCATAGCTATTTATTATTTAATACCTTTCTTTTATAGTCTCTGTTTTGGGGTTTCTCCATCCCATATCTCGCCCTCTCATCTTCCATATTAAGCCTGATATATCTATTTCAGAGACAGATGGTTACCAAGAACAAGCTGTGCCTCTCTGAGAGACATGCTCAATGTTTATTTGTTCTTAATCATAGCTGAGGGGTTTTTTTTGTAAAGAATTATTTATTTTCACTGGAAAGTCAGATTTAAAGAGAGAATGAGAAACAGAGAGAAAGATCCTCCACCTACTGGATCATTCCCCAAGAGGTCGCAATGGCCAGAACTGAGCCAATCCGAAGCCAGGAGCCAGGATCTTCTTCCATGTCTCCAATGCTTGTGCAGGGTCCCAAAGCCCAAGGCCAGCCTCCCCTGCTATCCCAGGTCAAAAGCAGGGAACTGGATAGGAAGTGGAGCAGCTGGGACACACATGGGATCCTGGCACATACAAGGCGAGGACTTTAGCCACTAGGCTACAGCACCAGGCCCTCATAGCCGAGTTTTAATTTTAACCCAATCTTAGCACACTCCAACTCAAACTGCATTGTGTCCTGATTTCCCCTTTCTGTAAGTGAGCAATGTTGTGCTGGTGCACAAATTCTTCATTTAAAAAAAATCTATTTTCCTTTGTCCCACATATGTAGTTAATCATAAAGTGTGATTCAATCTTCATTTGTGATCTGATTCCAAATAGTATCTTACCTTCCATTACCCTGCTCCCAAGCTAAAACGAACCTCCATTACCATGGCAATTTTCTCTTGAATACATTCCTGTTTTTAGATTTTCTTTTCATTAACCTGTTCTGCACACTGCTTCTAAACTAATTTACTTAATTTATCACTTTGAAGGTACTGCTCTCTTCATCAAATGTTTTCAATGTCTCCCTGTTGTCTTTTAAGCAGCCCCAAGTTCCCTAATTTGTTATCAAGCCAACCAGCCATTCAGATATAATGAGTGCCTACGCGAGGTTTGTCTTTGGAGCACTGCCATTCAGCTTCTGCTTGAGGAAGGCTTGGAAAGCCCATACTGCTTAAATTATGGTTACCCCAAGGCTTAATAACACTCCAAAATATCCCTCTGGAATTAGACTGATGTTGACTGTCCGAGTTTCATGCTGAAATCCCATCTTGGGCCGGCTCCTCCCCTTCCCTGTCCTACTTCACTTGTTGCTCATCTGCCTGCCTCCAGAGGAGCCTTCGTCACTAAATTGCTTGCACTGGAATACTCTTTTCCAGTTCTGCCCTAGAAGGTCCACACTAAGACATTTTATCTAAATCCAAAGACTGGGTCTCTACCACAGATGAAGTCACTCCAACTAGCAAAATAGACATGCAAATCAGAAACTGAATTTTGAAATCATATCTTCCGTAACTGTAGTATTTGCACAAGGCTGATGAAATGAGAAGAAAGAAGATACACACTTCAGGTGAGAGAAGTCAGATCCTATTGTCTTCATCCTGAAGGCGATGTCTGAGCTGAAGTTCAAAGTCAGACTACCTTTGGGCAGAAATAAAAACAAAATTAATTTGAAAAATGGCTTGGCAAAAAATTCAATGGTATGGGAACATTAAATTTTCAAGGAAGGACAACTGACACAGATAATTTCTTCATGAAGATGGTATGTGATGCAGGTGATAGAAGATTCTGGCAGGATACTACGAGGGGAGAAAGCCAGAAACATTTTTTGATTGTCACAGCAGTAGGTTATCTGTTCTATCCTCCATTTACAGAAAGCACAGTGAAGCACCCAGCAAGGCGGAGCCATCGTTTTAAAATAGGATCTGTTTCTCCAGCCACATCATGGAGAACTGTAAGCCGGGAGCTTTGAAAGTTGCAGGGAGATGGAATTCAGAAAAGGGATTAGAGGACTCTTTAAGAATCATCAGTCTCTAAAGCGGGAAAAAATATTGAAAAGACCCATCAGAGGTCTCATAGGGAAGAATTGACAGGAGTTGGTAAGTGATTAGGTCTGAGAACGCAGATAGGAGACTTTGGAGTTTTGGATCTGCACCCCAGAATGACATGCAGTGGTCTTTATCTCAACTTTGGAGCAGCACTTTCCTTCCCCATTTGGACTGCTGGCATTTGATGCATTTTCCGAATACTCTGTGCTAACAACATATTATTCATCCACGGTTTAAAGTAGATGGTAAGAACACAACCATCATACATATTTTACTTACTAAAGACATGGATTAACCACAAGAAAATACTAATAACACATCGATATATGGAAAGAAGTCTAACCTCACTTATAATTCAATTTATGTCCCTAATTTAAGGGAAGAGTTAGTTTGAGTTGGAGGAAAATAAACTACAATAGCACTATGACTCTTGATTAGAAAGTATGTACCAAAGCCTTGGGTGTACTTGTAGTATTTAGTATTCTGACTCAGAAGGTGTTTTATATATAAACTGACTTGGCTGCAGTGATTTCACTCCTAGACATGGCATAAGGGAAACATTAGCATGTATTAGCTAAAGTCCTATCATCTGATTATTTTGCTGATATTAATTGTGAATGTCCAAATACATAAAATTATATGATTCTGCTGATAATGAGCAAGCATCCCCAAATCAGGAGTGGAGAAAACGAGTATCGTGTGCTTCAATTTGATTTGCTAAAGTCTTTTTATGTAATATTAAATAAATTTTAAGATGTAAAATAATAAACTTTAATGAGTTTATTAATCTATTTCTAGAGTATGATAAATTTATTTATTACAAAATAACAGATTGATTTCTTTGGTAACTTGCTAAATATTAAAGATGAACTTTCTTCATTTTTATTCAGGATACATCATTCAATTTGTTGGTGAATTTTATTATATACTAAAAGTAATAAATGGAAACTATATAAATATTTGCTGAATTCAAGATTACCAAATCAAAAACTGCAGGAAATAAAATGCATTGAGTTATCAGTAGGTACTTAAGGACAAAAATCTGGCAGCTGGGGCCAGCATTGTGGTGTACCAGTTATAAACCACCACACGCAATACCAGCATTCCATAATCTGCAGCAGTTCAGGTCTTGGCTGCTCTGTTTCTGATTCAATAGCCTTGCTAATGGCATAGGAAAAGCAGTGAAAGAAGGCCCAAGTGTTTGGACCCCAGGCAGACCATTGGGTACCCAGATGAAGCTGCTGGCTCCTGGCTTCTGCCTTGGTGCAGCCCTGGCTGTAGTGGCCATCTGAGGACTCAACCAGTAGATGAAAGTTTTCTTTCTCTCCCTGTAACTCTGATTTTCTAATAGGTAAATCTTAAAAATTTTTGAATTGTAAATTTACTCATTTTTGTTTACATCACATATATAAAAAACATTGAATTATAAACATGCTATCAACAAGATTTCTAATGCTATCAACAAAATTTCTAATTTTCAGTTTTACTATTTTTTGATTGAAAAATAATGCTTATTTCTATGATGTTTTATGTGAAGGAAAATACAATTTTCTATTGAGTAGCAATGTTTGAATAAGTTTATACTATCTGTTAGCAATCTAACCATCCGTGTTTGGATTGTTGAAATTTTTTCACATAGAAATAATTACTTAAAGTTTTAATTATAAAGATTAATTCGGAATCGATTAAAGGTTTTTAAACAAATGCTACTTGAGGTGTTTATAAGATTAAGAACACAAAAAGATCAAGGGTTCTAAACCAATAATTACTTATAATGTTAATCAATTTATTAATCATTAGAACATTTGTAGCACATTTGATTTCAATTTTATATAACTGTGCAGGTACACATGATAATGAAAGCTCTTAGAATTACACCAATACAATTTAAACATATGAAAACATACCAAATGTTTCTATATTTAACTCAGTTTAATATCTTTAGTTACACTAAATATATCTCATGCATACATAAATATATATGTATATTTGTATGTGTTTTTGTATACATATGTGTATATATGTACACGTAAGAATGCTTTTATGTGGATTTTTCTGTTGTAAGCCAAAATGAATCTGCTCCTCCAAACTATGCCTTCCTTAAGCCCTGATTTCATGATTACTCCCAGTTCATGACCACTGGGAACTCAGCTGGCACTGTACTTGCTAAGGCATCCTGCCTAGCTGTGTTCAACAGTGACCCACACATCATGACTGTCAGCTTTCCTGGCTTTCCATGCCCCTCACCCTCTTAACCTCACCCAACACTTTCAAACATATGTGACAGGAGAAATGGTGCTTCATGTTTTCCTCACTCTTGGCACATTAGTCTGAATACCTGTTAGCTGTTTACACAGCGTTTTATAGAAACTGTCTAAAGATGTCTTCTATGTCTGGAAACCATGATGTTGAGGTCATGAGAAGCACTTTGCTCCCTCCGATCCTACACTCCTGTTGTCACCATGTCCTGAATACCAGGCAGATGCATCCCTATTTCCTCAGAATTTCTGGCCATCCAGGATTGAATCCTCTTGAGACACAAGCCAGAACCATCCTGCGTCATGATTAATCTGTCCATGTGATATTAGTCTGCATTCCATACTTAGAACATATCCTTTTTCATTAAAATAATATCTAAGATACTTTTAAACTTACAAAATGACAATTATGAATTACTACAGAGAATTTCTGCATACCTTACATTGAGCTTCTCTTATTCTTAACATTTTATATTCCGCAGATTTGTCACGATCTATGAAAAAAATCACCAAATGTTCTCTGTAATTAACTCATATCATTTAATGTATATGTCACCGTTAACCTCACTCATCATCTCCTATGGAGTTTTTATTCCAACACTCCTTTTCCCTTCCACCCTTCCCAGCCTTTAGTAATTAACATTTTGTGCTCAGATTCTTTTAAATTCTAATTGATTCAATTTAATTTAATGGATTAATTAAACCAAACAAATGAGAGAAAGCATCTAGTATTTGTGTTTCCTAGTCTGGCTTATTTTACTTAGCATGCTTTCAGTTGAATCCATTTTGCTACTAATTATAGGACTTTATACTTCTTTACGGTTGAATAGTCTTCCATTCATCAAGCACCTTACTTGACTGCATATCTTAGCTATTGTGATTGGGCTGTTATATACATGGTAGAGCAGGTATCTCTTTGAGAAAATGATTTTATACTTTTGGGATATATGCCAGTGGTAGAACTGTTACATCATGTGGCAGTTCTATTTCTAGTTTTTCAAGAAATCTGCTGTTTTCTATAGTGACTGACTCCAAATTCTCATTTAGTGTTTCTCTGGGAATTCTTCCTACTATACCTTTCTGCCCCTTGTA
The DNA here is from genome assembly GCF_030435755.1 of Ochotona princeps. Lineage (NCBI taxonomy): Eukaryota > Metazoa > Chordata > Mammalia > Lagomorpha > Ochotonidae > Ochotona > Ochotona princeps. The sequence goes on along the minus strand of NC_080843.1, from coordinate 14,905,167 downwards.
CCCTCAAGTTCAAAATCTGGGAAGTTTAGTCCAAAAGTCACTTGCTCTCAGATAATGTTTCTGAAATCCTAGGTAACAAGTTTTGTTATCTGCAGCCATATATCCTGTTTTTTTTCCTACACATTACTTATTCTAATATTTTTTGTGTGTATTCAGTTTCTGAGTTTAATTTCACTCTCCTTCGCAGCTAAACTCCAAAAATTCAGATGTTGTTCATTGCATAGTTCTAGCATTCCATTAGGTCCATTGCAAATGGTTATACTCACCAAGTTTAGACTTTATCAAGAAATAAAATGTTGATGAATACTGTTCACATATACAAGCACCTGAATAGCATGTGAATTTGTGCATTCCAGAGTTGCTACCATGTAAAACTAGAGCTCAATTGGGAGCACAGTGTGAAAGCATGTCAATGTGAAGGTGATGAGGCTTAGTGGAAACAGACAGAGATGTGATCAGCAGTGGGAGGCACAGACCTAGAAAGTCCACAAGGACCCGTGTCCAGGGGTGGTTCTAGGAATGACTGGTTGTCCTGAAACAGCGTTCTTGTTTAGGGGCTTAACAGAAGAGGTCTTCTTGGCAGAAGTGCCTGACATATGCCTGAGTAAAGTGAGCTCTCTAATTATTCCACTTATATTTGCCTTGACTAATTAAAGAACTGTAATGGACCCATCTCAGTGCTGTTCAATCATTTGCATCTTACCACATGTCTTCTGTATTTCTCTTTAGATGGTTTCCATCATTAATCTCTGAGAACCAATGTCCCAAAAATGGTCACTCCTATCTGAGTGTGAGATTAGGAATATACAGGGATCAGCTGGCAATGACAAACTAGGAAAGTCTGTTAAAGCCTTTTGACATTCAGGAAGAAAATATGAGCCTATGCTCCAAGATGTCAGCCCTTACCCTCCATCCATGGCCTCGAATTCCTTCAAAAATAAGCTGTTATTCAAGTTGTACATGGCAATGTGAAACTCCAGCTCTGTGATCACACTGGCAACTATTCTATGTTGCAGTCCTGCAGCAGTATCATTGTTACCTGTTATGGCAGAAAAGCTGATCCTTTGTTCTGCATTTTTTTCCAGGTAACTTGCTAGGCAGCATCTGATCCATCACTTTGCCCCTTAGTAAATCTCAGAGAAGGAACACCCATCAGCACAGTACTAGGGTGTTGTGAGGTTTGACTACTATTTTAGAGTGTTGTAAATCCTAGATGAAAGCAGTAAGGGAGTAAAGAAAAAAGGGTTGTACAAGTATTATTTATTCAATAGACTTGCCAGAAACCTCAGATCTTCCCCAGTCACTGCATTCCTTCCTGTCCATGAAAATAAAACTCCCTTTGAAATAAACAAGAGCAGCTTTAGGTGGAAGGCCTTGTAACATAGGCTTTTTTTCCTTTCTCATTTATTACCTAAGACAGCGCCTAGATCAGAATTAGTGCTCAAAATGGATCATTAAAATTCTTTTAAATGTTTGTGTAGCTGAGAGTGAGCCATTGACCTAGTGCTTAAGAAGCCCCGTTTTCACACCGGGACTCATAGATTTGACCCCAAGCTCTGGATCCAAATTCCACCTTCCTACTAATGCAGATCCTGAGAGGCAATGGGCATGTCTCAATTAATTGCCCTCCTTTCCACCTGACGAAGGACCTGCATTGAACCCCCAGCTCCTGTGTTCAGCCTGTCCCATCCTGCCTGATGTATTCCATTGAAGGCGATGGAGCCAGTATATGACACCTTTCTCTCATAGGCTCTTGCTCATTCATGCCTTCCAATGCATAAGTAAAACACCGAACATCTGTAGTTAAAGAAATGTCCTTACTTTTCATTGGAGGAAGTTTGAAGAATAACAAAATTACCAATCTTTTGTTTTTTGCAATTTGTATTAAGCATCCTGACTTCTCATTTTTATTCTTCATGTGTAGCCACTTTGCACTATCTTTCCAGTCATAATGCAATCCCTTTCTCTCTATCTCTGCCTGAGTAATACTTTTGCCCAGGCAAAATAAGAAATTCAGAAGCAGAATTACTCATGTCTATCTGCTTCATTTCACTCTGTCAACAGACAACACAGCCGTCAGAAAAACTGACATTTCAGTTGTATTTCAAATAGGTAACTTGCTACAAGCTGTTAGAAGGTTCCAGAAGTTCTTGAGCAGGAGGGACTATTATGGTCAATTGTTCAGAGAATGAAAGGGTTATTGCAAATGAGATAGTTTGTGAAGGATAACATTTGGATATAAACAAGCATATCCTAGTACAAATGAGACATAAAATATAGGAATTTGGGGCAGCATTTAAAAGGGTTGGTTTTAATGTAGAGTTAAGTGATGGGAACCTACAAAGTAATATCTAAGAATAATAAAATCATGTGTGCAGACAGTCTAAATGGTAGAAACGTGAATTAAAAAAAAATTGAAATGATCTTAAAATAGTAAGAGGCTAGAATAAATTCACCAAAAAAGAATTATGGTGAAATTGCCATTGTAAAGCAATTGCCAGGCTATTTGACCAGCTCTAGAAATAATGAAGATAACAAAAAAATCAGACAAACCACATTGAGCTGAGGGAACATAGGAATAGTTCTGTTTATTTTTTTAAGATTTGCTTATTTATTTTTAAAGTCAACGCTACTCACAAAAACACAGAAGACTTACACACACAACACTGCTCATTTCCTGATGACCATCACAGGTAATGCTTGAGCCAGGAGCCAGGACATTCATCTGAATACCCAAAGCACTTAGGAGTCCTACCACTTGGGGATCTTCCATTGTTTTCCCCAGTTAAGATTGATCTGCATCATAGGTAGAAATTCAGGGCTCAAACCAGTGCCAGTATTGGGTGATGGTGACTTAAACTGTGAAGACTCAATGCTGGCCCCATTCTTTTTATTTTTAAATGTTTATGTATTTTCATTCATAAGAAAGATACAGTGACAGAACCACCCACCCACATGCACACGGATATTTCATGCACTGTTTCATTGTACAGCTCCAGCAGTGCAGCGGAGTGGATCCAGGAGCCTCGAACTCCATGTCTCTCCTGTTGGTGCCAGAGGCTCTAGCAGTTACCTCGCATAACCTTTGAGACTCAAAATTGTCAGAGTAGCTCTTAGGGCTGGAATTTCAGTTTTTGACTTCCAGGGTAACTTAATTTGATCCTAATTTAGCTCATTATGACCAAACTTGATTTGGTTGTTCCCTGTCACCTGACTCCAGGAAAGTCATTTATACCCAACTCTGAAAATCCTGAACTGAGGCTGGCATTGCATTAAAGAGGGTCGGGGTGCTGCTTGTGATGCTGGTTTTGTGTATCAGAGTGCTGTTTCAAGTTCTAGTTGCTCCACTTTCAACCCAGATCCCTGCTGATGAACCTGGGAAAGCACCAGAAGGTGGGCCAAGGGCTTGGGCCCTGCCATCCACGTGGGAATTCCAGGTGGAGTTCCAGGTTCCTGCTGTGGTCTGGCCTGGTGCTGGCCATTGGAAAGTAAACCTCCCATGTGGAAGCTACGTCTCTAGCTCCCACTGTACACAATTCTGTTTTTCAAATATTGAAATACTATTTTTAGAAAAAAGAAACAAAGTCGTGTATTAAACTTTTTTTTTTTCTCAAGAGTACAGTGAGCTAGCCCAATTTTCAACAAGGTTGCTTTTGGAATGAATGAACCATTTTTGCATTTAAAAGTTATTCCTGTTGCTCTGCAAGCTAGTGTTTTAAGGAATGACTCTGAATTGTTCCTTTTCGCTTTATTTTAATGCTTTTCTACAATTTAATTTTGTTAAACCAGTGAAAACACCTGTTGTAACACAATGACAGCTTGGATGCTTTATATTACAGAGGTGGTTATCATTTGACAGTAGATAAAATAATACATAAAAGCAATGTGAAGATAACATCCTCCTTTAAAACACAAACTCAGACATATTTCTAATATCTTATGAAATTATTTTGCAGCAGAAAAATCTTATAAAATTGGCATTTTAGTAACTGCAGAAAGCTAGTCATTTCAAACAGTTTTTAAATCAGCATTGGTTATTAAGTAAATAAGAGAATGAGAAAATTGTTCATAAGATCAGCATTCTATTTTCAATTTCTAAGTATGCATAGATATATTGAAGTATGGTAATATAACCATTTATTTAAAATATTTTCATGTTCACATCTGGAGGGTGGAGACCACTTGAGGGGGTGGAGACCCCCTTAAAGGATATGACACGTATTTGGATTGGATTACTACATGTGTATCATCCACTAGATTGGCCATGTAGCTTTTTTATTCACAGATAATAGCTTTCATTTCGGCCTCAGTAACCCCTAGAATAAAGAGTCGACATTCAAACCTTGAGCCACACATTCAGCGGCTGACACATCCCTCTCACTGGCTTTGTGTAATGCTTACAATAAGTCTATATAGTCAGCAACTTTAGAACTATGGGTCAAAGAAATGTCTTTTTAATAGTTTGAATTTTTCCCTGGGGCACTTGGCAGAGTCATCTTTAGTGTTTCAAAACATGGTTGGAGGTTATCTGGCCGCCCTCGGAGGAATTTGCATGAAAAGTGTTTTACTTAAAAGCAGGTAAAATTATGAAGGTTTCTGTGGCAAAAACGAAGGCAGTGTAGAAGTAAAACAAGCATTTGGCTGGGAAGCACATGACAGGTCCAATAGCTCATGTATGTGGCACTATTAACAAAGAACATTGTTAATTTCTGAAACTTTTTGTCATGATGGTCTTACTCTCTTTATTACCTTCACTTGAGTTTTTGGAACACACTCTTTCAGTGTACGTAGAAGAAAGAAGCTGGCCCTAAAAAGAAAGGCATGTTTACAACCAAAAGTAATACATTTCTTTTAGCACTCCACGTTAGAGAGATAATTGCAATTTTTAAAAGAAAAGCTTATTTTATCTGAAATTCAAAGTTTTGATGGTCTTAAGTTGAATTTATTTCCTCCTTTTTAAAACTAAAAACAATGTATATACAACAAACCCATTGTTCAGTCTCAAATTAGAAATTCTTTTATGAAGTTTATGATTTACTTAACATCTAATTTACCTTAATGAACAAATCGTGCAACCTTGCTTTGATCAGTGAACATGATGAGTTTGGGGAACAGAAAGTCGTCTATTCAAATGTCATAGAGACTAGTGGTTTGACAATCTAAAAACCTAAGGAGAAAAAGATGCGAATGTAAATTGATTGGGATTTTGGTGTGCGACCTAGACCCTTCGATGATGATTGTCATTCTTCGAGCTTCTTCTTTATTTAAATCCCATCAGAAGGGCTCAGTGATAATTGCCATCTGTATTATAAAAGTAGTTTGAGTATTGCAAAATTTATATGATTTTATTCTAAAAACTCAAATTTCACAATTTAATCAATGTTTACATATTGCTTGCCTCTCATATAATTCAACATCTTTTCCTATTTCTTCCAAATGCGCCATAACTTTATAGAAACAACACTGTTCTTTTCAAAGCCACAATGTTAACTTTATTTGTTTAATGTTGTTAAACTGAACACAGTTGAAGTAAACTGGTCAGTAGACAAGCATATCTGATTTTTGGTCATCATCACACTAAATTGAGAAAGCAGACCCACATAACTCCAATAAAGAGTACACTCTGAGTTATAGGAGCAAAGCACAGCACCATATAATGCAGTAAGTCAACTGGACTAAATTGAAGTATCTATGCAAAGTAGTAAATTTTTCATTTGAACCGAACACTTAATGAATGAGTTCTAAAACAGAAAAAAATAACTTGGAAATCTAATTGACAAGCAAATTTTGCTTTTAACCTTTATCCCAGATCAAGAAACAAATCAGAGCGTAGACCCAGTATCCTGGCTTAAGGGGGTAGTATGTCTTGGTGAGTGAAGATTAGGGCGGACTCATGGCTGTAACCTTATCCCAGGCCCTATTCATCTTTTTAGAACAAGGAACTTAGTGTCTGAACTGTTCGTAGATTCAGTAGCCCAGCTGTTACTCAATGGAGTTGTTGTCATAAGGGCTTCAGGTTGGGAACTGGAAGAGTAGGCTTTGAACGTAAAGCCTAGAAATCGAGCAGGATTACTACATACTGTGTTTCAGACATCATGCAAAATACTTTACTTTGTTGGCCATAGAAATTTTTTTGGTAAATTTCACAAGAAATGTGGATTAACTGACTTACTGTTCTCAAATGAAAGATAGAAATAAGGTTCAAAATTCCTTTACATTTTAATTCTCTAAGAAATAGTGTTTCTCTGTAAATATTCTTAATCAAGTAGAATTATATCACTTAACTTCTCAGAAATATATGCTCAAGGCTTAGTGATTCCTGTGCTATAAACTGTCAAAAAATGAAGCTCTACAGGCATCACTTTCTGATATAAGCCAATCTCCATGAAATATCTGTGCTATGAAAATGTGCACTTTTAGTAACAGATGAATTTTATTAGTTCTAAATTATGTCAAGCCATCATTTAATAATTCTCAAGGACCCAACACTTGGAAAGCCGTATGCTATTGTCTATGTGTTTCCTTCCACTTTTTTTCATCATGGTTCATAAGCACATGCTATGAAGTTGTATTAATTTAATTAATGGAACTCAGGGCCAGTGCAACATGCATTAACATGAATTACTCCATGAAGAATGACAGCATCCCCGACCCAGCCTATTTGCTTTTTTAGGAGGAAAGGGTTTTAGTGACCTCCAGTCACCTGGGTGAACTAAGCAGACAAAATAATGCAGCACTAACAAGCCGCAAACATAGAATATAACACTATCCCAAAAGCATCTATTCACATTGTTACAGGGATCATAAAATGGAATATTATAACCCAGCCCTGGAGAAATTTGAGATAGCTTCTTATTTTCCTCAGCTTAAACAGAAAATTATTAATGAGAAGGAAGCACCACAAATCATCCTCATAGTTAGCCTGAAAAATAATGCTTTGTGTATTCTTCATGTATTTTCTGCTTTGTGTCTGAAAGATTTTGACTACCTAACTCTCCTGCTGCCTCAACTCAGAAACGATACCTATGAAAGAACAGACATTGTCATATTTCTGCTTTTCCATCAACTTTGTGTAATCTCCCATTATTTTATGGTTTTTATATGTATGTGTGCACGTGTGTGTTTGTGTGTTTTCAATTTTAGTCATTCTCATGCCAAACAAGGTTTCAAAATGTTAAACAAAATAACATGGGACTATGAATAATAAGCAGAAAAACATGTAGAGGCAACTATTGAAGGAAGATGATTTAGAGAGTAGAGACACATTCTGTGAACCATATAGCACACTATACTTATCATAGTGCACCCAAAGTTTACTTAATACATATTTGTTGGTGGTGGTATTTATAAATAACATGACCAATGAGAAGTTAGTGCGGAAGAGTTTTACCCTTCAGGAAGCACTAGTGGATATGTGCGATATAAACTTTATTCTTACAAGATAAAGGAAATTGCATTTTGATCCAGTCCATAAACATAAGAAGAAGACACAGAATAATAGAATTGTGATTGCAAGTATATTTCAGCTTTGCTGCATCTACAAAACAGTATCATCAGTAGACATCTTCACACCCATTTGGTTCATCATTTTCACTTGGATGTGCTTCTGGTACAGTCATTTAATTTATTATCTTCTTCCAAACAAGTCACAGCATCCAAGAAGGAAACTGTGGGCTCTTCTGGTCTCTGTGCTTGCTAGCATCTCTGATCCAGTTGAGGAGCACTTGGAAGGGCCGATGCCCTCTGTTCATTGACTTCTAATTTTAGCCTTTTTCCACAACTTAAAATTTAAGTTACTGCAAATAAAATACTACCTCTGAGCATCAGTTTATGAGAACAAAATAAACATTACAAAATTAATTATAGCCAGATTTAAAATAACATGTGTCTTATACTACGTGCACCATCAATAGGCGGTTAGCTATTATTGTTATTCAACTTATTATACATTCCTACCATTTCTGCATCTCTTTTCTGTTTTTCTGTTTTTCTGTTTTTTTTTTTCCTGCTAAGGCTCCCATCCAATTACTTTTCCACTACCACCTTTCATGACATCCACCCACTGTCCTAAGCTTCTCCACCTTGCCTTCTTCCTCACTCCCCAACATTCCCTCCAGCCACAACAATGATCCTGCCCCACCCCAGCATCAGGACAGTGGTTCTGAAATACAAGTACCATTCAGCCCTGTTCAGAAAACACTTCAATGCTATATTTATCTCATGAGAAAAATCTCAACCCTGGCTGCAGATGGCCAACAGCCACATCCGCCCATCTGTCCACATGTTTTCCCATCTCTGTCAGATATCTAACCCTTTTTAATGGACATACTTTCTTATCATCTTGTTCATGATATAGTTCCATAGGCACAGGATTCTCCCTTCAACCCCCTATTCCCCTCCCAACACTGCTTTCTCCCATGTTATTATAATAGTATAGTCTCAAGTCTAACAGTCTGCTATTTCATGTATTATGGTACTATAGGTACAGACAATGGTAGATAATCTAGTATCCTTTGTGATGGTAGATTTAACAGTTTCATTGAATTTTCTTCTTTTTTGGGGGGGGTTGAAATGCATACTGCAATGTATCTTCACTTTCTCGTATGCTAGTCTCCATTTTATGGTTTATCTAAGATATTTCATGTTTTCCTATATATACATTTTTATATTGTGTTTTGCATGTAAGTTGCCTTATATTAGAGAGAACAACTGTTTCATCAATATAGTCATTAACTTTGAGCATAGTGTTTCTGCTATCCTGCATAAATTCTATATGTTAGCCTGGAAAATTCTCCTTCTTTTGCAACTAAAGCATTCACTGTTCCATTCAGTGGCTTGCTTATAACAAGTGATGTATTATTATGTGATCTCATAGCAAATTCAGCAGTTATCGATATTCAATGTAACAGAGGATGGAATTTGTTGCAGATATGTCTATTTTACTGTTGTCCTTGAGAAATGGGAGTGCAGGGTTGTAGCGGTTTTGCGTTCCCAGGGTCTTCCATAGTGTGTATTTGTATTTTGCCTGAATCAATTGCTGAAAAAATGATGAGAAAATAACATGGATGTCTTTATACTGTCTTACACAATGTTTTAAACAGAGATTTGATTCAACCAGAGTCCAGTTCATATTCTTTGTAATACTTTATGTACATTCAGCAAAATCTTCATCCCTCTGTAGAATGTTGTTAGTGGTGGTAGAACATTCATAGTCTTCTGCGAGCAAAATTACAGTCTTTCCCTTTCTCTCCTTTGCCAAGTGCTGTTTAAAAGCAGTATGCTCTTATGCCTTTGTAGATTAATTCGTTGCAGTACATGTAATAGAAAGCTTGCTATTTCATCACACATAGTTATGATAAAATAGTCATAATTGGTTTTATTCTGTGAAGATCTATATGTGCTGGACTACATTTTATAATCTTATTTTAAAAAGAAAAATAGATGAAAGTATTTCTTTTACCATTCCTAATGTAAAGCTTCTAAATTAAATATACAAAAGTGCTCTTCTAGAAGATAATGAAATCATGAACACAACACAGGAAAAGGTCTGCTAGGACAAATTATATTTTAAAAGTTAGCTTATTCCGATAGAATTACTGAATTAGTGTATGATGAAACAAAGGACCCAGACTACGTTTAAATGTCAGATTGTTATTGGAGACAGATTGCATGCATTATACCTATAATACTCTATCGAAGTGTTTAAAATATTTTTAGAAGTTTTCAATTCATTCAGGCTAAACAGAAAAGTCAATTATAAATTAAACATAAACTGAGTGGAGACATGGTCATTGGTATTCCAAGGAGGCGTGTAGGAGCGGGAGTAAAAGGAAAATACAAGAGAAAGATCTTCACGCCTCTCCTTTCTCCCAGGATAAGACAGAAGATAATCATTGGCCAGAAAAGGAAAAATGGCTAAAGATGAGAACAAAAGTAGGAGAAATGGAGAATAATAAAATGGAGAGGAAACCACAAAGATAGCAGCTCCAGGAACTGTCAGACCTTCTGTCCTCAGGAATGTGAGTTAGACAGAATCCTGGGAGTCCATTCGACCCCCAGCGTCAGAGGTCTCTCTGTGACCAATACCACAGTTATATGGACATGGTACACAAGATTTTTTTTCCTCAAAAACTGTCAGCAGAGAAAACTGTAACAGTTTACTGTAACAGTAGAGAAAGCAGCTAGAAGGAGAGTGGTTCTAAGACTAATGAAATTGTGCCTGCTGTAGGCTTTTAGTTATGTAGGTAGCAAAGTAGATATAGATGTCACTTCAACAGTTGAGTGGAATAAATAAATTATCTATAATATGTCCACTTCCTTCTTTCTACTTTTATGTACAGTTAAATCTATTAATGTACTATATTCATATTGTTATTTAAATGAAAGATCATGTCCATTCTTTGACACATTATATCCTGGTAAATCTCAACGAGATATGGTAGTAGTCACACATCTTTTCATTTGTATGCATTGTTTTTAGCTGTTTGTACATCAAAAATGAATAAAGATGCAGTATTTGCCAATATACATATATCCTCTTGCTTCATTTGCTTTACAAGATCTTTAACAATAAACATTGTGTTAAATCTCTTACAGTCAATGAGCCAATGTTGGTAAATTATTATGAATTAAAGCCCACAGCTACCTTAGGGTTCACTAATGGAGATGCATATTCTATGTACTCTCAGGATTATATACTGGTGTTCCCACCATTATGGTATCACAGAGAGTAACCATTTCACTGCCTTCAAAATCTCCACTGATTTACTTACCTATTATTCTCTCCTCCTTTCCTCCCTCTCTTCCTTCCTGCCTTTCTTCCTTTCCTCCCTCCTGGCAAAGAAGCTCCCAGCAACTATTGATTTTTGCTGTTTGTTTTGCTTCAATGTCCCTACATTTCAGTCTTCTTCAGACCTTTCAATGAAAAATCTCACAGAATATAGTATTTTCAGATTGGTATTTTTTCCCATTTGGCTATATGCATCTAAATTCCTTATTTGACATTTGTCGGTTGATAATTTTTGCTTTTTGCTGTCTTTTCCTTAAAATGGTTTGCTCTCATTGTTCATGCACTTCTCTATTTTCAAACATCTTTAGTTGCATTTGCTTTTGAAATAATTATGAACTAAATATGTAGGTGCAAAAAACAATGGGCACACTTATGGGATCATGTGCTATGTGTGCACTGTTTCATAGGAAGCTGTTAATTCTTGCTCTAGTGGGGACTACACAGTTAACATTGTTGGGAATGATGGATACAAGTTTATACTGTCAGCAACAAAGGACAGATTTCACTGATACTTGTATTTCTACTATGTGGGGGTGCTGTTATTTTGGATATGGTCACTATAATATTGTGACTTCTCATTGACTTATATGTAGTTATCTAATGTTACAAGTTATTCAGCATCTTCTCATACACAGATTTACCGTTAGTAAATTTTATCAGCATTGACCTTTATTTTTATAACCGGAAATGTCCAATATTTTATGAAAAACAAAATGACTTAGCTGCTACATATCATCTGTTATATTTTTTTTACTTTATCATTTGTGGTTAGACTTTATTAATATAAATAATTATAATATAAATAATTATAATATAATTATAATATAATTATTTATCAAAATGTAATGCAGTTTGTACATTTCAGAATCAAGGCTTCATTAAAATTCAGTGGTTATAACATGATTTGGATAAACTATAATTTGTTATTAGCTCATCAAGTATTTTAATATGCATTTCTTCATGTATTTGGATTTTTCATCAGAGAGGATTCTAAAATGTTCTGTACACACAGATGAAGTATTTGTGCTTTAACACTATCCCCTATAGTCAATATTTTTTGATTCAGTTAATGTTCATATAGAGAACATGTGTGTGTATGTATGTGTGTGTGTGCACACATGTCGTTTTGATGGTCAAAATTATCAAGATCTTGCTAAATTTGCTTGTAATTTCTACCGGATTTGTGTTTATTTAATTTGACTTTTTGTGGATGATCATAAAATTTGCAAATGATAGGATCCTTTTCATTTTTACTAATATGAAGAAAGATGGCATTTTTATGTGTTACTTTTAATCATTTAGTCTTCTATCGTGATATTGGCTAAGTTCCTTAATTCTATGTATTCTAGAATTGATGGCGATGTTTGTCTTAGTCCATTTTCTGTTGCTATAATACAATTCTAAAGACTGTTCACATTATAAATAAGAGAGGCTTATTCTGGCCTACAGTTCTAGAGATTGAGTTTTGAGAGGTCATTTTGCTGACAATATCCTGAAGTGCAGGAAATGAGAAAGAGAAAGAATGAGAGAGGAGGAGAGGTGACAGGAGAACAGAGGGGGGGAAAGGAAGCGAGAGAAGATTGGGAAAAGGAGAGGAGGGAAGAGAAGAGGAGTAGAGAAGGGAATAGAAGAGAGGAAAATTGGAGAGAGGGGAGGGGTGGGAATTGAGGAGAGTAAAGAGCACAGGAAAGAGAGAGAGAAGAAGGGAGGACGACAGAAGAGAGGAGAGGAGAGGAGAAGATGGGAGGAGAGGAGAGAAGAAGGCAGAGGGGAGACTGAAGAGGCAAGATATGACATCAATCTAAAGTCCTTTTAAGTCCCTTCCACTTTAGCTGGAGATAAACCCTCTTCTTTTTAAAAATCATTTATTTATTATTATTATTATCATTTTATAATACAGTTCTATAGGCCCCTGGGAATTCCCTTATCCCCTCCACAATCGCCCTCCCCCAAGTTGCCTTATATAATTACTGAAGTATATTTCTTCATACACAGTCATATGTCCATTATTGTGGACATGGACAAGAACAGAGTTTATCTTCCTCTTGTCATATAGTAAACAGTTTCATCGGGAGTCCATTTTTAGTCTGGAAGGAGAGATGCATACTGCATTGTATACTCACATCTGTATATCTTAGTCTCAGTTTCACAGTTACTGTACATTCCCTTAAATGAAAAGCTGCAATACAAAATCAAAAGCAGGAAGGAAAAAGAAATAACAACACCATGAAGTTAAATAACATGCTATTGAATGACTAATGTGTTGCTGAAGATGTAAAAGAAAATAAACAACCTTCTTGAAGAAAATGATGCTACTGTATGATCTATGAGTCACTGAATAATTTAATCAGAAGAAAGTTTTTTGAAGAGATGAAGCTAAAAACAACAACAAAAAAATTAAAATCCGTGAGATGTAGTTTCCGCTGATGTTTGTTGGTGAAATGTGCCCCCTGTAGGCAACAAACAGATAAGTTTTGTTTTTTAATCCAGTCTACTAATCTATGACATTTCATTGATGAGCTTAATCCATTTACATTCAGGGTTAATGTGTATGGGTGGTAATTTTGTCCTGTCATTTTAGCAATAGGTTGTTCTTTGGTTTAGTCTTCTGTTGTTATTTTTCTGGGATGTTCTTGGCATTTGCCTTTGGTTTTGGTGGGTGCTATTCATTTTCTCTGTCAATAAAACATCTTTAAGTGTCGTTTGTAGGGCAGGTTTGGAAGAGGCAAGTTCTTTTAACTTTTCTTTACTGTGGAAGGATTTTATTTCATTTTCAAAGACAAAAGAAAGCTTTGCTGGATATGTAATCCTGGGATGACCATTTTTTTCTTTCAGAATCTGGAATATGTCACTTCCTTCTCTTCTTGCCTGTTAGAGTTTGCTGTGAGAGATCTCCTGTGAGTTTAATTGTCATTCCTTTATAGGTCAGTTGATTTTGTTCACGTGCACAGTTAAGGATCTTTTCCTTATGTTCGACTGAAGAGAGCTTGATTATCATGTGTCATGGGGAAGATTGCTTTTGATCAAACCTGTTGGGAGTTCTGTGCCCCTCCTGGATGTTGTTTACCAATTCTTTCTCGAGATTAGGGAAATTTTCCTTTATTATTTCATTAAATATATTTGTAAAACCAGGTTCTCTTTCTGCACCTTCTGGGACTCCCATAGCTCTTATATTTGGCCTCTTAATAGTGGCTTTCAATTCTTGAATACATTTTTTGGCCTGATATAACTCTGCTTCCAGCTTTTTGTTTGTTTCCCCTTGGTGACAAGAAATATCTTCCAATTTTGAGATTCTTTCTTCTGCCTCTTTACCTCTGTTTTGGAGACTCTCCACTGTACTTTTAATTTTCTACACTGTATTCTTCATTTCTGATATATCAATTTTCATTTCATTCATTTCCAGAGTGACATATTCCTTAAATTCCTTGAACGCCTGCTTTACATGCTTCTCATTGTTGATAAGTAGCGTTATAACAAGTGTTTTGAATTCTGTATCTCCCATTTTCTCAATGTCTTGCTCAGTGAATTCTGAGGTTTGTAAATGGTTTTGCTCCTTTGCAGGCAAGTCTTCAGTAATATTCATTTTGCCTTTGTCTCTTCTTTTGCTCTTGGTCATTGTACTTCTGGTTAGCAGGATCTTCTCCTTGGGGCAGGTTTCTGAGCTTTGTCACACACAGGACTACAGCTCAATTTTACTTATTGCAGTTGGTACATGGCTGTTTGCTTGCAGCCAATTATGCCATAACCTCCAGGGAGTTCCAGGTCTGGGTTCTTATGTTAGATTTCCACCATGGTCTCCATAGCTTCAGCTCCTGGCTCACCACTCTCCACCTCTATGATATCGTGCTGAGGCTGCACTGTTGTCTCTACAACCCTTATCCCACTTCTGTTTGGAGCAGGCTCCAGGATTAAGGAGACACCAGGTTCCAGGATTAGGGAGGCAACAACACATATCTAGGTTGTTGTTGCTGATAATCTTACTGGATCCTGTTGGCTGTTAAGTCTGAGGGCCACACAGACCTATTTTGACCTGGAGAATGCCATACTCAGTATTATTTCCTGTGAGACCGTTTCAATGCATTGAGCTCAGTGATTACTCACAAGCTCAGCACATGCACAGCTCAGTGTCATCCCTGTAGTCTTAAAACTTTTGCCACAGTATACAAAACGCCACCTGACATGCAACTACTAGAGTTCTTAACCTGCTGGCCGTCAAGCCTGAGGGCTACCCGGATCTGTCTTGGGTCAAACCTGTAGGATGCCATGTTGTTGCAGTTCGCTGAGTCAGAGGTGAGTTCACTCCCAGCTCAGAGTATGCACAGTACTTTCCCTTGCCTTTGCCTCCTTAAACAAAATGGCTCCTGATATGGTTCTAGGGGGCTGACTGGGCTGTGAAATCCACCCTGTTCTTGCACTGCCCATCTGGGATTTATCTCTGTCTCTGCTCCTGGTCAAATCAAACAGACCAGCAGATGGGCATTTCTTTGTCTGGGTTCACCTCCTGAGCTCTCAGTGAAAGTCCCTTCCCACCTGGCTGCTGGTTGAGTTTAGATCCTGTTTGCTGAATGCCACTGGGATATCAGTCACTACCACACCACACTGTTGTTTTCGCTGCTTTTTGAGGCTGTCAGTCTGCTGGTACCCCTCTGCTTTTGTTTTGTCCTTTGCTAATCCTGAAATGTGCCCTCTCTGCTTCATACTGGTTAATGTTTCTCCAACCATTTAAACGTGTCCTTACCCTATTCCGCCATCTTGATTCTCTAAACCCTCTTCTTTATTGGCACAACAAACAGGAAGTGTACTCTTTGGAGAGAGGAATGAAAGTTTCCTATGGCAATTGAGTGCCAAGCCCTGATCCTTGTCCTTCAGGATGGCCTCAGTCTCAGGAGGCTCCTGTTTGGATTTTCCTTCTAACACATGAAATCCAAAGAATTCAATCTCTGTGTACATTTGGTGCTCTCTATACTCACATTCTTAATAAGTCCATGCATTGTGTGGCTTTAAATCCAATGCATGCTAATGATGTAGACTGTTCAAACCTTTATTTAGACATCCACATCCTTATGTTTCATTTGCATTTTGAATATGCATGTCTGAAATCAATTGATCTTCACTTTTGTCTCGTATTCTTCTGCAATTCAATTAATGATTATTCTATACTTGAAGTTCTGAGCATATTCTTTAATTTATACCATGATTAAGAATCTGGAAGCAAATGCTCTCTATTCTGTCTCAAAATGTATTCAGAACCCAGGTACTTTTCATCATGTCCAGTACTATTTATCTAGCTCGGTGCCCACTATCTCTTCTACATTATTGCAAGCATCCTAACTCTTCTTAAAATTTTGAATCATCTGGGCCTGGCACCATGGCCTAGCAGCTAAAGTCCTTGCCTTGAACGTGCCAGGATCCCATATGTGTGCCAGTTCTAATCCCGGCAGCTCCACTTCCCATCCAGCTCCTGCCTGTGGCCTGGGAAAGCAGTCGGGGATGGCCCCAAAGCCTTGGGACCCTGCACCCGTGTGGGAGACCTGGAAGAGGTTCCTGGTTCCTGGCTTCAGATAGGTGCAGCACCGGCCTTCATTGCGGCCTCTTGGGGAGTGAATCATTGGATGCAATATCTTCCTCTCTGTCTCTCCTCCTCTCTGTATATCTAACTTTGCAATAAAAATAAATAAATATTTTTTAAAATTTTTGATTCATCACCTGTTGCCTGCCAGGGTGTATATGAACAGAAAGCTCTGTCTGAAACAGAGCAGATCGGGTTAGAACAAGATACACTTGTGTGAGCAGAGGGTGTCCCAGCAGATAATTAAGGACTTAACTGAGGTGCCAGTCATTCACTCCTGGAATTCATTTAAAGTGTGATAGGTTTTTATATTTTTGAAGTGCTTAGTTTACTACTTCACTTTGACTCTATTGGTTACCATTCTTCCATAAAGAAGGAAAATTAATGTTCAGAGCATAGTTCTTGATGATATAATATTTTCACAATTCTCTTAGTTGTATATTGAATATTAAAAATTAGGCCTCTGGAAATGACTATAAAGGTGAGCCACATGAGTTGCTATGTTAGTTCCTCTCATTGGTCTTGTAGGTTTCATTTCAATTACATTTGAATTATTGGAGTAAACACTGAAAAAGATGCATAAATTCATTTTGCAAAGTATGTTTTTAATGCTTGCTCTAAAAATAACCCTTTATCTCCAAGGTAACAAAAAATCAGTAATTATAGCTACATTAAAGTTAGATGTGATAAAGAATTGTTGCTTAGACCATTGCTTGCACTGAGGTTGAAGGACAGTCTTAGACTGTCTATGAATATATGTTGACTAGTAATGCAAAATTGCATTTTATGATTTTTCAACCAAAGCAATTAAAAGGGAATATATTTCTAGTCTTCTACCTAACATTTTAAAAAGTTATTTTCATAATTGCAAAAATTACCAGAGGCAATAATTTTAAAAATACATGTTCTAAAAAATTACTCAGGTTATATGCAGCCTGCTTTTTAAAGCAGAACTAGTCATGTGTGAAATATCATGAATAATTACCATTGGGCTTAAAAAGGAAGAAAAAGAAATGCTTTATTCAGAAGATGTTTCCCATTCAATATTCATCTGAAAAAGTCAATTTTGGGAGCTCAGCGTAGGAGTCTAGTGGTTAAAGTCCTCACCTTGCACATTCCAGGATCCCATATGGACACTGGTTCTTGTCCCAGCTGCTCCACTTCCCATCCAGGTTCCTGCTTGTGGCCTGGGAAAGCAGTAGAGGACAGCCCAAAGCCTTAGGACCCTACAATCACATGGCAGACTGGGAAAAAACTCCTGGCTCTTGGTTTGGTAACAGTGTACCTCTGGCTATTGCAGTCACTTGGGGAGTGCATGATCAGATAGAAGATCTTCCTGTCTGCCTCTCCTTCTCTCTGTCCTTTCAATAAAAATACATATATCATTTTTTAAAATCAATTTTGCTGCTTGAGTTTATTCATACAATGAGATTTCATTATTTTCAAATCTTTTATTTCAGAATTGTTGATTTTCTTAATGATTCATTTTGTGTATTTGAAAGGCAGAGTGTTTGAAAGAGCGAGGATCTTCCATGCACTTATTCACTCTGCAAATGCCTACAATGACTGGGATGGAGCCAGGTGAAGGCCAGGAGTCTGGAACTCTTTCCAGGTCTCCCACATGGGTGGCATAGGCTCTAGCACTTGGCTTATCTTCCACTGCTTTCCTAGATCTATTAACAGAGAGCTGAGTTGGAAGTGGAGCAGCTGGGAACTATAACTGGTGCTTACATGTGATGTAAGTGTTATAGATGGCAGCTTAACTCACTGCTCCCCAAAGTCAACCTAATCTAAAAGGTTTTTCTATACCCACTCACTTATATTTCTGCATGTGTCCTTGTGCATATAAATATAGATATAAATACACATATTTTATTGTTATTTATATATTGTTTTCCTTATTTTTGACAATATTCACATGGTTAATTAGGGTGCAAAAGTTCAAGGGCTACAGGAAAGTGAATAAGACTATTATTTCCGAATCACTTTTTTTTCTGTATCTGGGGTAAATGGGGAGATAAAGGGAGAAGCCCCACCCAGCCTCCCACCCATCCCAGGTCCCCGATGTGGGGCATGCTCCAAGGATCTTGCTTAAGTGGTTTTGATAGTTCAACCATTATGAATTGCTGCCAGTTTCACGATGCAAAGCACGATGAAGTCGCTGCAGAATCCACTGATTGACATAGTCCGTCTTAGAGTCTTCCTTTGCCCAGTTTTTCACTGCCAACATGTGCTTGGGGTGGTTGATTGATTTGTTCTGACCTCTTGTGGTGCCAGGTATCCTCTGCTAGTTCCGATAGACCTCCATATCCTCCATGTGCACCTGAATGTGCTGTCCACTGCTCATATGTACATATTTTATATATATTTTTATATGTACAAGCACACATATATATATATTTAAAACTGGCTGTATGTGTGCATAGATATATACTGTTAGGCTTTAGAGATGCTTATGTATAGGATCTTAATAATACTTAGTCTGCAAATATGGGTTGGGTTAGCATTGGTATTATCCCTAAAAATACAGTGATTGCCTTACTTTACTAAATTGTGTGTAAAGTTATATCACTTATTTCTATAAGTCAACACAGGGTAATCTCTGTTTATTGTCCTAAACATCATGTGACCATTATGTAGTCCTCATCCTCATGTCACCATTTCTTGAGCCTTTGGTAGAAAAAACTGAACTGCCACTACATGCCCTCTGTTTGCAGAGGGCACACACGTTACACACACATATGGCCTATTATGAAGTGTTTTAATTTAATTGTGTACTTGAGATAATTTGTTTCCCTGTTATGGAATAAATGCTTATGTCCCACGCAGAATCCATACATTTAAACTCTTTACCCGAATATGGTGTTGTTTTAAGGCAAAGCCTTTACACAGTAATTAGATTTATATTAGTAATGAGATTAGGTCCCACTGAGAAAAATTAATATCCTTCATAAAAGATGGGAGATCCATCTCTCCTTCTCCCTCTCCCCACTCCTTCATGCAGACGAACCAAGAGCATAATGTATGAAGACATCGTCTGGAGCAAGCGAGCATGTGCACTCTCCCTAATCTCACGTTGCTAGGCTCCAGAAGTGTGGAAAACATGTGTTTGCTGTTGGAGCCACCATGTCTATCCTATTGCATTAGTACTCCAGAACATACTGCATTTCATCCTATCATCCTGCTACATATATTTACAAATTGCATTGTCCGAAAGCCAAGAACATAAATAGAAGTGTTTCGGAGATAGGAAATAAAAGCTGTTCCTACCTGGGTGGAACTGTATCCTGACTCTTCAACTGTGCCCTTCATATGATGAAGACTCACACCCATGAGCCTATGTTTGCTAATCTCCAAGACCCTTCTTTCCCCTAGCAGTTTATTCCTGACTTCCTCTGATGAGTTTGGCAAACAACACAACAAATGTAAAATACAGGTCAGCTGAATAGGACATACTTGCTTTGCTGTGGTGTATAAACAGCATGCTCTTCAATTTAATTGAGAAACACAGTGCTTCCAACTAAGGGTAGTGAGAGAAGCTATGTATTTAAAATGCAAGCTCTAGCCGAATAGTATTCCATGGAGTACTACTCAGCTATTAAAAAAAACAAAATGCAGTTCTTTTTGGCCAAATGGGCCAAACTGGAAACCATAATGCTAAGGGAAATGAGCCAATCCCAAAAGGTTAAATACCACATGTTTGCCTTAATTTAAGATGATATGATGTTATGTATAACATGTTATGTTATGTATGTTATATGTTGTGTATAAACTAAAATTGAAATGTAAGTGAGGTGGTCGCAGAAGGTGGTTGAGAACTCGCATTTACTTTTAACATATTGGTTACTCATTACTATGTCAATTAATTCCATAATGATGTAAATTTTTGCTGATGGTATGTTGGAGCTTTTAATTGACTGGGATGGTACTCTGCTGGCTCTGTCTTCAGACCAGAGAGGGTATACCTAAGAAGCCATTGAACTTGACTGGACAATAAGATGCTGGACTCTATGTTTGGTATATGCTTGCAATGAGGGAATCTCAACTGAACTTGAACTGTGGTTATGCAACAGGGTGGAGGAATCCGCCATGGTGGGAGGATTTGGGGAGGGGTGGGGAGAACCCAAGTACCTATGAAACTGTGTCACATAATACAATGTAATTAATGAATTAAAAATAATAAATAATAAAAAAAGAAATCTAGTTCAGAAAATGAATTCAAAAAGAAAAAAAAATAAAATGCAAGCTCTACTATTCTGAGCACATATTAAGCTAACCAGCCGCACTTTGTTATCCCAAAAAGGACCAGCCAGAATTAATGAAAACATCTTCAACCCTTCTCAACTTCGGACATAATCCTCCAGAAACATAATTAATGTATGTGCTTGGAATTCATAGAAAGTCATAAGATATTATGCCTTATATATCCATGTGTGTGTGTGTGTGTGTGTGTATATAGATAGATATAGATATATAGATATATATATAAATTCTGATTTTTAAAAGAGATGGACTCATGCTTGGTGTGGTGTTCTGCCAGTTACAGTCCTCATCTTGAACACTCCAGGATCCCATATGGGCGCTGGTTCTAATCCCGCCGGCCCCACTTCCCATCCATCTCCCTGCTTGTGGCCTGAGAAAGCAGTAGAGGATGGCCCAAACTCATGACATCTTGCACCCATGTGGGAGACCCAGAAGACACTCCAGGTTCCTGGCTTTGGATTGGCTCAGCTTCAGCCATTGCAACCACTTGGGGAGTGAACCATCAGACGGAAGATCTTCCTCTCTGTCTCTCTTTCTCTTTGTATATCTACCTTTCCAATAAATAAACAGATCTTTAAAAACCAGATAAATAAATTTTAAAAAGATATGGACTCAACATGAGAACCCACCCTCACATTCTTGTTTTATTTTTTAACTAATTTCAAAGATGAGGAGCATTAAAATTCCTCCTCAGTAGCCATTAGGTGTACTAAGAATAAACTACTTGAGATTCATAGCTTTGCCAAGTTTGTAAAATATTTTTCATGATACTCACATTTATCAGTGTTCATATTTCTTCACATGGCCATGTATTTACAGTTAAAGCTAGAAGTTTCAATGACAAGCAAAAATTTTATTCCCTTTATAGGCTTGTTCGAAACCATATGCTCTTCTTGTGCTTCAAATGGAGTGCCAAGTGCACTCAGGCGCTTAAATATAGTTTATGATTGCAATCTTCAGCAACAGAAGTGATACTCCAGTCTGCTTCAGATGTAACACCATAAATTGGAAAAGACATACTTCAATTCATAGGTCAAAAGTCCTTGTTTGACTTTCCTTGATAGTGTTTATGAGAAAGACAGCTTTAATGTATCAGTAGTGCTAAATGTGTTACAAAGAAAAGTTACAGACTGAAGAAGTTCAGTAGTGAGATGGGAAAAAATGTGGCGATTCAGGTAAGACTGGGGAAGAGTATATCGCTAGAAGCTTCAAAACACATAAATACCCTTAAAATACAATAAAATATACTAAGATTACAGGGCTGTCGGAAGTGATAGTCATGTCCCTATTAGCAGACTCTTAGTAATCTGGGAAACCCCCTGTCAAGATAGTGGGTCATATCAATGCATCATTAACACAGTGTAACAACCTTAAATTTTTACAAACTGCAACTGCAAACTCGTATTTCTACGTGCTGATAAGTGAAAAGTGCTACCCTTTCACAGTTGTCTTATTCTTGGACCATGCGTGGCAGCAAGAAATCATGTATAGGAGATAAAATTATTTGGAGTTGAAGCATGGATGTCCCTTGAAGCTGCACAGAATTGGAACTATATTAGTTGTTACCACATTTATTGGCCAATAAAGAGAATGGGTTCAAAAGGTATACTTCAACTGCAAGGAGAAACATGGCTCACAGTAATGAGCATACCATATCCTTCTCTCTTAGGTCAGTCAACAATTGGGAATGATAGTTCAGTCTCCCGAACAAAGTATTTTAAATGCAGGAATAGTGGGCCCAGTGTGGTCCTAGTGCTACTTCCTGTTTCTTTAAGTAGATGCCTTAGCTTAAGATGTTTCATTGCCAAAAATTTTCAAGACTGAATATGCTTAAAAAGGATGAAACTGCCGTGGTCCCAAAAAGCTCCACTGTTTCCTACTTCCTTCCACTGATAACCAATGGTATAGGTGTTACTATGGGGGGAAATAACTTGCTGTTTTCACCTGAGGTTTCAGAATCATAACGATGTCCACCATAGTCCATCATCATATACAACCATACCGTAATTCTATAGGACACAGCAGCTGTCAATTTCTAATAATTAACTTTGTAAAGGAATAAAACTATTACACATGTTTGAAAGGAAGTAGTGACAATTTAACAGATTGATGCCATTAATTCAAAAGAAGACAGAAAATAAATTTTGAATTTCCTAATTTCCTAGGTAATATGCCCAGATGATTTGTCACACTTTGATGTGGAAGAAGAATAATGATCTAATGGAATGAGGACAAAAGGAAAAAAGGTTAAATCACACAATGTTATCAAAATTGCAAAATAGGTGGAGAACAATATTTGAGTGTAATATTAAGGACAAATACACTGTACAAAAATTATAATATAGACAATTCTAAATTTTGTTCTGTATTTCAATTTTAAATTGAAGTCTGTGAGCAGCATTGTAATTTGATCAATTGCAGATAAGTTCTCAGGTTTTTGCTGGCACAGACACTATCTGGGGAACTTATTTAAAACTACTCTGGGGGTTGAGGTTATGTTACAAGCTGATCATCTGCCAGAACTACTGACATCACTTATGGCCACCAGTTCTGGTCCTGGTTACTCACCTCCCAGCCTTGCTCCCTGCGAGTGGCCTGGGAGCGCAATGGAGGATAGCTCTGGGCCTGGGTTGCGCATCTATGGGCGACTTGGAAGAGGCTCCTGGTTCCACGCTTTGGACTCGCCTCACTCTGTCCATTATGGCCTTGTGAGGAGTGGATCAGTGGCAGGAAAATCTCTTGCTCTGTTTCTCACTCTCACGCTAACACTTTCAAATAAAAAAATAAGTCTTTTAAAACTATTATTCCTTTGAATTTTCCAGTTTTTAGTTCAGAGAGTAATTCAGAAAGTTTGGTGGGATCTGGTGTTTAATAAGCACTTCAGGTATTCTGATAAGAGTGAATAGAGAAACAAGCTTTGAGAATCAGTGAACTATTAAAGCAAAAGATTGCTCCTTTTAATTTATTTAGATTAAACACAAAATTATAAGTCATTTTTGTAATGATGCATATTTTAAAATATAAAGGTTGAATAATGACCCAATTTGCATAGATTTATTTTATTCTGTTGTTTTGAAAATCTAAGTCAGTCTGCAGCATAAAATTTACTAATTATTTTTCAGTAAAATTACATGATGCACTAAAAAATATCATTTGGGTTTGTGCATAGTCATACAATGCAATTTCTAAAGAATGATTTTATGTTTTATTATTCAATGCATTTGAATTCTACATAAAATAGGCTTTTAAACAACACCACAATGTTCTGACATTAAAAAAAATGTCAAATCACAAAATTTGCAAGTGAGAACAGGCTCATTAATAATGTCATATCACATGCATAACATTTTGCCACATGTGCAATAGTCCATAAAACTTGAGGTATCATGAATACATTTGAAATGTTATCAGATCTGTTGCCTTGATGAGATACTCCCTCATGACTGAATGTTAAAATAAATCACTGTTTGCAAATATACTAGATAATTTTTATCATCCAAAAATATAATCCCATGCTACATAGTGTCTTTTTTATTTCCTATTTTCTATTTCCTTTGTTTTGTTTCAATTTTCAATAAGTTTCTCTATAATTATATTTGCAGTCTTTCATACTTCTTTCATGAGTACTGGTAGGAGAAGAAACTTTCTCTCAATAGACAGACAGTAACCAGCACAACAGAACACTCCAAGCCAAGACAGCAGAAGACAAATCCTTCCCAAGAATCCACAGAATGTATTTGTATGTAGTCAAACCTTGGGTCATTACATAAATCTAAATAAATTTAGAAGATTTGAAATCATGTAAGCATGTTCTCTGACTGCAGTGATGTTATGTTGGAAATCCATAACAACAGCAACAACAAAATAGAACAGTAGGGAAATCTAAAACCCCAAAATTTGTCTAACCATGAGTTCCAAGTCTTAAAAATGTCTCAAAAATTACATTGAAATAAACAAAAGTCGACAGAATTGAGCATACATCTTTGAGAGAGAAATGTTTGATATTAAATCTTCATATTGGAAGGAAAGGGAAAGGGATTTGGCTCCGCAGTTGCAATGCCTTTAGGGACACCATATCCACTGAGTTGAGTCCAGACTTCACCTGGGGAGCACTTCAAAAAGCAGCAAGTGCATTGGGTGCAAGTACAACTGTGGTGATTGGGTTCTTACCCTCAAAGTGGAAGTTTTGGATTTGGCCCAGTCCTGGCATTTGAGGCCAACTGTGAAGGAATCCAGGAAATGTAAGCTATCTTTGCCTGTCATTTTTCTTACGTATGTATCTTTGCCTTTCAAATACAAATAAGGAGTTCTCTTACAAAGGAGGAAGATTCATGTCAGTAATATGAGCTCCAACCTCAAGAATTTAGAAAAAGAGCAAAATATACCCAGAAGGTTACAAGAGAAATACACAAAAAGCAATGAATACTAGTAGTAGCAATACACTAAAAAATAGAATGCTATTAAAACCACTTAAACATGAAATATTTAAAATCATATTGAGTCTGACAAAAGAGGTACAGGATTTGCATGCTGAAAACTAGCAGTACTGACAAAAAATCAAAGGAGATTTAAAGAATATACTGTGTACATAGGTTAGATTCTGTCTGGATTGCTATAAAACTCAATACAATTTTTAAAATCCTAACAATGTTTTTATAAATAAAAGGAATATTTTGAAGTTGTATTTAATCATTTGTGCCTATTTGAAAGGAAGATCTACAGAGCCTGAGTTGAAGAGAAATCTTGCACTTATTTGTTCTTTTTCCAGTATACTTAAGGACAACCAGGTTTGAGCCAGGCTGAAGCCATGAGCCTGGAATGTCACCTGATTCTCCCATGTGGGTGGTGGGAACTCAAATACTTGGGCCATAACCTGTTGTCACACAGGATGTGCGGTAGCAAACCCAGGATCAGAAGCCAAAGGGGAATGTGAAGACATGGAGAGAGAAGGACCTCTCCAAGTTCCTGATGATGCCTTGGTCTAGACTTTAAAATTGTGAGAAAATAAGTTTGTTGTCTAAGCCACCAAGTCTGTGACACTTTGTTCTAGCACCCTTGTAAAATCCTACCTCACAGATAAATGGAGAGGTATTATGGTTAGGTAATGATATCTCAAACTTTGGAGTAGGAGTTTGACCTCAAAGGTAAGATATTGTTTGAGATGTTGGTATGCCATGTCAGGGTGCATAGGTTCAAGGCACCTGGTCCCAGTATGGCTTATATGCACACTGAGAAGCAAAAGGGGATAGCTCAAGTATGTAGTCCCTCCCACTTGCATAGGAGACCCCCCCCCAAATAAGAGTTTCTGATCATGGTTTCAACCTTACTCAACTCTGGCTGTAACAGATATCTGGGGAATGAATCAACATGCCTTTCTCCTGGAAAAACTGTTAAGTTAAAATCATAAACATAACAAAACAGCAACAAAAACAAAACAAAAAAATAACACTTCACTATTTTAAAAAAGTGTCTGGAAAAAAAACAGTTCAATTAGATATGAGCAAATGACTGAAGAGATATTCCACTGAAAGGATAGATAGATGACTAATGCAATAATAAAACTGATTAGTAGAATTAGCTGTTTGTGAAAATGCACATTGAAAGCACAAAAATCAATGCTGTGTATCTGTCAGAATGGCTAAAACAAGAGAAAGCAACAGCACCAAATACTGAGGAAGAGATAAAGTCAATGAATCACTTACTATTGTAGTATAAAATGATACATCTACTTTGGTATGCTGTTCAACAATTTCCTGTGGAACCAGCTTTTACATCACTTGCCCTCATAGCTCACCAGGCAATTCAGAATTGCTTTGCTTGTTCTTCAGAGTAGCTGATCCTGTTTAAGGGATGGCCTCTGTTTTCCCAGTTTCATTCTTATTTGCACATTTCTCATTTGTGACTGATTTCTTTCTGCAGTTGCCCATGCATCACTTTAGAAGCAAATTTCTGGGCTGCTCAGTTTCTGGATGGAAAGAAACAATTTCTCAGCTGCGTATGATGTTGTTTCCCATTAGTCAATGAATACAGGAGAATCCTTGGTCATTATGTTAAAATATGCTCTTTGCCTTCTTTTTTTCCCTCAAAGCTTTGCTATTTACTCACTTTGTATACCACTTTGTATATGAGACACGCAAGCATGTTTTGTAAAACATTTAGTCTAAACAGAAGAATGGATGCTATTAAAATATGAAAAGGTTATCTTCTATATTTAAAAAAAGAGGGAGATTTATTTGGTAAACATAATGATAGAGAGAGAAAGATCTTCCATACACTGATCTATTCCCCAAGTGGACAACATGGCCAGGCTGGTACAAACTGACACCATGAGCTTGCAATCCAACAGGGTCTCCCATCAGGATTGCAGGGATGCAAGCACTTGAACTATCTTCTGCTGCTTCCCAGGCTCATTAGCAGGGAGCTGCATCAGAAGCACACAGGCAGGAGTCTATCTTGCACTCTCATATGGAATACTGCCATCAAAGGCAGAGGCTTGAGAAGCCATGCCACACCACCAGCCCCACCAGGATTATTGCCAGAAATCCATGAACTTGAGGCTGGGAAGCTTCCTCCTAGGCTTAGATGTTTTTCTTTGTTTTCTTTTGTTTTGTTTTTTTTTTTGTAACCTTGATTTTAAGAATTAAAAATATTTTTGCCCACAGTCCCGTGAAAGTAGGAACCCAGATGTGGGTAAAATATCACAGCGGACAAGGATCTTCCACTGTTGTTGTCCATTTAACTTCGTATAAACTTTCTTACATGTGTGTAAATCCTGTTTAATAGATGAGGAATATTGGCTTTAGGGAGATGAAGTAATATACACCAAGTTACTCCAATGTAGACAACTTTAAGTATGAATAGTTTTTCATAACTGGTACAACAATTGCTTCCCTTCAAAGCACTTGATCAAAAACACATAGTAAAAGAACTTGATAAGGCAACACAATGGATCCAATTCTTAAACGGTTGAGTGCTCAGACATTGTGTTTATACACCTTGCAATGTAAAAGAAAATCAAGCATTATTTTCAAAATAGTTGAATCCTGTTAGCAGGGCAGGTTCCTAGAAAATAAAAGACAACTTGTCTTTTTGTGTGGTTCTGTGCACAATGTTGTTCAGCTGTGACACTGGAAGTACTTATCACAGATTGCGAGACTGGAAAGCTCTCATGTTTTGAACATCTCTTAATGATTCATTCCACAAGGCCTTTTATGAATCAGAGTCATTGTTATTTTTCCTTTTGCCAGCTTGAGCTGCACATTCAAACAATAGTGAGCTGGAAGGAGCATCAGGAAGAAAAATAATTCCAAACGAATAAGTCTACAAGCTAATTTGATCAGTATGTTTCTGGTCTCCTGACAGAAAATAATATAGAGAATTAACAACAAGAGAATATGGTGACCTCCTCACTTATTATCAATAATAATGGTAGATGGTTATGCATAAGGTCCCTTGTCTGGCTGTTTACAGTTGCTGTGGGATTTTATGTCTCATAACTTTCTCAACTCTGGAGAATTTCATTTGAGTCCCATTATAGTATACTAAGAATTAGCTACTGTAAAATGTTAGTATACCAAGAGTTAACCACTGTAAAAGGCAGCGGAAATAAAGACATCCTGAAGCCCAGCTGACCTTAGAGTTCACACAGGAGCACAGGCAGAGAAACAAGGCTTGTGGAGAACAATGCTACGTTGAAGCACAGCATCTGACACAACAGGCAAGGATGTCATGTAGGTCAGTCTCTGCACCGAAGTCTGCATGAGTGTGTGTGTGTGTGTGTGTGTGTGTGTGTGTGTACGTACATGTGCACTCACAGAATACTTACTCATCTAGCTCTTGAAGACTGTGACCCAACAATGATTTTTTTTTTGTCACTTGAGAAAACATGACTTTTCCCAACAAATATTCTTTACTTGCTCATCCTAAAGTGCACCACACATTTGTTGAATTTCCTTCTTATCCTTCAATTGTAGTTGATGGATTGTAGGTACTGTGAGATACAGAAACTGAAGATTTTGTCTCTCTGCATGGATTCAATCAATGCATCAAGTCAATTGATCCACCTCATCTACAACCTTTAAGGCCTTATTTTTCATCCAAACTAGAACTGATAACAATAATCATGATAATAACAATGATCAAAATAATGAGCTCTAACAGATTTATAAGATAAGGGCTCCTGTTACTGATTTCCTCATTATTTGCTATTTCCTGAGTTTCGATTTATGTGCCAACAGTATAGAATATTCTATTTGGATTTCTCCTGGTTGATTTCTTTCTTTATTTCGCTAAGTTTCCTTTTTCTTTTGCTTACCTTTCTATCTTCCTTTTAGTTTTCAATATTCAATTTACACCACATCGGAAAAAACTTCACCCAGGTAGTTCAAAGGTGCTGTTGTTCCCCTCACTTCAATCTCTTTTCATCTAAATTGTTTTTCTATCTCCCTAGTAAACTGAAAATTATATGGCATAAGGAATTGTGAACTCACCATAGTTGATTCCTGGTGTGCAATGTATGCCTGCACAAATAATTTTGCTAAGTGTCTACTTGGATAATGCCATCTTTTAATTTTTAGCTGTAGTGTTTATAGAGTACTTAGTTATCTTCACAAGGCAATCTTGAGTAGACAGAAGAAAATGGGAAAAAAATCTGTGGTTCAGAACAATGGGCGCCTTGGACTAATTTATGTTGTGAATAGGATCTGAAAACAAATCTTTTTGATACAAATAGTGTTGTAGGGTTTTTGACCCTGAATACGGCAGCAACCTCAATTCTAGTCTCAGCAAAGAAGAATTTTCGTGTGGACACAGTTTAGTTTTAAAGCAAGATTTATTAGAAAAACTGAAAATGGAGACTCCTGTCCTAGTGACGGGAAGGGGCTTTTGAGATAGAAAAGATCCTTACTCCCAGCCATAGTGGCAGGAGGAAAAGTAGAAAAAAGACCCGTGTTAGTGGTCCCATTTCCCCCTAACAGCAGTTAGGGTCCCTTATTCTGGGGGATGGAATGTGTGAGGAGTTAGACTAGGTAGTAGGCAGTTAGGGCATTCTGAGTCCCAGAGCCATTTTCTTCTCAAAGATAAAATGGCGTTTTCCCTACCATGTCTTAGATTCACCAGGGCACGTTTCTTCCAAGGGACAAGGGCAACATTAGTATATCAATTCCCCACCTGAAGTATCAGCCATTATTTCCGGCCATTGTGGGGGAGGGCCTCAGGTTGGTCTCCTTAATGTTGGAAAGGAGTAGCTTGTTTGACACCTGTCTGGTCTTCTGCCCCAAAACCAGACACCAGGAGGACCAGGAATTTCCTTTGGTCTTTGGAAAACCCCTTTGAAGTAAATCTTTAAAAGGTGCTTTCCCCACCTTGAGCTTGCTGCCGTATTCAGGGTCAAAAACCCTACAATAGCAGTCAGCAAGTTTCTCGTAGTGATAAGACTGTACTGCTAAATAGAATCTGTACACAATAAATATATTCATATTATTATATTTATTCCTCCTAGTAACCCAGCAGAAGGCAAACTGGATAACCATATCTTTGCTTTCTATGTTGTGGTATCGGAATTTAGAGAGTTAATTTGATTTTCCCACAATGATATACAAAGTAGAAGGGCAGAGAGTCAAGCCCAGTTCTGGAACATTTCAAACTTGTTTTCTCAAGGATTGGACTATAAAAATTTTCAAGCTGTGTCGTTTTAGATAGGTCTGTAATTACTCTTCCAAAACATGATTTCGTTTGTGGTTTCTGTTGTTTAAATCCTGCAAATACCCATTGTTGGCCATGTGTTAGTAGACAGTGGAAGGTGTCGTTTCCTGTCTGATACAGCCAAGGATTCATGGCTCTTGTTCCAGGTGAACAGGAGGTCCTGCTTATGTGAATTTCCAGGTACCACACTTATATAATGGATTGTGTCTAGCAAGTATGTTTTCTTCTTCTGAATGGACAACATGCATATAACTCTTAGCTTTCTTTGTGTGGTATTTTAAATAATAAACTTGGTCATAAGTAAATAAATGATCGTGTTTTTCTAAACGTATCAAAAATATGTTTCAGGTATAATTATAGGGCTTATAAAATCTTCAGGTGAACTTGAGTTGTCCTGGCACACATCAACAGGTGGCTATTTTATTCACCAATTATCACCTTTATTAAACACAAATTCCAGAATAAAACATCTGGGCAATGCTTTGCTATTATAAATTACTGTTTCCATTTTTCCTTTCTACTTCTGAAAACACAGTTAGTTACAATTGACTTAGGGGTATTCTTTATTTCTATGAAGTATGAATGTGATTTACTTTATTTAAATAATGTATTATTTAATTTCTTAGGATACATTTAAAGTATGTAGATGGTACATACAACTCCCAAAGTGATGATTTCATTGTTAACTGGAATAAAATTTCAAATACAATCTGCTTCTGAATTGATTCTCAATGAGCTACTTTTAACTCTGACAAATGACAGAGTAAATGAGGGAATTTTGTTCCATTAAAAAAAAGAAAATTCTGCTATTAAACAAACAAGTCTTACAATTTCCCAGCTGTTATTCCAGAGTAAGGCAGTAAATAATTGCTTGTAATGTTATTTTCTTCAGCATTTATCTTGTCCTGTAGTCTACTAGCTGGAAAATAATTATGTTTATTTTGTTTATTTGAAAGGCAATGCTACAAAAAAATAGAGGGAGAAACAGAGAGAAATTTTCCATCTGTTGGTTCATTCCTCAGATGACGGCAATGACAAGAGCTGGCCCAGGCCAAGGCAGGAGCTTCAGCAGGGCTTCTCATATGGATGCAGGGACCCAAGCAATTGGGTCACCTGCTTGCCTTGGAGCATGAGCAGAGAGCCAGACTGGGTGTGGCTAAGACTGGAAGCTTTGCCCATGTGGGATGCTAGTATCATAGGCAATGGCTTTATCCACAGGTTTATCACAATACTAGCTCCTCAATATTTTTAACCTACGTTGTTAAAATTCATAATGTTTTGAAAACTTTCAGAAACATAAGTATTTAATAAGCAAAAACAAACCAACAAACAAAAACCTGGTTTTCAGTAATTCTAACTACCCTAGACTCCTAACAATTCAAAAGATTAAGATGTTATTCCCCTAAATTTGTCTATATCACTCATTTTTTTTATTATACAGAGGAAGTCTTAGGGTAGAATTTAGACACAGTTTACTATACATTAATGCCATATATTTGCCTTTAAGTTTCAGAAGTTTAGCGCTCCAGTAGGCCTACATCTTCCGTTAAAATATCTGTAGTATATTTCCTATAAAGTGTAATGGCAATAGTATGTGAGTTTGTATCTAAAACTATAGATTAATGATACAGTAAGAAATAATAGGAAGATGGGTATCTTCCCCTTTTCATCTCCTGGTAGACATTACAGTTCTTCACAGGCCACATGAAGATCCTTGTTGCCCATACAGAAGACTGCTTGCTATTCTGTCCATGAGGTTACCCTGCAGCCAGTGACCTGTCTGAAAACCTGTGCTGACAGGCTCCACAGGTGTCCTGGTTTAATGTTGCTCTGGAGTGCTTTTAATAGATAAGCGTACTCTATCTGCTCTGGCACAGAAAAATAGGGCAGGCAATCAGACAACTATCTCCCCTAACCTGAGCTGCATACTTAACCTAAGCCAAGGGTAAAGGGAACATTCTTTTTCACAGTGCCCTGAGATGCCATCATGAGCCTGCCCTTCCCTTGGTATTTATGTATCATACACGCAGGCAAAAGCCAGTGCATTCAACAAAATAGAAGAATGTCATGATTGAAAGAGGCATTCCCAAGTAGTGTAACTGTAGCTTTCAGGAATGTTCTAAAAACAAACTCAATAATAGACTTTACTACAAAGTCTTTAAAAATATTTTATGGGAACATATTTCATTGTATTATGGGTACAGTGTTTGATTAACAATTTATATTAAAATACGTCATAAGTACAATAATGATCTTATAATTAACCTCAAGATTTTTATATCTCTCCAATTCTTAAATACTCAGAGCATAATGATGAAAATTTCTGCATCCTGTATGTTTCAGCCTTTATATTTTTGAAATTAAATCCATGGCTATGGTTTGTTAAAAAATTATGCGGTAGTCGGAGGGTTGCTGGCATGATGGCTTAACAGGCTGATCATTGTCTAGCAGTGCTGGCATCCTACATGGATGCCAGTTTGTGTTCTGGCTGCTCCAGTTCCCATCCAGTTCTCTGCTTGTGGCTTAGGAAAGTAGCAATGGCTGACTTGACACCTTGGGTCCCTGTGCCTGTGTTGGTGACCCATGAGAAACTTGAAGTTCCTGACCTCGGATCATCTCCACTCTGGCCATTGCAGCTATTGGGGGAATGAACCAGTGAATGGATAATCTTTGCATGTATTTCTCTCTTTCTCTCTGTAAATCTGCCTTTCAAATAAGAATAAATAACTCTTCACAAAATAAGCATGTGTTAGTTATTAGTATTTTCTGATAAATGTGATCAGAGTCAGAAGGGAAAAAAAGATGACATGGGGTGATTTATGAACTGTGAAACACAGTGTTGTGAATTGTTGCTCCTGTGCACACAGGACTGTGCACTTGTGCTGGGATGCACTTTTTCCACTACCAAAATTTGGGGCGAGAGCTTGGCTCTTCAGTTAAGATGTGGGACAGTTTAAGGGTTCAGCCTCAGCTCTGCACCCTATTCCAGGTTCCTGGGTTTGCACACCCCAGAATGGCTCCAGCAGTTGAGTCCCTTCCACCACGGAGTGAAACTGGCACTAACTCCCCAGCTCCTAACTGTTGGCTCTGATGTGGCCAACCTCTGCCTGTTGCAAACACTGGTGGAGTATATTAAGGGAGTAAATCTGTCTCTCAAATTGATAAACTACACAAAAAATTAAATTGTCTTATAGGAAAATAAAAAATGTTTTCTAAGGATCACACAGATGAGTTAAGGTAAACCGTAGGCAACATGTAGGCCTGGGTTTGTATATCTAACTATTGGAACTGGCTAAAGCACAGCCTATTTTCAAATCACTATTGCTAATGGAGAATTTGATAAATATGTACAAAGAAACCTCCGCAGGCCAATGAATATATGTGAGAATAATCCTACACACTGAACAATGAAACTTCCAAACCGGTTACTGTGGAAAAATAGAATGAAGTTTATTTTGCTACAAAGAAATTTTGAAATCTATCCAATTTCTTCATAATACAGATTTCCATATGTTTTTAAAAAGTTCTCAATATACTTCAAAACTTTTTGAAATCCATGCAAAGGAAGGACAAACATGTCATTTACTCAATTTTTCATGAAATTTTTGAAATCTCCTTGTACAAAAACTGAATGCATAAAAGACATGTGTCATGTTAACATTTTTTTCCTGGTACAGAGAGACAAAGAAAAAAAAGCTAACTTTATATGCTCTGTATAGTTTCCAGAAAATCAAGCACTTGTAAATCAGTACCTGTTAAACAAGGAGAATTTAAACTCTATAACAGGATGCAGTACAATAAGGAAAATATAATTTGTATGTTTCCAGGTTTAAGGAATAGGCGTTTCCTAAGAACAGGTCAAATCAGCGAAACAAACAAAAATGGTGAAAGTGAAATATTTTTCCAGACCTACTGATACTATAGGTAATGCATAACTACTCTTGTAGGATAACCTCCCCCTTCAAAAAAAAAACCCACAGAAATTATTATTGATTTCAAATTCCAAAGGTCATGACCTGGACGATCTTTCGTCCTCAAGAAATCAAGATTTCATTTTATTTTCTGAAACCTACATTAAAGCTCTCAGAAAACAATTTTTCTGCGTATCACTTTGAAGTACTCGGTTTAGAAGAGAACGGACTCTGGTTATGTTTTGGAGCACAGTCTTCTGTAAGAAAAGGCGTGTAGATAGTTTGGGCTTAGTGTTGTCTGGGGAAAAGCATTCAGATGTGATACATGGGCCAAATGCCTTATTCACACATGCTATTAAGTCACTGCCTTATGGAAGAAAACAGCGGAGGCTCATAACAGTCACCTCTTCCAGGTTTAATGAGGCAAGCAAAAACCCCGTATGTCCTATTTAGGGGTCATTCCCATTATGAAACTGTCGTTAACTGTCTGGTTCAAGGGTAAGTTTGAGAATGGGCCGCTTGGACAATACAGATGGCTACCTGGCAGGGTCTGTGACTAGAAACTCTTAAACTGCAGCCCTATTATCTTGTGTCTTCTGATTTTTTTTTCTTTCCAAGCCATTTTTTTTGCCTGTATACCAGGATAGAAAACAGACTTTATCCCAACTTTCCTTCTAGTTTGGAATAATGCTGCACTGGTCCATCGAGCATTTAAAAGACTTTTTCCCAAAATTAATAAAAAATGTAAGCTGATTTCAAACAATCAAGGCATAAAGAGAATAATTATAAAATGCATGCTATGTGTAGTCTAAGTGGAAAATACTTTGCCCCCATGTGACAAAGTGCCATGAACCTTTAAGATAATTTCTGTTGCTTTTTGGTACAGACACTATGCCAAGAAAACCGAGCTTCTGCTACTGTTGCAAGTCATTTATACTCTGCTTTTCAGTAATGTGCTCCTTTGCAATCCCAAGAAATCCAAGGGATTTGGTGAGAGAAAAATGCACTTAGTATGTAACCACAGAATAGGAGCTACTTTTGCAGAGATCTTAATGAAATATTTGGATCCCACTTAAGTGTTCTCAAACATGAGAAAAAAAAAATCCGTGTTTCCTCTTTTGAATTAGGAATCCTTAGACAAGCTCCCAAGCTGTTAGTTTCTTCTGGTTTGATTCATCCCAAGGGAAGTTTTACATTATGAAGAAGAGAGAAGAGAAAAGATAAACAGGATATGGGTAGGCCCTTTTATAGTAACAGCAACAAAATTACTTTTTGTTTTGATAGAAATAAGAAGTAGAATGTTGCAGCATGATGGTGTAATTATACAAAAAAAAAAGTCTGGGAGGAATTGTGGAATTAGAGAATCTCTTTTGTATTTAAAATGCAAGGCTCAGAGCGCTTGCCGATTGGAAAGTTTTGTTCCAGTAAAAATGACAAACATTACCACTCAGACGAATATTTCTCTCTGAAACACTGTGCAGGATGTATTTATTCACAGGACACAGTGACAAGGTAACAGAGACGCACAGACTTATGTCTTTCTACTGCTGCGCTGCGGAGACAGTCACATGAGCCTGCGCTGGGTCTACACTTTAAGGACTGAATGTGAGTCTTGCATGTGGGTGGCGGGGACCCACGGACTTGGGCCAGCAGCCACAGCTTTTCCAGACGCATTAACAAGAAGCAGAGTTGCTGGGGATTGATTAGCACTCTGACCTGGGATGCTGCTGCTGCTTTGGCTTAACTTGCTGCACAATACTTGCTTGCCACTCTCTGAATTTACTTTGGCTGTAAAAAATGGGGTGAGCTAAAAATTAAGTACTTATGAGATAGGTGAAATAATTAGGAATAACTACAGGTTTTGAAATAGAACTGAATTCAGATGTGCAGCCCTGCCACTGACGGCTACGACTGTCAAAACCTAGGAAGACCAGCTTTCTTTATGGTAAAGTTGTTACGTAAGAGATCTTATCCTGGCACTCGTGATTAGAAATAATTTTACAATTACGGTAATATTTATGTGAACTAAGTAGGATCGTTCACAGGACCAAACTCAATGACATATTGATTGACCAGACCAGTGAGTCTTAGGTCTCTAAATAACACTTGTTTGAAAGAATTGGGCAAAATGAGTTCTTGATTTTCTTTCTCTAATAGAAAGCCTGCACGCTAACCACAGCCCTACAGATAGGCCCTTATTTTTTGATGCTGGAGATTATTATTTTTGCTTTGAACGTCTCAGTATTACAGACATATTTTTCCAATGGACATGCATCATTTTTGTCACATGCAGACACATTCCTTGTATGAATTCATTGAAAATCCATATACCTTCTCGCCTGTCTCACCCCTCTCCAGGTCAAAGTTATAATTCATACTGTTTATAGATAACATGAAATAGAAGAGCATGTATACCTAATTTCATGGAAAATACCCCTATTAAAAGCTTGTGTTGTTATTTTCTGCTTAACCGGAATGCTACTAATCAGAAGGCGGTAGGCGATGGGTCGGCACATGATTTTACTGCATATTGCCTTCAGAATTGAACATTTTAGGTCAACCTGGGGGATCAGAATAGTGTATATCAATGCTGAAATCAAATCCACCATGTGGTGAGCATGTTTTCTAGTATGATAATGAAAGCATAACAGACCACATTGGAGTAACCTATTCCCCTTTATGTTGCTAACATTTTAACTGGTACGACTGACATTCACAGAAAATTTCATTGTTTCAGTAATGGAGCTCAGAAAATTTTAAAACCTCCAAATATGATTATTCATGCTCAATTATTTTCCCAGTACATGTTTAAATGTCGTCATGGTGGCTGCTGCCCTGGACCCATCCTTGCCCCTGTGTATATTGAAAGAATCAGTGGATGTGGGTCCGCTCTGTCTCTTCTGTCATTGTTGACTGTCTGCTTCTGGACCAAATAATATTTTGTAAAAGAAACTCAAAATACCTAGGCTAGATCAATCAGAAGTTAGTGTTGTAACTTCTCAAGAATTGCATGGTGAGAGTAGGGTTTTATCCTAGTGATTAAGATACATACAATTAAGATACATGCATGCTATGTGGGAGTGCTTGCATGCAGTTAGCCTGGCTCTGGCTCCTAATTCCAGCTTTGTGTCAGTGCAGACAGTAGGAAGCACCAGGTGATGGCTAAAGTAACTGGGCTCCTGCCACCCATGTGTAAGATTTTGCACCTGGCTTTGGAGGCAGTCATTCCCTTCATTCTGGACATTTGAGTAGTGAACTTATGCCTGGAAGACTCGCTCTCTCTCTCTCTCTCTGTCCCCCATTCATTACTTCTTCCATGTATCTCTCCATCCACTCCTCTAATGTTAATGGAATGACTCGCGCATACAGTATCAGAGTGCCTGAGTTCAAGTCCTGGCACTGCATCCAATCCAGCTTCCAGCTGCGGCACACCCTGTAAGGTAACAGGTGACAAGCATGTGAGTTCCTGAGACTGTGTGGGAGACTCAAAAGGATTCGGGGACTCCGAGTGTAAAGATGAATCAGTGGATAGTTCTTTCTCTCTCTTTCTCCTTCCCTCTACCTCCCCTTTGTCTCACTGTGTTTCCGCCTTTCAAATTAACAATGAAATAGGAAATACTGTATATATATATATATATATATATATATATATATACACACACACACACACCTATACTTATACCTATACATATATAGTATGTTCTTACATTGTAGTAATTTATACATATTGCACTTTCATAATTTTAGCAGAAATCTCTTAGAAAATAAATCAGTGAGATATTGGCTTTTTTAAATTATTTATTATTTAACTTCATTAATTACATTGTATTATGTGACACAGTTACATAGATACTTGGGTTCTCCCCACCCCTCCCCAAACCCTCCCACCATGGTGGATTCCTCCACCTTGTTGCATAACCGCAGCTCAAGTTCAGTTGAGATTCCCCCATTGCAAGCGTATACCAAACATAGAGTCCAGCATCTTATTGTCCAGTCAAGTTCAAAGGCTTCTTAGGTATACCCTCTCTGGTCCGAAGACAGAGTCAGCAGAGTACCATCCCAGTCAATTGAAAGCTCCAACATACCATCAGCAAAAATTTACATCATTATGGAATTAATTGACATAGTAATGAGTAACCAATATGTTAAAAGTAAATGCGAGTTCCCAGCCACCTTCTGTGACCACCTCATTGACATTTCAATTTTAGTTTATACACAAAATATAACATTCAAAACATAACATGTTATACATAACATCATATCATCTTAAATTAAGGCAAACATGTGGTATTTAACCTTTTGGGATTGGCTCATTTCCCTTAGCATTATGGTTTCCAGTTTGGCCCATTTGGCCACAAAGAACTGCATTTTGTTTTTTTTAATAGCTGAGTAGTATTCTATGGAGTAGATGAACCATAGCTTTCTTATCCAATCCTCTGTTGATGGGCATTTTGGTTGCTTCCATGTTTTTGCAATTACTGATTGTGCTGCTATGAGCATAGGAGTGCATGTTGGTTTCTCATAAAACAAGTGTTCTGGATATATTCCTAGGAGTGCTATTGCTGGATCATACGGTATGTTGAATTTGAGTTGTTTGAATATTCTCCATACTGATTTCCATAGAGGCTGTACCAGCCTGCAGCCCCACCAGCAGTGGAATAGGGATCCCTTTTCCCCGCAACCTTGCCAACAAGTGTTGTTGGTGCTTTTATTCATGTGGGCCAGTCTTACTGGCGTTAGGTGGTACCTCATTGATGTTTTAATTTGGATTTCCCTTATTGCCAGGGAACTTGAGCATTTTTTCATATGTTTATTTGCCATTTGGGTTTGTTCCTTTGTGAAGTGTTTGCCCATTTCCCGTGCCCATTTCTTGAGTGGCTTGTTTGTTTTGACATTTTGGTTGTTTTGTAGCTCTTTGCATATTCTGGAGATCAGCCCGCTATCACCTATGTCGTGTGCGAAGATCTTCTCCCATTCTGTGGGTTGCCTTTTTACTTTGTTGATTGTTTCTCTAGCTGTAGAGATATTGGCCTTTTAATGTTACCGTGTTAAACCACTGCGCTCCCCATGCATATCACAATGCTCTTTTTTTTTTTTTTTTTTTTTTTGCTTTGGAAAAATCTCCTTGTTGCTTTCTATCATCTATCTTTTCAAATCAAATTTCTATTAACAATGAATGAATAAAGAAAATGTATGCATACAATGAAATACTATTCAGTTGTACAAAAGAGGGAAATACTTCCATTTGCAACAACATAAGTGAAACTGGAGGACATTACACTAAAGAAATGAACCAATTATAGAAGGATAAAGACTGTATGACTCTTTCAATAGGTGTTATCTAACATGGTCAAACTTAGAGAAGCAAGACAAAGATGGGGAAATGTGAGAATATGGAATTATTTAATGCATAGAATTTTAAATATTTCAAGGTGAAGACATTGTAGATAAATATTATGCACCATAATGACTTAATAGTAGTGTATTGTATAACTTAAAGATTTGTCAAGCTGATAGCTTTAAGGATGGGGGAAGGGAGGGAGAAAGAGGAGGAAGAAATGAATATGTGACTGGTGACCTATGGGTACTGGGCTCTATAACAAGTGAGATTATGTTTCTGCCAATGTTACTTACATAGCTTCATATGTATGACTGTTGGGTGGGTTTCAAGTCAAACCTTGGAAGCAATTTTGTAAAATCATTGCGCTTAATAAATGCACCCAGGATATCTAATACTTCTGTATCTTTATATATATCTATATCTATAGATATAGATATATCTATAGATATAGATATACACAAACTTTACATATCTAACATTTTTGTATCTTCTTAACGATATATATTCCTTTGGCTTTCTGTAATATATTTTTAATTTCCAAGGATTTATGGCAGCTGTTTAAATGCCTACTTAATTCCTAGAATTATCATCTTCCCATAACCTTATTCGTATGTTGTCTAATGACATATAAACTCTCTATGAATGATTTGTAAAGAAAATTATCTGTTTATCCCTCTTTCCCTTTTTTCACATTGGCATGATAGACTACACAGAAGCACACAATTAATGTTTAGATTTAAGCAGGGATAAACAAAGTTTGTGATCCTAGAGGAATTATTTTTTTCCTTGAAAGGAATCAGCAATCTTAATTAGGCAATTTTAAATCTGGTATCAATTTGTGAGTATTTAAGGAAATCTAAAAATTGATTGCAATGTATCTACCTAGACCTTATCTTCAGGGGTTATATATCTGTGAGATCAAATCTATTTTAGATTTTTGTTTACTGTTGATTATCCAAGGTACAGTGCACATGACAGTGAAATGAAAATAAAACTCACATATTGTACAAATTCTTACATTTTCTTTACAACTCTTTGATTTAAAAGTAAAAAGGAGAAAGATCAAAAATAAAACTCTTCATCAGAATTTTGCAACTAAAAATTCCAGAGAAATGTAGAGTTTAAGTAAAACGAAATGCAACAAAGGAAGTGTAATTCGTAATTTCATAAATAATGATCTATTGAGTAAGTGAAGCCACTGACTGGTAACGTGATGCATCATCTGCTGCTTTTCAGGAATTTCAGGAATGAGTGGGCAGGACCAGGCTTCACCCACATCACTGATGGGCCGTTGTCCCTCTTGTCCTGGGTCAGATCTTCTGGTCTCCACCAAGAGTCATAATTTTTGGAAGCATAAACTTCAGCTGCTTCTCAGGAGAGCTACATGTTAGAGACAGAAAGATGATGGCTTTGTTTGAATTATTGCTCTCATTTTAGATTTAATATATAATGCATTTAATCCAACTATGTCTCCTCAAGCCTGTAGTGCATTATTATAAGTTAACAAAAATAAATAGCCTTGTTGTTTGTCCTATATCCTGATTGCCATAGCTGTGATCAAAGTATTTGTGCCTTTCTTTTTCTTAATTGATAATCCGTTTAAGTAATTGGAATATAATGATCCTGTTTTTCTCTTGTTACCCTTTAAACCTGTTTGTCTCTTTCAGAATGGACTTTCTTTAATGTGATAATGCAATAAAACCCTGAAAGTTTAAACATTTATGTTTCTACTTTAATAAACTTGATTGATATGTGATCACATAATATACAACAGAAAGAAACCTCAAAAGTTCATGGAAAATGGAATTAAAGATAACCTTTTAATGGTATGAAAAATATTGATATCTGTGCAAGGAGTGATCTTCAAAAACTTCAAGAAAATCTCTAATCTGAAAAAAAAGCACATATGGATTTTACTTTTCTGCACCAAAATGAACTTACCTTTCAATTGTTTTTTATTTCTCCCCAAACTTTTATAAGTGTCTTTGCATGTTGTCTGCCCTAATTGCCTGTTTTACCCACCTGTTGTAATAACAAGAGCAGAAGTTGAAGTTCAGGCAACATAGCACATACTGTGGCCTCTGGGATTTAAAGCACTTGATCACTATGGCAAATGAAAATCAAGGGTGCTTCTCATAAGATAATAACGGCTCTATTTTGAATATGCTAACACATCAAAGTGTAAAGCACTTTTATGTATAAATAAAAAGAATCAATCTTTCTGTGAAAAATCACAAATCTCAGGCATAAAGATGTCACCTAAAATGTCTTTAGCAGTACACAAAATTAAAACTGATATTTCCTAAGCATATTTTCTCGTATTTTTGGTAGAAAAGAATTCAGACTTTTTTTTTCAATCAATGTAATAAACAAAGACATGGGATATCTATGTTTAAACCACCTTGCCTTAGCACAATTTGTAATGATCATCGATAGGGGTTTATGTGGAGTCCTGTTTTATGTCAACCATGTGAAGATAATGTAGCTTGGGGTATATATCCATGCTCTTTGAAATGTGTGCATAAACAGACACGTTTTCCATGTATCTGTTTTGTCATTTATTCTGCTGTGTAAACATTGTTATGAAATTTAGTCTAATCTTTTTTTGTTAATTCAAACATTTTCACTATGTTCAGATAAATGTAACCAAAGCCAGATGTTGGTCTCTGTGCTGAGACAGCTCACTTAATGTAAACATAATTCTACTTCCTCCATTTCTCTTCTCGGTCCAGATGTTGCAGTTGTTCACAATGCTTGTCCTTTGCCTCATCTTAGACCTCCCAGGAATTCAGCCTCCTTTCCAACCAGTTTCTGTGTGGGTGTCTACTTTTAAATTCCTACTATGCCTCACAGGCTCCATAATAATGTTACAACTGGCCCCATTCACTCTTGACAGAAATCCCAAGGAATTCATCTCTTCATTATCCACTGTCTTCATGGCTTCCCAGTTCAGCAGACACTGCTTCAAGCTTCATTTGCTGTGCAGAATGCTGCTGCTTACCCTCCAACTTGTGAAAAGAAACATGCTCTTAATGGATTGTGCTGACTCTTCATTCCTTTTCAAGATGTCATTAAAGATGGCCTTTCCCATACCGTAGCCTCCTTGGACTTCAGTCCTCCATCCTTTGCCTCCCATCTCCACACCACTGGGCTGTTAATCAGCACAAATTCTCCACATGTCCACCTTCTTTAAAGACATTTTCCCATTGCCGACTAACTTACTCTGTCTATATCCACATTTCATATGAAATGAATATGCGTTTCTGGATTTTCTACAGTTTCATTTTTGTTTGAGGATGGTTGAAGTTTTACTGTTACCATTTAACATTTTGGGTCATTGTTACCTAAGAAAGTAAAGCTTGAGTGTTCTAAGAAAGAAACACAGAATGTCAAGATAGTTTTTAAAATGATTTTCTTATTTATTTTTTTATTTCAAAGTTAGATATACAGAGAGGAGGAAAGTGGGGCTGCCAGGATTAGAACCAGTGCCCATATGGGATTCTGGCATGTTCATGGGAGGATTTGAGCTGCTAGGCCACCGTGCTGGGCCCTTAGATAAATTTGAATGCATCAACTCCTAGGACACAAGCTTATCTTTCAATGCTGTATTTGCTGTAGGCATATATATATTTAACCAAACAGGTTTCTGAAGATTGTTTCTGTCTCTACTAGGAGGCTCTAGAAGATGGTTATATGAATGTCCTCATTAGTACAATTTGCAGCCCTGTGATGATTTTTATAATGATTAGATCCTACTTTTTTCATTTCTTTCAAATTTCCATGGAACTTTCCTATTATTTAAATGAACTTCAGTGCACATAATAAAGGGAATTGAATAAAATTTAATTGTTTCTATGATTATGCCAATGTATCATTCACATTTACAAGAATGGAATTAATGAAAATACAAGTCATTTTATTAGATATTTCTTTATTACTATTATTTTTTCCATGATACACTTTGTGAGTATAGAGATCCCCGTCCTCCTTTCCTCTTCTTTCTTCTTCACCTCCATTATTTTCCCCCACATTATTATGTTAGCATTGTCCTTCAACAACAGTCAGAAGTCCAACATCCAACAGAAGCCCAACTAAG
Source organism: Ochotona princeps (assembly GCF_030435755.1). Classification (NCBI taxonomy): domain Eukaryota; kingdom Metazoa; phylum Chordata; class Mammalia; order Lagomorpha; family Ochotonidae; genus Ochotona; species Ochotona princeps. Next base: position 14,861,496 of record NC_080843.1, on the reverse strand, counting down.
ATTTGCTGTGACTATTGAAGTGTATCATGGCATTGCAGAGAATGGCAATGGTGGAAAGTCTGCTTTCACATTGTCAAGATATATTTAACAGTTTCATTGGAAGTCCTCATTTTATTAGGAGTAAAGATGCTTTCTGCAATATATCTTCAATTCCTGGTATGCTAATCTCCATTATATAGTTTATATATGAGAATATATGTTTATTCATGTTTACCTATGTATCTACTTGGTTTGTATTTTGCATAAAAGTCACCTTAGATCAGAGAGAACAAATGTTATCTGTCCTTTTGGGGTTGGCTTATTTCACTGAGTATAATGGTCTCTAGTTGTTGCAAATGGTAGGATTTTATTCTTTTAATGTCTGAGTAGTATTCCATGGAGAAGTTGTACAACAATTTCTTTATCCACTGCTCTGTCAACAGGCATCTGGGTTTTTTTCCCCATGTCTTTGCTACTATAGATTGTTTTGTTAAAAATGTAGGATTGCAGTCACTTTCTCACATACGGATTTAGATACATTATCAGGAATGGAATAACTGTGTCATAAACAAGATCATTGTCACTGCTCTTAGCACTCTCCATATTGGTGTCCATAGTGGCTACACTAGCCTACACTCCCACCAACAGATTCCTTTCTCTCCACATCCATTCCAGAAAGTGTTGTTAGTAGATTTCCAAATGTGGGCTAATCTCACTGGTGTCAGGTAGAACATTAATACGGTTTTTGTTTGTATTTCTCTAATAGGTAAAACAAAATAAAACATTGGGTTCCTGGTTATAGATTTTAAAAAAGAGAGAAAAAGAAAATGTACACTGAGTTAGTGGACTTAAACTTTCAAAATTTGGGCCAGACATGGTATCCTAGTGGCTAAAGTCCTCATCCCATATGGGCGCCGGTTCTAATCCTAGTAGCCCCGCTTCCCATCTGGCTCCCTGCTTGTGGCCTGGAAAAGCAGTCGAGGATGGGCCAAGATCTTGGGAACCTGCACCCACATGGGAGACCCTGAGGGAACTCCGGGCTCCTGGCTTTGGATCGGCTCAGTTCTGGCTGTTGTGGCCACTTGGGGAGTGAATCAGCTGATGGAAGATCTTCCTCTCTGTCTCTCCTTCTCTCTGTATATCTAACATTCCAATAAAGATAAATAAATCCTAAGGAAAATATTTCAAAATCTATACTGCCTGACAAAAGAAAATCTTACCATTGTCCGTGTAAAATAGATTTCACTCTTAGAAATAGCTTTTCTAAAAAGTTAAATATTGGGACTTTAAAATATTACATTGAGTGTTCTTTAGAATTTTAATCACTGTTTACGTGTTTTCCCATAATAGGCTTAAATACCTACAATAAGTGACTTCTAAGAGTGATAAGACTTCTAAGAGTGATACTAGGACCAAAAAAAATCAGTTAATTAACCTTCCCATTGAAAACTATTTCTGTAATTAAAAACCTAGGATTCAATGTTTTAGCTAGACTTTCTCTCTGTTCCACTCAGTCTTCTGCACAGCAATACTCCCCATGTCTAGAAGGTGTGGATGACCCCTCTCTGGGACTGAGCCTCCCCTTGAGCACGTGTAGATCATGCTCCCACTTTGATGTCTTCCATGTCTTCTGCTTAGACAGCACCTGCTAGAGGAACCTGTCCTAGGAGGAACCTGTTCTGTCATGCTGTGCTTTCAATATATATATATTTCAAATCTAGTCTACTTCTAGGCTTTTGTTATTCAGCATGGTAGGAGCTACTTCCAAGGGTTTACTGCACATTTGGACGTGAAAACTAAGATGTGCTGTGACTGTATAATGCAAGTATTTCAAAGACCTAGGGGAAAATGGGAGTATATATTGTATAAGGTGCTTTTGTGCATACTGTGTTAAAGTAAACATATTATAAAATTAACTTATTGGTTGCTTTTTAAGTTTCTAAAAATTAGTAGGAAAATAAAATTAAACTTGTAGTTGATAGTATTTTCTGTTAGCATTGCTATGGGCTACAAATTTATTAGCAATGCTTTAATTGGAGAAAAGGTTTTCAGTTTGTGTTACTGACACCTAATGTCATAGCAATCAGCTAATGATAATTACCTACATCATGTTGATGGATACGGTTTCAGGCACTGCTTGAAGTGGTCTAGTATCAAAATAAGGCATGGAAGACAAGTTTTTGAAGCAAGTATCAAAATAAGGCATGGAAGACAAGTTTTTGAAGCAAGGACATCTCATTCTTTAATAATTTTGTCTGTTTTCTAAGTTGTACATGCAGATAATTGTATTAATTGCTTTTCTTAAAATGTTTTAGCAGCTCAAAAAAATCTTAAAACTCAAAATTGTTTTCATTTCATGTGCAGCCTAATGGAAATCTGTGTTGTTAAATAAAAATACAAGAAATGGTTTTCAATTATTGTGTCCAAAGGCAAGGGAATGGAAATATAAATTAATTCTAACTGCTTTCATTTTCTTATGGTCTCACTGTATAAAGCTGATAAATATTTATTATCTGCTTTCTTTGTGCTTTATGGTAGAAGATATACATTATATACTGAAAAGAAGTTGTTAGATTATTTTAATAACTGTAGGCTACCCTGACTATGGTTCTTTTTTAAAAAAACCAAAAGTTTTTAGGGTTACAGGAAAATAAAGCAAATGTGCCATGGGATTCCTGTATGCCTTCCCATCACTCACTCAATTTTCCCTATTTCTAACATCCTACAATGTGCGATTTTTATTGTTGATGAGCCAATGGTGATACATGGTATTAACTAGAATTCATCGTTTGCTTTAGGATACGCTTGTGTTGCCAAGTGTGTAACTATGTGGATACACACTGATGGCATCACAGTCTCCCGATGTAAGACATCCCTGTGCTCTACCTGGTCACCTCCCTTCTGCAAACTGACCTTTGGCAATCACTGGTCTTTTCATTGTCTCTATTAGTTTTGCCTTTTCCAGAATAATACAACTTGCCTTATTTTAGTTAGTGTTATACATTTTTTTTTGGTTAATTACAGACTGATTTCTTTTACTTAGCATCATGTATTAAAATTCCCTCCATGTCGTTCAGTGGCTGGTTGGATCATTTATTTATTGCAGATTAATATTCCATTGTATGATTGTAAAAGAGTTTGCTGATTCCATTTATTAAAGGGCAGCTTAGATGCATCTGATTTTTGACGATTATAAAAAAAGGTTCTATAAGAATCTTCTGTTTAGATGAAAGTTTACAACTCATTTGTGTAAATAACATGAACAGGATTGCTAGGTCATATGGTAACAGCTTCGGCTGTGCATGGGATTGCCAGATTGTCTTCCAAAGGGGATGTGTCGTTTTGTATTTTCACATGCAATGAATGAGAGATCTGTTTACATTCTGTTCCATGTTGTCAGCCTTTTGGAATTAGCCATCCTGATGATTTGTAGTGGTCTCTCTTGTTTTTATTTACTCTAATGTTAGGACATATGAAGTAAGAATATTTTCATATGTTTATATGCAATGTATCTGTTCCATTCAAGGTATCTGCTCAGATTTTTTATAGATGATTAATTAGATGATGGTTGGGTTTTAACAATTCTTTTTACAGGGTCCTTTATCAGATAGATGATTTGCAATGTTTTTCTCCAAGTCTGTCCCCTTTGATTTTATTTTCTATAGTTACTTTCATGGAGCAGACATTTTAATTTTTAACGGCAAATAGTTGCTATGCTGTTAATATTTTTGTCATCTCAAATTCATCCAATAAATAATGCAACAGTATTAAAATTTGAGCCTAGAGGAGACTATTAGTTCTTGAATGGAATCATGTTCTTTTGAAACAGGCTGAAGGCTGCTCAATGCCCCTTTCACCATGCTAAGACACCATTTTTAAAGCAAATGCTGAATTTGATTTCCTCAATTTTGGAATATCTGCTCTTTAGAACCATAAGCAACATTTTTTTGTTTATTTATTTCCAAGTCAGTGATATTTTTATAGCAGTGCGTATGAATTAAGGCACCATGCTATCATTTTTTTTTTACCATACCTTTTGTGCTGGATCCAACAACATGTTATCAAACTTAGGGTCATCTAGATTTCCTAAATTTTTGTATTCTAGGAATTTTCAAATTTTGTATTGCTTCATGCATTTCCATTAAATTTTTGAAATTTAAAATGTGATGCTTAGGTCACAACATTGACTGGCACACATGAGAGCTGGAACAGGTTACGGGATTGTACCAGGATTAGATCTTCACAGTTGCTGATGCCCATACATTAGAGAGGCTACCCAGATGCACATGAAGGAGATGACAGTTATCCCCTCTACCTTAGCAGAAATGCTGAGTGTCTCATCAGAAAACGGAAAGCAAGAAAGGCAAACAATTCTCCTGGCCTGTGGATACTCTCAAGCGGACCAAGTCAGTCAATAGACCTTAGCAATATTTCTCAAACCTAGAATAATAAAGCCAACAGCATCTCAGAACGATCAAAAGAGTCGAGGACAACCCAAAGTCTTGAGACCCTGTACCCATGTGGGAGACCCAGAAGAGGGTCCAGGCTCTTGGCTTCAGATTGGCTCAGCTCCAGCCATTGTGGCTGCTTGGGAGTAAATCAGTGGACAGAAGATATTCCTCTCTGTCTCTCCTCCTCTCTGTATATCTGACTTTGCAATAAAAGTAAATAAATCTTTTAAGAAAAGAAATATGGGGATAAACAGTAATATCAAATCCAGAAAACACCTGGAACATAATTTGCACCCTAAAGGATGGATGGAGCATACTAACTGGTCCCAACAACTTCTCAAAATCCTAATGCACAATTTACAACAGGATTTTTTATTCCAACCACATTTCACTCATCTACTATTTTGATCTTCCTTGTTTTGATAATTCAATTATTTAGTTTTGTGAATTTGTCTTCCTTCCTTAAATAGATCCTTGAGTTACCATCTGGTTCATGCTCTTTTCTTACCCTAAACATTCATTTTTCTAACTCTTACTTTCTCGTAACTTTCTGCAATCTTTTCTGGGAACATATTTTACTAAATTTTCTGTGATTCTGTAGCATTCAATTATGTTGTGTTCTTTCTTTCAAAAGATTTGCTCCCAAGACAGGACAATATCAAAAGGATGCATCAATTGATAAGCTTTCTGTCCTTAAATAACTGATACAATTTGGACACTAGAAATTATAGAGGCCATAATGCAGTGTATGATTTGAAGAAATTAGAAATGCTTGGAAAATTATATATATATGTCTATCTATATGTATCTATATGTAGATAGATATATAGTCACTTTATATCACAAGAAAGATACAAAGAACTGAGTTAAGCCTATTATTGTGCTGCTTTTAGAAACTAATATGCAAAGTACTTGCTTTGTTAAACTAGAATTTGACTGTATTATCCTATGTGTTTTGTAGGAAATTGAAATCTTTTGTGGTAAGGGAATCCTCTTTGTTTTCAAATATTGTATTTTTGATTCATCGGTACCAATAGGCAGGGAGTGGAAACTATGATCATTGCTCAAAATCATTCATCCATGTCTTGGTGAGTGTTATCCTTGTTAAATTGTTTGGGATAGACATTCTCTGAGCTGTAACCTTCATCCTGTTCAGTTGAATTGATTAAAACAAGTTGTATGAACATTAAACATAACCATTATTTACATAATGAAAAGAGGATGTGACAAAAGCTGACAACCTTTAGAATTCCAAACATAAGAATTCTTTTACTGTTACAATCACAGCGCATATTTTACTAAGGATTGAATTCTTTCAACACAATTGATCCCTCTATGTGCTTCTAAAATAAGGTGACTGAATCTCAGTTTGTCTTTAAACGGAAAAGTATGTTTTGCTTTATCTATTTCTAACATTGATGATACATTTGAAGCTTTATTAATGATAAAATCAATGCAATAACATGACATTCAGTTAAGGCCATCATTTCTATAAAAATATGTCCTTATTCACTTATGTTTTAATTTTTGGTAGATTCATTTAAGAAATAATTTAATATTTTGGAAATATTTAATACATTAATGTAGTTAGTATTTTGGAAAAATGTTAGCTGCTAAAATCTGAAAGTGAGATGCTCTTTAAAGAGTGGCTGAGGCAGCAGGGGAATTTTGCTGAAGAAATTACTTTTCTCGCTTTGTATCTCTCACTATATCTCTACTCAGATTTTTCTTCATGCTATTGCCTGTGGTCAGCATGTACCACTTCACCAAGAACAAATTGCTTGACCTCTCTGATTGTCAGGTTGTTCTTCTACAAACATCCATTTGGGCAAGACCTGGCAGGTATTTTCCACCTCGAACATTGTTAAGCTTTCAAACCTTTTGGCTCCTAATTCATCATTCCTGGTTTAGCCACTGGTACATGTTTATAATTCTTCTTGTTGTCATCTGTTGGAAATTTATCCGATAATACAGATACTATTAAAATATGCCCAGATAATATATCTAAAGGATAAGATCATGGCTGCTAGAAGATATCATATGTGATAACACTAAACATTATATGGAATCATAAATTTATACATTCAGTTAATAATGTTTATTTTTGTGAAGAAAAAATAATTTTGAGATAAAACAAGTAACTAAATACCAGTTAGACAAAATAAAGAAACACCCTTGATTTATTTGTAGAGTTATATTCCAGAAAATCCATATCCTTTCCAGTAATATAAAATGATATTCTCCCCCTGTTCTCATTGACAGTCATTATAAACACGATCCTGCCGTTTACAAAATGTGACATCATTCACACATTAGCAAATTTGTGCATTTGTTTCTTCTTATTTATTCTTTTTCAGCATAAAATAAATAAATGATGAAGCGGCAGCTGAACTTTTGGCAACTTTTTCCAAAAGCCTTCCACACCATAGGAGTGACAACAATTCGAGTCTTGTAAAAACTCCAGCCTTCTTAAAAGCACTCACTGTTCTATTCTCTACTCTCTATAAAATACGTGCATACCCACAGTCACAGAAAGCAATGACCGTGGCAAACTCTTTGATAAGGTGTGTTCAGGACAGGCACCTCTTGTAACACTGGCATCCCTTATTGGAGTGCCAGTCCAAGTCATGACTCACACTGCTTTGGATCCAGTTTCCTGCAAATACACCTAGGAAAGCAGCAGCAGGTAATAGTGTAAGTACCTGGGTTCCTGCCAACCACATGGAAATACAGATGTACTTTCTGACACTTGGTTTAGTTATTGCGGCCATTTACAGAATGAGCATTTGTGGAGTTAAACTCCATCTCTCTCTGCGCCCCCTCTTCTCCCCACTCTCCCTTCTCTCCATTTCCCCCTCCATTTCCATGACTCTCTCCCTTATGCATGCACTGCCACTTCATTTTTTTTAAAGAAAAAATATATCTTTTTCTTTTAAGGAATAATGTACGTCTTCCTCGAATACAGAGTCGGCAAATATAAATGTGACATTATTTTTTCTCTCAAGCTATCTGTGGTTTAGAATTAACAAACCTAATTGTGTGTTGTTAGAAATGCGTAGAAGAAAAATCTAACTCAAAAGCAAATAAAATACACAGCATTAGTGTGTTTAAAGCTCTCAAAGAAATTCACATTATTGAAGCAGCACAAAGATATTAAATTTTTATTCATCTGCTCGTTCAATCTCCCGAAACGTGCAGAGTCCCGGTTCTGCCAGATCAAAACCAGGACCCAAGAACACAGTCTGAGTCTCCACGTTGATGGGCAGAGACCCGAGTCCTCCAGCCATTGCCTCCTGACCACCAGGGAGCACATTAGCTAGAAGTCGGATCAGAAGCGCAGAAGTAGCTGGGGCCTCTCTGATACGGGACTCTTGCATCACAAGCTTGTTTTAATAGCCATGCTAAAGACTTGCCACCAAAAGATATTTTAAATTATAGCTGGTTTGGGGGCCCAGCAGCATGGCCTAACAACTAAAGTCCTTGCCTTGAACGCCCTGGGATCCCATATGGGCGCCGATTCTAATCCCGGCAACTCCACTTCCCATCCAGCTCACTGCCTGTGGCCTGGGAAAGCAATTGAGGATGGCCCAAAGCCTTGGGACCCTGAACCCACGTGGGAGACCCGGAAGAGGTTCCTGGTTCCCAACTTCGGATCGGCGCAGCACCGGCCATTGTGGTCACTTGGGGAGTGAATCATCGAATGGAAGATCTTCCTCTCTGTCTCTCCTCCTCTCTGTATATCTGACTTTGTAATAAAATAAATAAAAATCTTTAAAAAAAATACAGCTGATTTGGTTTACTGGTTCTCCCTTAATATGTTCTCTCAATTTCTTTAATCAAATGGTGTGTGTATTGTTTTATATATATCACAATGAAAAAAATATATATATATATACCATGATTTTATACACACACACACACACACACACACACACACACACACACACATATATAACTTGAAGGCATATCTTGGCCAGCCATTTAGCCCAAAACTCACGCTGAGTACAGCGATAGATGTCCTTTGTTCAAATATGGCTTTTTCTTATTGATGGATTATCCTTGGCAAGTTACCTTAAATCCCTTGTTATCTGTTTCCTCTTCTTTAAAAGTGATAATGCATCTTTGAGACTGCACCATGCTATACAAAGAGTTCCTTCAGGAAGACAATTGAAAAGCATTTCTCATGTCATATTTTTCTACACCATCTCGAGCCTGCATCCGGAACTGGATCCATGTCTATGTTAAAATACAGTTCCTGACCATGATTTCTTAAATTAAGACAAGCAAATCGTGGGCTCTCTGGTAATCTGATTTCTCATCTAGCCCACAGGTGTTAAAGGAATGCCTTTGCTGTGGGCTTATTAGGATTAAATGAAAAGTCTAAGTTAATCACCTAGCTTTGCACTTGGTATTAGTATGTTTCCCTGAAGTTTCATTAGCTCTGTTGTAAAGAGAAATGGTGTGTGTAATTATAGTATCTTTACTGCACATAGAAGTATGATATTTTCTGCAAAAGAATTTTACATTGAAACTTATGAGAACCCAATAACTGTCTATTATGTAGGCATTTTCCATCTGAGGGAATGACATAGTCTTTACCAAGTTGACCAGACAAAAATAAAAACAGATCATGTACTGCTGTATTCTCTCGCCCATTATTACCATCACATCTCATCTGACAGGATTGTCTTTGGATCTACAAGCAAGGAACATTTTTGATTCTCATACTTGCTTATTTCTGTTCCACCTCTCTGAGTCTACCATCATCTTTTTCCTTATAAGTGTTACTTGCTCATAAACTGGAAGTGCAGCTCATCATCTTACTTTTCTACCAAGATGTATTCTTCTTTAAGAGGGACAGTTACCTTAGCTGAATAGGAAACCTCTCCCATACCTATATATCTTGCAATTAAAACAAAACAAAACAACAACAACAAAAAAACCCAAACTCACTTCCTCTTGCTGTCATCCGCAATCATCTCCTATTTCAGCTCGTTCTTGTATCTCTGCGGTCAGCTATCTTTATGAAGTCTTTGCAATATTGGTGCATTTGAGAATTGTTTGACCTGCTATTCTCTTTGCCATTTCCTCCTAATCCCCCCACGTTCTTTGCTGCTTAAGTAACTTTTCATATTTTGTCTACAGAAGAATCATCTTATCTATCAATAGGGATCGTGGTGCTCCAACAACGGCAACATCTTCTTCCTTATTTTATTAAAAGCTAGCTTTATTGTAGCTCTTGATTTGCTGCCCAAATCCTCACTTTCGGTTCGTTTTCTTAGCGTTCCCAGTGAAACTTTCCCAGTCTATGGCTTTCCTTGTTAATTTATGTATCTATGCAATTCTGTCCTGCACTTGCCCTGCCTTCTCTACACCTCAAAAATAATTCTTGTGTGAACAGTCTCTTTTCTGGGTCAGAACTGTCAGGGCAGCCTGTAAAAATGGCCTGATATATAATATATGCTCACTAAATATATGTTTAATAATGAATGGATTGATTTAACTAAGTAATTAAATTAAAAATATATAGGCTGTATTTTTCTCAAACAGTGGATCACTCCTGATTAAGTCACTGGATTCAAGCCAAGCTTGTTGTACCCAATCAAATGCAGGCTGTATAAGGCATTCACTGACCAGAGAAAAAGTCAGGACCTCCTGCTACATTCCCAGCCAACTGTGTTGTATTCATTCCAGTGTGTTGCAGGCTGTTATTTCATACCTTCATTGAGGAGTAGCTAATCTATCCAACTAATTACTAAAAACATGCTGGCAGTAAGCAGACATTTTCTTTATTTTGAAATATTTATTTACGTGAAAGTTGGGAAGATGGAGTAGAGACATGCACAGATACATGTTAATCCTGAGGAAAGAGAGGGAGCTAGAGAGAGATTTTCCCCCCGCTGCTGCTTCACACCCCTATTTTTGCAAAATCAAGATTGGGTCTGGCTGAACCCAGGACCCAGATATACAACCCGGTTCACTCAGATTTATGGCAGGGGCTGATGTACTTAAGTCATTATCCACTGCCTTCTGAGAGAAAGAGAAGAGTGGGACCAAGGCCTAGGCTCTGATACAGAATGCCTGCCACATAAGCAGCATCTTCATCTGATGTGCCATAGGCTGGGCTGTTGCTCCAACCAGCAGAGTCAGTGTTGTGGATAGGGAGAAGGTCTGGGGATGAAGAACCAACAGGAGACCAGTGATGGTGGAAGTCTCTGCAAAATCTCTCTTTATTGCTCCTTCACATCTCCTTATATACTCATCCCCACCCCGTCCTCATTGAATCAGGAAATTGTATACAGATGAGCCCAATTTGTCTAGGTGTTTTTAGCCACAAGTTCAGTTCCTGTTCCTGCTCAGCACAATGAGTGCTAATCAACTCCTTAGCCCACAACAGACTGCTGCAGGATTTGTGGGATGAACCAGAAGACAGAAGACTGTTCTCTCTCTGTTTGTGTCACATTGTGTTTCCAATAAATAAATATCTTACAAAAACTGTGGCTGAGGAACACCCAGGAAAATGTCACCTACGTGTCTTCTGAACTACAACGTTTCTTCCTCCCATGAAACAAAGCCTTTCTGTGAAAAGTTTCCAGGAGATGTCATTATGCATTTTTATTCTCCTGATTTACGTTTTGACTTCTTATTAATCATAAATTTAAAAACTTCTTTAAAGAAACCCACTCCTAATTTGTAAACCTTCTTCATTGCCATGATTGAACTCCTCAAATCCTCAGTTTTTCAAGAAAGGCAAAATGGATGTGACCATCACTTGATGCAAGCTTTCTTCTTAGATATAGCTTATAATTTCCGTCTGTCTTTTATTCCTATTATTCTGAGAACTATTAGAATCCTCTGGTATATGGATCTTTTATCTCTGACATTGTGTTTGTACCATTTTCCAAAGAAGTAAAACTTCTGAACAGATACTGTTAAAAATATGTGTGTCACCCCGAACATCCTTTATAATAAAGACCATTTAAAATAATAAAAAACAGACTTTTTCTGACTCTGTAGTTATTTCAAATAATGAGATATTTATGTTTTGGAATATTCTAATTTTAATTTTTTCACTGACTTTAAATGCCTAACTTCAAAAATAAAAAACTCTATTAAGAGGCGCACATAGATACGTGTGGGATAGTTCTATTAGGACATAATTATACCATAGTCACGCTAAGATGAAGAAATTAGAAGGGTCATGATAGTGGATTGAAACTAAGTTGTTTAAAACTGACTTCTGATTTTTTAGAACAGTTGTTGCATCTAGGATGTAAGAGTTTGTTCTTAGGATTTTGTTTGCTAGTCTGTTTTTCAGACCAAGCATCACAGTATGGAGTTTCCAAAGTGTACCTCTGAGGTACTGGAGGGCTTCACATTGGAAAGGGTTACATGGTGCACTAGGTTTGGGAAATCATGCATAGTCTACCTACCTTTTGAGAATAATAAGCTAAAGGCTCTCAGAAGTGCAGGTGGGAAGTTCTTATTTTCACCTACAATTTTTCAAATTTACTCATCTGTAATAACCCGATGTCTCCTGAAAGTCACTTAGTTGTTTTGTGATCCTTGGCATTTCATAATTATCGTGATTATATTGAATGAATCAAGATTTTTTCTGGCTAAAGTCAATTTTCAAGGCGCTTCTTCTTAATGAGTCAATTTACTCCTTATTTTTTTGATATACTAATTTGCCAGATTATGATAGAATTCTAAATACAAATACACACAAACACATATAAATTTATGTCCTTATATTTTTAGCAAATTCATGTGTATAATATAATAGCCCAGTTTTTCAGGTCTACAGTAAGCTTCCAACTATTCATTCTATGACTTTAGGAGATAAATTTGGAGATGCCAGGCCCAGTGCGGTGGCCTAGCAACTAAAGTCCTTGTCTTGAACGCAAACGAGATCCCATATGGGCGCTGGTTCTAATCCTGGTGGCTCCAATTCCATCCAGCTCCCTGCTTGTGGCCTGGGGGAGCAGTCAAGGCCCAAAGCCTTGGGACTCTGCATCCACATGGGAGACCTGGAGGAAGTTCCTGGCTTTGAATTGGCACAACACCAGCCCTTGCGGTCACTTGGAAAGTGAATCATCGAACAGAAGGTCTTCCTCTCTTTCTCTCCTCTTCTCTGTGTATCTGACTTTGCAATAAAAATAAATAATAAAATAAAAAAATGGAGATCCCAGGTGGAGTTAACAAAATGCTTGAGCAGATTTAGCAATGTAAGCTAAAATTAGAAATGAGTTTATTAGGTGAAGATATGCAATAATTGACCTGTAACCACGAATAAAAGCATGAGCAAAACAAGAAAAAAATATGTATTAGAAGCTGTGGATTGTATCAACTTAGAGTTCTGTCTAAGGGTTTTAAAATTATTTATCTGAGAGACATCTTCCTCAGGTATTCAAAGGGTTCATTCTCCCAAATTCTTTAGATCTTTTGATCAAATGTCACATTAGTGATGAGACTGCCTGATCACTACACTTTGGCATTTCTTTTATTCTGGGCTGTTTTTAATCTCAAACTAATACTTATTCAATGAGCAAAATAAAGTTTAAATATTTACCTGTTCATTTGCATTTGTCTGCCTCACTTACTGAACACCTGTAATGTGCATTCCGCATGGCAAATATTTGGTCACAAATTGTGTTCTTAACCTTATCTACAGTTGTGGAACAGTGCTTGACATTTGTTAGGTACTAATATCATCTTTGTTGAGTCAATGAACATGAGCATTTTCCAATGATTTGTAGTATAAAACACCAGATTGCATGTTAATGATCTAAATTACGAGTAAGATATGGGCATATTGATCTCTGTAGTGGTATTCCCTGGCAAAGACTACCAAGAAGGCCTTATATCAAAGATGTACTGTTGAAGGCTTCTGAGAGACAAATAGGATATGTACACATGAAGGTATTTCAAGTACCTAATAAAGTAATAAGCAAGGTTTAAAACAACATTGAATATCTAGACTAGTATGTCTGAAAGAAGAGATAGAAGGGATGAAAATGAAAAGTGAGTGAAACATATTGGAAAATGATGATCTTAATATCAAAATAGCCATCCTTCTGCACTTTTTGATTTTTTTTTTTGCAAAAGTGCTTGAAAATGTATTTTGTTTCAAATTTAGAGACAAGTATTCTGTTTCTGTTTGCTGTATCTGTTGTAAAGACTTTATTACTTTCAGCAATGTTTCTAGCAATTGTTTTTGTTTTTGTGGGCAATTTGTGTGTGTGTGTGTGTATTCCCTTCCCTACTCTATAGTGAAGTGTTGAAAGGTAAAGCTAAGATTACTTATCTATATTTTGTCTCAATTAATTCAGTAAAAATTGATTGCATTAAAAAAGGAGAAATCTTTAAGCTGAAAAAAAAAAAGACCTCTAAGTTAAAATTTAAAATGCACACATAGAAAATACTATAGGGACTCTTTGCTGGTTGGTTGAAGTTAAAGATATAATCCAACTTTCACTCTAGAGACCTTAATCTAAAGTATGTGTTTTATTTCAGCAGGAAGATTTCAGAACAGGGAGGCAGTGTGGGGGACAAGTCCAGTGGGTATTTCCAACTAGCTAAGAAGTAGTAAGTATCTCAGTTGGAATGGAACAAATAAATGTGGAAGATACGAGACAAAAAGGAGAGCTGTTGCTCAGGTATTGACTGCTGAGAGTGAGTTTATCCTTTTAGGGAACATTATAAATGCTTAATTGTGACAAGATTTGCAGTCTGCAAAACTTGAATAATATGGTACCATGACAAAATAGAAGGAAATATAAATATTACTGGTACAATATGAGTTAGAGCTCAGACACTTGAACTGAAGATAGCTTGGCTACCTAGACAAAGTGTTTAAAGATAGCTGATAGAATATATTTGGATCTAAGGGAAAAGACCAATGCTAAACTTATAAACTTAGGATATACCTGAAAGGAATCAGTGGTTAAAGATGTGATTGACTATTCTAATTGTTCATTTGGAGATAGATTGAGCACAGTGAAGATAAAAAATATTCCAATAGATTGACTTATGAACTAACGAAAATGTGATTTGTCTGTGAAAATCTGTAAGAATTTAAATACAGAGAAGATCAAAAAAGCATGTAAATGAAGAATTAGCAGAAATGTTGGTTAAATTATAACTAGTGAGTTTATTCAAGTGATAATCTAAAAACTAATGATTATTTTGGCATAGAGTTTAATAATACCATGACAGTAGTCTTTTCTAAGATTACTCTAGTATAATTATGAATTCATGCCCACTGTTTATTATTATTTTATGCTATTGTAATCTTGCTAAATTGATTTCTATCTCTCAGGGTACTTTCTGCCTAGTAATCGGAGATGCTAGAAAAAATAATAAAAATAATACAGAGATTTATTGCTTAAATGCTAAGCATACCTATAGAGTCCACTGGGGACTCCAATGAGCCAGTTTTTCTTTCTTTTTCTGGAACTCTCTGTGAATTCAGCAGTATATTTTTAATGAAAGATCATAGCAGAATACAAGTGCCTCTCCTCTTTTAAAATTTCTGTTAGTGTGAGAGAATGTGAACAGAAATTATGAAGGAAGGTTTTTTTTTGCAAGTCATAAATGTAAACAAAAAATCCCACATTCAGAATGTGGCATGTCAACAAGAAGAATGTCCAGTATTTTGTACAGATATGTGAGGCTGGGAAGAGATGAAGCAGGGTTAGAGCTCAAGGTTCCCTTAATGGATATGTTGTATTGAAAGTTTTAAACAAAGTAGAAAACGTGACTTACTTAGCATTTTAGAATTGTCCTTGGCCTTGAGCGTAGTAGATAAATGGTGGGAAGATCAAAGGAGGGATTAAGAAGAGTGATGGAAGAATACAAGAATTCAGGGAAGAGATTGGGGTAATTGGCTCCAGTTTACTATCAATAATGCTCAAGGAAGTGGACAGAGCTTTGAAAGGTATGCTCAATGAATAAAATATGTGTATTGGTTGTGAGAATGAAGCAGATGGAAACACAACTCAGTCCTCTAATTTGTAAAGCCACATAAATACAGATAATTAGCAAAGGATTAGAAAATTGAGAACAGAAACAGCTATAAGAAAAAGTCCTCCTGGTTAACATTTGGACATCCAATATTACACAGAGTATGTGCTCACTAAGCAAGTATTTGAGGAATTTATTACACCAGGAAGAGACCAGGGCTGAGGACTGTGGAATATAAATAGTAATTTCAGACAGAAGGAGATAAGACTGATTCTAGGAGAGAAGAGAAAACTGATATTGGGTATAACCCTAAGAATACAAGTGCGTGAGAATCCCCAAGAGCTACCTGAGATTGCATTGGCAAGGCTGCGGAACAGCGATCAGGATTGGGACTCATGAGGTGACATTTAAAATCAGATGTGAAGATACTGAGAGAATGAAAGCAGTGGTGTAACACCAGGGAGAAAATTAAAAAGATGGCAGTGGAACCATAGTAGTGGGTTATGGGAGTGAAAGTTCATCTAGAATCAGAATAAGAGCAATTCTCACAATAGTTGACCTCTGAGCTAGGGGTAAATATAGAAATATTTGATAGAAATATATGATTAACTGAGGGATAGACATATCTCACAGGATGTTTTTGTAATGTGTATGATTTTGTTTAGACTTCATTACTCCTTGCAAGTTAGAGAAGATCTGCATTGTCTGTTCACCCTTGTATTCCATTAGATACGATACATATATATACATACATGTATATACATGCATATATAATTATTCACAATTATCATGCACTGAATATTATTGTTGAATGACACTCAGCATGCTTCACTTATGAATAAAATGTAGCTATTTATCTTGTCCTTCCTCTGGTCAACACCACACACTTGAAGTACAATGTCTGGGCTTAGCACTGGTTTGTAGGAGGCAAAGTGTCTGCCTGTGATGTTGGCATCCCATTGGAGCACTGGTTCAAATCCCACTTCTTCCACTTTCCTCCCAGCTTCCTGCTAATGTACCTGGGAAATTGGTACAGAATGGCCCAAGGACTGTACCTGTACTCACACAGAAGTTCCTGAAGAAGCTCTTAGTTCCTGACTTCAAAGTGTGCTAGGCCATTGTGGCCATCTGGGAGGGAACCAGCACATGGAAGATCTTTTGCTGTGTGTCTCTTCCTGTCTTTCTGTCATTCTGACTTTCAAGTAAATATATAAAGAAATATTTATATATATGAGAAAAGCTTAACAAACAAAAATATGACTATTATTTTAGTGTAAACACAGTTTAGGTCTTCATGATTAATTTTTACTGTTTAGAAGTCTTCTAAATATTCAGTCTTCTTTGAGATGCTCATAACTGGAACCACTCCTGCCACATATTTTAACATCACTTCATCCTTGAGCAGCACTGACATAGTGACTGCATTGCTACAGTACACCTGCTGCCTTTGAAAATGTTCAGTCAAATCCAAACTAGTTTTTTTTTTTTTTTTTTTTTAGATTCTATTCCTCTGGAATCACTGATGCAGAGGGTCTCTTGGTAAAGCTTAGGTCTGAAATAATTGTGTGTTGCTTTTTCTTGTAATTTGGACTCAGATGGTATATAGAGATTTGGCATGGTACTGAAACTTTCCCTCCAGCCAGCTTGCTCCTCCAGATGGCATTTCCTTTCCCAACAAGCTGAATCCTCTGGTCATGAAGGTAAAATAGCATTTATTTATATGTTCTTGGCTAGTCTAGCTTACGACTATTATTTCCTTCATTGATCATGAGCATACAGTGGTTAACTCTTGCTTTTCCTAAAGAATGAAAGCCTTTTTAGAACTCTTAGGCTAAAACTTACAAGTGCAAACTTGATCACTAAATCTTACCGAATCATTTTGATTGCATCTCTACATAGATTTCACAAATTTCAAAATAAAGATAAAGCTTACTTTTAAACCTGATGCCTAGACATTCTCTGAGGTTTTTTTTCCTTCTTTACAGGGTATTTTTCTTATCTTTTATGAATAAAATTATTCTAAAATGAGAAGTTAATGATGAACACTTTTAAGTCTTTAAAATCTCATCTCATGTAACCAAATAAATATATTTAGATTTAGAGAGTCCTATGTTCTAGAATATTCATTTTATGTATCATTTGTTCAATAAAATATGGATCCCCATTCTACCATCTAATTGTTTTCTCATATTTGGATATTCAGCACATAGATCTAACTTGATTATGCTGCACATTGGTGTTCATATTAGCACATCAGCTTAAGAAAGGCACTTCACAAGGACAGCTCGATTTTCATTTGAAGTATTAATTATTCTTAACAATTAATAAATTCTTACTATTTTCATACTGTAATTATTCTGTAACACTAATTTCAAAGTACCTTTTTCACTATAACTTCAAATAAGCTTTTTAAATTATGAAAGCAAAAAAAGGGTTTTTATAATGTAGAGAACTGCAATATTTTCTTTAGAGCCACCTACATTTGGTTCATTTTTAGTTGCATTTTGTTCTGATTTTCCCATTAAATAATCATGAGCAGAATGTATCTCGTCAGTAGACCTTCTGTAGGTAGCTCTGAAGGCAAGTGGATTCCTACAGGCTTCCCCATCTGCCATCTGTTTGCATGAGAAAACCTTAATGCCCCAATTGAAGCAACAACTTCAAATCCAGCTTTAAACATAAGAAAGTCTAAACTCACTAGGTTGTTGATGTATCACTGTGGAAGGATGTAAGGAATATACCAGGCATAACTCTGAATATACTAATGAGTATCGCATTTTATGAAAATAAAGGTATTTATCTTTTACCTTTATTGATATAGCATCACAAAGATAAATGGTATGATTTGTATTCTTGAATCATCTTCATGTATACAAAAATTAGCCATGAACCTGTACATTCTCTGGTATTTGGGTAACTGACAGTCACCCTCTGTGAGCATAAACTAACTTTTACTATGCCCTTTCCATCAATGAGGAAATAGTTTTAAAGAACATAAAATTTTGTGCTAATTCACTCTCTGTTTGTATTGTCTTGGATGACTCCTTGAAATAGAAAGAACAATAATGAGAAAAAGAAGAAATCAATGAAAAAAATTCACAATATTTTACTTCAGCCAATGATTTGCTTTATTTACTTTCATGTTGGAAAAAAAATTAGAAGTCACTTTTTTCCTTTGAAGTGAGACCATGAGATAGATCTGGGGAAAAGAGCAAGCCAGTCCCCAGAGCATGCTGTGACCGCCTCCAGTCTCCTTCAGCAATTGAGTCTGAACACTGGTTATGGATTATATTGATCATATACTAAGATGACAAATGGCCTCCACATTAGCTTGCACACAAGTCTCTTTACAAAGCCCATTGTGACTTGCCAGATGCAACCTAAGAATTGAACCAGACATTGATGGACAAGACCTCCCACTAACCACTGAAAACATGTAGATGCTCCCTGATTAAACTGAAACTTCTGACTTTAATGAGTTGCTATTGATCGGGAATTTACTGCTACAATATATCATTGTATTGCTTTTCACAGTGCAGTACTTAAGAAGTTATAAGAATTTCAGCTATAAATTATTTTTAGAGGCTTGTCGAGCAACCAAAAATATGCCAGTGATAGGCTGCATAGCATGTAGAATTGCTTGGACTACAAATTGTTTCTCACAATTAAAAACATACATACACCTATGCCACAACTTCAGTTTCAGTGAAGATCTGGAAAAATGAACATTTCAGCTAGCCCACAAATTATGTGAATATGTAGTAAGAGTTCTTGTTTTAAAAAATAAAATTCAATATGATATACTTTACTGAACAACTTCAGATGACCACATAAAATAGGCCTGGAAATGGTTAATGGAAGACATTATTTTGTTAACTCCTCCTTGGATTTGAATCATGGACTACAGAAAGTAACATCTAGTCTAATTTGATATACACCATTATCATTAAATAATAACATCAAACCAATTATTGTTCTGAACTGAAAAACTGAAGTCATTCATGTCTGTGCTTGTATTTTGAGTAACTGTTTTGAGCCTTGAGAACAGTTAAAATGCATAAACATTATATTTAATTTGTATCATAAAGAGATGCCTTTGGATTAGTGAAATTTTGTTTTTTAGAAATTCATTCATTCCTTAATTCATTTATTTGAAACTCAGAGTTACAAAGATAAAAAGAAATAAAGAGGGGGAGATCTCCCATTCGCTGGTTCACTCCCCAAATGACCACAGTGGCTAACCCAGGAGTCAGGAGGTGCTTCAGTCTGCTGTGTGGGTGGTGGGTGTTCAAGCTCTTGCCTCATCAGTTCAAGGCTTTTCTCAGGCCATTAGCAAAGAGCTGGATCATGAGTGCAGCAAATGGGATTGGAAACATTGCCCATGTGGGATGCTGGCATTGGTGGTGGTAGCTTAACCTGTTAAGGCGTAATGCTGGCCCCAATCACATTTAAAAGGATATTTCTTATTTAATCTTTAACATTCCCTTCTCCTCATGCTATCACACTCATGAATATGGTAGTGCTTTTAGGATTACTAACTTTCATCAGGAAACCAAACTCAAGAACACAGCTTCTTTATGCTAAGTAGATAAAGCCTGTACAAAGGGGGAATTGCTCATTTTTTTTAAAAAAGCATATTTGGTAATGGTTTAACCTAAATGTCATTGCATTTGATAAATTTTCTTTGTGGATTTCTCCAAAAATATATCAATTGGGAAGAAAACAATACATGCTCCAATATGTTTCACATTATCTGTCAATTATTCAGGTATAATGATCATATTCTATTTGACTTCCAAGTTGCTTAAGTGAAGATATAACTTAAATACAGCTATCAAGCAGAATCCCATTGCAGTAAGTCAGTTAATTCTGAGAAGTATTTTTAATGCTTTTCAAATATATATGACACATGTTAATGTTAAAGTGCTTCTTTTAACTAGTTTATATGGTTTTCCAGAATATCTTTGCATTGACATGCTTCCTATAAGTTTGTTCAATGAAAGATGTGCATGAGAAGAAAGTGTAACAATACAGAAATTGCTGACACCCATCATTCATAGACTCATTACTTAGTATGTTTAAATAAAGAGAAGGAAAATTATTCAGAGAATTTGATGTATTCTCTTAATCATCATGTAGTGAAAAAAATTGTAAAAAAAGCTGAAGAGCCATATTCTCCGCACACTGAAATCATCAACAGTTTTCTCGTGGAAACATCTGAGCCTTTGCACATCTCTCCCAGCCAAAGTGTGGTCCCCTGAGCTGTGCAGCTTTATAATTGCCATAAGCATTGAAGTTAGATTTTATAGCTTCCAGTTCTGCCTGCAGACACAAAAGGTAGGATGAATCAGATTAATTTTAATGGGCATTTCAATCAGTGTCTCCCTCATAGTCTGTTCAGTTTTTAAATAACACTAGAACATTTTAGGTGTGTGTGTGGTTTTTTCCCTCACATTATAGGAGAGAAATAGTAAAAGGAAGCATATTAATGCTAAATTCCAAAAACTGTAGTCAAAAATTTTTTTCTGTCAATCATCTTAGACTATGAGAAAATTATTTAAAACGTCTGCAGGGCTAGAATATCATTAATCCATTTTAAGTAGAGTTTATTAATCTAACTGCTGATTTTGGCTTCAGTAATTTTGGCTCAACTGACTACATAAAGAACTAAGGTGGGCCCAGCAGTGTGGCCTAGCGGCTCAAGTCCTCGCCTTGAACGTGCCAGGGCCCCATATGGGCTCCGGTTCTAATCCTGGCAGCTCCACTTCCCATTCAGCTCGCTTGTGGCCTGGGAAAGTAGTCGAGGACGGCCCAATGCTTTGGGACCTTGCACCTGCATGGGAGACCCGGAAGAGGTTCCTGGTTCCTGGCTTCGGATAGGCACAGCACCGGCCATTGCGCTCACTTGGGGAGTGAATCATTGGATGGAAGATCTTCCTCTCTGTCTCTCCTCTCTGTATATCTGACTTTGTAGTAAAAATAAATAAATCTTAAAAGAAAAAAAAAAACTAAGGTAAAGCTATGACAGGTTGTGGGACAGCTTAGGCCTAAATTTCAGTTTTCTAGAATTGATGCAACCACTTCCCTGAAGTGGGTTTTCACCCACCCTTGATAGAGCCGACCAATCAGAAGTGACCTGGAAGGTCCCTGGTTAACAGGTGGTCACAGGCAATAAAGATCGACCAATCATAAACCTGACCTGTGTCTGTTCATAGAAGTTGTCATCTATTTTTGGGATTTAAAGTTATATAGCCAGAGCCCTATAAAAACTGGATGAGATGTATGGGAGGGGTCCTTGTCAAGACTCCACTGTGTTGGAAGGGACTCAAACCCTAGCTCAAGCTAACAGTAAAGTCTCCGCTTTTGCATTGTGGCGTGTGGATGTTTTCTGTTCGCGGCTGGGAATAGATTTTGGAACCAATGCTTCAATTTGTGTATTCTACAGAAAAATGCATTTTCTGTAGCCTGATCTTTCTCAACCATTTATGGAAAACCAGTTATAAATCCTTTAAACCTTTTTGTTCTTGGTTGGCCTTGCTTGGGTTGAATCTCCTTGAAATACTGTAACTTCAGAGAAAAGGGTATTGCCTAAAAGGAAAACAAACGAATGTGCAGGGCAGAGAAAGCAAAAGCTGAGAGGATAGTAAGTCCAATAAAGAATGGAAAAAAGAAAACAAGTTATGCTCAGTTCTGAACTTGCCACGTGCGAGGGAGATTATCTTTATGAATTCTGTTCTGTCTCCACTTCTCTAGAGCTCCCGATTCAGATTCCACACTCCTTTCCTGCTGTTCACATGATTGTCTGCACTCTTATTAACATCTCGTCCTCAGAATTTGACCTGTAATCCCAGAGATAAGTCCTAGATTCCTTTTATTCTGAATTAGGCACAAACTTCCAATGAATACAAGGGTTGTGGGTCTGTGTGGAGTGTCATGTTGCATACTCCCTTTGAGGAATCTAAGCTATCTAACTCACCATCTGTCTTGTTTATAGGCGAGGATAATATGTATGTTTTCTGACCTTCGTCCATGCTATGCCCACAACACTTCTACACTAAAAGCATTTCTACAGAAACAAAGGGGAATGAGGAAAATATTTTCCATCGCTCTAGTATGTTTTTTCACCAGCTGCTTAAGATAGACATGCTTGTAGTAGGATGCAGCTCTTTTTAGGTATAATGAGGCACAAAGTGTACTCTTCATGAAATATTGATACATACCAACCCTTTTACTAAACCATAACATAATTCATCCTTTACTAGAAGTACAACCTAAAACATGGATATTTTCCTCCAACTGTGAATTAAAAGTTTCCAAAGACAAAGCTAGGAAAATGGACAGTGTTATGACTGTGTCAATGTGTAGAATTCTATGAAAACATATATAAGTAAGCAGAGTTTTGAATAAAACCCTTGATGATCCAGAACCTCATTTTTTGTTTTTTTTGTTTTTTTTGTTTTACTTTTAAAGATGTATTTATTTATTTATTTTTTTATTGTTAATTATTTTGCATTATGTGACAGTTTCATAGGCTCTGGGAATCCCCCCCTCCCTCCCCCTCCGCTCGCCCCGGTGGATTCCTCCACCTTGATGCAGTATTACAGTTCAAATTCAATCAAGATTCTTTCATTGCAAACATATACCAAGCATAGAGTCCAGCTACTTATTGTCCAGATTGGTTGAACAGTTTCTTGGGGAGACCTTTTCTGGTCTGAAGTTTGAGCTGGCAGAATATCATCACAGTCAATTAAGAGTCCCAATATAACATCAACAGCAATTTGCAATGTTATGGAATTGACATGGTTTTGAGTAACCAGTGTATTAAAAAGAAAAAGAAAAAAAAAAAAAAGGAAAACAAGTCCTAGCCACAACCTATGATTAGCTCATTGACATTTCAATTTTTTGTTTTTTATAAAATGAAACAAATAGGAAGATATAAACTAACCTTCAATCTCATAAGATTTCATTTTCTTCTGAATTTCTTCCATTATGGAATCTAAAATAAAAAGCAAACAGGAGGTTTTGGCATTTTGACATACTATGCAAAGCCACCACCTGTGTCCCCCGTCTTCCGTATGGGTGCAGGCTTGTGACATGGCCACTGCCCGTCCCATCCATCTCTCTGATAATATCCTGAGAAAAGCAGCAGATGACCCAAGTGTCTGGGTACCTGTCACCCACCTTGGGGAAGCTGGATGAAGCTCCTCACTCTCCCGTTTGGCCTGATCCAGTCACAGCCATTGTGGCCACGTGGGGAGTCAAGCAGCAGATCAGATCTCTTGATCCCCTGTCACGCCCTCTTTCTTGGCAACTCTGACTTTCAAATAAATGAGTTTGTGTGTGTGTGTGTGAAAAGTGAAAATTAAAGAGAGGAGGAACATTTGCACTATTTACTTCTAACCATTACGGAGAAAATTGTCTTGTTAAAAGCAGAAAGGAAGGAGTTGGCTTAACAGCAGCTCCGTTTGCACATCAAATAAGTTTCAGGTAACAGTGGTGTCCTGGTCAAATTGTGTGGTGTAGCAGCTGAAAGCGAGTGCTCTGCACCATTGACATCTTGAAACAAATGGCTCCATCTTGTGATTAGGGAATACGCTGAATTTGAGCAAGTTTTGCCATATCCCTGGCTTCTACCCACCAGTGGGCAGCAGTATTGCCTTTCTCTCAGCTGTGACACCCTGGAGTATGTTCAGACATTGACAAATGGCCCTTGACAGCAAGCGTGCACTGCTTCCCAGTGAGAACCCTGTTTCATGGTAAGATCAGCCCATTTTCCGATTTTTACCATCTTTGAAGAAACAATGAAAATAATAATTGCACTTATCTAATGGAGTTATTATAAAGATTTAAAAAACACTCAGAACATTACCTGATACATAATGTATGGGAAAAATGTGTGGATAAAAGTATAATGAGCAACATAGATTTATTATTTTTTTTTGAGAGGCAAAAAAAGATGTATACGAAGAGTTCCTCCACTGTTTCTCCCAGTAATGCCCTGGCCAGACTCAGGTGCTGGGAATTCAATGTCAGTCTCCCACATAGGCAGCAGGAACTCAATTACTTGTGCCATTATTAAATCTCCAAGCATCTAATTGGCAAAAGGCTAGTGTTGGGACTCTAATAAGGAATCAATCCATGTACTCCAACATGGAATGCAGACGTGTTCATCGCTAGCTGATACTGTCATCTGGACAGAATATGATTCGAAGTTGCTCTTCATATAGGGTCATGTTCTTTGAGTGTTGGAAACACTTGAAATTTACATGACTTTATACCACCTGTAGTTTATTAATTTTCAGGTTCATTATATTCATTATGTTTATTGTATAATGATCCCCCTACCCACCTGCAAGAAACAACCAGTCAGAAAACACATAGGAATAGTTTATTTTATATGGGAAAGATGCAACATTAAATTTGTATCATGACAAAAGATGAAGCAATTCCACTGGTTTATTTCCGAGCAAGTGCAAGAGGAAATTTGAATTTAATGTGTAAAGCCAACGCCACACAAGTTTTGGAGTGTAACTGCAAAAGAAGCACTGTGATCCTAGCAAAATTACCAAGCTCTTTATTTAATTCTTTCTCCGATTTTTTTTATTATTATTTCAGATTTCTTCAGAGGGTTTGTTTAGTGGATGACAAAGAAAGAGGCACAGTAGACAAGTCAGTGATTTCTGTTGACGTCAGTGTGAAAGAGCCTCATTAGATTAATAACCTCACTCCATAGGTATGTTCCCCATGGTCGTCTTATTGACTCTGGGCCAGACGCATGGTGCACAGCGGCTGATGAATGTAAGAGCAGGTGTAATGACTGCTTAACGTATCCTTGAAAATAGCATTCAAAAATCATTAAACCTGCAAAATGATAGAGTCAGTCCCCCGAGACATCTTCCTACCGGCAACTAGATTTCAGTCTGGATTTTCTTTCTTAGTTCATTGCAAGCTTGTGTGGCATTCATTAGGCCAATGGAAGTGGCGTTTGGCTGAAAAGACCTCTAAACCTGCTGTTTAAAGCTGCATTTCAAATGTGGTTCTGGCAAATTATAGGTGGGACCCTGAGTAGGTGACATGATTTGCTGGGCTTCCTTTTCATCCAGTACAGAGATTGATCTGGGCTAGAGCATTTCTGTGTTTAGCCATGTGGCACCAGCCACCCCAGCTTCTCCTGGGAACCAGATGTGAAATCAAGATGCCCAGGACACTGCCAAGAGATGTGAAATCAGAGATTCAGGATCAAAATATCCATGATTGAACACCCCCTCACCACCAGCTGACTCTGATCCATAAAGCTTACAACCACCTGGCTACATCAGGGCTCGGAGGAGTTTTTCTCCAAATGGCCAGATAGTGATGTTTTAGACTTTACGCATCCCAAAGCTAACTCAACACAGAATCATAAGAAAATAAAATTTATTAACATAGCAACATATAATAATAATGAAGAATGCTTTTTGAAATAGCATCCACCAAAGAGGGGAATTAGTAGCTTTTGGGGGAAGGTTACTGTTTGCTGAGCTAGAACTCAAAGTTAATGCTCTTAATCATCGATTGATTATGTATGCTCATCAATAAAAATGGTTCTTTGTGGGCCTGGTGCTAGGTAGCCTAGTGACTACAGTCCTCGCCTTGCACACACCAGGATTCCGTATGGGCGATGGTTCCAATCTCAGCTGCCCGGCTTCCTATCTAGCTGCTGCTTATGGCCTGGGAAGGGAGTTGAAGACAGCCAAAGACACTGGGACCCTGCACCTGCATGGGAGACCCGAAAGAGGCTTCAGGCTCCTGGCTTTGGATGGACTGGGCTCCAGCCCTTGCAGCCACTTGGGGAGTGAATCATCAAACAGAAGATATTCCTCTCTGTATATCTGACTTTATAATAAAAATAAATAAATGTTTTTTAAAAAATGGTTCCTAGCTGAAAATGTACATAAATCATATGACAGGCTGAATTTGTCCCACAAATCATTTTGCTTAATCTTATGTAGGGGATCTCTTAGATTTTGTTTTCCTCTTTTTTATACTTTTATGTCTCCCTGCATCACCGCCAAAGTGCAGTGACTAATTCTGAAGTCTTCAATTACGTGAAAGGGCCTTAACTGCAACTCTTGACATTGCATACACAATCAAACCAACCCACTCAAACGCCTATAATGTGGAATTATTTCATGACAACTGAGAACAAATTTCCTGATTAGTGTGTGAAATACAAAATGAGTTCAGTA
Source organism: Ochotona princeps (assembly GCF_030435755.1). Classification (NCBI taxonomy): domain Eukaryota; kingdom Metazoa; phylum Chordata; class Mammalia; order Lagomorpha; family Ochotonidae; genus Ochotona; species Ochotona princeps. Next base: position 14,834,873 of record NC_080843.1, on the reverse strand, counting down.
CACCTCATATGATTTCTTTGAGAGTAAAACAAAATATTAATGTTTTGTAGATAAACTTTGAACAACGTGTATCACCAATATTCTTTATGAATTCGTTGCTAGTTGTTAAGGGGCATGTTGTTAAGATACAAACAAATTTTAGAGATCAACTATGTGCAAATCATAAAGTCAAAAATACAAGCAGAAATTTCTTGTCTCAACCATTTTTGTGTTATCAGTTTCTTTATATTATTCAATATCATTTTTATTCTTCCCAGTGGGAAGACTAGAAATATATTTCTTTTTAATTCGGTTTCCCTCTTAAGTAGAAAGACACAATTGGTTGAATTAGTTGTCTTGCTTTTGCCAGAAGCTTGCCTTTTGAAATTAATTCAATTGACAGTTTGATTTGTGCATACCTAGTTTAGTACACTGACAGGATATGACTATTCAATTGAATGTCATTTTGGCTCCCTTTTCTCATTGCCCTAGTCCCAGCACCACTACAATGGCTCTGTGTGATATTACCCTAGCTAAGTGGGAGGGGAGTCCAGACTTTCCCTCAAAATTTGCCAAAAATTTATTACTACCCCCCCCCCCATCCAGCTCTGGTTTGGAATCTACCTAGTGTGGCCACCACGCTCTTGTACTCCTGGTTAGGACCGAGACAGGGTCAGTGGAACAAGGCAGACATCTGCTCATGTGGCAGAAGGGAGAAGGATGCATTGTTTTTCTATTCACAGTACAAATCAAGAAAAATTCCGCTTGGTTTTCTAAAGAGCTATTTGTTTATTTAAATACTTATTTATTGGAAAGTGGGAGAGAGAGAGAGAGAGAGAGAAGAGAGGAGAATGGAAGGGAGGGGATGAGAGGGAAAGAAAGGAAGGAGGAAAGAAGAGAAACCAATCTGTCCAGGAATGGTTAACTCCCAAATGGCGCAACCAGAGAAGGATGGAGCAGAATCAATTCAGGAGCCAGGAACTCCATCCAAGTATCTTGTGTGAGCAGCAGGGACCCAAGTCCTTGGACCATCACTTGCTGCCTTTCCTAGGACATTTTCAGAGACCTGGATCAGAAGTGAGGCTCTGAGCCAGCACTGATATGGGATGCGGGTGTTACAAGTGGCAGCTTAACCTGCAGTGGTAGAAGGCCAGTACTGAAATGTCATTTTTTGTGTGGATATAAATTGATTCCTATTTCTTTCTTTTGGTATCTGCATTGGATATTGTAGAAAAATTCTAAGATTTCAAAACTTCGACTCGTGTTTCAATCACCAATAATCCTCTCCACAGAAAGGTGACATTTCACATCTACGCAGTCTGAATTGACTATACGATCATGCAGACAAGTTTACCATTTTAAAAATAATTTCATTAATATTAAGAGATTTCTCGTTATTCATTCTTTTTGTAATTTTCTGAAGAGGAACAATATGATTGAATTCATACAACGCACTCAACTGAAGTGTATGTGCCACTTAGTTTTTATATTTACTTATTGGACCAATTGCCCAGTTTGCAATAGGTAATACTTCCTATCATGATTACGTATTTTATATATAATATATATGACATATTATATATGTAATACTTCCTATCTAGTCCTATTCTGTTGGGGAAATGTGATCCTTTCTTCAATTACTATAGTTTATAGTTGTTTTTCTTTTTAAAGTTTGTGGAATCATGTATCATTAGTCATTGGGATGTGACTTTTTGCTCAAAATGATTCCACACTAGGTTGTTCTTAATCGATATGCATGTAAATAACCACAGGTCATTTATCTCCCTGGATAATGTTAAAATCACGGAATTAGATGAATGAATCTTAGTAAGATATATTAGCCAAATATAAAGAAAGAGGTGCTGTTTTGCTATTATCTAGCATAATTGCAATTTACTCATATGTGGAATTATAAGTTAAAATACAAATTGAAAGAGAATTGTAAGTTTTGCGTGTTTGGTAATTATTGATATCTTGTATATTTAGAAACTTACTTGAATCTGTGATGATGAATTGCATAACTTTAAGTAAATTTATACTTTTCATCTACTTACCCCTATATCTTATGAGCCTAATTTTCAGGGGCCATTAATTCACATTCCTCTGGTTGCTGTTATATATTGTTTAGATTTCCATTCATACAGTCTTTTTTTCCTGAAATGTAGTCTGTGCTCCTTTGAAGTTTTTTTCCCCATTTGATTTTTGTTTAATTTCTCTCAATATTGAATTCTTCTGCTCATTTGCTTTCCGTGAGTTCAACAATGATGTTTTGTCATTCCATTCTGATGGTTTATCTGGTTTAACAACAACAACAACAAAAAAAAACCAAAATGGAGCAAAAAATATTTTCCCATCATCAGTTCCCTATGACCACCTATTCACTTCTGTTATTGCACTATCAACATTCTGCCAAAAGCTTGCCAGTGGAACACGTCCAGCTCTCTTTCCCCTGTCTTCCTGCCGTGGCTTGTAATTCACACACTCATTGCCAAGCCCTGATCACACTGATGATCTAGCATGCCTGCCCAGTCCACCATTCCCAGCTGCAATTCATTGGTTATATGCACCCCAAACCTATGCTGGCATTAGGCAGGTCATCAACTGAAGAATTTAAAACAATATTTTTCCCATGCCAAGAATCTGTGGGTCCACCCTAAAGAGTTAAAATTTCCCACAGATCACAGATGTCAAATTAAGTTAGTGTCATTACAGCATAATACAAATAAGTACTAGCATAAGTATATTCATAAAATCTTTCTTAAAGATTGCATAAAGTTATAAAATGAAATAAATGGTTGTTAATCCTAGCAAAACTTATAAACCAATATAATTCAAATGAAGAGGTGAATAAAGAATAAATTCCAAACTACTATGGACTAATTACTATTTTTTGTACCTTGGCAAGCATCCGCATAGTCCTGGGAGATTGCATCACTTTATGGACACAGAACTATGGCAGGACTATAAATAATGTGTGTACTCTGAGATGATGCAATTCTCACAGCAGTTTTAGTTCTATAAAACATACTACAACATTTATGCATGGTATTTCTGCAATGCCATCTATTGTCTCTGATTTCACAGGCATTATTTACCTTTTCAGTCCACCTGTTATCTTTTTTTAAAATTTTTGCTAATTGGTTCACTGAACTTAAGGCAGTGTTACTTGATAGTCATGCCACAAATAATACACTCAATACAAGTGATATAATCTAATCATGTGTAGATGCCACAAACATGTTCAGATTCTTGTGCAACATAGTATTGAAGTAAAACAACAAAATGTGTTGTTTGAAGATATTGCAGGTCTTGGGATGGCGGAATCCCAGTACCTATAAAACTGTGTCACATAATGCAATGTAACTAATAAAAAAAAAAAGAAAATATAACAGGTTTTTACCTTAAACACACTGGGTTCACTGATAGTCTGTTGCATATGCATGTGTATGTTCTATTTTATCAAGTAGATTATATTCATATATTTCTTGGCTCATTTGAGGGGAGGAGAGAGCTTCCACTGAATAGTTTTCTCTCAGTTGCGGCAGCAGCTGGGGTTGGGACAGACAGAAGCCTGAGGATTGGAAGTCAATCTAAATCTCCCACAAGGGTAACTGGGAACCAAACACTTGAGCAGTGACCTGCTGACTGCAAGCAGATGCGTTACAAGGAAGACAGAGTCCAGAACAAGCTGAGACTCAAACCCAGGTATGGGATGTAGGCTATGCCCCACCCACCCTCAGTATCTGCACTGCTGGCGCAAATACCCACCAGCGTTAAGGAGATTGATATTTCTTTAAAGGCAGAATCACAGTTTAAAATCCCTGGTACAATCCCATGTACCGATTCGTCTTCACCAACTATTCACAATAATTGATTCTTGATGAAATAAAATCTTTTTGTGTTTCCGTTATCTACTTTCTGCTGTAGTCAGACTGAAGCCCTACAGAGCTATTGCTTTTCTTATTCCTAAGTTTCTCCCCTTTGAATTCACCAAAAGAACCATTCGGTTTTATAAGTGTGGGTATCCATATTTGTGACATTTTTTTCCATTTAAATTAACTCTCTCATGACTATCAACATACCTAAGCTGACTTTTTCACATCGTCTGTTTCTTTGCAGAGACTTTCTGTATTCTACATTTGTCCAGTGGCTACACTAAAACTTTCAACAGATACTAACATTTTAAAATATTTTCATTGGCCTCTGTTCATTGACTTTGCTTCCATGAAACCTGACATTTTCCTGGGTTTTGTTTTAATGAGTATTTTTGAGTTGAAACTTAGACATTTTGAGTATCATCTGTAAGAGACTCTAGATAGTATGTGAACCTTCTGTTTTAACTGGCTTGTACAGACATTGTTCCTTTAGTTTAAGGAAAATCACCATTTTATGACTGCTAGACAGGTGTGGATAAAAGTCCAGATTCTCCCAGGTGGCCTCGGTTGACACTCAAAGGATAGGCACTCCTCATTATTTCTGGAGGTGTCGAGAGTTTCAGGTCCCATTAGGCCTCCACTGGCACCAGCATATTAGAGGTGTTCTCATTACCATTGGGTGGTGGCAGAAATGCTGCATGTCCTTGGGGCTCCTTTGACACTACTCACACAAAGAGGAAGTGGATTGCCGATCCCGTTGGTAGGGTGCGCCCAACACCTCCAGATCTCCTGGCACAACAAAGCTGAAAGCTCCTACAGGTTGCTTGGGATCAATGTCTGATGCTCCTCCGTCCTCCTGTGAAAGTGCCTTGTGGGAGTTTTCTGACACTTCCTTTTGGCAAAGTTACAGGTGTCTATCCACACTGCTTGGCCTTGTGGTGATTTTTACACTTCTCTCAAGAAATAGCATCTTGCTTCCCCCCCCCAAAAACCATCTTCCTTTTGTATCCATGTTTTCTTTATGCACAAAGGTGCCTATATAGTTTCCTAGTACATATACTCAGGTATCTTTACTCCTCCACCTGCATTCATTCCTTAGGAGATCTTGTCAAACCCAATGCCGCAGCACCTGCTGTTTCTTTCAGTGCCTAAGTTTATATTTCTGGCTGTAACCTCTTTCCTGAAGTCCAAACTCTGCTGTATCACTGTATATCTGGTGTCTCCATTCTGATATCTAAAAGTCAAATAAAATTGATTTTACTTCACTTATGCAGTAAATTAGTTTCTATCCTAATTAGTTAACTTAGAAAATAGCAACTTCATCTGTCCAGGTGCTTATTTCTAAAACAATGAACTCTCATCCATTTCTTTCACATAATGCAGGGACCTAACAGAAAGTTCTATAGACTGAAACATGAAGAGTATATTCATAAACTTCTGTCAAGTTTCCACTACCGAATCCCTATTCTAAATAATAAGCATTTCAAACCTGACCCACAATGACTCTGGGTTTTCCTTTCCCAAACTTGTTCCCTGTGCCAAGAGAATATTTACCACAATGCTGATAGATTATTTATAGTAAACGCCAAGTGATACTTTTCTACTCAGAAATTTTTGAGGTCATCTTAATTTATTTGTGGTAATAGAGAAAAACCCAGCTCAACTCCTACCAGTTCCCATTGTGTTCACATTCTTTGACCAAGTTCACTTCCCCATATCTCTTTAATTAGGCCAGTCCCCGCTAACGATGGGACCTTTTGAGCTAATTTTTTTTATACATATAGACAATTCTTCAACAGTAGCCTTGTTTTTGGTTCAGGTGTTCAAAATACTATCCTTTGTTATGCACAAATGTAACCTTGCGATAGGGTACTTCCTTGATCATTTACCCCGTTTTGGTGCCCTCTGAATATAATTTTCTCCTTTAAGATGTTTGTTTATTTATTTATTTATTTATTTATTTATTTATTTATTTATTTATTTATTTATTTATATTGGAATGTCAGAGTTACAAACAGCAAAGAGAGACAGAGAGAAAGGTCTTTCATCTGCTAGATCATTCCCCAAATGGCCACAAAGATCAGAGTTAAGTTGATGTGAAACCAAAAGCCAAGTGTTTTCAGGTCTTCTGTGTCAGTAGAGGGGCCCAGGGAGTGGAGCCATCCTCCACTGGCTTCCTAGGCGATAAGCAGGGAGCCAGGGCAAAAAAGGGCACCACAGGTGGAGGTTTGGCCCACTACTCCACAGTGTGACCTTCAAAGATCATTTTCTTTGTCATTTGTTCTGCTTTACTTTTATTCATAGGCCCATTGTACTGTATTATATAAAAATGTGTGTGTGTTTCCCCACCAATTCCTGACTTAGGGTTCTCGGGACCCGATGTGATGGCTCAGTGTCAGTTCTCACCTTGCATGTGCCGGGATCGCATGTGGGCACCAGTTGTGTACCCATTGCATCAGTACACATCCTGCTCACTGGCTGTCTGCTGGGAAAGCAGCAGGGGACGACCCAAAGCCTTGGGACCCTGCATATTCATGGGAGACCTGAAAGAAGCTCCTTGCTCCTGGTTTCAGATCAGCTCAGTTCTGGCTATGGCAGTCACTTGAAGAGTTAACCAGTAGATGGAAGACCTTTCTGTCTGTCTCTCCTTCTCTCTGCTTATCTGCCTTTCCAATAAAAATAAATAAATCTTTGGGAAAAAATAAGCTCTTTGGTGTTGCCTTCATAATCCTAATGCTTAAAAGAGTTAATAATAATGAAATGGTTTGATTTTTTTTTCATAAATTGAGTTTAAACACATTTTTTGAACGCAGTTTAAAATTGCTTTCCTGGTTAATGCATCCCTGCCAAAGATATGTTAGATCAACTCAAGGATATGTATTTGACAAAATCATTTCCTTTCGTTTTGTGAACTTTCATTCTTCCACCATCAGTGAAGCATTGCCTAGATCAGTACCAAAACAAAACAAGAAAATGATTACTGAAAAGTCTTGATGAAAAATTAGTGTGCTCAGAATCAGGTATTATTTGTATCTTTCCAGTCATTGAAATTTCTGCCTTCTGTTAAATAAATTGCGAAAAACCAAGGTCCTGCATAGCAATACCTTTCTAATTTTAATTACAGAAAAGCAACAGGAAAATGTTATATATTCCCAGATATAGGGCAATCCGTTACTCCTGACATAAACAGTGTTTGTAAAGGTTGTTATCGGTTTTAATGATAGGATTTACTGCTTACATTCACTCCAGTTCCTGGTGAACTAAGTATTGCGTAGTGCCAGGTGGAAACAATACTGAAGAAGCTGAGAGAATTCGAGGAATGTGTATTTCTGTACTCTTCCCAGATTGATTACAGTCTTTCTGTAAATTTCTGCTTGCTGAAAATGACTGAAGCTTAGTTCTGAGGTTAGAGTTTTCTCTTTCTATGTTTAATTTTGGAAAATAATTGGGCACTTGGAAAAAGGATTGCCTCTACTAAGATTTTCAGTTAGATTCGGTGGTTATCTGTACATGATCATAATGATAAAATTCACCAAAAGACATAAAAAAATCCACACGTTACTTTACAGACACAATGCATAGAGTAACTTGTATTTATGTTTGTTTATTTTATTAAAGAGGAAATTACAATGATCCACTAACTAGTTTTGTTGCAACCAAACCGTGTAATTGTTCTCAAAGCCATTTTCTATTCTCCTGTACAGCACAATCCCTCCATCTTGAATGATCTGTAGCAGTTACTCCAATTATCTTTAAATGTGCAAAGAAGAAAGACTGCATATCTCTCACACCTAAAGAAAAGCATTGTCTGAATCCACCCTGGTCTCACTTCTTCAGCCATACCGGTTCTCGATTTCTAGGTACAAACTTGTGGTTTTATGCAGCAACCCACATCTTCAATGTGTTGAACATTTGCGACACATTTTTCTGTGTGCTAACCAGGGTCTTTCTCACAGTTTTCAAACTGATTTAAATGCCTTCTCATTCTGCCTTAAGAATTGTTGGGACACTTTTCAGGATCCTAATGTGGCTGAGGGGTGAATAAGCTATAACTGAACAATATAGTCTCTGGTCTCTAGAGCTCCGAGGCTGGAAACCGTCCATGTTTTCCCCCCAGATCTATCACGATAAGCTGATGATATTTTGAATTCCATCATCCAACTGCACACGTTCAGTCACACACTTAGTCATTGCTGAATCTAGCCTGACAGAGGTGCTGTTAGCCAAACATCTTTGTAGGTTTGCGATTAGGAAAAAGAGACACAATAAAATTTTGAAAGATTAGTATCATCACTCACATAGTTTTCTTCTTATCATGGGAGAACATTTTTTAGATATATCAATTTGCAGTTAAAAAAAAAACTTCATTTCTTTGGGGGAAAATGTTTATTTTTTAAGAAGAATTTTGATTGGTGTGAAATTTTCACATGTGCCAAAAAATAGCTAAAAGAAATGTTACCAATGTTGACAAAATTAACTTTTCTTTATGGTGACGTTGGGAAAGTTTTCTTCAGGATAAAACCGTGGCCACATGCATCCTGTGCTGTCCACGTGTTTGTGGTGAAATGCCACACAACTTGCCCATCTGGTTGCTGAGTAGTCGTAGTATCTGAAGGCTACGAACTGGGTAATATCATTCAGTGACAATCTTCTCTAGCAGCTGTTGTGTTTTGTATTAGAGAATGTAAAACATGCCAATCAGACCTCTTCAATAAGCTTCACTGTGAAGTGCAAACAAACCCATTTCAGGATATAATGGCATTTCATGGAAGAGAACAAGAAAACACAATGCACAATTTTCTCAACGACAGAAGAAATAGAAAAATAGAAAAAGAAGCATACATAAAACGTTGACCAAAAAATATTTTTCGCATTCTGAGGAAATTCACTTTGTTACAACTCTCAGCAGCTTAGTTTTTGCTTTACATCAGTCAGTCTTAAGCTAATGATAGTAAATTTTATAAAGAGGTTCGTGTTCATTTGTTGTTGTTTTTCTATGCCATAGTGGGACAATTGAGCTACTAGTGATTTAATTCCTTATTTAAGGTTACGCTGGATGAAATCCATTGTTGAGATAATGCCCAGTCATCCATGAAGCATGTCTCCCGACTTTCAATTGAGACTTCAGAGTGTGGATTCTCTTCCTTTTTCCCCCCATCCCGGTCTCAATAAAACCAAGCTTGGGACTTCTTGCCTAAACATATGATGACTTCTCAACTGGTTTCTTTTGCTACAACCTATCTACTTAATTCACACCCATGAGAGGTATGGTTCTAAAGCCTGAATTGAATCATACTACATTCCTGCATTAAAAACTTTCATTGATTTCAGCTTTAATTCAGCTTCCGATGAGTCATTCTACCTTTCGTTTGCAATTTGTAATTTTTAGTGTGCTTGATGGAATATTCATTTATCAAAAAAAATGGCCTTCAGTCATATTCCCTGTGGCAAATATAATGGACACCTGCACTTGCCACTGTCCCTCCAGTTCCAGGCCTTTGCCCTCCCGACACAAAATGGTGCTCAATATGTCAATGGAGGGGGTCAGGGTTGTGAAATCAACCCTTTGCCACACAGGCCCATGGAGGCTGCTTCTCTGTCTCTGCTAGAATCAAACAAATCAGCAGGATAGGCAATTCTTTGCCTGTGTTCATCTCCTGAGCTCCTCTTGAGCTCCCTTTCCCACCTGGCTACCAGCGGAGCTCTGGCTGCTGGTGGAGCTCAGGTCACCACTTGCCAACTGCTGCTGGGTTATCTGGTCACCACAACACAACTCTTTTTTCTTCTGCTGCTTCCCCTGTCCAGTGGTCTCCAGGTACTCCTCTGACATTGGCATGTCCTCTATTACTTCCTGGAAACTGCCTTCCCTGCTTCACCCTGGCTAATGAATCTCCATCAGTTTAAACCTGTCTGCACCCTATACTGCTATCTCTCCCCTGAGATACTTTTCCAGTCTCCCCAGCTTAAATTCCTTAACTTTCACTCTTGAAACATTTACCTGTATTCACTGCGGGATACTCAATAGGTCCCACATGAACTCGTCCATTTTAAAAATCACCCTCTATGTCTTACAGAAAAGTGGGAGAGTTTTACTCACCCTTGATGTTTGACAAGTGTTTACAGTGTCTCAGCTTTGCTGCTGATTCTTTCACACATAGAACATTTTAGTTTTACACCTCCCTTCTTTCTCTAGAGTGCAGGATCCCCCTTCTGGAACTTTACAGAGTTCTTTATGTTCTGCCATGTTCTAGGCATACACAGACAGCACCTGTCACATTGTTTAGCACCATCACTGAATAAGGAATTTAACTTGGATTTACTATATCAAACACATTTATTTTGTTTGGCAGAATAAAAAAAGTTTTTGCTAGTGTGTCATTGTCAAATGTATTAAGATGTTGAACTTCCTTTTGTGGGAATGGAGCAATCTCTATAGGTCTAAATGAAAAATTTCAAATTGTGTATTTCAGGACTGGCACAGTGGCCTAGTGGTTAAAGTCCTCAACTTGCACGGTCCAGGATACCATATGGGCTTCAATTCTAATCTCAGCTGCCAGGCTTCCAGTCCAGCTCCTTGCTTGTGGCCTAGGAAAGCAGTGGAGGATGGCCCAAAGCCTTGGGACCTGCACCCACATGAGAGATCCGAACGAGGCTCAAGGATCCTGGTTTAGCTTTGGCTGTTGCGGTCACGTGGGGAGTAAATCATTGGATGGAACATCTTCCTCTGTCTCTCCTCCTCTCTGTATATCTGACTTTCTAACAACAACAACAACAACAAAAAAAAACACAACAAACAAAACCTAAAACTAAAAAAAGAGTGTATATTCATATCTTAACATGAATGTTGTATAGACACAAAAACACTTTCTTTCTTCTGCTTGCTTCATTCTATTTTGGAGACTCTCTATTGTACTTTTAATTTGCTCTACTGTGTTCTTCACTTCTGATATATCAGCCTTGATTTGCTTTATTGCTTCCTTAAATTCTTTGAACTCTTGTATGTATGTGCTTCTCATTGTTGATCAGAAGCTTTAAAATGAGTTTTAGGAATTCTGTGTGCCCCATTTTCTCGATGTCTTCCTCAGTTAACTCTGAGGTTGGCATAGGGTTTTGCTCCTTTGCAGGGGAGTTTTCAGTAATATTCATTGTGCTTTTGTCTCTTCTTTTGCTCTTGATCATTGTACTTCTGATTAGCAGAGTCTTCTCCTTGGGGCAGGTTTCTAAGCTGTGTCACCCACAGGTCTACAATGCGATTTTACTGATTGCAGTTGGAACACAACTCTTTGCTTGCAGCCACTTGTGCCACAACCTCCAGCAAGTTCCAGGTCTGGGTTCTCATGTTAGATTTCCACCATGGTCTCCACAGCCCCAGCTCTTGGCTCACCACTCTCCACCTCCTGTGATACCGTGCTGAGGCTGCACCATTGTCTCTGCAACCTTTCTCCCACTTTTGGTTGGAGCAGGTCCCAGGATTAGAGAGACACCAAGCGTCCTATATAGTTATGTTGTTGGTGGCACTGATCTTGTCCAAACCTGTTGGATGTTAGGTCTGGGTGCCGCATGGACCTGTTTTGACCCGTACAATGCCACAGTCAGTATTATTTTGCTGTGGGACCAGTGCAATCCATGGACCTCAGTGAGTTCTTGCAAGCTAAGCACATGCGCAGTTCACTGTTGTCCCCTGCAGTCCTAAAGCTATTGCCACAGTGTACAAAATGGCTCCTGATGTACCATTACTTCAGTTCTTGATCTGCTGGCCATCAGGTCTTAGGGCTACCCAGACCTGTCTTGGGTGGAACCTGTAGAATGCCACGTTGCTGCAGTTCACTGAGTCAGAAATGAGTTCACACTCAGCTCTGTGTATGCTCAGTCCTTTCCCTTGCCTTTGCCTCCTTACGCAAAATGGTGCCCAATTCAGCTCTAGGGGGCTGACTGGGCTGTGAAATCCACCCTGTTCCTGCACTGTCAGTCTGGGATCTGCTGCTCTCTCTCTCTGCTCCTGGTCAAATCAAATGGACCAGCGGACGGACAGTTCTTTGTCTGGGTTTGCCTCCCAAGCTCCCAGTGAAAGTCCCTTCCCACCTGGTTGCTGGTGGAGTTCCAGCGTCTGGTGGAGCTCAGATCACTGTTGGCTGAATGCCACTGGAGTATCAGTCACTGCAGCACCACACCGTTGTGTGTGCTGCTTTCCTGTGTCTGTCAGTCTCCAGGTACCCCTCTGCTGTTGTTCTGTCCTTTCCTATTTCCTGGAATATGTCCTCTCTGCTTCATCCTGATTAATGTTTTTCCGTCCGTTTAAACGTGTCCTTACCCTATTCCTCCATCTTGATTCTCCCCAAAACAAGCAATTTTTTTAAAGTATGTGAAAGTCACTCTAAAAGCATTGTCTAAGTAGTAGTTTTACTTCCAGCTTATTAAGAAGTAAAACAGTGAGAATAATTATTTTGGTCTCCTTTGCATTTTCTACTTACGTTTTTTCCATTGGATTTTGCTTCTGAACCTCATGTTTATTCCAGGTGAGCCATGCTATTAGATGTGGGCACTTATTCCTTTAAGTAGAGGTGATATTTCTGTCTTTGCCAACTCAGTATGGCACTTAAAAAGCACACGAGCTGTCAATACTTCCTTGTCTCTGTACACATCCATTGAATGCAATTGCTTACTGTCATGTTCTTCTCTCAGTAATATTCCATACTCCTCATAATTCACACACACAGGTATACATGTAATGTATTATATGTGTAAACATTAAGTTTTTAAAGCCTGAATGAGATATGCTAGAGGTTATCTGCACAAGCCTGATACTTCAGGAATTTTTTTAAAAAATTCATGGTCGCATGGAGTAATAACAATTTTATGTTTTACTGTTCAACTCATTTTTTCAACTCGCTGGATCTGTGAATGATAGCTGCTTCTCAGGGAAGTCTGGAATGAACGTAGGTCTAATGCATTACACGAGGTTAATTGGCCCAAATTTATGAGATCACCCGTAGCTAACAGAACTCATCAACTGAGACTGGGTAAATGTGTAATAATAAATTCATTCACCAGATAGCTGATTTATTTATTATATTTAGAGCTATTAATTTCAACATTTTTAGATTACTCATAAGTGTGACTAAACTTAATTCTGTTAGAAAATATAGTTATTTTAATATATTTTAACATCAGAAATTTTCAATTAAATGTGAAGTCATTAAGAAGTTTTTTATGGGGCCCAGCAGCGTGGCCTAGCGGCTAAAGTCCTCGCCTTGAAAGCCCTGGGATCCCATATGGGCGCCGGTTCTAATCCCGGCAGCTCCACTTCCCATCCAGCTCCCTGCTTGTTGCCTGGGAAAGCAGTTGAGAACGGCCCAATGCATTGGGACCCTGTACCCACGTGAGAGACCTGGAAGAGGTTCCTGGTCCCGGCATCGGCTCGGCGCGCATCGGCCCGTTGCAGCTCACTTGGGGAGTGAACCATCGGATGGAAGATCTTCCTCTCTGTCTCTCCTCCTCTATGTATATCTAGCTTTCCAATAATAATAAAATCTTAAAAAAAAAAAGGAAAAAAAAAAGAAGTTTTTTACATTCCCAAGATACAATTTTTTTCTCTACTAAAGGTAGTGTAATTAAAATAGCATGTCCACTAATCAGACTAATACTATTTTGTCTTTTTTCAGTAGTTTCCTTTGATATATTACAATTTGGAAACATTATTTGTGAGTATTCATCAAGTATTCCAATCCATCTCCTTATCAATCAAAACACTGATGAGGAAATTATATATTGCATAGATTATCTTATACTGTGTTATAACTTATTTTTCACTTAACACTGGTACATTCTGTTACCAAAATCTTATCAATGTGCTCTCCTCTGGGGATAGTTTCTAGTTTATTCCTGAGACTTTGCTTGCAGTTAGTTCCTAAAACTAAACATCAATGATAATGCTTATTAGGTTTAAGGTGAATATTTACTATAAATATTATGTAATTCTGAGCCTAAACTATTCTAGATTCCAGATTAGAAATTTTACCAGGGGCATCAGTGTCTCTCTTTACATAAAATACTGTCAGATTATTAGCTGTAATTATATTTACATAACAATGGAAACCCATCACAATAATTGTAAACAGAGAATACTGCAGAAATGAATTCATACATCCTTCTTTAGGTACTACATACTCAAGGAACTTAAGTAAATATGAAAATGTATGTAATAAAGGTAACTGCAAGTTGACTTTACAAAATCTATAGTCATTAAAAATAACAAATGCACATGTAAACTGCACAAAAACTTTATCTTAAAAATTCTATTAACTATAAGAAATTATTCTCCTACTGGTTTATTTTGAAAATCAGAGCTAGTACACCTGGGAGAGATGACAGTGGCATCTTCCAATTATTGGTTCACTCCCCAGATGTTGCATTGGATCATATTGGGCCAGCAGAAGCTAGTAGATTGTTCTTTATCCTTGTCTCTTCCCTGGGTAGCAGTCACACAAACATTTGAGCCATCTTCTATTGCTTTTTCCAAGCTTCTAACAGGGAACTGAATAGAAATTACAACAGCTGGAACACAAACCAGATCCATGAGTTCCTGTGTTGCAGGTAATGGATTCACTAGATACACCAGCACACCAGCCTGATTAAGCTACGTTTAAAAAAAATAAAAAGATTCATTTATTTTAAGGGGAAGTCAGACATACAGAGAGGAGAAGAGACAGAAAGGATGATCTTTGGTCCACTGATTCACTCCCCAAGTGACCACAGTGGCCATAGCTGAGCTGATCCAAAGCCAGGAGCTTTTTCCAGGTCTCCCAGGCAGGTTCAGGTTCCCAAGGCTTTGGCTGTCCAGGAATGCTTTCCCAGGTCACAAGCAAGGAGCTGCATAGGAAGTAGGGCTGCTGGGACTTGAACTGGCACTCATATGAAATCCCAGAATGAGCAGGACGAGGACTTTTGCCACTAGGCTGCTCTACCAGACCCTCAAGTTATTCTTTAACTGAATGGTTATGAAAACTAGAATTAAGTATCTCTCACTGCAGCTATGGAACTTAGACAATAGAATAAAAAAATCATAAAAATCCTTCATTTCAACTTTCTTTGGCTAGTTATAATTTTGAAAGCTAGTAAGGAGATTATCTAAACATAACAGTATTTGTAAATTTTATGTGTTTCTCCAATGGTTATAGAGATTATTTTGTTTAAAAAATGAATAATGTATTCTCACTATTGTTATGCATATATTCCATTTCCAAAATTAAAAAAAAAACTACTGGAAATAATAATTGTGTGCTAATCCTTAATTTTTTTTTTAGAATCATACAATTTAAAACAAACTGTGCCAAATTTACAGGTTAATGTTTCTCTGAATATCTGACATATTTTTTCTAAATACTCTCCAATTTATTCATTAAAACCCTGCAAATTTTGTGACACTAAAGTAACTCAGTTATCTGATTATTATTTTTAATAATATAATGGTCATTATTCTGGATAGTGTAACTTTGAATATTTCACATACAAGTTATAAATCTAAATAGTGTAGGGTTGTTACTGCCAAATTACTGTTTCTAGTTTTTATACAAAAAATACAAAGATATGAACAGAGTAGTTCAGTGAATCATTGTTAAAGCTAATATCAAAATTACATTTTTCTTCATGTTGCAATGTTTTGATATTACACTAAAAATTATCATTAATGCCAATAGCTATGTGTAAAATAAGCAGGCTAACACTTGCATTAATCAAAACTTCACCACAATGTTTGTTGAAATAAAAAATTCCCCATGGGCATGTGCAAATATTTGCAAAATATTAACTGTGGTTGATAGGACAAGGTGTGTAAAGATATATATATAGAGATTATATATCTATAGATATAGATATAGAGTAAATAGCTTTCACCTTCCAAGTATCAAATCAGAATTAAAATTTGACATCATGAAACTACTGTTCAATATAATAATCAGAATAATTACAAATAATATGCACAGAAATTAGTTTTCACACAATTACCATAGATAATAATAATGTGTGTTCCTCATAATGTGAAAGACATACTGCCCCTTGTTTTGTAATTGAATAAGTGGACAAGGATGAGAGGGAAGTTGAATGGACAACAAAAGGGAAGAGGAGAGGATGGCAATCCAGTTAGCTATCACCATTTATCTCCTTACAATTTTGAATTGTATGAACCAGTTTCCTGCTCACTCATGACCTCTATACATTCCTTCCTTCCTTCCTGTCTTCCATCTCATCCTTTCTCCCTTTTATCCTTTAACAAGCCCTCATTGAACTGCTTCCTTGAGTCAGGTTATGTACCTGCTGATGTGTATGGAGTAGTTCACATTCCGATGGACCTTTTTTTCCAGATAAAGGGTTTGGTATGCATAAGGCAACAGGTCGTTGTAGATCATGACAAATTCTAGAAGAAAGAATAGGGATGTGATGGTGAGAAAAAGGACATAGTATTAGTGGTGTACCATGGGGGGGGGGGTGGTCTCTCAGTAGGTGAAATTGAAACTGAATCCTAAACAATGTGAAAACTGAGGAATTTCTAACAAAAGGGGAGTGTCAGTTGGTAGAGAAAACAGCATGCTCAAAGGTCCTGATATGGCTTAATATTTTCAACACAGAAAAATGTTAAATGAAAATGGGCTTTTCTTCTTTCACTTTTCATAGTTATATTTAGGATTCCAATAAACCTGCTATTGTAACTGTAGGCTGGCTTATCTCTCCTTAGTGCACCCAAAATGCAAGGTGCCTCTCTGCTTCAGAGTCTCACAGAACTATAAGACACCACAGACATCACAGTGAGCATGCCTAACACACTTGCTTACTTTTGAATATAAATTCTTTTTCTAGTGACAAATGGAACACTGTTTTAGGAATTAAATTGAAGCCACCATTGAAATATGGTTTTAGTTCATTCTCTTCACAAAGAATACAACATATAAACAGGAAAAGGGTTTGCTTAGTGGTAAATCAGTACTGCAGAAAATCTTTATGAAATTAATTATTAAATTTACATGTTTTATTAAGCTCTTTGGAATATGTCATATTTCTGTTTTAAATACAATCTACACAATTTCTGTTTAGCTCTTGTATTTTTCAAAGCATTTAGGCTGTTTCATAGCACCGTTAGTTTTTCTTCTTGCCTCAGTTTTTGACTAATAAATCAACACAGGCTTTAAATTTCCTTCACTCCAGGAGAACATACATTTATACTGCCTCTCCTCTTTTCACGAAGCCCAAAAGTGACAGAAGACACTGTTGCCCACAGATTATGTAGGCTTATCCATCATCTATGCTAGACACCAAACACTTTGCAAGCATATGGGAGTTCACTTGTGTCAATTAATGATTAAATAATTGATGATATAATGAAGAAATGCAATGAGAATGACTTTTTGTAGACAGACACGGGGAGGGGGTAATCAGAGTGATGTAAGGTGCATTGTTCTGTCATTGTCTTATTTTGTAAACCCTTCATTTATAGGAGATTTGAATGACCTGTAATTGTTCACGCCCCAGGTACTATGTCACCAGGAAGGGAAGCACCAAAATAAGGGACTATGTAGTAGGAAGAGCCTTTCCTTCACAGTCAAAGTGCATTAATGTTGCTCAGCGAAGTTTAGTGAGAACTCCCCCCACTTCCCACAACTCTCATCTTCTCTGACCCAAGCCTATTTTCTACTGTGAATAAAGGGAAACCAAATGATATTTTTAGAACAAAATGAAGTAAAGCAGGACTTTAGGCTCTTCAGAGAAGAAAAAGTAAATCGAGAAATCAAATTAGAAGGAACACATTCCACAATGCTTTATAGAATGAAAATGCTCCAGGAATATATTTTATTTCTGTTTATTTGATAGATTGGTACCTGAACTTTCCTTTTAATAGCTGAAGCCAAATCTTTAAAACATGCTTGTTATGACATGTCTGATGCTAATAGGAATATATTTAAAATATATTTCAAAAACAAAGGATTTAACACAGCATTATGTTCAGATTACTCTTAACTACACGCAAAGTAGTTGGCAAGAAAGAATTTCATAAGAACTGCCAGCAAAGAATTATTAGGAATTTGCCTTACAATATTTAATAAAATTTTAAAAATATTTAGTTTTAATCGATTTTTAACACATTCTATGTAGTCTGTAGATACAATTCTAAGAACATAAAGGCATTCTCTTAAAAAAGAATGTGCTTAACTTACTATATCTGCTCTGCAATAAATATAATTATTGGGTAAGCCCTCTTTTGAGATGTTAATGATATATTACATAGTGATTTGACTATAGTTTGTGGAGTCATTCTGCCACCAGGATTTTAAATGTAGCTTTATGAAAGTTGCCAAAGGTGTAAGGCTAGTTGTTAAAATCCCAGACGTAACAGAAGTTTTCCCTTTTCCCAGCATTAATGTATGGTCTACTAGCGCTAGCTATCTAAAAGGTCAGTTCATCTGTGACATTCTTTCGGTAATCTTTCCATCAATATTAAAGACAAGAGTAAATGCCGTACTCTTGTGTGGTCTGCCTTTGAAAACGTTCAGCAAATGCCAACACATTGTAATTTTCTAGCCACTCAGTGTGGAGGGAAGCTGAGATTTATTCACCTTCCTTCAGTTAATAGATCAACAGATGATGGTGCTTCTCACAAACCAAATGAAGAAATGAAAAAGTCACTCAGGAATTTCAAGTTTTCTCAAGTATCTTTGGATTTAAAAATGCTGATCCATTGTTAGAAGCAGAGACTCTTGCCATCATTAAGCCCTGATAAATTTTTATTTATATATTACCTTGTAAGAAAAATTATTGTAGATACGTTATGAACTTTACTGAGTCTTTTAGATACTTGGTACTTCAAAGTAGCTAAGAGAATTCATATACCCTCAAATGTTTCTACCAGAAAGAAAAGGATGCATGTAACATGACTGCTGCTGAAGGTGTAGTGGCAGAGTAGAGCCCTTTACTAGAATTCTCCAAGGAATATTCAATCAGACAAACAATCCATCACATAGTGGTTTATTTATTGAATGCCACATGGAGTGATCTTTGCACCATTCATTTATTTAGTCTATTAAGAGGTGACATGAATCAAAGGCAACAAATGTGTGTTGAGAGGTCATAAAGTATCTTGACTAAGAGACCAGACCCAGGAGACGTACTGACGCCGAGCATATCCAAGCCTGCATGACAACAGTACAGTGTGTGGTACGACATTCTGTAAAATCAAGGGACCTTGTAGGACTGCCTTGTTGTGTGGATTAAAGAACTTAAACAACATATTAACATTAAACACTTGTAACAGCTCCAGAATGTGAGCACAGGGTAAGGATGAGTTTTCTCTGCTGTCATTGCTGGTTTTCTTGAACCTCTCTTCTCTTCCCAAATCAACCCTTTGAAATATGAGTAATAAGCAATCACTTGGATGTATGTTCTACTGCTGAATTGAGGTTTGGATTGCAAACTGCTTGTTCATCCACAATGTCAGTTGGTTTATGCAACTGACCTGAAGATCGCATATAATATTTTACAGGAATAAGACATAATTGTTTCCACAAACGAAATTATAATCTAGGGAAGAAATAAATATAGTGATTTATAATTGAATTCACAAGATAGAGTTGCTGAGTAAAGGCAATGGCAACTTTGAATTCCAGTGACCTTACAGAGCTTTTCTTTGGAAGAAACATTTGGAGTAAATGTTGAACGATGCAGATAACATTGACTAATGTACATTATTTGGTAATAGTAAAAAAAAAATCAATGTATTAGAACCAGGTTGGAGATATTGTGGATCTTAAATATTTCACATGGAGACTGGCAGTTGTAATGCAAGAGATACTAAGAACATGAGTAAACAGAGCAGAAATAAACACTTCTGAGTAAAAAAACAAACATGATGAGTATTGTGGGACTCGGTTTGCTCAATAGAGGAGTCCTGGTTTGGAAAAACAATGGCCTGACCTTGCTTCCCTTTCTCTGCTGGACAACAAACAGCATTCCAGGAGAGTAGGGCAAAGGTATCTGAAAGGCCGGGCAGTCAGAGACTTCCAGCCATGCTTCCCTGAGGCTCCCACTAGAAGAAAAGTTGGAACAACTCATTTTCATGTCTGTCATATTGGCTGTGAACATAGTAGCTCTTTCTGTCAAATTTTACCATGGATTCCAAAGAAGAGGCCAATCAGAAATGTCTGTCTTTAGTGAAGCAGATGAAATGTAGGTCAAGTTTTGAAAGTCTTAAAAATGATCAAGACATGTTGACAGAATTATGTTCATTAGAAAAGTCACTCTGGAGAGAAGTATAAAATAAAACAACGGTAGCAATTGTTCAACTTTTTAATTTTGCAAATACATACAGCTTATCAAGTGTCAAACACTGTGCTATACATTTTGCAAATGTTAATTTGTTTCATTCCCAAAACAGATGAGCAAGTGTAGGGCAGAAAGATTCTCTCATATCTTCTAGATCATACATTTAGTGGCAGAAATATAAAAATCTGATTGACTAGTTAGGGGTAAAAAGGAAATCCAGAGATTGAAATTGAAGGATAGATAGAAAAGTCAGACTGGAATAAGGAGATGAAAGTTTCTAGGCACCAAGAGAAGGGAGAATTTAAAAGGAAGTGTTTAATTTTATGCACCAGCTTCTCAGCAAAATGGCAATGAAGCTGTGAGTATGATGTAATATTTGGAAACTCTTCAGTGATTCTCAAGAGATTGTACATCAAAATGAGAGTGACAGAATAATAAATCAAGAAGGAAGAGAGTGAAAATAGCTATTGTTTGCATGAATGAGAAATAGGCTTGTGGGGAGTACTTTCAGAATCATAGGGAAGATGGAATTAATAGATAGTTTCACTGTCCTGTAAAAAATGTGAAATCCATGCATTTTTCATTAACACATTTTACCTGGCAGCTTTGACAACCCCATGTATGTATGGCTTCCACTTTTTTGCACTACGATAAACTTTTAATTTCATTTTCCTTAAGTTTTTGGAGGGCCCCTCAAGTTTAGTGAGACAATAAGGGGCGTATTATTACATCCAGTGCAGAAATGAGACAGATGCTCTGTATGTACAAAGGGAATAAAGGGGAGTGAATGATGTCACTAAAAGAAGATCTGCCTGCGATAAAGACTTTGACTTCTTTATTGAGTAGAAGATCAAACTTGTGAATATAAAGTAAATTGAATATATGCCATTGCAAACCTAAAAATAAAAGTAAGAAAGCAAAACGCAGGCAAGGTGGTAGCCAGAACGGAGGCAGGGCAAGATGGGAAGTATTGTTACATACTTAAAACTGATTTATGAAATACATAAATATGTTCCTCTATATGCACAAAATAAAAAAGAATTGCAAGCTTACTAAAAATTGGAAAATTAAGAATTCTCAAATTTATGACAGGAAGAGAGTTGACTTGGAAATATTAAAATGTTAAAAACATCAAAAATTTTATTCTGTGAAATTTAATGGTTGTCTAATAGCTAGGTAATGAGTTGACAGATGGTACTGATGGAACATTTACATACACACATATGTTTAGATGTGTGAATTCACTAAATATGAGTGCGTATCATTACATCTGTAGATGTGTGTATGTAACAAGTTAGTCTTTTTAATGGCAGGATAGGAAAGGAGCAATTGTAGTGTTGGTGCCTAACTTAGTTGCAAGCAATAAGGAATTGTGAGATTTTTTTATAAAGGTTTATTTGTTTTTATTAGAAAGTCTCTTATACATAGAGGAGGAAAGACAGAGAAAGATTTTTCATTCATCCACTGATTCACTCTCCAAGTGGCTGCAACAGCTGGAGGAAAGCCCATCTGAAGCTAGGAGCCTCTTCTGGATCTCCCACATGATTGCAGGGTCCCAAGGCTTTGGACTGCCCTGGACTGCTTTCCCAGGCCACAAGTAAGGAGCTAAATGGGAAGCATGGCTGCTGGGACACGGACCACTGTCCATATGGGATCCTGGTCACGCAAAGCAAGGACTTTAAGCGCTGGGCTACCATGCTGGGCCTAGAATTTTGAGATTTGTGGAGAATTTTAAAGAGCAATTAAATAAAAGTAGCCCTACTTTCTATTAACAGCAACCAGTAACTGTTCTATACAAAATTGCAACAATATATTCCTCTTAGAAAACATTTGCCTGTTAGTGTAAGTTCCAAA
The DNA here is from genome assembly GCF_030435755.1 of Ochotona princeps. Taxonomy (NCBI): domain Eukaryota; kingdom Metazoa; phylum Chordata; class Mammalia; order Lagomorpha; family Ochotonidae; genus Ochotona; species Ochotona princeps. The sequence goes on along the minus strand of NC_080843.1, from coordinate 14,812,860 downwards.
TAAAAATTGTGGATATTGTTGAAATTGTGTGTGTGTGTGTGTGTGTGTGTGTGTGTGTATATATATATATACATATATGCATATATATAGCTACATGGCTTGTTCATATTTATGTTTTCTTCAATAAGCATTATATTTTGCATGGACGCTTGTAGAGTTCCAATGCATCCCAAAAGCTCTCTTGCACACACTCAGTTACGTCCATTCAAATTCAAACTGCTGAAATTCATTTAGAGCTCAGTTTGTATTTCTATTCTTTATGGGTATTACACAGAAATCTACAGTACAATCTATTATAAATACAAATAAGTAGTATTTGAGTTTCTTTATTTTTGTCATTATCATGAGATTAGAATTTTCTGTGATCTTTTCAATCTAAAATTTGAAAGGGAGGAAAAAACAAAAACTGTTACAACATTTTATTTTGTGAAGTTAAAACTTTAGTGAATCCATTGACTATTTTGCAGAATTACAGCATTTCTTCAAATTTGAGTGTTTAACTTTGTGTATGTTATGTTACAATGAAAAAGAACTTCAGTAAAATGAAGACTATCACTGACAGGAGATTCTTATTTAAAATAATATTATGGAAGAAGAGAGTGTTTTAAATGGACCCAATTGCACGTATTTGCCATATAACATTTCAGCACTTATAGATTGTGTAATGTTGAGATTGGCTTCAAGGATTAAATAACATAGTAATTTTATTGGAATTAATAGCAGTGCATCTGGCTCATTTACAATGGGTTATAGTCAGTTAAAAATTAGATGTGTCTACAGCTTGATTGGAAATGTGGCAATAGCAGAGAGCGTGTGGAAGCATATTGCGGTGACAGCACTCATGCTGTCCTCTGCTTGGACTTTTGCTCAGGTTTATGAGTTTATGAAACGTTATGACCTTCTCTACCCACTCCTATCAGAAAAAAGGATGCAGGCTTTCCTAGGCTATTTTGGCATTTAATTCTTCCAATGTGTGCAGAGTTCACTGAGCCTACACATCACCTGCAGGGCTATCTTTGGGCCAAGTCATAATAGTTTGAGCCAGTTATGCATATCTCTTCCCAATGATGCTGTTTATTGAATGACTTAGCTGAGAGATTTATTTGTATCACAGATGTTGGCACATGCAACCAAAGATTTGTTTTTCCCTCTGTAGAGGGCCAGTCACTAACATGTTACCTAATGAGAATGAAGATTAAGGAGATTTTAATGCATTGTAAACAGAGATAAACACAAGGTAATTCTTTGACAGATAAGAAAAGAGAAACTGAAAACCCTTACCATTCCTACAAGAGTAACTCCAGAAAGCTAAAATTTTACTGCTCCTACAGTAGCAAGATTCCCTAATGCTACTGTTGAATTAGAAGTATCTATCAATTTTGTCTAGAAACCATGAGTCATTCAAAGCCAGGAAAATAATAACCTATATGTCTTTCATCTCTAAGTTTCCATCTTCCTTCTTTTAAGTAGTTTTGTTAGAATAGTTATCCAAAGCCAAACCAAATAATATTGATTTTTTTTAGCATATTGGGATTTCTATAACAGTTTAAGTATACACAGATAAGCCACAGATTTGTAAAAGCTAGTGGAATTCTCTGTTATACTTAGAGGCTTTTATATTTGTTTTATATTTGGAGCCATGCCTATCTTTTTAAAGGATTTCTTTATTTTTATTTGTGAGGCAGATTTTACATAGAGAGAAGGAGGGAAAGAGAGAAGTTCCTTCATCTGCTGATTCACTCCCCAAACAGTAGCAATGTGCAGAGCTCATCTGATCTAAAGCTGGGAGCCAGGAGTTTCTTTAGGGTGTCTAGCATGGATGCAGGATCCCAAGGACTTGGGCCAGCCTCCACTGTTTTCCCATGCTGCAAGCAAAGAGCTGGATCAGAAGTGGAGTGTTGGGCCCTGGGCAGTAACCCAGTGGCTCAAGTCCTTGCCTTGCATGAACCAGACATCCTATTTGAGTGCCATTTTGTATCACAGCTGTTATATTTCCCAACCATCTCACGAATTGTGGTCTGAAAAAGCAGTCAAGGATTGCCCCAAAATCTTGGGACTCTGCACCTGTGTGGGAGACTTGAAAGAAGCTCCTGGCTTCGGAACAACTGAGATATGGCCCTTGGGGCCACTTGGGGAGTCAATTAGCAGATGCAGGATCTTCCTCTCTGTGCCTCCTTCTCTCTGTTAATCTGACTGTTTATCTGACTTTGCAATAAAAATAAATAAATAAACCTTTTTTAAAAAGCGGAGTACCTGGATATGAACCAGTGCCAGTACAGGATGACGGTGCCACAGATGGAGAGTTAGCTGGCTGTACCATTGTACCAGCTCCAACCCATACTTATCTTTTTGATTTTTCTTTTTCAATTTATTGGCTTACCCGAGAATTATAGAATCTTTAGATGTGCAAAAATGTATGAACTCTGCAATTATATACATCCTGAAACATCGTATAAAATTACAGTAAGATAACCGATAACAAACAATAGATCTTAATGAAATACTATGAACTAGAAAGATCTGCACTGTTGAGACCTTAAAATGAAAATGCATCACTTCCCAGCACTTTTTTTAAAGCTTTGCTAGCATAGTTTCTGATTATAGACTCAAAAATTTCAGAGAATAATAATGAATATTAACATAAACATTAAATATAAAATTTGTTTTCAAGAATAGCCGTATGATTCAACAAAGAATGGCTGCCCTCTGTGGACTCTTTAAATATGAATATAGTCTCTTATTATACTTTTGACTAACTGCTCATCAAATTCCTTCTTGGTTTACTCTGTCATTTTCAACATAAGGGTATTTAATTACATAACTGCTAAAAACTCCCCCAATCCATTTATTGGTGGCAATGCCTCATTTAGTCTATACCTAATCTACTTCTTCACAGATGGCTCACATCCTTTAGAAGGAAGATGCATTTCAGGGTGAAACAGATCTCACCTAAATTGCTGCCTGCCACACACTAATTATTTGTCTTTATATATGCTATTGTATGGATTTTTTTAAAAAGAAATCTTCGGTCTATGACCACTTTTTTTTTGCTTCTTTTATTCTTTTATTTAGGAAGCAGACGCTTCCCACTGGGTGTAGCTCCTGACGGGGGTCTGGGTGCACTCATGGACTGGGTGAGGCCAGAGCAATGCCATCCTATAGCCTCTTCCTGAGAGCCTGGGAAGGGGCAGTCCCGGCCACAGAAACAGCTTCCCCCCAGTGTGGCACTGCAGTTGGTGTTTCCACTGGCAGGACTGTGGAGACCTTTTATTTTCATACGTATATATTTTGCTTCAGTCATATTTTGGAGATCAGCTCTTCCACACTAAGATTTACAATAAAAACAAAATAATTTGTTCTGTAAACTATAGTAGAAAGTTTCAAACGTCTTAAAAACTGTCTTCCATACAATGGAAAAAGGTGTTAGTGATCTCTTTTTTGGGGGCAAAAGACCCAAATGCGCTGGGAGGATGCCATAAAATGCCATAGATGCTATTAATATCATTTATTTATATTTATATACATATACGTGTGTGCACATGTGTATAAAGAGTAACTACTGAGGACTAGATTAAATTGCTGGGTTAGATCAGTATATTGACAGATACAACAGATGGATGGCAGAGTTCAGAATATGGAATGCATCTCAAGAATTTATTACTTCATCTCCATGATTCACTTGTTTTTCCACATTCTTCTTACTAACGTTCACTACTAATTCTGCATCCACAAGCACTTTGAAATTGCTCCATACAAATCACTTGGCTTTCTGGGTGTTAGACCGGTGCCTGCCATAAAGGGTAAGAGGTGGCGATGCTGATGAGGAGGAGAACTCTAGCCCTAGGAAAGTGGACACCATAAGGCCTAACTTCCAAAAGCAGATGTAGTTCACATGTGTTCACTTATGGGCATTTCTTATGCACTGCAAAAATAAATGCACGCACCAGCATTCAGAACACGGGGTGAGCAGGCCAGACACGCTCCTTGGTTTGTTCATCATTTGTACCAAATGGATGCGGGCCAATGCAATGTGATGGTTTTTTCTGTCAGGTTTCAACCAGCTATTGAATCATTTGCATGTTTTCTCTTTTTGATAAAAAATTAAATATTATCCATATTGGTGACTTTTAGGGCATTTGAAAAGGGAAAATTATGCATTTTGCTGTGTGTGATGATCACCTACAGTTCAAACAGATTCACTTCTCACGATATAGAATCTCACAGCATTCAGACAGGAATATTATCTCAAATATTTGTGAGCTTTTCATATCTGTTTTTATTTTGATCTTTGAATATCAGACCAGAGATGAAGTACTGTCCTCCTGCTATAATTTTTAACCTTTGTAAGTTAAAACTTGACATTAAATTAAGCTATGGCATATCTTCTTTTTCATGGCATTGAAAAATAGCAAATATATGGTCAGAGATTCTATCAAAGAAACAAAATAAACAAGCACTCAAAATTGTGATTCTTTTCATTATGAATACACCTGCTATAATGATATTTTGAAATTACCCTATGGCTTGTAAATTATAAACAGCTTGAAGTGAACTCCATTACTAAAATACATAATACAAAATATGTAATATCCTAGGTTTTTCATCATTTTTTTCCTTTTACTAGAACGATTGCATGGTATCTGCTAGAAATAGTCGAGTTAGAAAAATTTTGGGACAATGTTTTTGCTTTTCTTAGAAATATGAATATGAACTAACAATATCTGGGAAATGATTTTTAAAGTGCAAGCACTGAAGACATAAGCAATGTGAGAAAAGACATGGTGGTTCGTAGACGTTAACAGGTTATGTGTTCTACAAAGATACTATCACTGATCTCCATTTTACAGTGGTTCAAAGACAATCATGCTGTTGCATCCTCATAGTGGCCGACATTTGGTTGTTTCTGATGATCTTAGCACGGAGGCATGTCAATAGACGGACCATTGCCTGCACCCCTCTTCGCGCACTCTTTATGGAACTCATCTAAGAGGCTCTTCTTTCTGTCATCTCACTATTGACAACTGTGTATTGGCGTAATTTCTGCTGTCAGAGGATAAAGGTGAGGACAGAGCAAAATCCAGATGACGAACTATCAACTTTGATTGCATTTTTGACTCATCACATCATGTTAAATGAAGAATTTTTCTGTGATGGTATGTTAAATAATTCTTCCTTCCTTACTGATTCTTGTTCCCAATGCACTGTAACAATCTTGACCACACAAATCTAGATAATTTTCTTTACCTTGACATAAGGTAAAATAGTCCAAATTATTTAGTTTCTACAAGTATTGTGTTTACTAGATGCTCAAAACTTCCATACATCTAACTAAAATAGCCTTCATGCAGGTACAATGGCTGTGTCTAACTAGTATTTCACTCTCTAGTCACTGTTGATTTATATTAATAAACTGCTGATAACCTGAATCGGACGCATTATTGCTCTCTTGACACACATTCTTTGTCCTTTAGCTCTTCTCGTGGATATCAAGGCAGTTAGGAAAGTGAAACCCACATACGTGCTTCCTGTAATCACTTTTTGCTGAAGCTAAATCTTATCAATACATAATTTAACATATCTCCACGAAGGGAAGGCATTTTGCCTAAGGATTAACTCGGTTGGGATGCTGTTATCTCATGCTAGAACATCTGGGTTCTAGTTCCAGCTCCTTGTCAATTCACATCCTTGGAGTCTGTGGGTGATCACTCAAGTAAGTGGATTCTGGCTTCTTGATTTCATCTTGATCCATGGTTAGTTCTTGTGGCCAATTGGGGTATGAACCAGTGGTTGAAAATTCTTTAACCTTTTTGTTTGTCTGTGTTTTATACTTTCTTTTTGTTACTAACATGAACTAGTAACTAACTACTTTAGGAGATAAGTCTGAAGAGAGATATCACAGCATGTTGTCCAATGTAAAAGCATGGTATAATGGTAGAACATGGATACTATGACAAAAGCATTTTGAAGTATTCACGAATATTACCGTCCACTAACTGATGAACTAACCCTACGAACCTGGAGTAACCAAATTAGGAATATTCCCCTCAATTTTGTGTAAAGATAGCATTTGGCTCCAACAGGACACCATTGCAGCTGAAGTGTGATGCAGTGTAGAAACACAATGAAGTAGGTAAAACTCTTTTGTTTGAAAAGCACAGTGGCTGATAGCAAGGGCTTGTATGTTTGCCTTTTTGACAAGGTATTTGAGATGTGATCTTAGTTCAATGCAACTGGAAGGTTTACATTTCTTGTGCTTTGGATACAGTCCTCTACAAAGGAGATGGGCCAATACACAGTGTGTGTGCAGGCGTCAGGCACGCTCCCATGGGTTACAGTGCCTGCGATCGGGGATCCTGAGTCATCCAAAGCCAACAGAATGTGAAGGCACAGGCGTCTTCTCAATGCCAAAAGCCAGCACTGCGATCAATAAAAATTGTGAAGAGGATAAGGGTTCCTGTAGGAGAGAGGGAGGCACTGAGATACACAGGGGAGCATACATTTAAATTGAGTTGCTTGAGGGTGCTTTGCGCTTCTTTGAAGACCTGGGATATTGTGTCCTATTATTTCATTTTGCTGGTTCTCAACATCCTTTTCATTTTCTTCTCCTTCAGGAATACCTATAATACAAATAGATGGTCATTTAAAGTTGTTCCAAATTTCGTAAGCACCCTTTCATGCTTTTTCATTCTTTTCTCTTCATTTTATCTTATTGGGTTATTTAAAATTCATTTTCTTTAAAGTCAGAAATTCTTTCTGCCACCTGGTACATCCTGCTGTTAAAGTCCTCAATCCCTTCCACCCGCCTTTTTTTTTTTTATTTCACTGATTGGACATTTCATCCCCAACATTTCTGATTGGTTCCTAATTGATCTATCTCCTTATTTCTATTTTCATTCAGAGTACTCGTGGGTTTCCTCATTAAGCTGTCAATCTGTGCTCTTACATCACGCTGAGCTTCGTTACAGTTGTGCTCCGTTGGAGCATCATGGTGCCTGGCTTCTTCATGTCTCCTGCTCCCCTACACTGACATCTGCCCATCTGGTGTATTCATCCCTTTTTTACAGAGTAGAGTTTATTGGAGAATCGAATTGACTTAGCTGGGATACAGGGTGTGACTTGGTTTGATTCCCTGCTTTGATTCTCGGTAAAGCCTGACACGTAATCGCCTAATCTCTGGTTGATTTATTTTGTCAGTATCAGTGTCAGCTGTTTGTAAGTGACAACGTGGTCTAGTGTGCTACAGCTCATTAGTTTATAAAAAAAGCATGGTGGTGGGATTAAAAAGGATTTCTTTGGATGTGTATCTTTGATCTTGGTAAGTGGAGTAGCCAGGGCTTTGTGCTTGCTGTTGAGGGGGCCTGGTATGAGTGCCCCTCCAGCCTACCGTCAAGCTGGAGCAAAAGCAGGCTTGTGATATTGACTGCTTTGGTTCTAGGATGGTGTGATACAGCAGGACCTTTGTGTAGGTCTGTCTGTTAAAATCCATCTGATACTATGATTTAGAATACCAACTTCCCTGGTCCTATAACTAGAAAATAGAAAGTGGACCCTGTTCCAGTCCTACAGCTGACTACAAATTAGACAGGAGATTTTACTCTGGAGGGTATTAAGATGGAAGGGTGGACCACAGGTATGTTCTTGTGTTGGCTGGGTAGATTTGAGTGGCACTGAGGGATGTACAGTGAACTGATAATGCCCTGGTGTTACGGGGTATAGTGAAGTTATTACCCAAAACTCCCAGAGTGGGAGCAGATGTTTTTGTAGGGTGCTTCTTGTGACAGCCTCCGGAAGCTAAAACTAAGCCCCCTCCTCATGTGGAGCACTTGAGTGTAGCCTTAGGACTACTGCCCAAACACCCATAGCTGCAGGACACAGAAGATCTACACATTGCCTCGACTCCGATTACATTAGTAGGAGCATGATAGAGGCATGTTGTGTGGCTTTTCAGTGCCACAAGTGATGCTTTCTGTGGTTGGGGAAGGGGAGGTTCCTTCGCTCCTTCACAGCTGGCAGGTGGCTGCCCTAGGCAGCTGGCGGGTGGCTGCCGTGTCTGTGTGTTCTGTCCTCTGTGCCCAGGAATCTCCCTTGTCTGTGTTTGTGTTGTTTCCTTTCTGCTTTCAATCACACTCCTGAAAACCTAGGCCTTCTTTTGATCATCTCATCATTAAATATGGCTAGACATTCTTCAGCCACTTAATGTCGCCTCCCTCTAGAATTTTAAATGCCTCCTTAAAATAAGGAAACACTGGCAATTTTTTAAATTAATTTTGTCATGATTTTTTACACACAATTATGAATAGGTTAACATTTGATAGCTCATTTTTTAAAAAAAAATACACTTTTTTTTCTGTAACAGAAAGATCCTCTAAAGCTTATTTAAAGATTTACTTATTTGTATTGGAAAGTCAGACAGAGAGGAGGAGAAGCAGAGAGGAAGATCTTCTGTCCATTGATTCATGCCCCAAGTGGCCACTGTGGCTGGAGCTGAGCCAATCTGAAGCCAGGAGCCAGGAGCCAGGAGCTTGTTCCAGGTCTCCCACACGGGTACAGAGTCCCAGGACTTTGGGCCATCTGGACTGCCTTCCTAGGGCACAAGCAGAGAACTGTATGGAAAGAGGGGCCACTGGGATCTGAACTGGAGCGCATATGGGATCCCGGCTACCGCTCTGGGCCCAGAACGTTCCTCTAAATTTGTTTCTGACTGTTTAAATGTTGTAAAAATGCCATTATGATCACGCTATCAATAATGTACCACTTTCTAAGATTATGATACTGGAAGCTCAAAGTAACAAGTGATAGTGTCAGGCTTCTTGCCTCAAGCAATCAGACTATTCAACACAGATACTTCTCTAGTCTCTGAATTCGTGAAGGTCTCTTTCTTGGGAATCCCGTAACATTTTTCAAAGCCTCACACTCGTCGCCATTTAGGAGTTACTTCTTTTATTTTGTATCTGTTCTTTTCACTGTAATAGCACTCTATGAATCTCTTGCTTTTGTCTCCTTATTCACTTATCAACTGGTGTCTTGTACTAACAACTTTCTCATCTCTAATTTTAGATAGCCCAGTGCTTTTATCCTTTTCTTACAGATTTTATTTTTACTATTTAGCACATAGTCTCTTTCACCAGAAACGAATACAGAGTCTCTCATTTTTAGGACTGTAACATCTATATATTTCCAATAAGCTAGTGGTAGGTGTTACAGGGCATCTAATGCACCCTTGGAAGATGCTTTGTTTGACTTCATGGAATTAGGAACTCTGCAGCCCAGCTCCTCACATAACCCAGTTTGCTGAGAATTAGCAACTCACATCAGTCCCAGGCAATCTGAAAGACTTTCCCAAATGAGAATGCAAGAGCTGGAATTTCTACAAAACCAAACATCAATTTAAATTAAGGAAATTAAATCATGGTGTGGCATAAAGCTTGGGTTTTCACACTAAGACTTAAACTGCTGTTAGGCACAATGATTTTCTGCAGCCCAGCAAGGGATTCTTTGCAGCAATCACATGGTACTTTGTAGGCCAAAAGAATCTATAGAACTCATATGAAGTGTCCTACAGATATTCTTGACACCTAATATTTAGTGCTAAAACTGACCTCTCCGAAGCCCCTGGGTGAAAAAATGGCTGTGTGTTTTATCGAGAGTCGATAAAACACAATAATGAAAAATGATTTTCAGCATGAGGCTCATCTGAATTGTGGACACAGCCTTTCCACCTAGTGGTGGTGAATAGTGACTCTTTTTTTTTTAGCTTAGTCTCAATCCCCTGATCTGTTGGGTGGAAAAAATTATTCCTCTTCCTTTGGCTCCTGAAAAGCTACCAGAGTAAAGTGTGGAGTCAAATACCTGAAATTCCACAAACACCATAAGAATTGGCTTTTATATTCGTAAGTGTGCCAATAACATCATCATTATTAGAATTATGTAATGATGGAAAGACTATTTATCAATAATTCTCACATTCAAATCCAGGATTTAACAGTTAGTGGCACTCTAGCAGATACTGGAATAAAAAAGACCTGCATTTACATTTCAAATTATATATTAGGATTGATAACCATCCGTGTTACTTACGCATAATATCATTTTATGCAGAGGAATGATTAAAGCCTGAGGTAGATTATCAAAATTAAGATGAAGGTCAGTGTTCCAGTCACTCATACTTGACTGTGCACTCTCAGTTTGAGGTGAGAGTCCTTGCGTTATTCTTCTGGCATCTGCTGGCTTTGTATCACTTTGCCTCCTTGTGCAAATTCAGTGTTGGCTGCATGAAAGTGACCGACATGTGTTTCTTCTGGCAGAGCAAAGCGGCAGGAGAGCAACTGGGAGTGTTGTTTACAGAATAACTAGGCATTAGTGAACATTTTGATCTTTCAGCTTTCATCCCAACAAAAACCATGAGGGAAATTCCGTAACAGTAAAAATGACTTTTTCTTTTGAACTGGAATAACATCGTGCCTCTTTGAAAAGTTCCTATTTGTAAAGATAGTAGTATGATCGACACATCGTTATGTCCAATGCTGTATTACTAAAAATCTGTTCTCCTTTTTCATGAATTATACCAGATATTAACTAATTTACTGGAAATGTGAGCTGATGTGAAACTCAAAGTGAATTATCTAGGTTAATACGCATGATGTGTGAAAATCATTAAACCTGTATCAATCGGCACAAAGATTATCTCCTGAGCCTAGCATGGTGACCCAACGGCTAAGTCCTTCTTTGCATCCGCCAGGGCCCCATATGGGCATCAGGTTCCTGTCCCACCTGCTCCATTTTCTTTCCAGCTCCCTGCTTGTGCCCTGGAAAAGCAGTGGAGGATGGCCCAAGGCCTTGGGGCCCTACCCGGAGCATGCTCTTCGAATGCTCTCACACAGATTTTCGCATGCTTTGACACAGTTCTTCATATTCAATAGGTCAGAGCAGAGATATTTTCATATGTATCGATATTTTAACAACACTCAAATATACTTAATTATATAGGAACTTGATATGTGAGAACATAAAACTGAGAATTCATGTTATGCAAATATTTTCTGGGGAATTTTGTTTTAAAATACTAATGGTTAGTTTTTCTTTAAGGAACTTTTCAATCCATTTCAAAGTATTTAGTTTATTGAATGCCATTTCATAAAGATATTTGATTCTGGAAAATCAATCAGAAAAATTAGAATAGTTTCCCTTTCAGAAACTCTTGTATTCTTTTTTGCTGTTTCTTGGAAAACTGTATTTTCTAAGTAAAAGCAGTTATATCCACTTTCACATGACACAAATAGAACAATTAACTAAAATTGTAAGAAAAATATCAAAAAAAAAACCCAAAAGCAAGCTTTTTAAATATGTTTTATTCCAGCTCACCCTTCCAAATGGTTAGCCATAGACAATCAGAAGAGCAAGGTGTAATGTGAAAAAGATTAGTTTGAGTTTTTATTCATCTCCTATTTTTTATTCATCTCCTATTTAAATACTGAATAAAAGGCTTTTCATTGCAGAACGTTTTTGTTCGATCCTAGCTTTTCTGAAAAATGTTTTATACAGGCAAAAGAATGCAATCTGTATCTCATTGTTTTTCCTGTTCATATTTTAACATTTGTCCCAAACTCTCTGGCAACTAAATGATAGGCTTTGCACACTGTGTGTTAGTGGACTCCTAACCCTTAATGGCTCTAGCATAGCAAGGATGCTCTAGGGACATCCCCGCTCCTCCTGGCTCAGGAGCTGTCCCTTATTAGTGTGAGAAGCTGGAAATGATGCAGATGGCTCAATAGCCTGTTGGGAATGGGGCCTGACAGCTGGTACAAAACAGACCGCAGGGAGTGAAAATAGATAGATTTCCGGTCCATTTCCTTCCCCCCCCCCTTTTTTTGTGCAAAACATCTGGCTCCTGTCTTGTATATTCAGATGGGCTCAAGCCTGGCAAAGACTGTTTTGGTTTTATTTTTAAAAATAAAAATACAGGAAATGTGCTGAGAAACTTGACAGGAATAGCTTGAGGTATTTGATGAATAATACAGAACTTCTACCATTCCAGTGGCTAACTGGAACAGAATGAGAAGTATTAGGAACTTGGAAAAAAGGAAAGATTGATTCAAAAATAATATGCTGCTCTAACCTACTGGCAGATAGAGTTCTCTCTGCAGCACTGTAGACAAATCACATAAGGGAAGAGCTTAAATTAGGTTCCTTAGTCTTGTTTGGTGTGCCTACCGTGTTATTTGTTACTTGCTGCTTGCTTCATTCCAACAAATATAAAAATATATAAAGCCAAACTCAAACCTTGATCAGAAAGAACCACTGTGTAAAGAGTGTATTTCCAATACATATGAGGTGCCATTTATTTTGCACAGCCACCTTATTAAACGTGATTTATTTCAGTCCATCAGTATTCAGTTACACTTTCTATTGGCCAAAAAATTAATAAAGAATGAGTCTTATTTAATGCTGTGATAGCATAGAAAGGTGTTAAAACTCTATTGATGTTTTCTTCTCACTTTTATGGAGAAAAGGCGCAGCAAATGCTTTGAATGGCTTGGTTTAAATTACTTCTCATAGCCATGCGTAAGTGGACTTCACGAGAGCGAAAGGAATTTTAAAATATAGCACACATTCAAAAGGAAAGAGAAAAATGTGACCACAAGAATAAAAGCGAAGTAAGTTTGAGCTAACTTTATTGAAGTTTAATTCCCTCATTAATAGAATGAGGCCGTGTGACTAGACCAACTGTAACATGGCTTTTCAGCTCTAGTCAGCTCCTCATCTGTGGGACTTTGGTAATACTTATTTTTAATCACCCACTGAATTTTTTTCCTTTACGTCATACTTTTTCCGGTTTTCACTCAGAGTCACAGGGCAGGTATTTTCATTTCAGCTTCCTCCCCCAGAATAGGTGTATGTTGACGAAGAAAGCAGAGATTTAATAAAATTCAGAATGTGAGGTGCAGTGTTATTACCTGTCTTATTTGTAGAGGGTGAGAGATGAATTATTTAACTTACAATTCCCCAAACTATTGATAGTTAAATTCAGTGGACAGCTTTCAGTTCTTATTTGACTTCAGTTCTGGCCAACTTTCAGCTGGAACTGATTGCCCCTTCAATAAAAATAAATATATAATAAGTGAGCCACTGATGGCTCTGTTTTCTGGTCCATCTTGGCTGTCCTTTGGCCTCTGGGACACTATTTCTCCCAATTGCCGTTACACGTCCCTGTCTCCTTTGATCTTTTAGGAATGATTACAAAGCCTTCTCCTGTTTCACTTTCTTTCTTTTAAACATCTTATCCATCCCCATACTTTCCATTATATTATGCTAATATATGCCATCCTCATTATCTCCAATTCTGTCCCACTTTTGAGAAACAGCCTAGTTTACCCGATACACCAGGACATACCACTTTATGACTATTTCAGAGCCACAAAGGAAAGCATGTGTAAAACAAAATTCCTGCCCTACCAGGCACCACCAGTCCAGCCTGCTGTCTCTCTGATGCTTCTTTGTCAGTGAACTTCAGTCAGGCACGGATTCAGGCCTCAAAGAAGTTCTCTTTCCACCTCCCACTGAAGGAAACTCCAGCAACAACAAATTGAGTGGTCAGAATGATACCACAAATCCATCATCCCTAGATCTAGACAACCATCTTTCAATTGTTTCTTGTGGTCAAGTCTTTCTCTTTGGGAACCAATTCTTCACACTGAACTTTGAGCTTCCATCAGAGTGAATCCATTATAATGCAAATCTGCCCACAGTTACTCTGTCACTATTTTGCTTGTCTTCACTCTGTGACATGCCATCACCCTCCATTCCTTTTCTGTTCTAATTGAAACTTGATGTCAGTTGAAACTTTTATTTCCCAAACTTATGATTTCCTTTAAGTTTTTGGGATGCCTTACTGTAGGCTACTTGTGTCTATTTTTTTTTTTTTTACAATCCTCAGGTGAAGCAGAAAATAAGGATCTTAGAACATTTTGAGTGCGTTCTCTGTGTTGAGCCTTTTTCTCTAATCCCTTTCTGTTTATTAACCTTCTCAATGCACAGTCTGCTATTTTACAAACAGGTATCTGAGATACAGTGAAGGTCCCAAACTGCCCAAGATCAGAGAGACAGTAATGATGAGGCCAACATTCGACTGCTTTAGTACCAATGATCTGGTCTTTATGCTTAAAAGGGATTGTGAGTCTTCACCTCTCACCCCTTACCATCCTTGACCCAAACGAGGTAGCTGCTTCTGATATAACATGTGTTCTCCCACTACCAAGACAGTTATAGTTGAAGTCAATGCCTTTTAATTATCTTTCCTCACAGTTTATATAGTTCCCATGGCTACAGTCACATTTGTCAAATAAAGGAGTGCATGCAGAACAAAGTTATCAACACTTTACCTTCGACTGGGCGCTTGTTAAAGATTTCTGGGACTCAGGCAAGGGCTGTATCTGTATTTCCAGTAATTCCTTTCACACTTTTGTGAAGTTGTAATTATGTGCAGATTTCTCCCTAGGAGCAGCTAAGCTGCAGTCATTCACAAGTCAGTACATAGATTCAGTGTTCCAAAGAAATTGAAATTGTTGGCAAGGCTCCTGTGTAATTCCTGTGTAGTACCTTGCTGCATTTACACACACTAGACAATGTCTATCTGAAGGAAAGAAAACGTTCTTTTTTAAAAAGATTTGTTTATTTTAATTGAAAAGGCAGATATACAGAAAGAAGCAGATACAGAGTGAAAGATATTCCTTCTGCTGGTTCACTCTCCAAGTGGCAGCAACAGCTGGAGCTGAACCATTCTAAAGCGAGGAGCCTGGAGCGTCTCCTGGGTCATTCACACAGGTTCAGGGTCCCAAAGCTTTGCGCCTTACTTCACTGTGTTACCAGGTCATAGGCAAGGAGCTGGAAGGGAAGTGGAGCAGCTGGGATGTGAACCAGCACCCACTTGGGATCCTGGCACATGCAAGACCAGGACTTGAACCGTTAGGCTACCACACTAGGTAGAGAATTCTTTTTAAAAAGTGATTGGTGCCACAGAGAAAATAAGCCACAGAATACATTTTTCTCTTAAACAAGTATTCTAAAAGTATATTCACCTTCTTGAGCAGGCCCATAGATGTAAATTGAATTTATCAGAGTACTGGAGCTATATAAATTAAACATTAAAAAGTTATTAATTTAAATGAAGAACATCTATATATCACTTATCTTTCATGCTTCTCTAGGAACCTAACCACCGCTTTAAATATGTTTCCCTATGTGAAAATTAGTTTCAATGTTCCTGTAATAGATTTACAAATTGTATCACTCTGCACGATCTTCTGTAAGCAGGCACTTTGTGACTTGCCTCTCTCATAGAATGCTCACAAAGAGATGAAAACAACAACGACATGGGAATGAATAAACTGATTTTTAAGGTGAGAGAGCGTTGGAAGATAGTTTACCAGGAAAACATATTTGCAGTACATATTAAAGAAATTTAAATGTTTGTGGCTATGGAAAACAGTCCTGTGTAACTTTGGACAGATCATTGCATTCTTGATATTTTCTTTGAAATATGAAGAATTATCATGAAAAATTATAAAATCATTAAATACCTATATATATAAAACCTAGTAAAATGTACTAATCTTATCAGCTTAAATGTTATTTATGAAACTACTACTGTACACATACTTCCATAAAGTAAAACTTAAGAAATATTTCACAAAATGAAACTTATGAAATAAAAACTTATGAAATTATTATATCTAACACTTCTTTAGAGTCAATATATGTTGATCATTGGGCTAAAATTTTTCTTCTGTTGCTACTCCTTTAATCTTCACATTAGCTTTGAGGTAAGGATTATTATTTCCATTTATCTGTCAAAAATTTAAATGTAGTGAGGTTAGTAAATGATAAAAATTCCAACTAATACCCAGAAAGCTGACTTAAAGCTACTTTAGTCAGCTTTTCTGATTAAAAGCTGTATTAGTCTTATTACTGGTAAATATTCAGAATATATGCAGTCAATATACAGTTCAACGTGAAGAGCAGTGGTTCAATGAAAACTGAAATAACCAAACGTGGCAACTAAGTTGAAAACCGAGGTAACTAAACCCTAAATGTGGTTTTAAATTTACCACAAGTAAAAACAATCATGAACTCAAAGTAAGGTGAGGATTTTGAAAGATGCTTCTGGTTTTTCCTAAAGTATTTGCAGCATTAGCATGTAAAAAAAAAAAAATCTGTACTTAAACCACAGAAAGAATAAATAATTGAAAAAAGTCAACTGTCCTTTAACTTCAAAAGTAAAACAGATGTGTCCGTTCCAAAGCAGGAGTTTCAATACGGCTCATTTTGGGGGTTGTATGATAGTGACAGTTGTTCAGTAGATAGTCAAAATCTAGCTGTCAATACTTTCATGAAAAATATTATTTGAAGAGAAGCTGATTTGTTTGTTAGTACATTTTGCATGCAAATGTGCAAAGTGTCATGAGGATGCAAAGATAAAGCCGCCAGAACTCTAGATGATTTTCCGCTAAAAGGTGAAATAGTAATAAAATGATGGCCAGTTGGAAACAACTATATATATTTTTTTCTTTTTCAAGTTAAACTGTCATTTCAAAAAAATGTAGCTGCTACTTATATGGAGAAATAAAAAAGAATAAAATATTCTTGTTAAACGAGCGAACCAGGTGTATAGGAAATACACTTGACTACAGTAGACCTGCCTATATAAATAAAACATTCTTTCTCAATACCAGTATAGGTATAAATTCTTGCTTTGTTTTGATGATATTAAAGCATAAGAAAATACTTGAGAAAATGCAAGGAACCAAACAACCTGCTAACATAATTAGTTAAATTCAACTTTCTTGCAACAATAGGATTTAATACAAATATAAATAAGAATACCTACATGCTGACATGAAAGTTTGTATGATGAGGATAAGAAAACATCCCAAAAGGATACTTTAAATTCATGGAAGATGCTCCCATAGTCATCATATTTGTTTCTTATTGGTAAATAAATAGTCATAATTGAATCTACTAAAATAAAATAATGTCATGATTATAAAATATGTGGGCCATGCCCAAGAATCACTGGAGTTGAAATACTCACCCTAAATATAAGCTGTGGTTAGCTACTATCATACAATTAAAAAATTTCAGTGAACTCTTGTGACAAACTCATACAAAGGACCACACAAATAAACTGAATTATTGTGAGAGCATTAGAAAATATTGTGTGTGTGTCTTGTGTCTGTAAGAAAAATTCACTAAGTGCTCTACATCTCCATCATATTAACACACAAAGTGTGGATGTCCAAGTTTAATTTGTCCTCTGATTTTGAAACCAAACCACCTAGTATTAAGAAAAAGACCCTGTGTCCTGTCTGTCTTCCTTAGCGCAAGGTGTCCTTGCCTGCCCTTTATCAAAAGGAATTCCTTGAACTGAGAGGGCAGGCTCAACCGACTCTAAAAGGATCTAACCACAAGGGGTAACCTGCTTCTCTGCATATATGATGCTGATGGACAGGATTGTCTGAAGAACTTCATCAGGCGGAATTTGGGGAGAAAATTTAGCCACTAGATTTATGTGACCTCTGGGTCTAAATCATGTAACCATTCCGTCATTTAGGAACCCAAGTTTTTTTTAATGCATAGATTAATGTTTATTGAAAGCAAATCCTTTGATTTCATCAGTGTCTTATTTTAACTCTTAATAGCAACATTTGGTTGTTATTACTGTTTTTATATTGATCTTGCAGTTTGACATATTTATAATTTATAAAAAGGTATTTATCACTCTTTAAGAAACACAATTACATTCATCTGGAAGAAAAAAATGCCAACTTTTATTAATACTTCATATATTTCTATGTATGTTGTATTGCATGGCATGAAAAAACAATGATATTTTCTGCATAATTTACTATTAGTTTTTGTCCAAGGTGAGGAAGAAAAATTTCTTTTGTTAATCTTTTAATACAAGATTGCTTAAGCTCAGCATGTATTTCCATCTTGGGGAAATATGAAGTCTCCTGGGTTCGGTGGTGATTGAAAATCTACTCTTCTCAGTGATATCTAATCAAAGCCCTAATCCTAGGACATACCCTTCTCTTGACAAAACGGGATCAGACTATCCGCTGCCTTCATTTGTGAGACTCATGTTGAAGCCAAAAGATATCAAGAATACCAGAGCTGAACAGTAGAAAATTCCGCAATTAATGTTGCATATAAATTTACTTTGAATGTTTAGACTTGAAAGTTTCCCCAACATGCCAAGTGTGCCGGAGCCTAATCATTGTAAAAGAACACATATGAGTACTTCTCAAGTTAGAAGGATGTGTCCCGTAAATCCATAAGTCAAAACTGTGTAAGTAGACATACCTGTGTTCCCAAACATCACTGCTCAGCAAAACACAGCTCTGTAGTAACTGACCAATTACGCCTGTGATCACATGCTAGAATGGGTGCCATCTAAGTATTAGTGTCTCTGCACAATATCACAAGCAAACATATTGCTCATCTGGAAACAAATCAAAATGAAAACTCTGAAGTTCATTTTGTACTGAATACATATCACTTCTAAACCATTATAAAGTCAACGAGACACAAATGGAAACATTGCAAGTTCAAGATAGTCTTTAATACATATGTAAAAGGAATAAGACAAGGGCAATGTGAAATAATTTCAAAACCAAATAGACAATTTTATAAATGTAATGTACACTACAGATAATATATTGTCACTTTTATAACATCGGGTGGCATATTTCCAAGCTCTAAAATGCCTAATTTGGCCCAAGTTATGCCGCATATATATTGCTATATAAGCTGTATATCACAAATTACAGATATGCGGAGATATCTCCTGTAACCTTAACATAGCATGTATAATAAAAATCATAATAAACAGAAGGTTGGAATGTTCTACTAAGCATTTTATGCTAAGTATACTCTGTTAACTCTGTTCTCCCTCTCTCACTATTCTTACTATACCACCATTTATATTATGCTTATGAGCATTCATTTATTATTCTTTAGGAGCACTTGAAAATGTCTGCAAGTTTAATGTTAATGTAGTTTTGGTATAAATAAACAGAGTTATTCTATAGATCTCATTCTGTTTCTTACCTTTTTTTACTCTGAGCTATATTTTCCATGCTTATTCATGATACTGTGAATGCATAAAATCTGTTGATTCTAAAAGCAGCATATTTTTGTTTGGAATACATTTTTCATTTCTTATCTGTCTAGTCCTCAATGATAGGCCTTAAGGGTCTTTCCGGTTTCTTCCCATAACAAATAATGCTTTGTGGATATCTCATATATTGTGTAGATGACAGAATTCTAAGACGATCCTCAATAAGTCATGGCCCTGTAGAATCTCTTCCTCTTGATTAGGGGCAGGCCCTGTAAACATGATAGAATTTCAATCTGTGATGAGATTACATTACCTGGCAAGACTGGAGAAATTCATATATATATATATACATGTATATATATGAATCTATATATGAAATATATATTTTTTTATATAATCTTACATAGTTGATTAGGGTACAAAGGGTAAAAGGCTACAGGAAAGCAGGTAAGACCACTGTTTCCACACTAATATCTTTTTTTCCCTGTATCTGGGGTCAGGGGAGAGACAAAGGGAGAAGCCCCACCCAGCCTCCCACCCATCCCAGATCCCCAATGTGAGGCACGCTCCAAGGGTCCTGCTGAAGCAGTTTTGATAGTTCAACAGTGCTGAATTGTTGCCAATCTCACCGTTCCAAGCACAATGAAATTTATTTAGAATCCATTGGCTCACATAGTCTCTTCATGGTTGGGGTTCTGAGAACAGCAGTTCAGTTGGAGGGATCTCCAAAGAAACTTTGTCTGAGGTGATCCCAGACCTGATTCTTGTGTGTGCTTGCCAGTGTAGGGTCCGGCACAGTCCGTCACCCCAATCAGCTTATGCACATGCTGGTTGTTGCAATTGCTGGGTAAGTTCTGTTTCCAGCCCTGTTTTCCATGTGAACCAATGGGTGTTGCAGTCCAGCTTGATCCTGCCCACTTCATACTCGGCCCTCACACAAGCGAGTGGGAGCTGCAGCTTAGTTGGGGTGACACCCCATAACCCCCACCAGTCCTGCCCTCTACCCTGGTTCCCGTGCTTGCCAGTATGTACCCGCAGACTTGTTCAGTCTGTCCCGCATTCCATTTAGCTCTTATACATGTCAATGGGCATTGAAGGCTAGTGCAACCAGCCCTATTATCCAGCCCACACACATACTGGTGGGTGCCTTTCTGTCTAGCCACCCCTGCCCCTATCCTGGTTTTCATGCTCTGCAGTGGGAGTGGTAACCCAAGAGGGAAGTACCCACTAATTCCCTACTAGGCCACTCCCACTCCCAGATTATGCACTCTCCAGCCGGTAATGGAGTTTAACTTGACAAATTTAGCCCCCCAGTGCCAGCCTCTGCCAGCTGATGCTGTGGCAAAGCCCAACCAACCCTCTCCCACTCTAATTTATGGTTGCACCAGTCATAACAGTCAGCCCAACCTGGCTTTTCCCTGATCTAGCTCACATGAGGCCCACAGATGTTGTGGCCCTGCCTGGTCTGGTCTGCCCCAATCCCAACTCACGCTCTAAGATGGGAGAAATTCTATGTGTGTAGTGTAAGCCTCTAAATCAGTTAGTTTTGAGGTAATCCACAAGGAGCTGATCCTGAATGGGCCTGAGGTAACGCTAAGAATGAACACTCATTATTAAGGTACGCACCTTTTTGAGGTACCCAGTCCTTCATGAAAAGCAGTTGTGGCCATGAAAAGCTAAGTTGCTTGAGGTCTACAGATGGCGGAAGAGGACCTTTACCAGTAGTTTCTGAAAACTGGTAGTGCCAAAATAAAATCACTTGAATCAAACAAAATAGAGAGGATGCAGGAGACCCTCATTCATCTATGCCTATGATGAGAATTAGTGCAAAAATTGTGATAACTACAAAAACTCCATGTGAGTCACATCTACAAAGATATGCCTGCCCCGGAAATGCCTGGCAATCTCAGAGTAGTCACCAACTCCTGTTCTATACTCTCCATCAGAGAAATGGATTTCCAAATAGTTGATATCAATTCTCTTACTCTTTATAAAAAGCCCCTCAATCCAACATCCTCCAAAGCATCTATACTCACCCTAACTAATATATTCCCCCCTTGTAAGCCATTGCCATTCCCAAAAATAATTTACTTTGAAGAGTTAGTCTCTCTACTGCTCACTTCAGGTAAGAAAACCATACGAGCTCAGAAAATAACCAAGTCACAGAGAAAACCAAAGCCCCATATAATATGTAAATTGTACACATTAGACAGGCCCTAAACATGAAAAACCCAGATTTCTGGCATATGTATTTAAATGTGAGGCAAAAAAAATCTGTGTAATTTGAAGACTTTGAGATACTAGTATTTTCTATATGACAATATGAAACTATTGTATTCTAATCAATTATAGTACAGAATCCTTTTAGCATAAATGGCAAATAACTTTTGGTGCTTCTAAAATGTGTATATACCAGGGCTGAGGTTTGTGACAAAGCAAATTAAGTGGCCTTTAAGACTGATATTCTGTATTAGAGTGTCAGTTGGAGTCCCAGCTCCTCTGGTTGCAATCCCGCCCCCTGCTAATGTTTCTAGGAAAACAGCAAGTGATAGCTCAAGTGCTTGTGTTACACCTAGATGGAGACCTGGATGGGTTCCTGTCCTCTGCTTCTGCTTGGCACAGTCATGGCTCAGGCAGGTGTTCGGGAAGTGAACCATCACATAGATTCTCTCTCTCTCTCTCTCTCTCTCTCTCTCTCTCTCTCTCTCTCTGTCTATCTTCCTTTCTCTCTTTCAAGTAAAAATGTTGCACACATTTTTAAAACGCAAGCATACTTAAGTTAACTATCAGGGAATACTATCCCTATATTCCAACATGCCTGCCTGCTTTACAAGTTAGCTAGGACCAAACTCAGTTACTGCTGGGACAGTATCGCAGTTGGCAGATCATTTTCAGTTGGCCACAGTTCCCTTTTTTGTTTGAGAACAGAGCTGCAGTAGCTGAGTTCTCTGGTGAAGATCATCAGAAGGGCTGCAGCTACAGAAGAGACCTAAAGATTGAGTTTTAAAGGGAGACAGAAGCAGACAGTGGCTGGAGCAGAGTAAACTGGAGGGTGATACAGAACCCAAACAAGGAGTGAGGTGTCTGGATGAAATGAAATTACAAGTTCCATCAATAATTTCCAGATCAAAGAAATGTGGCAAGAGCTACAAAACAGTGCATCTGAGGTTTTCAAACATACCCCTGCTATTTGGGAACCTGTAAATTATACATCACTGACTATGTCAGACAAATAGAGAGAGAGAAGCAGAGGCAGTGCCCATGTAGAAGAGTCAGAATTTGAGTTGTACATATAATGCACATTAAACCTATTATTATCAATTCATTTGACTCTCACATCAACAGGGGAATGTATATTTTGTTATGACCCTGACAATCTAATGAATTCCGTGATTTTTAAAAAATTAAAACACAAAAGAATCCAAGCACATCCAAATATGGCTTTTGAGATGCATTAGGTTCCATAGCACCTTATTGTGTTCTCACATGGGCTGCCGGAGGCTCAGAAGAGAGAGCTGGCTCCTTGTTCTTCCAACACATCTGCATGGCAGCGAGACTTACACAGCCCAGCCTGTCTCCTGCACATATGAGGGCACTCCAAGATTGGGACCACCAAGTGTTAAAAATAGCTTTGTTTTCATTTCTTTCTTCTAAATGAGTAGTTCGTACCAATGTTCTCTTTCATGATGTTAGTTAAATAATACTTGAAACTTCCAGATGTTTCACCCTTGGTTGACATGTTTGTCCGATTGTATGCAAAACATCTGGCTGGCTGGCTAAATTTTGCGCTTTTTCACTATATGTTTGATGTAGACTCAGTCAAACACTTGAAATAGCCTAGCATAATCCAGCGCAGCTCTGAATTGTCTGATGTCACTCTGGATAAGCGAGACCTCCATTCTGGTGACTGCATCTTCAGTGAAGCCTGTCCCTACATTGGAGGAAAACTCAGCTCACCCTCACTATGCTGTTCAAAGAATCTGAGAGCTCTGACCGACACTTCACGCAAATGAGCATGGTATTGCACCTCGAATTCAAAGACATCCATTAAAACTTCACGGGCACAACATGAAATTAAAGTGCACTCTCAGGAGGCCTTCGTTGTGGCAGATGAATTACAGAGAGCCAGCTCCCGACACAGTCAAGGAATCAAAGTGAGAAATGGAAACAGATGTAAAATAGATCCAGGCAAAGTGCTGCAGCAGGCCCAGAGGAAATGGGGAATGCTCATATGAGCCTTAGGGACGGCGTGCAGAAGGCTAAAAGAGCATCTTCAGAGCGCCAAGACAGGTTTTCTGAAACAGAATCGTTTCACATAAGTGTTACATGAGAAGGCACGAGCATGTCTAGAAGGATGACTTTTTTCAGATATAGCAAGTTATTCCCATAAAGGTGTAAATTCATAAAACACTACATAATATTATTTTTTAAATTTTAAAAGGCTAGGGTTTTTTTTTATCCCTAGAAGATGAACAGTGGACAAGTGATTAAAGTTTTCTTTGCATTATTCTGAATTTGCTCCATGTGGACAAGAAGTAAAACTTCAAAGTTTCATTGCTACATTGCAGGTGACACCCTCTTCAGATCTTGCATTTTGTGAGATCAAAATAGAGTGCTGTCTTCAGCGAGAAAATAGCAATCTCTGGAGATGTTCATCTAATGTCTTCCCTAAAACGAACTCGCCCTGAGAAATTAATTCAAGTGTAAAATGCATTCAAGAACAAAAAGTACATGAAATGTTGCAGTGCTTTAATTTCTGGAAAGGTAGCTTCTAAGTTGTCTATCACTGAAATGAAATCTTTGTTTTGTCTTTATTGTACATCTTCTTGACTTTTTAAAAATATATAGAAATATTGAGGAAAACTCGCAAAGGAAGAGCGATCACTGGGCAGGATAAAAGGGGTTTCCCTTGGGACACTCACATTCCTCATGGTGCAAAATCATCCCGTCGAATTGACCAGCACAATTTATGTTTTAATAGTATGTTTCTACGTCTCCTTTTATGTTCATAGCTTACTTTAATGCAAATTAGCATATCTGGCTCAAACCACAGTTTACAGGACTATATCACTCAGGGTATTGCAAGTGTCATGGGGTAGCATAAGAAACAGTGTAAAAAAATTCCCCATAAAGTGTTCATGACTTCACCAAACTAGACAAGCCATTGTTTCTAACCGAAAACGCAACACCTCTCCAAGAATGATTAATGATGTGTGCATGTGTAAAGTCCTTGGGTGTGTCATAATCACTATTTTGTATCTTAGATCAATCATTTTCTATGTTTTTTCTTCTGTGTTTCATCTCGTGGTTAAAATTGATCTTCATCTGCCAAAAAGTAATCAAAATAGGATGCAATGAATCCTATAAAATTCATCCCCTAGTGTCTACTTACATTCCCAGATTATTTTTTTCCCGTAAGACTCTTGAGTCACATGATTACCCAGGAAAAACCTACATTCCAGATCTTCATGATGAATTACCAAAGGTTCACAAATTGTTTAGTGTATAGTTCCTCAAAATAAATACACTGGAGCTCCACAGTTCTATCATATCTTTTCTGTCAAGAATAATAATGAAAATGGACCATATTCAGAAATCCAAGTCTGAACTGAAATATGTTCTTAGTATTCTGTATTTAAAGAGATAATATCATTCTTCATATTATTTTTACAATATTGTACATAATCACAACAAAGAAGTTTTCCTTAATGAGAGTTATAGCAAGTCATAATTTTAAGATAATACATTCTCAAGCACACTTGGCCTCCTATCAAATGGAAAAAAATATGTGCAAGTATTATAAATGCTCTTATACCATAAAATGGTAAAACACTTGAAATCCATAAATATCAACCACAAGTAATTTAAAAATACAGCTAATCTGTTTTAGGGTAAATTGAAAAAAGAATACTGTCAGTAAAGTAGAACATATTTAACTTGGAGAAAGAAAAACTGCCTTTTTATTTTTTAAATAAGAGTTTTCTGTTTCAGAGCAGTGGTACTTGGCTGTTTCAATGTAGATCTGTTTGATTACAAATCCAAAGAAAATGTTCTGAGAACAGTAAGTTATTTGCTCTAGGTTTAGAACTTGATGTAAGCCTCTTTGGGTTGGTGAAAGCTTACTTTCACAAAGATTTCATGTTAGCAGATAACACCAGGAAATGATCCCAGGGGGAAAAAAACTACACAAAGTTATATTCATGGCGGGGTTTTGCTTGAATCAGGAAAATGATAAAATCAAACTTCTGCTACTATTTGTTAGGTTTACGAAAGAATTTGTACAAAATTTAGGGAAACCATCATTCTTGCACTAAATAAAACCATGTCAATAAGTCAGGACTCTCTGCAATGTAATTACACTCTTTTAAACTTGGGACAGACGTATGTATGTGTCATTTGGAAATTATTCCAAAACTATCTCTTTACAACGTGTGCATTTTTGTGCCATAATAATTATAAATTGATTTTCATCTTCAAATGAAGATCCAAGCACTCAGAGCACTCCTCCTTCTTGACTTTATGTTCATATAAATGACCACTAAGATAGGATCCTATTAATGCTTGCTAAAGTTTCAGTGCGTTCATAAGCAGTAAATGCTGAGAAGTCATAGCATCATAGAGACAAAGGCTGCAATAATCCTGTCTCTTTAAGTTGTGGGTTACAACAATTGACAACAGAAATACTTTAAATTCCCTTAAGCCAATAAAGAACTTATTGGTTCTGTGTAATTGAGAAGTACATGGAAATATCTGACTTCTGGCTTGTCTGGATGCAAGAACTTCAATAATGTCACTCGTGGTCTTTCTGTAGTTTCCAGCTCTCTTCCACCCTGGTAATGTCTTTTTCTTTGTTTCATCACTCCGCTCCCCCATTTGTGGCCAGTTTGAGGTGGCCAATATAGCATTAGTTAGTCACCTTTCACCTTAAGTGCACAAAGTACTTGAAAATATATTTTTAAAATCTCATGCAGAAAACTGTATTGATTGGTGTTGTTCAAAACATCCTTTACTGCATTATTTAATCACTGTCTAAATGAATGGGCTGACCTAGGATGTGTGTTTTTTCACTTAAATTTCTTTATGAATTATGCACTCAATATATTCCAGGGAGAAAACAGAGGTCAGGAAATAAATGACTTAGACAATATCATGTAGTAATACAATGCTGTGGTTAGATAAGTCTCAGATAGTTTTAATAACCTGTTAGATAATAAAACAGAATGTATGGAGAAAGAAAACTTTTGGGTATTTTTTTCACCCAGCATCGTTGATGTTACCCATTCTTCAAATGTAAACATTTAATCTTAGGTTTACTAAGAATTATTGAAGATCAACTTGGCATTTTTCTTCATATATTTGTATTTCATCAGCAACTTTTTGTATTTGGGTATAAACAAAACATTCACACCTGAAAACTAGGGCACAAGCTACAAATTTACTGGAATAAGTCCAGGTGATTATATAACGGATATGCTAGAATAAATCATTGAGATGAAAAAATACTTTTGTTCATATTTTCAATTTTATTTTAATCTATGCTCAAATTTAAAAGATGTTCGCTATCATGTAACAATGAATAAAGTAGCCACTCAGTTGTAAAAATGATTTATTTCCTCCTTACTATGAAGTTGTACATATTTTATTCCAAGTTTATGCTTGTTGAAAACCACTAATTCCCTCAGTTTATCAGCTATCCCAACATTAGCTTCTCCTCACTTCAGAATCTAAGATAGTTTCCAAAAATATCCACAGTGGAATAGTGACATACATTCTCTAATGAAGGAGAGGTTTTAACTAGGAAATTAAAATCTAGATCTGGGGTAAAAGAAAATTTACTTCTTATTAACCTATAATCTTTGGAGGAATCTGCATCAATATTTGAATTTTAGCTTTCCAGAATTTTAGCTTTCCAGATTTTTGTGTTGATCCCTGACATCTGTGTAAAAATGAACTAATTGGGGCCCAGCGCGGTAGCCTAGTGGGTAAAGTCCTTACTTTGAATTGCTGGGATCCCATGTGGGTATCGGGTCATATCCTGGCTGCCCCACTTCCAGGTCTGCTGGTGGCCTGGGAGGCTCCTGGCTCTTGCCCCTGGATCGGCTCAGCCCCGGCTGTCGTGGCCACATGGATGACCTTTCTCTCTTGTTTCTCCTTGTTTCTACAAATCTGACTTTTCAAGGACAACAAAAAAATTTTAATGAACCAATTGCCTAGGAATAGTGTGGCTTCAAACGCTACCAAAGCTAGAAAGAAATGCTACAGCACTCCCCATGATTAAGTTGGTCATTTGAGTGTAAATTCCAGAAAATGGAATAATATCTAAGCTAATTACATAACAGCAGAACATATTTCAGAAAAGGCAAATTGCTATGGGATCAAAACATTGTGATCCAGTATTGAGTGTCCTCTGTTTAGATTTTTTTTACAATGCATACACAGATAAAGTACATATTTTTCACTGAATCATTCATCAACATAGCCAATCCTAGAGCATGTGTCCTCCACCTTATGACACAGCAGCTATACAACATACAGAAGCAGACCCTGTCCTTTCAGGAGCTCAGGATGTAGGGACGAACTGAAGCAGCCCTCATGTGTTACACTATAGTGTGACTAATATTTTATTGAAGTACTTTAGTAGCCATATGAAGAATAATTAAATAGTAGCAGAAAATGCTAAGACAGCAAAGGGAATCAAGGAAAGTCCTACAAATCAACAAGGCAAGGTGACGATGGAGGAGGAGGAGCCGAGCGTGTTGGAAGCACAGGGAGTAGCAACGGACTATGAAATGTTCATATAACTGAAGGAAATTGGGCTAATCTTTACAAGCAAAAGAAGGAGGAAGAGAAGCAGGATCCAGAACGTTCAAAGTTTTCTAGAACAAAAAGACTTTAGATTCGATCCAAAGATAAGCAAAAGGCACAACAGTAGGTAAAATACCCGGAAAATAGCATCTGATCTGAATTTTTCGTTCTCTTAGGAAATCAACAACAATGGCTGGCGTGGGGTAAGGCAGTGGGCAGGAGTGATAGGGATACTGATTTTCCGTCTGCTGGTTCACGTTGTAAATGTCTGCAAAGCCAGGTTCCGGCCAGGCACACTGAGGAGCCAGGGACTCTATTCTGGTTTCCAACCTCAGGGACCATGCATCATGTTGTAGAGACACCTTCTACTGCCTGCCAAGCACGTTAACGGTACCTACTACTATTGTATCAATATATGTACTCTTTTTTTGGTTTTTACTGTTATATATTTGCTTTGTGTGCTATTGGGGTTTTGTTTTTGATTGTGCAACTGTATACAGACTTACAACAAATATCATTGGGAAATGTCTATATTTAATTATAATTTATTGAAATAGTTTTTTAGCTACTGCCTATGCATACGCATGGGATTGAAGTTGTTGGAAACAAAATGAGCTTACATTTTTACAATGAAGTATTTTAAGTTCCCATATATCTATATTTAATATGTTTGAATTTAATATGTTTGAAGTTAATATTTTGAAAGTTATTATTTGTGTTTAATATATACCTTAATAAGTTCACTATGTATTTATGTCAAAATATTTTCTGAAAATCTCAAACCATTTAAATCTCCATCAGAAATAATGTAAATTATATCTCTCCTTATCAATCCAAGTATTTCATGTGGATATCTTGTATTTCTTTTTGGTTTTCTGCAAGTGTGATTAACTACTATCTCACTATAAACAATTTTTCAATTTCCTAATTAGAATTAGACTGAGTGTTTTTGGTGTATATTTTATTATGGGATATCAGGATTTATCCTCATAAATTTTCATTAAAATTTATTCAATTTTTAGGGCCTGGCACAATAGTGTAGCGATTTAAATCCTCACCTTGAATGCACCAGGATCCCACATGGGAGCCAGTTCTAATCCTGGTAGCCCTACTTTCCATCCAGCTCTCTGCTGAGGCCTGGGAAAGCAGTTGAAGATGGCCCAAAGCCTTGGGAACCTCCACTCGCGTGGGAGATCTGAAAGAATCTCCTGGCTTCGGATTGGCTTAGCTCCAGCCGTTGCGGCCTCTTTGGGAGTGAACCATTGGACGGAAGATCTTCCTCTCTGTCTCTCTTCCTCTCTGTATTATCTGACTTTCCAGTAAAAATAAAATAAATCTTAAAAATTATTTAAATTTTAAAAACTTCTTATGTATTTTATATTAATCATGGAAATAAATCTTATTTTGCCCTATTTATTATTGAAAAAGTAAGCATTTTGTCTACCAACATTTCTCGAGTATATTTTTTTCATACTAAAGTGCAGCTTCTCATTTGTTTTATTCACTGTTATTCTACATATTACTTTAGGTTTTAAATATATACATGATATTCAGGAAGAATTTTTGTTATTTAAAATTGGATTCCATCTGGAACTTTTTTTCTAAATGTCATGCACAGTTTGTAAAGATTTATTTTATTTTTATTGGAAAGTCAGATATACAGAGAGGAGGAGAGACAGAGAGGAAGATCTTCCATCAGATGATTCACTCCCCAAGTGAACGCAGCAGCTGGTGCTGCGCCGATCCGAAGCCGGGAGCAGGAACAGAGATGAGAAACAGAGAAGACTGTCACACTGATCATTTTATAATACGGTGTAACTGATTAGCTGTTCAAATTGGGAAAATTATCTTGAGGTCAACAAAACCAAATCAAGATAATACTGAGATTACAAATATCAAACCTTTAATAAGAAGTGTAATAATTTAATACACAAGAAGAAAATTTGTTACAAAGTCTTTTCAGGTTCTATACGTAGCTTAAAAAAGAATATATTCATATATCCAGATGTCCCTGAGAAAGGCTTGACATCCAAGATGAAAAGAAAATCTTACAATCTTCCAGCATTGAAGAATAAAATTACTTACTCTACATAAATGATCAGAATAGTAACTTCATATCTATTTACTGAACATTAGAAGATGGCAGAATACTTCTAGAATACTTACAGAAAAGAAATTCATACAATATTTACCCAATCAAATTACATGTGTGGAAGATTTCAGAATAGATCTTCCACTCTGCTGTTGGGAAGCAAACCACTTTCCACAGGAAAAATACTAGAAATAAAATTGGCTGATACCTTCTTTTAGAATAGGAGAGGGAGCTGCTGGGAAAACAGACAGGCTCAGATTTAACAAAAGGAAAACTTTGACCAGATGACCTGATCAACACATCAGCTTTTGTTGAAACTACAGTTACCAACTAGGGATCAAACAAAGCAGCAGACGGAGATTTTGGAGTCTGCACTCAGCCATGTATGCCCAAATACAGCTATACTTTCAAATGTTTGCTGAATTCTAGAGTTGTGCAAGATAGAAGGCTTAAAAATGTAAGCGCAAGAAACTGGAAAAGCAATCCATTGCATAAGTGATCTCAAGAGAGAAATGGTGGCGCAAAATCTGTCCGGAGGAGCACAAGCAGCTAATACAACAGATTAGTGGCAGAACCTCCGGAATAAAGCAGGGGGAAGGGAACTTAACAAAGTCACAGTCCTCATTCCACTCAGCATTTTTTTTGAATCAGTGTTTGATTAATCAGAATGCATTCTGTAGCACATGTACCCTTTGGAAAATAATATAACATTATGTCTCTAAATCTTGCCACATACACATTTCAAGCTAAACTTAGTAGACACATAAAAAGACTGGAACATATGAGTAAAATCTAACATTAAAAAATAGGCAATACAAACGGTCCTACGGATGATCTTTAAAAATAAATTGTCTGACAAGTGCTTGAAAATAACTGTAATTACTGTGACCGAGGACAGAAAGAAAATCTGTAAGGAATGTATAAAAAGGTGGTAATTTCATGGAGAATTTAAATGTTTAAGTGTGCTCCCAAGAGCTGATGAAAATATGGGATTGAAAGTGAGTTAGTTTGATGCAAAACTTTAATCAATGCTGTATTTTCCACAATATGTTTCACAGGAACATTTTGAAGACTCCAATTCATTGCAAATTTATCCCCCAAAAATCTATGAATAAAAATTCAGAGATAATATTTATCTGTAATCCCTTATGAAAATTGAAAAACAAGTCTAAAGAATCAAGACTACAAACTTTCATGTGCTTTTATTTTAATGTAACAAAATACAATGCCATGGCAATTCTATCACCATAATTTTTATAGCTGTTGTTAGATTTGATTCCAGCTTCATCAGAACAGAAATTATTTAAAGTATTGGAGACCCGTAAGAACTTAAACCACTTGACAACAGCCATTCAATTGAACTAATTGTACCCTGCATCATAAGCATTCATTGGCTGAACATTTATGATAATGGTTGCACACTGTTACCGGTTGACTAGCAGTAAGAGAAAAAACATTCGCTTTAACATTCAAACTTCATGAGGCTTATAAATATATTTATGCATGTTATATTTAAAGTACATTTTGGAAACAAATCCTTTCAGTGGTCACACTATTCAGTGCTTCCACTCTGTTTTTTCACGACCCAAGTTCTTCCACACGTTCTCAGTAATTTTTCTCTGCTTATATTTTCCCATAGCCTACTCCACATCCATTGCTAGAACTATCAAGAATGTATATCAATTCAAAAATTTACTGTTTGCTTCCCAGAATAAGAATTAGTTCCCTGTAGAAATATTGGCGTGCAAATGGAGGTGGTGTACTGAAGTACCCAAGATTTGGGCTCTCTATATCTTTTGTAACACAAACATTGGCTCTTTTTAGGTACATTTGTCTGTGTTTTTGGCTTGCTGCTTCTTTTTTATTTTCAAGATTTATTTTATTTTTATTGGAAAGTCAGATAATACAGAAAGGAAGAGAGACAGAGAGGAAGATCTTCCGTCCGATGGTTCACTCCCGAAGAGGCTGCAACGGCTGGAGCTGAGCCAATCCGAAGCCAGGAGCCAGGAGCTTCTTCCAGATCTCCCATGCGGGTGGAGGTTCCCAAGGCTTTGGGTCATCCTCAACTGCTTTCCCAGCCTCAGCAGAGAGCTGGATGGGAAGTAGGGCTACCAGGATTAGAACTGGCACCCATGTGGGATCCTGGTGCGTTCAAGGTGAGGACTTTAACTGTTACACTATTGTGCCAGGCCCTGGCTTGCTACACTGTCAAAAGTTCATATCTTTCTCTTGAGCATGTTTGAATACCCAAATTCATTGCTTATCTAGTTTTTCCTGACAAATTATATACACCTAATTCTGCTAACTCCGCATATTCTGTAATGAGTCCAATATGTTACACAAAAATTCTCAAAAATTTTATAATTTACAATCAGAAATTGTACCAAGATAAGAAGGTCCTAATTTTGCTTGTTTTTCACATCTTAAAATAATACATTTTCCCTTTGATCAATTTAAGTCCTCTAAAATATCAACATTTAGTAAGATCACACCGCAAATATATTTTTATGATAAAAAAAAACACAAAACACAGCATCCTACTTGTTTTTAACAATGCAGTTTGATAACTGGAAATATTCACACTGCTTTGAGATCTCCAGAACTATTCCATGTTGAAAATTTGAAACTAGGGATTTGATAAACTAAAACTGCCCTTCCCACCTACCCAAGCCCAACACCATCATCATTCCATTTTCTATCTGACTGTATTTCACTATCTTATCTTTTAAATGATTTATTCATTGAAAGCAAGAGCTGGAGGAGAGACAGGGGGAGAGAGCAATCTTCCTTCCACTCAATCATCTTCAAATGATCAAAATATCTAACGCTTGCTCAGGCCAAACCTAGAGCCAGGAACCTCACTGCAGTTCCCTGTGTGGGTGGCAGGGGGCCATGTACTTGAGCCATCATTACGGCATGAACAGAAAGCTAGATCAGGATTGGGATTAGCCAGGACTCCATTGGCATTCCTATATGAGATGCCAGCACTGCAGGAAATGCCTTAACCTACTGTGCCACAACACCAGCCCATGGATACATTAGGTGATTCATATGTGTGGAATCATATAGTATGTATATTTTATGGTTGGCTTATTTAGTGTAATTTCCTCAAGATGCATTTGTGTTTTAGCATATGAATGGAGTCACTTCCTTTTTAAGACAGAATATTATTACATGCTTCATTTTGTTTATTCACACATCTGTTTCTAGATATTTGTTTTGCTTTCATGTTTTGACTTGTGCAGATCATTCTAGTATAACCATGGTAGAACAAACATCTTTTTGAGATCCACTGTTGATTCATTCTGATATATGTCACAAAACACAATTGCTGGATCTTACAATAGCTGTAATTTGGATTTATTTAAGGAACTCTATGTTTTCCCCGCAGAGATTGTTTCCAATGGGTAAGGTTCATTTTTGTTTACATTCCCCCCAGCACTTGTCACTTCCTTTTATTATGACAGTAGCTATGCTAATGTCATGAAGTCCCATTTTGTTATGATTTTAATTTGTGCTACTTTGGGTTTTACTAATGTTGAGCTGTTCTCATATGCCTACATATTATTTCACAAAAAAGAATGTTAAATTTAAAAAAAATCAAATTGTTCGACTTTTGTTCAGTTGTAAGGATTCTCTATATATTTGGGACACTTATCCCCGTAATGAACATATTAGTCAGACATTTTCTCCCATGCTTTTTACTCTGTTAAGTGTTCAATATTGTCAAACATTTATTTCTATTTTTGAAGCTATTACAAATGGGATAGATCTTTTAAATTTCCTTTTCAAATAGCTAATTTTTACAATGTAAAACAAAACAGACACTTGCAACTTGATTTTTTCTTTATTTTTATTTTATTTTTGTATACATTTTTTCTTGATACTTTCTACATATTTGTTTAGGGTGCGAAGGATCAAGGGCTGGAGGAAAGTGGGTGTAACCATTGTTTTCACATTCTCTTTTTTCCTTCCTGTATCTGAGGCGAGGGGAGACATAAGAGGAAAAGTCACACCCAGCCTCCCAACCATCCCATGAGGGGCATGCTCCAAGGGTCCTGCTCAAGTAGTTTTGATAGTTCAGCCATTCTGTATTATTGCCAATCTTGCCACTCCAATCACAATGAAATCTCTCCAGAATCCAGCAGCGGACATAGTCCACCTTAGAGTCTTCGTTTGCTCAGAAATTTACTGCCCTCTCTTGGCTGGAGTAGTTGATTGATTTGTTTGAATCCCATCCTCTGTTAGGGTACCAGGTGTCTGTCCTCTGTAGGCTTCAGTGTACTGCCAAATCCTCCATTTCATCTGGATATGCTGTCCACTGCTCCATCTAAGCCACTGCAGCTCTGACCCATGCATTCCACTGTCAGACCACGGAACCTGCAATTTCCTCCATGATTGGAGTTCTGAGTCGAGAAGTTCAGTTGGGAGGATTCCCAAAGAAATTTCATCTGAGGGGATTCCAGACCTGATTCTTGTGTGAGCTTGGCAATACACAGTCTGTCACCCAAATTGGCCCATGCATATGTTGTTATTTGCAGTTTCATGGTCAGTTGTCTCCAACCCTGTCTTCTATGCAAATCGATGAGTGTTGCAGTCCAGCCCGATCCTGTCCATCACACACGCAGCCCCCACGAAAGGCAGTGGGAGTTGTAGCCGAGTTGGAGCAATCCACAATAACCCCCACCAGGCCCATCTGTTACCCTGGTTCTCATGCTTACTAGTATGTACAGCAAACTAGGCCAGTCTGTCCCACAACCCATTTAGCTCTCATACGAGTTAATGGGCATTGAAGTCTAGGTCAACCCAACCAGTCACACTACCCAACCTACACATGTGCTGGCGGTTACCACTCTGTCTA
Source organism: Ochotona princeps (assembly GCF_030435755.1). Classification (NCBI taxonomy): domain Eukaryota; kingdom Metazoa; phylum Chordata; class Mammalia; order Lagomorpha; family Ochotonidae; genus Ochotona; species Ochotona princeps. The sequence continues at coordinate 14,777,988 of NC_080843.1, read as the reverse complement.
GCCATACCTGTCCTAGTCCTAGTTCTTATTCTCACCAGTCAGAGTGGCAACCAAAGGGAAGGTGCCCACTGTTCCCGTATTGGGTCCACTCCCACTCCCGGATCTTGCACGCTCCAGGTGGTACTGCAGTTTAGCTCTAGCGTTTTCTCCCAATGATAACATCTGCTCGCTGATGCTTCAGCAAAGCCCAACCAACCCTCACCTCAGCTGGCTTATACATGTAATGGTAGGTAGAGTCTGCCCAGCATGACTTGTCCCCAATCCAGCTTACATGCAGGCCAACAGATATTGTAACCCTTACCGGCCTGGTCTGCCCCCAATCCCAGCTCTCATCCGTGGGAATAGTGACTCATCAGGGGATCTCCCTGCAGCCTTCTACTCAGTTCACCCATTCTCCCCCTTGTCTCAAGTGTGCTAGTTGAGTGTTGTGGCCCAGTCAAGTATGTATAGCTCACCTCACCTTGGCATTTGCCAGTGGGTTCTGTAGCCTGGCCCAATCCACCTCCAGTTCTAGCTCACACTGGTGAAACTACAGCCTAGCCCAGCCCAGTGAGCTCCCAGTCCTGGCCCTAATGTAAACTGGCTAGTATTGCAGCCCAACCCGACATGACTCACACACCATTCTGGCTCTCAGATTTGCAGGCAGGTGACATGAATTGGTTCAGTCTGGCTCGACCCAGACCTGAGCCAAAGAAAAGCCTATGGGTACCATAACCTGTCCTAGTCTGGGATGCTCCCTTTGTTGGTTCTCGTGCTCACCTGCAGGGACTGTGTCCCGACAGAGGAGTTGCTGAGCTCCTCCATCAAAACATCTCCCATATCAGATCTCACCTGTACTGGTGGGTCCATGTGGGTCTACATCCTGTCCTAGCAAGAACAGTGGCCTCTCCTGACTGGCCCTCACCCATTCTGATTCTTATTGTTGGGTGCTACAGCCTAGCCTAGCCTGGTATGTACCCAAACATAGCTTGCACGTGGCTCTGCGGAGGCAGAGACCTAGCCCAGCCTGTCCTACACCCACCCACCCTAGTTCTCATGAGCTCCAATGGGTGCTGGAGTCTAGCCCAGTCTTGCGTACCCCAGACCCAGTCTACACCCTTGCTGAGGGAGACTGAGCCATATGCAGACCAGAGTCTGACCCCCGTGCTCACCAGTGGGATGCACAACTCAGCCAGTATCGCCTTAGCTCCCAATCCAGGCCTGATTCCAGCTCCTGGTCTTGCATGTGCCAGTGGTTGCTCTGACCCAGCTTGGCATAGCCCTCTCCCCACCCCCTTAGCCTTTACCTTCGGATGCTGCAGCCTAGCCTGGCCCAGCCAGCCCACAGGCCCAACTCTTGCTGGCAGGTGCTGCAACCTGGCCCTGCTCAGTCTGCTCTCATTCCTGACACATGCAAACCAGTAGGTGTGGCAGCCTAGCCTGGCCTGACCTGCACTCCATCTTGTTTTGTGCACTTGCCAGTGGGCTATGGCAGTCTGCTCCCTTCCAAAACCAACTCACACACTTGCTGATGGATGGAGCTACCCTGCCCAGTCTACCCAACACCCAGGTCTGGACCACATGCTCATCAGCAGGAACTATGACCCACTTGGGGTTTCCCAGTTTCCTCTGCTCCAGTCACTCCCAGACCCAAATCTCATGGATCATGCTAGCGGGTGCTTGGTCCTTACCCAACATGGCCTGGCCCATCCTTCCTGACCTTTGCATGAGCTGGTGCGACCCGGCCAACCCCACATCCTGTTTTAAGGTGCTAATGAGGGTGCTGCAGCCTAGACCTGCTCCGCTTTTTCCCAGTCCCAGTACTGGTAAGCATCGAAGAGTTTTATGGTCATGCCTAGCTCAGCCCATCACCATCCCAACTCTCAAACTAACCAGTGGGACTTGCAGTTCCATAGGGTTGGGACCACATATCCTCCACATAATCCATCCCCAGACCTGGTTCTCTTGCATGATGTTTGGTGTCATGGCCCAGTCTAATGTGACCCATCCCCTGATCTGACACTCACTGTCAGGTACTGAGATATAGCCTGCCAGACGGGCTCACAGCCATAACTTGCATGTGCACTGCTATATGGTGATCAGCTATGTTCTAAGCTCCATGCTAACAAGCTGGGACTTCCGTGTGTGCTGGTACATCAGTCTGACCCAAACATATCTTCAGGTCTCTCCCCTTCAAACCACCAAGTCTCAGTCCCCTTGCTTAACTGCAAGTACAGTGGCCCTGTTGCTGAGTGTCCTTCAGGATTCATTCCTCGCCTGTATGTACTGTGGCCTTATCCATGGATATCCCTAGGTAATAATTCCATAACCCCTAGACCCCAGAGTTCACCACTGGGTTGCCACCGGGTGGAGCCTGGCACCAGTTGGTGCTCTGGCTGCCCACAAGCCCAGGAACCCCCCCCCCATCCACCACCTAACATCGTTGCATGGGGAGCTAAGGTCTCCAGCAGGAAGCCTGGGCCAGCATGGGTACCCCTAGCCACAGCCACATGGCTGGGGGATCCAGACACCTGCACCACTGCTCAGACTTACCTGATCTCTGCTGCATGTTGAGTTTATGTCTCGCAACTTCATTGTATTCATTAAATCTAAAATGACTTTGGTTTGTTTTGTTTAGTGTGTGATTGTGTAAATTATTTTGGGTTTAAGATACCTGAAAACAGATCACTTTACTTTTTGCCTTCCAATCTATGTGCCTTTTTTCTTGCCTACTTTATCTACTTTCTCAGATTTATATTGTGCTTTCTGTGGTTCAATTTGTGATGCTTTAATTGTTATGCTTTTGATGTTTTTTACTGTTATATATTACCAATCATAAAAAGCATCCCGTTAAGCAAGGCAGAAAGCAATTAAAATCTATTTTTGCCAATAGATTCAATATTATGGTCATAAATAAACTGTAGGAAAAGAATATACAAACAGAGTCTTTTCCCATTAACACGTTATTTCCTTTTTTTAAGATTTTACTTTGGAAATATCAACTATATGGAAAACACAGAAAACAGTTAAGTGAATATACATGTGCTTGTCACAAACTGCATTAATGACAAATCCCTGGTGTTTTTGCTTCATGGTAACAAACAGTTTCTTCTCTTTCACAATTTGGACTCCATCATCATATCACCCTCAGTATTTCAAAACATGTGTGTATGCTCATTACAACACCATAATTATAACAAATTATCAAGCACTTCCTTCTTAACATTACATATCAAATATGCAGAATGGTGTTTATTTCTCTCATAAATTCTTTGGGTAGATAATTCAAATTAGTATCAAAATACAGTTTATATATCACAATAGTTATTTCATCACTTAAATTTTATGTAAAATGTTTCTCCTCCCTTTCTTTTTTTCCTTAGAATTTATATGTCTAAGAGATGAGTCAATTTTTCAAGGGCATTTCCCAGAGTCTATTGCCCCAAACAGTATTGATTGGCAGGTTCTTCTCTTGCTTCAGTCTCCTCCGAATTGGCAGTGAGATCTAGAGATTTGATATATATTTTTAACATGATTTAATTTTGATTAATGTGATTTTTTATATCTGTCAATGTTACTTCACAAGTTATGTTGGATAGCCCCACTCCAAAAAGAAGCTTATGGATTATTTCTTTGAAAAATGTTTTTCTCTGATGTTACTAATGTATTAGACTTGATAATAATCCACTATAGCTACACAAAATTCTATACTGATGAAATTATTTTCCTGTGTGTAAGTGCACTTATTAAAGTGAGAGGAGAGTGGTAAATGTATGGTTTCATATTACTCAATTTTCAAGCTAATAAGTTAAGCTGTAATTGTTCATGGAGGTTGACAGAAAATAAAAGCCTACAGGATCAGAAACCAAGGAACTCATTATCACACAACACACGACATGCACCTCAGTGTATTTGTACTGCCTCTCTGCCTCTAAGTCTTTAGAGAATGAGATGAGTAGCCCTGTGAGACAAACTTGATGTCACAAACCACCAAATGTATAACAAGCAGCAAGAAATTATGCTATTTTTTCCATTTCTTAAGGCTGTGAGGCATGTTATAGGAAAATAAAACGACAACATAAACAAAAACTCAAAAGATGAACCATAGAATAACCACAGAAATCTTACATCATGTTATAGAATATGTGTTATTCTCTATATTGTGTTGCCTAAAAGCAAAGCCTGTGGTCCTCTTCTCCTAGGCTGTATCAACTCTAACATTGACCATTTCTGCTGCACTGACAAGACTTTTTTATTAAACACTATTCCATCCCTTAGAAGTATAGACTGGGTTTTGCAGCAAAATTTTTTCAGCTTTCAGCAAATACTTGTTAATATCAAATCAAGCACGATTTTGAGGGGAATTAAGTCAATCCAAATACAGCAGCGTCTAATTGATACCAAAAGTAAAGTCACTGAGAGCAAAAGCAATACTGTCCCTTATCATTCTTCAGGTCAGATTTGGAACTAGAGAAAGACAAAGGCAGTTCTAAAGGCATCTACTCTTTTTCCCACTCTTTTGATATTCTTAGAGAGAATCTTCGATGGAGAGTACATATAAAAATAGCTCACACCTGAAGGGTTAGATCACAAAGAGCAAGCAGATCAAAAGCAGGATGCAGTTCTGCTTTTTACAATGTTGAAAGACAGAAAGGTGTCTTGATTCATTAGCCATACATCACTCACTGCTTCCAAATATCACGTGTGTGTGTGTGTGTGTGTGTGATACCGTCTTTGTCCTTGAAAAAAATAAAGCTGTAATTTGACTAAATCTGTTGCTGATGCTGCTCAATGACAAGTGAGAAAACCACACAGTTGATGTAACTATGTAGTTTAACACTTTGGAGAGTAATCAATTTTTCAGGGTAATGGTGGGATTATTATCTTTAGACGGAAGGTAGAAGTTTAGGACCGGAAGACAAAATCCTCACACAGACAGGATTATTCATCCACCACCCTTCTGCATGTTAGACTATAATGTGTGTCCAATAACCATCGTTTAAGACACACAAATGCAAGACTCTCTGAGATAGTTACTCCACGTTTTACAAATTAGGAAGCACAAGGGCCAAGAAGACATGGTGCAGAAAAGAATCACGCTTGATTGATTTTGTGACTGTTCCCTAATGTTATCTTGTGAACTTGTCATTTAAGAACTATGGGTTTAACAGGTGTTTTTCATGGTAATTCTCAGAAGAAATTTGCAGAGACAAAATATATTGTTTTGTAATCAGGTATCACTTGTCTGCCTCTGGGAAATGAACTCAGTGATATTTCTATTGCTAAACCTCTTATCTGTTTCTGTAGGGTGATGTAGTGTTTAATGTTCTCATTAAAACTCACTCTCAGCATAAGAATAAACATGGGAATATGCCTGATTTCAGGAGCATGGAACGTGGGAGGACTTCAGAGGTGATGGGATAAAAAGCTGCCCAACACAGAACCAGGGTCAATGATAACAGCGATTTAAAAATAGGATACATTTCGTAACCAATCTTTCTGTATTATAACTGTGCTCTTCAAAGGGAAGTGTGTGTGTGGTTAGCCTTCGATTTTATCCATTTAGAAAAATGCTTTCATCCTCTTTACCCTGTGTCATAACATTGAATATAGTAGTCACACCATGAAGTAAATAACCAGCGAATGGGCCCGGCGGCATGGCCTAGCGGCTAAAGTCCTCACCTTGAAAGCCCCGGGATCCCATATGGGCGCCGGTTCTAATCCCGGCAGCTCCACTTCCCATCCAGCTCCCTGCTTGTGGCCTGGGAAAGCAGTTGAGGACGGCCCAATGCATTGGGACACTGCACCCGCGTGGGAGACCCGGAAGAGGTTCCAGGTTCCCGGCTTCGGATCGGCGTGTACCGGCCCGTTGCGGCTCACTTGGGGAGTGAATCATCGGACGGAAGATCTTCCTCTCTGTCTCTCCTCCTCTGTGTATATCTGGCTGTAATAAAATGAATAAATCTTTAAAAAAAAAAAATAACCAGTGAATGCTTTTTTTTTTAACTCCCAAGGAACTATTATAATTCCAAGGAACTTGCTAATTTGGAAATTCTGGCTAGTCCATATTAGCATAGTTACCTGACTCATATTACTGATTATTATTGATATTATATATATATGAAATATATATGAGTAAATTTTAATTAAATATGCAAGAAATATCTCATGGAGTTCCCAGAGCAACATTGGGAAATCAACAAATGAGCATCAAATTAAAATCTTTATCCTCAGGAAATGTCCCATACATTTATTTCCAAATCTAGCAGTTACCAGCATATGAGAAGTGAATCTGAGAATAAACAGTCTCTGTATCTGTCTTGGTCAGTCTGCCCTTTGAATAAAGGAAAAAAATCTTTTTACGAAATATTCAGTTTAGGTGGCAGCATTGTGGAGTATCGGAGTCAAGCTTTCATCTGCAGTGCTTGTATCCAATAGGAGTGCAGATCCAAATAACAGCTGTTCTACTTCCAACCCACTTCCTGCAGATGACCTAGGAAAAGCAGCAGCATATGGACCAATTATCTGTGCCCCTTATAAGCGCTTGGGAGATCCAGGTGAAGCTCTGAGCTCCTGGGTTTGGCTGTAGTGGAGCTCTGCCCTGCACATTGTAGCCATCTTGAGTGTGAACTAACAGATGGAAGATGTTCTGTTTTTCCCCTCCCCCATCTGCGTAAATCTTATCTTCAAATAAATAAATAAATCTTTAAAAATCAATTTGATTCAAATCAAGTTTAATCACATAAATCTCATTATCCTTATACACTTCTAATAGTTCTATTTAGTTGATTCTGTTTTACAATTTAAACATGTTCATATGAAATTTATAAATTTTCTAGTACATAACAGTACAAATTTCTAAATGATAGCAGGTATACTGTGCAGCGCAGCCTGTCAACCCAACTAGAACACAGTGTGCTTAAAAGGAATTGTTTCTGTAAAAGGATGAGGCATTACACACTGAAAATAGAAACTGTGTGTGGAGTTTGCCTTAACTTTATTCTCATTCAATTCTCTGCCAACGAATCTAAGCAATTGAATTATATAAAGAAGTTCTGTGATAGGATCACTAATCTTAATATGGCTTGCCATTGTTCTCAAATCCTTCTTCTTTGGGGGAAGGTTGATGGAGAATGGCACTGTATTTGAAAGTTGCCATATTTGAAAGGTTTGATTTATTCATACACCAGTAATAATAACTGCTGATATTTACTATTTGCCATAAACTGGAAACAATGTTCAATATTGCCTGTGTACTATGCTATTTCCCAAGTTTTCACAGGAAATAAGCAAAAGAAACAAGATTTAAATCAAGATCGAGTTGATTGTGTTTTTTCAAGTATCAACTAGTACACTTTACTACAATAGTGTTTAAAAAGGAATAGACAGAACACCACCAAGCAAACGAATTGTTATCAGAGTTGTGATTTATATGAATTTGTTTCCAGTAAAGATTTCATTTCCTGTGAATGTTCATACACATTCTGGACCATTTTTAAAAAGATGTAATATTGAAATCTAAGTCAATAATGTCAATATCCACAATTGTATATAGAATAACATTCTACCAACTATTACTTGTCCACCTCTAACAGATCATGAAGAACAGTTATTTTTAAATGTCAATGATCTGATTCTACCAATAAAAGACAAAATGGCATCATGGTTCACAATAGATAAACATCTAATATAAACACACAAAGCGGAAATGGTACAAGATTTAAGTCATCAGGTGGCACATAAGGGCCAGACATGCTCAATTGCAATGTTTTGTACTGTTCCATCTGCATTCATCAGGATTCTATACATAAACAAGGTGAAGAATTATAACCTAAGACGATGCAGATAATAGAAAACAGGTAGATGCATAGATGGGGGACGTTAGATTAGGAGGTAGATGACAGACGATTAGTGGATATTGATGGCAGATAATAAAGTTTGCTCTATTAAGGAACAGGCTTAGGCACTAATGGAGGCTAGCGAGTTTCATGATCTGAGGTGAGTCTGCAGGCTTAAGACCCAGGGAAGCTTGGGACTTAACTCCAGCTTGAGTCCAAATGTGTGGACACTGGAAGAATCTGTGACATTGTTTCAACTGGAAAATCTGCGTGCTTGAGATTCTGAAAGAGTCAATGCCCCAATGTAAAAATAGGAAGATGTCCTTCTTACTGAAAAGGGGTCAGCCTTATTTACTATTCAGGCAATCAGCTGACAAGATGAAGCTCTCCATGACAGAAAATACAGTCTACCTCACCTGCTCTCTTGACTTATCAATCTCATCCAGTAGCAGCCTCACAGAACCAGTCAGAAGTGTGTTCTGCCAGAGATCTGTTTTACTCATGGCCCAGCTGGATTGAGCCATAACATTTACCATAATGTCCGCAAAGTGTATCACACTATACAGGAATAGAGTCCTAAAGATTATGACAAGTTTCATGTTTTCAATGCTTTGGTATCATAAAAAGTTTTTGCATAAACTCCACTTGCACATAAACTTTGTACATATTTAACATTGTAACTGAAATCAGTTTGCTAAACAGAGTTTATATATATATATATATATATGTGTGTGTGTGTGTGTGTGAGTGTGTATATGTATATACAGCTTAATACATGAGTATTAATATATACATATATATACACACATTTAAAGTGACTGTGAGTTTCACATCCTATATTGAAAAGTTACCTTACATTACACTATCTAAAGATAACATTTAACATGAATTTCATCTTAAGGATATATTTAGTGTTTAGTATGGAAACATTTTTTTCCTGAATTTAATTGAATCCTGTTGAAAAAAATCTTTGGTGGCGTTGCTGTTATTCTACTTGTCCTTCACAACCCCCACTGTATTTATACATGAGGCAGCGATTTAGGACTAAAATCACAACATCCCAGTTCTTGTCAGTTTGTATCGCAGCTTCAGGGCTCCATAAACAAGCTAATATCAGTGGGACTTTTATGAGAGACCTTTATCACGTGCATAATGTATACCATCTGGTTCTGACAGTCTTCATGCAATACGTTTGTTCTAACAAATATTTAGATCATTTCTCAAAGCTTTGTCCAGCTGCTTGAGTTTCGCTTCATATAGCCAAAGAAGTTTTAGACATGAGAAGTGCATGAGGAGTCTGAAAAAGACACACCTTATTTAGAAATTAAAAGAACATTTCGCTCAAAGTGCTTTTTGAATATTTGCATTTTACAGCTCCTCCCAATGACATGTTAAGAGTTGTCCCTGAAATTATACAGCCCAAATCTGGCACAATATGCAGACATATTAAGACATCTTAAGACCACTTGGAGAGACTTAAGAATCATTTCCTTTTGATACCCATATACTTAACATTGCATTATGCAGTGGCCTCGCCACCTCACCTTCATGGACACATGCTCTATGATGACAATTCTCTACCTCATTCCGCACTAAAATTGTCTCCTTCTCACAACAGTGTCTATCCTGTAGAGAGCCAGGTCACCACCGCCCCCTTGAAATAATAAGCTTTTGATACATTCCGATCTAAAACCAGGGCACAGAACTCCAATGAGAGCTTGCAGGAAACTCCATCCCTAATTCTCTGAGCTCAGGCTTTCTGCTGTCTTTAGAGAGGCATGTGGAGGTTAGGAATCTGGTATCAAGGTTTATCTTTCTGTATATAGCTAATGCTAGCATCTGGGTTGTGTAGAAATGTATTTGGAAGTATCACATGCCTGCTATGCAAAGGCTCCGCCTGCACATAAACTTGAGTGTCATTATTGTAGAGGCATGTATTCACACAGCAGTTAAGATGCCTTGTGAGACCTCCACATCCCTTATTGCGGAATCTGGTTTAAAGTCTTGGCTCAGCTGCCAATTCCAGCTTCCTAGTATTACACACACTGGGGGACAGGCGGTGATGGTTCCAATACTTGGGTGTCTGCAACCCATGTAGGAATCCCAGATGGAGTTGTTTGGAGCATTTGAGGAGAATAAATGGATAGAATATCTTTATTTTCGCTCTCTCTCTTTCTCTCTCTCTTTTTCTCTCTCTTCCTCCCTCTCTTCTCCCCTCTCTCTCAATAAAATGAAAATAGGTGTTTTTCTTTGAGATTCCTCTTTGCTGAGATTTAAAATTTAAGAAACTGTCAATATAATGGAAGGATTTGGTAGTAAATAGCGCTTGCTGGAAAAGATTCTGTCCAAATTTTTGGACTTCATATTCATATTGTATAATATCTGACTAGGTTTTTAAATAATGCAGACAATGTGTGCTGTGACAGTGAGTCCTTTCGCAAGGCTGGAGACCGCAGTCCTGGTTCTGACATCATCACAATGATGCCAGTGAGCTTTGCTTCTCAGCTGCGTTTACTACCTTTTTTTTGGTTTCTAATATTCAAATTAACCACATTTCTGTCCTGTGGATAATATTACAAAGGTTTTTTTTTTTTTAACTGTTTATAGTATCATTTAACTTCTGCATGTCTTTTGGTGGTAGTTCTTATTAGTACCTTGCAAATTGTACAGATGGAGAAAGTGAATCTCAAAGACTGTGTAAATTTTCTAAGATTTCTACAACATGACTCCAACTTCTGTCTCTTACACATCCTTGCATCCTATCATGAATTATAGAAATTTATATCACTCAAATTTGAGTACTGAAGAAAAAGAAGGACAAAGAATGCTTACATGTCTATGAGCTTAGTTTCAGTACGGCGTATATTTAAAAATCATCTTCTCACTAACAGATATCGTTTTGCTACTTATAAGGAAAAAGAACAGGACACATTAATATATATATAAATGCAACTTGAAGAGGCTTAAAATCAAGTAAATGAGGTCAATATGGTGAACCTATGTAAATAAAATGACAAAAATATAAATGGAAAAATTACACTGAATAATTACATTAAGAAAAAAAAACAGGGCCCGGCGGCGTGGTCTAGCAGCTAAAGTCCTCGCCTTGAAAGCCCCGGGATCCCATATGGGCGCCGGTTCTAATCCCGGCAGCTCCACTTCCCATCCAGCTCCCTGCTTGTGGCCTGGGAAAGCAGTTGAGGACGGCCCAATGCTTTGGGACACTGCACCCGCGTGGGAGACCCGGAAGAGGTTCCAGGTTCCCGGCATCGGATCGGCGTGTACCGGCCCGTTGCGGCTCACTTGGGGAGTGAATCATCGGACAGAAGATCTTCCTCTCTGTCTCTCCTCCTCTGTGTATATCTGGCTGTAATAAAATGAATAAATCTTTAAAAAAAAAAACATAAGCATCTAGGATAAAATAGTGTTTTATAACTGGGCAAACTTCAGATAGGGCCAGGAGCAGAAAGAGTTAAGGTAGTTGTTTGGTAAGTCCACATCTACAGTTGGGAAGCTTACGACTGCGTGGAAAGCTCGACCTTGCATTGTCAGTGTCATTTGGATCTGGATACTGGAGAAGCATGGGCTGTGAGTTAAAAAATGAGTATGGATGATATTTTTTTTCCAGGACTTGGAAATCAAGAATAGAAAATGTTCATTCTGGGTCAGTCATGTCTTCAATATGTAGCTGCTCTTTCCTTATGTATGCACTGTCATATTCTTTTTTTTTCATATTTTTTAAATTATTTATTATTTAACTTCATTAATTACATTGTATTATGTGACACAGTTACATAGATACTTGGGTTCTCCCCACCCCTCCCCAATGCACTGTCATATTCTTAAAGTCTGGTCAACCCAGAGTACAGCAAATGATACATTTAGTAATGCTATATACAAAGCTCTGAGAGTGCCACCAGGCCAGTCACAGGGGTATTAGCCACAGCCTGCTATTTGTTTTAACTTGTGTGGTGCTTTGTGGATATTTTCATGAATAATGTTGATGCTTGTCTCAAGGATAATGGGAGTGGGTACTTCTCTGTATTTTGCTAAGATATCTCCTGAGCCAATGGCATTTCTTCTCAAAACATCAGCGGTTGCAATGCTAAGTAACATATATTGATTTGTGCAAGATGGACAGGATAGGCGAGTCAAGATCAGCATTTCATTTAACAAATGTACTAACCTTCACAATTGTTCTTGCAAAACATTCTAAGACATTTTGACAACTCTTAGGCTCTGAGGAGTAGCTACTTAATATGCTTCACTTGCCAAAGTAAAACAGGCGCATTTTGTCTGAAGTTAATTGTCTCCATTCTTTGAGAGAAAAATTGCCTCCTCATCAATATACACTTTTTCTTGCCTAGCTAACTTAGACCAAGTGTGGTAAATAAAAATGGCATCTATGTAATCAATATCAAAAGAGTATTTGAAAAACACATATTTGGGATGCAGGAGAAATGTTTGAAAGAAAATATTTAAGGAGCCCAATTATAGACATCCTTAGCGTTCTGATTATCCTTATGGATTCACCAATATGCCTTCCTTTGGAGTAATAAGTGACCCCTTGAAGATTATATAGCAGGAATAGCAGCAATGTGATGATAGCAAAACCCCTGGCCACCCCAGTACTTCCTTGTGCACAGTGATTCCTGGGTAAGCCAGTCGATTATTGTATTATTTAGTATTAGTCAGTAGTGATGTTTCACTAGCTGTTTCTTGTGAAAATGGGACATTGATCAGTGTTTTTAAGGTGTCAGGAGTGTAACTCAAAAATATTTAATTTTGATGGCAGAGGCTTCAAAATCACAAAATCACGATCGGCTCTGGCATTAGCTACACAAGTACAAACTGGTGGATTGCCATCCCAGCCCCAGACTCTGCAAATGACAGAATACAGCTTCCATAACAGGATACCAGAACTTTTGCCATCAAAGTGACAGGTTGATCTAACACATCAAATTTTGTTTCCTCCTACAAACGCTAAAATACAGATAGGCTTATTTTCTCTAAAAATGTAAATTTACTGAGAGCAGAAGAAATAGAAATGATTGCAAGAAGAATATTTGGAAGGTAAAAAAGCGAATGGATATGGGGTACCTAATCTAGAATGTCCAGAAAGCCAACTCTTACAATCCTGAAAAAAAGCAGAGAACTACTGCAATTTGCCTTATGGAATCCTCAAAAGACACTGAAATATACAGCCTCATGCACTTCATTATGCATAAACTGTGGCATGGGATGATTGCGTCTTCCACCTCAAAATGATAGATATTTGTCTCTGCCGTACATCGACAGAATAAAGAAGGAGTAATGGGGATAGTGTTTCTGGAGTGGATGTTGCCAGACACTGATAATAGAAATGTTACTGGGGAAGAAAAGGATGGATCTTATCTCTGTGTTTGTCTGCCTGAACTATGTGAAACCTACAGCCTGTCCATACCCTGTCCTTACGAAAACAATGACTTCCAAAATTCCTGCAGCCAGGAAGTTATTTTCTAGCAAATTATGCAAAACTCTTCTCAGAATGTTTATACCCAGAAAACAACAGAAAATGAGTAAAAAACACAGTAGACACGCTTCTGATTTATAACTTTTCTCTCTCCAATGCTAAGAAGCGGAGATCGCCACCTTTCAGAGGAGCCCTAGCCAGGAGAAAAGTTACGTTCAAGTATCCGAAGAGATGTGATAAGTGAGTGACAACGAGCTGCATGAAACACAAGTATCACTTAGAGCAGGTCTGCAGGAAGTCAAAAGGTGTCCCCTGCCGAGGAACTGATGTAGTACAGCTACAGAATTAGAATCTGTGGAGTGAGCCCTTCACTTTTACGGTTTTTTCAGTAGTCATGGATACCTTGAGAAAAATTTATCAGGCACAATGTGCACCATGAAATCTGCAGTCATCCAATGGATACCCACTTTTAATAAAGAATAAGAGACCTGGAGCGATGGCTTAGTGGCTAAATCCTCAACTGACAAGCACAGGGATCCTATATGAGCACTAATTCATGTCCTGGCTGCTCCACTTCCCTTCTAGCATCCTGCATGTAGCCTGGAAAGGCCATTGAGGACGATCCAAAGCCTTGGGACCCTAAACCCATGCTGGAGACCCAGAAGAAGCTCCTAGCTCCTGGTTTCAGATTGGTTCAGCACCAGCTGTTGTGGCCACTTGGGGAATAACTCAGAGCACAGAAGGTCTTTCTCTCTGTATTTCCTTCTCTCTGTAAATCTGCCTTTCCAATAAAATTAATAAATAAGTCTTAAAAGAGGAAAGAAAGAATGCGGCTAGGTTGATGATGAAGTCCATCCAGTAGACCGTGCACCTCAATGTTGGAGTGAAATATTAATGTTGCTTTTGCTTTATTTGGGGTAGACCAGCAGTTAATTCCAACAAACAAACAAGAACAAACCAAGAACTTAGCAAACACCACAGGCATTTCTATTGCTTGAACTGATATAATTATTTTTGAAAAATTAATTGAAGCTAAAAAAAAAAACTTTCTCTTTGAAGGTTGCCAAAACTGCTATATAAAAATTACCTGTAGACAAGACCAAAGCTATGGGTAGAAATTTTTCACTCCCTAGGATCAAGATCCTGATGAATTTCAAAACATGCCTTCACCAGTAAAATACCAACGGAAAAGCATGAAGTAATTGTTACCAAGACATGGATGTGGACCCGTGAAGAGCAAAGGTCTTGGCAGCACACTTTGATGAGATGTCAGATCATCTTCTTTTGTGAATTCCTAGAGGGCTCAAAAATAACACCTGACTATTAGGAGAGTGTTTTAGAAATGTTATTAATGATTTTAGCAGAGAACACTCCAGAAAGATTGACTCCAGAATCCTTAACCACTATAACTGGTCCTTCTCACTATTTTCTACAAACAAGCAATTTTCTGAGTTTCCATTAGAAATCATTAACCATCTAACTACTCTCTTTATTGGTGCCTTTTGACTTTTTCTTTCTTAATATTAAAATAACTTTTACACAATCTGTTTTATTTAGTGAATAAGTAAAAACAAGAAAAAAAAGATCGTAGTGACAAATTCTCAGTATGATGTGCTGTAGAAGCACTACATAAGAGGCAATTGAGAACGCTACTCAGAATGGCATGGGACATTGTTACCAACATCTTGGAAACATTCTTTTATACACTATTCTGACCAATCCACATATGTTCTCCAATAAACATCTATGTCAAGTCATACATTTTAAAAACTAAAACAGAATTCCAATCCACATTCCTATTTTCTTTGTTTATTTTAAAGCAACTCCCATCTATTGGCTCATTGTTCAAACACTTTCAATATCTGGGGAGCTGGGTTGGGACTAAAGACTGCACCTGGAAACCAAGTCATGCTTTCCACGTGAGAAGCAGATACTCAATGATGTAAGTCATTACCACTTAGGCCCAGGATCCTCTTTAGTAGAAAGCTAAAATCCAAAGCCAGAGTTGGTAAACAAACCCAAACACTCTCAGGTGGGACCAACACATTAACTGCTTACTACACACCAGCCCTCTTCCCTGATTCGTAAATAGGAACATCTAACCAAAATTTAGGTATTGCCAGATATCAGACAGAAATGTGGAAAATGAAAAAATTTCTGTCTGTAAGAACAAAACCAACAGCAAGTACTAACTGAGTACTCTACGGCAACCCGACAAACAGAAGAAAATGTCATCTTAAACAAACTTTGAAAGATTTACAGAAAGCAACAAGAACTAAAATTTCAATCAGAGAAACATAAAATCTATTGTTAAGGATGAGAATCTGGTGTGGTGGCCAAGACACCGTTTGGATACCCCAGTGACGATGTTTGAAATGTACATGAACTTTTGATTCTAGCTTCCTGCTAGTCCATACTCTCGGAAGTAGCAGATGATGTCTCAAGTATTGGGTTCCACCATTCACATGGGAGACTGGAATTCAGCTCACAGATCCAGGGTTTAACCTTGTGAACTTTAAGAGGCAGAGGAGGTGAAATCCCCATGCTGGCTGTGGATGTGTTTGTTTCAAAGATGTGCTAATGATCATTAGGCTCACAATTTTTGTATCTGTATGTTGAATTGTTTTTTCTAATAAGCGGGTAACTTTGATTATGCTTTACAATTCTTTAAATTCATTCCGACTTTTACTAATAATATCTTTTTGTTATTTGCATGCAACACCTTTTTATAGCTGCTTGCCCCTTAATGTGCCATTATATTTTTATGGTGCTAAATTATTAAAATATCTAAGCCAAGTATCAGCTTATTAATTAAACCTAATTCATTTCATTTAGAGATACTGATTGTTTATATAATTTTAACATCTGATTTTATACTTTTGATTGATTAGACTATTTTATTTATTGATTTCAAATGCTATTATAATTCGTTAACACAGTTTTCATTGGTAGAATAGCAATGTATAGATTTTACATTCATTTTATGTGCTTAATCTTCAGTTTTTAACACTCATAAAAATATGTGATTGTAATTGGTTTTCAGAAAAAATCAGGGAGAGTCAAGATGGCAGAATAGGGTAAGGACACGTTTAAACGGACGGAAAAACATTTAATCAGGATGAAGCAGAGAGGACATATTCCAGGAAATAGGAAAGGACAGAACAACAGCAGAGGGGTACCTGGAGACTGACAGACACAGGAAAGCAGCACACACAACGGTGTGGTGTTGCAGTGACTGATACTCCAGTGGCATTCAGCTAACAGTGATCTGAACTCCACCAGCTGCCGGAATTCCACCAGCAACCAAGTGGGAAGGGACTTTCACTGGAAGCTTGGGAGGCAAACCCAGACAAAGAGCTATCCATCCTACTGGTCCGTTTGATTTGACCAGAAGCAGAGACAGAGAGCAGCAGATCCCAGACTGACAGTGCAGGAACAGGGTGGATTTCATAGCCCAGTCAGCCCCCTAGTGCTGAATTGGGCACCATTTTGCGTAAGGAGGCAAAGGCAAGGGAAAGGACTGAGCATACACAGAGCTGGAAGTGAACTCATTTCTGACTCAGTGAACTGCAGCAACGTGGCATTCTACAGGTTCCACCCAAGACAGGTCTGGGTAGCCCTAAGACCTGATGGCCAGCAGATCAAGAACTGAAGTAGTGGTAAGTCAGGCGCCATTTTGTACACTGTGGCAATAGCTTTAGGACTGCAGGGGACAACAGTGAATTGCGCATGTGCTTAGCTTGCAAGAACTCACTGAGGTCCATGGATTGCACTGGTCCCGCAGCAAATTAATACCGACTGTGGCATTGTACGGGTCAAAATAGGTCCCTGTGGCACCCAGACCTAACATCCAACAGGTTTGGACAAGATCAGTGCCACCAACAACATAACTATATAGGATGCTTGGTGTCTCTCTAATCCTGGGACCTGCTCCAACCAAAAGTGGGAAAAGGTTGCAGAGACAACAGTGCAGCCTCAGCACGGTATCACAGGAGGTGGAGAGTGGTGAGCTAGGAGCGGGGGCTGTGGGGACCATGGTGGAAATCTAACATGAGAACCCAGACCTGGAACTTGCTGGAGGTTGTAGCACAAGTGGCTGCAAGCAAAGAGCTGTGTACCAACTGCAATCAGTAAAATCGCATTGTAGACCTGTGGGTAACACAGCTTAGAAACCTGCCCCAAGGAGAAGACTGCTAACCAGAAGTACAATGACCAAGAGCAAAAGAAGAGACAAAAGCACAGTGAATACTACTGAAAACTCCCCTGCAAAGGAGCAAAACCCTATGCCAACCTCAGAGTTAACTGAGGAAGACATCGAGAAAATGGGGCACACAGAATTCCTAAAACTCATTTTAAAGCTTCTGATCAACAATGAGAAGCACATACATACAAGAGTTCAAAGAATTTAAGGAAGCAATAAAGCAAATCAAGGCTGGTATATCAGAAATCAAGAACACAGTAGAGCAAATTAAAAGTACACTAGAGATTCTCCAAAATAGAATGAAGCAAACAGAAGAAAGAATCTCAGAATTGGAAGATATTTCCTGTCATCAGGGGGAAACAAACAAAAAGCTGGAAGCAGAGCTGGATCAGGCCAAAAAAACTATTCCTGAATTGAAAGACACTATTAAGAAAAATATAAGAGTTATGGGAGTCCCAGAAGGTGCAGAAAGAGAAGCTGAGTTTGCAAATGTATTTAATGAAATAATAAAGGAAAATTTCCCTAATCTGGAGAAAGAATTGGGAAACAAGATCCAGGAAGGGCACAGAACTCCCAACAGGCTTGATCAAAAGTGATCTTCACCAAGACACATGATCTTCAAGCTCTCTTCAATTGAACATAAGGAAAAGATCCTGAAATGTGCACGTGAAAAAATTCAATTGACATATAAAGGGATGCCAATTAAACTCACAGGAGATCTCTCACAGGAAACTCTACAGGCAAGAAGAGAATGGAGTGGCATATTCCAGATTCTAAAAGAAAAAAATTGTCGGCCTAGGATAACATATCCAGTAAAGCTTTCTTTTGTCTCTGAAAATGAAATAAAATTCTTCCGCAGTAAAGAGAAGTTACAAGAATTTGCCTCTTCCAAACCTGCCCTACAAATGATACTTCAAGATGTTCTCTTGACAGAGAAGAGGAATAGCACCAAACAAAACCAAAGGCAAATGCCAAGAACATCCCAGTAAAATGACAACAGAAGACTAAACCAATGAACAACCCATTTCTAAAATGACAGGACCAAAGTACCATCCATACATATTGACCCTGAATGTAAATGGCTTAAGCTCAATCAAACGTCATAGATTAGTAGACTGGATTAAAAAACAAAACCCATCTATTTATTGTCTAGAAGAGACACACTTCACCAACAAAAATCAGCAGAAACTATATCGCATGGGTTTTGTTGTTTTCTGTTAGTTTCATCTCTTCAAAGCACTTTCTTCTGATTAAATCATTCAATGACTCGTAGATCATACAGTAGCATCATTTTTGGCAAGAAGGTTCTTGATTTTCATTTCTTCAGCTACACGTTGATTAAGGTTTCTCACACGTTGACTAAGGTTTCTCACTTCTCTCTCAACTATATAAATACATACTTGGACAGGCCTGGGGTCAGAGGTTGAAACACTGGGGATGAAGTCAAGGTCCTAAATCTGAGTGGTTGGGTTGGGGATTCAGCTGCAGTGACTCATTTCAGTTTCCTGCCAGTGCAAACACTGCAATATAGAAAGTGATGTTTTAAATAACCGAGTCCTGACACTCTGATAGGAGTTCAAGATTGAGTTTCTTGCTGTCCAACTCATTAAAGAGGCGCCAATAGATTTTCACTCTCTTTCTGCTTCTAATTATGTGTTAAAACAGTAAAATTTAAAATGTAAAAAGTTAAAATATTTACAAATTATGATTATTAAAATATCATAATTAAATATTGGACTTTTGAAAGATTTATTTTTGTTTGAAAGGTAAAGTTACAGAGAGAGAAAAAGAGACAGGGAGAGATAATTTGCATCAGTATCGTATGTCTAAATATAGGTAGCTATTATTATTTTAGCTTTTAATTATGGCTTTATTTCATATTGTCACTAACCAAAATAACATAAAACAAGTATTTTCTGTTAACACAAGTAACAGTATATCATTAGTCTAATGTCTAAAAAATTTCAAATTGTTACTAAGAATTAATTCATATCCATACAAATTGTTACAATTATTTATTAAAAACACTACATCTTATTCAACTGATTTTCTTAGTACTCTGTTTAAATTACCAATTACATATAATATGATCTTTTAGTTTCCATGCAGAAAGAGCAGTTTTATGAAAGAGAATAAAGTATCAGCAAAGGTCAAAAAACTAAACAATTATCTCTTCCTTGTGTAAACTTCTATCCTGAAAGAAATTTCTATTCATCATTGATAAGTGGAGAGCAACCAGTGATTTATTTCAGACAGCAAAAAATGCATGATAAGTATCATTGACATAACCGATCTACTATGTACAATAGCACATGCCACTTAAATGTAAGCTTTGGTTTGTAGTCACAGTATCCTATTACTTTAAACAATCAATTAGTCAGCTAGTTACTACTGGAATTACTTCGTTTTCCTTACTTAACTTGTCAAAAAAGGCAAAGTTATTGATTGCTATAAAGTATGAATAGGGGTCAACCAAAGGAACTATAATTGCATATCCTAGTCTAAGCATGAGGGATAGAAAAGGCTGCCCTGGGAACAACCTCTCCAGAAGTCAGATTGAAAATCACAGAGATGACCTTCAATTATGTGTGAATATGTGGTTACCAGATTACCAGAACTTTATCTCGTGACTCATAAAATCACCCCACTTTGCTTAATGACTTCCATGGAATTTCTCACAGGAGAACAGGACACTACTGCAGCATTCTCCCGCAGTGTAACTCGGATGAAGGTGACCCAACATTCTGGGTGCACTCATGAATCATATTTTCTAGGATGTCTGGTTGAGTTCATTCAAGATTTAAACAGTAGCCACAACAGCAAGTGAATTTGGCTAAACCATGTCAGATTGGATACACGGCTCCATTTTCCAAATAGTCTACTGGTAATTTGTATATAAGTGACAATCTTTAGCAAGTATGTAGCTACCAATTATTACAATTTAACTTAACAAAATCTGTAGCAACTTAGAAAATATATGGGTTTCCTCTGTCCATATGCGAATAAAAATGTCAAGTTATATATTTTGTTAATGTCATTTGTTATTAATACTTGTCTTGGATCCAACAGACATTTACATTAGAGTTACTTTTAAAAAGGTTATGGATTATAAGCTCTGCTCACTCAAATATTAATTTAATCATCTCATTCTCTCTGAGAATTCATTAAAAATGCTTTCAAGTAATGTAAAATCCTGCCTAGAGTCCTTGAGCCAGACTCTGACACAGCCAGAATTGGACTATGGATCTGCTAGGATAGATCATGCTGCTGGAATCAATGAAAACTATCCGAATGGGATGGAGCAAGTCCATTACCTTGAGTGAATTACTTTCTGGCATTGTTCCTAATTATTGGAATAGAGGAAAATGATTCCACTAAACTCATGCTATTTGTTGTAAGAATGAGAATCATTATTCAATTCATGCATTCAAAATAATCTTTAAAAGCATTTGTATGTAATACATATTTTAAGGCGTCATAGCTCTACGTACTTTGAAAATAGATTGTTTTGAAAAAATTTGTACTTTCTGATTAATGGTATATACAAATGATGACCTATACTTTTATTCCCAATATTTAAATCTGTTGTATACTTTTGTCATTGTAAGAATAACTAAAGAAATCTTGTGGGTTTTTTTTTTTCAAAAAAATTTTAAATTAGATTAAAAATCAGTCACAGGGAGAATCAAGACGGTGGAATAGGGTAAGGACACATTCAAACTGACAAAGAATCATTAGCCATGGTTAAGCAGAAGGGGCACATTTCAGGAAATAGGAAAGAGGATGGGCCAATGGCAGAGGTGCACCTGGAAACTGATAGAGGAAAGCAGCAGAGACAATGATCTGGTACTACAGTGACCATATACCCCAGTGAGGGTCAGCAAGTAATGGCCTGTACTCTCCTGGTGGCTGGAACTCCACATTGCCCTGTCTTGTGAAAGAAGCCAGTCTGTACATGATGAGAAACTGCTGTGCTCTGAGTCACCAAGCCCTTCTAACCCATCACTGTGTACTTGCCTACAATATTCTATTGCTAAATGCTTCCGGATGGTTTATTAGCAAATAACATTAGCATACAACCAACCATATCACATATCAAGGAAGGAAAGGAAAAAAAAAGCTCCTAATGGTGATAAATGTAATCTTCTTTGTTCTTAGTTTAAATATCGATTTGCTAGTGCCCAGCCAAGTTCTGGGGTCAGTGCTATAGGTAATCAGGACACAGGGGGTTTGGTTTGGCGCCCCCCTCTGCCATTCAGTGTTACTTCACCCCAAACGTCTCTGTTCCTCACTGGTAAAGGCAGGTATTTTCATAAAGTTTTGTGTAATGCTAGGAACAAATGCCACAGCAAGAGCTCTGTCGAGCTTGCCAGAAAAATTAATATATTCCCTCATGTCCCAAGTGCAGGCTTCGAAGGCCAAGTTACATCTCTTTTACATACTTCATCGCATCAACCATCAGGCATGTACCCAAGTTTTAATATTGCATTATTCTTTCTTCCTAATGCAACTGCCTGAATTGACCAACAGGTCATCAGTCACCAAGGCAGAACTATGCATTTACTGGCACTTTTGTGTTCTGCTGTTATGCATAGGAGAGACTATTCAACATTAACATTGTTTTTCTTAAATGATTAATGTAATAGAACTTCAAACATTGCTGTTTTACGGGTTTCTGGCTAATCTTTGGTGTAGTTTATAAGCTGGCTACTTAATTTTTTTAGGAAAGCAATTATTGCCTCAAACA
Organism: Ochotona princeps; assembly: GCF_030435755.1. Taxonomy (NCBI): domain Eukaryota; kingdom Metazoa; phylum Chordata; class Mammalia; order Lagomorpha; family Ochotonidae; genus Ochotona; species Ochotona princeps. The sequence continues at coordinate 14,755,771 of NC_080843.1, read as the reverse complement.
ATGATGGAGCTGGCCTTTTTGGCATGCTGACATTTCTTCAAGATGTCAAGGTTGCATTGGGATTTGATCCATAACTGCAATCATGATTGCCAGGACCTTAATGGGATCTTGAATATTTTTGTGGACTGCTTATATAAGAGTCATAATCCTCAGATTACATTATTAGCAATATCTCCACTTCACATATTAAAACAGCTTCTGCTTGAAGGCATTGTCACTCTTTCAGGGTCTTCTGACTTCAGCAATAATAAGAGTCAACAACAGCATTCTGTTTTGATGGTTCTATTTGTCATGACATCTCTTGACCCTAGATCTGAGCTTGCTTTCAGAATGAATGAATGAATGAATGAAGAGAAAACCATAGACAAAGTTGTTCATACAGCCAATCCAATGATTAATTCACAATTACTGAAGAGAAAAATAAATCCTTTAAAGCTCAGAAAAAAAAGTTGCCTTTTTTCCTGCAGTCTTTAGGGTTCCCTCTTAAATTCTAGCTTATGAGAGGTATAAGACCGTGGCTAAAATAGTCACACTTTACTCCAGTCCATGTTAGAAAAGATATTCACTCACTCATTCATCTTGGCTAATGACAGAGAATGGTGCAGCCAATGCCCAGATAATAAATAATAACGCAGGCCTCTGAGTGGAAACTCAATGTCACGTCAGTAGAGCTGTGCACTGGTATAGTGCTCCCATTCCTGAAAGCAGTCGAGGTTCCTGGATGATTTATATGTGCACATTGACCAATTTCATTAAAAAGTGACTTTTCCTCATATAAAGCTTTATTTTCAGTTTCATTGTAATTATGATGTGAATATTTGTGGTACTAGTAGAATTAAATTTGAATCTGTTCATTGTGACTCATAGTGGCATGCCAGAAGATAAGTCTGTTGTGTGACCTAAGAACCTTAATAGCAAAAGAGATTAAGTGATAAATTCGTAATCCCTAAATGTGTAGTTGCAACCTGTGTTTCTTTTCTTAAAAAAAAAAAAAAAAACGTGTTTAATCCCAAATAATTTGGAGACAGTTTCCTCCTCACATTGTCTTGTTTCTTAGCACACTGAAGAAATAACTAAGCCATGACTTCGTCTGGTCCCTTGTCCATGCTTGATCATTATTTATTTGACCAGACACTTCATACCTTCACTATAAAGTCAAACCTACTGAAGAACTCTGATCCGTTGGCAGATGTCGGCACTCTGTTATCAACAGCTGTGTGGGTTTATACGTGGTACAATATAGCATTTGTTGGCATTAGTTTTGATATATTTCAACAAAGTCACTGTGCCTAATTTTGCTTATGTACAAGTCTGAAACACTCAAAGAAACAGAAACGAGAATGGTATTTGCTGGGCTTATGATGAAAAAGAGGAAAATCTTGATCAGTGTTTAGTGTTTGACAGGAGGAGTAAATATTCAGCATGATAATTTTAGTCAGTAATGATGCTGTGTCTACTTTGGAAATGCTAAGAAAAAAGAATGTGTGATTATAAATACATTAATTAGTTTTATTTAACTATCATTTTGTGTCTTTATGTGTGTGTGCACATCTGTGTGTCAAGATACATTGTATACCATAAATATATAGGTAATTGAAATACTTTGTCAATTAAATAAATATGTCAATGTCAAAGCCATTTATCAATTGGAATAAGATATACTGTATAAATGTTTTATAAAAGACACTATGACTATTTTATTTTAATATAAAACATGACATAGAGAAATCCTGCTTTCAATAAATGTACTATTAAATGGTTTTCATTTACCTGGTTTTATGTCTACAGAAAAAGAAATTTAAATCACTATAGTTGACACCTCTCCAGAACAAGTAAGAATCCAATCCTTTAGGATATTTCCATGATTTAGCTTTCTTTCCTTTTTTACCAATCAACATTACATAAGCATTCCAAAAGCTTTAAATATCTGGAAAACCTTCTACTTTCTCTGACTGCATTTTTGAGGATTCCTATTTTTTGGGTCTAAACTTTACAATATAAGTGGGACAGGAGTATATATTATATCCATAATTTAGAGTTAGATGGGCACAGTGAAGGCCACAAAACAAGACACCCAAAAGACCCAAGTGTCTACCTAGGGTTTAGGAGTTTCTCCTGATCGATCATGGTGAAGAGATCATGAATCATCGTGTGTTTTCTTCTGTCCCACCGCAGGGATTCCAGAAGACTTGAACTTCAGTGATGTCAAGCAAGTCCATCACAGAGGCAGCAGCAGTACTTTAGACACCACTGGAGCCGACTGTGCCGCAGTGCGGGCATCTGTGGCATTCACTGTGACGGGTGTGGTGATGTTGCTTCCAAGACTTTGGTAACCCATACCCCAATGTATTGGATTGGAATCATTGGAATCCTCTGTTCTGATGCCTGGAACAAGAAACCTGTTTGAATGTAGCAATTAAAATCATGAAAAGATGTGTCACACTAACATTTTAGAAGTCAAGTAGAATATCACAAAGTACCTAGAAATCAACACTTAAATGATAGGCGCTTTAAAAAGATGACCTGTTAGAATCACATTTAAACCTTGTTGAATTCTAACATATTGCATCTGAAAATGTGATGAACATGAAAGTGACTTTGAACAGAATGGATTTTAGTGTATCTGTAATTTTATCCTCCTTAGTTCCAGGTACCTTCCATTCTAAGCTAAGTGTTTTCAATGGAAGGTATATTTGCCAGACAGTGAAAACAGTGCATAGTATTTCTTCAGGTAATGGGATTAGAAATCCATTAAATGAATCAAAATACACAATGACAAGTATTATGCATGCGTTTTAAAAGATTCTTCCATTTTTGCAAACTATAGAAGGAAATTATTGAAAGTCCAGTTACAGAGTGGATTGCTGAGGAGCTTTTCATATAACTCAAGAAGCTTGATAAGTGTTTTTCACTGTAACTTAGCCACAGAAACCTTAACATGGAGTATTTTAGTAGCACCCGATTTGCATTTCATTATACTAAAAAAATGCATCTTTGATATTGCTCTGTTCTCTCTGATCTCTTTGCCAAATGGATTTAGCTGTGTTGTATATTACACACCCGCTCGAGGGGTATCTTCAATAAAGCTCTCAATTATTTGGTGGGAAAAAATATGTGAACAGTATTGGTTGTTTTCTTTTGGCAAAGTTTATCTCCTCATTCATTTTCAGAAATCACTTGTTGCTGCTTCTAGTCTCACTGTGAACCAACAACTGACTATGCACTTCTGAGGGCCCTATTATGTCAACACATAGGTATTCATACAGAACAGCTACAAGGCAACGCTTAAAACCTTTTCTTGCCTGCACACTGTCAGAGCTGCTAATTCACTCCTCTGGTCTTATATTTCGACAAGACCTCTCTGTAGACACTGATCGAATAGTCCACAGCCATAATGAAGGACGAGGAGACAAATCAGATTTCATTATGAAGCATTACTTACAGCTGATAGCCAGCAAATATAATTAAAATAAATCACAGAAAAGAAGAGGAATGTGTGGAGCTTCTGAACCAAAAAAAAGTCAAAGATATTTGAAATCACTCTGAAAAAGAACTAAAGAGAACTCACTCAACAGTAAATATTGTTGAAATACTCAATTACTCTGAACTGAGAAACAATAGATCATGAAACCTATTTCTTCATTAACCAATTGATCTAAGGATGGCACATTTAAAATCACAATTATGTGAGTTCCTGATGAGAATTTGTTCAAACATTCTTCAGAAATGACGTATTGTTCAACATCTAAATCCATTTTCCTACGTTTACATATTATACTTTTTAAACCTTCATCCACACAGTTTATCGTTCCTTCAAACTCAGTTTATCACATTTGCAAACTACAAATTTAAGACTGTTGCATTTAAAATTTTATTTTCAACTTACCTCGGCTCTTTAATGTCGCCTGAAAGCAGAACACTGAGTCATCTGTTTGCCCCAGCCCCAAATCAGTGTTGTTCGCTATGCCAAACCTACTAGTCCAAATGTGGAGGAATTTAATTGTGAAAACAAATTGAAGACATGGCTTGGCAGTCTAAGATTTATGTGGATAAAACTGCTGAGAGGAGATCATTCTAGATAGTCCAAATGACAAAAGTGGAATAGCGATAAAGTCAATAGAACTAATGTTTTTACCAAGTGAGCTTTACAAGGTCAAAATGCTGTTGTGCACTTCCACAACGGCACTTTGGAGAATTTGCATCAAACTCTGAGGATTCTTCTAATTTCTTTAAAAGCTTGAAGCATAATTTTTAATGTTCTCAATAAGGACATCTATCTCCTAATATTCTACTCTGAGACCTGTTACATTTATGCGATGTTTTATGAATTACAAACTCTTTTCAAATGACAGAATCTCATCAGACCACTGATTTTTTTTCAAGCATGACTCAGAATTTGCTTCTAGCAAGTTTCCATTAGTGAAGTCTAGAAAAGTTTTGAATAATAATAAAATTGCTAGAATGTGGATTTGCTTTCTCTGAAGATATCACGGATAACATCCGAGTCAATGAATTATATATATTTTTTTAAAAAATAACACATTTATAGTCATGTTTTGTTATGGAATAATTTTTAAATTTAATTTTTACATATCTGAGTTATTTCTATGTAAGGTTAGGTAATCAAAAAGCTTATTCCAGTTTTTTATATGAATTAAGAAAGGATAACCTATCATCCCCACCATTTACTTGTTCCTTTTTTGAATAGGCATCATGATAAATACTTTAATGTGTAACCTCATTTAATCAACACAATAATATTATCTCTTCCATCTTTCCAGTGAAAAAAACTCAGAAATCTTGTGGAACCTGTCTGATGTAATGCAAATATTTATAGTATTATTGATAGGTATAAGTAAACTACCCATTCATAGTTCAAAGACATGCTAACTTTAAAAATGATACTGAATACACACACATTATTAAATAATGCAGAGATTTTTAAGTATTTGAACTATGACCTTAAAAACAAATTCAACTGTCTATATGATCATCAAGATGCATATTACTGTGAAAATAAATTAAAACAGCAGAAATGGAAACATGAAATTTTTTCCAGTCCCCTCACTGTTGACTTCCCACACACTCAAACATCATTCAAATGCATAGCTCACCAAAATAAATCAGCTACCAAAAGTGAGAAAAAATTTCACAACTGTTACAATTACAATACCATCATAAAGCTTCTTTCTATTTTCTGTGCAGCTGACAGTTGCAAATATTTCCTTAGCCTTGCAACCAGGATAACCTTTAACAAGGTAAAGAGGAAGAAGAAAAATGGGAGAAAAGGAAGGGGATAATGATGGAGAAGAAAAATAAAATGAGAGTGAAAGGATGGAGGAAGGATGAAAATGAAACATAATATTATTTAAAAATCCTGGATTTAACTTTTCATCCTGTGTGGTTCACAGGCATCTTGCCAATTAAATAATTTCTGCCGTGTTATTGGAAAAAGAGAAGAATTAATGGGATGTTTTCTTCTAAACACACATATTCTGAAGTGCTTAATAATGATGCTTTGAAAAGGACTCAATTCATTTATTGCTAATTGCTTTCAGTCAGTTAAAACTCTTTCTATCATCAGAACCCATCAGGCTTAATCAAAACTGTTTCTTTTGAGTGAATTAATTCAACCCTGACTTCTACTATTCTGTGAGAAATGCACTGAGCAGGCTGTGTTTTCTGCATTCATCTGTAGGATACAAACATTGGAACACCATGTAATTACATAGGCTGAAGGGACATGTGGAAACACCACATTTAATGCTGCTACGTTGGACCTTGTGAATATGAAATTTGATAAGTTGACATGATTTTCAGTTAATCATTTTTGATTCATTTATAGACAATACAGTTATCATATTGGAAATGTGTTTGCTCTTGCTTTTGCAAAATTATATAATAAATGAATTACTATCTTATCATTATTTTATAGATGGAGCTTTATTCAGGTGCAGTTCTTAACTATCCCAAGTCCATGTGCAGGGAATAATGAATAACGTTACCACAACATCTCATGATTTCACAGTAACACTAGCAGTGACTTATTTTGGAAAGGTGGGTTTGAGTAAATGTCTGATTAAATTTCCCAGCATTTAACTGAAGAATCTCACCTTCCTGCACATATGAATTGGCACACTGAATCTTCTTCATTAACACGTGTGTGAGAACATGTACTCTAACTTCTGCACAATGTTTTGCTCGGACTACATCAACAGGAAGAATTAAAGAGAAAGAAATACAAAAAATTAGAAACACCAAAGAAATCAAAGTAGAGAAATAGAAATGTGAGAATGAGAACTGATTGGAGGACCTGACATTTTGCTGTAGTAGATCAAACAGCTGGAAAAAGATATCCTAATTCCCTGTTGGTGGGAATGTAGATTAATCATCAGGGAGGACGGTTTTGAGATTCCTTAGCAATATGAACAGAAACCTACCATAGGCCCCACACACCCACTCCTGTGAGAATGATTTACTATACAAGAGAGTTATTATACTTTTACACACAATAGCCAAGATACAGAATTAACTCAGATGTCCACCAATACATGCCTGGAGTAAGGATAATATGGTGTATATTTTCACCATGAACTACTACTATAAAACAGAATGAAATTCTGTCTTTCACAACGAAATGGATACAACTGGAAACCATTCTGCTAAGTGAGATAAGCCAGTCCCATAAAGGATAATCATCATTGTTAACTATTCTGAGTAGAAAAAATGAAATCTATATGAACAAAACTGACACTTTGAAATTCAGTTATTGTTTACAATGTTTGGGTATGCTCTTGGGAGCAGGTTTTTTTTCCCTCTACTTGCTATCTGTTGAATTCCTTGCTTAATAGAGTACTAAGCCTATTTTTGTGTGAATAACTAAAAACATTCCATTATAAGTATATATTTAAAAGAAACAACATGGGAATGTAGGTAGGAGGGAAGGAAGGTAGGATAGAAAATATCACTAAGTCTGTATTTTGAAATTCATTAATTTTATCTTAATAAAAGAATTTAGAAGTGATTCCATAACAAAAGCATATCCTCAAAAATCTTAACTGAAAACAAGGCACAATGTGGGCTGTGGTCTAATGTTTAAGACCCGTGTACCCCTTACCGGCATGTCTGAGTTTGAGTCCTGCTTTGAACACCAATTCCACCTTCCTGCCGGTGAACTCTTGGGGAGACAGTGGTGATGGTCCACGAAGCTGAACGCCTGCATCAACATGGGAAGGCTTAGGTGCAATCCTGAATCTTGCAGCTTTTGCAGGAATTTGCAGAGTGAACCACTCGTTTGGAAACTCTTCCTCTCTGCCTTAAAAAAAAAAAAAAAAAAAAAAAAAAAAAAAGGAAAAAAAGAAAGGAGAGAGGCTGAGTTTGAGGAAGGGAAAACGAGAAATATAACTATGCTAAAACTGCACTCGTGGAACACATGAACCTCTTCCTTGCATTTAAACAAAGGAAGAAAAACAAACAAATGAAATAGCTGCCTGCAAAGCTGGAATCCCAGATCAGAATGCGAGTTAAAATCTGGCTGCCAAAGTGATTGGGAAAGAAGTGGAAGATGGCCCAGGTCTATGGCACCTTGTCACTCATATGAAAGACTTGGATGAAATTCCAGGCTCATGGCTTCTGTGGCCATTTTGGGAGTGAACCATTGAATGGCAGCCATATCTCGTTCTTTATCTCTCTCCTCTACCTTGAAACAGTGTTTGAAACACAAAGAATGAATGAAACATTGAACTCCATCAAGATTTGTGGTAAGTAAAGCAGTATTTTGTACTTTTTAGTATCTACTTTGAAAAACTTTAAGAAGGAATGATGAATTTTTGGATAAAGATAAATCTCATTTTCCTGAGATCACTCAGCCACAATCACCAACATGAGATAAAAAAAAAAAAGACTAATGAAAAGCCAGTTGCAAGGCAACTCCTATGAGAAGTCGTTTGCATTGAAGAAAACCCTCCTGAACAAATAACTGTGGTCAACATGTTTCAGAGCTCACTTGGCAAAGTCAATGTAGTTTGCTCAGTTCCCCTCTGACTCCCAACTGTGTGTTCATAGAACACATCCCCCCTTCTTGCTGTTGCTTGTTTCTCTCTGTGGCTGTTTTCTTATCCTGCTACTTCAGAAAACTGTATCCAGCTGAAAAAGTCACTTAGAGGCGAGGCAGTAGACCTCCTGTTAGGAATCCACCTGCTTCAAAATGAGCCTTAATATGTCACAATTGTCCTTTCTCCTGGAATCTTCTTTGAAGACACATATGTTCCCAGGGTCGATTGACATCAAAATATTTAGTTATGCATCCTGCCTGCAAATAAACTTTTCACAGGGAAAGAAAGCATAAAGTAGGCGGTTGGAGGGAATAAATGACACAAAGGCAGAAAGCACTGGACTGAGGAATGCGCAATGAAGACTCACTTCTGTGTGTTCATAGTGATGTTTAGGCTTCTGCTGGCTTGCACTGAAAAATCTGTTTTAAGCTGTCAGGAGTCAGGGAATGGTCTTTGTTTTATAGAGCATACAAGGATATTATCCCTGACCTGATGTTCAGAGAGAGATGGTGTCTCCTGTTGACATACTATAAACCTGACCCACTGACTTCTTCTTGAGGGTGCCTGCATTGGTATGTTTAGATAACAGTGTCGGTGCAATGACGCTACAGGGGTGCACACAGCCCAGGCTGGGGAGGAAAGCAAAGACTCATTATCAGTGAACAGATAGTGTGTTGTTCAGGGTCTCGCCTAAAATTGCCACAAAATGGGCATTTCTGAATGGCAAAACCACTTCCTTCTACCATGTTGTTAATAGGAGACGGAGCAAACATCCTAGTACACGTCAGGCCTCTGAAATCTTTCTTGTCAAACCATTTCTCAATATTTTATGGATTCCAGAAATCCTTGATTATGGTGTGCTTCCTCTAGGTTTTACAACATATTGTCAAATTTTCCCGTTATCACTCACTTTCATAAAATCTTAATCTCTCAGATATTTCTTCTGTCATTTGTCTTTCTTCTCATTTTAGCTCTGATAATAGAACTGAGCATCCTGAAGAGAATCCATATGCCAGAGGCCCTCGTGTGACAATCTGATGGGGCAGTTGGCTCCGTCACTAGCTCACCAGCTTCCAAAAGTGCTGGAGAATACAGAAGAAAACCCGCTTCAGAGCTTTTTGTGCTAATTTCCTGTGTGACCTTCAGCAAGCCCCATCATGCTTTGAAGTCCATTTCCTCATCTGTTAAAAATGTGACTGTTCAGTCATCCCTGAATTTTATTCTCTAAATCTGATGTTTGTATTTCTTGGCTAAAACAGAAAACATTATTGATGTAGCAACAGGACACTTATTTTCCTCTCTGAATATATAACCCACTTAGCATGTGAAAACTCTTCAAAATAATGCATAACATATAACTTTACTTGCAATTTCATGCCTTGGTTTAAAATCCAAGTTGTCTCATCACATATAGAATTGTTTAGATTAATCTTTTCATGTGTAGATGAAAGAACTGTTACTAAATATTCTCCAGCTTTTATTTAAGGACTAAGACAAAAAAAATCAGAGCAAATAAATATATAGTGGCAATAAAAATTTAGTCACTGGTTGCTTTTTGTTCTAACTAATATTATAGAAATTAAAATATGATGTCCTCACTTAATTCAGCAATGACGTCTCCTTATACTCAAATAGTGCAATAGAATTGCGTCTTTGGAAGACCAAAACACACACACACAAAAAAGGTAAATAAAATATTAAGTTTTGAAAGTTAATTTTAAAGCATTTCCTCTTAGATTTTTCCAGGAGACTCCTTTGAACAGGTGCAAGCAAATGTGGCCTCTGATGATTTATTGCAGAACAAACAGATGGAGCACAGGAGCATGTTACCTGTGTCTCTGGAGTGCGAGGGGAAATCTGGAAGTGAAGAAAGAGCACCAAGGGCAGCTGGGGAAGCAGGCACTCAATCCGTCAGCCAGGAAGCAATGGAAGCTTGGAATCACCGCTTAGGTTAAAAGCTAGTTTATAAATTTGGTGTTAGTAAAGTGAATGCTTCTCATTTACCTCACTTACAAAATCTTCAGAGAAAATGGATGAGAATTTCATCACACATGATTAGGTAATAAATTAAACAATAATTTATTTTTACTTTAGATACTACTATGAAATATGTGTAATTGAATACAAATATACATGTCCATCTCTATTTTTATAATATATATGCACACATTTGTTGCTATTGTATTTAGCCTTATACCTATTTTGGCATAAACTTGCATTTATGTCAATTGTTCCTGGTTTCTTATCCAAAGATTGAGAAGGTTGATGAATTAGATGTAGTTTAAATTTTATTTTTCCATAGGCACTTCGTCTTCTGGTTTCAAGCAGATCAGCATCGCACTCATGTTATAAGCAAGAACATTTTCATATAATCACGACAGAATAAGAAGAGAGACATGATGTATTGCAGAAATTGTCACTTAAACAAGTAGAAGAACAGATTTTGCTGAGATTATAAAGCGGTACAACATAAAGGGCTAGCTTATTATTCTGATTATAAAAGTGGGACATTGAATCACTCATTTTTAGGTTGTTAAGCAACTGAATTACGCTGGGGAAGGAAAAATGAGAGTTTAAATTAATTCAAAATTGGTATAATTTCAATATTTTAAAAATTTGCTGGGGCTTGTTTTGTGGACTCTAATATGATTAATCTTTCTGAAGGCTCTATAAACTGATGGATAAAAAGTGTGTTCTGTAGGATGAAACATTCTGTAGACATTAATTAAGTGTATTTGTCTAGTGCCTGATTGAGCTGTGTTGTTTCCTTGCTGATTTTCTGTCTTGTCAACCTGTCCATTGAGGTTAATGGAATACTAATGTCTCCCACCATTTTTGCACTGTGGAGTCTATTTCTTCCTTTAAATCCATTAGTATTTGTTTCATGTTGCTAGGGGCCCTGACATTTGCTGCATATACATTATTACACTGGTCCATAATTGCTGAATTGATCCTTTGCAACAAAATGATCCCAAGTAGAGACCATTATGTTCAGTTAATTAAGTCAATCCCAAAAGGACAAATATCATATGTTCTTTCTGATAGAAGGCAACCTTCATGCAAAATATAAAATCAATAGATATGCAGGTAAACATGCATGTACATGTAGTTATCTAGAGGAACTCTATAACAGAGACTATCGAGATGTGAAGATACAGCGCAATTTGCATCTCTACTTCTGAATCAAAAATGGACTTTTAATAGGATAAGATGCTGGTCTCTGGCATCGATCATACCTACAATGTCAAGATACACTTAAATAGCAGAATGATGGACTTGTGACTGCTTTTCCAAGACTATACTATTGTAATAATGTGGAGGAAGTCAGCGGGAAGGGAAGACTTGAAAAAGGGGAGAGGGAAAATCCTAGAACTCGTGGATATGCATTATTAAATGCATAAATAAGTAAATAATAAATAAAACGAATTAATTAAAATGTTCTCATCCTCCCCAACTCATTAATTTTTTTCGTGCTTTCCTTTGCTTAGTGATACCTTTTACTGACCCAGTCTTTACTTTCTTTGCCTCAGTACCCATACAGGAAGTCATGGGTGAGACATAAGTGAGTTTTAGTATAGAATGCTTGCCCTGGGGCTTGTGTGGTGGCAGATTGAACCAATCTTCCACATGCAGTACTGGCATCCTTTATGGGTCAAGTCCCAGCCACACCACTTCTCATCCAGTTCCCTGCGTATAACCTGGAACAGCATCAAAGGATGTTTGAAGCCTTTTGGCACCTGCATTTGTGCCTGCCTAGGAGATGTGGAGGAAATTTCTGGCTCCTTTTTTTGGATTGGCTTATCTCTGATTATTGAGGTCTTTTAGGGATTGAGCCAGCAAACAGAAGGTCTCTCTCTCTCTCTCTCGTTCTGTAATTCTGTCTTTCAAATGAAAATAATATGTCTTAATGCATATGTACACATATATACACACAAGTCAAGATTGGATATCTATGTAGAAAACATAGCTCCATCGGCGTAAATAGACATATACATAAAAATGTTTACAGGGATAAAAAGATAGCTATAGTGATTATATATGTTTGAAAAATGATATGGTAATACTGTGTTTACTATTTAACAAAATAATTTGTTATTATAATTAATTTGTAGTCTTATGATTAACTTGTAGTATTCCTTATATTAAGGTCATGGTCTATTTAATCAATCTCTATTGAGATATTAAATTATTACTAATATTTAATTAGCAGTATTTCAATGGAATACTTCACAAATTAATTTTATACCCCCCCAGCATATTCTTAGTTTATTTTTCTTAGATATAATAGGGAAAGGAAATGCTATTCTAAAAGTAAAAATAATATTAAAGTCTTCAACAACTTTTTCGCAATAACTGACTTTATTGTGCTTATTTGACCCCTAATTAAAATAACTGCCTTTTTATAATCAGGGCAACATAAATTTAGGTTACAAAATTTGCATTTTGTTGTATTTCCCCTAGCAGACCAGAGACTATTAAAGAATTTGTGGATCCTGTATTGAAACACAGTCCTTTATACTAGTAACTGTCTAAATATATGTGTTGAGTCAAATCTAATTCTAAAAAGTGGCCAAATGGGCCAAACTGAAAACAATAATGCTAAGGGAAATGAGCCAATCCCAAAAGGTTAAATACCACATGTTTGCCTTAATTTAAGATGGTATGATGTTATGTATAACATGTTATGTTATATATGTTATATGTTGTGTATAAACTAAAATTGAAATGTCAATGAGGTGATCACAGAAGGTGGTTAAGAACTCACATTTATTTTTAACATATTGGTTACTCATTACTATGTCAATTAATTCCATAATGATGTAAATTTTTACTGATGGTATGTTGGAGCTTTTAATTGATCGGGATGATACTCTGCTGGCTCTGTCTTCAGACCAGAGAGGGTATACCTAAGAAGCTGTTGAACTTGACTGGACAATAAGATGCTGGACTCTATGTTTGGTATATGCTTGCAATGGGGGAATCTCAACCGAACTTGAACTATGGTTATGCAACAAGGTGGAGGAATCCACCATGGTGGGAGGGTTTGGGGAGGGGTGGGGAGAATCCCAGTACCTATGAAACTGTGTCACATAATACAATGTAATTAATGAATTAAAAATAATAAATAAATAAATAAAAAAGAAATTCCTTGAGAGCCCGTATGTCATTTAAAACTCCCTAGTGTCCACATTTTCAAGAGTAAAAACACACAGCAAAACTAATTTATTGACACATTTAATTTATGCTAACATTCATAAAAGATTACTATTTTAAAGTGTAAATTTATACATATTGTCATTCAAATTTTATGTTGACTTTTTATACTAATATTTATTTCAAAATCTCATATGTATTTCCTGCAGCTATCTTTTGAAACATATCATGTCACAGTTACTCAATCAGTGTTTACCATACTGGCCATAATGGAGCTGCATGTGGAGAACACCAGTTCACCTTGGGAAAAATCTATCATTCATAAAAAAAAGAAAAAACACTGTAAAAAACCATAAAACTTCAACAGCCTCTGATAGTCACAAATCTGAAGGGAGAGTGTGTGGGTTACCCTGAAGGAATACCCTGTTCTTCATGTATTCCAAAACCTGTCGTAAATACCAAGGAGTAGTGAAAACTTTAAGGAAGGGCTGGAAAGGTTGGGTCTTCCAGGAATGTAGAGTAAAGGGCTCAGAGAAAATTGTCCCCAAAGAGAAGCTACTTTAAATTTGATGCAAATGAGCAATGACAAACATTCAAACATCTGTGGCAATTGCTCAAGGGACAACAAGTTAATAAATATTTATTTAACAAAATGTAATGAAACTCAGAAAGAACAGTGTAAAGCAGTGGCATTACCATTACAGGATACGTGTGTTCCCCACAGCTAGTTCTTCTGGAAAATCTGCTGTGGCAGGCTCCACAGCTGAGAGGCAGCTCGCATCACTCAGAGCTCCTAGGGAGGGAAGAACATTACCAGACACACTTGGCAGCTGGTGGGCATCATGGTCTCCAACAATGCAGAAGATCCCTACTGGGCAATGTGGTAACCCACAGCAGAACTCTGAGTCTAGCCAAATACCAAGCAAATAAAAGACAACCAGACATCAGAAACCACAACACCCAATAAGCAATTAGTATCCAGCATTGCTATAATAGAAACTTCTACAACCTGGCAAAAGTTAATCTATTAGAAAAAAAAAAAGGCAGAAAAACCACATCCAACACTTTACCTTAATGGCAGATAACTAAAAGCATTCCCTGTAAGATCAGGAATAAGCAAGAAACGTGGCTGTTTTTCATTTTATAGGAGATTCTAAGCAAGCAGCACATGAAGTGAAAAGTGTAATAAAGCTATACATGATGTAAACTTGTAAATGACTATATCTATATGAATCTCATTAAAATAATGAAAGCAACAATTGAGTTCAGAATTCCAATTCCCTTACAAAGACTGAAAGGAAAATTGCAAGATATAAGATGAATCATTTATGTACAGTAGCAATGAGTAATCCAGAACAGAAATCAAGACATTAATTCAATTTATAATATTTTAAATAACACATAGAAATTAATTTAGCAAAGGAAAGACAAGACATACATAGAAGATAAGTATTAAGAATTAGAAATATTAAAAATGTGCTTTCATGGCACAGTAGGTTGATTTGTGCCTGTGACCCCAGCATTCCTTACGAGTGCCAGTTCCAGACTCACCTGCTCCTCTTGTAATCCAGCTTCCTGCAAAGGTGCCTGGAAAGGCAGCACAAAATATCTCGAGTAGTTGTCTTCTTACAGTCCATTCTGAATTGAATTCCAGGATCCTGATTTCTACCTTTGCCATCAACAGATGTTACAGCATCTGGGGAGTGAACTATCAGCTGCACAGTTTCTACTGCAAAGTTTCATTCTTGTTTATTCTTTGTCTTTCTCTCTCTCTTTGTAACTTTCCCTTTCAAATAAATAAAATATTTTTTAAAAAGAAATTGTTGAAGAACTAAATGGGAACACAGTCCATGTCCATAAATAGGTGACACTCAATAGTATTTAAATATCAATACTTTTTAAATTCATTTACACTTTCAAGGCAATCTTTGTCAAAATCCATCTGGCTTTTTAAAGAAAATAACAAACTGCTCCTTAAATTCATATGCAAATGGAGGAGACCAAGAATAGACAAACTTTAAAAAGTATTAAGTTGGAAGACTCATACCTGTTTTCAAGACTTAACTGTACAGCTTAACTGTAATAAAGGTGGCATGGTGCGGATATAGAAAAGGTTATGTAGATCCATGGGAAAAAAAATGTGATCATGGCCAGTGCAACGGCTCAACAGGCTAGTCCCCCGCTGCAGGCTTTGGCATCCCATATGGGTACCAATTCCCATCCTTGATGCTCCACTTCCAGTCCAGTAACCTACTACAGCATGGAAAAGCAGAGGAACATGGCCCAAAGCTTTAGGATGCTGCAGTCAAATGGGAGACTGAAGGGGCTCCTGGGTTCTGGCTTCAGAACAGCTCAACTATGGGCTGTTTTCAGCCATTTCCCTCTCCTTTAGAACTTAATTTTGATCTCAAACCACTGTCAAGATAATAGACCATAAACCAAAATAATGATAGACCACAAACCAAAATATAATAACTAAGACTAGAAATATTTTAAAGGAAAATATAGGATCAACTCTGTGCAATCTTGGATTAGAAATAATGACTTTTCAACAAATAAAACATGGATAAAATGGATTTCATCAAAATTTATATGATTTTATGATTCTGAAGACTCACTTTTCTTTCTCTTCCTTGCTTCCTTTTCTATATCTTTCTTTCTTTCTCTTTCTCTTTCCTTCCTTCTTTCCTTCCTTCCTTCTTTCCTTCCTTCCTTCCTTCCTTCCTTCCTTCCTTCCTTCCTTCCTTCTTTCCTTCCTTCCTTCCTTCTTTCCTTCCTTCCTTCCTTCTTTTTGTTAAAGATTAATTACATATTATTGGAAAGGTAGATTTAAATAGAAAAAGAGAAACAGAGAAAGATATTCATCTGTCAGTTCACACCAAAAGCCGTGAATTAGTATTTCACGTGGATGCAGGGTCCCAAGGACTTTGGCCATCCTCTGATGCTTTTCTCAGCAATAAAGGAATCTAGATTGGAAATGTGGCATCCAGGACATGAGCTGTTGCCTATTTGAAAGGCAGATGCTTGCAGGTGGAGCGTTCACCTGTGCCATCACTGTGCTGGCCTCCAACAACATTTTCAAGGTGAATGCAATAAGATATTTAGAATTATGTATTTGATGGAAGACCTTTATTGTGTATATATAAAAAACAATTTAAGTTCAACAATAATATAAACACTATAATCAAATGTAAAGCAGACATGAGATGTTAATAGATTTTCCTCAAACAGAGTATAGATATTGTAAATAAGCCTATGGAAAGATGTTCAAAATAGTTACTGGTCTGTGTGAATGTGAAAATAAAAACCACAATAAGATTATTTCAAACCTCACTCCAGTGACAGAAAATAATGGCTGTTGGCAAGGATTATGTTTCTGAGAATGTAATATTACAGCCACTTGAGAAAACAGCATGCCAAATGACAAACCATATGATTAGACGATAGCACTCTCAAGCATATATACCCAACGGTATTAAAAACACACATTCATGCCAAAATATCTAGAGGCATTATTACTCATAACAGCCAAAAAGCAAAGACAATCTGCGTCTGTAAATTTATGAATAAATTGGGGTAAATCCAAACAGCAGAGTTTATTTGACAATGCAAAGTCCTGAACTTTGTATTTGACAATGTGAAGTACTGAACTACAACTTACATGAAAGCTGAACATCACTGTGCTCTATGATAATTGTCAACCCCAGACAACTGCATATTGACTGATTTCACTTGCATTAACTACCCAGGATAGAAAAATCCAAACACAAAGAAAGATTAATGATTTCCAAGGCCCTAAGTAGCAACAGAATAGTTACTGATAATAGGTTTGGATTTATTGTAGAATATTACCTTCTACATCTGAACTCAGTGTGATTTATAGCATATGAAATATATCTCAATAAAATCCAAAAGTTAAATGGCAAAATCTGGAGCCTTAGATCACCAGTGTTTCCTTCTTGATTCATAATTAGAGGTGTCAAGGTGAAGCCTAGGCAAGGCATGATATCAACACAAAGAAATCCAGTCTTGCAGGAATAAAATTACAATGGCCTCTTCATGAAACCTGGAAATGAGGCCAAATGGAGTTTCTGGGCACTGAGTTGGCAATCAGTGGAAGGCTCTGGAGAGAGGACCTCTGGAAGATCTGCAAGTCTAGTGAGAACTGGTTTTGCTAAGCCCTAACAAAAATGATCTTCAGTAACATTTAAAATGGCACAGAACGGACTTAGGCAGTCATGGTACATAGTGGAACAATCAGGAGTCCATAGATCGAAATTTACTCTTGTCATTTAGTCCTTGAACATGCCTGTTGCTCATAGAAGCATGTCTCTTGTGCAGATTATCTTTTTGCCACTTGTCAATACACAGTGAGGTTTAAGACTTTAATGGAACTGAAATTTCGAAATGAATTGCTCAAAAAACTGGATTGAGGATGGCCTGAGGAAGGATGTTGATGCCCAGCAAGAGGAAGATCCTGAACTTTCCTTCAGAAACTGGGTTTACTGGAAGCCTTCCCAACTCCATCCATCCAGCGTCCAACAAAGTAACATCAAGACAAAGAATCCATTCCAAAGTACACTGTCCCTCAATGACTGCATTCCACACATTAAAACACATGTTTCAACTTTTAAACTGTTTTAATTTTACTTTCAATATTGTTTGTATAGTTCAAAGGGAGTACGCCCATGTGGACCTCTGATTAGGGTAGAAAGTGTCAAGACATGGAGGAAGGTGGGTGGGACAAATGTTTCTTTTCTTTTTTGACTCCTGTGCAGAGCATGGAGCTACTCCTTGCTGTCAAACTTCGTCAGCATTCTGGGCTGGGAGACAATCATTTGATACCTTAGAAACACTGGTATGGGGAAGTGAGAACTGGTTTTGTTCTGAGGGTGTTACTCAAATGGTTGTGACATTTCTGAGACATTGTCAGCTTTGTTGCGCCAGGACTGAGAACATTTTTCCTAGGTCTGTTGGCTGAGCAAGTCCACCCGGTTGCATCCACAGACCCAGGAACATGCTACAAAATTTGGCCAGGAAAGTAGTTCAACCTGTTCTGCTTTCCATCCTCTGACAAGGCAGTCGACATTCTCTGCTAGCCTAGATGAGCTGGATGTCATGTGGCCTGTGTACATCTGGGCATGCTGTCCATTGCACGGGCACCAGAAACTGAGCAGGCCTAGTCCGGATACATATACTCCAATATTTGGTCACACATACTGTGATTTTCCATATGACTATGTTTGCGTCCTACAGTCTAGTTGGGGATTGCCCCAAGATACCTCATCTGAGATGACTTCAGACTTGATTTTTGTGTGCACCAGCCAGTGCAGGGTCAGTTTTATATCCCCTACACCGGCCAAAATGCACTTACCTATGGATGCAGCTGCCTGGTCAGGTCAGCCTCCAGCCCCATCTCTCACATGAACTGATGCACGCTGCCGCCTAGCCCAGCCAAATGCCACAAACTAATTCACACTCACCAGAGAAGGCTGTGGCCTGATTGAGGCAATCCCAAATAACCTCCAGCAGGTCTACCTCCCATCTCAATTTTTTGTCCTTACCACCATCTGTTGCAGCCTTATCGGACCCACTGCACAGCTCATCTGGCTCCCATACATACCCATGGGTACTGAAACTTAGGCCAACACACTCCCAGTCCCAGCCCA
This sequence comes from Ochotona princeps, assembly GCF_030435755.1. Classification (NCBI taxonomy): domain Eukaryota; kingdom Metazoa; phylum Chordata; class Mammalia; order Lagomorpha; family Ochotonidae; genus Ochotona; species Ochotona princeps. The sequence goes on along the minus strand of NC_080843.1, from coordinate 14,736,894 downwards.
CATGCATGCCTAACAGGTGTTTCTGCCTTGATCAGTCAGGCCTGTCTCCAGTCCGAGCTCTCACGCTCACTAGTGGAGCTGCAGCTCAGTTGGGGTGTATTTACACTTCTTCCAGGTTTGCTCCCAGCCCTAGATCTTGTCCTTTCCAGGAGTCCTGCAGTCTAACTTGACATGACTTGTACCCAGTTCTAGCACTCACCAGTGCGTGCTATAGTCCAGCCTGGCCAGCCTGCACTTGTTTTAGCTCTCTCTTATGCCCGCAGATGCAACAACCTGGCCCAGCCTGATCTACCCCTAGCCATCATGTTACCTGGCAGGTGTTTAAATAAATACAACCTGCCCTGGTCTGCATCCTGTCCTGGCTGTTGCTCATGTCAGCATATCCTATAGACTGGCTCAGCCTAGCCCCCTCTGGCCCACCCCATACCCAGCCCACATATATGCCAATGGGTGTTGCAGCTCAGTATGTCCTGGCCTTCCTTCAGCCCCAGCTCTCACACCCACTATCAGGAGCTGTAGAGTTCCACAGGATTTCCCCAAGATCTCCTTTCAAGCCTTTCCCCAATCCTGGTTCTCATGAGTGATGCGAGCTGGAAGGTGCTGCAGCTTGGGCCAGCCCAGCTTCCTCCCAGGCCCGCTGTCATGAGTGTCAGGTGAATTCAGCTGTCTAGCCTGACAGAGCCTGTCACTCTCCCAACTCTTCCCCAACTCTAAACTAGTAGGTGCTATAATCCCACAGAGGCAAGTCCATAATTCCCCTAGAGAATGTTCCTACAGATTCAGTTCTCTTATGTTTTGGTGGGTGATATGGCACAGTCTCACATGGCTCACTTACTGCCAACTAGTCCAGCCAGACATGCCCTCAGCCCCAGCTTTTACACCAATGAGCAGCAGGCGATGCTACTTAGCTCAGTCCTGGTATCGCACGTGGGTGGGTGCCTTGGCCTAACCCAGACATGTCCTCCAGTTTCCCCAGCTCCCTAACCTAACAGTGAATACAGTGGCCTGGTCTGTGGAAGCTCCAAAAACTCATTCCTACCCTGTCAAACATGCCCTCAACAGTTGTGTCCAGTTGTTCGATATGTCCTAGATCAGCTTACAAGAAAAATCTGCATCCACAGATATCTTTTTAAAAAAGATTTATTTTTTTTTTTTTTATGGCAAAGTCAGATATACATAGAGAAGAAGAGATAGAGAAGAAGATGCTCCATCCAATGATTCACTCCCCAAGTGGCCACAATGGTAATAGCAGAGATAATCCGAAGTCAGGAGCCAGGAGCCTTTCCAGGTCTCCCACTTGGGTGCAGTGTTCCAAGGCTTTGTGCCATTCTCAACGGCTTTCCCAGTCCACAGGCAGGGAGCTGGATGGGAAGCAGAGCTGCCTGGATTAGAACCTGTACCCATATGGGATGCTGGTGTGTGCAAGGCGAGGATGTTGGCCATTAAGAAACTTCGCTGGGCCCAGCCCCATATATCTTAAAAAATAAGAATAATAGGCAACTATGCTGGCACCCTGCTATAGCTAACACAAATTTTGCATTAAGGGACCCATAATGCCCACCAGCTATTGGCTGCTTTTCTCCCAGCAATGTAACACTTCCCTAGGTAAAAGGCAACCCAAACAGTTGCCTGCAGGTGGGGTTAACATACATTTCAGTTTCAAAATAGATTTGAGGGAACAGCATCAACACCTTTAAAATACAAGTATGTGTGTTTTGCATTAGAAGGATGCTTATGAGTATTATCCACACCCAAGCCTATGAAGCCTGTCATTCCCGGTCACCTGCACATCAACATCATGTTAACATATGGCATCCAACGGTGAGTTCTGAAAGTCCTTTGGCACTTCAGCTGCAGTTTATCATCTGTGTGTCACTTCCTTTCCCTGTTCTCATACACATTAATCTAGTACAGGAGATTTTTGATTCCATCTTCCTTTGTCAGACTGGGATATTTGGTCACCTTTCCTTGACTTAGAATAACCCCAGGCAGGAGTCTATATAGATTGATGAACATTGTACTACCGCTTCCCAGGCCATTATGCTTTAATCTCAGACAGGTTGTGGTTCCAGTTGGTAAGACCCCAAAGCATGCCAGGAAAAATGCAAGTGGCAAAGCACATTGTAGCTGATGTGTAAGAGTTAACATAGCACAAAAATTCTACCCACCAACCCCCCAACACACTGTCTGCCCTTATTGTTTCTGTTTAAAATACGTCAAGCAATTTACTCTCCTAGCAATTGGGTGGAACGTAATCAATATGTTTCTTATATACCAAGCACATCCCTTCAGCTGGCATTTATTGGCTCTATTCTCTAAGACATAGCTCTCCTATACACTGAGAAGATACGCAATCACAACTTCAGAGAGTAGAGTATTTACAGTCTCTGAATTTAGGCCACTCTGCTATAGAAACGTTGAAAGTAAGGTTTAGAAAAATGTTTGTAAGGTGAACAACATGTAATTAGGTAGCAACTAGTCTATAATAGTTTCTCAAAACTGCTTACCTGTGGTCCCTGGGTGGCAAGTGACCTAGTGGTTAAGACAACAAGTAGAATGATCTTGTACTACAGCAGAACATCTGCATTTACACCCAACTCTGCCTAATGGCTCCAGCTCTCACCAATGCAGACATTGCTTTCCAGCTCTCTGGCAACTCATCAATAATGACCTGAAAATTTACCATAAAGATATGCTTAAAATATTTATGGAAACAAAAGTGAACAGATGAATAAGAGTAGGAAAGAGTCTGCGTAAAATTATACGTTGAACAGGTAAGCAAATACAAATAACTGGTGAATTCTCTTGTGCCTCAGTGGGCCACTGCACCTCAAGTGAGACAATCGTATGGTTTACTTTTGATGTTCCAGGTCAATCTGGTTTCCTCAGATAAGGCTCTATACATTGCAATAGAGAGCAAAGTTTATCTTTTGTGTGTGATATTTCACATTGACCACTTGATCCACTGCTTCAGTTCATTGTGAGACCAACGTTATTCCTTGAAAGTTCACTTGTTCTCACCTGTAGGCAACTGTCTAGGTTGCCTTGTATCTCAGTGAATGTAACATTGCAGGGGGAAAAAAACAAGCAGCCAAAAGCTGGAAGATTATGGGTCTGGTTAATGCCAAATTTTTGTTAACTATACTAGTGTACCAGCATAGTTGCTTATTCTATTTTTTAAAGATATGTGGAGAATACTGTGCAGCAGGAGTTGAATGACTCCATGGTTAGACACGCCATCCAAGCCCTGAAGCATGCTGGGAGCAGGCCAGGTTGGGCTAGGATGTAGCACCTGCTGATACACGAAAAGACCGAGACCAGGGCCAGACCATGCCAAGAAGGGATGTGTACCATGTGGAGCAGGGCTACAACACCCACAGCATGAGTGAAATTGGGCTGGGAGCAGGACTGACAGGGGAACTTGAAGGACTCCCAAGCTAGGCCTCAGTTTCTTGAAGTGAGGAAAAGAACTGAGGCTGAGTGCAGGCCATGCCAGTTAATGCAGTGAAACTCAGCATGTATGTGGGCCATGTCTCAGTGCAGACCAAGCTTGGCCAGGCTTGCACCTACTGGCAGGCCTGAGAGCCAGGATGGGATAGGGGCCATGCCAGGCTTGGCTGCAGGAATTGCTGCTTCACTTGAGATCCAGGGCTGGGGGCAAGCCCAGCTGGTCTAGGTTTCAGCACCTGTTTGCAAATATTGGTAGTGGAAGCAGTTCAGGCCAGATCAGGCTGCAACATCTGCTTACAAGTGCTAAGACTGGGAGTGGGCCATACCAGGCTGGGTCAAAGCACACCATGGGGCTCGGCGGCATGGCCTAGTGGCTAAGGTCCTCGCCTTGATCCCATATGGCTGCTGGTTCTAATCCCGGCAGCTCCACTTCCTCTCTATCTCTCCTCCTCTCAGTGTATCTGACTTTGTGATAAAAATAAAATAAATCTTTAAAAAAAAAAAAAAAAAAGCACACCATGGCATGTGCAAGATCTGGCACTGGGAATGAGCCTGGTAGGGGAATTTGGAGAACTCCCCTAGTAGGCTGTAGCTCCCACTGGGGAATGGGGTGGGCCAGGTGAGGACAGTTGCCAGCACCCACTGGTGCTCACAAGAGCCAGAATGAATGCAGAAAAGATTGGATAAGACTGGGCTGTCACACCTGCCAGTTCACATGAGAGCCAAGTCAGACCACAGCACCTACTAGCACACACAGATGCCAGGAGGGCATGTGGGCCATGCTAGACTCCGTTGCAATTCCTACCAGAATGCACCAGACCTAGGACTGGGAGTGAACTTGGAAGGGAAACTTTGAGAGCTGTCCTACAGGGTGCTGCTTCTACTGATGAGCATGTAAGTTGGGACTAGGAGTAGACTACTCCAGACAGAGCTGCAGCATCTGTCAGCGGGCATGTGAGCTGGGTCTGAGGGCAGACCATGCTGGGTAGGGTATGCTGGAGTCCAGCTCTAGCTTAGTTCGGAACTCAAGAAGGGTGTATGGATGAGGCGTAAAGAAAATAGACGGACCACTAGAATTCCATGATCATCGTGGGCAATGCACAAAAGCTGTCCGCTTTATTTATACAGAAGCAGTCAAACTCTGGCTCAGGCTTTTTACGTCATGGTCAAGTGGGTGTTTCCAAGGGTAATTCTGCCATTTGTTTCACCTTAAAGCAGAATGTTATCCATCCTGACCCTGTGGTCAGGAAGTTCTCAATAGATGGTGCATATCAATCAGTAACACATCGCTACTACAATCCTCATTCTACAACTTAGTCTTGAGTCAGTTAAGGGAGGAAAGGCATCACAGAAGGAAGGTCCTAAAGATCAAACAAAGAGGGAAAGAATAGATTCCCACTACACCTGGGGATGGAACACCCTTGACTAGCATAAGGTCAAGGGGGGCAGCCAAGACAGCAATAATAAAAGGCCTTTTGGCTAAAACGGTATCAGCAACATCAACTTCCAAGCTAACATTGATAGTAAACATTAACTCCGCAGAGGCAGACAATGCCTAAATAAATTATAGAAATCTCAGCAGGGTTGTCCGGTGTGTATGCAAAGGGAGATGGAGCTGCATTCAGGTGGTTGTAAGACATCCACCGGGCCCTGCCAAACAGCGGGAAATTCCTTGTGGCCCTGCCTGCAATGGAACAATTCTCTTCACATCTTCCTCTCTTCCACACCCATCACAGGGACCCCAGCAGTACCATACTCACTTTTGTGCACAGGATGCAAAACAAGTGTGGGTCGGCCAGACTAGGCCACAAGAACCACAGGCAATGTGTGAATCATGTTGGGCTAAACTGCAGTACTTTCTGGTAAATGCAAGATCTGGGATTGGGAATGGGCCAGGTGGCAGAACAGTGGACACTCCTCTGCTAGGCTGCAGCTTCCACTGCTGAGCACAAGAGCTAGGACTGGGGGTTGGCCAGCTGAATTAGGCTGCAGCACCAGTTGGCTGGGGTGGACTGGGTCTGAGGGGGGGTCAGGCTAAGCTGTGGCACTCAATGGTGTGAACAAGAGCCGGATAAAGGACATGCTGAGATAGGTCACAGTACATTCCAGCATGGAGGAAAAATAAGGGCTGGGGATTGACCTGGAGAGGGTTATTAAGAGCAGTCCCAACTAGGCTGTAGCACACACTTGTGCAAGAAAGTTGAAAATACTTCAGAAATATCAAAACCAATCAAATAATATCCTCAGAACATTCCTCCCCAAACTGGGGTCTCTAGCACATTATCAAACGACTGTCCTCTATTCCCCGGGTACCTATGCAGCTTGACATCAAGGAGTGGTCCACTCCCATTCCTCTGCTGGGGATATAGGGGGACAAAAGAAAAAAAATGAATCATTTGTCCTAGGCACATTCCTCCTTTCCTCAACCCTCACCATCGTCAATAGAGGCCTACATGCGCATGCATCTCTCAGTTATATAAACAATGCTAAAATAAAACTAAAAACTTTAGGACCAGTGCGAGGGCTCAACTGTCTAATCCTCTGCTTGGCTCATGGACATGCCATATGGATACCAATTCCTGGCCTTGCTGCTCCACTTCCCTCCCGTCCAGCTCCCTGCTCATGGTGTGAAATATCAGTGAGGTATGACCCAAAGCCTGAGGCCCCTGTACCAGCACAGGAGATCCAGAAGGACATGCTGAGCTGCAGCAGCTCAGCTCCGGCCATTGCAGTCACTTGGGGAGTGAACCAACCCACAGAAGATTTTTCTCTGTGCCTCTTTTTCTCTCTGTAAATCTGTCTTTCCAATAAAAACAAATAAACCTTTTAAAAAATAAATAGGAAACAAAGAAAAATATACAAAATTCACTTCTTATACATGTTAAATTTAATTTGCAAAGCTTTAGGATCAACAAATTATATAGAAATGTGACATGTCCTAATGTTTTATTTTGTGTGAAAACATAACTGGTTTTACCTGTTCATGCTTCTTACCAGGTTCTGTCTGTGTTTTTCATTGTGCCTAAAACAGCCTCACCAGGGCTGAGCAGCTACCAGCTCTTATCTTTGTAACCTCAAAAGTGGAAGCCAAGCTAACTTCTTTTAGGGGTATTAACATCCAGCTTTATGTGATTTGTTATAGCAATGGAAAATAAACTAAGATAGTGTCAAATGTTAAAAGTTACATTTACTCAGTGACACATTAGTCATTCAGTAGCATGTTATTTAACTTCATGACATTTTTAATTTCTTCTTTTCTACTTATTGTTGATTTTGTATTGTGGCGTTTGATTTAAGGGGATATATAGTAACTGTGTAATGGAGAGACTATCATATATTGATGTGAGGATACAATGCAGTATGCACCTATACATCCAGATGAAAGATGAACTTCCAAGGAAGCTGCTAACTATATCTTGACAATAGGATGCTGTACTCTTTGCCATTATCCATGCCTGCAATGATGGATATATGACTGTTTATAAAGAGCTATACTATATTAATGACATAGAGGAACTCAGTGGTCAGGGGAGGAAACTTGGACAGGGGGAGTAAGGGCAATCCCGAGGCATATGGAACTGTATCATAAAATAATAATAATAATAAATAAGTTTAAAAAGTTAAAATTTATGTGTAGGAAAAAATAAACCATCTCTTTGTAGTGTATTCCATCTCACAAAGTCAAGCATCAGTCGATAACTTTCTTTTGTTATACAGCAAACGTAAAAGTAAGAGAACTGTCTAAGATGACTACAAAATGTGGAAGAACTAGTTCAAGTTTGGATTGGTGGCATTGTTTGCTAGAGTCTCCTGAAGAGCCATGACTAGAGCATGGCATTAAAGCCAAGCTGTAGACAAAAAGGCATGGCTGTAAGTGTATCTGCAGAAGGTGTGAAGAAAGAGATGTGTTCTGATGAAGCCACAGTGAAAGAACTCAGGCTAAGAACTAAGCTGTGATGACTCAGCTCTGAGCATGTGAGAGGCAGAAGAGAGCAGACTTCTCTTCTCAGCACTAGGATGATGTTCACTCTCAAAGGACTTTAGATACGAAACACATTAGTTTCTATGGGAGTTTTCCATGTACCAGGATATTTATTGACCCAAGCCAAACACAGAATGATTGGAAGCACTGATAATTAACTACCATTTACACACTATAAAGTTAATCAGAACTCGAGTTTCTTATGATTTTGGAGATCCAGGGCCCCTTATCCAACAAATTAGTTTCCCAAACCAAATAACCCTGGAGCCAATACTGATGTTTAACAGGAGAAACATCCACTTGGCACACTGGCATCCTGTTTTGGCACAAGTTCGTATCCTGGGTGCTTCACTTCTGATCCAGCTCTCTGCTATGGCCAGGGAGACCTGAAAGAAGACCCTGGCTTCAGTCCAACTCTGGCTGTTGCAGCCATTTTGGAAATGAACCAGCAGATGGAAATCTCTGTGTGTATGTTTCTCATTTTCTCTGTAACTCTGCTTTTCAAATAATAATAAAACAAATCTGTTTTTTTTTTAAATGGCAAATAACCCTAGTGTTTCAACCTACTCACAACCACTGTTTATTCTGTGAATTAAATCCTACTCCATCATTCTGTTGTTTAAGAGGTTGGTAGACATGTACATAAAAAACAAAGCGTGTTTTGACTCTTTATCTTGCTATTGCTTCTAGCTTTAATTTCAGAAGCATAATGAATGACTTCTTGAGATGTATTTTAAAGCAATCATGTCATTGTTTTAGGTTTAGTTGCCCTTTATCTAAACTTCTTGAAAGCGCTTGGCTTTTATTAAAGACATATCGCAGGTTAGAAGTTAAGTTTCTATCCTTGCCCACAATAACTTACTATCCAGATGGATCAAAAGTATGTGTAGCAAGCAAGGGTGTTTGATACAGTGGCAAAAACACCTTGACGTGCTCACATCCCATGTCAGAGTACCTAACTCTGATCCAGGTTCCTGAAAGGCATCGAGTGATGGTTCAAGTAGTTGAGGTCCACTACCCTTGCAGGTTGAATGGAGAACCAGAATGAGTTCCCAGCTCCTGATTTTGACCTTCGCTTACCCCAGATGTTTTGGGAGCTGAGTGAACTAGGCTGTGGGATATGAGACTTTCTGCCCTGTGTGTGTCTTCCCAGCTGTCCCTCTGCCTTTCCCATACGTGTATAACATGTGTGGCAGAGACTGCACTATATTCTCAATATGCATTCTATTGCTTTGTTCTTGGTACAGGAACTCAATCACTGTTAATACAGACGCCCAGATCCCACAGTAAACTGCAGCTCAATGAGGACCGGACTGCATTAGACCAATGAAACAGAGGCAGTGCTGATTGGGTGCAGATTCTCAGCAATTTCCAGAAAAAAAGAGTTGGAGTCTGCCCTTTATTTATTTTTTTTCTGTTGCTTCCTATAATCTGTTTGGCAGGACCTGAAGCCAGTGGCTGGACCTCAGCAACAACGAAGCAGCAAGTCACGACTCTGCTTGATCTTTGATGATGTGTGCTACCACCAATAGCCAGCAGCAAAAGCTTGGGGTTGTCATCATCCAACATTTTTAAGAATCATTTTGTAAAATGCTGAATCCATCATACTTAGATTCAGTTTCATTTAAAAAACAAGGGTGATCAATATGCCTCTGTACCTATCATGGGTCTCAAGCTGGGCTCTTCATCTTGGTAAATGAATAAGTCAATTTATATTGATCCTAAAAAAGCATTATTTCTTTGGTTCTGATTCTGGTCACAGGAGAGACAAAAAAGTAATGCAAAAGAATATCTCAAAAGAATAATGAGTGTGAATGAAGATGTATTTTTCAGTAACTGTGAATGGAGAGTGTTTGCTGCCTGGATCTGGGTGAATGAGAATGGTTATCCCCAACTTCCATTGACTTTAATGTTATTATCATGGGGTTTTTTTATGAGTGAGCATCTAATCGGTTGGGTAGGCAGTAAATGATGGAAAACAGTAGAAAGGAAACATTCTTGCAGGTTTCTGTTCTCAGATAATCCACTGAAGTCATCTCTTAAGCTAGACATTGTGAGAAGAACTACTAAGGAAAAGGAAGGAAACAGAGCAGTCTCATCCAAAACCATAAAGCCAATGAACTGTTCAACACAGACCCAGTGAGTGTTAAGAACTAACAAAAAGCATGCCTAGCAAGAAAGCATAGTCTCAAGGTAACAGGACTGGTTTCTTTCATTGTGTAATGGGAAAAGAGGAGATCCCTAACAAGTGTGTGTGTCAGTGCTGAAAACTTCAGGATGACATCTCTCTGCGTGGCTTCCCTCAAATGTATACATGGCGTAACAGAAGTAGCAATGCTTGTTTATTCTAAGAACATCAATTGTTTTATTTAATCATCACAAAATCTGATCAAAATGGAATGATCAGCATTGATTTTTATAGATAAAAAAAAAAGTACCAGGGGAAGGAATCAACAAATGGTAAAAACAAACAAAGAAAAACCAACCAACCAACAAACCAACCAACCAACAAACCCTTTAAATCTTAGCTTTTTTCTTTTTTTTGTGCCACAACTTCACCAGTAAGTTTCCTTTTTACTTACCACCCAATCACCATACAACTTCTCAGAAAACACTTAGGTGATAACAAGAATTATTCTTTGGTTCTTCTTTATATTTTTAAATTTTTTTCTCTTTTTTCTTTTTTCTCTTTTTCTTTCCCGAAAAGAGAGTTGCAAAAGAAAGATGGAGAAAGAACATCTTCCATCCATTTCCTCGCTCTCTCAAATGGCCACAATGGTGACAGCTGAGCTGAGCTGAGCTGAAGCCAGGTGCCAGGGACTTATTGTGATCCTCTTATGTGGGTTCAGGTACCCAAAGACTTGAACCATCTTACACTGCTTTCCAAGACCATAGGTAAGGAGCTGATTATGAAGTAGAACAACCAGAGCATGAATGGGCACACATATAAGATGCCAGCACTTGAAGGTGGAAGATAGTCAATTGAGCCATCACAACAGCCCCTATTACTTTGATTCTTAAATGCTGTACTAGTAATAGCAGTTTTATATGAATATACAACTTAAATATCTTGGCTGAGTTCTTTCTAAAAATAGAAGAGTATAGTTGATGAATGTCCCTATGTTTACTTTATTAATTTGACCCTTATTTTTAACATGAAACATTAAGTTATATAGGGAATAAAATGTTAAATTAATTAGGAGAGAAGTAATCAATGCTTATTAAATATTCTACATATAGGAACACAAATCTTTAAGGCTGTTTAAAAAATAATTGCTACATTATCGAGAGGCCTTGGCTTTGGAATACAAAGTGGAAGGAGACTGGTTTTATAATCCATGGCTCTATTATATGGTAGTACTTGTTGTATAACTCAAATTCTTAGATTTAAAATTAATATTAAAATGCTGACTCAGCCCTTTGTGGGCTTGGCTTCCTTTAGCCTTTCTAGCATGCCTAAGCATTTGGACTTTTTAAAGTATAGCTTTTTGATAAATAAAACTTGAAGGTATAATTCCAACTATGTAATTAGGTCATGCTCTGTGCCTATACTCAGGTCAAGTGAATTTCCCTCTGGTACTGAGCAAAGGAACTATGAATGTCAAAGATTTCAGTGAGTTGTCATGATTTAAAATGATGAGGTAATCATTCTTGATTATATTATTGATTATAAACAAAAATTTATAATGTATGTTGGCAAATGGGATTTATTTAGCAATAAGTGAACGTTTTGTTTTGGTACATGGAGCTTTCGATTTTGCAAGAACTCTTTCAAGACTCTAAGTCATAAGCCTCTAACATAACATTTCTAGTTATGAAACTTCATCTTCGAAGATAAGAGTTCAGATACTCACTTCTCGTGCCTCTGTTTATGCATCCGACCATTTTGTGAGACGTGTCCCTTTTTAGTCTCACCTCTAGGCCGAAGTATTATTTTAATAGTAGCCATGCTGGTTTCCAAATCTACTAAATCCTGAGAGAAGCCCAATGAACCTCAGCATACACTGCATGGAAAAATAAGTACTCTTTTTAAAATCATTTCTTACTGAAATAAAAAGAGTTCTCAGAGAACTCTCATCAGCAGAACATATCTCTAAATAGGCATTTATATTAGTCATGCGAGGGGGCAAAGAGTGGAAAGGTTATTAAAAATAGCCTAAAGTTAAAACAATCCAATAACTGATAAACATTTATTGATGTTTTACTTCTAATTATGCTCACAAAGAATTGTTACATATCTGTAATTATAACAATTATAGATAACACTTTTTGCCACTTAACATGCCTCTGGCATCGTTCCAATAGAGGCAAGGATGTGGCAAACCTATTCAGTTATTGATTCTTAGGCGTGTTCTGGAAACTGAAACTAGAATGGAGGAAGAAGCAAGAACCAATGCCATTCAGAGAAAAGAGAATAAAGCAAATGAAGCTAAAAGTTAATGCATAAACATCTCCAAAGGGCAGAACTCAGAATGACAGTTTAAGAACAGAATCAGATGAGAACTTCATTGGTTTAATGGAAAGTAACAGGACCTAGGTCTCATAAAAAGAATGGCCACATAGTTTTGAAGGGTATTTTGGTGTGTTTGGAGAAAGTCTAGGAAAAGCATGACTGTCCCTCACACATGTAACCTAACCTGAGTCTCATTTAGGGTACCTCAGATTAAATGATTTTTTAAACTAAACACATAAACATGCGTTCTGCTTTCCTGTGACATTGATGCATTTTTTCTGCCACAAGCTATCTGCCTCCACGTGGGGACTCTCCTAACGTGCTTAACTTCATAAACCCATAAACCTCCTCCCAGTCACAGAAGATCTTAATCCGCACATGTCAGTGAGAGACCTATGTCTCTCCTTTGTCAAGCCTGGATGCACTGACTCGCTTAGAATTACTACGGTTTTATATGAGCTAAGAAACTGATTAAAGTCCAGGTGAGTACTTGATGTACGTAAGCAAAGGAATACGAACTGCAGGCTGGGGCAACGTGCACCCCTGTTGAAACTAATTTGGAACCTGAAGAAATACTGTTATGAGTGGAAGTCTACAGAATTACTAGAACTCCCTTGCATCTGAACACAGGAATAGGAACACAATTCATCAGGATCTAAATTCTGCTTTAGTCACTATTTCTAATTATAATACATTCTCATGGCCAAAACCCACCCACCCACCAAATTTAATATAATTAAGTTATGCTTGTATACGTAATGAAACAAAAGAAAGTCTACAATTCACTCAAATGACATTTTGCCAGCCAAGTTTGTGATCTTTGTGAAACTTTATACATGTAAAATAATGACACTATTAAAATTTGCATCACAGTTATAAAAATTACAGTAACATTTTAATTTTAATAATATGAAAACATTAAGGTTTGAAAAAAATCAGTGACTTAGGTTTATTTTTTCGTCTCCACTACTTTTAAAATAAGCATTTATTTTTTTATTATTTTCTGTTATTATGTCATGATACAGTGCCTTACATTCTGGGATTTCTCTTCCCCCCTTCCCAAATAACTGCCCTCTCCCTACTAGATTCCCCTACGTCATTACAATAGCATAGTCCTTAACAATCAGTCATAAGTCCATCATTCTACTGTTTAAGTACATTCATCATTTGAAAGAAAGAGATAAAGAGAGGTAGTTGGAAAGAGGAAGAGAGACACAGAGGGACAGAATCTTGCATCCTCTGGCTTCCTACCAAAATGGCCTAAATATTGGGGACTAGGCCAGGGAAAAGCCAGGATCTTGGGACATTTAGGTCCTCCCACATGACTGTCAGGGGTCCAAGGACTCGAGGTTTCTTCCAGTGGTACCCTAGATGCACCTGCAAGGAGTAGGGTTACAAGTGGAGCAGCTGGGATTGAACCAGTGCTCATATGATATGTTGGTATCACGAGCAATGTCTTAACTTGCTGGCCCATAATGTCAGCTCCCAGGTCCATAACTGTTAATGTTTACATAGATTAAATAATTTTGATTTGAGATGCTATAAACTATGTCATATTTGTAAATTTTAGTTTAATTAATGATATTAATGCTTCAGTTAGTGAACATTTTAAAGATGGATATTTATCTCACATGGAAACAAACATCACCCTATATTAAATATTGATTTTCAAATTGATATTTAATTCTCACATCTAGTATAATACACACTTAATTCCAGATAAAGATCACCAGAGCTGAATATTTTGAAGATTTTTATCACGACTACACTTTTCTTTAGGAGGTTATCTTTTAAAATAAAATTATAATCGGGGAGGGTGTATCCAGGGCTGTGGATTAGGACAGCCTTCAGGTCACTCACACACCTTGTTGGAGTTCTGATCATGTCCGGCTACCCTGTTTCCTTTAGGGCTTCCTGCTGCTATTCCTGGGAAGTAGCAGATGATGGCTGAACGACTTGAGTTGTTGCCACATGCATGAATGATGCAGGCAAAATTCCAAAACACTGCTCAGCCTCAGCGGTGACAGCCACTTAGGGAAGGAAACAACACACACAACCTCCCTCTCAGCTCCTGCCTTCTTTGCCTTCACTCTGCCTTTCAAATAAATGAATAAGTAAGTCTTTTAAAAATACAGTATTTCTATTAGCTGCAAAATTCCTGTGAGCCAAAACCTCTTAGGAGCTAAACGCATTGTCATAATGTATATGCTGAAATATAAAACAACTTGCTTTAAATAAAGGCCATCAGTAAGTCTGTTTATAATCTGTAAATATTTTGAAATAAAATATATGTGAATGGAAGACTAATCCACAAATGTTTAGAATGCCAAAGTGAATTGAATATAATTAAAAATAAAAAAGTTATATTTGAAGTGGTTTTTCTTCTTCCTGTCATACCCCAAGCCTTTAGAAAAATAAGTAAATTCATAAAAATATATAAAACAAAAAGTGACAATACTATTTTCTTTTTATCTCTTACTTGTACAACGGGATTTAACTTTGTCGTATGTATTGCTCCATGTTTGCCCCTAATTTTGATATCAGCTCACTCAGTTTTTCCTGATCAAAGCAAAGAGGAAACTTCTTTGTTCCTCCTTCTGAACTCGTGTTTTGTGTCTGGACAAGCCGCCAAGGAGGCCAAGCTTCCTATTGAAAGGTGCAAATCACCTATGAGTTGCTTGTTCCTCGTGGAGTTCCGTAGCTGTGATTCTCCAAAGGCATTCCAGGAGCTAGTGACCTATGCAAACATCTGTGACAATAGCAAGTGCCTATACCACCAAACGAATTCCTCGGTGGAATAAGACTGAATTCAACTGTTCTTGTCACAGAGAAAGAGAAACTTGTCAGACCTCTGAAAGGTTTCCTCTGAGGGGAAAAGAAAGGAGACAACAGGATTTGGCATAGGGCTGGGGAGGAGAGACGTTTGCACAAAGCACCCAGTTGTCAACAGCTTGGAGCTGAAAGGAGAAAACAAAGTCAATTAAGCTTGAAACTGTCAATTTATGATGAAAAACTAGTCCATACAAATTCAAATTTAATTCTTGCCTCACGCAGAACATCAGGATAAAATTGCAAGACAAAAACAATGCATATATTTTAAAAGTTGCAAAGACAAGACTTCTTACAGAGGCTCCCTTGGGACTGAGTTCCAAATGACCTTAACTATTCTGGTATCATGAAACCCTAATGCCACCTGACAGTCCATAGTTAAGTTTTTAGTTTCTATAAGTTTCAGTGTCTTCACGGAGAAGACCAAACTCTATGAATTTGATGTTAGACAAGTCTAAGGCTTTTCCTAATTCCCTGCTGGGACTTAGTTATATTTTCCCTCCACTCAATATTAGCAAAACATCTACATTCAGCTCTCCTATCAAATACTCAATAAGCAACACAGTGTCACTCAGGATGCATTTGGTCCAAGACCCACATTAATGTCCTGCCACGTTAAGATAAACTGCTCTTAACGATAAGCATAAATACAAACTAATAGTATGCATGACCCAGTTTGGTTTATTATTCCACAATTAATTGCCCACCAATAAAAAAAAAGAGAAAGGAAAAAACATGGACTGTATTAGTGGTATTTAAAAAATTTAAAGGATTCAGGGGGGAGGGGATGAAATAATGAGCAGTAAACCACTAAGTGGAAAGGCACAATCTAATTGTGAAATTTCCGAGTGAAGTGTTTTGTAGTTGCTTCAGGGAAAGAAGAGTTAATGGCTTGTCAACTTGAAATTATAGCAGCTCTTCTGCAAATATCGCTATTCAAGTATCAGTTAATGCTCAAAGGCTAAATAAGATAGTGTCTACAGTACCATGAGCTTTCTGTCAAAGACACTGTATTTATAGATAAAATTGGCTTTGCTACATAGAGAAAATTGTATTTTAAAAAGTTAATGAGAAACTCTTCACTGAATTCAATCGCATGGCTTGTATTATAACAGCAATATATTTTCATGACTATTTCAATAGCATAGCCTGTTTCATAATATAAACTTAGAATTGAATAATTTGACAAAAAATCAAAATGATACATGTCATATTATTAGACTATTTTATCATTACTTAAATTCTATATCACTAGTAGATTCCAGATATGATAAATAATCAATTATTCTTTTAATGTAATTGCTGGGTATGGGTGATTTTACACATTAATTATTGCTAGGATTTCCGTGGAACCACCAAAAACCTAAACAACAGAGGCAATGTTTTTCTAACTTCACGTTTTTAAAAAAGATGTATTTATTTTTATTGAAAAGGCAGATTCATAGAGAAGGAGAGAAAAAGATCTTCCATGTACTCTTTCACTGTCCAAGTGGCCACAATGGCTAGAGCTAAGTTGAAACAAAGCAGGAGCCAGGAACCTCCTCCCAGATTGCTTGGACAGGTGCAGGGTCCCAAGGCTGTCCCAGGCCACAAGCAGGGGGCTGAATGGAAGTGGAGCAGGTAGGACATGAACTGGTAGCCACATAGAATCCTTGTGGTTACAAGGATTTAGCCACTAGGCCAGCACACTAGAACCTAATTTTGTTTTTTAAAGATTTATTTATTTTTATTGCAAAGTCAGATATATAGAGAGAAGGAGAGGCAGAGAGGAAGATCTTCCATCCAATGATTCAGTCCCCAAGTGACCGCAACAGCTGGAGCTGAGCCAATCCGAAGCCAGGAGCCAGGAACTTCTTCTGGGTCTCCCATGCATGTACAGGGTCCCAGGGCTTTGGGTCATCCTCGACTGCTTTCCCAGGCCACAAGTAGGGAGCTGGATGGGAAGTAGGGCTGCTGGGATTAGAACTGGCGCCCATATAGGATCCTGGCAAGTTTAAGGTGAAAACTTTAGCCTCTAGGGCACTGCGCCAGGCCTGAAGGCAAATTTTAACATGAATCACTTGTAAGTATTGTGTATCTCCTGCCCTCAAAAATGTACATTTCCCATGTAATCACAATAAACAATATCAGATGTTTACACTAGTTACGATTTCCATCTATTCTGCGTGATGTGGACTTTGGCAGCTGGTTCAGGGTCACGAGTTTTGAAGCCACACTCCATTTTTTTCCCATTTGCAAGTCAAATGACATCTCCCTGTAGCCACTCTGCCTTTTAAGCCCCTCAGGAGTCCATGTGGAGGAGGGGTTCACATACTTCTTCTCTCCCTATGGACAAACTTGGAGGATGGAAGGTAGAAACCCCTCTCTACCCCATCCTTTCCCTTCGTAGCCCACTGACCCTGAAATGGCCCATGTCTGTCTGTATTCCTTACCTTCTGAACAAACTTTACCACTTTGTAAACTGCATTAGTGCCTGTGCTTGAAATGCTTTGCAAGTAATAGGCAAGAACCCAGGAAGTGGATATTGGACTCTTACACACACCGTGATTCATAGATTTATTGGAGTTTTACAAATTGCTTCCATGATGTCATTGAAGATGTAACGACGTCTCTCAGAACCATGTATTTCATTTAGTTGTAATTGCTGGCTCATCCCCAACACTCTACAAACATTCCTTAGACTACCCTTGATTCTCTTTATCTTTTAAAACTATACATTTTTAATTTATTCGAAAGGCGGCACTACAGAAAGAGGGAGAGACAGCGAGAGATATTTTTCTTCCATGACTTACTCCTCAACTGAACATGCCAGAGGCTAGGCTAGGTTGAAGTCAGGAGGCTGGATTTCCTCCACGTGGTTGCTATCTTCCATTTCTTTCTCAAACGTGTTAGCTGGGAGCTAGATCAGAAGCAGAGCAAATGAGACTTGAACTAACATGCATACGGGATGCTGATTTTCCAAGTGACAGCTCAACCTGATACATTAAATTATTGACTTTCAAAATGTTGATATTTCTGAAATTACACTCCAGATATTTTTTAAAAAGATTAATCAAATTATGTTTGTTCACTATTTCCTCTTACATTCACGTTGTATATTTTAGCAGGACTATCTCATAAACAATATGTATTTTTCTCAGAATTTATTTTAAATGTGTTACTCTATTCATTGAGCTAGCATTTATGGAATATATTTTGGCATTCACTTTTTTTAAAGATTTATTTTTTACTGCAAAGTCAGATATACAGAAAGAAGGAGAGACAGAGAGGAAGATCTTCCGTCCAATGATTCACTTCCCAAGCGACCGCAACAGCTGGAGCTGAGCCAATCCGAAGCCGGGAGCCAGGAACCTCTTCCAGGTCTCCCACTCGGGTGCAAGGTTCCAAGGCTTTGGGCCATCCTCAACTGCTTTCCCAGGCCACAGGCAGGGAGCTGGATGGGAAGTGGAGCTTCCGGAATTAGAACCGACACCCATACGAGATCCCGGCATATTCAAGGCAAACAGGTTAGCCGTTAGGCCACCGCACCAGGCCCCATATATATATTTTTTAATATGTATCTATTTCTTTATTGGAAAGTCAGGTTTATAAGGAGAAAGAGCTCAGATCTCATGGCTGACTCCCCAAACAGCCGCAATGGGCCAGAGCAGATTGAATCGGAAGCCAATAGCCAGGACCTTCTTCCAGGCCTCCTACGTGGGTACAGAGTCCCAAGGCTTTGGGCTGTTCTCTACAGCTTCCCCAAGCCACAAAGCAGAGAGCTAGGAGGGAAGTGAAGCAGGTGGGTTATAAACTGGTGCCCACATGGGGATCCTGGTGTGTGCAAGGCAAGGACTTTAGCTACTAGGCTGCCAACCAAGCTTGGCATTCACTTGTAATAACTCCGGCTCCTGGCCACAGGATAAGCCTTAAGTATTAAAAAATATAAGTAGATATGGGAGTTTGTTTTAAAGTATAAAAATCCCTTCCTGTTTTCCTACATTGAGTGTTTGTATTTTTTGTATTATTTATAAACATAGCTATACTACCTTAGCATTAAGATATAGATGACATTGTCTTAGACTTATAATTTTAAGGAATTACAAGTGTTGTTACAAATCATTTCAATAGAAACCTTTTTGCGTGGAAGATACGTTTTAACAACAACAACAAATGTTTCTTGCACGCAAATGTTTAAGTAGAAGAAAAATGTATCTTGTACTGTCTGAACAATATACACATTGCCACTTTTCCATTGACTTTGAATAATAGCTTTTAAGCCTATTGCAAATCCCCTAGTTTGTATTTCCTGCACACAGTGATCAACGTACGGCAGAAACCATGTAAAATACCATGATGGATCTCAGCCCTGCCCTCTCTTTCTCACCCACTGCCCACCCAAAAATGGCTTGAGAGTTCTCTAAACAGCAGGGATAATGGAGATCTCAGCTCTGATTGAAAACATACTGAGGTATAATGGACGAAGAGCACACATGTCATGGTGATACTGGTAAAAACTTCTGCAGTCAGTATTTGCTTCGCTGAGGAATCTGTGCCTTTGTAAGGGCCCAGTCATCTCACTGCCATACCTTCCTTCGCCTGGCTGCACCGCTTGGGAGAGAGAGGCTACCATCTGGCATACTAAAGATCTCGCCTAATAAATCTAGCTAAGCAGCCCATTCCATCAAGATGCTTTTTAAGCATATATGTGTTTAATACAGTTTGCTGGTCGTTCCCGACATCTGGGGTAGGGACTGAGGACACTTTGCAGTGCACACCGAGGATGCTGGTTTCCTATTATTTGCATCATTGACTTTGAATGTTAGAAAGTGTGTTTTCCTGCTGATGCATGGCTGTCTTTATGGGATCCTGTAGAAATACAATGCACAATGAAATGCAGTGCTGACAAAAGGAGAGAGAGCTGTTAGCCTCCTTTTATTGCGTTTTTTATGTATGATGGTAGAGCTAGGAAAAGTAAATATAAGCTATGACATAGGGTTCAAGATGAGATAAGTATGGTCTTTAAAATGGGTGAGTGCCAAAACATCATCTATTCGGCTTGATAATATGATGCTTACTTCCTATGACTGCCTGATAATACCATGGATAATATGATGTTTAAGAAATGCGCTCACTCATTGTAAGTGTTTCCCCAGGTCATTCTGTCACTGCTAAGGCAAGACAAAGGAGTAGTGGTTAACATTAGGCGTCCCTGCCCCATACAGTATGAAAGCTACTGAATCTTCCCCAAGGTGGCATTCTGTTAGAAAAAGAGGGAGTCGCAAAGAAAGTTATTGTCATAACCGAAGACATAATCTGTCATCTGAGACACTTGATTGTCCCTAACGTTCCTGCAATGGTGGAGATGGAGAACTGCTAAAGAGAGAAGGACGAGGATTGCTGGTACCATTGCCATAGCTTTCTCCAGCACCTACTGTTGACTTGGGGAAAAACACTAGAGACAGAAATCTTCACGTTGTTAACCAATTATCACATGTGTAAGCACAGCGTTTTTTTTTTCTTTTAAGCAACCAAAATACTGAATTTAAAAAATTTAAACATGTTCACTTTTTAATTTAAATTATTTTTATTTGAGAGGCAGAGAGAGAAAGAAGCATGAAAGAGAGGGAGAGAAAAAGAGATCTATCCCCTGGTCCACTCCCACAAAACACACAATAGCTTGACCTCTGGAAGCCTGCAAGCATAGTTTAGAACTCCTCCTGGGCCCCCAGTAGTTAAGCAATCAGTTGTTACCTCCCAGAACACATATTAACTCAAAGACAGAGAAGAAATGGAATGTGATTTGAATTTAGACCCTTCAATATGGAATGTGGGTAGCTTGACAGCAGTTCAAACAGTGCTCTCTTATCTATCTATAGAATACCTAATATTAAGTTAAGCCGGAAGGATTTAACTATTTATCTTGCCATCATTGTTTTCCAGCAAATTAAGCTTTTGCTTCAACATTGACATCCATTTTAGAATTTTGCTTCCCAATCTCAGGTACTCCATTTCCAATCCAGTTACCTGCGATGCACCTGGGAGGCAACAGATGGCCCAAGTGTTTGGGCTCCTATTATTCACGGGGGAGACTGAATTCCAGGCTTGTGGATTCAGCCTAGTCCAGCCCAACTTCAGCTGTTGCAGCCATGTGGGGAGTGAACCATCAGGTGGACCATCTTTCTCTCTGTGTGTGATCCTGTCTCTCTCCCTCTCTTCCCAGCTCTGTTCTTTCTCTCCCACTTTGGCTTTCAATAAATAAATGTCATTCAGAATTGATGTATTTATCATACCATTATTTATTCTGAGATTCAAATATACATTGGACAACTAAAACGATAGTACTAACTGGCATTACAGCCCATACATGTCTCCTGTATTCATGGCCAAAGTTCTGCACAAACCACAAGTGTATGAGCAATAGCCTTAAAGAATTTTGAGTTGTACCTACAGGATGATCATGTGTTAGGATGAACTGTATTGTACATATCCTGAATATGAAATATTAGTAAGGCATCATTCCAATTCTACAGACTCAGTATGAAGAAAGAGATGAGGACATCAGAGAAAGTGTGAAAATACTAGGAGGTGGAAATGAATTTGTGGGTAGGAATTTATTTAACAATTAGCACCATCTGTCCCTAATTAATGTCCTCAATGCAAAACATCAGTAAAATCATGCAAATTAGCCAATCATATCATTACTGATTTCTCTACGTCCACAGAAGGTTAAATCCTTCAGCCACCAGGTGGCAATGACTTACCACCTTTAAGAACACATACGGTTCATGTCATCCACTGGCAAACCCAGGCGCCAGAACAGGATGTGGGTCGGGCTGGGTTTGGTCGTGACAAGAACTAGTACACAAGACAGAAAGCCAAGGTGAGGTTACCTGTACTAGATTTGAATGCAGCACCCAACCAGCACACGTGAGAACCAGGAAGGGAGAGGGCAGAGCCAGCGGGGGATTGAGGGGCTACTCCCACTAGATAGCATGGGCAGGGATGGGGACAGACCAGACTAAGGAAGTGGTGGGTTTCCCCTCTTGGGTCACTACTCCCGTGGGAGGACATCAGAACTAGGACGAAGGCTGGGGTGGCTAGATGGAGAGGCACTCAGCAACATCCGTGAGGGCTAGATGGTTGAGTTGGTTAGAAGGAACTAAGCTTTAATACCCATTCCATTGATAGGTATAGGAGCCAAATGGGAGGCGGGGACAGACTGGACTAGTCAGCTATGCACATTGGCAGGCCAGGGTGGGAGGCGTGGCTGGAGGGGGTTATTGTGGGTCGCCCCCACTGGGCTACAGCTCCCACTAGTTGATAAAAGGGCCGAGTACGTGCTGGGCAGAACCAGGTTGGACTACAACACTCATTGGTTCCAGTGCAAGTCGGGACTGAGAGCAGAACCAACCCAGCAACTGCAACCACCAGCTGATTGTGGAGATGGACTGTGCCGGGCCCTGTGCTTACTAGAACATACGGGAATCTGATCTGGGAATACCTCAAAGTTTCTTTGAAGATCTCCCCAACCGAACTGCTGGACTCAGAACCCTAGCCAAGAAAAGACAGAGGACAGAACAAGTCAATCAACCACCTCAACTATATGTTGGCAGCGAAATACTGGGCGGATAAGGACTCTATGATGGACTATGACAATCAATGGATTCTTCAATGACCTCATTGAGCTGAAAGTGGTGAGATTGGCAGCGATTCACAACTGGAGAACTATTACAACCACTTGAGCAGGTATCTCAGAGCATGCCCCAAATCCGGGACTTTGGGCGGGTGGGAGACTGGGTGGGGCTTCTCCCTCAATATCCCCCTTTACCTCAGATACATGAAGGAAACAATATGGACATAAAAATCTTACCCACATCCCTATAGCCCCTAAACCTTTACACCGTAATTAACTATGTAAGACTGTTAACAATTAAAAAAAAAACCTATTTAATAAAACACGAACTTACTTAGCCTGTAAAAAAAAAAAAAAGAACACATACTTTGGGCAGGGCCACATTGTGCATTCATTCATAGAAGACTCTGCCTACCAGTGAGATCTCAGGCACTAGTATGTCATAATAAAACAAATACTGTTCTGTTTAGGAATATCCACTATGGTTACATACTCGATTCAGATGCTGAAAGTCCGGTTTTTTGAGGGCTAGTGCAGCAAAGTGTGACTTAATGGTGGCACTGAAGTAGAAGAATGCATAGGTTAAAAAAAAACATCAAAGGTGACAATTACTAACATTGTGTGTGTATCCCACAACTTCACCCATTTCTTAGGTGTTCAGAACTGTGCATTTTTGCTACATTACAAAAAATATTGAGAATGAGGAATCTTCAGAAAGAGTAGAAAATCATATTTTAAGAAGCTCAAAGGAAGAAAGCAACAGGCTGACTTCCAAGAAACAATGGAGGGTGGGGGGCAAGCACACAAATGTAGCAAACAGATTGAGATTGGAATGTGGCACTGTTGCTTCCAACCAGTGTGACCTTGGCTGAGAACTGGAATCTCTGTGCTTTAGTTTCTTCATATATGCAAATAGGGCTGTTACAACTAGAGTACATTATTCCATGCATATCATTTTGAAACACAATACATTAATGTGTTTTTTGCAAAGACAAAACAAAACAAAACAAAAACCAACCAAAAATCTTAGCATATTAGGTCTGTTATCCACATGCCTCATATGTCCTAAAAGTTTTACCTTGTCTACAATGATATAAACAGGAGGATTGGTTATTTAAAAAAAAAAAAGACCAAACTAAAGCTTTTGTGTAAACATCCTTATGATGGTTGATTATGGTAATGATTGTGGTCATAGACATTGGAAATTACAAAGAAACTGGCTCATCAAGCAGTTGAAAGCCCACTAGAAACAGAAAGTTAAGAGGCATCACTGACTCAACCACCCTTCCAAAGCTGAATGAAACAAAGGCATCTCTACACTTGTCCAGGATTTTCTATAGCATGCGTTGTTTAAACAAAGTTTTAAACAAAATTGCTTAAAAATGTGACCTTGTAGCATGACTGACAATAAACAACCTCCCACCAATATGATTGTTTATGCTCGCCAGTGGAGTGTACTCAGCCACTTTATTCCTCCTTATTATAAAACATGGAACTGCTGCTGCCATCAAGTAGAGATATCTGGTAAACATTTTATGAGACAGGCGAGGCTTTCAGAATTCCTTTTGAGCTTTGTTAAATTGAACGTGTGTGAATGAAGTTGTCCAGCATGAGGGTGGGGAAGCATTTTTCAGTCTGGTAGGAAAGATGAAGTCATGCTGCGGAGCTGGTGCTGGCAGCCCTGATTTAGTCGCTGCCAAGCCCATCAACATGATTCATTCTGATTGATTAAGGAAAACATTCCGTTTATTTTCGTGGAGAGATATAGCTACATCTGGTGAGCTCTTGTATCTTATTTCAATTCATATGGCTTTTTATTATTGTTTGCAGAATGAAGATGACTCTAGCACAAATAATAAGAGAATGATAAATAGCTCAATAGTTTGCTTTATCTTTCAGGAACAAAAGAGAATAAAATAACATAAAGAAAATGAAAGCTATCAAACCTTAATCTTGCAAGTTTGATCTAAGAAGCCTACATGGTAGTTGAAAGCACAACACTTGTTATCAGATTAGTGACACACCGTTTTGTCAGGCTGTTGGCATCCTTCTGAAGAAGCCAGCAGGTACTTTTATATGTTTCTAAAAAGCTGTTTTATCATAAAAAGTATTCTCTTGAGACCTGAATTATTCAGATTAATGCATTATCTTTGGTTGTTATCCAGTTTGTGTCTGAGCTAGAAAAGTTGATATTTTACTCAAAATACAAAGGAGGAAAGTGATTTTTCTACCTTTTGAAAATTGCATATATGCCTCCCATATGTTGAACGCAACTTATGTCAAATCCTGTATTAGCAGGTGGACTCTTGGAAAAAAAAGCTTGACTCTAGCTATTACCTAATTAGAATGTTTCATAACAGATAATGATTTTCTGTGTCCTCATTCAAATGGCAGTTCCATTTAATTTGTCAGGGTTCATAAATAACCTAAAAAGGATTTTATTTAGAGGAATGACATATTTCCTCAAACCAGTGTCTCTTTCGGTATGCCATGGTACTATCAAATTACAGAAGGCATTCCTGACAATATCCTTTAAAACCAGTAACAGGGACCTCTGAGAGACAGAATGACCCAATCTTCTAAACCACTACTAAGCACCCCTTAAACGTGCCATTTGTTGTACAGCCCTGAATGAACCTTGAGAGGATGGAGCTCTGGAGTGACCCATGTAAATGTAATTTAAATTAATTAAAGGTGTTTTGAAACAGAATGGGTTCGGGGCCAGAGAGCAAGGGTGTACTGGAAGGCGGTTTTCGTTTGGATCTTTCAAAGGTTGTCCCCATCACTGTTGGACTCGGAAATGGTTAGTCCACAGGAAATGTTCATATGTGTGGGCAGAAAGCCCCATCTGCGCAGCTGCAGCTTCGGGATCTAAAGGCAGTCAGTTAATGTGAGCTGATTCATAAGTCACCTACTTCTGGGATGATGCACTTTGCACGGCGTACCAGCATTTTAGAAGTTGAACAAAGGTTGTCCTTTCTCACCTTGATTATTTACTTTTTGTGCAGAATAACTTGGTGTGAGTCTCAAACTTGAGAGGGGCTATGTTTTCCGACATTAAGACCGGATCCTAATTTTAGATATTTTTTAATCTACTAATTGAAGACAGTGAATTGGCCAAAAGGAAGCTAGGTGGTGGGTGAGTTGAAATTTGCCTATGTCTGTATATTTAGAGAGGGATTTACAAAGAACTAAATGATGCTGAATCAGACGCAATGGCTCAGTGGTTAAAGTCCTCACCTTGCACCTACCAGGATCACATGTGGGTGTCAGATTGTATCTCAGAAGCTCCACTTTCGATCCAACCCCTTTGTTGTGGCCTGGGAAAGCAGTAGAAGATGGCCCAAAGACTTGGAACCCTGCGCCCATGTGGGTGATCTGAGAGAAGCTCCTGGCTCCTGGTTTTGGATTGGCTCAACTCTGGCCTTTCTCTCTGTCTCTTCTTCTCTCTGTGAATCTGTCTTTCCAATAAAAATAAACAAATCTTCAACAACAACAACAAAAAGAATGAAAGGAAGCCAAAGTTATATTGGCTCTTTTAAACCAGAAAATTAGTCAATTTCATAGGAGTTCACCTTTTGTCAGTAAACTCAGGAATCAAGGTAAATAGTTTAGAAGTTCATTTTGTCAAGAGTGAAATATTTACCTTCAAGTAATCTTAATTGTAAAACTGTTTTATGTGTCCAACATTAAGATAAAACAGTTTGTTCTATGCTAATTATATAAAAACATACTTTGGTTGACTCAGTGTCAAGGATCATAAACAATATTCATAGTAAATTAAGAAAATCTACACAGCACGAATACCATTGCACTTGTTTTCGCAGGATACATACTTCACAAGTCACATCTAAATCTCTGTGATTCTCTTCAAATTTAAGACAAAACTCAGTGGTCAACATTTACACACACACATGCACACACAGTGACTGAACTACCTTCTTATGAGATGGCATTAATTTTGAATTTGCAAAGCGTGGTAAAAGATGCTTTCTCTTTTTGCTGCCTGTAATCATCAGTTTGAAAAATTTGAACTGTTGAAATTGACTTCATTAATTCACCATTAGCAAATTTCAGTGTCCAATACGTGAGTTGAATCTTTTCCTTATGAGTGATTAATTTGAACAGGGGTTGTATGTTATTCCGCTAACGTTTGGAATTATTTGAGTAAGGAGGTCCAAGCACCTGGTTCAAGAGTTGAATGCCAGTTACGACTCTTGTATCCCATACTAGACTACCGGAGGTTTTTTTATGACTCCACACCTTACTAGCTTCAAGCACATCCCTAGGAGGTAGCAATGAAGATTCAATTGGTTGGTTCCCTGCCACCCAAGTATGAGAACTGCATTGTGTTTCTGACCTCTGACTTTGCACTAGTTGTGGTAGGCATTTTGGGAACAAGTCAGCATATGTGTGCTCTGTTGATTTATCTCCATTTTCTATCTCTTACATAGTAATTTGAAAATCTAATCAATAATTTCCTCCCAAATTTTTCTCCTGTAGAAATAATCTCTACATAGAAATCTTATTGTGAACTACATTCATGAACTGAGAAACTACCCACTTTTACATCTAAATTAGGGGGAAAAAAAGCTCAAGATAATTGATTTTGATGTATTGAATTGGATTACTTTCCAGAGCCACCACAGAAGAATTTTTCTGTATGTCAACAAATAAATTTTTCAAAATGTTTATAATATTACTCTGAATTATTCTCATCAGTCCCTCTAATGCTTAAAAAAGCTTCTGCCCGAGTTCAGTTTTAGTTATGCTTTACATAAAAAGAATAGGCCTTTGTGAATGGGAGTTGAAGAGTGCATGCTGTTTTCCTCTCCAGATTTACTTTCAGTAACTGGCCAAAATACATCATCCCTGTGGTCTTTAGCAAGGACTACATTTCAGCACGTTTGCAGGGATTGTTGGGACTCATGGTGCAAGTGAAGGAGAATGAAGGTGGGGCACAGTCATATAAGTTAATTGTTAATTGTTCTAATTGGTTGCCATCTGTCAGATGTTATCATTTTCCAGCTACCAATATTGATGTCATGTTATTTCAGATTGATATTTAATGAATCCATGAAGTGATTCCATATGTGCTTTTGTCCCTACAGAGTGATGATGATTTTGCCCCCACGTACTTCATATTTTAATATGCTGTGGTGGCATTATTTGATTCCAATATGCTGCAATAGCATTATTTAGCAGTTTGTGAGCACTCTTCATTTTACAAAACAGAATTAGCTCCATAGATATGACTTTGGAGTCTGTGGAGTTTAGAGATTGTTTTACCAATAATTTACAAAGAATTTCTGACTAAAATGGAAGTTTTTTTTTTCTAGGCTGTCAATAAAAATCAATTGGAACAAAGTCTTGTTAGACCAGTGTTACAAATGTTAGCTTCTATGAAATACGAAAGAAACATAAAAACTTAAAAGGTTGAAAATAAGCAATTTTTAGATATATCAGATAAGGGCAATCACAAAGTAAACCTTGACCTGCAAACTGGAGAGACATGCAATTGGAGAGAGCATCTTACTTGGAACAGAATTTGGATCTAGTAAATGGGAGGACTATTTTCAACTTCGGTTGACTAGTGGATGGAGACGAAATTTGCATTAGCTTGACAGATCAAAATCACTGAAGAGCCAGCCTTTGGGAAGAACACATTTTCATGGAGTCTCACCATGTTCTCTTGGAAAGCCCTTCATTTCCTAACTCCTAGCCCAATAACACAAAGCCTTATACCAAAACCTATTTCTAATCAAATCCATCCTAATTTTAAACAGAAATACACGAAGTTTGCTAATAAGCCAAAACAAATGCTAAAAAGAAAGATATAGCATGAAAACATGAAAATTTGGAATTATCATACGGGATATGTAATTCTGATTAATATCATAAATCCTCAAGGGAAAAAACTGGATAATATGCCAGGACAGATTGGTAATACAGGAAGAGACACTGAAACAGTATGAAATAGACATAATTGCTGTAAATTAGGAAATCTGTAACTGAAATGAAGAAGGCTTTTGATGTGTTCTTCTGTACACTAGACTTAGCTGAAGAAAGAATCAGTGGCATTGAAAACATCAAGACATCAAGAGCAATGGCCCACTGAAAAGAACAACAAAGAATAAAAAAAACTATAGAAATTTTACAGAAAGTGTAACACATGTATATGGGAAACTCCAGGAAGTAGAGAATCACCAGAATGAGCAAAGGAATGCCTGACAAATATTGACTGAATTTTCCAAAGTGAATTATAAACACCAAATGGCACGTCAAGAATTGTATATTGAACAGGATAAAAGTTTTAAACGTCTATACCCAGGCTAATCATACTGAAGCTATAGAAAACTATAGACAGTGAGAAAACATCGGAAGAAGACAGATGGAAAATATGACTTGATGTCAGAAGAATAAGAGGTGCAGGCATTGTGATACAACAGCTGAGAGCCACTTTTTGGAATGTCCATATCCCACATCAGAGTACTTGGTGCTGAATCCCAATTAAGCTTCCATACTAATTTGTTAATTCACTTGAGAGGAAACAAATGATGACTCTAGGCAGATTTTTATAAATTGTAAAACAGAAAAAATGATATGTCATGAAGTGAACAAAATGAAACCATATAAATGCTCAATTTACAAAAACCAGTGGACAAAAAACAGAGATAGGAAGTCAAGATAATTACAACATGGTGAGATAACTATATCAATATGCTTGCTGATAAATACTGTACTAATTAATACTACATTAATTTAGCTATATCGATAATCATTTAAAATGTTAATGATCTAAATTCATCAACTGTATGGCAGAGGTGCTTACAGTGTATCTGACAGAGCACTGAATCGATATTTCATGCTTCTTTTTAATTAGAAGTGCTAGATTAGGTGGTTTCGGTGCTGAATACTACAAAATATTTAAGGTAAAAACAATACCAATTTTATACAATGTATTGCAGAAAACTGAGGTGCTAGAACCATTTCTTAATTTACTGAATATAGTAGTAAAATCAAAGATATTATAAAAAAGGTGCAAATATCTATCATGAATATAAATATGGCCTTTAATAAAGTATTAGCAAGTCAAATTCAATAATGCATAAAATCATTATATAGTATGACCAAAGGGGATTTATTCTAAGTGGATAAGACTGGTTCAACATTCAAAATATCAATTAGTACAATTCATCTCATAAACAAGCTAATGAGGAAAACATCTTATGATTACATGAACAAATGTGGGAGGCTGCTTTGAGGTCCTTGCATGATGAAATAAAGAATGAAAGCAAGCTGGAAGTCGAAGTGGCCTCCTTGCTGAATGTGATAAACTACATGTACAAAAAATTGACAAGTAACAGTATGTCTAAAGGTAACTTAGTTGCCCATCCCTAAGATCACAAAGCAGGATAATATGTTTTTGTTTTTATCCACCATTGTACAAGAAATCATCAATTAATTTAATAAGAAAGGGAATAGAAAGTACAATGCACAATGAGGAATTAACAAAAACGTCTTTTTTTTTTTTTTTTCGGGCCCAGCGGCGTGGCCTAGCGGCTAAAGTCCTCGACTTGAACGCCCCGGGATCCCATATGGGCGCCGGTTCTAATCCCGGCAGCTCCACTTCCCATCCAGCTCCCTGCTTGTGGCCTGGGAAAGCAGTTGAGGACGGCCCAATGCATTGGGACACTGCACCCGCGTGGGAGACCCGGAAGAGGTTCCAGGTTCCCAGCTTCGGATCGGCGCACACCGGCCCGTTGCGGCTCACTTGGGGAGTGAATCATTGGATGGAAGATCTTCCTCTCTGTCTCTCCTCCTCTCTGTATATCTGGCTGTAATAAAATGAATAAATCTTTAAAAAAAAATGTCTTTTTATATAGCTTCACTTTCTATGTAGAAAAATCTCAACTAAACCAGAATGAAATTCTCATGCTTAAACACAGAGAGCACAAGTTTTAGGCTATAAAGCTAACATAAAGGATCCTCAAAAATTTCATTAAAATTTTACAGGAGCCCTGATTGAGGCAGCATGCATTAAGCCTAATTAGAAGCAAGAATAAACACAAAATCTATGTTAAGAGTAGAATGAGGAAAGAATGAGGAAATCATAAATTCAATATGAAGAACTTTGGGAAATGCCCTTCCCCAAAAAAGTGATTTGCAAATGGACAACTCATCTTAACACAAATTAAGATGATTTTGAAGGCAAACAGCAGCAGGAGACCATTAACATGATTTGTAGGGAAAAAAATGAATCTTCTTGCTGCCCTAATTGAAGGAGGCTGAGAGCTGGCAAAGATAGTTAACACCACAAGCATCTCAAACACTTCCGCTTATACCATTTTGTCAGAACAGACGCAAACAAGCTTTCTGTTCAGTGTGATTCAAAATTGGTGCATCTGACTCAGCAAGAAACAAGAGCAGAGATTACACGGTAAGGTACAGATAAGTGGGAATAAGATGCTGAAGCCTTACATATAAGAATCATATTAGGAGATGAAATCTGGCTTTACTTAGCATATGCTGAAAAGAAATCAGAAACAATGCAATGATCATCCAGGATTAGTATGGTCCACTCAAACACAAAGCAGACTGGTCAAGAGCACAAAGGGATTTTTAAAAAATTAATGCACTTTATCATGGGCACTCTGAAGGGCCAATGACGAACAACATTATTTTAGGAGATCGCTTTAATAAAGTTGGATATCTTTAGAAGGAAACACCCAACAAATCTTCAGGGAGTAATTTATACTGTAAAATTGATCCTCCTCTTCATTTCTCTGAGCAAACTGAATTTTGGAGGGGTTCAATGGGAGGTAATCAGACATTCTCCGCACAGTCTCAATTTGTTTCATTCCTATCTTAAAAATCTTGAAAGTGCTTATGCCAAGAAACTAGAAAGGCACGAGGTAGATGAGCCAGCCATACATCTAAAGGAGCTAGAAAAATAACAGCAAAATAATTCCTCAATTAACAGAAAAAATTTTAAAATGGAGGAAATAAACCATATAGAGATAAAAATAACAATACATACAATCACTGAATCAAAGAGCTGCTTCTTTGAGAAAATCAACAAAATAGAATCCCTGTTAGCTTGACTAATCAAAGAAGGAATGTAAAGATATAAATTAATAAAACCAGAGACAAAAAATATGGCACTCGATACATCAGACAAACTTGGAATAAATCAGTAACTACTGCAGGCAACTATATGCCAACAAACTGGAAGACCTAGAAAAAATGATGGATTTCTGAACCTATAAAATATATAAAAAATTACCATGATGCAATTCAAATTTAAATAGACCTGTAACAGGATAGAGATTGAGTTTCTAATTAAATCCCTTCCCACAAAGAAAATTCAGAACTGGAGGGCTACACTGCTCAATTCTACTAAATATTTCAAGAACTTACCACTGTCCTCCACAAGATATTCAAGAATATAGAAAGAGGCAATTCTTTCAAAATCTTTCTATGAAGACAGCATCACCTTAACAAGAAAAGCCAGAAAAAGACAAACTAGAGAAGAACTACAGACCAAAAATCCTCAACAAAATGCTAGCTAGTAGAACCCAACAATACATCAGACAGATCATTTACCCAATCTAAATAGGATTCATCCATGGCATGAAGAGATGGTTTAACATATGCAAATCAACAAATGTGATACACCACTTCAAGAAAATGAAGACTAAAAACCATATGATCATCTCAATTGATGCAGGGAAGGCATTTTATAAAAACCAACACCACTACATGCTAAACCCGGAACAAGAAAGGCAAAGAAGGAACATTCTACATCACAATCAAAGCAACTTACAAAAACCTAGTGCCAGTATCATACTGAATGGGCAGAAAAGACTGAAGCTTTTTCACTAAGATTGGACATAGACAAAGATGCCCATTTTGACTTTGAGCATAATAGTGGGAATCCTGATACTAAGCAAGAAAAAGAAATTAAAGTAATTCTAATTGAAAATGAGTAATTAAAATTATCTCTATTCTTAGATGTAATGAGTCTACATTTAAGCAAACCAAAAGACTCAGTAGACTAGTAAAACTCCTCAAAAAAGAAAAAAAGATTGGCAGGATAGCAGGATACAAAATCAATGAACATAAATCGGCGGCCCTGTGTAGACAGAAACAGCAAAATGACCAAAGATCAGTGGAACAGGATATACATCTCAAAAGGGAAGCCATTCATATATCGCCAACTCCTCTTCCACAGGTGAACTAAAAATAATTCAGGGAAAAACTTTAACAAATGCTGTTGGGATAATAGGATATCAGTCTGCAGAGCAAGAAATAAACCCCTCATCTCTCTCCTTATATAAACATCTGCTCAAAATGGATCAAGGGTCAAAATCTGCACACAGATCATCAAACTTTAACACAAAAACACAGGAAACACTCTATGAGACACAGGCATTAGTAACAAATTCTTAGAAAAGTCACCAAAGCACAGGCAGTCAAAGCCAAAATATACAAATAAAACTATAGCAAACGGATAAGCTTCTGCACAGCAAGGGAAATGAGCAATAAAGTGAAGAAGCAACGAACAGAATGGGAGAAAATCTTTGTGTACTACACAGCAAGTAGGGAACGTATACCAGGATTTATAAAGTGCTTCAGAAATGAAACGGCTGCAAAACAGGCAGTCTTGTTAAGAAATAGAAAAAGGAAATGAACAAGTATTTTAAAAAATTGAAATGGCTTATAGACATACAAAAAAAATGGTTGGGCTTCCTAGCTATTAGGGAAATACAAATAAAACCACATTGAGGTTCAACTTAACTCCCGAGAGATTGGCCCACATTCAGAAATCTGCTAACACCAACCTGCAGGCCTGGATGTGAGGTGAAAGGCACTGTACTCTACTGCGTGTGGGAATGTAGGCTAGTACAGCCATTGTGGTAGTCAATAAAGATAGTACTCAAACAACTGAACATTAACCCGCCTTGAAACCCAGCTATCCTCCTCCTGGGAATATCTGTATATGAGGAAGTGACGTATATTTGCAGCAACACAATCCACAAGAGTAAAGGCACATTTTAAAAAACGCTTGTTGAAAGAGGAATGGATAAAGAAACTATGGTACATCTACTCCATGGAATTTTACTCGGCCTTTTCATCTTTTGGCTAATTCACTACCTAACCAGGTTCTTGCCTGTGTCCTGGGAAAACAGTAGAGGATGGCCCAGTGCCTTGTGACCTTGTATCTGCATGGAGGACAAAGAAGCTCCTGGTTCCTGGCGATGGATTGGCTAAGCTCCGGTAATTGGCAGCAATTTTGGGAGTGAACCAGTGGATGGAAGATCTTTCTGTCTCCTCTTCTCTTTGTACATCTAACCTGCCTTTCCAATAAAATAAATTAATCTCTCTTTTTAAATTAAAAGGTTATTCAAAAACAAATTTAATTTCTGGCCTTGGCACTAACTGACTGGTTGGGTTTGGCTATGTTTCTTGTTTGCTGATTTACAATTTCAGTAGGGACAAGTATTCTACAAGCTTCATGCTAAAATTTATTGATATATGTAAAGACCACAATGTGTATCATAAAATTAGGTAGCTTTTATCTCTTTTTTTGCTGAACTTGGCACATACAGTATTCTGAATATCACATTAGTTCTCTGAATACTAATTTGCTACTGATGTATCAACAAGCTTGATGGAAACAATTAAATATTAAACAATTAAACAAATGTACAGTGAAATGGACCTTTGGAGATGATCCAAGTGATCCTATTTTAAAGTTTCCTTGTCTTGGTATTATAGCCAGTTCAAGTTTCAGCCAGCATGGGACCTACAATCCCCAGCTCTGTTCCCCAGTACCTTTTTTTTTTTTAAAGATTTATTCATTTTATTACAGCCAGATATACAGAGAGGAGAAGAGACAGAGAGGAAGATCTCCCGTCCGATGATTCACTCCCCAAGTGAGCCGCAACGGGCCGGTGCGCGCCGATCCGAAGCCGGGAACCTGGAACCTCTTCCTGGTCTCCCACATGGGTGCAGTATCCCAAAGCATTGGGCCGTCCTCAACTGCTTTCCCAGGCCACAAGCAGGGAGCTGGATGGGAAGTGGAGCTGCCGGGATTAGAACTGGCGCCCATATGGGATCCCGGGGCTTTCAAGGCGAGGACTTTAGCCGCTAGACCACGCCGCCGGGCCCCCAGTACCTTTATAGTACAAGATACATTAAATCATTTCTAAAGGACAGCAGAACATAAAGATGTTTAAAATAAGTCAAAATTATTTGGGAATTTCAATACCTACCAGGACAATAGTTTCAATTTATTTCTTGCTATATTCCCAAGAGTAGAAAGATCTTATATTTTAAAGTTTTCAGTGATGGAATAGAACCCATTAAAAGTGTGTGCTACCACTTGCTAGCTGTTGTTTGAAATTGCTTTTGTCCTTATCAGATATTCACCACCACTTTTGTATGTTGTTCAAGTCAGAAACTATGGGCAAACACCAAACCCCTCCTGATATTATGCCAAACGCCTTGGTTGATAGTTGGCTGCTCTCAGAATTGTTCTCAATACTGTTTCTCTAATCCAGTCCTGAGAAGAAACTTGGGCTGCTTCTCTTTAAAGCACCTTACTGATTGAGTAAGAGCATGTGGTTTTGAGACTATGAAGACTGTGAGAGGAGTGGGATACTACATAAATCAAACATCCTCATCATGTCTTGAAACACAGAGCGAAACAAGCTGTGGCAGATTGAGAGCTGAATATCTCAATGTTTTTGTTTTGATTTCTCCTGCTACTGTGTCAATCTAATACACTTAAGTGCACTTACGTGAGGCTAGTCAACTTCCTTGTTTGGTCATAAAACCTCTAAAATGAGTATGACTTCAAGTGAAGCAAGAGTTTTCAGGGGCCCTTAATACCCCAAATCCTTCAACTTTTCCTTTTTCGCTTGCAACAAGGTCCCATTTTGTCAATATCTAAATCATAGTGAAATACATTCTCGGCAGCCTAAAAAGTTGATCTTTAGTACTGAGTTTAATCCTCCAACTGCCTGCCGTACAGCAGCCAGAAAATGTTGATTTATGGTGAGAATAAAATAAAGGTGGTCTCTATAATGTTGTTTTGTCCTACGGAAGCCATGGTATTTCAGCTATGCTGTAGATGAATTCTGCATTAATGTTGAATCCACACTTGCATTGGAGTTCTCGCAGTCTGTAGACAGATTTGCACATGGTAAGGAGTTTGTTCCCGTTTTATTTCTTTCTCATACACACTATCGAAAGTGAACAATCCTTTTGGATGCACGTGCATTTTATTGTCTTCCATTCATTTCCTCCTTGCAATAGTTTAGAATAAAAACGATCATACCATGGCTTCCCCCTTTTATTCTTCTTGACTTTCTGAGTCCAGCTAATCACAGGGAGGCAGACATTAGCATTTTCTGCAGCACACAACACCCCAACAGAGAGACTTTTTTGAAAGAAAGAACATGATTGCGGCTTTCTTGTTGCTGTCATCCTCCTGCCTGAGCAGAAAATAAAACAGAGCCTATTCATTCTCCTAGGGGAGATACTTTTGAATTTTTCTGTTGATGGTCCAAGTGCTGTAGATTAGTGATCTCTCAAAGTGCACACACCACTAACCTTGCTTCCACTACTGACTTGTAGAATGTTTGCAACAAACATGTGAAACTATTTACAATACAACAGAATGATCCTAGTGCAAGCTCTTTGACTATGATAACTAACTTTTGTGGATCCCTTTCCCTTCATTGTTGAGATTTACTTATCCTCTGATGAACTATGCCCATTGGTTACAGATTCTGTGTGACATGGGCTGGTTCCAGTCATTGGGAAGCTCAATGTAAGCCCATCCACTTTGACTTTTTCTACCACAGGCAACTATAAAGACTACTATGTCTCAATATGGAATGAATTCCATCCTCTCTGCATTCATCTCTTTCCTAGATTGATACCTGGGACACCCTTGTTCCAATAAAGCAACAGTGCGTGCGCATGCCAGCCGATCAATGTCTTAGACTCTCGATCTCTTTCAGTTCTTGAAATAATCCTTCTTTTTGTTCCATTAATAAATATGCCAAGGCTTACCCATTCTGAGGAAGGACTTTGCATTCTTGTCTGATGGGAGACTGATACCCAAATGAGATTCACTTATTGTATGTCCAAGTGATTGCAGAATCCCAATGCAAATTACACTCTCACATACAAGTTAATCTGCATTGATATTATGCCAGTGAGTTTTATTGGGATCTGAGAGTTTACATAGAGTCTTCATCTGTGGATTTTTCTTTAGGTCATATTGTAGAACATGGCTGCTTTGAGGTCATAAACAATTGGGAGCAGCAAATGATTCAAACAAAAAAAAATCAAACAGTAATTGAATTGTTGGAGACAAGGGACAGAAGCAAAATATACAAACTTCACAACATATCAGTTCCCTCCAGTCTCCATTTCGCACCTTCAAAATGGTTACTTGATGAAAGTGTGGGACACAAATGCTTCCTTATTGTGCTCCTATACACTGAGGGAAGAAAAAAAAGATTGTGTGTTGGAATCTAATTGACAGAAAGAAATTGTTTTTACATTGCTTTTGTACTTTGACAGCCAATGGTATATTGTTTAAAAGGAAATAGAAGTGCATGTTTTTATGTGAAATGCTGTTACTTTACTTATTTTAAGTGAGTCATTTCTGAAGAAAACAAGAAACCCCTTACCTCCTGAGTTTTTCAGAGTAAGAATATTGTTTAGGTCAGAAAAAATAACAAGCCTCCTGATGCATAAGGTAAACCAGATGAAATATTCAAATACAGATTACTTTTATTAAACAGAAATTTTAATATCATATTTTAACCTCCTATTTTTTTTAACCTCCTACTTTTAC
The DNA here is from genome assembly GCF_030435755.1 of Ochotona princeps. Classification (NCBI taxonomy): domain Eukaryota; kingdom Metazoa; phylum Chordata; class Mammalia; order Lagomorpha; family Ochotonidae; genus Ochotona; species Ochotona princeps. Next base: position 14,699,687 of record NC_080843.1, on the reverse strand, counting down.
AGAGAGACAAATGGAAATTTCTGGAGGGTTCGTAACTTACCTGAATTTTTATATCATCTTTGAATATGATTGGACAATGCCATTATCATTTTATTAGCTGTATATATGTGGGCTCACTCATGGATTTTTTTCTTTTTCTTTTTGAGATTTATTTGTTTTTATTGGAAAGTCAGATTCACTGAGAGAAAGAGAGACAGAGAGAAAGCTCTTCCATTTGCTAGCTCTCTCCCAAGCAGCCACAATGCCCAGAGTTGAGACAATATGAAACCAGGAGCCAGGAGCTTCTTCTGGGTCTCTCTTCTGCAGGTGTGCTGTCTCAGAGTCACAAACAGGGAGCTGGATGGGAAGTGGAGCAGCCTGGACATGAACTGGCATCCACATGGGATCCTGGTGCATGCAAGGAGAGAATTTTAGCCACTATGCTACAACACTGGGCCCATTTCTGGTGTTTTTAAATTCTGTTCCCTTGATAATTTCTGTTTCTGTACCAGTACCAGACTGCTTTGATGACCACTGCTGTCTAGTACATCCTGAGGCCTGGAATTGTAATTCCTCCAGCCTATTTTTATTCTTCAGGATAGCTTTGGTTATTCATGGTCTCTTGTGTCTCCAGATGAATTTTTGCATCACGTTTTCTATTTCTAAGAATACTGTTGTGATTTTGATTGGGATTACATTGAATCCACCCATTACTTTCAGTAATATTGAACATTTTGATGATGTTGAATTTACTAAACCAGCAACAGGATAAATATCTCTGTCTTTTAATGTCTTCTTCAGTTTCTGTTTTTAATGTTTGGTAATTCTCATCCTGAGGTCTTTCATGTCTTTGTTTAGGTTTATTTCTAGGTATTTAAGATTCTTCCCTGCTATTTTAAATAGCACTACACTCTCTCAGTCATGGTGTCTCTTAATTCTTGGATACTTTTCTTAGCTTTTTCAGTTCCTCTTTCAGCTTTTTGACTGTTTCATATGCTTGCCTCTGTCTCACTCATTCTATTATTGAAGCTCTCCACTGAAGTTTTAATTTGCGCTATTGTAGTCTTCATTTCTAATAATTCAGCTTGATCTTCTTCTAATGTTGCTGTTATCTGTGTCACTAATTCCTTAATTTCCTTGAATGTACTTCTTGTTATTTTTGAGGAGCTTTATAACAATTTTTAAAAAAATTTTTTATTTATTCATTTTTTATTTTTTGCCCAACCCCTTCCTGTACCCTCCCCCCTCGGTGGACCGCCCCACCCCATTGCCATATTACATTTTTTTTTTATTACATTGCATTATGTGTCATGGTTCTATAGGACCTGACATTCTCCCCCCCCACCACCATAATGTATTCCTCAACCTTTTTGCACCACCACGGATCAAATTCAGCTGGGATTCCCCCACTGCGTGCATCCACCAGGCAAGAAGACCCGCATCCCATTGTCCAAAAATATCCATCAGTTTCTTGTGGAGACCATCTCTGGTCCAAAGGCCGAGCTGGCAAAGTGGTTTTGATAGTTCTACAGAACTGTATTGTTGCCAGTCTCACCGCTTTAGGCACGATGTGGTCGTTGGAGAATCCACCGATTGACATTGTCCATCATATAGTCTCCAGTTGCCCGATTTTTTCATTGTCAACACACAGCTGAGGTGGTCGATTACTTGTTCTGTCCTCTGTCATTTGATGTTTATCTTCCAGAGACTGAAAGCTCAATTGCGGGGATCCTAAAAGAAACAATGAAGGAGGTGCTCACTAGCTCCCTACTAGGCCTCTCGAGCTTCTGGGTCCTGGTTTGTTTGGTGGATCAGTCTGGCTCTAATAGTTCTTATGGGTGCTCTCATTCAAACCTTCAGGTCTCTGTCCCACTCTTGCCCTAGTGTTTATGGTTACTATTACTGGGAATACACAGAAAATTATCTCTCACCTACACAAAGGCTGGCCTTATTTAAGGGTGGCCCTAAGCAGCGATTTCTGATAATAAAATCTCTGAAGCTCGCCGCCAGGCGGCCAGCAGGCAGAGCCTGGCACCATTTGGTGCACTGGCCTGGAAAATAGCCAGGGACCCCCTCACTGCCTTGCGGTGGTGGTCCTGGCATGCTGAGTCCTCATTCTCGGATCCGGCCTGGCTGGGCTGCCCCCCAGGACCACGCAGAGTCCTGTGGGGCAGCCCAGCAGCTTCTGGTCCCAACAATTTTTAAAATTCTGAAAGTTCCTCAATGTTTTCCTCAGCTAACTCTAAGATTGATAAAGGTTTGACTCCTTTGTTTGGAGTTGTCAGTAGTCTAGTTCATTGTGCCTCTGACTCTTCTTCTGCCCTTAGTCATCACAAATCTGATTAGCAGATTATTCTCTTTAGGGACAGTTTTTAATCTGTGTCACCCACAGGTTTGCAGGTTGACTTTACTAAGATTGTTCAGTACCTGGTTCTACTTCCAGTGAGTTTCAATTATGGGCCCCTGAGTAAGGCTTCTGCCATGCCCTCCACTGCCATGACTCCGGGGTTGTCACTCTCCTCTCCTCATGATCCTGCATTGTAGGTACATAATTTTCTGCTTAACCTTTTTTCCCACTCTTGGTTCTGGTTGTACCAGAGATTAGGGAGACATCAGCTGTAACATTAATATAGATCACAGGACTGTCAGTGGTATCTATTGGCACGGATTTTTATTTCTTTCCTCTTCTTGCTGGAATTATTCCAAGGTCAATGCTTCATGGCTGTGTTCACCTCCAGAGTTCCCATTGATCTCTCTATACCACCTGTCTGTTGGTGGAGTTCTGATCACTGCTGGGGTTTCTGTTCACCGCAGCACTGCTCTACTGTCTCAGCTGCTTCCTTGTGCCTCTGGATCTCCAGGGGTTCCTCTGATGTTGACCTTCCTCTTCTATTTCCTGGGATTGTGTCTTCTCTACTCCTCCTTGGTTAATCTTTCTCCATCCATTTTAATCTGTTCTCATCCTGTTCTGGCATTTTTAGACTACTTTTACACATCATTATAATATATAGACTAGCATTGAAAATGTAAAAAAGGAAAACAAATCAACTTCTCTTTTTGACTTTCAAATGAGAATGTAAACAATGACAATTCTTTCAAACTGTAAGCTCCTATGGATAGAGGTAATCACATCTCACACATTGAATTTTCTCCTATATTAATAACCTAATTAGCTGCAAGTCAGAGGAATTAGGCAAAACAACAGGGTACTGTCATCACAGTTTCACTCCCCAAATTCTGCAATGGCAGAGGCTCAGATTTGGACAAGATAACAGCTGGGAACTCAATCCAATTCTCCCCAGTCAGAAACTGGGAACCCAGGTGAGTTCTCCCCGCTGCACCACATGTTATACAACAGCAGGAAGCTGGACGCAAGAGTGGCTCTGGAACTCACATTCAGGCACTTGAACAGAGTAATCAGGTATTCCAACCAGTGCTTTATCCTCTGGTCCAAATGCATAGCCCTGAATCTTTGCAATAAATTCTGGTAGAATAAATGAGTTAGTAAACCTTATTTTTAACAAACATGATGATTTAACACTTATTGAATAGTGAATAAATTATCCAGAAACATTTGGTTTTTTTCTTGAACAAATAATATAACTTGCTTCTTAAAGTACTACTGTGATACATTCTGTAAAATTTCGCAGGAATGTTTTGATCACATGAAAAATCCAAGAGTTGCATATTTATGCATTTTGACAATACCAGGTTTATGTAAAAAGATAAGCACAATTAATTAATCTTATCAGTAATGACAATTGTAACTAAAATAAAATATTATAAAAATCAGTTTCTTAAGTTCAAATGACTTGTAACTACCAAGCAAGGCAAGTGATTTAAAATCATCTTCTTGGTAGTAATCTGATCTGCCCAGGTAGAAACATCAGTGGATACCACTACAGCCAGGCAATCCTGCAGGAAAATCTGGGGGCACACTCAGCAAGGTTGAGTTTCCAAGATAATAGACAGAGATGGAAACAAAAAAAGAAACACCTTGGAGCAGACAAAAATTCTTAGACAAAAGCCATAATTTTTAAAAACTAATTTCTTCTGGGAAAAGTGAGAAGAAATTGCGCAGAATAAGACTAAGGACAGAGTAATCCTCAATAGTTAAAAATAAGGCATAAGAAATAGAAAACTCACTACAAGAGAAATGAAGTTAATAATAAATAGAATGCGGGAATACTAAGAAGTCCGAGTTAATATCAGGAGAGCTGAGGCAAAAAAGAAAGAATAGAAACATAATTCAAGAAAAATGATCTAGCTTCAAGTGCATGCATTTCAAAACAAATCCAGAAGAGTTAAGATTCATGAATCAAATATACTTATATTGAGATATATCCCTGTGGAATTGTAAATAAGGAGATGTTCCCGCAAACTCCAAGAAAAAAAATCAGATAATACATAAATGAAGGATCAAGTATTAGGAGCCCTTTTAACTCCTCAACATTAAACGCTGAAAGCCAAAACAAAAACAAAAACGAAAAGCAAGAAAACAGCAGTCAGAATAGTAGCTGAAATATTACACAGCAATTGATGTGTTAAAATCGTGTACCAAACAACCCAAGAACCAATTATGACTAGAAACTTAGCCATTATTTTTCTGAGTAGATGTTTTTAAAATCATGTAACTTTCCAGATGAATCTCTTACAAGATCTGAGCCAAAATAAACTAGCGCAAAAGTCCAAAGGGAGAAGCATGAGGGATACAGGAAGCAGGTGGTCTCTCCCAAGAAACATGCAATTGGGATGCCTAAAGTGAATGGAAACAGGAATCATAAAGTTTCCATTGATCCTTAGCAAAGTGCAGTGTCTAATGTCTTGGACACAGCTGTCTGCAAGTACAGATAGTGATCAGATAAATATCTGATGAATTTAAATAACATTATGTGTGAGGAGTTGTCAATTTGGGATTGGATCCGAATCTTAAAACCAAAGAACACTAAAATAATTTTTAAATCCAGACATTTATTTACTCCACACCCACAAAAATAAAATTTGCATAACTCAAAGACCAAGTTATGCTACAATTTGCCGAAGTTCTAAATGATGTTCATCTGTACAACTAGACACAGGGTATTATCTAACCATCTCATGATACAGCAAGGTCAGAGGGATGGGAAATGTGATTGAGATAATGTCATAGCAAGACATTAGTACATAATTTAGGAAAGTGGAGTTGAGGAAAAAGCATACCGTTTCAACCTACAGAGATGATTGTAAATGTAATGGGCTTTTAGTACTTGGAAAATACTGGATAACACTGAGAAAGAGAGTGGGGTTGACATCAGGTGAATGTGTTTAGATAAACATTTGTAACTGGTAAAATGAAACAGTACTAAGGTCAGGTGCTGAGTGCTTTAGCAGGCTAAGTCATCGCCTATGTCTCATGTTGGAGTGCAGCTTTGAGTTCCAGGCTGGCCTGCTTCTGATCCCTTTCTCTGTTAATGAGCACACTTGGAAGCAACAGACAATGTCAGTTCATTGCGCTCCCACCACTCATGCTGGAGCCCTGGCTGGTTCCTACGTTCAGGCTGGAAAGCCCAAACTGTTTGCGGGTATTGAGATGTGAACCAGTAGATGGAAACAACTCCTCCTCTGCCCTTTTCACTCTTTCTTTTCTTCTCTGAAACCCTAAAAGTATTTTTTTCCCTAAAATATGAAACACAGTTGAAATAGGAGACAAGGACCATTATCTGCTGTGCAAAATAGTCATAAAGTAAAATCATTCATTTTAAGAGTGACACACACATGTAGTTCTCCATACATCAGTCCTCCATTTCATTTATTAAAATATTGCAGTTCACTCAGACTTTTGAGAAATAGCAGATTTCCTTAGTTGGTGACTTAAGAATCCTTTAGAACAGAAATTTTGTCATAGCACATTGGCTTTATGTATTCAGTGGTTGAATTCTGTTGAGGGACTACTTTGGTTTTGCTTTAAAAATAAGCCTAATTTTCCCTACTCTGTTCCTTTCTGTTTTTACATTGCAATGTCTGATTGTTACTCAAGACAAGTAAGGAGAAAGTTGGATAAGAGCAGGTAGGCATCAATATTACGTTAGCAAAGATGCTAATGCACTGTGTTTCAAACAAAACACTAAACACATTCTTCAGATAGCCAATATGCCACCAGAGCTGAGACTTCATCTCTGTCACTAATTATTACTGTAATTTTTGGCAAATTATTTCACTTCTCTCTGTGCTGTTTCCAAACCTTCACATTGAAATTGATAATAGTCCTTCCTAAAATTGCCAAATTACCATGAGCCCAAACCATTGGATGCATATATACTCAGAGTTTGAGACACACCAATGGTACTTTTATTATTTGCTGATGCCGTTGAACAGCATTTCGTCACTATCTTCCTGGAAACAAAGGGGGGAAAAGCGAGTTTTGCGAGAACTACATTAGTAAATTAAAGTAGCATTTTCTCTAATAATGGAGTTGTCTGTTGTAGAAGAGGTATATCACTGATTTGGGAGGGAACAGGCTTTATTATTTTAGAATATTAAGGTTCTGGTTCTTTATGATTGGCTTTCAGGAAATTTATTTTCTCAGGTCACAGTGTTTTACACACCTCCACTTGATGCTCATTAAACCAGCGTTTATAATGATAACATGATAAGCCATTAGAGCTTGACATTTGTATTTCTGGACTGCATTTTCTTCTTGATGCTTATTAATTTTCAGAATTTAATTGGACAGCTGAAACGTATCATGGGCATTCTAATAAAAATATTTACAAAGCACAGGTCTGAGAATGCCCAGGAGATTTGATCACATATAAAAACAACCTCCAAATTGGCATATTTCCTAGGGTCTGACCAAAAGTGACCAGTATACTGACTGTACCACTTATAAATTCCTGGTTAAAAATTATGATAGCCTCCTATCCACTTAATTCTGTTCACAGAACTCTTCTGGATGGAGACATACTCATAGAAGTGCCCTGCTCAAAAATCTTCAATGCCTCCCTACTGGCTTTGAGAAATGAAATTCACCCAGGAAGCATGGCATCCAAGGCACAACATAATTTGATCCTCACCCTCTTGTAAGCATGAAATATGCTTTGGTTTGGCTTTTCAAAATAGAATAAAACCAGAATTTTACTCTTATTAAATATGCCTAACACTAGTCACTTTAGTGTCTGTAATTATAATTAAGGCCACATTTCCCAAAAGTATTCTATAAGAAAATTCTTCTACCTGTAGCTTTTCAAATGATAGCAAATAAATTTGCAAATAAATCCAATTTATTAAATCAAAGGCAAATGTTTTATGAAACCCTAACTTCCCTCCCAAGCACATGGAGTTTCTTGCAATTCTTTCACAGTATTTTATAGCTAGTTTAAAGATTCTCACCCTTATCATACATGAACTACATGTATCCAGCGTTAGATGGTAGGTCATGGAGAGCAGCATATTATTAGCTTACAATTATATTTTCTTTACCTAAGTCATTCACAGAATATACTGAACTGCTTTGCTCATAAACAATGGTCAATAGTTGATTAAATTAAGTTGAGTTGTGTTGACTGTAAACATGTTTTTTCAAAATTTTCTCATATAGCCACGTATTGATAAGAATTTTCAGGGTTTTATTGGAAAGTCAGATATACAGAGAGGAGGAGAGACAGAGAGGAAGGTCTTCTGTTTGTTGATTCGCTCCCCAAGTGGCTGCAACAGCCAAAGCTGAGCTGATCCAAAGCCCGGAATGCAGGGTCCCAAGGCTTTGGGCCGTCCTCGACTGCTTTCCCAGGCCCCAAGCAGGAAGCTGGATGGGAAGTGGGGTGACTGGGACTAGAACTGGTGTCCATATGGGATCCTGGTGCATGCAAGGTAAGGACTTTAGCTACTTTTTTTTATGAGGGATACTTCTTCTTAGTTCCCGATGATTCCTTTATCTGGTATCAGGGTAGCACAGGTATTAGAATGGGTTGTACTGTGTTTCTTCCACTCTCTCCTTAACTTTTTGGAAGAGTTTTTGAAGGATTGACATGATATTTTATCTCGGTGTTTGGTAGAGTTCACCAGTAAAACCTTCTACGACCGGATCTTTCTTTGTGAGAATATTTTTAAGTTATTAATTCAGTCTCTACAAGAAATCTGTTCATATTTTCTAGCTCTTTTTTGTGTTCGTTTCAGAAATTTAATGTCTCCCTGGAAGTTCATTCCTTGTATTTGAGTCGCACTCTTTGTAGGCATAGTATTTACCATCACTAATGATACTTCCTTTTTTATACCCAGTTTTGGTCATTTGGGTCTTCTCTCTCTAAGTCTAGCCACAATCTCCTCAGCTTTGTTGATCTTTTGAAGGAATTACCTTTTAGCTTCATTGCTTCCATCTGTTATTTATTGATTTCTGCTTTTTGTCTTTCTTAAAAAAAAAAAATCCACAGCAGAGTGCTAGGAAACAGAATTCAACATGACCATGACCAAGAATACAAGGCTGATCCAAATATCTGATTTACCACATCAACAGCAAAAATTGATAAACTACATAATTATCTCAGGAGATATAGAGGGGTCAGCACACTTGCAACACAAGCAGCTCACACGGGCACTGGGTCCAGTTCCAACCACTTTACTTCCAATCCAGTGCTTTGCTAATGCGCCCGAGAAAGCAGCTGCCGAGCTCCCTTGAGCCTTTGAACATCATACATGGGGTGCCTGGAAGAAGCTCTTGGCTCCTGGCTACGGACCCGCACAGCTCAGGCTGTAGTCGCCATTTTGGGAAAGGGAACCAGCAGATAGAAGATCTCTTCATCTTTACCTCACCTCCGCCCCCAACCCATTTTTTTTTTTTAATTTTGGATTTTTTTCCCTCATTTTTCTTTCTATATCTGGGGCAAAGGGGGAGATAGAGGGAGGAGCCCCACCCAGTCTCCCACCCATCCCAGGTCCCCGATGTGAGATATGCTCCGAGGGTCCTTCAAATGGTTTTGATAATTCAATGGTTTTGAATTGTTGCCAATCTCACCATTCAAGCACTATGAAATCTCTGCAGAATCCACTGGCTGACATAGTCCACCTTAGAGTCTCTGCCCAGATCTTCACTGCCAGCACATGACTAGGGCTATTGATTGATTCGTTCTGTCCTCCATTCTCACCCAACCCAGTTTTGTAACTCTTCATCTCAAATAAATAAGCAAAAAAAAAAAAAAAAAGAATTTTCAGAGTTGTCAGCTGACTTTATTCTTGTGATACAAACATAAATGACTTTATGAGAAAAAATGCTTAGAAACATAATACTGAATTAGCCAATCTTAGAAGGTAGCAGATCAATTATTAATACAGCATAATTATTATCATGAGCCTTTTCAGCTTCCAAACAAAAATCATTAGATTATAAAATTTACATATTTAGTGTATAAAATATGAATACTATGAAGGATTATCATCATTAAATTAAGTTTGCATTCTGTGTCCAATGTATTCCTTTTTCTCTCACATTGTGGAGTCTTGTAGCCACCATTCTATTTTTTGTTACTACATTTTTTCGTTTTCTATTATTATTACCATTTAATGATACAGTTCCATAGTCCCTGGGATTTCCCCTATACCCTCCCTTTATCCCCCCACCTCATCAAGTTCTTCCATGTCATTACAACACCATAGTTCCTCAAAAACAATTATTAGTCCATGATTGCAGGCATAGACAATGGCAGAGAGTTCAGCATCCCATTGTCAAGACACATTCAAGAGTTTCACTGGGAGTCCATCCTCAGTCCAGAAGTAGAGATGCACACTGCACCATATCCTCATATCTGGACATGTCAGTCTCCACTACACAGTCACCATAAATCCCCCCAAGTGAAAAATGATAAAACAGAATCAAAACAGGAAGAAAAACACGAAGCTACAATGCCATGAAGTTAAACAACATGCCATTGGATATGATAGTCTCCATTACAGTTATTATACATGCCTTTAAATGAAAATCCAAAAAACAAAATCAACAACAGGGAGAAAAAGTAGAAACTTACAAAACTAATGTGTTTCTGAAGAAATGAAAAAGGAAATCAAGAACCTTCTTGAAGAAAATGATGCTGCTGTATGATCTATGAGTCATTGAAAAGTTTTAAAAAAAAACTGTTTTGAAGAAAAGAAGCTAAAAACAAAAACATCAAAATCCCTGAAATACAAGTTCTTCTGCTCTTTTATGGTGAGAAATATCTCCTGTAGGGAACACATAGATGGGTTGTGTGTTTTTAATCCAGTCTATTTATCTATGATGTTTGATTGATGAGTTTAAGCCATTTTTATTCAGGGTTAATATAAGTAGGTGGTAATTTGTTCCTGTCATTTAGCAATGGGTTGTTCTTTGATTTAGTCTGTTGTTATTTTACTGGTATATTCTTCACATTTGCCTTTGGTTTTGGTGGGTGTTATTCTTCTCTGTCAAGAGACCATCTTTAACTAACATTTCTTGGGCAGGTCTGGATGAGACATATTCTTTTAAATTTTTTTTTTTACTATGCAAGAATTTCATTTGATTTTCAAAGACAAATGAAAGCTTTACTGAGTATGCTATTCTGTGCCAACATTTTTTTTTTCTGTTTGTAATCTGGAGGATGTCGCTCCATTCTTTCCCGGCCTGCAGAGTTGCCTGTGAGAGATCAGCTGTGGATTTACTTGCCACTCCTGCATATGTCACTTGATTATTTTCACAAGCACATTTAAGGATCTTTTCCTTATGTTTGATTGAAAAGAGCTTTATTATCATGTTTCCTGGTGAAGATCGCTTTTGGTCAATCCTAATGGGAATTCTGTTCCTCTCATGGATGTTTCCCAATTCTTTTGCAGGTTAAGGAGCTCCTCTCTCTGTCTATCAGTCTGCAGGTGCCCCTATGCCATCAGTCTGCCCTTTCCTAACTCCTACAATGTGCCCTCTCAGCTTCACCCTGGCTGATGTTTCTCCATTAGTTTAAACAAATGTATCTTCACCCTATTCCACCATCTTGATTCTACAAATTTGTTTAAGTTCCATATTTAAGTGCAAGTATATTACACAGAGTATTGCTTGAATTTTTATTAGTAAAATGGATTACTTGACAGAAGATCATGTTATAAAGAGAAAATACTTACTTTGAGTAGCACTGTTACAAGTTTGAAGCCTAAGCTTTGGTGGCCCTCACAGGTTGGACATCTGGTTAGAATATCCTTGCTAATACAGTATCAAGAGTGCAGGAGTATCACACGGCAGGAAGACAGCATCTGTGCTACAACTGACCTGCTAAAGCCACCCTGGCCTCGCCAAAGCGGACTCATGCAGCAACACGACATAGTTCAGTCATCCCCCAACACTTTTAAGTTCCATAATTTAATGAAGTTGTTACATATAGAAAAGTGGTAACATAAGACTTTGGGAATTGGGGCTGGCAAGTTCATCCTCTGCCTATAAGCATGGCCATCACCTGTGGGTGCTGGTTCATGTCCTAGCTGCTTCACTTTTCATTCTGCTTCCTTCTTATGGCTTGGGGCAGCAGCATAGAACTGGCTGAAGTCCTGGGCTGTGGTACTCTTAATGGAGGCCAGGAACTGGCCGCTAACTTCAGATAAGCTCAGCTCGGGCTGTTGCAGCCATTTGGTGAGTGAACCAGAAGATGAAAGACCTCTCTGACTATCTCTGTTTTGTGTGTGAAACGATGTCTTTCTAAAAAAAACTTAATGGTTCTTTAAAATAAAGACTTTGAGGTCTAAACCATTAATGCATGGCTGTTGGGGACAGTCAACATCCAAACTAATACTTAAATCCTAGCATCCATCATCTGTTTTTGTGTCTACTTATTTCATTTAGCATAATAAAAAAATACATGATTTTGTACATGGTGAGATTCCGTTAAGTTTTAAGAGTGAATAATGTTTCATTGTGCATATGCATGTGACATTTTTATCCATTTGCTGCTGAACATTGAGGTTGTTTCCACAGCTTGCTTGTTTTGAATACTGCTGTAATGACTAGGAGAGTACATTTTTTAGACATTGTGATTTTATATCTCTGAGTGTATACCTGTTTTAATCAGCTTTGTAACATGACACAGTATCTGACACAGGCTGTTTTAGAGATGTGAAGATGCCTTTGTCAGCCAGATTCTAATAAAGGTTGCAAGGTTAATGGGAGAAGACAGTGTTGAGAGCATGGTTCAGAGCATGTGGTCACATTTTCATCAGACGCAGAGAGAAACAGAACAGGTAGGATCAGGTTTATGCACTTATAACAACTCCTTTACTGGAAATCTGTTCCCAAAAACACTTCCAGTGGCCTTGGGAACTCTCCTTAGGCCCCATCTCCAGTGTCGTAGCACATGCCAAAGTTGTCACCTGTGGAAAAGCCTTGCATCATGGAAACTTAGCGAAATCCAGCCCAGTGTCCAAACCATCAAACTATAAACATGAGATTGGTAAGTCATGTACTATGTATTTCTATGCTGAAATGAGAATATCCAATTATTAAAATTAGTTCCTAGAATGGAAAAAGGAAAACCCTAAATCTGAAAGGTTTCACGGGTGATTCCACCAAACTAGTAAAAAGGAATTGGTACCTCCTGAAGAAACAGAAAAATGTACATTGAAAAATTTTAACAAAATACCAGCAACCATAGTTATCATCATACAAAAAGGATCTTTATACATAATACAGCAAGATCTATCTCAGAAATACAAGACTGACTTAACACCTGAAACTGTTAGTGCAATATATCATAGTAATAAAGAATGAAAAACACTTTATTTTAATAGACAAGCCACCTCTATAAAAGTCAATACTTTTATGATTGAAAAAGACCATTGAATCCAGTTAATTGTCAAAGTAATTTTCTAAATTCAAAAAAGAACATATATGGAAATAAGACAAGACATTCTTCTTTCATCACTCTTACTTGACACTGTACTGTAGGTTCAAGACATGACAATTAGGAGAGCAAAAATGGTGGCAAGAAGAGTAAGGAAGACAGTTTATAAAGGAAGAAATAAACATCTCTCTCTTCACAGAAGTCACAGATTTCTATAGAGAAAATCCTTAAGATCCAGTTAAAATATACTTAGAGGGCTCGGCAGCGTGGCCTAGTGGCTAAGGTCCTCGCCTTGATCCCATATGGCTGCTGGTTCTAATCCCGGCAGCTCCACTTCCTCTCTCTCTTTCCTCCTCTCAGTATATCTGACTTTGTAATAAAAATAAAATAAATCTTTAAAAAAATATATATATATACTTAGAGAACTGGAAAAGATGCTTCAAACTGCAGATTATTTGGAGATTAATAGGCATAATTAACATACAAAAGTCAATTTTATTTCTTCATGGTAACAATGCAAAAAATGAGTCAAAAATAATTCCAATCAGATATCTTTAACAAAAACATCAGATAAGGCATATCTATCTTAAAAAGTAAAAAAAAAATCTTAACACTAAGATTTTTATACAATTTTTATGCAGTAACTAATTGATTAGGATGAACTTTTCAGTGGAGGGAACATACAAACTGGAAATTCAGAAATTAACTAATAGGGAAATGGAAGAACACACATCAATGAAAATAGCTGACATTAAAGCAGTGAATGCAGCGTCAGCCGAAGACAATGGAAGTGGAGCAACTGAAACTCAATCGTTGTTGTGGAAAACAACTAATGCATATGCTTTAGAAAGTGCTTTGATTTTCCTCCCCTCCCTCTCTCCTTTGCACAATATATAAGCCTGTCTACTCCAGTGAATTAGTTGAAAACCTCAAACCAGTCTTCAAAAGGCAAAAAGAGAAGTATAGATTCCTCTCTTGAAGCTGCTATTGGACTTTGGTATAGCACATGAAGCTAACCTTTCAAAAACAAAACAATTGCTTTAGGCAGTTTGGCTTACACTTAAGGCCAGCATTTATACCAAGTTTCAAGTCTGTAGACAGGCTGTTGAAAGTAGTCATGGGCAATTGGTAGGCCTTAGAATAACTTGGCTGGGGAGGAAGTGTCAAACCTTGGAGCTGACTCTGGGGTCCAGGGAAAGCTGCACCGTGGTATTCCACTACTCTGGTCTGGGAGTAGCAGATGGGAAACTGGGCTTCTAGACAGGCTGCATTTCTGGTGTGTCGCTGTACCCGTCTGGAAACATTGGGTCAGGTTCCTGATGCTGGGGTCCGAGGCAGGCCAGGCATGATGTACCCACACAACAGTATGTGAGTGGATAGGCCACAGTCCTCATAGATAGATCCTAAGGAGGTGGTACCTGCTTTGCACAAAAATGCCAATTTAGGAGCAGGTAGGGCAGGAGCTCAATGTCTGGATCTCAGACAGATCACATTTGGCATGGGCCAACATGTTGGTCTGGTAGGGGGGCAGGCCACAGCCTCATAGACACTGGGCAGGCTACGGACCTTATACTGGGGTCCTACTCAGGGAGCACCTGATTACCACTGAGTTTGGCCAAGTGCTTGAGGTGGACTCCTGGGGGTAACAGCTATTGATGCATCATCAAAAATCTTTGGCCTTCATGTCCAAATAGTCCCAAATATAACAGGAGCTCCAGTCTTGGGGACCAGCTATCAGGGGGTGTGTCCTGGCATTAAAACACACAGTGCATATGGTGATGCCTCTTACGCTGACTCCTGTGCATGGTAGAGGATCATGCCCAAGTGCACATGAAGGATGCTTTGCCTGCTCCTATGAGCAGGTCAATGCCCTTGTATGTCACTTCAACAGAAAAAATAACGCCAGTGACTTCTCAGGGCAGCGATGACAATGACAATTTGAAGGATGCAACCATCGGCACAGTTGCACTTTCCCAGGTTTATGAGATAGATCCATTAGATGAAATATGAAGGGGTTTCCAAACTCAGGAAATGCATGGACTACACCCCTCAGCAACAGGAAGTAGCTACAGAAGGTGAAATGAAGCTGCATTGAGAATAAGGGTCAGAAATCTTAGAAGGAATATAATGGGGCAGGAAGACAACAAGCTTGGTGTCACAAATTGGAAACCATTGCTCGACCGACTTACACAATACAGTCTACCTAGTTGTTACTCAAATGATCCCAACCCCAGGATGCACTTGCCCTCACTTGGGACTTGTTGATGCTGTCATGAACCAAATTCCATTCCCAGGCTCACAAGAAGCTGAGCAAAAAAAAGGCGGGGGAGGTTCTCTTCTGGTGGATATAACAAATATCTCTCTCCCACATTTCTGCTCTCTGGCCCCAAATGCTGTCTGTGGTTTCCTCACCTTTTAAACACATTTTGGAGAATGATGCAGTGGATGGAAAAACTCTTTCTTTCTGTGATAACATGTTTTAAATAAATAAAAAAAGAACTACAACGTAAAATGAATTAAATATTGAAAATTATACAGTTGTGATCAGGGTTCATTTGCATTGATCTAGAAATCAGTGGAAGAAAAAAAATAATTAGAAGTCTCAAATTCAGTGTAAACTCTTTTTTTTAAATTTATGTATGTATTTTATTTGAAAGGTAGAGTTGGAGAGATTGAGAAGGAGAGACAGAGATCTTTCATCCATTGGTTCATTTCCCAAATGGCCTCAATGGTGAGAGCTGGGCTGGTTCAAAACCACGAGCCAGAACCTTCTGCAACTCCTCCTTGAGGGCAGGGGACCTGACAATGTGGACCATCCTTTGCTATTTTCTCAGGCAAGCCGGATTGGAAGTGAGGCAGCAGCCAGAACTCCTATTGGCATAAATGGGGAGTTGGACTCACAGGTAGAGGCTAAAGTTGATATTCCACTGAGATGTTAAGTATTTTTGTTAGAAATGTTTCAGTATAAACTTACTTTAAAGATATGCTATTTAAACAATATTGAGAATTTTGTAGGATTTAGATCTCATTAGGCGTTATTCATAAAGTAACTTGCATCGCTTTTACTAATATGCTTAAAGGCACCCGCGCGGACACACACACACACACACACACACACACTTAAAAAGTTTTCATCTAGGAGAAGTTTCAAATATTTTAGCCATTGCTTGTGAAGCTTGAAAAATTACTTGAACCCATTCAAAAGAGTGTTGTTAAGTTTTCAAAAATATTCTCTAATGGGTATTCTTATAATGTAAAATATGTTCCTGTGTTAATTAGCAACCTAATGAATAACCTGTGATCCTTTCTCAAATACAAAGCAGTATCCAGGAACTTCACCTGTACCTAGTTACAAGAATGTAAGAAACAGTGTTCTGATTTTATGTGTAATTATGCAGTGGTGGCTCCATATTTTGGTTATCAGGGTTGTAAAGAATAAGCTAGCTGGTCATTGATGTACAAATATTTTAAGCAGATGAGATCTAAATAGATCACCAGATATCTGAAACACTGTAATTTCAGAACCTCTGAATGCCATTCTCACTGTCTCAACATGTCTCTGATATATTTTCTATCATAATTTAAATAAGTCCCTTTAATAAGCAATCATCAGTATTGTTTTTCTTGGAGAATGGAAATGTTTGAAGTGTGCTCCATAGTCAAAACCAGTAATCTATTATTAGCCACCAACATCTAAATAAGAGTAAGTTTATGAGATTAGCAAGCATAAAAATCCTCAGTGCATATAACAAGCTACATCGGCTGAGGGAAATATGCAGTAATAAAACTGATGAATCAAATATTGTGTTTGGCTAAGGTCCCACATAGCCTACTCTTTTTTTCTTCAATTACATGAAGAATATTCTGGATACCGACATTCAAAATTGTTTGTAAAGGTTTTATATATACATATATGTGTGTGTATATATATGCATATTTATATATAAATATATACAACAGGTTTTATATGTATATGAATATATTACATATATGGCAGAATTACAGAGAGAGAGGAGGGGGAGGAGGAGAAGAAACAGAAAAAGAGAGAACATTCTATCTGATGATTCACTACCCAATTGCTCCAACTGGGATACCAGCACTGTAGGCACAGGCCCAGACCACTATGCCACAATGTCACTTCCACACTCAAATGATAACATACTCTTTCCCTCATTCCTCATCATTTGCCACTAAGTTTCACAGATATTTTCTCAATATTGATATCACATTATTCTCTTTCTCTTTCAAATTCTAGGATGCCTGGTCTTCCAAGTCCTTACTGAATATTATATTAATTTTCTTGTTTATGTTTTTGCAATTAGGATCTTTCCTTCCAAATCAAACCAGTATAAAATTGCAAGATTAAATCTCAATTTGTGATATTTGCCTTTATCAAAATACATATCATATTCCTTTTGTTGGAAATATTTTATTTATTTATTTCATTGGAAAAACAGGTTGACAGAGAGAAGAAAATACAGAGAAATTTCTTTCATCCGATGGTTCACTCCTTAAGTGGCCACAACGGCCAGAGCTGAACTAATCCAAAGTCAGGAGCCAGGAGCTTCTTCCTGGTCTCCCATGCCAGTGGAGTGTCCCAAGGCTTCAGGTCATCGCTATTGCTTTTTGAGGTCACAAACAGGGAGCTAGGAGGAAAGTGGGGAGCCCAGACACAGTCTGGTGACCATATGGGATCCTGACAGATGCAAAGTATGGATTTAGCTACTAAGCCATTGCGCCAGGCCTCTATATTCTGTTCTTAATAAATGAACTCAAAATTTCCTCATTGAATATCTGGATATACTCGAAGGATAAGTGTAGCCTTCTCACTCTTACCTTCATTACAATCAAGCTGAGTTACTGAATGCTTTGAGTATGCTATTTCCAAGTCTCTCATTGTTTCTGCAAGTATATTATTTCTTTTTTTTAAAGATTTATTTATTTTTATTACAAAGTCAGATATACAGAGAGGAAGATATTCTATCCGATGATTCACTCTCCAAGTGACCACAACGGCCGGTGCTGTTCCGATCCGAAGCCGGGAACCAGGAACCTCTTCCAGGTCTCCCACGCGGGTGCAGGGTCCCAAAGCTTTGGGCCGTCCTCAACTGCTTTCCCAGGCCACAAGCAGGGAGCTGGATGGGAAGTGGGGTTGCCAGGATTAGAACCGGTGCCCATATGGGATCCCAGGGCGCGTTCAAGGCGAGGACGTTAGCCGCTAGGCCATGGCGCTGGGCCCAAGTATATTATTTCTTAACCTGAAGTTCTACACTTACTTGAGGGATAACTTTATTTTTTAGATTTTTAAAAATATTTATTTTATTTTTTATTGCAAAGCCAGATATGCCTAGAAAGAGAGACAGAAAGGAAGATCTTCCGACCAATGATTCACTCCCCAAGTGACTGCAACAGTTGGCGCTGCATCAATCCGAAGCCAGGAACCTGGAGCTTCATCTGGGTTTCCCACGTGGGTACAGGATCCTAAGGCTTTGGGCCATCCTGGACTGCTTTCCTAGGCCACAAGCAGGGAGCTGGATGGGAATCAGGGCTGCTGGTATCAGAACCGGTGGCTGTACGATATCCCGGTGTGTGCAATGTGAAGACTTCAGCTGCTAGGCCACCAAGCCAGGCCCGAGGCATCAATTTGAATGTGACTTTCCTCATGAGGTATCCTTTCTTGTCTGACCAAAAAGATCTCTTCCAGAACAAACATCTTTTTCACATTTACAATAGCTTTATCCCTAGAGCAGGTGCTATCCTCAATACTGACTTAGAAGGTTTCAACAGTAACACTATGTCTTACGTTTGTATTCCCTATAAATATGTTATGATAAGGATGGCCAACGAATGAACTGTTTAAATAAAACAGAAAGGGAATGACAGGCAGAAAGATTTGTGATAATAAGCAATCAATAGACAGGACAAACATTAGTTCCATATGAGAATTATGTCATATTATGTGTCTAATATGTTACCAACGGTGCTCTGGGCAAGCTTTAATTTTACATAATTTGAAGTGACTGAGTATGATAGCTCAGATGGTATCATAATAATCTTTCTGGTAGGTCTGGTATTCTATAATTCTATAAAATGCCAGCAAGGCTATTTGTTAAATAAAGTAAAAAGTTACAAAGTTGTATATATGACATTAGTCTCTCAAAGTTGTCCACAAATATTTTCTGCTTGATTTAGCTTTTGAAATTTTCTAAAGAGTTATTGGCATGGTCCCAATAAATCAGCCAGAAAAGTTTACCAAATTTATCTTCAGAGCTCTTTGTTGTTGTTGTTGTTGTTGATTGTTCAGTGATGAGAGAAAGAAAGATAAACAATGTGCAGGGTGCATACCCAAACCACAGACTGTGACATGCTGGATTGAAATGTATGGTTTGATATTGCCTAGCTCTACACCCACTCTCAACATAACTCATTCATTTGATGGAACAATTAAATGTGTTAATAGTAATGTTAAAGACTTAACATACTGCCTGGATTATATTAGTTCCTAAAAAAAAAAAGTCTTTCAAATTATTTTTCCAGTATTCTTACTTTCATGGTAACCTATTTACTTTTTACAATTGTCAAAATCACAAACTTAAAACAATGAAACAATAGACATTTGAAAAATGAGAAAAAGATTTCTTAGAACCACATCAATCGTAAGAAAAATCATGTTACATTTTGGCATTTATTATATTTTTGTATCTTTTGGCCTTTCTACGTCCTTGGTAACAAGCTTGACTCACACTACAAGCCAGATGTCCAAAGGAAATGTTAAAGTCATGTGTTTTGAGCAGAAGCTGTGGTCTTAACTGCTTTCATTCAGCTCCCATCAGTTGGTTTATAAGAACAGAACACGCAACGGTGTCTAATCTGATACACACCTCAGTCTTGCTCCACATGTGAAACATTTTTTTCTGTTAGGTTGGTCGTTTTGGGGCATCACCTACTATATGCATTGCCTGCTCAGATTTTTCATAGGGAAAAAATAATGCTCATTTATTTGTTTAGATGTAACTTTTTTTCTTGTCACCAACCACTGAAAACATTGCATATATGGGCATAAGCACTCTTACACACTTACATACTTATAGGTTGATTTGTATACCATCCCCAAACTTAAATCTATCAGATTGTTTTTCTTATTATTTTGTTTCATGTGTATTTTATATAAACTGGAAATTTAGTTCCGATGGTTAGCAAAGACATTTTGTTGGAAACTTTTGAATTTTGTGCTTTTTTCTTTCATTTAAAGCATTTTGGAGCCTTTAGTAAATGTGTGGGTTTTATTAGAATACTAACATGGAATGGTAGGGGCGTTTGCCTTAGCAATTCAGATGCTGTGAAGCTGCTTGCCCTTCACGTTGGAGTCTCTAAGCTGAAGGCTTGGCTGTGTCTCCTGAATTTCCACTCTGGCCACTGAGGAGCCAGCGTGACCACAGATGCTGGTGCAAGGAGCTGGGTCCGAGTGACCACAGGGAGCAGAGAACACTAGTCCCAAGTCTTGGGTTTGATCTGACCCAGCCCCCACCTTTGTAGCTATTCGGGGAGGGAACCAGAGAAGGGGAACTCGATGTAGCGCACTCTCGCTTGCTCTCTACAACTATATCAAAAGTGTATTAAAGCCATCTATCAAGATCATTACGCGGCTGTTATCCTTGAAAAACTGTGAACTACTAAAATTTTTTCCTTGATTGTATTTGCATTCTTTGGAATAGACTCTATTAGAATCATCCATGATTATTTTTAATACACCACATGGCTTTGAATGCTTCTGGATATTTAATATCTTGCTCTATTTGTATTTATCGAGTTTTTGTGTCATAGTTACTTGCCATATACTTTCATAACAAGAAAGCAGAACTATTTTTGCTTTTTTGATGAAATCATTTATTGGATATGAAGATTAGATGTTCCGTGTTAGGGCTGTGAAAGTTCAACCATGCAATTATATGAAGTGGTGATATTTTAAAGTGCATCTCCTAGACAATATTGCCAGTTTTTGCTTCTGGTTATTTAGGTTTTTATAGTTAGAGCTATTTTTCTTGTCTTAGATCTGTTTTAACTACCTGGATTTTAACACAGTATAATTTATATGTCTAAATGTATCTTGGATTCACATGAAAGTGTACAATATGGGTCATCAAAAAGCTCATGAAAAGCACAGATTATGAAAATCTTTGCACAGGTTTGAAAGTTGTTCAGGGGCCCAGCGCCGGGGACTAGCAGCTAAAGTCCTCACCTTGACTGTGCTGGGATCCCAAATGGATGCCAGTTCTAATCCTGGCAACCCCACTTTCCATCCAGCTCCCTGCTTGCGTCCTGAGAAAACAGTTGAGCACGGCCCAAAGCCTTGGGACCCTGCACCCGCGTGGGAGACCTGGAAGAGCTCCTGGCTCCTGGCTTCGGATCGGCTCAGCTTTAGCTGTTGCAGCCACTTGGAGAGTGAATCATCGTTTGGAAGAATTTCCTCTCTGTCTCTCCTTCTCAGTGTATATCCACCTTTCCAATAAAAAGAAATAAATCTCTTTAAAAAAATAATGTTATCATGCTTATTTTTTTCCTCTCTGAATCTAACAAAATGCTGATTCAGCATTTTGTTCTTTTCTCTGTGACTGAAAACTCAGTTGTTCAAATTATCTGCCCCCTCAACCAAAGAATAAAATGCTGGCAAGTCTACCATTTTTTCTTTCCCTAATTTGTTTATTTATGCTTTAATTTACATTAATTTACTATTATTTTTTCCTCTGCATTCCTTGTATTCAGTGTGGTGTTTTACATACCTGATAAACTTGAGTGTTTAACTGGTTAATTTTACTTATTTTCTCTAGGCAGTCAAAACATTTAAGGCCATATCATCATCATCATCATCATCATTTAAGCACTGTGCCATTGTGGTTTTTCATTTCTTTTAATCCAAAGAATTGGTTAGGAAAAAATGATATTGAAATGTCAACTGCTATGGTTTTGCTGTTTCTAAATTTGACATTTAGTTTTCACTTTATTGGATTGTGGCTTCAGAACATGATCTCTAGTATCATTCTTCTTTGGAATTGAAGGAGTATTCTTGAGGGCTAATATGTGATTAAAGCATTTGTAAAATGTTCCCTGGACCATTTAAGAAGCAAGATATTCTCTTTTTTCACATTAAAGCTGTTGGTATATATTTGTTTATTGAGCAGAATGTGTCATCTACTACTTTATTTTGATTTTTATATTTAGACAGTTTTTACATACATGAAATTCCAAGGACAACAAAAGGTTTCTAAAATTCTTTCTTCTGTCACTGATCTATACGTTTCCCAATTTATTTGCTGCAAGTTCACTTCAGCTACTCTGATGCCAGAGCATTTGCTAACAGTGGGTTCATGCCATACTTTTAAAGGGGCCAGTTTAATCAGTACATTGCACAATTTTCTTTTAATGCAATTCTGACACCATGAGTTCTACATTCTTTTTCATTTACTTTTTCTGATTACATAATTGCCTTCAATTGCAACTTTCCTGAGTCATTTTGGACATTCTTTGAACATAGGTTGGGATTTACATAGCAGTCCAGATGGGGACCACAGGCATTCGTCTCAGTTTGTTTTCACTGCCACAAGAATAGATTTGCTTATATTATGCTTGGAGATTCTGTTTATATCTTTAAATAAAGTATTTAGGTGAACATGTACCCGTGAACTATCTTCAGAAAAAAAGAAGAACATACTTTGTGAAAGAACTGGAAGCCAAGATCCGCACAGACTCTGCTGTGCCTCACGTCTTTCCATCCCTGCTTCTCGTGTTTGCATTTGAAATTTTGCCTTAATCCATTACCCATTATTCCTGATTCAAGGGAATCTGACGATGGATTCCAGCAATTGTTCTTTCTGCAACAATATTAACCACATGTCTATAATTTATTTACATTATTTATATGGTAAAGACATTCTGTGTTCAATGCTCATGGCTTACATTTCTTGGAAAATGTACACTACTCATATATTTCAAAATGCAAAATGTAGAAGTTAAATCCATATGCCCTAAAATATCTGACCTGAGACTGTCCCTTATTGGTCCATGGCAGTTCTGTCTGTAGACCCAGCTCTTAGATGAGCTTGTGTATGTGAGTGGCAGAGTATACACTTGTGAAGATGCTGCCTGTATGAGCCCACTATTGATCCTCTGTGTATGTCAAGCTACTTTAATAAGGATAGTGTTTCACTTGTTTTGATTTCAGAAGTTGGAATCTTTTACACATTCACCCAGAAAATAGTTAGGGAGCAGCTCTGGATGCTGAAGACACAGCAGTGACCTGGACAGGTGTGTGACTACCCTTTGATATCATGAAATGGCAGTACCTGCTTCCAAGACTGACTGTCAGTGTGGGTGGGAAGTGCTTTGTAACCATTAACTAGTGAGTTACATACGAATTCCCCATTATCCCTTTTAATGTAACTGTTCTTTGAATGGCACTCACATACTCTACTCTCTGATTTTTAAATTTAAATCATGGCAGTAGTTCTGTATCTCCACATAAAGACCTTCCTTGGTACATTATTTAGTTATAAACTATCCTTGTAATGATTGTTTTGCATTATCTGGAATTGAAAACTCAGTTGTTCAACTTATCTCCCTCCCACCAAAGAATAAAATGTTGGCTATTCTATGATTTTTTTCTTTTCCCTAATTTATATTATTTTGTGGATTAAAAAGAATTATTGTAATGTATTTGATTTTGGCAGACATTATTCCTATCCCATGTTTTTGACCAATTTACATAATCATTTTATTAAAATATAATTATATACATTTATACATTTTATACATTGTTATCTATGAATGATATTAGTATTTTAAATAGTTTTTACCTACCTTTACTTTTTCTATTTGTACTGTTTCAGTACCCAATACCCCTATAACAAGATTAGTTAATAAGAGAAATACGTAATAAATATATGTGATAACAGTTTAGGTGATAAAAGGGCATTCAGAGAGAAAGACTAAACACCATAGCCAAACCATCGATTAGTATGCTAGGATTTGGTGAAAACACAGACAGTCACGTACAAAAAGTACTGGACACAAAAGAATGTGACTTAACAGAAATAGAATGGAGAGATCTGGAAAAACTGGTTAGTTTTTTGGCCTTATTTGTAGCATTTCTTTTCCCCAATATGAGGGTCCATCTAGTATGGCCAGAAGGGAAAGGGTAAGTTAACATAATTGCATTCAACTTAGTTGCTGACTTTGGAGGACAGAATTTCTGGTTTCCACAATATGCTTTCCAAAGAGAAAATGTAATATCTCTGAGTTTCCTTATGGGAGAACAGACAGTAAGAGACAGAAAAGCAGAAGTTCAAAGAGAACCTTCTGAAGTCCTCACTCTGGAATACTACTCTCAGCTCAAATACCTTGTACATTAGGAGGCACAGAGAAAAATTATCTTAGTCTAGATCAATATCAAGATAACAGAACATTGGTTGATTTTAATAAAGGATTTTCCATCACTGTTTAGGATGTCATCTTTATTTTGCAACTTCCGATATGAATGCTGGACCATTTTATGTAAATCCATAGACCTTAATTCATGCCTTAACTACTGAGCTCTATCACAATGATCTAGGTTTGGATAACTTTCGTCTTAACTTGCTTTTCTGAATTTTCCTGATTGGTCTTATTTGATTCTGATTTCTGTATGTGTTTTGCAGTAATTTTATTTCCCAAATCATCTAGTTAGTTTACTTGTGGGGCACTCTTTAAAATTATGATTGCATTAGATGAATGGATTGTTTTGGAGATTATGGATATTTAATTATTTTTTTTCTTCCAATCCAATCTAAGAACACTTCTCCTTACCTGAGAAAATACCATGGCTTTTCATTTATTCAACTTTTCTTGCAACCAAGAGTGTACTTTCATTGTTAAACCTGGTACCAGACACTATTGGCAAAATAACATCTGTAAATGATGATTACTCTGTGTTGTGTGGAAATGGGGCATTAAAATTGTAACTAGAGAGCAAGCTCTATGGCACAGCAAGGTAAGCTTCTGCTTGTGGTGCCACTACCACATACAGGGACCAGTCCTGGCTGCACCTCTCAGCTCTAACTCCCTGCTAGTGGGCTGGGAAAGCATCAGATGATGTCTGAGTGCTTAGGTCCCTGCAGCCACGTGGAAGACCCAGCAGAAGCTCCTGGCTTTGGATCAGCTCCGTTCTGCCACTTGCATCATTTAGGCGATGAGCCAGTGGATGGAATACTGCTCTTTCTGTATTGCCTTCTCTCTGAAACTCTGTATTCAAAGTAAAAATAATCAAATATTTTGTGAGACATTGTAGATAGAGTTAAAATTGTGAATTAATTGGCTTCAAGAAGTGTATTATCCCAGATAATGTGTAGTTCAGCCACAATTGATCCAACATATCACACAACCATCGCATTTCTAAGGATTTACCCAAATGAAATGGAATTGCAGAGAGTTAATCTGTACACCCATGCCAATTGCAGTTCACCACACTGTAGCCATATGGAGTTAATCCAGCCGTCCTTCCGTGGATGAACAGCATGTGGTGTGGCTGTCTTCCACTCCCCCATCGCCCTGCCCTTTCCGCATCCTTCACCCACTCGCCTCATCCTTTGTTTGATATTTACCCACATTTCTATTCAATTTTAACTTCATTTGTGTTATCCTTTTCTTATTAATGTTACTAAGGATTTAAATTTTCTGATACTTGGCATTCATTCTATATCAAAGATTCTACTCAGAAGTTATTGCGTTTTTATAATTTTGCATACATTTTGAATTCTAAATTAAATTGTCTTTTAAAGCACATATTAGAAAACCAATTCTTATTGTTTTTCTTGGTTATGTGTTTCTATTACAACAATTAGTAAGTTTCTGTACATTAACTTATAATTATCATATTTTGTTCAAATGCAAAATTTTACTATTTCCTTAAACAGATGCATTTGGATTTTATTAAGGTTTCTGTCATTGCATGTACATGTACTATTTTTATGATTGTTTCAGAAGCAAGTAATTAGGCGCAAAGTGTGATGTAGTTCAAAGATTAATTAAACTACAGCAGACTTTGATGGCTTCATATACTTTTTATTCACACTTGTCATAAACTGGACTTTGTGAAGATTCTTAGTATTAGAAAATTTCTTATGTCCTGTAATTACTAGTGGAATTTCAAAAAGTTCATGGAAATTGAATTTAAAGATAAAAACCAAGGGATAAACTTAATTCACCAAGCAAACCCCAATGAGTTTAAGACACTTTCATAGGCACTGACATTAGTCTTTTAGAATGGCCCTAAAGAAACTCAGGTTAGGGCCCGGTGCAGTAGCCTAGTGGCTAACATCTTCGCCTTGCACGTTCCAGTATCCCATATGGGCACCGGTTCTAATCCCGGCAGCCCTGATTCCCATCCAGCTCCCTGCTTGTGGCCTGGGAAAGCAGTCGAGGACAGCCCAAAGCCTTGGGACCTTGTACCTGCTTGGGAGACCTGGAAGAAGCTCCTCCTCTCTTTGGCTTCCGATCATCTCAGATCCAGCCAGAGTGGCCACTGGGGGAGTGAATCATCGGATGGAAGATGTTCTACTCTGTCTCTCCTCCACTCTAGATATCTGACTTTGTAATAAAAATAAATGTTTAAAAAAAAAGAAATTCAGGTTATGGAATTTAAGTATGTCACTGTAATGCTTTCTTATTTTAGTAACAGAAAACAAGTGGGAAAATGAGAACTTGAGGAAGACAGAGAGAGAGGAATAAAAGGGTTAAAGGGTTGGGCACAATATCTTTGGGTTCATTCTTTTTCCTTCACCAACTTGTAGACTTTTTTCTACTGAAAGGTTTCACAAAAGATTGCCATAGATATAAAAAGTTGATGTGATTTATATGCTGCTACTTTAGATTTTATTTGGTTTCCCTGAAAATTCATTTTGTATATTAAAAGTCAAATAACTTATCTGCACTGAGTTCTTAACCCTTCTTGGTCATTATGTATTAGGAACAATACAATGTTCTCCAATTTTGTGATATGAAAACTATTTAGGATATGTTTGTTCTGCTTTGCTATTTCCATGTCTTCCAAGGGGCCTACAATCATTCATATTCACTTTCATCAGCAATATTTAGAAGATTGAGTTATTTATCCTTGAAAGGCAGGTGGATAGAGGAGGAGAAACAGAGAGAAAGAGAGAGCTTTGATCTGCTAAGTTATCTGCAAATGGTCCCATTAGCCTGACTGGGCCACGTTCTATTGCTTTCCCAGGCACATTACAGGGAGCTGGGTGAGAAGCAGAGCCTCCAGGAACCAACACCATTATGAGAGGCAGAAGAACCAACCGGCAATGCTGCAGTGCTGTGCCCCTTAATTTCTTTTCTAAGCATTGTTGTCAAGATTAGGGCCAAACATTTGTTTTTTAGGTTCTTGCCTATTATTTAATAACTGTTGTAAGAATAGACAGCAGCATGGTTTAAGAAAGTGTTAATATTTATTGAGAAGGTGAGGAATAGGTTCACGTGTGCCATGCTCAGGGAGAATGGGCCAGGAATGGAAAGGATAAGGGAGACAGGAGCTTCTAAATTCATCCTCCACAAATGGAGTCCTTTTTAATCATGCACTTTTGAGGAGCTGGAAAGTGGAGTGGCCATGTGGCGCTGCACCGTCAGGTCCCAAGTAACAAGATATTCACTGGAGTCATTTGACTGACAGGTGAGCATGAAGGATTACATACAACTAGACAACATGGCTTCCAAACAGGCGAGCCTCAAACATTTGCCTGCCTGAGTCCGTACCAGGACGTACCAATCATCTTTGACTATATCCAGAAGGATATATTTTGAAATATGCATAAAGATAATGGGGGTAGCTTATGATCAGCCAGATTCCCTTTTTAATTAGCTATGCTTACAGACATTTTTCTAAGTATCCATAGGTTTTGTCACTATTTACATTTTTCTTGTTTACCTTCCTGTGAGCCTTGAAAGCATAGAAAGAAGGAAGTGATGGATGCCCTTGGGGAAAAAACAACTGATTTATGAACTTTTATCGCTAAGTCATAAATCCATGGTTTCCTCCAGACAGAAGATGTGGTTTATTTCGTGGGTTGGACAACACCTTTCATCTTTTGTCAGTACATTATATTGTCCCTCCAGTACCTTTACAGTCATGACTTTCCTAACTGTTCATTCACTAATGCTTGTCCACTCCTTACTTCCTTTGACGTATCACTTTGACACCACATCACTTCTGTTTAAAAAGCGCTTTGTAGAATGAAGAGGATTTGAGATCCCAATATCTGTGCCATACCCATCTACTTGGTCTCCTAAAAAGTAATAACCCTGCAGCTCGCTGCCCTTCTCTGGCTTCATATATTCTTTTGGCCAGGATGATCCATAATCGTTATTTACCTTATGCAAAACCACTACATATTCCCTTTTTGGGGGAGCAATTGTTGAACCTAGGAGTTTTTTCTCACTTTGTTCTTCATTTTCTTTTCTCTGGCGTACCATCTTTTTAATTTTAGTGAAGAGGCTATTCAGGATGGATTGTTTTGGATTTTTTTCTCTTTTTGTCTGGTCTATATAGTCTGCGGTGCTTCAGGAACAGGAGCTTTGCCAGTGCTCAAAACTCTTTCATTGTCCCCCCCAAAACCCCAATCAGTGCTTTTTAGCTTGACAGATTTGTGATTACTTCTTACTCTTAAATTTGCATATGCTGCCAAGCATTGCACCGGCTTCCAGGAATTTTTATTAAGAATTGCAGATATTTCAACAAGGAATTTTATCGCTGCTTACAAGATCAACTGTATAACTGGAATGGAACATCCTTTATTTCAGGCTAGCTTGATGCCCTGTAGATAAATGTGAAATATTTCTTTGTGGCCAACTGCACAATATCATGGAATTTGTGGTGCTTCAATTCTTTGGGTGCCTTGTGAGTAGCTAGGAGGAAAGTAAAGCTTTCTTGATTAACACATGTCATCTTCCATGAGCTTTATGGACAAATACTGTGATAAAAAAGTTGGTGACAATTGGGATGCAAGGACAAAAGCTTCTTCTGTAGAATCTTCTGCAATAAGCACAGTGTCCACGCCTTTGAGTTGTGGCTCGTGTCTGCCCTTACACATCTGCCTTAAGACAAGCTGTCATGGATAAGGTGGTATTTAAGAGAGGTCCTGCTATAGGGCACCTGAGGTAAGGTTTTAATAGTTTGTACTTGAATAAAAATATCCCTGACACCTAGTTTTTTTTTTTCTGTTTTTTTTCTCCTAGTACAATGAAGTAACATCTTATCCTGGAAAGATAGTTCTCTGCATTAATCAATGCCAATTTCAACTGGGAAATTTTTATGGAAAGTACTTAGTTCTGATTTTCCATGCTTCTAAGAACAATGTATCTATTCTTGCTTTACCATATTGAGTCATATATTGGCTTTTCTATCACACGCAGGAATTGGCCTTGGATTCTGCATAGGTAACAAAGCATATATAAAGAATCAAGGTTGGCATTTGCTTTTCTCTCTCATTTAAGAATATATTCAATTGGCACTACTGGAATAAACAAGAAAGTAATGCCATGATCATTGCCTGGCAAACTAGTGATGGGTGGAGCAAGACAGAAGGAGAAGATGTGAGACGGCTGATACAGGGCACAGCACACAGACTGAAGGAAGACTTTTCTGACTTGCATTTTTCTCCTTTCCTCAAATATCCTCACAGGTGTTGTCATAAATCACAGTAACATTCCTTGCACTATAATGTCAAGTATATCCCTTCTCCAAACCAAATTTTTATATGCATTGCTCAGTATTAACACTTAGCCATTTTTAGTGATATCCTGAGGAGTATCAGAAAATCAAAAATGTTCATGGAACACACACAGTGTGTGTGTGTGTGTGTGTGTGTGTGTGTGTGTGTGTGTGTGTGCATGCATGTGTTCAGAGCCACAGCCTTTCAGTTTGTAATGATTTAGAGAGCATATCCGACTAGGGCTGAGCACTGAGCAGGCCGTGTGGAGCTGGGCTCCTCATGGTGTGTACCTGGGGAACAGTAGGAGACAACTCAAGGAGACCTGATTCAGTTCTCGGCTCGTGAGTACAGATTGACTCTCCCCTGGTTGCTGTGGTCTCATGAAAGGAATCCACAGATAAGAGGGAACTCTCCCTCAGCTGTGTGCACACACACACACATGCACAGACAGACAGACGCAGACATACATGTGTGTTCTCTCTCTTCGGGGGAGGGGAACTTCCAAATTAAAAAAATAAGGTAAATGAATAAAAAGCCTAAAATAAAAACAGAAAACCTTAGAATTTATCCTCAGGGCAATGGGAATAACTCAGGAGTTTGAAACAGATGAATGACAGAATCAAGTTTCTACTTTACATCTGATGGTTCAGTGACAGACTAATTTGATGTGAGCAAGGCTAAAGTTAGAAAAATTGGTTAATAGACTTGTTTTAGTGGTCAGGTTACAAGATGATGAGAGTGCCATCACAGAATAGAAGGACAGATTTGCAAAGCGTTTGGAAGGCAAAATTGGCAAGACTTTGTCATTATTTACAGCTGGAACCAGGGCTGCAACAAAGTTAAAAAGAGAAAAGCAAAAGGAACTGCCACTACCTGAAAGACTTCATGGAGGTGTAATAGCTACATCCTTCCTTGTTGTTCAAGGTTCCGATTTTCAGTCCTGAGTGAACGTGGTTGTCCTTCTTAGTGAGCGATTCGCAAGTGGGAGGGTTTCAGCGGCAAGCATTCATCTATATTTTTAAACATATTTGGGGCTCTATTGTGGCCTAGCAAGTAAATCCTCAGCTTGCGGGGTTGGCATCTCTTACAGGCTCCGATTTGTGTTCTAGCTGTTCTATTTACGGTCCAGCTCCCTGCTTATGACCTGGGAAAGCAACATAGGTTGGCTGAAGTCTCTGGGCCACTGCCCTCCTCCCCCATTGGAAATCTGGAGGAAATTCCTGGATCCTGGATTCGGATTAGCTCAGTTCTAGCCGTTGCAGTCATTTCAGCAGTGCACCAGTAGATAAAAGACATTCTCTCTTTCTCGCTCTCTCTCCCTCTCTCTCTCACTCCTTCTTTTTGTAAACGGTGCTTTCAAATAAAAATAAATATATTCTTTAAAAACAAACAAAAAATATGGGAACTATTTTATGGATGTAGAATTAGCAGGGCACCATTTACTTTAACATAGCAATTGGAAAGAGTTGGCCCAAGGTTCCTTGCCTTGTCTTGTAAATACCAGAAAAGTCAGCTATGTTTAAGATGCACAAGCCTGGGAGACTGTGCTCCTCAGGACAACGTCACTGAAAGTATGCCAGGTGGACAGCAGCAATCCTAACTTTGACATGTGTGCTCTGCACTGTACAATTTTCTCCTCATGTTGCATATCTCTGCTATAGCCATTCATTTCCACATCTAAGGTAAGCAAATGAAAACATGGCAAATTCTGAATTTATTACCTTAGGAGCAAAATGAAATTCCTGAGTCAGTTACTTCATTGTACGTATCCATTTGTGGCAACTGGCTGATTCCATCACAGGCGGTTGAATATGTACTGTATAGCTGCGAAATATAAAAGTCTCCTTTTCCAATCATGAAGATCACCTATTTTTACAAACTAAACTGTTCAATGTTTTTCTTCTGTATTTCCTATATTAGTTTTCATTTACCATAGAAATATAACTGAGGCAGGCTAACTCTATATGGAAAAGCAGCTCACTCTGCTGACAGTTTTGACTTCCTGGAGTCCAGGCTCTGGCAATAACTCCATGGATCTTTCTTTTCATGGAAGAGGGTCTTTTTGCTGGCAGGTTGTCTCATTGAAGCATTGCAAGGTGAAAAACTTGGAGTAGGTGTATATGTGTGTGTGAGTGTGTATGTGTGAGTGTGTATGTGTGAATGTGTGTATGTGTGTGTGAACATGTGTTAGTGTGTATATTTCTATGTATATGAGTGTGCATCTGTGTGTATGTGTGATTGTAGGTGTATGTCACAGCATGCATATATGTGAATACATGTGTATATGTGTGAGTGTAAGTGTGTATGACTGTGTGTATGAATGTACATATGTTAAAGTGTGTGGATGTGTATGAGTATATGTGAGAATATGTGATATGTGTGTGAGTGTGTCTATGAATGTGTGTATGTGTGCATGTGAGTGTGTGTGTGCGAGTATGTGTGAATGTGAAACCGTCAAGATCGAAGCCTCGGGCCCATCACATTGACCCTGTGTAAATCTGTTCACCTTGTAAAGGCCTCACTGCTCAACTCTATTGTCAAACTCAAGCTTCCTCCCTTTGGCTACTTAACCATGGCAGTTCAATTCCAGCACGTTCAGCTGAGAAGGACACAAACCATATCCAGACCAGGACAAGTAATATACTGCTAGTGATATTAATTATAACAGCGAAGGTTAATGCCTAGAAAATATATTTGAAAAATGCTAAATGATGAATTAGTTGTTATTTCTAGTAGAAAATGACGGTAACCTTTAAAAACATGATTAGCAAGCCACAGATTAGCATTCTGAGATGAAATCTATGAAACATTCCTAATACAGACAGATGAACCTAACTGAATCAAGTAATTAGACACAGATCAACAAAAGCATAAGAAACAGTTACCTGAACATGGAAAGAAACTTCAAAAATGCCCCTAGGAAACAAATACAAATTTTCTTTTAAGGTTTATTCTTAAAGCCATTGCATAATTTAGAGTATGTAATTCAAATACAGCAAAAGGGAAAGCAAGGGCAGCAATGTATTACCAAAACAAAAGTAACAACGAAAGTTCAAACAGCAAAACCACAGCCAGGAAAACCATCTCTATGATAGAGTTCTCAACAGAATGTTAAGAGGAAAATTTCTGTTCTATCTTCCAAATCCAGTAAACACGGCTGCTTGTGTGGCATTCAGAACCATCACATGTGGGGCATGCTTCTCGTTTGTGTCCTGATGATTACTGAACTATTGTAAACAAGTGTGCCAGGAAGAGTATGTCAGGAATGATGCACTCATTCTACAGAGCTAACCAAGAAAACATGTGGCTAATGAAAATAGCATTGCAAAGAGAGATTCATTTCCCCATTGATACACTGATGGACTGTATTTACAGTATTTTAGTTCTTCATTCAAAATTACTGGATAAACATTCATCCATTCTTAATGAGTTCAATATTCTATTTTCAAATGAAGTTTGTCAATAGGAAAGATATTATGAACTTACTCAAAGTAATACCACTTACAAAATGCAAAATAACATTCATTTGGAGTAATAATGTAAAAGTCAGCTTCTAAGTTTTAAGTCATAAAAATACACTTGTATAAAATTAAACAGTTGTTAAATATTAAGTACCCTGTATTTTTTAAAGAACTGGGCTTTGAGAACTCAATTATTTATTGGTTGAAGTTTGGTGCCCTAATTCCTGGGGGTTGAAGAGGATAGAATATTAAGTCTAAAGTTGAATATGATTATCTCCTTTAATGAACAATCTCCTTACCTTTCATCCTGGGGTTACAGATAAGTGCTACCATTTTGTATGTATGTCACGATGTTAGCATTTCAGGGAAAACTATTTTAGGAAATTACTTTCATGTTTTGCTGTATATATAGGGAATGGCAGCAGTCTATTTTGATGTTAGTAATTTGATTCACCTCTTGGTTCCTGTCTAGTATTTTGGCTTTGTGTAGCCATGTCTTGGAATAATGTTCTTTGCTCAGCCAGTGCCTGTGAGAGAGATAACACAACTTCTTCACTGTACATTAATGGCATTCCAAAGAACAAACAACATTCTAGCATTCCTCCCCTTGACCCTGGAATCCTTGTCTCCCATGCATTAGTCCTAGGACCTGTTTGGGTTCACTGAAGTTACTTCATGTGATTGAGATGAAAGCAGCATTTGACAAAGGACCTAGTGCGAACACCCCAGCAATCCAAATTGCAATTGCTTGGGAAAAATGCACGTAACCTGCAGTACATGATCAAATATAAAGATCATTTGAGGCCATCTTCATGACAAGCCTCTTCCCTAAGTAAAAATCTCAGTGCTTAGAATATAATACAGCCTTCATTTTATGTTTAATACTCTGGATGAGCTGGGTCTCTGGGTGAATAGACCACACTTGTTCCTACCATGGATCCCCACAATCCATCTTCATGGGCTTTCTTTCGAGAGTGGAAATATTGAAGTGTTTTAGAACCACCAGCTTGTCCATGTGTTCCATCCACATGGAAGTATCAGGTGTTTCACATGTGGCCAAGCCTCCGCCTATGGTCCCAGCACCCCGTATTTGTGCTGGTTTGAGTGCTGCAGGATCTACCTCAGATCCAGCGTTGTGCTAATGGCCTGGGAGCAAAGTGGAGGCTGGCCCCTGCCCAGAGTGAGAGAGACAGAGGGGATCCTGGGTCATCCCAGCTAGAGCTGCCACTGGGGAGTAAAACAAGGATTGGAGTCTCTCTCTCTCTCTCTCTAATTCTGCTTTCTTTTCATTTGAACGTTGCTGCTCAAATAAAAATAAACAACTTTTAAATGACAACTAAAAATGAAAAAAAATCCACTGTGATATTTCCTTATTAATGCACAAAACTGAAGAAAACAATCAAAATGTAAGTAGTAACTAAAAATGTTTTAATACCACATTGATAGTCTCTAAGTTTCCATCAACAAACATGATAAGTGTAACTTGCATGTGATTGTTAACCACCATAGAACATATATTTTCACTTGGTCTCACATCTAAATGTCATCTGTTGGTCATTAGCAATACAATAGAGCATCCAAATTATTCACCAAGTAAGGATAAATTCAGAAGCCCAGAAAAAACAGTAAAGCAATAAAAGAATTGGTCTTTCTACACTTAACCATATTCAAAAGATTTTAAATGTAAAGATTTTAAATGCTAAGAAATTTTGACTCTCTTTCATAAATAGCAGAATTTTAGAAACGATCTTTTTGGGAGGTAATTAGACAAACATAAGTTTGATTTGAGAAGAATTTCTTTTCCTTTTGTTCCCTAAGGAAAAACATATTGGAATTAGAGTAGACAATTATGGCTGCCTGCTAATAAAATAAAAGATGGAAAGTTAAAATGATTGGACACTCTTTCAGTCTGCATATAACCTGTGTATGTCTCCGGTTGGTATTTCACATATTTAATACGAATTAGAAAAAGGAAATATGAGCACTATTCTAGAGTTTTATGCACTTTCTTTAAATATGATGATTTCCAATAAAGAGACTTCTTTCTTCTTCCTGAGAGACAATATTGAGTCACAACTGTTAGGAAGAGTTGTGCATACAACAAAAATACAGGAAGATTGATTTCATTGTATGTTTTTCCTCAAGTATCTAGATTAACATTCCACACTCCGGTTGATTCAACATTTACTATGCAAAGAATTGATGACTAGATAAGAAATATCTCAAAGCATTTTCAGGTGTTTAACTCGCAGCAGTATTAAATGCAATCATCAATATCTGTATGAGCATACTCTTAAGTTTCAAACAGCGAAACATTGCTGCTAAATAAAAATATCTAAACATTAGAATTTCTTAAGTGACTTTCATTTCCCCTGACCAAAATGTGGTTTCCTTTGGTGTTGATTCACTAATGGTCCAGAATGTAAACAAGCGTTACTAATTTTTTTCATACAACAGAGACACACAGACAGATTTAGATGTCAGGTTACCCAGTAGATACTGATTATGTGCTAAAAATAAGATTTATATATATACATTTTTTCCTCTCAGTGGTCCATGTTAGCTAGTGAGATGCTATATATAAAAATAAACAATTAAACTGCATTTTAGCAAATGTTATGCTAATGACAAACTGTGTATTTGGGTCATGCAGCATGCCTAATAAATCCCTGTGTTAATTCATTATAGACACTCCTCACAGAGGTTTGACATTTAAGTGCCTAGTCTATGTTGGCTAGGAATTATGAAAAAGGAGTTACAAAATGAGAAAACATAAAAATCTCTATGGGGCAGCCTTATAAGCATAGTGAGCTATGCGCTGAGTGAAAGCGAAAATTCTGACTTGTGTGCAAGATGTGAACTTTAAGAAGAAAGCGTGGTGTGGATACTAGGGGTACCACATACCTGATTCACATTTAATACCTGCAGCAACAGGAAGCCATCAGGGGGAGCAGCGTTACTCATTTGTTTTTAAGTTAAGTGTTCCACTAAAAACAAGTCTTGAGAGAATACATTATGAGAAGACGATGAATTTGTTTTCGTGGAGGCAGAGCTACTTCTAGCCATTTACATCTTGCCCTGTATTACCAGGAAGACTGTGGTTCAGTTGGGCACCTCAGAATGGGCAAGAAGTCTACTGGCATACCATTGGTGCTTCCAGCTGACTTACAGGAAGGAAGCAGCTAAAGATAACACTTGACCCATCCCACACCTGCTCCTTCAGCCCTCATGCTGATGCTGGGTGGACCATCATTATGAAGACATTGGGAGAGCAGCAACCAAGTGCAGGGGAGGAATCCAACATCCACGTAGGTCATAGAAGACACTGATGACACAGGGAAAGCACGGGACTTAAAACCTGATCCGTGGGAATCTCCCTTTTGGTAGACTGGACTCTCAGACAAGACAGTAGTATAATCGTAGCACATACAGTTTTAGTAAGGAATTAAGGTTTAATTCAAGGATTTTTCTTAGTGGATTGCTTAGAAATCAGTGTTGTTTCAAAAAAAATAATTACACACAGAAATTAGTGCATGGGAAGCGGCATTAGGTCAATGGACTAGGTGTTTAGTGTGAATTTTTTTTTTTTTACTCAGCTCATTGGTAAAAAAGTTTGAGTCCTTAAAAATAAAACTATCACCATCTGTACAAGAGTTAGAGCTCATCAAAATATTTACTCAAAACAACCAGTTGAAAATCCTATGAAAACTGCAAAAAAGATCTGTGAGACCTTTAGCTCAAATTTGTATAATTAAAATTCAGGACTTAAGAGTTTAAATGCTTTGTCTAGTGTGATATTTATAGCACCAGCAAAGTTACAGATAATAGCAGATCTTCTGATTATAAACCCACCTTTTCTTAGTGAGACCACAGGAACTCTGATTCTGTGGCTGTTTATTTGTGTAAAAGGGAACCATTTTGTCCTTGCTTATATAGGCATGAACCATAACCCAAACAGGATTGGAATGCACTTAGCCTGGAGGTCACAGATTAGGTAGCACACAAATCTTACCAAGCATCTCTCCGGTTCACTCCCATGCCATTTGAGTGGGAGTTTGTCTCACATTCCAAAGGTCTGGACCTCTGGAAGGTATGATTGTATTGTGCAACCTAACCTTCCCGTTTATAAGGGACAATTCAGAATTATGGAATTACTACTGGGAAGTTTTCATCCACTCAGAGCTATTTCCCTGAATTGAAGTAATACAAATTTTGGGACTGCAGGGTTGCGAGCAGCATAAGAACTGCAGATGAAATATCAGCAGAAGACAAGAATAAGGCTGGTTTGTGGAAAGAAGGAGGGCAAAGACCAGGGAGCCCTGGGGCAAGAAGTGCCTTGGTTCCTCATTACTTTCCGGTTCCTGATGGCTGTCCAGCCCTGAGGCTCATCTGTATCTTTTACTCTTGCATGTGGTAACATATTTCTGAGTTCCCACAATAAATTCATAGCAGGAAATGGTTTCTTGAGCTACAGACTTGAAGAGAAAGTGTGAAGTCATGAGGATTCCCCTGGCACCGGGCAGGCAGCTGGCAGTCTTCAGAAGTAAATTGGAAAGATATGAGAAAAATCTTGCGCACACAACGCCAGAAATATACAAACTCTGCTCCATATGTTTTACATGTTAGGTGTAAAAAAATCAGGGCATCCCACATAGAAACAGCATGTGTTGAGGTCGAGAAATTTCTAACAAAATTTTCTGCTTCACACCTGAATTTGCCAGAATGGGCTAAATGATATGATGAAAAGCATCCAAGTTTCTAAAGTTTAAAACACGAAAAGTTTATCTCTCACACACATGTTCTTTTTAGACAACTTCCTAGAACAGATACCCTACAAGTGCCAGGGGAAAAAATATCTCAGTTTGTCAGTGGCTTGTTGTCCCTGGCTCTTAAATCCTTTGGTTCAATCTTCTATATGCGGGCAGTAGAAAATCCAATTTGGAAGCCTACAATTTAAACCAAAGCCTTCAGGTTTCCAATACGAAGAGTTAAATATGAGCTGCAAACGATCTTTCATTTTCTACCCCACAAAGATGATCAGATCCAAGGCGTAACCCTCTCGTCATGACTTCAGTCTAACGCTGATCTGTAAGTGAAGAAGAGGCACAATGATGATAATGAAAAACACGAATGGAGCTTGAGATATTATAGAGAAATATCCCTGCAAAGCAGGAACTTTCACAGGAAGTCAATTATAAGCCTACTAAGTGTATTAGACAGCTTTAAATCCAAGTTTTGACTGTAATGATGTTCATATGAATCTTAAATTTGTGAAATTGCAACATAAAGAAATGAACTGTGGAAAGTATATAGCAATTGAGAAAAGCTTCATTCTTGCCAGGGATTTCAGAGACAGCCACGGAGGGTGTGAAGGAGAAATCCTCCCCCATGAAGTGGAGCATGACTCGGCAGAGAAAAGCTGCACAATGGTGTCTCTAAAAGAACAGAATTTGATTCTGGGTTTCTAAAATTCATTTATTAATAATTTATATAATTATTGCTTGTTTACTACACAGAGCAAGGGAGGGAGGGATATCATCCTTCCACAGGTTCACTCCCCCATGGCCACAGTCACCAGGGCAAAGCCACACTGTAGCCAGGAGCCTAGTATTCCATTTCGACAAGCCCCATGGGTGATAGGGCCCCAGCACTTGGGCCATCTTCTGCTGCTTTCCAGGCACATGAGGAGAGAGATCCACAAAAAAGCAAGGGCTTCAACCAGTAGTCTGTTATGGGATGCCAGGGTTATATTAAAGGCTAAACTCATTGTGCCGCAATGCTGGCCCCCAAATCTGAATTAATCAAGGAGCTGTCCGAACTCGCCAAGCAAGATTAATTAAGTTATCTCCATGTCTGTGCTACATTATCTATTTCTATACATGAAATTTGGGGTCTTTTCTTTGGCCATTCACAATTATTAGGGAGGATATGGGGAAAACATCTTCCCATTTTATTATGGCTGTTACTACATCATGATGCTACTCTTTAAGGTGATGGAGGAGATGAGCAAATATTTGAAAAAAAAATGCAGTATATGTTGTAACCAGATTATATCTATGTTGAGGAAAGCAGCAAGCCAGGCATTTGGAAAGAAAGCTGTTCCAGGTACCAAGACTGATTTGGTGTTTAACAAAGTCAGGTCATTCTTCCCCAGAGGGCACAGTTTTTTCCTCTTTTTGTGATTAAACACAACAAGATGATTTCTTGTTGGTAGGCTGGGATCTTTCTCTCTCTTTCTCTCTCTCTCTCTTTCTTTCTTTCTTTAGATCTTCCAACCACTGATTCACTCCCCAAGTGACCACATGGTAGCCCAGAAGTAGACATTTGATAAAGCTGTTAAGACCCTATTTGCTGCATTCATCCCTCACATCAGAGTAACTGACTCCGGATCCTACCTGCCGCTGATCTCCACTTCCTGTTAATAACATAATCTGGAAGACAGTCCATGGGAGAGTCCATGGATTGAGTTCTGGGCTCCTGGCTTCAGCCTGTTCAGGCTTGGCTTATGGTCACTTTAGAAGATAATCGGTGGATAGACAATACCTGGCTGTCCCTCCATTTATTTCTCTCTGTCTCTCTCTCTCTCTCCCAAGAAGTTGTGTTTCCTTATTAACCTTTCTTTTTAAAGATTTATTTATGGGCCCGGACGGTAGCCTAGTGGCTAAAGTCCTTGCCTTGCATGTGCTGGGATCCCATATGGGTGCTGGTTCTAATCCCAGTGGGCCGTTTCCCATCCTGCTCTCTGCTTGTGGCCTGGGAAAAGCAGTCAAGGACGGTCCAAGGCTTTGGAACTTTACACCTGCGTGGGAGACCTGGAGGAAGCTCCTGGCTCCTGGGTTTGGATTGGTACAATTCTGTCCGTTGTAACCACTTGGGGAGTGAATCATTGGATGGAAGATCTTGCTCTCTGTC
The DNA here is from genome assembly GCF_030435755.1 of Ochotona princeps. Classification (NCBI taxonomy): domain Eukaryota; kingdom Metazoa; phylum Chordata; class Mammalia; order Lagomorpha; family Ochotonidae; genus Ochotona; species Ochotona princeps. Next base: position 14,659,793 of record NC_080843.1, on the reverse strand, counting down.
TCTCTTCCTCTCTGTATATCTGACTTACGGATTTATGGAGAGAAGGAGAGACAGAAAGAATCGTTTTCCTCTGCTGGTTCTTTCCACAAATGACTGCGACGGCCAGAGTTAGGCTGATACAAAGCTAGGAGCCAGAGATTCTTCCAGATCTCTCACACAGGTGCACTGTCCCAAGGCTTTCCCAGGCCACAAGCAGGGATGATTCAAATGGTCAGAGGCAGAAATTTAGGGATGCCATTGATTTTGTGCTTCAGTTCAGGTGGGCTCAAGGCCATCAGCAGCATGCCTATCTTAGGAGTGTGGTATTGGACACTGTGTTTATTTTGTTCATCAAACTTTGAAATCACAATGTTGAAGTCAGTATAGTGGTGCAAGAAGTTCATCTGCAACCTGTGATACTAACATCTCATGTGAGTACGTGTTTATGTCCTGCTTTTCCACTTCTGGCACATTCTCTGTGAATGGTTTTGGAAAGTTAGCAGTGATGGCCAAGGACTTGGGCCTCTGCCACCCATGTGAGAGACCTAGCTGGAGTTTGTGTCTCCTGGCTTCAGCCTGGCCCAGCCTGGCCATTGTAGCCACATGGATGCAATTCATTTCTCTTTTTGTCTTTTCCACCTTCTCTCTGTAACTCTACCTTTCCAATAATAATTTTAAAAAATGTTATTTTCCTGTACCACAGAATGTCCAGAATTCATGGTATGGAGAGACTTGGTTCTCAGAAAGAAGTATTAATTTTAAGATTATGCTCTAATATGATCTCTTCTGTCACAAAACAGGGAATGGTCTAAGATCCCTGAGTACAGACATTCTTTGCATTGCAAGATAGGCTAGATTATTGTCAACTGTACAGTGCAGGCCCAGTACTTTAAATAAAGGTTTTTATCAAGATTACACTGCCTTCCCTCCTGTTCCCTGAAGCCTGTTGCAGAGCTGACTCCAATCCTTCTGCCTTTCACTGCTGTTACTCATTCCCCTCTTACCCCAGAATCCAGGACTGTTAGCAAGCCAGACATCAGACCTCCAGGATATTGAAGAAGGGTTCAAGAGCTGTCACATGTGTTCAGGTCACCTTTTCTCAGCTAGACTGCAGAGAGATAAGACTTGGGAAGATCTTCAGAAGACCTGATAAGTACACACTGGCTTTTCAAGCTTTATTACAAGTGTACAAAGTCTTCTGAGAGTTGTGATGTTACTCCTCAATCAGAGCCTAACCTTGACGGAGAAACAGGCTGCTCTCCAAGTGGCAGAAACTTTTGGGGATAAACTTTATATGTGACTTTTACATCTTCACCTGATAAAGAAGACTAAGGGTCAGTATGTACCAGTCCCTCAGAGTAAGGCTTTGCCTAAATAAAAACCAGATGATACTATTGATGCTGAGAAGCCAAAGCTTTTCTTTGCTTGTGACTGAGGAAGACAACAACCAAGCCCTCCAGTTACTGCAAGTCATCGCTGACAGATAGGAGCTCTACTGCCTTCTTAGAGACAGCAGAACTTGAGCCAAACGTGACTCCTATTATCCAACTCGGTGCAAGGACAGGCGAACCAAAAGCATAAATTTAATAATCACTCTCAGATATTAGAAGAAAGCTTCAAAACAGGCTGTTGCATCTAAAAATATGCTTGAAGACCTTATGAAGGTCACCGTTTCATTCTTCTCACAATCCAACAGTGAGAGACAAGAGAGACCAGACAGATGTTGAAGTTCTGAAAGCAGCCAAATGGCACCAAAGGGTCTGCAGAGGTCTCCACAATGCCGGCGGCATACCAGGTATGTTTCAGGAAGGATGTCCACAAGACCGTCATGGGGAAAAACGGCCCCAAAGCTCTGATCTGTTTGCAATACAAACATTGAAAAATTGCCCCCAGAGTTCCAGACCACTGAGATGAGGCCCGACTCTAAGGGGCCTGCTAAGGCAGGCTGCTATCAACCAGCTGCTTGACACTCACGGGACAAGGCGGTCCTGACTATCAGAGGAAAAGAAGTTCACCCCTGAAACGAATGTACATAGTATCTTGGACATGTTGGTTTTTTATGTATTTGCTAAAAGCATGTTTTTTAACTACTCTTTTCCACTCTTCATAGTCCTCCATTATAGGATAACAGTTTCAGAAGTTTTTGAGTGTTTCCTCTCCTCCAGACAGCAGTTAACTCTCTGGACCTAAGAAAAGGGTTAAATAGTTAAATGGTTTTGATGAGAAAAATAAAGTCAAGAACATGCGCAGAGGTGCAGTGAGAGAGCTTGTTATCAGTTGAGATTCCAAGATTCCAGCATCCAATACAGGAATGCAGGCCGCTCTGCTTCTGATGTAGCTCCTGTGTCTGGCAGTAGCTTGAAGGGAATATTCAAACCCATAGTAACCTTCTTTATATGGGAATGGACCCTTTCTAGTCACTCTAGGGATCAATGCTACTGATACACTGTTGATGTGACATGATCACGGAAGTATCATGTCCTGTGCGTAAGTCAGAGACCAGATAGAGGTCCAGCATTGAAACTAAACAAGAACAATGATTTGCCTTGGAAATTTAGGGTTTGTGATTCCAGAGCAGCTCAACAATCCACTTCACAGTGCTGACGTACCGCTGGCAGGAAAAGCTCCATCACTATCCTCTAGGATCACAGAAGAGCAGTGATGCCTACTGCCCAAACTGAAGAAATTCAGAGGCCAGAAGCCATGTGATCCAGCAAGAATGAGGAAAAGTGTGACCGCACGGACTTCAAATAATCCTGCATGAGACCAACTTGTAGCCCACCTCCTCCGGTTTCATTCAGACACATCTCTGGAGCCTCTTCATCTCTACTTAAACTAGCTTAAGTTAGCTTTGTTTCAAAATTCCATAATGTATGGAAGCCACCAGCCACTTTCTTTAAGGCTAGGCCCTTGACACAGTTAATCCCCAAACCTTAAATTCACAAAGTTCAATTACTTTATTTTCCTATTGTCAGCCCGTTGAAGTGCCAGCATGCCCCTGGCCAGGTCAATTGAGGCTATCGAGGAAGTGATCATAACCCTCACCCAACTGCCATTTTCCCATCCCCATTGCTTCTCTGATGTAGGAGTTTCTTTCCCTTTGATTCACTGATTAAAGTCACTTTCCAAATACACGAGAATTCACTTTCTACGTGTTGTTGCTGCTATTCTGCTATTTACTCTTTTATCTGTTGCACATTGCTCGGTGCATACTTCATGCTGTCAGATCAGAAAGCTTGCGATTTCCTTTTCATCACTGGCTTTTGATGTGCTGAGTTCATCTGTCCCATAGTTCATATTTGCTACCTGTTTATTTGTGTTTCTGTCTCCAGGGTTCCATCCTAAGCTTTACAAGGTTCTTTCCCTGGATCTTCCCTTTGGAGAAGGTCACAGGAAGCCATAGAGGGAAGAGCGGGAGGTACTGGCACACCTCGAGCTGGACATCATTGTTTTTCTAACTAATTGTTTTTCTAACTCTTAGATCTCAGTGACACCCCCTTTTCATTGGCCTGAACGAAGTCCTTTTAACCTGCATCTTATTTGAAAATAATAACTCTTGAGGAAATTGGCCTTCTCCGAAGAAACAAGGCTTTTGTTTCCTCTGTAATATTTATTTTTTGCTTCATTTTTATTTATATAAAAAGATTTCATATACACCACTTTAAAAATGCAGTCAGGCTTCCAACCCTTCTACCTTTCCTCCTCCTTTCTTTCTTTCTTTCTTTTTTTTTTTTTTTTTTTTTTTGCTTAATTTTTGTAACAACATACTTTACTTTAGGCTCACAGGAGATTTATTCTTTTGAAAATTGCATCTTATTCTGGCACAATTTGCTGACCAGTTACAACATGACCTCACTTGATGCACAGTAGAGGAGTTCAGCATCAAGCTGTGCTGTCCCCAAAACAAAGCACTTTAAAATCAGCTGTAATATTCAGCTTCTGGTAGAATAAACACAGATCGAAGTCGGTTTTATTTTCTTTACAACTTCTCCTTGGGCCTTATACATTTGTCTACTTGAAGACAAATCTACTGCTCAGTTACAGTTATAGAAACACTGGATCTCACTCAGTAACTCATGCCCCATTCCATGTTGACACCCTCCTTTAAACAGAGTGTTTTATTGAAAATGTGCAAGCAAGTAAGGGAATTGCAATGAAAAGGTTTCTTCAGGTTGTCTGGGAATCTGTTCTTCCAGATTTACCTTGAAGACACTGGCCTCACCGAGACGGCTCTGTTCCATCTATTACACCCCCTCCTTGTATCCACAGGTCAATTGATCAAACTTGAAACATTTTTTTTTCTTTTTTTTTTTTCCCACCATTGTGGAAATTGATTTGGAACCTCCCCACAGTCACTCAAGGTAGATACTGTATTATCATGTCTGCCTTGGTCAAGAAATTTCAAAATCTATGTTAGTAACTCAGAAACAAGTGCCAAAAGACCTAGAAAAGAAAAAATTCAAAATCAGAAACTGTAATAAAATTTGTCGACACCGAAGAAGTCTCCTATCATCATACTAAAAATGAACAAATTGGAATAAATATTTCTAGATCCTTTATACCTCTTACATTATGGTTTTTGAATGATTTTCAATTTATTGCAGTATAATTCTAAATTATGTTTATTAGTCTACTAATCAGAGATATATGTGAAAATAGAATTTATAATGCACTAAAGGCACTTCAAGATATATGAAATATATATTGCTATTTCAGGAGAGAATCACAATTATATTTTATTAGAAGATCTATTAAGCATGATTTTTCTTAATTAGGAAAAATGATTCTGTCTCCTTGAATGTAATTCATCTATTAGCAGAAGTTACTGGCCTATATGAATGAGCACACATTAGCATTTTTGTCCCATCACCTTTTACTGGCTCTGAAAAACACCTGTATAAATTGCCATGGTTGCATCCTCCACAATCGCACATCTAGTGAACCATATTTAGGAGTCCCCAGGCTGTAATGTGTATGTCTATGAATAAGTTCACTTATGTCCACCAGTTTCAAATTCTTCACTGCTACTCTCTCCCTGTAAATACTCCTAAGGACAACAAATTTATTGGTAAAGCGCATCTGTGCAGTGTAGATCTCAGTGAGTTGTAGTTTGTGCACCTGAGTAGCCTTTGCCATACTTCAGAAATGGAGCACAGTCATGACCATCAAAGCTCCAGAGACACCCTGCCCATCAAACATTCCCCTCTGCTCACAGGCCCACAACAACACTGACCTGTTTTCTAAACACGTTGGGTTAAATTTGGAGTGTTACTTTAGAAGTTCATATCGCTGGAGCTTTAAATCAATTCCGAATCTGATTTCTGCATTTCAATATGATTTTATTGAGATGTACACATAATTGTTACATAGATTGGTACATTTATCCCTTTTCATTGCTGACTAGCATTCAAATATTCCAACTGCTGAATAACATGCGATATTTAATCAATCAAGGTTAAGATAAGTAAAACTAACATGACTTGTTTGTGCAAGTTTTTCCATGGACATCTAATCTACAGTTTTCCTTAATCATTATAGTGTAATGAAACATAATTGCAATTGCAGCATGATATTTTAATTGGTGCTGTAAAACTGCATTTTTTTTTGTTCTGTTAGCTAGGTGAACACTTACCTCTAAATGCAGCTACAACCTTGCAACACTGAAAATAATGCTTGCTCATGCCAATTGGTCATGATATACCCCCCCTTCTTTAATGTGTCACTGAGTTTAAGCTGCTAGCATTTGATTTAAAATGATTTATCCCTGTATTTCTGAGAGATCATGATGTACACTTTCTGTTATGTGAATAACATGTGTGAAGGATTTTCACTTCACAATATTATTTATTCTTGCTCTATATTCCGAGAGACTTGGAAAATGTATTTATAATTGTTTTAATGTTTCCATTGAAATCAACATAAATTAATTTTAACTGGAGCTATCTTAGAGGGATATTTTGATTATTAATTTTGAACTTTAAGTTCTATTACAATCATATGTAGCCATATATTTCTTTCCGCTTTTCTACACTCAAAGATAGGTACAATTGATTTATTTTTATTAATTTTCTTTGTTAATTTCAAATTGTTTTCTAAGTTGCTTAGTAATTAACTTTTAACTCACTAATTTTTTGGAGATACATTGCCTAACTTCTCTATTTTTTTTGAACAAACATATTTTATTTTTAATTTAATTTGCTGTGAGAAACAGATTTGTATGAATTCAGTTCTTTAAACTTATTGTTCTCTAACTATTTCAACACTAGTGAATTTTTATAAAATGACTTTGTATCCAGGACTTTTGCAGAATTTGTCAAAAAAAATTTTTTTCCTGTGGATTCCTTGGGAGGTTCTATGCATAAATCAGGTCACCTGCAAACAGTGACAACTCGACACTTTTCCTTTCAATTAGTGTGTCCTTTATTTCTTTCTCTTGCCTAATAATCTAGTTAGGTCATCCAGAGTTCAGCTGAAATAGTGAGAGTGAGATCCTTCTTTTGTTCCAGATCCTATAGTGACAACCGGTAGCTTTCCCCCTTCCTATTGAAGCTGGCTTCTTGGTTTCTTACACATAATCTTTGCTCTATGTTGAGATGTGTTTCTTGTATATTTTATTTTGTCTTGGTTTTTATCATTAATGGATATAAAATTTTATCAGATGGCTGTTGTGTGTTAATAGATTGGTTAGAAAATTTGTATTCCTCCTGTGTGGTATATCACATTTGCTTATTTGCAGATGTTGAATTCCAGCCAACACAGAGAATGAATCCCACTTGATCATACTGAATGACATTTTGGTGCTGCTATTATGTTCAATTTGCTAGTATTTTGTTGAGAATTTATGTTTTGGGTTAATTAAGAATATTTGCATGCCCAGCACAATAGCTCAATTGACTGATCCTCCTCTTGGAAGCTCCGGGATCCCATATGGGTGTGTGTTCATGTCCTGGCTACTCCAGTTCCTATCTAGCTCCCTGCTTAGACCCTGAAAAGGCAGCAGAGAATGGCCCAAGTTCTTGGACCCCTCAACCCACGTGCGAGATCAGGAAGACACTCCTGCTTCCGGCCTTGGATCTGTTCGAATCCAACCACTGCAACCATTTGAGGAGTGATCCAGAGGATGGAAGAGCTTTTTCCCCTCCCTTTCCGTAAATCTGCCTTTCCAATAAAAAATAAATAAATCTATAAAAGAAATTTACCTGGGGGGTATCCCAGTACCTATGAAACTGTGTCACATAATACAATGTAATTAAATAAAAAAAAGAAATTTAAAAAAAAAGAAATTTACCCAGTTTATTTATTTATTTATTTATTTATTTATTTATTTATTGTTGTTGTAGTACCCTGGTCTGATTTAATACCAAAGTTATGCTGACTTTAAAGAATGAATTCGGAAGCATTCCCTTATCCCTACTACTAAGGTTTTTCTTTTACTTGTTAAATTTCTTATCTGGTGAAGGATTAAGCCTTTTAACTGGGATGTAAATTTGAAATATATTATTTTGAGAAGTTAAAATAAAAGAATAGGGAAAGGAAGAGAAGGAAGGAAGGCCTAAGACTGGAGGGAGTAGGGAAGAAAGAGAAACTATGTTCCTAAAATTGTAGCCACAAGTCACACTGAATCTGTTAAAAACTAACTAAAAATTTAAAAACTAAAAAATTTCAAACATAAAGATGGGTGCTAATTTTTGTCAGGGTTTGGCAGAACACTGCATTGGGACCATTTGTCTTAGAATAGATCCATACATATTGTTCGAAAGGCAGAATTACAGGAGGGAGAGAAACATACATGGAGAATATCTTCTGCAGGTTCCCTCCCCAAATGGTCAGAACAGCCATGACTGTGCCAGGCCAATGCAAGGAGCCAAGCTGCACCAGGGTCTCCCGCATGGCTGACGAGGCTCAGATACTTAGGCCATCATCAGCTGCTGTGACAGGCCATGAGCAGAGCGCTGGATCACATGACTGGCAGGTAGGAATAGAACTGCTGCCCACATAGATGCTATTGTCACCAGTGGGAGCTCAACTCATTACACTACAGTGTCGGCCACGAAACCATCCTTAGTAGGATGGTTTCCTTTTAGTATTGGTTTCACTTTGTTGTTGGTGGTGGTGTTTAGGTACTCAATTCAAAGTCGTGATTCAGTTTTCTTTCCATTTGCTCTATGTTGCTAAATTTGTTGTCACATAATTTTCATAGCAATCTCTACTGATACTTTTGCAGCTCTGTTGTGTCTGTATAATGCCTTCATTTTCTTTTTTTAAAGATTTATTTATTTTTATTGGAAAGGCAGATATACAGAGAGCAGGAGAGACAGAGAGGAAGATCTGCTGTCCGATGATTCATTCTCCAAGCAGCCGCAACAGCTGGAGCTGAATCAGGAACCAGGAACTTCCTCCAGGTCTCCCACACGGGTGCAGGGTCCCAAGGTTTTGGGTCATCCTTAACTGCTTTCCAGTCCACAAGCAGGGAGCTGGATGGGAAGTGGAGCCGGCGGGATTAGAACCAGTGTCCATATGGGATCCTTGTGTGTTCAAGGAGAGGACTTCAGCCACTAGGCCACTGCACCAGACCCAATACCTTGATTTTCACCAAAGGTTCTATGCGTTTGACTCCTCTTTGACTGTTCTTATGACCTTTAATACGCTTTTATCAAATATCCAAAAAAGCTTCACCTTTTTTTAGTCCAGCCCTTCATTTGAGCTTTGACTTTAATCTTTTTTTTTCTTTCCTGCTGCTTTCTTTGGATTTTTGTGGTTTTGCTTTCTGGCTTCAATGATAAGTTTTCTGAGATTTTTGCATTCTCTGTAATGAATGCATGTATTGCTATAAACTCCCCTCTGAGTAGTGTTTCTGTTTCTTATGGATTTCTGCGTGTTATGTTTCTATTTTAAAACACTTCAACGAATGTTTTAATTTCTTTCCTCCTTCATCTCTTCATTGATCCATGGATTGTCTAGGTAAAAATGGTTCAACTTCCATGTATCTGTTAAGGTTTTAAAGTTTTTAGTTTAACTATAGTGTGATCAGAAAAAAAAAAAAAGAGTACTCGATCTGATTTCCATTCTTTTCAATGTGTTGAACATTGCTTTGTGAACTATTGTATGATGCATTCCAGAAGGTGTCCCAGTGTTCCATGCACTGCTGAGCTTATATATGCTGTAGCTTTGGGACTGAGTTCTGGACATGTCTGTTAGCTCTTACTGATTTAGGCCTCAGCTTAACTCTGCTGTTTCTTTGCTGATTTTCTGCCAGGATGATTTGTCTATTTCTGAATGTAGGTTATGAAAGTATTCTATTATTGTATTCCATTACAATCTGTGTCTCCCCTTAGAACTCTTTAATAGTTGCTTCATATAGCTGGTGGCTCCAACACTGGGTGTAATGTAGTTATAAATGATATTTCTTCTTACTTCATGTTTGATTAAAAACTTTATCAATATGTAATGACCTTCCTGGTTTCTTCTTACTAGTTTTGATATGAAATCTTTTATAAAATAGAAGTATGACTTTTTCTGTTTTGTTTTGTGTTGTATCTGCATGGGATATATTGTTCCTTCTTTCACTTTGAATTTATGTATGTCTTAGGGAATAAGCAATATTCTTACGTGCACTGCATACTTATACCCAGCTTTTTTACATTTTTTCACACTATGTCTTTTTATTGGAGAACACAATACATTGACATTTAAGGTTTACATTGCCTATTTGATACTTTGCTGTGATTTTGCTATAGCTCATGTTTTTTTTTTCTCCTTCTACAATATTCACTTGTGGTTATGTGGTTTTTTTCTAGTGGTGTGCTTGGATCCCTGGCTCCTCATTTTCGGTGAGATTGTTATAGGTTCTGTGTCTATGGTAACCTTGAGGCTTACAAAATGTTTTTATGACTACAAGATTTTATCTTGAAATGATAATTCTAAAGATAGGAAAAGAGAATCAAAAATCAAAGTGATAAGAAACCCTGGAAAAGTCAACATTTATGTTTCATTCTTCCTCACGTTCAATTTTTTACTCATATTTTAACTTTCTCTTAATGTTTTAGTATAGTGATTATAAACTCATGTTCTTCACCTTGAAGTTATAAATGCTTTACACACAGTATTCAAGCATTGTGACTTTGCTTGTGATATTAGTGTGTTTTCTCCAACTACTATCCTCTTTTTACTTACTTATCTCTCTTTAATTCCATTTGGAGAGTTCCATTTAACATTTGTGGTAACAGGAGTGGTGATTAAAACACTTCAGGTTTTGTTTGTCTGAGTCTTCTCTTTTATGGCATCATTTTTCTACCTTCACAAATATTTTAATATGCGCTTGAAATAAATGTGCATTATGCTGTTGGTAAATGAAGTGTTCTGCATGTCATTTAAATCAAGGGGAAGGGGAAGTGGGATGGAGAAGGAGAAAGGAAAAGAGGAGATGTTGCTTGGGATGTCAGAACCCAGTGTTGGCATGTGTAGGTTCTGGCTATGGCACCACTCCTGATTCCAGCTTGCTCTCGGGGGAATTGGGGAGGACTCAAGCACTGGGTTCTCTGACACCCATCTGGGAGACTTGAACTGGGTTTTCCATCATGGAGCCAGTCCTACCTCAGCCCAAACTATTACTGGAATGATGCAGTGGGTGACAGGATGGAACAGCGGGGCTTTCTTTTCCTTTCCTTCCTTTTTCTCCTCTCTCTATCTTGCTCGCTCTGTCACTCCCCCTCTCCTTCTCCTCATCTGAATACAAATCTAAATACAAATGAAATAAACAATAAACCTTTTTTTTTAAAAAAAAAAAAAAGCCTTTTATCCTAAATATAAATAATTTTATTCCTAGGACAGGAGAGACTAGCAGAAATGAGCACACTATACTCCTGTTATTCAGACCTTCCATGATAATATTTATGCTACATTATGTTTAAACTTGAAGCCAGACAACTTCTGCTGCAAGGAGTGGCAAGAAACAGTGGTTACTCAATGAGACTCCACAGGTCTCCGAAAGAATTTTGGTAAAAGTGATGTGGCGGTATCTCAGACACCTTTTTTGAACATGGCACAAAAATTCTCATTCTCTATTTGTAAATACAATTATTACTTAAAATCTGATGTTTGATTTTTGAAATAGAACAATAAAACATTGTTATTATTTTCTCTAAAAATTTAAATGAATACCATAAGAAGGAAATTAAGCATAAGTAGTAACAAAATAAGCTAATGACAACACTTAAGGTCATGTTTCCAAAACAGGAAAAAAAATGAAATGGGTGATTTTATCACATTTTGGGATGACAGATGAATCACATAGGTGTTGTTTAATTTCAGAAATTTATAAATTGATAGGTATATAAAATGTGTGATCCCTGCTAGTTATTTAAAATTGCATAGGCAATAATTAGTTGAGCTGAAAGCACGCAGCATGTGCCCGACTAAGCAGCGTAACATGAGCCACGTGCATGGGCCCCTGTACCCCAGGGATAACCAGCAGAAACTCCTGGCTCCTGGCATTGGTTTAGCCCATCCCTGGCCACTGTGGACTTTGGTGGGTGGTTAACCAGTTGGGAAACTTCTTTCTCAATTTCTCTGCCTTTCCCTCTCTGTAACGCTTCCCTTCAAATAAACAAACATTAAAAAATGAAAGGAGGAAATCAAAGGATGCCAAGAAACTGGGTAGTAGACTGTTTAATGGTACAGATAACAATGAGTAATTTTTTTTTTTACATTGCAAGGAAGAAGCGTAATTAACCTGAACTTATTAAATGTTAGAGATTAGGATAAAGAAGGGTCAGACTTTAACCCTGTTTGTTGCTAATATGTAGCTGATGAATTTTTCTGTGATGAAGATTAATAAGTTAGTCTGATGGAAAAAAAATTCTGGTTTTACTTTGAATTGTTCACTGTGAAGTGTTTATGAAATATTCAAGAGGTGATAGTTTTAAATGATGGCTATTTGTGAGTTGTAGAATTTTGTGTACTGATTTTCTCTTTCCAATTTTCTCTACTGCTTTATTTATGAAACTATTTATTATCTAAATTTGTATAATTCATAGGATCAGAAACCATGATACTTTTCTCCTTTGAAAAAATATGAACCCCTCATTATACTTGTGATCATAAACAATTTCTTTTAAAATATATACCTCATCTTTTTTCATATTGTTGACTAGATATTAGCATTGACTTTACATTTCAGGATAATGTTACTTACATATCAGCTACATTGGTATTCTCTGTATTTTTTGGAAATCATACATTGATGAGCATATACTTAAACAATATCATTGCAACTGACTATTTGGCTAATATAAATGCTGTAAAAGATCAAGCTCACCTTAAGATTTTGTATGTTTTACTTAAATCATCCAAATTAGATTTACATTTCCACCAGTGAAACATAGGCAATATGAAAACAAAACCTAAGTCCTGAATTTCTAGGATGAGTTATTAAAAGTCCAGGTTTTTCACAATGCTTAAGAAAATAACAGTAACAGAAATCGATGTTTGTCTTTTGATGATTCATATTCATATATAGTACCGCAATAACATGTTTCTAGTCTTGCATAAGCTAAGTTTATTTCAGTACTAGAAAAGAAATGAATTCACATGTCAGCAACTCAAATCCATTTGAATTTTCTGCCTTGTGAGCACAAGGGTCCCCGTTGGAAAAGATCATTTTTTCCTGAGTTCCTTTAATTTGTCTGAGTTAGGTAGGTAGTAAATATTTCTGACAAGTACTTGGTTGGCAAATACTTTGTAGGTCTTTCCGATATATTCTCCTCCAAGGAATAAATGAACTCTTTCAAGTTGCCAGGCTCTGCACAGCACTGACAACATAATTAATGAAAAGTCACTGAATTGTACAAAGGTCCAAGAAGGCCACAAGGCCAAGAATTCCCATCCACCACTCAGTATTCTTCGCTGAGTTACTGCCAGTTCTTATGGTGATGTGATTCAGTTTGACACCTGCAGAAGTGCACACTCCGCTAATGAAAGTTTTCTAGTCACATATGTGACATTTTCCAAGTTGTTAGTCTCCCTACAACAGCTTCTTGAAAGCATTTTGATTTTTAACTATGAAAGTCAAAATGATCTCAGATAACACTGAGGACATCTTCATTATTTCAGTTACTTCTAAAGCCGAACCCACACCATGCAGATGCAGGCTTTATTACATGTGTCTTCTTTGCCCAAACCAAAGTACAACTATACCTCGACATGTGCTTATTATTAGATGCTCAGCTGCATTAATTGACAAGGAAGCTACAGAGGGGACATCTTACTCTACCAAAGTTTTACAGCTCTGAACTAAAATTTTAAAAAGCAGGACAACCATTATGACAGAGATTGATGTATAAGGGTTTGATGTAATAGACATAATTTACCAATTCTAATATATATATAAATATATTAATACATTAAGAGATATAATTTACCAATTCTAATATATATACATATATGTGTGTATGAATATATAGGAATATATTCATAGATGTAATATAAATGAATATTTATAAAGCAAAGTATTAATTTTAAATACTTTCAGTTGTTACAATTTAATGGTGACATTTGATGGTAGAAAGAAAAGAAACAAAGGAGGGTAGAGAGAAAGAGGGGATTGAAATGAAAGAGGTAGAGAAGAAAAGGTATCTGCTCAAAAAATATTTAATTTTAATTTTATGAAAAGAGAAAACTGAAGGTGTTGATAAATTAGATGTGGGAAAGCATTATTAGGCCAATGAGAAAGGCAGGCAAAATAGAATAACACTGGCTTATGTTGCAGAGATTAGAAAATTTATGTCTAAGAATTCAGGTCCTCTGTTATATGCAAAAGCATTAAGGGTCATGGTTCCTTACTCAACTGACAAGAGTATGTTTACTCCAGTTTCTCCAGTGTGCATTAAGTTACAGCAGGAAGGTGCTGTTTGTCTGCCTGGCACTGAGCACATTGTGTGGCATATTTACTCATCAACCTGACAAATACTTGGCTTGACACATGTGTAAGACATTGTGATTCATTATGGACATATGACATTGCAACCTCCTTCATATTAACCTCTTTCCTCTCTATTGTAACAGATTCCAGAATGTTCAGTAACACCTGGTTGGAAGGATAGAATGGATAGAATGAACACTTTAAATAAATGACTGAAAAGTTGCATGGCAATCTTCAATCCTAGCACCTAGTTCAGTGTGTGATATTTAGTTGATACTGATGAAATGCTGTTCATTTGACAACCTGGTAACATTCTAAATGACTTCAAATGCCACAATTTAACCTATCATTTGCTAAATAACTGAGCAGAAATAGGTATATCACTAATCTGATGTAACAGTTTAAAATATCTCTATTAAAATTTCTGTTTCTAAAGAATATACCAGAAAGTGCTCATCCTCCACTCCTAACTTATTAGAGCTGTTGATGAAAGCTCACGGTCGGCTGAGTCATCTAGAAATCATGAAGAAAAGGAAGACTCTCAGTGAACAACCAATGCTAACAGAATTAGGTGTTGAAGATACCGTTACATAAAAATGTGACAAACTATTAGTCCGCTTCAATTATGCAGGACTAACAGAAAAGCAAATAAAGGAAAAGATGGAGGAAATATATGCACAAAACCATTTGAACTACATACCCACAGTAAAAGTTACTGTCCATTCTTAATTTTGAATTCAAAATAACAGCATATTATTATTGTGACATATGTCATGTACATAACATTTGCATATCTATGTATGCCAGTTTTGAAGTTACAGCCATTTTCAACTGTATGCTTAATTTCTGAAAATTTGTATTGTCTCTAGATATTGTCAGTGATGTTTGTGGGAAAAAACAGTTTCTTTGAGATTTACTTTATTTAGTCCTTCACATTTGATATATCTATAAGTCTAATACATACTCATAAGGTTAGATATTCATCATCCTTTCTATTCAAGCTGATCATTTATTAATTCGCAGAAGAAAAGAATATGTAACTTGGGAATTTCTACTGAAAACTCTATCTTGACGCAACAACTTTATAGTTATTTATAGTTATAGAGACCCATGTAGAACTATAATAAGTTTATGGTTATATAGAAGATCATATTGAATTTAGACCTTGAATGGTTCATGGAATCTATAGTAGTCTCAATAACATTTTCCTATGTTGCGCTTACAATACCAATGAAAAGTATGTATCAGAAGCTAAAGGCTGCGGTAAGCAGTATAACTGAAGGAAATGCGGCTGCTGGGAGGGCAGAACCCAGTGATTCACTGTAAGGATATAAGCCTGCATGTCTGAGTCACATTCAAAAGTGTTTGTTAAATAAGTCACATTGATTTATATTTGGAAACTTCACAGTAATACACAAGATGAATTCAACTGCACATGGAGACCGAAACTATGACAAACCAATGAGTGGTACATTTTTTTTTTTACCTCAGTTTAGAAATTCAAATTAAAACATTTCAAAAATTACAGTCATCTTTGTTTGGCAGTGTGTTGAAAATGCATTTTTTCCCTTTCATTTTTTCTGAAACTTGGTTTAGTTCTGTATGAGGCAAACCTTAATTTTAGAAATTAAGGAACTTGTTTAAAGTGATGGTTCATGTCTTAGAAGAGATTAAAATTGCATCATGATTGTCTCCATGAAAATATAAACTAATTTAAGCATAAGACCAAAAAGTTACATAGAAGGGTGGATGCAAAATAAAGTCTGTATTGCTGACAAAACTGATATTGAAAGAGAACTACAGCAGCTCCTAGGCATCCCAATTTGGGCTAGCTAATCCACCTGTTCAGAGGCGACACTAAGATACTGCATACAACCATGGACCCTATGGCTATCAAACTTTCTTCACGACAGAGTAGAGTCAAAGGCTTGAAGTAAACAGGCAGGCTGAACCCAGGGCTTGAAAAAGGCTGGTCAGTGGCATGGAAGGGGACTCAGTTCTGCCAAACCAAACAGGAAAGGAACTCATTCTACTTCCCAAACGTGAAGGAATCAGGGTCTGAGTTCAAGAAAACCATCATCTCAAACCTTCTTTCCACCTCAAGGTAAGATAAGAAATCTAAGAACTTAAGAAAACCCTCCAAGTGTCCACAATCACACAAGTTCTAGTTATTACGATATTGCGCGCAGCTAATTCCTGCAGCCTGGTTCTTTAGCATGAGCCGAAAACACCAGATGCAAGGTGGTATCTTAGGAGGTTTATTCCAGTGGAGCAGGAACGGAAGGAGGTGGTGGGAAGACGAGGAGAAAGGGGGAGGAAGAGACAAGGAGGAAGGTGGGTGGAAGGAGCAGAGGGAGAACAACCGGGGGCCTGTGTGCCATTCAGGTGAGCCCGCAAGGTGTGGGAGCGGGGATTGGGAGGGATTGAGGACAGACCCCAAGGGATTGATGCTTGAGAGTGCCACAGGTGATTGCCTAAGGATGACTGGTGAGTGGGCGGAGTTGGGGAAGGGGCTGGGAGATTGGGGGTGGGATTCTC
The DNA here is from genome assembly GCF_030435755.1 of Ochotona princeps. Taxonomy (NCBI): domain Eukaryota; kingdom Metazoa; phylum Chordata; class Mammalia; order Lagomorpha; family Ochotonidae; genus Ochotona; species Ochotona princeps. The sequence continues at coordinate 14,643,358 of NC_080843.1, read as the reverse complement.
AGGTGAAATGCCTGATTGGTGGACAGCTGGACTGGCGCGAATTTTGTGAGCTGTGAGGAAGAAGAAATGGCGCGGGGTCCAGGTTGGGATATTCGAATAACTCCTTATAAGAACAAATACGTCAAGGTACTTCACAATGTTTATCAAAAATACATGTATTTTTTTTTATTTTAAAAGTATAGGCACTCAGAAGCCGACGTAATTCTTCTAAATGACCTATCTGCAGTTGAATGTTATAGATACACATATGGATGGAGAACAAGTTCTGAAATACAAATGTTAATATCTGAGTGATGATCACACTGTGGAGGCGATGACCTGCTGCTGGGATACCTTCTAAGGCCTGGATTTCAGGTGCTTTTTGTTTCCCCTCTCTGGATATCCTTTGCCTATTATCTGTGGCATGAAATGGCAGTTTACTACAAGGTTAAAAGTACTGGTGCATAAAATTGTTGCTTTGAGACTTTTCGATATTGATTTGCAATGTTATTCTCTCTTGCTCTTGCCTCATCATGCTTGACCTGTGCCCCTTGCTCCTAGCAAATGTCATGTCAGGGGAAGAAAGGCATGTGTTAAGGCTAAACATACTAGTGGCCTCAGAGTCTTCCTCCTTTTTGTTTCCAAAACTTAAGCGCTTAGACAATCTAGGTAGTTTTCTGAAGAAAAGTTTTGAAAAAGGAGAGGGGAGTAGAGGAAGGCTTATTTTAAAAGTTGCGAGATAAACTTCCTTAGTATTATTTTGGTGTTCCCACCTACCTATTATTTGTCAGTTTCCTTATCATCTGCTGGTCCTATCTACCAACCATTTACTTATCAACTCATTTCATGCTGGGAAGGAGAGGAGTAGAGAGCTCTGTTAAGACCTCAAATAGCAAAAGCTTTGTGGACCACTGGCACTGTGATTAAAACAAAAAATGGCTATGGAACGGACACAACTTGGTATTTTTTTCTCAGAATAACATGAAGATAGGCAACTTGGTGACACTTAACTCCAAACTACCATTTTCAAAACCCAATTTTAATGTGAAGTTAAGAAATAAGTACAAGAATTACTGATATTTTTTCTTCCTACTTTGGCAAATAGAGTCCTTAGTGTAGAAATTAATGGATTTTTGGAGAACAAAAAGGAAAAGTATTTCTTGCTGGTCTGAATTTATAGGTGGACATTCACATTCATAAACATGCCAAATGCTTTCATTTTTCATTATGGTGCCACACAGCATTCAAATTATATATACTGAGTTAAGAAATTATATGAAAAACAAACATAAAGAAATTGATATTTATGTAACAGTATAATAAGGTGGCTTGTGCATTAAAATATGTATTATTTAAGTCTCATCATCAGTCTTTCATGCATTTGGACCAACTCACACCTTCTAGTCTATAATAGTTCTAAAGCAACTGTGCTAATGACTTGTTTCTACAGAAAAATAAAGGACATTTGTAAACTATGTTGATTCCAGGAATTATAATTATTGTGATCCTATTTTATGATAGATAGGTAGAGTTGTAAATAGATAAGAAAAGATAAATTTCTATATATCATAAAGGCACAACTTACTAGATCTTAACTCAACATTTATGTTTTCACTTTATTTTCTATTTCACAATCTGGTGAGGTATAAGGAGGACAGTTTTTACATATACACAATGTGTAACAATCAAATGGGCCAGTTGACCTTTACATTTCTTTAAACTTTTTTTTAAAGATTAAATAACATGTAATAATGACACATCTTTCTGGGTATAATTTGACTCTCTGGTAAATGTATAAGCATACATGTGAGATTATTACTGTGGTTTTACATAAGATAGTCAGGCGTACATTCTACTCCCATTTGGAGAGAAAGAGACAGGGTAAGAAAATACCCTCTATTAGACAATATTGAAGTATGAATCTCTTGAGGGAGAATAGCCATTGATTTACCTGCAGAAGTACGCCGAAATGCTTGTGGTGAATGTCTTTTTGTTTTCTGAGATTCACTTGCTGTATCTGTCAACTGGTGGGGATAGCTACAACACAGACACAGAAAAATGAGACAGAAGCAGTGAGTGTATGCAGTGTATTTTACAGAAGAAATGGGTCCCCTGGGGTGATGGGAAGCGTTCACACAGGAGTCCTAATTTACTGGTTGATACTCTGCCGGCTCTACTTTCAGACCAGAGATGGTCTCCCCAACAAGCCGTTGAACTTGTCTGGACAATAAGATGCTGGACTCTATGCTTGGTATATGCTTGTAATGTAAGAATCTCATGTGAACTTGAACTGTGGTAATGCAGCAAGGTGGAGGAACCCACCATGGGGGGAGGGCTTGGGGAGGGGTAGGGGGAATCTCAGTACCTATAAAACTGTCACATAATGCAATGTAATTAATAATAAAAGAAAAAAGAAAAAAAAGAGTAGATGGGAAAGATGCAGACATTGTATGCACCTGGAAAGGTGTTTGCAAACTCTTTCACATGAGAAAATCTGACATCCCCGAATAAGTCCACTGCTGAGGACTTGCTGGGCATCAGGTTGTGTTTGTTACAGTACAGGCAGTTTTGGGGGGGGTGCTAAAATCTATGGCTTTTCTGGGGTATAGTGAAGATTTATGAATGGACTCAACCACCAGTATCATTCTGAAGGATTTTTAATTCACTTATCATCGGAACATTACAGAATTTTTCTGAGAAATAACTAAACTTTTTTCACGCTTCCTCACTACTTTTTGCCCCTGCTATAACTTCAAGTATAAAATCTAGCATAGATACATTATGAAATCAAATATCACCCTAATAAAAATCTAAAAGTAAACAATGATAAAATATATGTTTGAGTTCCATTTTCTCCTCAGGCTTCTCACTCAAGAGTGGTTTTGAACATCAAATCTTGTTACTCAAAATTCTGACATAAGGACCAATTTTAACATGCTCTCTTCTTCCCCCAAGTAAAGTGTCCAATGTTTCTAGGGATTTATGTTAAAGGAGGGAATAGCAACACATAGAAAAATATCCACAGCCAATACTGTTTGGGTTGATGTCAATTGCAAAAGTAAGACTGGCTCGATCAAAAATAGTAACAGTCTTTATTCTTCTGTCAGTGAAAGTAATTTTAAAATTCTTAAGGAACCATCTTGATGTGAGCAACAATGTCCTGTGTTTCCTTTAAGTATGTGTTTTTCAGGGAGGATATGTGGTAGGGCTCCTGCAGCAGATGATGACGGTATTCATGTCACCATTAGCCATAACCAACAAGCCTGCTGCCAGGAAAAGCCTCGTGGGATGCGAACCTGTCTGTCTTAGCATGGTTATGTGGCTATGTCAGCATTTTCATAGCTTTTCAGTGACTATGGTCTGTCTCACTGGAATTTACCGAGTCCCAACAGCCAAGCTGAGTCAAAAGAAATTAGTTTAGCGTCTTTTCTAAGTCTTTCCCTGTTCCTATATCTTGGAGTGTGTTTCCTATGTTTTCCTTTAATAGTTTGATGGTTTCTGGATGTGAATTTAAGTCTTGATCCATTTAGAGCTAATTTTCATATAAGGTGACAGGTGTGGGTATTGCTTCTTAATTCTGCAAGCTGCTATCCAATTGTCCCAACAGCATTGGTTGAATAGTCCAGGATTTTTGCCTGGATTGTTTCCAGTTTTCTTCTCAAATATTAGTTGACTATACATGTGTGGGCCCCCTTCTGGTGTTTCTGTTCTGTTCCACTGACCTTCCTCTCCGTTTCTGTACCAGTACCAGACTGTTTTTATAACCACTGCTCTGTAGTATGTCTTGAGGTCTGGAATTGTGAGTCCTCCAGCTTGCTTTCTATTTTTCAGGATAGTTTTAGCTATTCATGCTCTTTTGTGATTTTAGATGAACTTATGTATCATCTTTTCTATTTCTGAGAAGAATGTTGTTGGGATTTTTATTTGGATTGTGTTGAATCTGTATATTGTTTTTGGTAATATGGTCATTTTGATAATGTTGATCCTGCCAATCCAGGAACATGGTAAGCTTCTCCATTTTTCAAGGTCTTCTTCTAGTTCCTTTTTTAATGTTTTATAGTTTTCTTCATAGAGGTCTTTTACATATTTACTTAGCTTGATTCCTAGGTATTTCAGATTCTTTTCCACCATTTTAAAGGGAACTGTACTTAAAATGTCTTTCTCATCCATGGAATTATTTGTGTGCACTAGTGCCATTGATTTGTGTTCATTAATTTTGTATCCTGCTACTCTGCCAAAGTCTCTTATGAGTTCCAATAGTCTTTTGATTGAGTCTTTTGGTTCTCCTATGTAGAGAATCATGCCATCTGCAAATAGAGATAATTTCAATTTCTTATTTACAATTTGTATTCCCTTAATTGCATTTTCTTACCTAATAGCTCTGGCAAGGACTTCCAATACTATATTGGAGAGTAGCGGTGACAGTGGACATCCCTGTCTAGTTCCAGATTTTAGTGGGAAGGCTTCCACGGCAATCAAAGCCAAAATGAGCAAATTGGACTACGTCAAACTAAAAAATCCTCTCTACAGCAAAGGAAACAATTAACAAAGTGAAGAGGTAACAAACAGAATGGGAGAAAATTTTTGCACACTGCACAAGAGATAGGACACTAATATCCTGGATTTAAAAAGAGCTTCAGGAACCCAAGGACAGCAAAAACAAAACAAAACAAAATAGACAAACAAAAACAAACAAAAAACACAACCCTATAACAAAATGGGCAAAGGAAATGAACATTTTTTAGAAGAACAGATTCAAATGGCTAACAGACATAACCCTAGGCATCAGAGAGATACAAATGAAAACTACCACCTAACTCCAGTCAGATTGGTCTACATTCAGAACTCAACTAACAACACCTGCTGGTGTGGATGTGGGGAGAAAAATACCCTCCTTCACTGCTGCTGGGAGTGTAAGTTAGTACAACCACTGTGGAAATCAGTATGGAGAGCGCTTGGAGAATTGCAAATAAACCTGCTATATGACCCAGCTATTTCACTCCTAGAAATATACCCAATAGATGTGAAATCTGCATATGAGAAGGGGATCTGTAATCCTATATTTGCACCAGCACAATCTACAATAGCAAAGACATGGAAACAATTCAGATGTGCGTCCAAAGAAGAATGGTTAAAGAAATTGTGGTACATCTCTTCTGTGGAATATTATTCAGCTATCAAGAAGAATGAAATTCTTTTGTTTACAATCAGGTGGTCCCATCTAGAGACCATTATACTCAGTGAAATGAGTCAATCAAGAAGAACAAATACCTTATATTCTCTCTTATATAAGAAAATCAGCATGGAATGTGTAACTTCGATAATCCGATCCATATTAGTTTTTGCTTGTTTGTTTGTTTAGTTTTTGGCTGTATCGCATGCATTTTGATGTTTTTTTTTACTTCAGTCTTGTTTATTCCAAATAAGTTCTTTTCTCCTGTCTAATTCATCACTGGCTCATGAATTACATGGTGGCATCATTTTCCTGAGACTTTTGTGTTTCCTTTTTGTCACTCATGTGTTGGTTACTCAGTGGTGCATTTTTTCATGGTGTTGTAATTTGTTGTTGATGTTGTTGTTGTGGCTGTTCTAACTCATACCAGTTGTTGACCTTGTTTCATGGCTTCTCAATTATGGAAATGTATAGTGATGGAGTACTGCAGTTTATCATATACAGATGTGGGGGTATAATGGAACATGCATTCCTGCTTCCAGACAAAATATGGATTCCCAATGAAACTGTTGGACATGTGTAGACAAAGGGAAGCTGAATCGTCTGACAATGTCTGTACCAACAAGGTCGCGGTCCACTTAAATAAGAGACTGACAGAATTATGATTCCTTATGAAGGACTGCACCATTGTAGTAAAATGGGAAAATCTGTTGGGGGTGGGAGTTTGGGGGGGTGGAATCCAAGTCTATACAAAAGTGTACCACATAATTCAAAATAAAAAAATAAAATATATTTTAAAAAAGAAATTATTTTAACCATCTATCTTTTTTCTTGCTTTTTCAGATAGTATAAACATAAAGGAACCATTTTTCCCTTCCAGAATGAAATACTATTCAAGATTTTACAATAAAAATTATGAAATCCCTTCACTTCAATTTTTAATAAGAAATCCATTTTTATAAAATTAGAACAATATTTTAGTAGACCAGTTTTATGATTTAAAAAGTTGAAAACTAGAAAGGGAAAATGTTTACAAAACTGAAATCTCACATATATTTTGATCTTAGAATTCAGTTTCTAGAAATATATCCTCCAGGTATGCATGCAAATGTGCAAAGTAGCATTCATATAGATATTGCATCCAGGATTAAAACAACAAAATAGTTGAATTTCCACTTTTAAAAGGGCCAATAAAATTCACTTTGCTGCATTCATATGCTATAATTTAAAAAATATTTATTTGAGGACCAAGCAGGACACCTAATGGCTGGGGTCCTTACCTTGCATGCACGGGGATCCCATATAGGCACTGGTTCTAATCCCGGCAGCACTGCTTCCCATCTAGCTCCTTGCCTGTGGCCTGGGAAAGCAGATAAGGACGACCTAGGGCCTTGAGACCCTACACTTACATGGGAGACCTTGAACAGGCCCCAGGTTCCTGGCTTCAGATCGCTGCAGCTCTGGCTCTTGCCACAGTTTGGGAAGTGAATCAACAGAGTTGTTCCTCTCTGTCTTGCTTCCTCTGTATATTTGATTTTCCAATAAAAATAAATAAATCTTTTTAAAAATTACTTATTGGCGAGGTAAAAAGAAAAAAAGACACAGAAAGCTTGCATCCACTAGCTTTCTCCCCACATTTCTGCCAACAGACTCCAGGTTAATGGCAAATCCAGCAGCCAGAAACCCAATCCGGCCTCCTTGCTACCCTCCCCACCACACACATACATAAATGGCAAAACAAGATTGCATGAGCTGTCACTGCCACCCCCAGGGGCTGCATTGGTAAGGCACTGGAATCGGGAGTTATATCCAGGCACTGAAATCAGGTATTCTGACATGCGATTTCAGTGTCAATAATCACAGTTTTTTTTCATATAGGAACAGAATTCAACTGATATGATAACTGGAGCAACACTCTGTACTATCAGGAAACATTATCAGGGTACATATATTGTTCAATAAATGTAGTGATTGTCATTATATGGATTCATATGAATTCAAGTTAATTTGTAAATTCATCCAGTCACTACAATTTATTTGTAACCCCCAAATCAAGAACAACAGGATTTTGCAGTTAAGCTGTGGACGTACACAGAGAAACAAATTTACCTGCTATGTGTTTTCCAGTTGCGGTACAGCAGGGTATTCTTGGACTTGCAACTTCAATTCTCATACTTCCCTTCAGGTTCATTTAATTCTACATTGTTTTTTAATCTCTGTGCTTTACATAAATGACTTTGCTTTTTAGGTGGACCCCACGGTAGTACTGAGTGCTGGGACTAGTAGTAGGAGGAGAACTGTAATGTGCCTTAAGAAGAAATTATTTGTGTTAGACGAAGTTCAGCCAAATACATGTTACAGTGTTATTGGCAGTGAATTCAATATGAATTAATCAATAATATATACTAAATAAGTTTTATTTAAACAGAAACATTCATAAAACATGATTCTGTATTGAACGGTTGATGGAAATCTGACTAAACATGCACAGGTACCTAACCTTGCGTTTCCCCAAGGCTCAATGATTTTGTGTCTGCTAATTCTGTTTTAATTACAACCTTATGCAATATAATTATAGTAAATCATGGAATCAGCCTGTGTTTAGAACATTATGCCTGATGTGTTACCTATTAGTCAAAGGTTTTAAAATAAAGATCTCTACACATGTATCTGTGAAGGTAAAGCAGTAATTATACTGACTCTGTGAAAGGCAGCCAGGGAGTCAGAAAGCAGATCGAAGAGATCAGTTTGACCATCTCTTCTGGACACTTCAGGCCAAATGCATACAATACCAAATCAAAACTAATTAACAGATTTTATGAAAAAAGAAACAGATTTTATTTTCTATGGTTATAGTGATTTGGCAAATTACTTTTAACCTGTGGCCAGTACCAAAACTGACCACCTACAGAATATGTATTTATCCACACCAACATTTCTGACATTGGTACACAGAACAGCTCATGCCTGGTTTTGGCTGTCCATGCTGTGCTGATGAAGGATACCACGAGACATGTTTATCATCTTCTGGGTGAACATGCACAACTGTACACTGTTCTAAAAACTCTAGGAAGAGGGTCAGAGAGCTGAAGAGGACCTCAGTTTTTTGTGTCCTTCAGGAAGAACAAGCGATTGCTCATTATGGTAGTTTCACAAAATAATATCCTGTAAGTGGCACTAATATGAGCACTGTCCCTGAAAGTGTAACAAAATTTTTACTGAAAAAAAAAATGTATGCTTGGCAATACCACAAGTCCTTACTAAATCTTCTACCTTTTATGTAATCAAAAATCTTATAAAAGAGGTGTCCCAACATGAAAATAGATACTTGGTAGGGATTCCTTTTTACAGGTTAGAGGTAAGAGGTCCACCCAACATCATGAATCAATGCAGAGTAGGCACTGAGCTGAGACTTTGTTCTGGCATATTCGAATACACTGAAAGCAGGGTTTCTGAGTGAAGATAGTACTGATTGTGCATGGTTGTAGGCAACTCAGCAACAAGGCAAAAATTATGCGCAGCATCTAATAAGACCTGAAGAGCCTTGGCTACCAAGGCCCTTTGCACAAACAGCAAGCCTGGTGCTGTAACATCACGGATGTACAAGCATACTTCATTGTGATACCAGAAGATCATGCCTTCTCAATTTTGGTTTAGTATGCTGCCTTCGCTTGCCTAAAGTGGCTAATGTCAGAACCTTCTGTTAAGCAGAGATACTTGCAAGAGCAAGGAAAAACATGATTCAATGGTCTCTATTGATAATGATTTAAAATTGCATCATTTTCAATTTAGCAGGAATAAATAAAGCTGCGAATCAGTTAAAAGTAGGGACTTCTCAAAAGGACAACGTTTCTGAAGTGCATATGTTGAATACAGGGCCTGTACCTATTTCAAGCAAAGCATAATAAAAACAGTGTTTACTTGAGGTATTTTAAAACAATGTAATTACTGCACTAATAGCTTGTTGTCACCAACACTGTCCCCAACAACCACACACATGCACACACACAGACATAGCCTTTTAAAATCGCTGTTGTTCTTCAATTCCTAGTTTTCTGTCCTCTGGTTTTGACCTTTAGGTAGGACTGTGCTGATTTGTTGCTTTGGAGGTTTTGCTTTGTTTTGTGTAACTATTCGACTGTTTTAAAATATGACAGATCATTAAAAAGTTCATGGTAAATCAATTTTATCTTTAATCCCATTTTTTGCCACACACACACACACAAAATTTATTAGAGACTGAATGAGCGAGAGAGATTGATTTTATCTCCTGGCTCAATACCCAAATGTTCACAAAGAGGAACTTAACCAAGCCGTCTCAAGTGTGTGGCAGGACTCTGATTACTTGAGTCAGCATGGCTGCTTACCAATGTCTGCATTAAGCAGTAGCTGAAGTGAGGATCTGATGGCAGGTACAGAATCCACATTCCAATATGGTATGCAAGGGTCTTAACCAAAAACTGGACCAAATGTCCACCTCCCATGAACATTTTGAAACCCAATCATAAGTATCTCACTGCAATATAAGACAAATTATCTACCTCAATATTTACTAGTTGTATTATTTCCTGTTACTACTGTAAACAATTTCCCCCTCCAAAAAAGAAAGGTATGGTTTGAAGCAACAAGGCTTTTCATCTGTTCTGTAACTGCAAATGGGCTTTACTAGGCTAAAATCAGGCTGCAAACAGGGTATATCTGTTGTATCTGTTCTGAATGCTAGAAGGAAAATCCTATTTCTTTCTTTCTTTTTTTTTTTTTTTTTTTCCTGCATCTCAAGGCCAATGGATTTCTTGGCTGGTGTTTCTTTCCATTGTCTTTAAAGCCAGCAGTACAGGGTATGCAAATCTCACCCAACCCCCTACTTCCCTCCTACATTTATGAGGAACTATTTGATTACATTTTCCTTATCACATAATCCATTTCTATCTCAAGATATTTTACTTAGTGACACCTTAAGTGTACATTTTGACATGTAGGATAGGATAGTCTCAGATTCCAGAAGTTAGTATGCAAACTATCGTAGTTGAAGTGGAAGGAGGTCAGCATTCTGCCTACTACGTTTTGTGTAATGAGACAGATGATTTTTCTTTTCAAGCTGGTTCACCAAATACCAGCAAGATAATCTTTATCTCATTTGGTTCAAATATTGGCTTGTAGAGAATAAAGTATACTTTCCATTTTCCGTATTTACAATTTGGAGTGTCCAGAAAATCTAAGGAAGGAATTTGGGGATCTAATTTATGTTTTGAAAGATTGATTCATTTATTTGACAGGCAATTGAGAAAGGCAGAGTGAGACAGAGGCATACTGCATCTGCTGGTTCACTTCACAAAAGCCCATGACAGCAAGGTCCAGGCTGGACTGAATCCTGGAGCGTGGACCCCTTCTCAGGATGGCAGGGGCCAGCGTACTTTGGTCCTCACCCATTATGCTCCAGGCACATCACCCAAAGTTGGATCAGAAGCCAAGTAGTCCAGCGGAATTGGGCATTGTAACCTGGAATGCATGTATACCAAGTGGCAGCCCAACCAACTACACTAAATTTATTCTGCTAAATTTATTCTGAAAATCTCATTTTAATAAAAAAGAATTGAGATCATTAAATACGTTGAATTCTGTACTGTTTTGGCCTGTGATACTCCAACACTGAACAATTTATTTCATATCGAAGATTCTCCTAAGACTCATTTTGCCAAAGTAATGTGATAGTGTCATTCAGAAAGTAGTAACATAGATTACAGCTACAGCACAAATGGATACACCTACAGGACTCCACATCAAAGGAGGATCAGAGAGGGATTTAGACAGCACTCCTAAGTGTAGTGGCGTGATCTGATTAGTTATCAAACACTCTTCCTATAAGTGTATCCACCTCTTCCTGAGACATATAAACTGACCATCTACGATTCAGTGAGAAAACTGAAATTGGAACTTGAATGTTAACTTGAGATCTGATCCTCTACAACCCCCCACCAACTCCCCATTCTGGTCAGGGGAACTCAAGGGCCTAGGCAACCTATGTTCTTCATTAGGTAGGGGTTTTAGACTATGAAATTAAGAGTCATTTTGGTTAGATTCTGTTGAGACTCCAAATAGTCTAGGCATACACAATACAACTAATTTGTTAACAAATAAAAAAATAGGTTAATTAAATTCATTTCAAAATGGGGGAAGAAATGCTACCTTGATAATGCTTTTACCATATCAAATACCTTGACAATGCTTATACCATAGCAAATTCTGTTACTGTGGATTACCTATAAATTTGGGTTTCTGGGCCCAGTGTTGTAGCCTTGTTGCTAAAGTCTTGCTTTGTAAGCGCCAGCATCTTATATGGGAACTGCTTCTCATCCCAGTTACCCCACTTCCCATCCAGCTCCCTGCTTGTGGTCTGGGAAAGCAGTTGAGGAAGGCCTGAATCCTTGGGATCCTGCGCCCTTACGAAGACCTGGAGGAAAATCCTGGCTCCTGGCTTCAGATCAACTCAGCTCCAGCCACTGCAGCTACTTGGGGGACTGAACCAGTGGGTGAGAGATCTTTCTCTCTGTCTCTCCTCTTGGCTGTATATCTTATTTTCCAATAAAGAAATTAATCTTTTTTTTAAAAAAAATTGAGTTCTGAACCCTTGGCGCAAGCAAGGCAATCAAGGAAGAGAACTGATTGGGACTGGATGAAGGTCAAGAAATAATGATGGAGGTAAATGTAGTTGATGAGGCAAGCATGTTCCTCTAAGTTTTAAGAAGTAAAGTATTATTTGATGAGCAACCTTTTTGTACAGATGTGCACAATACTGTTTTTTCAGATATGATGGTGGGCAAGCATTTCCTGAGGCAAGACGTGAAGTTATTGATTTGCTGTCTTAATTTTTGTGGACTAGAACAAACAACTTATGGGTAAGTGGAACTGCACGTCTTGGTTTTGTTCAAGATATGAATGGAAGTGGTAAGTGCAAATTTGGAGTTGAGAAGAAAAACAAAGGAAATAAATATATCCTGTTTCTTTTCTTCCTCACCCTGCCAGTAGCAGGGAAGAGATGAGATCAGAGTTATCCTAATTGTAGAATGAGATTTCATGGTAAAGATAATAGATTCATATCAGAGAAAACACAGCATGTTTATCCTTTGGGGAAGGGCTTTCTTCATTAATCAACAGTCTCCAGTTGGGATCATTTTGCTGCAAACAGCAGGATTTCAACCTTCCTATGGCTGAGTAGCATTCCATAGAGTAGATTACATTTTGAGACATGTGAATATATGCATACAGAATAACACCAGATATTCTACTTCTACTCATACCTAGCACATCATGATAAAGTTAAATAGCAGAATGTTAACCTTTTAACAGTTAGTAAGGGACTCTACAGCTGTAATCATTTGGGAAACAATGGTGGGGAGGGGATTGAGTGGGAAAGAGGAGGAGGGGAAAACCCCCGATCCTACAAAACTGTGTTGTGTTGAGTAATAAATATATATTTTAAAAAGTAATAGAATCCATGGCTCCCACAATCTTTTGTAATGTAAAAAATTGGGGACTCTAATTGGATGGTTACGAAGAAATCAAGGCATATCTTTTTTAAGACCCTGTTATCTTTTGATGTGTGACAGTGATCCAACCTGTATCCCAAATACAACTACATCTCAGCTTTAAAATACACATCAACCTGGCAAATCGATTTTATCTTGCTTCACGTAGAAAGCACAATTGTTTCATCAGCATATGCTGCCATTGACCCTTAAAAGTGCATACCAATTCCTTACAACTTCCTTGCCTTCATGCCGACTACTCCAATCAAGTCACCATTGTTTCTGCTTAGAGTGTTCTCATAATCTCCAACTCATTTCTTGCCTTCTTATTTGGGTTGTATATAAATCATAGTTTACTTAGTCAGAGAATGGTCGTTTAAAAATATAAAGCATATTATTTTGCTCCAGTATGTAACTTCTCTCTTATGCCTAAGACAAAATCCAGACTCTCTTTTCTGCGCTATGAGCTAACACTTGTCTGACTCCACAGTGCAAAGCTGTATCCATCTCATTTTACCCAGGAAAGCCACACTGGCCTTCTTTGAATCTCTCGGTAATCCAATGCTACTCTCTCTTCAGTTGCCTTTCTACACCTGCAGACTTCTCAGGTCAGATGGTGTGTTCCTCTGCTCTTCATTGTGTTTGGTTTCTCATCATGTGGTTCTCGTTTCAAATACTATTTTGTGTTGAGACTTTCTCTGGCCTTTAATATGGTTTTGCTTCCCCTTCATCCTTTCCAGAACTCTCTTAAAAATGCCTATATTTAAAAAATGCCTATATTGTTTTCTTCACAGCACAACATCTATTAAAATAAACTTACTTTCCCCTTTCACTTATTTCTGGATGATTTTTCTTCTACACATTTTCTCTATGAAAGCAAGGGCTTTTTCTGCCTTACTCATTGGTACAATGTCTAAGAAATAGCACAAAATTTAAAACAGACATTGAATGACTATGTGAAATGGAAATGTGCTAATCGCTTACCATATTGTTAGGCATACAACCCGAAATAAAAAAATCATAGGAAATGCTGTTGCTGATGGTGACTGAAGTTCTCACTTGGCTGTTAGTGCTGTGGTGTTGGGCTTAGCATTGTCTGGTTTCAGAGACAGGCAAGTCATTCCATGAGCCCTGACACCTTCCATTTCCATGGGAAGGCTCCCTCCTCTCTTCCTACATGCAGTCAGATCACAGGACAGGAATCTGATGCCGACTCACTCAGACATTCTACACGCATCACAGTAACTAGGCAGCTAGATTGATCATATTTCATGCTCTAATAATTAATTTAACATCTAAATTAGCTGCCTCCTAACTAATTTGAATTATTTCTTTGAAGAAATGATTTTTTTAAAGCTTATTTGTTTTTGAAAGGCAAAATTACAGGAAGAGAAGTAGGGGCAAATAGCCAGGGGTCTTCCTTTGGCTGGTTCACTCCCCATAGGACCACAACAGCCAGAGTAGAGCTGATCTGAACCTAATTGTAACCATATGTTAGCATGGATGGATTGTCTTAGTAAGTAACTGCCGAGGTGACTTTTAAACATGTATTTCTCACAGTTCTTATCACTAGAAAGTGCAAATCCAAGATGCTACTAGATGGGTGTGTGACTCCAGACTTCTTCCTACTCCACATGACTGCGTACCTCTGTGATTCAGTCTTCTTCATTTGGATGCATCATGTGGTTCCGCTCTCAAGAATTCACGTAAATCTGCTTCCCAGTGCAGCACCTGGGGGGGGCATGGAGATAAAAAAAATTACATAACAAGCAGTCTTTGCAAAGGGAGAAGAAACACTTAAATATGCATGTTAATGTCTGGCTTCATAAAAAACAAACAAAAAACACGTAGAATTACTTTGGGAAATATAAAACATACCAAAACATTTTAATTTAGGAATAAATACTGCTAATATTATAGATTGTTCAGTTTAGTGCCTAGAGTGAGTTACTAAAACAACGATTTAAAAGAAAAAAAAGTAAAATTGTGAAGCTATCTTTGGATGTTGAATAACAAAGCAAAAGTAGTACTCTGTAGAGGACACTTGCATTAACAAATTATAGACAGAGAGTTGATACCTGTGAAATATTTTTAAAGTTTATCCTGATGTCTTGCATTAATGTGAGATTAAAGCTACATTGTTTTAAATTTCAAACTTAGTCTTTTTTTTTCTGTCTAAAAACATTTATTTGGAGAACCTCAAAACCTGGAATTTACTGTCAAAACTCCTTTACTATGATTTGGAAAAGCAAACGCTCAAGTAATTCAGAAATGTATATTTTCTCATGCATATAAAACAACCAGATGTTTTCTATATTTTTCTTAATTATTGCTTTCCTGTATAAATATTACTAATTAGGCAGCAAAAATTGGTTTTGGTAGTATCTATCTTTTTATCACAAATCATATATGAAATTATGCTTCTGCGGAAGAATGTGGCTTCCAAAAGCCGTTTTGCTTTCAGAAAAGTTCTATTGAAAAGAAGGATCAAGTATCACATAATTTTTCTTTGCAAAGTTCAAAGAAATGCAATAAAGAAGGCACAGCATGTAAAAATATCTCCTTCCCTTGATCTTATGTAGCAAGGATAGTTTGCCCTACCCTTGAGTTTTTACTAGGGATGAATATCTAAATTGACCAATCAATCCCTTATGTATACAGTTGAATTTTTTCTCTATTGCAATTTATAAACATGTGTTGGAATAGCTGCCAATGAAACAGAAAGATGTAGAAACTTTTTACCAAAGGTTGTAACATTCAGTTGTGTCAGTAACTTAGTTAAAGTACATCTCAAATCCTTGACCATTCACTCTTTTGCCTTCTGCTAGCCAGGGATTAAAGATTGAAATATTAGCTCATGGTAGTTGAATTGAAAATACAAAATATAAAGAAGAAATGGGTGTAGGGAAAGTTTCATTACCACTGTTAGTGCCCCAGTATTAAGTTCACTGATAAAAGACAAGTCAATTGGGCCTGACACTATGGCCTAGCAACTGACGTCCTCTTGCACATGCCAGGATTGCATATGGGTGCTGGCTCCCATCCGACTCCCTGCTTGTGGCCTGGGAAAGCAGCTGAGGACAGCCCAAAACCTTGGGACCCTGCACCTGTGTGGGAGACTTGGAAGAGGATTCAGGCTCCTGTCTTCGGATTGGCTCAGCATTGGCTGTTGAGATTACTTGGGAAGTGAATCAGTGGACAGAAGAGCTTTTTCTTGGTCTCTCCTCCTATCTGTATATCTGCTTTTCCAATAAAAATAAATATGAAAAATAAAAAGACAAGCAATTGAGTTGCAAAGGTATTCTCCATTGTGACAGTTCAGCCATAAAAAGAAGGTAACACAACGGCAAAAAGTATGTGTTACTACAGCTATGTTTTTGTAATTGTGAAACTTATTAATATATAATGTAGGCTCTTTCTCTTAAGGAGCAAAAATCTAGTATGGAAGATAAAAGGTGAATAAAAATAAATGTCGGTAGGAAACAAATCTAGTAATCAAGAAGAGTGGGCAAAATAGCTGGGTAAAAATAATATTCATTTGCTTGAAGTAGTCCTCGGCTTCCCCCAGGACCCAAGAGAGCTCTTTCCTCAGGGTAAGTGCACCATAAGGGAACTTGGGAACTGGGTTAAAATTCCCAGCTTCGCCCTGCCGCTAAGATCTTGTGGCTGGGTGAGTTTGGGAGGGGTTCGGGCCTTGGGGCTGGGGGAAACTGCAGCTCCCTGCAGTGTGGCAGTTGTGGGGGGTGCCCCTGCCGGGTAGGACCCAATCCTGGGGACTCAAGCCAAAGACACTGCCGCAAGGCAGTGAACAAGTCCTCGTTCTTGGGCGGCCAGTGCACCAAGGGGTGCCAGGCTTTGCCTGCTGGCCACCCGGTGGCGAACTCTGGGGTTTTTAAGATACGTAGTTGCTGCCTGGGGACACCCATGACTAAGGCCAGTTTTAGTGTAGGTGAGAAGTGACCTTGGGTGATTCCCAGTGACAGGGTCATGAAAGTTTCAGACATGCGTGGGGACTGAGACATGGTAGTTTGGGGGGAAGTATCCAGAAGATAATTTGGGTTAGACAGATTCACCGGCCCAATTAGGAATACAGAGATGGGCTGTTAGCATACAACATTACTGATTGCCACACACCAGCCCACACCAAAGCTATGGATGGGGGCCTCTTTGGCAGTGTTAGGTACCATTACCCGACTGGGTGGTAGAGTGGTGGAGTGGTCACATTTGGCAGGGTCAAGACACTATCCAGCACGTGAGAGAACTTGGTCTGGGGGTAGACCCTGTAGGGTTGTGTGGGTCCAAACCTGTGGAAATACAAGTCCCCCTGGTTAGCTTGCAAGTTGGGGTTGGGATGGACTAAGCTAGGGGTGACCATGCCACCTGCCATCACTCACAAGTGAAGGAACCCACAACAGTCAGGGCAGGTCAAGGCAGCAGCTGAAAGTGCATCCTGGAACAGGATGTGGAGTGGGCCGTGCTGCCACTGGAAGGGGACAGAATGGGCAGAGCTGAGCTAACCTAACTCACAAGAAACAGCAGAAATCAGGTTGGAGCACAGGTCATGCCAAGTAAGCCCTTGCACCTACTGATCTGTGTGAGACAGGGACGTTAAGCCACAGCATCTAAGGGACCAGGACAAGTGAGGGGCTCTACCAAGTTGAATCAGAGCAACCCATGGCCTGCACGTGATCTAAGGCTGGGAATAAGCCCGGTTGGAGAGCTAAGGGGACACCCTAGCTGGGTTGAGTTTCCCACCAATGAGCGCATGGGCTGGAATGGGGGCTGCATTCTGATAAGGATACAATTGTAATCCCACTTGGCACAAGTGTGGACTGGGACTGGAAGCACCAAGCCAGGCCAGACTCCAACACCATCTAGTGCTCTGCAGGACCAGGGGAAATATATGACAGACTAGGATAGGTCTCAGCCCTTACTGAACCATGTGTAAGCTGTATGGGGGTATGGAAGAGCCATGGCTGGGTTGAAACATCCAACAGTAAGAACCAGATTGGGTTGAAGGCCAGTCAGGAAACACCACTGTTCCTGCTAAGACAGGAGGTGAACTGAGTAGGTCTGGCTCATGGACCCACAGGTATGCGCAAAACCTGGCACTGGGAGAGTTTCTGATGGAGGAGTCTGGACAACTACTCTGACAGGACACAGTCCCTGCAGGTAAGTGCAAGAAGCACAATAGGAAACAGCCCAGAATAGGCTATGGAAATTATCCCACTGGCATACACATGGCATGGATTGGGGGCAGACCAGCCTGAACCTGTTCACATCACTCGCTGGCGAATCTAAGCACCAGAGCAGAGTGTGGGTCGAGCCAGGTTCGGTTGCGACACATACCAGTACACATTAAGGAATGCCAAGGCGAGATGAGCCATACCAGATGTGGTTGCAGCACCCAAACAGCACATGTGATAATCAGGGGGAGGAGGCAAAGCTGACAGGAGAACATGAGCTCCCATGCTGGACAACTACTTCCATTGGAAAGCGTGAGTCAGGATGGTAGCAGATCAGAATAGGCAGGGCTGTAACACCTGTGGGCCTCACGTGAGCTAAATAAGGGAAGGGCTATGATGGGCTGACTGTTTCAACTGGTGCAAGCAAAAACTAGAGTGGGTGACGGTTGGTTGGGCTAGCCACAGTACTAGCTGGCAGAGACTGGCACTTGGAGCTAATTCTGTCAAGTCAAATGCCAGAACCACCTGGAGAGTGCATAATCTGGGAGTGAGTGTGGCCTAGAAGGGAAATAGTGGGCACCTCCTTCGGGGCTACCACTCTCATTGGACAGCACCAACACCAGGACAGGGACGGGGTGGCTGGACACAAGGGCACCTGCCAGTAGGTGTGTGGGCTGGATAGTAGGTTACTTGGGTTGAACTAGGCTTCAATATCCATTGACATGTGTGAGAGCTAAATGGGATGTGGGACAGACTGGACAAGCCTGCGGTACATACTGGCAAGCATGGGAACCAGGATCAGAGAACTGGTGGGGGTTATGGGGAGTCGCCCCAACTAGGCTGCAGCTCCAACTGGTTTGCGTCAGGGCCGAGTATGAAGTGGGCAGGATCGTGCTGGACTACAACACCCGTCGGTTGACGAGGAAGACAGGGCTGGAAACAGAACAGACCCAGCAATCGTAACGAACAGCATGTGGATAAGCTGATTGGTGTGACGGACGGCGTTGGAATCTGTACTAGCAAACTCACGCAAGAATCAGGTCTGGGATCATCTCAGATGAAGTTTCTTTGGAGATCCCTCCAACTGAACTGCTGATCTTAGAACCCCAAACATGAAGAGACTGTCAGCCAGTGGATTCTGAATAGGTTTCATTGCGATTGGAACTACGAGATCGGCAGCAATCCAGAACTGATGAACTAGCAAAACTGAGCAGGACCCTTGGAGCGAGCCTCCCGTTGGGGATCTGGGATGGGTGGGAGGTTGGGTGGGGCTTTTCTCTTTGTTTCTCCCCTAACCTAAGATACAGGGAAAAATGATAATATAAGTGTCGAAACAATGGTATTACCCACTTTCACCCTGTAGCCCTTGACCTTTTGTTCCCTAATAAACTAAATAAGATTATTAAAAAATAATTTAAAAATTAGACATTTCAATTTTAGTTTCTATACATCCGGGTTCTATACACCTTAAAATGTCAATGAAGAAGTCACAGGATAAGGTTAAGTACTTGCATTTTTTTTTAACATATTGCTTACTCAATACTATGTCCACTAATTCCATAACGTTATAAATTGTTGCTGATGTCATGTTGGGGCTTTTAATTGGTCAGGATGATACTCTGCCGGCTCTACTTTCAGACCAAAGATGGTCTCCCCAACAAGCCGTTGAACTTGACTGGACAATAAGATACTGGACTCTGTGCTTGGTATATGCTTGCAATGAAAGATTCTCAACTGAACTTGAACTGTGGAAATGCAACACGGTGGAGGAATCCACCATGGGGGGAGGGTTTGGGGAGGGGTGGGGGGAATCTCAGTACCTAAAACTGTGTCACATAATGCAAAGTAATTAATAAAAATTTTTTTGAATACTTTAATTTTGCAATTGCAAGTTAATAACTTTAATAATAATATAATTACATGTTTGTAGTCTATATTAATATACATTTAATCACATCATATATATCTAATTATATATACTATAATTTACTAATACATCACAACACGTTATTAATACATAACATAAAATTCCTATGTTATTAAATTAGGATACATTTATATAATTACTTAAATGATTAAGCATGTATTCAGAATGGAATATGATTTTGTATATTGAGTTATAATATGGTGAATACATGTGTTAGCAGCATAAATTTATGATAATATAAGAATACTTCAAGTGTTTATAAGATAGCATAATTTAAATATATGTAATACAATTCTTGGTACATTAACATAATATCGTACTTGTACTTCAGAATTGTTTTGGATAAACCAATATAATTAGTCTATAATTTTTACATCATTAGCGTTTTATTTTTATTCCTGCCATTTTAACCATCTACAGCAACAGGGTCAGCATGGTTTCACAGCAAACTAAAACTCTGTCTGTGGTGCCAGCATCCCATATGGGTGCCAGCACATGTCCCAGTTGCTCCACTGCTAAGCCAGTGCCCTGCTAATGGTCTGGGAAAGTAGTGGAGGATGATGCAAGTATTGGGGGTCCCTGAGCCCACGTTGGAGATCCAGACAAAGCTCCAGGCTCCCAGGTTTGAACCATCCACCTGAGGTCTTTTTGGCCATTGATGAGTGAACCAGGGAATAGAAGATCACTACCTCTCCCCACCCCTTGTAATTCTGACTTTCAAGTAAAATATGAGTGTTTCATAAAAGCTATGATAATATTGAATTATTCATATATTTCAATAGCTTACATAGAATACTGGATATACATGTGCTCTGTGGGTGTAACTGTATACTGATGTCATCCATGTGATGTCATCTCATGCTGATCAAAACATGGTTTGGATTTGCTGTACCTTATCTTTCCATTGCTTTGGGAATAATAATAGTTTTGACAAAACCTGAAATAGTACAACTTCCTAAAATTTTAGTTCTCCAGAAAACAAAGGCTATAAAACAGATGTTAGCACAAAGTGAAATTGCTATGTTTATTCTCTGTGCCTCTTCTTCTACTTGTAATTGTGATATCACATATTTCCTTGGCTAGAATATGCATATAGATTAAGTGGGAATTTTTGCATGCCACATAAAATATAATCATAACCTTTAGAATATGATTACTCTTTCAATTAATATTCTTTAGAATGGATCATTCAATATTTTTCTCTTTAGCTATTAAACTTTTATTTAAATCAGTATTAACTCATTTAAGAGTCCTTTTTCTGAACATCATTTCTCAAAATCAATAAGCATGGCAGTCTCCTGAAAGACCCACTAAAATGTCAAATAGCTAATGCATGAATAGAGATTGGACACAAGATTATCCTATATAAATTGCCAGCCCCATTTTCCTGGCTTTGTGGAGATCACACACAATGATAGCACATTCAAAAAGTGCCCTTCATTGTGTTGCATTATTTATCATTATTCAGGAAGTTGAAATGCCTTCATCAAAGAAGTGCAAAATGAAGTCAGTACTCTTAAAGCGATGTCATCACTGTTCAGGAGATAACGCTGTGTGCTTAGGAGAACTCTAAATGCAGTAATCAGAAAAGCAGATGAATAAGTACAGTGGAGATTTATAGACGTGCCCAGTTAACATGTGGCAGACACATGAATATACTAAATCATATTGTCTTGCAATGAATCCACTCCTTGTTGAAAAGATTTAAGGATGGCAATTTACAGAGTAAAGGCCATATAACAGGGTTTTACGGTATAGCTATAGCATCCTCTTCCAAGATGAGGCACATATTACTTGGAAGTTGCTATTATTTTCCACTTGCAAAGAGATTTTATAATGAGGGATAAAGAAGTCTTTGGATCTCCTCCTGTATTTAGTTTCATTGGAAGCATCTTTGAGAAGGTCACATGTTGAATTATTTAGTGTATGTCTGACAAAAACATGGAAGGATGTAACTCAATAGTTTCACTTCTTCCTTACCTAGAGCCAAAGCTACTTGCATTTTTATTTTCTGTATAGTTACTGTTTTAAGCAATTAAATGCTGTCCATGAATCTTGCAATGATCATTCTCCAAAATTGGGACTGGTCAAGTTAAAGTTATTTAAGCACACATGAATGGTCTTGTGTGTGTAATTAGAAATTAGGAACATCTAGTTATTAGAGGTAGGAAAGAAAAAGGCCAAAGAACAAATTTAATAAAGGGATCTGCCTACAATTTTTACAAAATAGAATCAAATTAATAAGTATTCTTGTCACTATTGCTCTAATTTAAGATTTAAAACAAATTACATTTGGCCCAAAAGTATAAATAATAATTTTATGATTCCAGAATTACATGGTAGCTAATAATTTCTAAAATTCACATCAATCTTGCAAAGATAAGAGGAGAAAAATTTTCAACAATTTTAACATTTGCATTTTTCTGTCATACATATTAAAACTAAGACAAGTAAAATATTGTGGTAGAACAAATTTGTTTTTTAAACTCATTTAAAAATAGATTTATATATTTTTTTGCAAAGGCAGATGTACAGAGAGGAGATATGGAAAGATCTAGCACCTACTGGTTCACCCCCTAGGGGCCACAATGGCTGGATATAAATCGATCCAAAGCCAGGGAGGAGGAGCTTCCTCCAGGTCTCCCACGCAGGGTCTTAAGGCTTTGGGCCATCCTTGACTGCTTTCCCAGGCCACAAGCAGTGAGCTGGAAGGGAAGTGGAGCAGTTGGTATATGAATCAGTGCCCATATGGGACCCTGGTACATGTAAGGAGAGGACTTAACCACTAGACTATTGCATCAGGCTCTATACATTCTACAATATATTTTTGAATAGCATAAAATTAGAAAAAAAAAACGCTTGAGAAAAAATCAAAGAAAAAAACCCCTGATTTTCTCTGTAAATTCCCAAAGTTGATTAGGAATAACATTTTCAAGATCCAGGAAGATAAAACTGATCATCATCAAGGGACCGCTTATCACAGAAAAGAAGCTAAATGTTGGTAGTACCCATGAATATTCTGGCATGCTCACTTTGTGTTATCATCCCTGGCTGTCCAATTCATGATGCAATTTAAAAAATGTTTTTGTTAATGTAAAAAAACAGATTACAAATAACTTATAGATGCATTTTTTGCTAGTTCTGCTAGTTTTTTTTCTTTTATTTATTTAATCATTTTACGATACAATTCCTCAGGCTCTGGGATTTCCCCTTCCTCGTTTCCAAATCCCCTGCCACCCCACTGATTTCCCCTATATTATAAAAATAGTAAAGTCCTTCATAAACAGTCCTAAGTCCATCATTCTATTTAAGTTCTAAAAGTATTGTGATACTTGCCTCTCCACTCTTCTTTATTTTCTAAACATTTGCAATAAATAATGCGTTTTTATTTACTTTCCAATCATAAGCTTAATGTTTGAATAAAGAGATGAACAAATTGTAAGTATTTTTTAAAAAAAGATTTATTTATTTTTATTACAAAGTCAGATATACAGAGAGGAGGAGAGACAGAGAGGAAGATCTTCCATCCGATGGTTCACTCCCCAAGTGAGCGCAACGGGCCGGTGCTGCACCGATCCGAAGCCAGGAACCAGGAGCCTCCTCCAGGTCTCCCACGCGGGTGCAGGGTCCCAAGGTTTTGGGCAGTCCTCGACTGCTTTCCCAGGCCTCAAGCAGGGAGCTGGATGGGAAGTGGAGCTGCTGGGATTAGAACCGGTGCCCATATGGGATCCTGGTACGTTCAAGGCGAGGACTTTAGCTGCTAGGCCATTGAGCTGGGCCCACAAATTGTAAGTAGAAGCAAGCCTGCTCAAAAAGGATATAGACAATGACTATAAACAATTAGATAACCCTCAAGATGTGAATTTCCCGCGTATGTATTAAGGGGGTATTTTTGCTACTACAAATAAAAGAAAGCACGTGATATTTGAGTTTGTGAGTCCAGCTTATTTCACTAAGCACAAGAGTCACCAACTGCATGTGTGCTGTTGTAAAGGACATACTCTCATTCTTTGTGTGGTTGAGGACTGTTTAGCATCTACATGTTCTCTTCAGTCATCTGGCGATTGGTCATATTTGGCTACTATCAGTGGCGCTGCTATAACATGGCTACAAATCACTCCTTCGAGAATTGACTTCATTGTATGTGGGTATTTTCCCAGGATTAGCATAGATGTGTCAAATAATAGAATTAGTTTACGATTTCTAAAGAATTTCTACACAGTTTTTCATATGGTTGTACTAGTTACATTTCCACCAGTATGTTAGGGTACCATTTTCCTCACTTATGTGACAGTATTGGCTGCTATTTGAATTTTGGATAATAATAATTTTAACGTAGGTCAGATGGAACCTCACTGTGTTTTTTTATTTGTATGTTCTTGATAGCTAGTGGTTCAGAGATTTTTTTTTATAAGACTTGTGGCTGTTTAAATTTCATCCCTAAAAAAAAAAATCTGTTCATATCCTATGCCAATTTCTTAACTGGATTGTTTGCTTTGCTTCTGATTTTCTTGAGCTTTTCATACATTCCATGCAATAAGCCTCAACCAATTGCATAACTTGCCAATATTAACTCCCACTCTGTCAGTTACCTCTGCACTTTTTTTGCAGTTGCCTTTGCAGTGCAGAAACTTCTTAGCTTTATATGAACTATTTGTCTAGTGTTGCCTTTACTGCTTGTGCTTATGGGACATTTTTCAGGGAGTGTCTCCCAATGACAATGTCTTGCAACTTCCCATGTGACTTGAAGATTTCAAGTCCTACATTTAGATCCTTCACCTACTGTGAGTTAATTTTTGTACAGGGTATATGGTGAAGGTTTTGCTTCTTCTGCATGCAGATTCTATTTTTCCAACCCTGTTTGTTGAAAAGTTGATCCTTCTCCTATGAGTAATTTTAATCAATTTTTCAAAACCTAGTTAGTTGTTGATGCATGGGCTAATTTCTGGTGTTTCTGTAATGTCCAATTGGTCCACATGTCTATTTTTTGGTAGTGCCACACTGTTTCAACTCTAACAGCCTTGTATTATGTTTTAAAATCTGATTGTTTGGGGTATTAGAGGTCTCTAGTGATTCCATATGAATTTGAGAATATATTTTTTTCTAGATTTGAGAAAAATGCCTTTGCTATTTAGATTAGAATAACATTGAACTTGTAAATTGTTGTAAGATAGCTATTTTTATGACTTTAAATATTCCACCCCATGAGTATGATCTTTTCCCATTTGTATGTGTGTATGTTTATCTTCTATTTCTTTTGTTAATATTTCACAATTTTCATTATAAAGATCTTTTGTCTCCTGGGTTAAATTTATCTCATGATATTTAGATTTTTTAAGGTTATTGAGTTTGTGACCGAATTTACAATTTCTTTCTCAACTATAGAATTGCTAGTATGCAAAAGTACTATTGATTTAGTAATTAATTACATATCCTGCAACTTGGCCAAATTTTCTTCTGAGTTATAATAAAAAATCTGTTAGCATGTCTTTTGGTTTCTGATGAGTAAGATCATATGATCAATAAACGGAAGCTATGACCACTTTATTCTCAGTTTGCATATCTTTGATTTGCTTTTCAGCCCTAATGGATCTGGCTAAAATTTCCAGAACTATGTTGCATAGCAATGGTGAGAGTGGGCGTCCTGTAATTCTGTATCTTATTTCCAGCACTCCCCCATTCAATTTAGTGAAGACTGTTTGTCACATATTTGTTATATATTGAGGTATGTTTCTCCTATATCTAATTTATTTAGGTTGCTTTTTTTTTGAACATGAAGTGATGTTGAATTTTATCAAATACATTGAAATAACCATATAGGTTTTATACTTCAATTCGTTGTCATAATTTTTTTCTTTATCTTTTTATTTATGTGTCTTGAATCATACCTGTACCCCTGGAGTTAACTTCTTGCTGCTTCAAGCGGATGATATTTTGATGTTTTGTTGGATTCTATTAACTCTATTTGTTGAGAACTCAGTATGTGTGTTCTACAAGGGTATTCATCTATAGCTCTCCTTCTTCATTTGTATCTTTCCCTGGTTTTTAAAAGTAAGGTGATGCTGATCTTTAAGTCAACTTTTAGGATGATTCCCCCACTTTCAGTTGTTTAATATTAGTTTAATAAGGATTGAACTTGGGCTTGGCAGCGTGGCCTAGTGGCTAAGGTCCTTGCCTTGATCCCATATGGCCGCTGGTTCTAATCCCGGCAGCTCCACTTCCTCTCTATCTCTCCTCCTCTCAGTATATCTGACTTTGTAATAAAAATAAAAAAAAATAAATAAAATTAAAAAAATAAGGATTGAACTTAATTCTTTAAGTTGGTAGAATTCAGTAGTTACTCTAGTAATCACGAAAACTAACAACCCAAATAAAAGTGATGAACAGTGACACAGAAACCATTGGAGGAACCAGAATGGAATTAGTTCCTCTGAAAAGCAACTTTCAAAACATTGTCCTCATTTGGCCCTGTAAGTGATTTGTTCAAATACTGCTAGCAAGGCTACCTTCATTTGATGGAACCCATAGCCAATGTAAAAACATTTTCCTTAGAGAAAACAAACTATATTATGTGTTTAACTCTGTAATCCCTACTGAGATATATTATGATAAAACCGTACATTCTTTTCCATGACCTGAATCAACCTTTTGTCCAATTTATCAATGTTAGAATTAATTATCTGCATGGTTAACAATTTACAACTTACAGTTGTTTACCTCTAGAAGGTTCCACTTAATGTTTTTAGGGTGTGGTTGGCCACAAGTAACTGAAACCCTGGCACATGAAATAACAGAGAGAACTCCTGCATTTTGAGTGTTAGCAGAACGTTGTCAAACCAGAATCCAATAGCCAGGATTGGTGTGTTGGTATAGTAAGCTAATCTTTTATCTTTAGCACTGGCATCCCAGATGGACACAATTCCTGTCCTGGCTGCTCCACTTCTTATCCAACTTCCTGTTTATGGAATGGGAAAGCAACAAAGCATGGCTCAAAATTCGTGGGCTCCTGCACCCACGTGGAAGACATGGAAAAAGTTCTTGGCCCCTGGCTTCATTTCAACCTAATTCTGTTCATTTTTGTTATTTGGGAATGAATCAGTAGATGAAAGATTCTGTCTGTGTTTTTGTAAAGATCTGCCTTTCAAATAAATTCTAATAAATAAATAAATAAATAAATACATATTTTTAACAAAATCCTACAGCTAACAAAACATGTACTTCAGAAATGAGGAAAATTAGGAAATTTCAAAGTGAACATCAACTGGGAGTATTCACATGCCCTGCATGAAAATAATCAAAGGGTTTCCATTGCATGGTAGCCTAGCAGCTAAAGTCCTCACCTTGCATGCGCTGGGATCCCGTATGGGAGCCAATTTTAATTGCAGCAGACCTACTTTCCATTCAGCGCCTTGCGTGGGGCCTGGGAAAGCAGTAGAGGATGACCCAATACCTTGGAAACCTGCAACATCATGGAGAACCAGAAGAGGCTCTTGGCTCCTGATTTCAAGTTGGTGCATCTCCGGCTGTTGCGATCACCTGGGGAGTGAATTAACAGACGGAAAATCTTGCCTTCTCTCTCTCCTTCTCTCTGTATATCTGAATTTCCAAGAAAAAGAAAGTAAATCTTAAAAAAAAAATGCTCAAGGAATCCTTCATGCTGCATTGAAAAGACTAAGGTTCTAATCTGTATCAAGAAACAAAGACCAGAGGCAAATGTATCTAAAAAGACAAACAGAAAATAAATCACAAGTGTATCTTGCTACCATATTCCTTTCTGTTCTGTACAACAACAACAACAGCAAAAGAAAGAAAGGAAACTGACAAAAGTAGTAACTATAAATTTAAGGTAGCTGGAAAACAGTATGTAGAGAGGTCATACTGTCATATAAGACAATAACAACCTGACAGAGCAGATGGAAATGAGCAATGTAAGAACCAAGTGTCTGTATACTGTGAAATTAAGTTGTTTTTCATTCTAGACTGTAAAAGAGTACTAATTGTAATTCCCATGACAATCACTAAAAAAATAAGTAAATGAAATAATAAAATTTATAAAAAAGAAAATAAAGAAACGATAGGCAATCAAAATGGTACAGTAGAAAACATCTATCAGGAAATAATGGCAAATAATAGAAACAGAAATACAGGAAATATTTGAATGCAAATAGAAAGTTGACTCAGAATACTAACCCACCTGTGCAGGATAAAGCAGAGGATACACAATGGTTAAAGAATTTGGGCTTTTTCATTTCTCTTATGTTATCTCTTGCCTTGATCTTGTATTCTCTCAAGAATAAATACATCATCTTCCAAAAATCCGCACGTCAAAAAAACAGACTGAAAAATCCATTTGTGAATGGGAGAATAATTGTGCAACTTCTACACAAACCTTTCCTAATGGCCACGTTAGAGCACCTTATGTGATGATACGTCGCGTTGACTGCTAATCACGAAACACAGAAAGTGGGTAGGAAAAGGAGCAGGAGGACACAGAGAGTGGTGAGTTACGAGGCAGTAAGAGGAAACATGCTGCTTACACAAT
Source organism: Ochotona princeps (assembly GCF_030435755.1). Lineage (NCBI taxonomy): Eukaryota > Metazoa > Chordata > Mammalia > Lagomorpha > Ochotonidae > Ochotona > Ochotona princeps. The sequence continues at coordinate 14,615,025 of NC_080843.1, read as the reverse complement.
CTTCCCGTTTCCTTACCTGTTTTCTTCTTACAACTTTTTTTTAAGTTACAGAATAAAATGCTAGCTTCTTATGTATTTCCTAAATCCCTCACGCTAGTCAAACAAGGGCTTGATGCACACAGTGCTATTTCCTGATGACCCACTTCCATTTGGCTTTTCCATCATCAATGTGTTCTTTCCCAAATAAAAGGTGGCTTTGGGTGAATAGTACTTTAGATTTCATCTGCATTAAACATTTCCAGATGGTCTCAGATCAAGATGATCTTTACTTTTGAAGTTCAATTCATTTCACTTCAGTTATTATTTATTGCTTTTCTTCTTAATTCTGGTCTTAGACAACATGTCATATATAACACTGGATAATCCCAAAAGTTTTATCTCAACAGATACTTGAAATGCCATTGTTAGGCAGTGCAAAGATGCTGTAGAACAGTAGTCAATAAAACATTGTCTTATTTTTCATTGGAACACAATCATAGCCATTCACTGACGCATGCTAGCTTTTATGCTGAAATAGCAGGGATGAGTAGTTGCTGTTCTTCCTAGGAAAATATTTGTTTGCCACTCATGTGGTGACTCCACCAACTCAACAAGAACTCAAGTTTCCTCCACTGTGTACTGTGCTGTCTTAAACACCGAACTTCATTTTTGGGGGTGTAGGGAGCTGGGCTATCTTTTTTTTCATTTTTAAAAACTTAATATTTAGTTTGTAACAGGTTCAGTATGGTTTATAGATACAATTCTGAGATATTCTAACAATAGTTCCTTACTGCCTCCATCTCCCTTCCATTCTCCTTTTTCTCCCATTCTTTCCTTTTTTTAGTTTTAGAGATAATATATTTAAAATTTACATTTCAGTAAAAGGGCTTAGTAGTTAACTGGATAAGTAGTTTAACAAGGACCCAAGTGGCTAACTCATCACCTTGCACATGCCGTGATCCCATATGGGCACCAGTTCATGTCCCGGCTGCTCCACTTCCCATCCAGCTCCCTGCTTGTGGCCTGGGAAAGCAGTGGAGAATGTCCCAAAGCCTTGGAACCCTGCACTCGCCTGGGAGACTCAGAAAAAGCTCCCCATTCCTGCATTTGACAGTTGTGGCCACTTGGGGAGTAAACTAGTAGATAGAAAAATCTTGCTCTGTCTCTCCTCTCCATGAATCTGATCTGCCTTTCCAATAAAAATAAATAAACCTAAAAGAAAAATAACAAATGACTGAATCTGCATTTATTCCTTTTTTCCAGTTTTTTTTTTTTTTTGGCTTTGCTTGGAGTTCTTTCTTCATGAGTTTTATCAAGGACATCCACAGAATACAATCTTCCAAGCAATGGATCTGTGCTTCGTTGCTGTTAATCTGCCATGGCTGTCATTGGAGACTAGAAAGAATTATCAAACACTACAATTTCAGAATTGTAACAATACCTGATTCTAAGCTATTGTATATGTTTGCTTCTAACAAGTTACATTTATCTAATGTTTCATCCATATTTTATAAGCTTCTTTGGATAAAAGAATAGGATGCTTGCTTTGGTTTTCATACGTTCAATTTGTTTGTTCAGACAGGAAAGGATGCACAACTTAAAGATTTATTTATTTTTATTACAAAGTCAGATATATAGAGAGGAGGAGAGACAGAAAGGAAGATCTTCCATCTGATGATTCACTCCCCAAGTGAGCGCAACGGCCGGTGCTGCACCAATCTGAAGCTGGGAACCAGAAACCTCTTCCAGGTCTCCCACGCGGGTGCAGGGTCCCAAGGTTTTGGGCCGTCCTTGACTGCTTTCCCAGGCCACAAGCAGGGAGCTGGATGGGAAGTGGAGCTGCCGGGATTACAACTGGCGCCCATGTGGGATCCCGGGGCATTCAAGGTGAGGACTGAAGCTGCTAGGCCACGCCCCCGGGGCATTCAAGGTGAGGACTTTAGCTGCTAGGCCACGCCCCAGGGCCCAAGGATGCACAACTTAAAACTTCCATCCACATGTACCATGTGTGATTATTTTTCATACTCCCTTAGTATTTAAATGGTAGAAAGAGTCACCTAAATAGGCACCACATGTGTGAAACCAAAAGTTGCTTTCTATTGTGCACTGTGACCTTGTTTCATTGTTAGCATTGATAACAATGGTAACATCTTGCCTTGATGAAGTCTTTTAGCTTACTTTGATCCTTCTTGTATGCAATAAATACTTTCATCATTGACATTGATTTGCTATGCATTTAACTTTTTGATGAAATAAGAAGAGTAAAACCCTCCTTGTTCTATTAGTATGATGGCATGGCATTACAAATTACATGTTTGTTTTCTTGTAAAATATAAATGACACTAGAGAAAGCAATTTATTCTAAAACCGTTCTACCAACTCCTATATTTTCAAAGAACTGATGCAATCAAGTTGATAAACCATGAACCAGGCTTATTTAAATGAGTTGTCTTTTGGCATATGGAGTGAATTATTTTCTGTTATGAAAATCAAACACGCCGTTAGTGAATCACAGAAGACAAATACAGAAAGTGGTCTTGTTGAAATCACCTTCCAGGAGGTTCTATTGCCATAGCAATGATAAAGGAACAACTGCAGTATGAGAACTGGAAGTGTCTCAGTGACAGAGAACAGAAACTCTTCTCTCTTGATATCATTCTAAACAGATTAAATATTAATCATGCTAATAGCATAAATGTTTGACGAACTGAAATATAGACAGTGTTCTGAAATCTCCATAAAATTAAAACTGTGTTTCAGGTGTTAGGGTATACCAAATAACCTGATTGTCCTTCTCATTGCAAATAACTAAATTTCTAGTTAATTGTATTTTCTGCTTTAAAAAAAAACAAAAGCATTAATAAATGTTGTAGAAAGTAGAAGTCACATCTCAGAAAAGACGAACATAAAATCATCTTTTCGTACTAGGAAGGAGTTTGTTAAGCAAAAGGAGTTTGCTTTTAGTTTTCATGAACTTGAGAAAATAAGCTCAGAAAGAAGAAAGAGGAACTTCAAGGTAGGGAGACTATTACAAATTTTTTCAGGTATTTTTGGGGGAAAATCAAATTCTATACTTTCAATATAAAGGTAAATCAGAAATAATCCTTGACTGTAAAATAACCACATGGAAGATTTCAGGAAAAACTTCCCAAAATAAGAATCCAAAATTGAGTCTGAAGCAGTCTGCCCTGGGAATTTTTAACCTAAACTATGGATTCCTTCAGTCTGCAAACAATGTGACTCAAAAAGGTTAAGGCTGAGGTGAGAAGCAATCATGGGCTGGAAGCACCTTAAGTGCTTACTAAGAAGAGTTATAAAACATTAAATACCAGAAAACTTTCATATATGGTTCTCAATAATTAACACAAAAGTTTCAAGAAATTGGAACACCCAATCAACCCACAAATAAACAGGGAAAAAAGACACCACAAAGGACAATGGTATCAGACAGCTAAAAGCTCTAGTTTTGGAGTAATTGGAAATAAAACAAATCTAATCGGGGTTTATAAGTTTGAAGAAACAATGTAATAGAATAATAATAACGGTATGAAGAAAAAGGAGTTTTCAAAATATCATATATATTTCACATGTAAAAAAGAAATTCTAGAATCAAACAGATTAAAATAAAAATTAATAAATGAATTTCAAGGCAGATTATAAAGGTTGAAGGAAGAAATGGCAAAAATTACAATTGTAATAGTTGTTTGATAAAAGGTGACCCAGAGGGTAGCACAGATAAACAAAGAATATAAAAACGAAGTTTATGAGACCCAGTGGGGTAGCCTGATGACTAAAGTCCTTGCTTTGCGCGTGCCCAGATCCTATATGGGCGCTTGTTGTCCCAGCTGCTCCATTTTCTTCCAACTCCCTGCTGTGGCCTGGGGAAGCAGTGGAGAATAGCCCAAAGTCTTGGGACCCTGCATCCACATGGGAGACCCAGAAGACATTCCTAGGTCCTGTCTTCGGATTGGCTCAGCTCCCACGGTTGCGGTCATTTGGGCAATGAACCAGCAGACAGAAGATCTCCTTCTCTCTGTAAATCTGATTTTCCGATAAAAAATCTTTAAGAAAACGTTTATAAAACATACACTGAATTACAGATATAATTTATGTCAGATAGGAATCACATAAATACATGATGAAAAGAGAACAGTGAAACTTTTTTAAGAATCAACAGAAATTTCCAGAAAACTTAAACACCATCAGTATTCAAAGTTAGGAATTTTAAAGCTTACCAAGAGGTTATAAAAAGAAACCTATAATTCTATAGTGTTGGAACCAGACAAATGAAAGATGCTATCATGACCGCAACATATGAACAACACGAAGAACACAGTGATGTATCATCAATGTCCTGAGAACAAATTTTTAAACCCAAATTAGATGCATGAACAATTCCAAAGGTGGTACATTAGCTAAAGAAGTACTACAACCCTGTATTTTGAGTCACTACCATCCTCATTGTACCTGCTTCACGATAGCCAGGATACAGTCTGGTGTCAATGAGTAGATAAATGGATGAATAAAATGTGATACATATATAGGAGGCAATGTTGTTTTGCTTTAAAAACAATGCAATCATGATATTTGTGGCAAAATGGATGGGAGATCATTATGCTAAATGAAATAAGCCAGACACAGGAAGACAAGTACCATGTGTTCTTTTTGGGGAGTCAATGCAATCATTTTATTTATTGATGTGTATTTGATCCAAATTTAAAATAGTGGTAACTGGAGGCTGGGCAAAGTCAAGGGCAACAAAGAGGTTAGACAGTGAACATAGGAACATATTAAGGTGCATGTGTTTTGCAGGACACTAGTGGTGACTGTGTCGCCCAATGATGTGCAGTATTTTGTATAGAGGACTGGCACAGAGGAGCTGAGAGTTCCAAACACACACAGACACACACAAAGGGAAAGAAAGGAGGAAAGAAACAAAGGAAAAAAAGAGAAATTGAAAGGCTTATTGCTTGGTGTGTTGAATTCAAACTCTACATATATACAGAAAAGTTGCATTTTGCCCCATAAAAATGTGCGATTATTGCATGTTAATCCAAAATCTCAAAATAAATTTGAATTTAAAAATGCATGCAGAAATGGGAAAACAAAAACAAAACAAACATCAGGATTGGGTGTAATATAAAGAGAATAAGTGCATCTATACACAGGTTCATGATAGAAAAGGCACTGATGCATAACACCGGGGATAATAAGTATAATCATAATCAATCGAGGAGCATTATTGGTTTAGTAAGAAAATGTAATTTCTAAATCCAAACAGAAAATAAAATAGAGGAAAAAGCCAGATGTGGCATTAAATACATAAAGATGAAAAAGATAAGTAGATTAAATGTTTTATCTGACTTTGTAAAATGTTTATATGTAAGGATTACATATAAATATAGAATAAGAGAATATTAATAAAATATGATATATTTTGAAAATATTTATTTATTTTTATTGGAAAGTCAGATTTACACAGAGAAAGAGATGTAAAGATCTTCCACCCACTGATTCACTATCCAAGTGGTCACATTAGCAGGGGCTTAGTCAATCTAAAGCCAAGAGCTAGGAGCCAGGAGCTTCTTCTGGGTCTCCCATGTGGATACAGGGTCCCAAGGCCTTGGGTCTTCTTCAACTTCTTTCCCAGGACACAGGCAGGTAATTGGATGGAAAGTTGAACAAGAAGAAATAGAACTGGCACCCATATGGAATCCTGGCATAGGAAAAGCAAGGCCTTTATCCATTAGGCTACCATGCCAGGCCTTGATAGATGGTTTTTAGAGTTTTAATTCTCCCAGAAGAGGCAGTAAATCTGAAAGTTAACTGAATTATGAAACTACTGCATATATGAAACAATAGTTGTTCTGCCAAAAAACTGACACATCCGTAATCACAACAATGGATTCTGACAAATCCCATGATTCAGTAGACATAAATAATTCTATAATAATATAACACAAAACCACAAAAGTTAAAAGATAATTTAACACACAAATATACTACAAGGCATTCTACATTGTTGCAAAATATATAGTCTATTCAACTTACGTAAAGACCTTTCCGTTCTGGAAATGACGGGTGATTTGATATAGTTTACTGAAATGTAAAAATTAGCCATTTTGAGATATTCAAGGCACATGAATTCTATGAAAATTCAATGTAAAAATTGTGATGAGCAAGGAAAAATCCTCCTGACTCTTTTCTCAGGAAGTGTGCTTGCTCCTCAATGAAAGTCAAGACGCTTCATTGCTCAGCAGACATTTTAGCAGTCACAAGTGTGTATGTAAATAGCAAATAATATCCTGGGCCTTGCCTAGAGTAAGAAAGCACAATCAAGCCCTGCATGCTTTCAACTGGAATGTTCAAAAGTGTACCTAGTAACTAGAGAATCAAACCAACCATTAATCAGCTACTCTAATACTAAGGACAGATCTCTAAATAGTTCCCTTCAGGAGGGACTGAGAAACCAGCAACTCAAATTATCTGCACAACATTCAGTGACAGGATTAAACTGAACATTTCAAAAAGAAATCAAATGAGTAAATGTTAAAAGAAAAGAGCAAAGTATAAAAACACTGCAGTTCATCTGGATATTATAATTATCAGAAACAATTGATCAAATATGTTATGATTGCAAAGCCATTTGATAACTGAAAACTATTAAAAGAACCAAACATGCATTCCAGAAGAGATATACACAAATTTAAAAGAAAATTTAACAGAGTTGACAATAGATTAAAAGCATCTAAAAAGAGAATTAATGAGCTTAAATATCATGAAGCATTAAACATAATGATTCCTAAAGAGAAATATATGTGTGTATGTGTACATATATGCATATATAAGTATATACATGCATGTATACATACACACATATATACATACACATACACATATGCATATATACATATGCACAGAGATATACATACATGTGTGCATACATATATGTGTATATATATACATACATATAGTATAAATGTATACTTATCATTAAGGGCCATACTCAAGATGTCTGTAATGGCTTATGACTTTACTGGATTCAAAGAAGTAGAAGTGGAAGAATGGGAACAAAATACATTTGAAGTGATAATGACCAAGAATGACAAAGTTAGTCAAGGCATAGATCCAGGAACTGTCCCAGACACAGGTAAGGACACAGCAAATGAAATGCCCTTAAGTAGATCATTGTAAAACCATTGGAAGCAAAAGAAATGAAAAAAAAAATAAGAAAAGAAGAAATATCACCTTCAAAGAAATCTAAAGTGCACTGAAAATTGACTTGGCAACAACAAACAAAATGGAAGTCAGAAGTCATTGCAATAATATTTTCAATTTCCCAATAGAAAGAAGTGTCAACCTTGTGAAAACATTCAGCACAGTGGAAACAAAACAGAGATATTTTCGAGAAAACAAAACTCAGGACTGTATTACAGCAGCATAGTAAAACTAAAAGAATCGCTAGAAAAGGCATCTTTGTCAAAACCAAAATGATCCATGGGAAGCAGAGATGTAAGATGCAATTAGCATAATAAGATGGTAAATATGTGAGTAAAGCAGAATCACATTTGGCACACAGGATCAGTCATCTGTAAGACATTATGGTTTAGGGCCCGGCGGCGTGGCCTAGCGGCTAAAGTCCTCGCCTTGAATGCCCCGGGATCCTATATGGGCACCGGTTCTAATCCCGGCAGCTCCACTTCCCATCCAGCTCCCTGCTTGTGGCCTGGGAAAGCAGTCGAGGACGGCCCAATGCATTGGGACCCTGCACCCACATGGGAGACCAGGAAGAGGTTCTAGGTTCCCGGCTTCGGATCGGCGCAGCACCAGCCTGTTGCGGCTCACTTGGGGAGTGAATCATCGGACGGAAGGTCTTCCTCTCTGTCTCTCCTCCTCTCTGTATATCTGACTTTGTAATAAAAATAAATCTTTAAAAAAAAGCTTTCAACTAAAAGAATGGCATAAATGCATGCAATGCACAATCAATTGAGATATTATAGTATTTATTAGCATGTATGAAGTATAATAAATATATACATTTCATCACAGTGTAGAATCACAAAGATTGAACGTGTCCATTAGCACCAAAAATACGTGCTGGATAAACTCTAATGAAAAATGTAGATTATGTTTCTAGAGAAAATAAATGATTTAAAAACCATGTATTATTAAAATCTGGAAAATGTATTATATGTATAAATGGAATAACTTGGTATTATCAAAGTAACACTTTTCCCACAGTGAAGTCATAGGTGTTTCTTATGTAGAAATTTCACACCAAATGGTAACTTTGTGGTCAATGGGAGACGTGTGAGAAGGCAAATCTTCCAAAAGCATTAAAGTCTTATTTCTTAATTCCAGGAAAGGAAGATTTTTCGCAAACATTACAAAAAGATTTCTGAAACAAAGAGGAAAAAAATGGGAAGTGTTGATACACTTGACAACTTAAAAGCTCCTTTTCATGAGAAGACACTCAGTGAAAACCGGACTCATACCCAGCGAAAGGCTGTTTGTATCCAGAAAATATAAAGAATGCCTACTTGAGAAAGCCTACTCAAGCCATAATGGAATAACACTTAACTCCCACCACCAACTCTTATTTGAAAAGAATTGAGGAATAACTAAGAATGGTTTCTTTGGTGTTAGTGGGAGCATAACATATTATGGAGCAACTGAAAAAGGGCAAATGATAAGCACACACAGGATTGGTTTTGTATAAAACTTCCAAAAACTCAGAAAATGGACCCTTACATTAGCTAGTGAAAAAAAAATACATGCACTGAAACCACACCGATAGAAAATGTGTAAGTTGCTAATAAAATTCTGGTCACGATTTTCACTGATGGATACAAGAGGATCTGAATGGTAATGATACTATCTTCCAAACTTGACCCTATGTATAATTATTTTTGATATCTGACAACTAGTTTATAAACATTTCCTACCAGCTATTTAATGGTTTATAAGCACAAGTTTTAAGAAAAGTTTAGATATCCCTCCACACAGCTTCTCAATAACCTTGACAATTTTCTAGTAATTTCTGAAAAAATTTGACACTGTCTCCACAGCCTGAACAGAATATTTGATAGTATCTGAAACTGAGTAGCTTCTGGCAATCCCAGGCCTTTGGTTACCTTATTTGGCATATTTTTTGGCAGAAGGCTGTGATTCCTAGGCAAAAGAAAATCTTTCAGATGGTTCTTGGAGTGCCCAATAATTGGGTAAATATTATCTTGGAGTTTTAAAGAAATGAATGTACAAAGGATAACAACTCTATGTAGGGTATAACTTCCAGCAGGGTGCTTGAATCTAAATATGGAGTTTATTACAGCATTCCTTTATGAGAGTTACTGAGGTGTATAAATTGCAGTAGCTGGTTCCTTTTTACCTGGTTCTTAACAGTAGCTTTAGCTTAGATTTTCAATGATGTACCACGTTAAAACTCAGATAAGAAAGAGAATTGATCTTCTCCTGTATTAAAGTTTCTGCACAAGAACTTGAAAAAGATTTCATGTGAAAGGCAGGCAGAGTGAGCCCTTGCTGCATTGGTTTGACTTTATTCCCCCTCTGTCCTCCAGAATAAATTAGTCATAGCCCGGTGCCTCTTGAAAGTCCCATCCCAGAGTTAATAGCTCTAGTGAAAGGGACAATCATCTGTTAGAATGAAGGAGTTTCTAACATCCTTTCCTGGAAGAAGTTAATTGGACAGGGAGTCAAAGGAGCAACAGAAGGGAAGGAAGGATTCTTTTTCTCTTTTTCCTAAACCATCTGAATTCTAATATTAAGAGCAGCTTGGTGTACAATCCCTGGGTTAAGGGGCGAGGGTGTGGGAATTATAGGAAGGAGAGAAGGGGAAGGCTCTGTGGCCTCAGGGTTACCACCTCCAACATTTTATATAGAGCTTGAGGCCACGTTCCTGAGGGAAACACGGTGTTATGAGGCAGGAGGGGAAAACTTCTCTCCTCTTCATGAGAACCTGTTAAATGGATATAATAACCAAGTTCTTTTTATTGAAACCTAAGGGAGATGAACTAGATTATCTCTTTTGCTATTACTACTACTACTATTATTCAAGCAAATATTTTTGTCTTAAATGGACCTAGAAAGAAGTGCTTTTGTTTCAGTTTCAAATCAAAATGTCTCAATTTAAAGTTCATTGTATCTTAATCTTGCTTGTTCAGAACTCACCTAAAAATGACAAAGAAAGTGAGTCTATCAGAATAAGCAATTGCATTCTTTTGTTGTTTTTTCTTTCCTAATCGTTATGGTCATTAATGACAAAATGATGTGAAAATGACTTTAAACACCAGTGACTAATACACAAGAAAGCACCTTAAATGCATCCTGGCTAATGTGGAAGACCCTAATCACATGTGGCTGTGGACACCTGATATGTGGCTGGGATAACTGAGGAAAAATTTTAAATGCAATTTAAAACTAAATGTAAATTCTGTGACTCAATATAGCTACTTGAAAATATCAAAATGTTTTCAGTAACTTGAGAATATGAATTCACTTTCCCACTTAAAAATTGAGTGTAAATTCTGTATTTATGATAAAAATTTAACATTAAGATAGAAATATGTTAGTGCATGTTGGATTTGAAGACTTATCACAGAAAATAAAATATTTGATATCTGAATCCTTATTATATTGATTATATACAGAAATGACAGTATTTTTAAAATATTGGATAATGGAAAATGAAAAATTACTGCTATTAATATTAATTCCAGTTGTTCTTTTGCCTCTTACATTGTGTCTGTAGGAAAAGTTACTGTGATATTTGTGGATCACATTATATTTCCATTAGACAGAATTATTATGGCGAGCAACTATCGTAAGGAGGAATAGTCAAAAGATTTGGAATTGAGTCACATCAGAGCCCAGGCTCCTTCAGCTGAACATATTTGAGCATGAATACTTCACTTGATGCTTTGTTCCCTTGTGTAGGTTGAGGTACTAAGGGGAACATGGCTCTCACAAAGCGACAATAAAATACATTTTGGGAACACCACTGAACATCTGCAGGTAACTGGGAAGATGCAAGTCAGCTTTCAGACCTTTTGGCTTTGATCAAGTTTACATTTAAATTGTAGATCAAGCATAAGTTTAGAAACAATCACACTTCCATTTAATCATTGAGAATGGCAGGATTAGCCCTAATCTATAAAACTGTGCACTGAAATTGCTCGGGTGCCAAGAGATTCTTTTCTAGCAGAGGCACAAAGTGCTGACTTTCCAAGTAAAGGAATTCTGATTCCTTAATATTTTTGTTCACTCTAGCAGTTGTCCGTAACAGTCTAAAGCTATGGTCTACAATCCACTTCAACATATGTGGTTTATTTGTTCCTAAATTGGACACAAAAAAGCAAAGCAAGGTATAAGGCATTTGCAGTATTGGATTAGATGCCAAAGTATCAGATCAAAGAGAAATAGGAGAATTTTATGTGTGATAAATACAATTAAAAGTGTATTCATTCATCTTATTTAAAAAATTAATTTTTCCCAGAAAGGTAGGCCTATAAAATGTTTAAATGGATTGGAAAAAGTTGAAACAAATTTACTTGGCTATACTAGGCAGATATTACTATCAGGATAATTTGTGGACAGAATGTATGTTAATAGGAACCCTGCTTGAAATAGGCTTCAATGCCCATTGACATGTGTGAGAGTTAAATGGAATGTGGACAGACTGGACTAGTCTACTGCACATACTGGCAAGCATGGGAACCAGGGCAGGGGGCGGGCCTGGTGGGGGTTATTGTGGGTCGTTCCGACTAAGCTGCAGCTCCCTCTGGTTTATGTGAGGACGGAGTATGTGCTGGGCAGAATCAGGCTGGACTGCAACACCCGTCGGTTCCAGTGGAAGACAGGGCTGGAAACAGAACCAACCCAGCAATTGCAACCACAAGCTGATTGGGGAGATGGACTGAACCGGGCTCATAGTGCATTAAAAAATAGTTTATTTTATTTTTCTTGTGCAGAGATCCTTATGCATTCTGGTTATTCACCCCTTGTCTTACGAATAGCTTGCAAATATTTTCCGTCTGAACATAACCTTTCTATCTTGTGGATTATTCTCGTTACTATACAAAGGCATCTTAATTTGAAATGATGCCATTTGCCTATTTTTTTTTCATTGTGTAGCTTTTAATATATCACTTTTTGATTTTACACAACATTACTTGGTTATAAAAGACACATGGAATGATTTCCCTGAAAGATTTCCGAACTTCAGCTTCATATAATGCCATTAAAATGGTGATTTCAGTCCACACATTTTCCAAGCATGTCACCAACTCCAAATAGGATCATTTTAGTTCTTTTTTAAATAGCAACTATTCTTTACTTAGTTTTCTCCTATTTTTCCCACTTTTTTTCTTTATTTTTGACAATCTTTACATAGTTAATTAGGGCACAAAGATTCAAGGGCTACAGGAAAGTAGGTAAGACTATTATTTCCACATTTTTTCCCCGTATCTGGAGTAATTAAAGAGAGAAGCCCCACCCAGTCTCCCACCCATCCCAGGTCCCTGATGTGTGGCATGCTCTGAGGGTCTTGCCCAAATGGTTTTAACAGCTCAACAGTTCTGAATTGCTGCCAATCTCGCCATTCCGAACACGATGAAGTCGCTGCAGAATCCACTAATTGACATAGTCCACTATGTCATACTATTATGACATCAACAGTGGCTTTCTGAGACTTAAAGAAAGGTAGTTCATCATAGAACTCACATGATTTATTCAGGGGAGGATCCATTCCTCAGCCGGCTATGTACCTAGAATGATAAAATTTGATCTTCATGCATGCTTCTTTGATATGCTATTTGGACAGTGAGACATGCCTTGGCACTTTTAGGCTTCCTTCTTGATATCATAAACATAACTGCTCTAACATTTCATTGGTTGAAGCAAATTACATGGCTATATCAAATTGCAAAAAGAAATACAAATGCTGTCTTTCCAAGTGCTCAGAAGAAAAATAGGAGTCATAGGAAAGCCCTAGTGACCCCATCCAAACCAGAGCTATTCTGCTGAAGTGATTTTGTTCAGGTCTGGAGTTATGTGAACACAATCAGTATCACACACTTTATGCGTGAATTTCCTTCTAACCACATTCCAATTCCCATAATTCACCAGAATCACATTCGATGCTTTCTCTGCAGGAATAAATTGCCCGAAGAAAATATAGTCCAGGAACTCAGAGTTCAATAATAAACATTTATCTTGAAAGCCACTCTTTGTTTTTCTCAGTCATTAATTGAACAGGAGAAGTGTTTACAAACGCTTGCAATAATCCACATTGCCTTATTTTTCTTTCTGAATGCCCATCGCATGTACATCCATCATAAATGTGCTTTGCAAAGTGCCAGTCTCCACTTTGCTCATGCTTAATCTACATCATAATATAATGAAAACTGACAAAGTTTTGTTCCTCTCCTTAACTTCTTGACTCTCTGTTTGCACAGCAAATAATCTTGTTTTCTCTGCAGCTTTGTGCCGTCTTCCTGGGAATTGTGCCTCAGGAAGCGCAGAAATGCCATTATAGTTGAATTGCATGTATTGATTCATTCTAGCATCTTCACACCTTCCTATTTCTGGTGAATTTTATCACTTGTTATTGTTTTTCCTGCTCTTAAAAATTCAGATAATTTCCTATACTATATACTGTGTGAAGGATGTTGATAAAATCCGACTTGCTGTCTTCTTTGTGAATCAAATCACAAAATATTCTCAGCATTCTCTGTGAGATTTTGTTCATATTATTGAAAGCTTGGATAATATGAAATTCATATTTTTGACAGTGACTAAAACGGTTATATAATAAATTATTCAGGAAATAAATATAAATATATTAAGGGTAACTTGGTTCCTTAGTACAACAAAAACAGTAAAACCTCCTTTTATTTCGTGGGGTCTCTGGCTACAAGTCAAAGAAAATGCCACGGATGGAAAGTGAAGAGGGATGGAAATAAAAGCTACAAGAATCATCATTTTAAATATTACTTCTGCAATTAGTTTCCAGCATTTATACTGGCTTCATGAGAATGACTTTTTTCTTGTGGTAAAAATTTTAGTCAAAAAAGTTTATTATTTGAATGGTTGGTGCTATGTACATTACTTAAAAAGTGATAGAACCATTTACTAACCTTCTTTTTAAGATTTATTTATTTTTTGTTGGAAACACCGATTTACAGAGAAAAGGAAAACAGGAAGATTTCCCGCAGGCTTGTTTACTCCCCAAAATGGCTACAGCAAGTGGAACCGAGCCAATCCAAAGCCAGGAGTCAGGAGCCCATTCAGGCTCTTGACATGGGTGCAGGGGCTCAAGGATTTGGGGGATCCTTAGCTGTTTTCCCAGGTCACAAGCTAGGAGCTGGATGGGAAGTGGAGCAGGTGGGACATGAACTGACATCCATATGGAGGTGGAATATCAGCTTTTCAGTCATCGCACTGGCCCCCAAATATCCAACTTTTAAGAATAAAGCTTTACAACTGAAATTGCAAGAAACTATTTTATAGTAAGTCTAATACATGGTTATTCATGACTTGATATTTGAATAAATGTTTGTTAATGGAAAACATATTATTTGGAAAGTTGTTCTTGAATGCAGTAATGGTGACATTTGGTTTTGTCATAAGAAGTAATATACATCTAGTGCAATTTTATTTTCCTTAACCTCTACTAATAACAGGATATTTTCCTAGCGGAAAACTAACAAAAATATACACATTTGCTAAGTAAATATGTGAGTGCTTAAACTTTTAAAATATTTATTATGTTAATTATACACTTACAGTTCATAGCATATGTTAATGCGTGGATTTAAGATAATAAGATCACCTACAGTAAACTAGATCTTTACAGCTACAGTAATTTCTGGTCTCCTCTTCCTGTTTATCCAGTGTGTCTCTGATCGTCCCTCACCTGAAAGTCTAGGAGCCTTAATAGCCCTCTAGAGGCCTCTCTGCACGGCTCAGGCAGCATCCGTGACATTTTGTTAAGACAGTACAAATGACTGAAGAGTCAAGTGATACGCAATGCCAACAAACCACTGTGGGACTGGAATGCACAGCCCTGTCTTAGCACACACAAAGGGAACATATCCAACCAAAGGCTTGCATCAACACATTTACTGTATTCCCTTGTACTGGTGAAATGTTTCCTCACAAGAGTGAGCATTCCTCTAACAGTATAACCTCATTTCTGAGTGGCAAGTCACTGCACTACACGCTAATATTTCACACTATCGCATTGAGGCCTCATTTCAAGCCTGAAAGGAAAGTGTGTTTTCTTTCGTTTTTAAAGATTTATTTTATTTTTATTGGAAAGGCAGATATACAGAGAGGAGGAGAGACAGAGAGGAACATCTTCCGTCCGACGGTTCATTCCCAAAGCGACTGCAACGGCTGGAGCTGAGCCAATCTAAAGCCAGGAGCTCTTCCAGGTCTCCCACATGGGTGCAGGGTCCCAAGGCTTTGGGCTATCCTCGACTGCTTTCCCAGGTCACAAGCAGGGAGCTGGATAGGAAGCAGGGCTGGTAGGACTAGAACCTGCGCCCATGTGGGATCCTGCAAGACGAGGACTTTCACCACTATGCTATCGTGCCGCCTGGAAAGTATGTTTTGTCAAAATTAATATATGGCAAACCTAGGCTCAAAAATAAAAGGAATCTCTCCCAAACTTAGACTTATCTAGGCTCAAAGAGTTGGAATGTTCCATTTACAACTAGTAGAGGAACACAGAATTTTTTTTCTACAGATCATTGAATAATATTTAAAACCCAGATAATTTAAAATTGTCCAAATCAACTGTTGTTCCTTTTCTTTCTCTTTAAAACATTTACTTATTTATTCTGACAGAGTTAGAGAGAGAGAAACAGCTTCCATTTGCTATTTGCCGTCTCACTGGCCACAGAGGCTAGGGTTGGGTCAAGTCAAAGCCAAGGGACAGCACCTATAGGGGCTTCTCCTGCTTTGGTGTCATGGACTGCAACATGAAGCCGTCCTCTGCTACATTTCTCAGGTGATTAGCAAGAAGTTAGACCAGAAGGGGAGCTGCTGGGACTCACACTGGCGCCCGTGTGGGAAGCAGTCATGCTGGTGGACATTTTGTCAACCAGGCCACAGGCCAAGCCCTCCTGCTGTTTTCCAGATATATTTATCATTATCTTTGCTTCACAATTATATCGTCAGTTGCATGCAGACCTTTACAGGCTCTGAAGAAGTTTTCTTAACATTGCTTGTTGGAACCACATAGTGCCTCTTTCCAAACTGAAAGGATTTCACATTTTTCATCCCTATTTACTAGCAGTGAAAGTCTTTCAAATGATGAGGACATCTTCTAGAATGCTCTTAGCTTCCACATAAATTGTTCGAGCCAGGCTGCCTTAGGTACCCAGGGTTATTATTAGTTAGTTAGTAGAGAGTAAACTTCTAAGTTGCTGTCAGGAAAGTGGTCCCTTTCTCAAAATCTTGGAATGTTAGGGGAAAATGTTGTGTTCTTCAATATCAGGAAATGAAAATGGAATTTGAATAATTCTTCTTTCCAGCTTGATTAGCTAAACCATAGAGGGAAAATTAAATTATGTATGATTATAATATATTGTAATACATTTTATAAATAGTGGTTTGTATTATCAGGAATTTGGATTTAAATTTTTAGCTGGATACTTCCAAGTCTGTTACTGTAAGAGCTGAAAATTTTGCTCAGCTGACTTACAATGTAATACTAATGAGCATAAGGAATACTGATAAGAAAAAAGCAATGTTTTAAAAACATGACTTTATTTATTTATTTATATCGGAAAAGCAGATTTGTAGAGAGGAGACACAGAGAGAAGGATCTTCCATCTGCTGGTTTGTTCCCCAAATCACCTCAACAGTCAGAGCTGAGGTGATCTGAAACCACAAGTCAGTCGCCTCTTCTGGGTCCCCCTTGTGGGTGCAGGGTCTTAAGGACTTGGGCCATTTTCTGCTGTTTTCCCAGGCTTGAAGTCGGGCGTTGGACACTAAGCAAAGCAGCCTGCATAGGAACAAGTACCCGTATGGTGTACTGGTGTTTGAAGGTGAAGGACTAGCGTGTTGAGCCACGGAGCCTACCCAAAACATAAGACATTTTATAATTGTTCTACATTCCTTTTGTTGTTTATTTGAATATGCTGAAAACATGCAGTGATAATCTAAGAATGCCTAGATATGTAGATGGAAAAATCACTTGTGATAATAATTCCTTTCTCCATCCTGTATAGTGAGAACAATTGACAATATATTTGGAAATTTATAAGGCAAGACTTTGTTGAGTGTTGGTGACTGGAATTTCCAAACAGTATTATCAGCACCCTGGAAAGGCTCCCTGGCTGCCTCACAGCAGGCAAAGAGTGGAAAAGGAGTCTTCAGCGTGCCAGGGTCATATATGACAGGCAGTCAGGAAGCGACCAGGGAGTATCACAATTGCCCTTAACACTCAGCAGGGAACCAACTTCCCCTGACACACATAGCCCATCTTACAAGACAGTACCAATCCACTCATGATGATGGAAGGCCCATGGCTTCTGTCTCATTGGCTCCAACTATCAAAGGTTCCACATTCAAGCCTTGAAAACTCTGATGACATGAAGAAAGTGTTTGAAGCTGTTATTTTGAATTTCCAAATCATAAGATGAATTTGAATTTCATGGAAACCAGAAAGATATTTGTCATTAATTTCATCATGGCTGATAAAATCATCGATGAGAGAAAAACAAATCTAATGCTCATGTCTATATTTAGTTAATTTTTTTTTTTACTGCAAAGGTAGATATACTGAGAAGAGGAAAGACAGAGAGGAAGACCCTCTGTACAATGATTCATTCCCCAAGTAACCACAACCGCCAAAGCTGAGCCAATCCGAAGCCAGGAGCCAGGAGCCTCTCCCAGGTCTCCCTCATGGGTGCAGGGTCCCAAGGCTTTGAACCATTCTCAACTGCCTTCCCAGGTCACAAGCAGGGAGATGCATGGGAAGTGGTGCCCCAGCACATGAAGCGACACCCATGCGGGTTCCCAGCATGTGCGAACTGAGAACTCTAGCTGCTAGGCTACTGCACCAGGCCCTATATTTTGTAAATTTAAGAAAAAAAAATCTCTTCTCTTGTGGGAGGTTCCATGGCAAAGCAAGCTAATCTGCCACCTGCAAGGCCGGCATCTCAGATGCTCTGCTTTGATCCAGCTCCCTAGAAATAGCCTGAGAAACCAGCAGATGATGGCCCAAGGCCTTGAACCTCTGCACCGACACGGGTGCTTTGGAAGAAGCGCCTGGCTCCTGGCTCTGGACCAGCCCATCCCCAGCCATTGAGGACACAGAAGATGGAAGATCTCTGTCTTCTGTCTGTCTTCTCTCTGCAAATCTAACTTCCCAATGAAAATAAATCAAACTTTTTTTTAAAAAGAAACTTTTAAAGAAGTGTAACAAAAAGAGAAACTGTCTTGCTTTCTTTCAGAAATTAAATGAAGGACAGATCTTAGAGAGTTCAGAGAAAATCAATCAAGAATTAGAATATTTGCAGCAAATATTTGTTTATAAAATAAATTGGTAAGACTCACTATCACTCGGGATTTAATCTACTAGTTTTAGAAGATGCTCATGAGAAAATAAGATAGCTGATTGATAGATCTGACCCCTGCTGAAAGTCCCAGAGAAACTCAATAAAAATAATCTCTAAGAAATAGGAGAGATAAAAGAGAATGCAGAATTTAATTGGCAGTGCTGAAAGACGAAGATTAGTAAGTAACTTCTGAACTCATAAGATTGATATACTTTAAAAATCTCAGAATAAAGGCAAGGTGCAGCCACAGGCTTCCCCCAGAACTAACCCCTAGTTAAGTCACAGGAAGTCAGATTTTATTGAAGCTTTGAGAAAAAAAAATAAAGGAAGGCTGAAATGAGTCCATTAATTCAGATGACAGACAACAGCAGTCTTCCATCTGCTTGTTGATGTCCTAGATGGTCAAAACACACAGAGATGCGATTATCCAAAGTCAGGAGTTGAAAGCTCTGGGTCTCCCACGAGGGTGCAGTCCCAAGGCTTTGAACTATCCTCTGCTAAATTTCCAGACCACAAGCAGGGAGCTGGATGGGAAGTAGAGCAGCTAGTACATGAACTGGAGTGCACATGAATTTCCAGTGCTTGAAGGTAGGGAATTAGCCTGTTGAGCCTCAGCACAGTCCCATACATTTCTAAAAGCAATATTTTATAAATTGATAGGATGAAAAAAAAAACAGAAAAATTCCTACTCTTTTTTAGCAAGCGATTTCTTTAGTCCTTGGATTTTTTTTTTAAGAATATTATCCGCCTGTGGTTATCTTGTCCAATCTCCAGTACAACCTCAAAACTCACTCACACTAGTATGTTCACTTTATTGTCTAAAAGGAGAGCACGTGAAATTTTATTTCCAATTTAGGAGTGTGTAAGAATTCAATAGGTTTAGTGATATACAGATGAAAAGAATGGCCTAGCTGTTCACCTGTCAGTATCGCATATGGGAATGACCAGGTTCAGTTCCTGGTCTGCCATTTGAATCTAGCATCCTGCAAAATGCAGACGCAGGGAAGCAGAGCTTCTGGCTAAAGTGCTTGTGTCCCTGCAACTCCTCTGGGAGCCCTGGGTCATACTTCCAGCTCCTGTCTGAAGTTCTTCCCCGATGCAAGCCTTTGGAGAGTGAATTAGAAGATGAAAGTTTGTGAAAATATGCTGGAACTCAAGTCTCACTCCAATTGTCCCTTTGCCTCTCAAATCAATATCTCAAATTACTCTGGACTGCATGTCTCTCGTCAGGTCTCTAATCCTGTATGTCTAGGAAGGAGTGATAATCTATACTTGAAGACTCAAGCCTTTTTTTGCGGAAGTTACAATGTATTGATTTTAATTGGAAAGGCAGATCTACAAAGGCAGGGAGATAACAGCAAAAAGTCTGATGGTTCACAACCGAAGTGGTTGCAACAGTTAGAGCCTACCCAATCCAAAGCTAGGAGCCACGAACTTCTTTCAGGTCTCCCACGGGGATGCAGCATTCCACGCCTTTCTGCCATCCTCTTTTGCTCTCCCAGACCGCGCGCAGGGAGCTGAATACCCTGAGAGCTTGTTTGGAGGTTCCAGCAGGGGAGCGCAGCTACTCGTATCCCCTTGACCGAAGACCAGTCCTCCTCTAGCGGGGATGGTCGTCCTCTTCGGGAGGGACGCACATGGAGTGGTGAGGGAGGAAGGGGACACCCGCCTAGCCAGCCAGATCAGCCGAATCAACCCTGGCGATCAACGGGGTGACAGATGTTGCAGCCAGATCGCCCTCACATCTGGGGAGCTGAGTACAAAGAGAAGCAGCCAGGACATGAATTTGTACCCATATGAAATCCTGGCACGTGAAAGCTGAGGATTTAACCAATAGGCCAGGCCCTAACACTCATCTTTAATGGTGTTTCAGGGTACAGCAGATCCCGAGAAAAACAGACATGTTACATATATTGAAAGAAAATCGATGTGTATATAAAACAAATATAGCTGAAACTATGAGGCAAGAAAAAGAAACCAAAGGGATACAAATGGAAAAGGAGGGAGTCAAATTAGCCCTGTACTTGGTGATCTATCCTGATACCCATGGTATTCAAATGACTCTGCTAAGAGACCTGGAACCCATCAGAGTCTGGCAAACCTTCCGGATGTAAAATCAAGACACAAATCAATCATGTTTTTATACAAGTACAATGCCGTTGGTGAGAAAGAACTTAAAACATCTGTTTCATTCACAATAATAATAAATGAACTTTCCATATCTACGGATAAATTTAACTAAGGATGCAAAAGATCTCTAAAACAAAAATGGCAAAGCGTTACAAGAAGAAACAGAAGATACACACTTGAAAGGAAAGAAGGCGGGGCCAATGGGGGGAGGAGGAAGAGCCATATTTCAAGACTGTATATATAAATTATGTGAAATCTTTGGTTTCTATCAATAAATTTTAAAATCTGCAAGACCTTAATACAGCAAATCTAGAAATGCAGAATAAACGGATTTTTGTTTCTATAACGATCTTAAATTTTGAGTAAAGATGTGAAGTGGGCATTTTTTAAAATATCAGATGAGGCCAGGGCTAGCAGGTAAGTGTTTTCAATAATCTGATTCAGCTATATGATTCCTATTCTTATATGTTGGCCATAGGGGGAAACAACACAGTTTTATTTTCCTCCCTGAAGCATGAGTGCATGAGTGGGTTTTCCAATCCGCTTGTCCTTTTCTTGTTACACTCATCTTCAGTTCAATTTTCAATGATTTTCTTTCTTACTTTGAACTCCTGGATAGGAAAATCATTAGGTTTGCCTGGAAATCAAGCTCAAGACAGGCTAGTGATGTCTTTACTGTAATGTACACACTGTAAATCCTAGCTCCATAAATCTGAGATGAAGACAAACAGCAGATTTTTTTATCAGTAGAGTTTCTATCAGACTTGAGAGGATCAAAATACATAGTGGTTATTATCTGATAGACACTACACCATCCTTAACAGAGAAAAATGCCACTTCAAGCGGTGAGTGAGGTTTCTCACAACTCCCCAGGGTGCTTGCTTGGAGACTGCAAGCATCAGGGCAGGGTCAGTTCTGAAACAAACTTTCCTCCTAATGCTTCCACGCACCATTCCTTGGACTTCATCGTAACCGTGGCCTTAGAGTGTTTTCAATGTCAAATAAACATGGACATACTAGGGCTCCCATTGTGATGTGGGATCAAGCAGGGGAGACCCTTGGCTCTGTGCATCATGTCCCCCAGGTTCAGCTGCCACAGATAATACACGCAAGTTCTGGCTAACATCCATTCATTTCCAACATGCTCCATATATTTTGCTAGTTTCTTCCAGGAACATTGGTGAACTTCCATGGAGCCGCTGGGCCCTGTGCAAGGACAGTCCAGCATGAATGGGTGAGCCCCTGTCAACAACAGCCCCTGTTGAGGGACAGGAGTCAGTGGGTCCTGCCTTCTGCACTCAGGATGACAAATCTGATAACCCAGATACCCTGTCTAGCTTTTCGTGGGACCAAGCAGAAGCTCTTAAATGTTGTGCCTGTGCAGTCTTACTGTGAAATCCGCCTGCCAGCTTTGCTTCTCTCTCTGACTTACCCTGGTCCTTCCGTGATTTTGTTCCTTGCATCACCTGCAACATAAACTACTCATAACCAGGGCCCGACTCCAGTTCTGCTTTCAAGGAAATCCAAATGAAGGCACAAGTGTGGTTATGCAGGTGCTGTTCCCTTATGGCAGGGCTCAGTGAAGTTTTCCCTCAAGGGACAGATTGCAAATATTTGTGGCTCCTCGGCTCTTTGTAACTGCTACTAAACCCTGCCATTTTAGTGCAAAAACAGTCTGACACAATACACATGAATGGGCTTGGCGGGGTTCCAACAAAAATCTATTTTTGAAAACTGCATCTCATCTGTGGTCCATGTATTGCTTAGTTCTGCAAAACTCTTAAATTCTCTTTGTAATGCATTAGATTTTAGTTTGCCCTGAGCTTAAGTATCCTAATGATAATAATTAGCAAAATTAACAACCTCTTTTGATTGAAATTACTATGTACAAGGCATTATATCCCACAGGTGTTTTATGCACATCACTGTGTTACATTTGCAACTTCTAAAATCTCATTTAAGTAGGCCAGGCCATTGGCTTAACTGGCTAATCCTCTACTTCCAAATGCTGGGATGCCATGTGGGTACCAGTTCGTGCCCTGGATGCTTCACTTCCAATCAAGCTCCCTGACTGTGGCCTGGGAAAGCAAGGAAGGATGATCCAAGTCCTGGGGACCCAACAACCACATGGGAAACCCCAAAGAAGCTCCTGACTCCTGACTTCGGATGTTGTGGTAGAGAAAGTTAGGATGCTATTTGGTATGCCCACAGCAACTGTCAGAATACAGCTACTCTGTTTCTGACCCAACTTTCTGCCAGTGCATCTTGTGTGACAGTAGGTGATGGCTCAAGTATTTGGGGCCTGCCACCCATGTGGGAGAATGAGATGGAGTCTGGGTTAGTGGCTTCAGCATGGCCCAGCTCTAGGAGGCTGAGGTTCTCTGGGCAGTAAACCAACAGATGGGAGTCCCTTTCTCTCTCTTTTTTCTAATCAAGAAAAAAATAAATAACATTATATATATATATATATATATATATACATATATATATATATATATATATATATATATATGTGAGATAGTACAGAGATTGAGCTATAGAATAAGCATACTAGGCAGCAGATTTGTAAAGGACCCGCAACGTGAAGGAGAAATATATCTGACCTTCAGGTAGCTATTTGTCATCATTACCTAACCTGGCTATTCTGGATGATGTCAGAGTTAATAAGCTCAATAGCATGGCTATTAAGTGACATAAACCAAATTAAAATTTAGGCCTCCACACTCCGATGCATAATCTCTTTTCATTGTGCCACCTTCCTATGTGCAAGTTTTATATATTTTGTCTTACATAAAATGACAAAAATGAAAGGTGATTCGTTTCTGTTAAAATATACCTTCTGATCCTCTTTATTGTCTGTCTCCAATCATACTGGCCTTCCTAGGGTAGGACTCAACCTAAGAAGGAGAAAACACAAATATTTTTTATGCTAACTAAAAGCTTGATTAAAAAGTTAAAATTTTCTTGTTGTAACTTATATCCTATTAATTGGAAAGACAGGAAAACATTAGTTTCAATGTGCAATCTTCTTGAATGCTTCATTGCAAAGGATCTACCCTAAATCACAAAATATTCTTGTTTCTCTCAAAGTGGTACATTATTCAAATTAAACAAATACCTCATTTTCTCATAAATGAAAGTGATATTCTGTGAAAATGTCAGTAGCAAGTAATATGATTCTATAAATCTAAAGACTGACTTTGCATCATTTCCTATATAAATAGAACATAAAATGCAATTTTTAATAAGAAAAAAGATAAATAGCTATTTGGGAAATAAATCTTTTAATGCATTGACAATAACCATAAAAACAAAAGAAAAATATAATATGTGGTTTGCAGTAAAATTTTCTAAAACTCAGGAGGCTAATCTGAATTAATATTACATGTTGCCTCAGGAGTTGCAGCTGGCTGCCTCAGGAAATATACATACATACATACATACATATTGCTGTATGTCTACTGGACTATTATGTAAAATAAAATTGAAGCAAAATGGACATTTTATACTATCTAAATATTTATACTTTGGGGGATTTCAGCGTCAATAACTTTTTGAGCAATCTTGATGGCTATTTGGATGCTGTTTATTCTAAAATTATTTACATGAGTGGATTAACTATAATTCTACATTATGCAGTCATTAAATGATGCTGGTTCTACTCTTACATGAATTTCATATGGTTTTTTAAAAAATTATTTGCTTTTGTTGGAAAGTCGGATATACCATGGAGAAGAGACAGAGAGGAAAATCTTCCATCCATTAATTCACTCCCCAAGTGATCACAACAAGAGAGCTGAGCTCTGATCCGAAACCGGGAGCCCGAGCCTCTTCTGGGTTAACACGTGGTCACAGGGTCCCAAGGCTTTGGGCCGTCCTCAACTGTTTTCCCAGGACACAAGCAGGGAACTGGATGGGAAGTAGGACAGCTGGAATGAGAACTGGCGCTCATGTGAGATTCCGACACGTACAAGACGAGGATTTTAGCCACTAGGCTACTGTGCCGGGGCTGGATTTTATGCATTTTTTACTCTAACCAATCAAACATTTGGAAAAAAATATTTCTGAGGAAATTTCATTAAAATTAATAAAGCTTTTAAAAGACTAATTGTTTTATTTGAAAGTCAAAGAATCATAAAATGAGAAAGAGAGAATCCCTCCTAAATCGCCACAATGGCTCAGGCTGAACCAGTCCAAAAGCTGGAGTCTGGACCTTCCTCCAGAGCGCCCTGGTGGGTGGGTACCCAGGCAACTGCGCCATCTTCCACTGCTTTGTCAGGCACATAAGCAGGAGGGTGGATTGGAGGTGAAAGAAGCAAGTATGGAAACAGTGGCTATGCGGAATGCCAGAGAGAGAGACAGAGACAGAGGCTTAACATCCCATATCACAACACTGGAACCAAATAACATATATTTGCAAAACAAAAACATTATCTCTTACCCTAAAACTACAAATGATTATTCTCCATTCAGATCATAAAACATTATTGATATCGGCCTGGCCGCGTGGCCTAGCGGCTAAAGTCCTCGACTTGAAAGCCCCGGGATCCCATATGGGCGCCGGTTCTAATCCCAGCAGCTCCACTTCCCATCCAGCTCCCTGCTTGTGGCCTGGGAAAGCAGTTGAGGACGGCCCAATGCATTGGGACCCTGCACCCGCGTGGGAGACCCGGAAGAGGTTCCAGGTTCCCAGCTTCGGATTGGCACAGCACCGGCCCGTTGCAGCTCACTTGGGGAGTGAATCATCGGATGGAAGATCTTCCTCTCTGTCCTCCTCTGTGTATATCTGGCTGTAATAAAATGAATAAATCTTAAAAAAAAAAAAAACCATTATTGATATCACAGAGGCTGAATGCTTAAAGTTTAATTTTTGGGATGAATTAATTAGGTATTATTACAAATGATAAAAATGACACAGTGTATGACAGAATTAGAATTTCTGATTTATGAGCTTACTTTTATATTCACATTTTGGAGAAAATGCTGGATACATTAAGTTGCTTACATAAGCTTTTTACAAAAGTAAGTGCAAAATGAAAAGCAAAATTTGCAGTGCCATTTGGCTGGCCAATTTATTTAAAATACGATAACTATAAAACCAGGTAGAAGGTCATAATTATAACTTTTCTCAGTAAAATCTGATTCTTCACATTTAGAGAATTCAGCAATTTTTTTCCTATTCTTATGGGATTTGTAAGAAAGTCTTCCAGAAAGACAAACTGCAATTGTAAGTTCTTACTAATATGATATGTAAGACCCACATATGTTAATAATTCTTACATTTCATGAAGGAGAGAGAATAACTCTTTTTTGTACCCTAAACATCCAGAAGAGTGGTCCTATTAATTCAAGGTCTCTTACCCTTTCAAAGGAAATCATCTAAAATTTTATGCAGCCGTTTAAATGATTGCTTTGGGAAATTTATATGGTAGTCATGGGAACAGGGAAAGAAGTCAAGGCAACGTTGATCATTTTAATAGTGTGCAAGTGATCCATCCAATTTGTAAATACCTTAGACCACTCTTCTGGGTCATGAATGATCAGGAAAGGCATTTATGCAAAATTAATGAAATGAAATACAAGCTCATTACTAGCTAGAATCCCCTGAAGTTTTTAATTGGTGAGGCTCATTGTAAATACTCCTTGTGAGATATTGAAAGGGGAAAAAATCCTTCTTCATAGGTTTAGAAGCAAGCGTATTTCTATTTGATGATTCAAGTTCATTTTCTTTTAGCATTCTGAGAACTTTCCCTTCTCTACAAAATAGACTTATCTATTTTCTGCACAGAACATGTGCAAAAATCTCAATGTGGTCATCTTTATATGACTCCCATTAAAATCCCAAACTAATCCCTCATATGTATTATGGAGCTCTTCTTGTTCTTTTTTAAGATTTATTCATTTTTATAGGAGAGTCAGATATACACAGAGAGGAGGAGAGACAGAGAGAAAGATCTTACGTCCAATGATTCACTCACCAAGTGACCGCAACAGCCTGTGCTGCACCAATCCGAAGCCAAGAGCCAGGAACCTCCTCCAGGTCTCCCAGGAGGGTACAGTAATCCAAAGCTTTGGGCCATCTTCGACTACTTTCCCAGGCCACAAGCAGGGAGCTGGATGGGAAGCGGTTCACCCAGTATTAGAACCAGGAATGCAAAGAGAGGACTTCAGCCACTAGGCCACCAAGCCAGGTCCTATGGAACTCTTCTACCACTTTTGTTCATAAGGAAAACATAAACAGGTTTGTATAATTGAAGCTCCTAGGCCCTAAAAGGGGGACATTGGATGCAGATACCATCATTGGTTGGCCACGATCTGGATGTAGAGGTTTCTCTCATTTCCAAAGCCCTGGAATTAAGTTGCATTTTATAGTCATTTATGTTTAATCCCAATCCCAACCAAATCAGTGTTGGAAATAAGTAATAACTACAACTCTAACCAACTTAAATATGGTTATAGAACAGATTCTTAGATATCCCTTGGAAATATGTTACAATACTAAAATAAATTTTAAAAGCTTGAATCTAGTACCTCTTAATACATTTCCTTTTATAGGTGCATCCGGTCTGACCAAGGGAAGGGTGAGTGGTAAGGGGGCTCATGAGGCAGACTCTACACTGCTTATATTAGTTCTCCTCATCCCTGCCCATTGCAGAACCACTCTGCAAATCTCTGTTCTGTGTAGCTGTTAGTCATGACTCTAACAGCACTGGGCTATCTCTAGTTTATCAGTATGGCAAAATTAGAGAGCATAAAATATTATTAAAGAGTTGCTTCCATGAGTGAGATCTTGAAACTTTTTGTCATATCAGAAAAAATTCCAATTTGTTTATTTCCTCATGAATAAATAAAACAAACCGTGGATTTTATTGTTGCACCTGTTATCTGAACATGTTTGCATGGGTGTGTTTAACAGGAACTATGTCTTTTTTTTTTAAAGATTTATTATTTTTATTGGAAAGGCGGATGTATATAGAGGAGGAGAGACAGAGAGGAAGACCTTCCATCCGATGATTCACTCCCCAAGTGAGCTGCAACAGGCCGGTGCGCGCCGATCCGAAGCAAGGAACCTGGAACATCCTCCAGGGCTCCCACGCGGGTGCAGGGTCCCAAGGCTTTGGGCCGTCCTCAACTGCTTTCCCAGGCCACAAGCAGGGAGCTGGATGGGAAGTGGAGCTGCTGGGATTAGAACCGGCACCCATATGGGATCCCGGTGCGTTCAGGACGAGGACTTTAGCCGCCAGGCCACGCTGCCGGGCCCTATGTCTTTTATGAGTCAGAATTCTTAGTTTCACAATGAGAGAAGAAAGGGGATCCCTTTGCTTTGAAATTACTTGCAAAATATTATTCAAGAAAAATATTTTTATTTAAATAGGAATACGAACATTCAAGTGGATTCTGTTTGTGTCTGAAGACACAATCCCATAGATTCTCATGTGTTTTGTAGCAACTCTTTGCTGAGACACTTTCACATGTTATGTACTAAGAAGAGCCAATGGCTCATGGATGAAAAGTGGTTCTCTCTTTTGGAGAAGGAGAAAGAATCAAGGATCCGTTTGGATAATGTTTCTTATAGTTATGCAGAAGGAGTTTGTAGTTCAAAACAAGACTAGAGAAAGTCAGAGTTCAGAGAACTGGTGGTTTGCAGTCATGGCTCTCATCACTCAGGCCAAATACAAACTTACCACTGTATTAGCCATTAAATTGTTGCAACGAGCAGGTGTGTGAGCTTTGTGCAGCACACTGCTGGCTTTTCTATAACGCTATAAAAACTTACCTGTCTGCACTAGGCACACTTCTCTTCAGATTACCCCAGAAATATGAATCAAGATTAGGAAACTAAAGCAGGCTCTCATTTCATCCACCACAATGGTTTATTTAACCATTCTAATCTGAACACAATGATTCTGAAATGCTGAAGAATTTCAAACTGTCACACAAAATTTAGAGAAGCATTTACATCAATAAACTTGTCCCTTTGTAGGTTATGGCTGAAAATCAAGTAATATTGATTTCTTTCTGTATAATCTCACTTTGAATTGGTAATTCATTTTAAAAAATGACCATTTCGACAGATAAGGTCTGTTAATTTTATTGTATGGGGTCTTCAAAAACAAAATGCCAGGGATGGTTGGAAAGTGTTCTGATGGAATGATGAACTGTGACTTCAAACCAGAATATTAATTACATGAAAACAGTGTAAAACAGATCAACTGACTTGCACGATCAGAAAAATTTTAAAGTCCATATCAGCTTGGGTATGCATATCATTATCTACAAGTGTTTATACATATAGATATGCACACACATGTATGCATATATATGCATGTATATTTATAATATTCTACATGTATATTTGCATGTATATATCTGATATTCTGCAACTCATTATCTAAAAATTTTGTGTATATATGTATATGGGTATGTATGTTTCTGAGATTCTGAGCACCGACAATCAATTTCAGAGAAAGGAAGCTTTGAGAAAGAAAGGAAGTTATTGCTTTACTTGTTTGTATTTATTAGCTTATTTCTCTTGAGAAACACTACACAAGATAAATTAGTTTTTTCCTCTCCTAGAGGTAAGACAAACATCGGAGTTTTGCTTCTATTTCCACAGATATAGCAGCCAATGACACTTCAAGTAACGACAAACACTTATTTCCACAAGTCAACATCAATATTCTGTAAGAACAGCACATATTCTATCCTACTGTCTGGAAAAGCAAGTTCATACTTTTGGATTAGCTTTTATCTTGCCTTAATCTTTTGCCTTATCTTAAAATGCTGTTGTTCACCAGCTACTGTTGTGGTCCACACTGGTATCCTTTGGAGCATGATTTGACTCTTCAAAGCCAAAATATATATTTTTTAAAGATTTATTTATTTTTATTGCAAAGTCAGAGATACACAGAGAGGAAGAGAGACAGAGAGGAAGATCTTCCGTCCAATGCTTCACTCCCAAAGTGACCACAACGGCTGAAGCTGAGCCGATCCGAAGCCAGGAGCCAGAAACTTCTTCCAGGTCCCCCACATGGGTGCAGGGTCCCAAGGCTTGTGGCCGTCCTCGACTACTTTCCCAGGCCACAAGCAGGGAGCTGGATGGGAAGTGGAGCTGCTGGGATTAGGACCGGCACCAATATGGGATCCCGTGCGTTCTGGGTGAGGACTTAAGCCACTAGGCCATTGAGCTGTGCCCAAAGCCAAAATATTTTATCATAGTAAATGAATAGTTACAGAAATCATAGCAGCTATGGACTTATTTTTAGTAAAAAAGAAAAGCGATTTAATAAAAGTCAATGATCACAAACAGAACCAAGTATTTCACAAATCGGTAATCATTAACAGTAGTCATTCAAAATTAGGAGAATAATCACATCCTTTGATTCATTAATGTGTTTCCTGGAAATTTAAGCCAAAGATGATTACTAAATGATAAGCATGAAAGATACCTCGTGTCAGTTTCATAGGGCACTAAATATCCTTCTCAGCGTTCTTTATTCGAGTAGAAAAATACATATCTCAAACCTATAAGACCTGAAAAATGTGACTAAGCTTATTCTGAGCTTTGACAGTTTGGTATGGAAGATGAAACTACAAGTCCGAAAATTGTCCATCATGTAGAATGTTTACAATATAAAGTTGAGAAAAAAAAAATCCAGCTTCAATATAGCATCTGCACCATGTTTACATGTTTGTTAAATTGCTTGTGTATCTTTGGGAAGTGGAAACAATTTGGGAACAT
Organism: Ochotona princeps; assembly: GCF_030435755.1. Taxonomy (NCBI): domain Eukaryota; kingdom Metazoa; phylum Chordata; class Mammalia; order Lagomorpha; family Ochotonidae; genus Ochotona; species Ochotona princeps. The sequence goes on along the minus strand of NC_080843.1, from coordinate 14,584,587 downwards.
GGATCAAAACAGAGCAGGGAGACGGTGAGACATAAGTTCATTTAAAATTCCCCTCATTATTCTAATCTTTGAACATCAATTTAAGAACATTTTGTCTAGTACTTTCTTAAAAGCTAATACTTTAATTAGGGAAAAAAGCTTTAACCTAAAAAAAAATCTCAGCTTATTAATGCTTGCTGTCAATAAGTGTATTTTTCGGTCATTTTAATGTATAACATTCCCTATTATCCTGAATCTCAGTAAGCTGAGGGTGTTTCCTCTCTCTCTAAGAAATTCCATCGTCACTCGTTTCCCATTGCTGATCTCTTAGTCTTCAGTAAGTCAACCTCTAAAATGCCTACACTATTCTCAGATACATGAGCTGTTACATAGTCCTTTCTCAATCCTGGGTAAAACTGAGTTGGAATTCCTTTCTGCTTCAGGAATATACAACCATCCTGGTCCACCATGATGCTGAGAAACCCTGAAGGCTCCTGCTTGGCCAGATTGGTATAACTCCCGAAACGATTATTCTCTTGTGGCTAAATTCACTGCATGACACTCTCAGATCTCAATCCAACTGCTTTGAAAACGGAACTTCCTTCTGCCCTGATGCTTATTCTAACAGTAAATGCGATCATTCTTTCCACCTCAGATTTTGACTGCATAGCAAAGTCCTGGGGAGGGAAAGGGGAGTGTTGGAGAAGACAGGCAGCAAAATGTGAGTAGTTGGTGGTTTGCATGGCAGCTCTGTGACTGTGAAATGCATTACTCTTCCACTGCCTTCCTTTTGAAGCTGTCTTAAGTTGTAAGAAAACCAGGAAAAAATAAGAGAAGAGCTGAACTGGAAGCCACAGCATCTACCCAAGTCTTTTTCATGGAACTTTCGTGTAAGCAAAGGAAGAACTGGTAATAGATTGGAAAGAAGGAGCTTATTAAGTTTCTTACATCCAGTGACAAAAATATTCTAGGTGTTTATATAGATGAGTCCATAATTTTAGCCATATATGAACAACTGAAAGCCTTAAAGAATGTCCAAAAAACCCTTTGTTTTAGCATCTTTCCTCTTATTTAAATATATACTACTATGTTAATGAAGACAATGTGGTATTTCTGAAAGCATGGACAAATACCTTGGTAGAACATAAGAGAGAGGTCAAAAGGAGGACCACTCCAAATATTGCTAGCAGATCTTCAATAAAGGGGCAAAGACAATACGGTGGGAAAAAGTCTTTTCAATATACAATGCTGTGACCACTGGAAACCTACATGTAATGATATAAAGTTAGACTCAGACCTTACACTTTATCTAAAAGCTAGCTCAAGGTGAATTATAGGCTAAGCATAAACTGAATGTAAGATAAGAGAAAATATTAGATGACCTTGGTTGTGGCTATAACTTTTTAGATGCAACACCAAAGATATGATCTATGAACAATGAATTGATAAGCCAGGCTTCATCAAAAAGAAGAGTTTTTGCTTAGTGAAAGATATTTTCAAGAGAACAGGACAAGCCCCAGACTGAGAGAAATGTTTGTAAATCATGTGTCTAATAAAGGACTGTTACCCAAGGCACAAGTAACCCTTTCAACAATAATAAAACAAAAACTCTGCTTTTAAAAATTAAGTGATTGAGTGACATACCTCACCAAATAAAATATGCAGACAGAAAATCAGTGCATGAAGAAAATATTGCACATCTTATACTGGAGACTATTGGATGGGAAAATGTCACTCATTGTTAGTAGAAATGCAAAACAATCAAATTATTCTGGAAGACATCTTGGCATTTTTTCAATGCAAAATATGCCATATAACCCAGAAATGCTGTTTCTTATTTATCCAAATGAGTTGAAAATTTGTTTTCACACAAACACTCACAGAGTAATGTTTGTAGCAGCTTTATGCACACTTGTCAAAACTCAGATGAAACCAACATATCCTTCAGTAGGTAATTAGATAAATAAACTGTGGCTTATCCAGAAAATTCTAAAACAGAATTGAGCTATCAATCTGTGAATAGGGTTGGAGGAAGCATGAAATAGTACTCGGTGATGGAAAAGTCACACATTACAAGGTGTGACTCTGGTGACATCCTAGGAGGAAAAAAAAACTATAGAGAAAGTGAAAATCAGAAGATGTTAGGGACTGGAGGGGAGAGTGGGAAGATAAAAAGGTATAGTGGAGGGAATCTTTTAAAATAGTGCAATTATCTGGTGTGACAATATAATACTGGGTAGAAGTCATTGTGCACGGTTTAAAACCCACAGGATATGTAACACCAAGAAAATTTTGAAAAAAAAATACAGCTATTTTCTGTTGTAAATATGTGACCATTAAATAACTAGGACTATAGTATGATTTTTTTTCATTTTTATGAATAAACTACTCTTTTTAAAAAAAGATTTCTTTTTATTACAAAGTCAAATATACAGAGAGGAGGAGAGACAGAGAGGAAGATCTTCCGTCCGATGATTCACTCCCCTAGTGAGCCGCAACGGGCCGGTGCTGCACCAATCCGATGACGGGAACCAGGAACCTCTTCCAGGTCTCCCACACGGGTGCAGGGTCCCAAGGCTTGTGGCCGTCCTCAACTGCTTTCCCAGGCTACAAGCAGGGAGCTGGATGGGAAGTGGAGCTGCTGGGATTAGAACCGGCGCCCATATGGGATCCCGGCGCATTCAAGGTGAGGACTTTAGCCGCTAGGCCACACCGTCGGGCCCCATGAATAAAATATTCTGCAAGAGAACAATTTCTTTATTAGGAATGAAGGTAAGGGAGGATGATAATTTGACACAGGGAAATAACGTTAGTTGGATCTCTAGAACTAATTTATTCTATAAAATAAGTTATGACATTTTAAAAAATCCGAAAGATTTTCTACGTGTGAGTAGCTCATCAACAAAATATATACACACAAATAATGACAGCAAGGATATTCATTTCATCGTAGAATCCCAAAGCGGGAACTAGCATCTTCTCTTTTCAAGATGGTTTTGAGAGAACCTCAGTGCAAGAGTCTATGGCCGTATCTGCTGGAAAGCCAAGTTCCGTATCTCAGCATCACATGGCTTTCGCCTTCCAACTCTGATTCACATAATCTGGTTATCTGGTTCTGTAGGAATTACGAAAGTCCATTTCAGTGGGATAATTGCAGGTGAGTAATATGTAAGACTGGGGAAATGTATATTATTAGATTTAACCAAATGTTATAGCATGATTCATATTTGTTGATTGTGAAAATGCTTTGGGGAGATTAAATTAGCAAAAAGAAGACCTTTTAGGAGGCTCAGAGCAAAGAATCTCAGGAGTATAATTTTAGAATGAATTAAGTTATTTGTGGATCTAAATGAGCATGTCTGAAGAGCAGTGCACAAGCATACAAAGTCAACACATAAACCAGATTGATTTTGACATCTGACAAGCAATTATTAGAGTGAAAGTAATCATGAAAATTCAGGATGCCTGTGTGCCCAATGACTAATTCTGGCTACAGGATGACACAATTATCAAGATATTGCGACAATAGCAAAACATAATAATTTGTTCAAAACTTTCTCTATTATCAATCAATGTTTTTATAATACAACTGAAGTTTCCTCTTATGGTTTGTGATGTTACTATTGAAGCAGTTGATCTTTGAAGAAATTGCCACCTTTTCCTTTCTCGTTAAGCAACATCCTGTCCAGAGTCCAGAACATAAAACTGAAATCCTATTTCTTGAATTTTTTATTTCAAGGATACATCTTCATTTCAGTTTGTAATAAATCCAATGGAATGGAATGATTCCCAAATTATTCAAAGTATACTACAAGGTGGATGATAGGATTAATGATGATGAAAGGCTACTGGTAGACAAAATAAAAGCAAAAGCTGTCTTGTACACACTACAATTGGTCCTAATATTTAGGACAATAAAGCCTAGATTAAAGGTGTTACTGAAGATTTTGCCATTGACTGTGTTTTCAGCCAAAGATATTCATAAATTTATTTGAATTAGCCAGTCAGCCTCCTTGCTGCTCACCATACAGAGGTCCTCTGTCTTTTGAATTTGGGGTCCATAGCTTCCTCTTGTTTACTCATTGAATGGTATAGTTAGTGCTAGATGAAGCCACAATTCTAGCGGGGATCAAAATTATCTCTTTGCAAATGTTAAGGAAAAGAAAAGAACAGAACGAAAGGAAGGGAGGGTATTGAGGGAGAGAAATAGGGAAGGAAGTATGCTTAGCATCTTAGAATTGTATAAAATATATGGAATCTGTTCTCTATTCGTACAAATGTTTAAGAAAAAGTCAAAGCTACCATTATCCACATGCACCAACTCATTGGGATTTGAGCTATCTTTTACAGGAACAATACATGAAAAGACTAAAGCAAAACATGTAACTTGAATTTCATAAACTCCAAAATGAGAACTCCTAGGTGCTTTGCCACAAGCACACAATAGATTGTTACTCAATGAAAATCCATTGTATAATTAACAAAATCAATTTTGTATTTTTCATAACTATCTTTGTCCATTTCATATGTGACAAAATAGAAGCTTAAAACAATAATAAGAGAAGGGCCCAAATCCTTCATTACTGGCACACCATATTTTAGAGTTTTCCTTCTCTCAAATAAAACTTCAAACAGGTGATTTGTGATGTGATTTCGTTCAACTTCTTTCCCATGCATATTATCTCTGTTAGATGAATCTTCTCTAAGACATGGATTGCCCTTTTATGCTGACTGCATGCGTGCGTATGCATAAAATGCCACATTTCCAATTAGGGTATGTGTACTCTGGAAGGATGACATATCAGGCTGTCGGGCTAAAAGCCCTACAGCTCAGGAGAATTTTGTGTTTCACTCTGTGAGCCTGCCAACACTCTGGGACTCATCTCTTAGTATTCTCCATTTCCTCTCTTCTTATCTTTGATTCCAAAGGCATCCTCCCTCTCAAGCTAGAAATTGTGTTTTTTTTTCTTTTTTTTAGAAAATTCTACAAATAAACTGTTGATCTCTCTTACTAAATTGTAAATAATACTTACCTTATCCCATCAGATGTTCTCCCTGTTGTTTGCAACATGGATTAGCTTCCAATAACTAGCCTTTCTGCTTCACATAGAAAAATGTTCTGTTAAGATGCTGTCGAACAAAATTACTTTCTGTTGAAGAAACCACAGGGGAACATTTGTACTGAATTCTAGCCCTTGATTATGTTGCCTTTGAAAGTTTTAAACAGTTTTCAAGTGAAAATGTTACTACGATGCCCATTTAGCGAATGATGCTTAATAGGATAATAACATGAGCTCTTCAAAAAGAGATTTTGAATATTTGAGACATAAATGAGATGATCATAAATGCAGGATATTTATCTGATTTTTAAAAATATTGCTTTATTGACAAGGAAATGTATAGACTAGAGGAAGAAGTGCTGAGATTAATTTAGACTACCAGGTAGAAATACACCTTTTAAAATTTACAGCTTTCAGAAAGTTGTGTCAGAATTCAAGAACAAATTTATATTTTCAGTCAACTCAATTTAATTTCATAGTAAAATGTAAGCTATGAGGCCAGATGGGAGCTATGTGGCTGAAGCAGGGAATTCGTATGCTCTAAGATGTTTTCTCGAAGAAAGCCCTGGGGGATGTGGATGCTTCTAGGTTCATCTGAAAGTACTGTTCACATTTTTATGAGCCTGAGAAGATTAGATAAGATCATAGAACTTGAGAAGACACAGTCAATGATTTGGTCCAATTTTCCTGCTGTTCACGAAGTGATTATCATATTTTTCCAGGATAAACGATCAATAATGCATTCTAATGCTTTCCATTTGGTTCTCTGCAATCGGTTTTAATGTCCACATTTCACTGCTGAAGCTCCTTCTCTCTAGTTTTCTAATTGGTCCAAGTTGATCTTTTTAAAAGGAAAGAGGTAATAACCAGCTAAGTAACAAAGCACATCTGTGGCTTTCAGAGACTGAGAAGCACTCTGTCCATAGCATTTAGACCTTCGGACGCTTCTCAGGAAAGAAGGATTTTATTATTCCCCTGGGAAAAACCAGGCTCATTTACACAACATGGTTGCAGGGCTATCCTTAAGACTGCCAATTTTGTTTATCTGTTGATTTTCATTTGCTGTTTTTATGTTATATCTATTAGCAATTAGAGACATTCATTTTAGTAGAAATTTAATAAAATAAAACTTATAAATTAGTGTATAGTACCATCTACTTTTTTCCTTAAATGCTGAATTTCTGTTTTATAAGATGTGCATGTTCCCTTTCTGGATAGATGGAAGCACAGAAAATAATAAATTTCCAGGGTCAGATCAAAATTTAGAAGCTCAATTCCAATCAGAAATCCGGATCATAACTCTTGGCTCTAAATTCAGACCACGCTGTCCTCTATACTCCTAAGGACAGTAGCCTATATAATGAGGCAAAGTATGATCTGTCCTGGCTATTCAAAGTTGTTTAATAACTTCTTTTTTTTACATGTTTTTACTTTTTTAATTATTTTTTAATAATCTTATTTAGTTTATTAGGGTACAAAGGGTCAAGGGCTACAGGGTGAAAGTGGGTAATACCATTGTTTCCACACCAACATCATTTTTCCCTGTATCTGGGGTGGGGGAAAAAAACAAAGGGAAAAGCCCCATCCAACCTCCCACCCATCCCAGATCCCCAACAGGAGGCTCGCTCCAAGGGTCCTGCTCATACAGTTTTGATAGTTCATCAGTTCTGGATTGCTGCCAATCTCTCAGTTCCAATCGCAATGAACCCTATTCAGAGTCCACTGGCTGACAGTCTCTTCATGGTTGGGGTTCTAAGATCAGCAGTTCAGTTGGAGGGATCTCCAAAGAAACTTCATCTGAGATGATCCCAGGCCTGATTCTTGCGCGAGTTTGCTAGCACAGAGTCCGACACCATCCGTCACACCAATCAGCTTATGCACATGCTGGTCGTAGGGATTGCTGGGTTCGTTCTGTTTCCGGCCTTGTCTTCCTCGTGAACCAGAGGGTGTTGTAGTCCAGTTCAATCCTGCCCACTTTATACTCGGTCCTCACGCAAACCAGTTGGAGCTGCAGCCCAGTTGGGGCGACTCCCCATAACCCCCACCAGTTCTGCCCCCTACCCTGGCTCCCATGCTTGCCAGTACGCACTGCAGGCTTGTCCAGTCTGTCCCACATCCTGTTTAGCTCTCGCACATGTCGATGGGCATTGAAGCCCAGCTCAACCCAACCAACCTACTATCCAGCCCACACACCTACTGGCAGGTGCCCTTGTGTCCAGCCATCCCTGCCCCTGTCCTGCTGTTCATGCTGTCCAATGAGAGTGGTAGCCCCGAAGGAGGTGCCCACTATTTCCCTTCTAGGCCACACTCACTCCCAGATTATGCACTCTCCAGGTGGTTCTGGCATTTGACTTGACAGAATTAGCTCCAAGTGCCAGCCTCTGCCAGCTAGTACTGTGGCTAGCCCAACCAACCCTCACCCACTCTAGTTTTTGCTTGCACCAGTCGAAACAGTCAGCCCACCATAGCCCTTCCCTTATCTACTCCACATGAGGCCCACAGGTGTTACAGCCCTGCCTATTCTGATCTGCCCCCATCCCGACTCACGCTTTCCAATGGAAGTAGTTGTCCAGCATGGGAGCTCATGTTCTCCTGTCAGCTTTGCCTCCTCCCCCTGATTATCACATGTGCTGTTTGGGCACTGCAACCACATCTGGTATGGCTCATCTCACCTTGGCATTCCTTAATGTGTAGTATGTGTTGCAACCAAACCTGGGTCAACCCACACTCTGTTCTGGCACTTGGACTCACCAGCGGGTGATGTGAACAGGTTCAACCTGGTCTGCCCCCAATCCATGCCATGTGTATGCCAGTGGGATAATTTCCATAGCCTGTTCTGGGCTGTTTCCTATTGTGCTTCTTGCTCTTACCTGCAGGGACTGTGTCCTGCCACAGGAGTTGTTCAGGCTCCTCCATCAGAAACTCTCCCAGTGCCAGGTTTTGCGCATACCAGTGGGTCCATGAGCCAGACCTACTCAGTTCACCTCCTGTCTTAGCAGGAACAGTGGTGTTTCCTGACTGGCCTTCAACCCAATCTGGTTCTTATTGTTGGATGTTTCAACCCAGCCATGGCTCTTCCATACCCTCATACAGCTTACACATGGTTCAGTAAGAGCTGAGACCTAGCCTAGTCTGTCATACATTTCCCCTGGTCCTGCAGAGCACTAGATGGTGTTGGAGTCTGGCCTGGCTTGGTGCTTCCAGTCCCAGTCCACACTTGTGCCAGGTGGGATTACACTTGTATCCTGATCGGAACACAGCCTCATTTACAGCCCATGCGCTCATTGGTGGGAAACTCAACCCAGCTAGGGTGTCCCCTTAGCTGCCCAACTGGGCCTATTCCCAGCCTTAGATCTTGTGAAGGCCAGTGGTTGCTCTGATTCAACTTGGTAGAGCCCCTCACTTGTCCTGGTCCCTTAAATGCTGTGGCTTTGCATCCTCATCTTACGCAGATCAGTAGGTGCAAGGACCTACTTGGCATGACCTGTGCTCCAACCTGATTTCTGTTGTTTTTTGTGAGTTAAGGTTAGCTCAGCTCTGCCCATTCTGTCTCCTTCCAGTGGCAGCACGGCCCACCCCACATCCTGTTAAAGGATGCTCTTTCAGGTGCTGCTGCCTTGACCTGCCTTGACCTGCCCTGACTGTTTTGGGTTCCTGCACCCGTGTGTGATGGCAGATGGCATGGTCACATCCCAACCCCCAACCCCAACTTGCGAGCTCACCAGGGGAACTTGTATTTCCACAGGTTTGGGCCCACACAACCCCATAGAGTCTACCCCTAGACCAAGTTCTCTCGCGTGCTGGATAGAGTCTTGACCCTGCCAAATGTGACCACTCCACCACTCCACCAAACAGTTCAGTAATGGTACCCATCACTGCCAAAGAGGCCCCCATCCATAGTTTTGGTGTGGGCTGGTGTGTGACGATAAGTGATGTTCTATGCTAACAGCCCATTTCTGTATTCCTAATTGGGCCGGTGTATCTGTCTAACCGAAATTGTTTCCTAGGTACTTCCCTCAAAACCACCAGGTTTCAGTCCCCACGCATGCCTGAAACTTCCATGACCCTGTCACTGGGAATCACCCAAGATTCATTACTCACATAAACTAAAATTGGACTTAGTCATGGGTGTCCCCAGGCAGCAAACATATCTTAAAAACCTCAGAGTTTGCCGCCGGGTGGCCAGCAGGCAAAGCCTGACACCCCTTGGTGCACTGGCCGCCCAAGAACGAGGACTTGTTCACTGCCTTGCGGCAGTGTCTTTGGCGTGAGTCCCCAGCATTGGGTCCTACCTGGCCAGGGCACCCCCCACAGCAGCCACACTGTGAGGAGTGGCACTTGCCCCTAAACCCAAGGCCCGAACCCCTCCCAAACTCACCCTGCCCCAGGATATTAGCAGCTGGGTGGAGCTAGGAATTTTAACCCAGTTCCCAAGTTCCCTCATGGCAGACTTACCCTAAGGAAAGAGCTCTTTTGGGTCCTGGGGGAGGCTGAGGACTCGTTCACTGCCTTGTGGCAGTGTCTTTGGCGTGAGCCCCCAGCATTGGGTCCGACCCGGCAGGGGCACCCCCCACATCCACCACACTGTGAGGAGCGGCACTTGACCCCAAACCCAAGGCCCGAACCCCGTTCAATAACTTCTGCTTATTCCCCTTTCTCTTTGGTTGTTTTGTTACTACCAAAACAATATGGATCTCAGTTACCCTTAACTACAGGAGAAGCAGAAGACTATATATTTTTTTCCCACAAAAACATCAATTTTGCTCCAAATATTTTTCGACTTATTGAATGAAGATCACCAGGTAGTTGAGGACAAACGTCTTTACTTAAATTTCATTGACTGCAAGTGTTAATAATATCTATCTATAAGACACCCTCAATAAATATCTAGATTCATGTTTTTGACAATTAAATACCTTAGCTGAGTCACATTGACAAGTACAAGTAAACATGATAGTTCTCATGCTTGTGAAAGTTTTATTTTTGCTTGAGAACATAGGGTTTTTTGAAGTTCAATATAAGATCCAGGAAGCAACAGCTTGCAATAAGAATAAAGCAGGGACTGAAGGCATGAAGAGCGAAAGCAGTAGAATTTTGGGGAGGCTTTGGTCTTAGATTGGATTGGATTAGCATTGTGATAATGGAGACTGTCTAATAAAGGCAAGGTACTCAACTTAAGTTGCTTCTTACATGTACATATATAAGAAAGAAAGGTGTAAAAGACAGATTGGTACTTATCCTAAGCAACTGAATGAATAAAAGTCTAATTTTTTGATGTAAAAGTCCCAAAAAAGGTAGATTCATAGTTGAGATGATAAAGGTTCAGTAGCTCTAAATCAGAGATGCCAAGATGCCTATTGGACAGCCAATGGAAAATACCATGAGTTTCTACTAGTGTTTAGAGTTCAGAGGAGAGGTTGTGAGTGAATATATAAATGTAACACTTGCTAATATTAATATATTGTGAGTAATACAGAAAAATAAGCTGATGTGTATAAAGAAGCAATCCATCCTGGAAGGTTAGAGGACCTACCATGAGATAAGGTAGTAGAGACTTGAGGGTTGGTAACACTAGCCAAATATCCTTTTGCCTCGTTTATGATTCTGTGAGTGAAAAAGTGATGTCTTACTCATTTTAGATGCTTAGCACACAGTTCAGTGCCAAGGCCTGGATAGCCTCTTGGTAATAATTTGCTGAATGAATGAAAGAACAAAATTGTCATTGAATTGGCAGGCATTAGAATGTTAGGAATAGACATCTGACAGGAAACCACAAAGCAACAGAGTCAGCACAGGTTGATTGACACTGTATAGCAGAAAACCTAAAACCTGAAAGGTGGATAGGATTGAATTGTGACCTGAGAAACACATTATAACATGATCTTGGTCAACCCTTAAGCTCTCAGAAAGCCATTTCCTCAATATAAAATTTGTAAACCTATCACAGTGCTTGCTTTATGAAAATTTTTGAATCAAAATTATCATCATTGTTTTATGTATTTTGACTCCTGTATGACCTGTGACTCCATCATTCATGAATTTTTAAAAATATTGTCTCATAACCACACAGGTCAGAAAGCTACTTAGAGTTTTAAATCATGGAGACTTGCTATTTCTAGTTTTTTTTTAAGTCATGACACATTTTAGCCTGCTCATATGATTTTGCATTATAGTGATATTCTAGTATTATAATGTAGTAGTTTCAGTAGCATTTTCAAAGTTCTTGCTACCCGAATCTGCAAAAGCCCCACTCATATTATCAAATGACATTTATTAATATCAAATAAAGAGTGAACAGTTCTCAGGCATTATAATTTCCATGAGACTCAAGTCCTATCTCAGATTCTGTTTTCTTTTATTAGTGGTTGGACCTCCAAACCATAAATTTTATTCACATAAGAACCACTAAATTGGTGGGTAATTAAGGACTACTTCTCTTCTTCCTTTACCTTCACAAATCAAAGAGAGCAGCAATAATCATATTTCAGAATGTTTTAAAGTTGTAATGGAAATTATTGAGCAACAGAAAATAAGATAAAGGCTATATGTTGTATATCGTGTATGAGTTATCAGATATTTTGAGGACTGACTTATCTCACACCAATTAATCCATTTTGGAATGAAAATCCTGAATTCATTTTTGACTGTCAAGTAGTATTCCACAGTGCCTGTATCTTACATTTTCCCCTATCCAGTCATCAGTTGATGAACATCTATGTTGATTCCATTTTTAGTTTTTATGATTAGCTGTAATAATACAGGAGGAGATAGAATGGGAAATGATAGCTCTTTCAGAAGCTGCTTGCCTTTCTTTTGAGTAAATCTCCAGAGAGGGATGGCTAGGTCATATGCCAGATCTGTTTTTAGATTTCTTAGTAATATCCAAGCTGTCTTGTATAGCGGTTATGTTACTTTGCCTTCCTGCCAACAGTGCATTTTCTCCATATGCTTGCCAACATTTACTAGTTTATCTTTTTTTGGGGTAGGTGATAGCCCTTGTGCCTTGGGTGAATAAAATTTCACTATGGTTTTTATTTGTATTTTCCTGATCATTATTGATCTTTTCATGTATGTATTGTTCATTTGCATTCTGAAAAACACTATTTTACCCCATTTCTTAACTTAATTCATCAAAGATATATAATAAAGTAGTGGGAGAAAAGATTGACCTTGGATATAGGTTGAAAAGTAGGTTATTTATTTATTTATCTGTTTGTTTAATTATGATACAGTTCCATAGGCTCTAGGATTTCCCCAACTTCCACAAATCCCCTCCCCAACAGATTTTCCCTGTACTAGTATAGTTCTACATACACAGCCATAAGCCTAGCATTCTGTTATTTAAATGTATCCTGACATTGTAGGTATGGACAATGGCAGAGAGACTAACATTCTACTGTCAGATATATTTAACAGTTTCATTGGAGAGTCCATATTTGATTTGAATGTAAAGATGCACACTGAATTGTATCATTAAATCCTGGTATGACAGTCTGTATTACACAGTTACTATACCTCCCCTTAAATGAAAAATCATAAAACAAAATCAACCACAGGAAGAAAAATAGAGACAACAATATGAAGTTAAATAACATGCTGCTGAATGGCCAATGTGCCACTGAAGAATTGAAAAAAAAAAATCAAAAATCTTGAAGAAAGCGATGTTACTATATGATCTATGTGTCATTTAAGAAATGAATAAGAAAAACTTTTTTGAAGAAATAAAAATAAAAACAAAAATAGCAAACCCCATGAGATGCAGAAAAAATAGTATTGGAAGGAACATTTCTAACATCAGGTGCTTACCAAAAAAACCCAAGACATCTCAAATAAATGATATAATGATGCATCTCAACGACTTATTTAAAAAGAAAAATGAACAGGAAGCAAGAAATGATAAAAATCACAGTAAAAAATAAATGGAATTGAAACTCAAACGCTACAAATTGTAACAAGGAAGAGCCAAATTTTAAGAAGATTAGCAAAATAAACGTATAGCAAGATTAGCAAAGAAAGCAAGAGAGGAAAGCTAAGTAAAATTAGAGGTGAAAAAGAAAATATCATAATAAAATATTAAGGCAATCTCTTCTTGCTGAATGGATCTTCCAATCATTATCATCATCATGTGATGACCTTCCTCATCACTTTCAATGTCTTTCATGTCAAATCTATATCATCTGATATAAGAAGGACTACACCAGCTCATTTTTCTTTGCTATTAGCCTAGGATATATTTTTCCATCCTTTCGGTTTCAATTTTTTTTTTTAAAGATTTTATTCATTTTATTACAGCCAGATATACACAGAGGAGGAGAGACAGAGAGGAAGATCTTCCGTCCGATGATTCACTCCCCAAGTGAGCCGCAACGGGCCGGTACGCGCCAATCCGATGACGGGAACCAGGAACCTCTTCCGGGTCTCCCACGCGGGTGCAGTGTCCCAAAGCATTGGGCCGTCCTCAACTGCTTTCCCAGGCCACAAGCAGGGAGCTGGATGGGGAGTGGAGCTGCCGGGATTAGAACCGGCGCCCATATGGGATCCCGGGGCTTTCAAGGCGAGGACTTTAGCCGCTAGGCCATGCCGCCGGGCCCCATCCTTTCGGTTTCAATTTACACATATCTTTGTTGATGAGATCTGTCTGCTATAGGCAATAGATAGATGAGTTTTGTTTTTTGATCCAGTTTGTTAATCTATGATACTTGGCTGATAAGTATAAGCCATTTATATTCAGGGTTAAAATTGATAGGTAGTAATTTGGTCCTATCATTTTAGTAATGGGTTGTTCATTATTTGATTTAGTCTTCTTTTGTTGTTTTATTGGGATGTTCTCCACAACTGTCTTTGGTTTAGGTACATGCTATTCATTTTGTCTGTCAAGAGAACATCTTTAAGTATCATTTGTAGGACAGATATAGAACAGGCAAATTCTTTGAGACTTTCTTTACTACTGAAGACTTTTATTTCATTTTCAAAGACAAAAGAAAGATTTGCTGGATAAATGATTCTGGGGTGACAATTTTTTTTTTAAACTTTTGGCATCTGTGATATGTCGCTCCACTCTCTTCTGGCCTGTAAGCTTTCAATGTGTGGTCAGCAGTGAGTCTGATAGGGGTTCTTCTATATGTCAATTGATGTTTCTTCACATGCATATTTAAGAAACCTTTCCCTGTGTTCTACTAAAGAGAGCTTGATTATCATGTGTTGTGGTAAAGATCACTTTTGGCCAATGCTGTTGGGAATTCTGTTTTCCTCCTATATTGTTTCTCAACTCTTTCTCCAAATTAGGACGTTTTCTTTTATTATCTCATTGAATATGTTTATAAACCCATTTTCTCTCTCTCTGTGCCTCCTAGAATTCCATAACTCTTATATTCAGCCTTTTAATACTGTCTTTCAATTCTTAAATTCTCTTCTTAGCATGACTTAGTTTCTCTTCCAGCTTTTTGTTTTCCCATTGTGTCAAGAAATATCTTCTAATTCTGAGATTCTTCTGCCTTACTCATTCTATTATTGAGGCTTTCACCTGAATTTTCAATTTGCTCCATTGTGTCCTTCATTCCCAATAATTCAACTTGATTTTATTTCAGAATTGCTATTTCCTGTGTTACATATTCCTTAAGTTCCTTGAAGTTCTGTATGTGCTTCTTGTTTTTATTATGAAGCATTGTAGCAGCTTTTAAAAATGATTTTTCCATTATATCCTCAGTGTCTTCCTCAGCTAAATCTGAGGTTGGCAAGGGCTTTTGCTCCTTTGTGGGGAAGCATCAGTAATATCCATTGTGCCTCTGTCACTCCATTTAGTTCTTTTGGTTAACAGATTCCTCTCCCTAGGGCCAGTTTCTAAGCTGTGTTTCCCACTGGTCTACAGATTGATTGTACTGCTGCGTTTGGTACCTGGTTCTTTGTTTGCAGCACTTATGCTGCTCTGTCTAGCAAGTTTCAGTCCTGGGCTCTTGTGCTAGACATCTGCCATGGTCTCCATTTTTTTTTTCAATTTTCATATATCTGAAAGATATAGAGAAAGAAAGAAAGAAAGAAAGAAAGAAAGAAAGAAAGAAAGAAAGCAAATAAGCATCCATGGTCTATTAACCAGATGTCTATAACAACCATAGTTTAACTAAGCTGAAGCCAGAAAACAAAAACTTCCTCCAGCTCTCCAAAGAACCTGGACCATACCCTACTGCTCTCTGAGGAATGTAAGCAGAAATCTGAATCAGAAGCAAAGCAACCGATGTTTCAAAATTGGACTATGGCTTTGAAAGCTGTAGCTTAAATAAATGTATGACAATACTGTCCTCAAACTATAGATTGTATCTAAAACATAACACAAATTGTGTCATTGAGAAGACTTGCCTGATAAAGATGCCCAGCCCAATATTGAACACTAACATGAATATGTATTAGGTTGTGTAACTGGACATCCAGGTATAGACTAGACCCTGGAAAAAAGATCTTGGCTATACACCTGCTCCTTTTGAAGACTTAATGCTTGTGAATGATAGCCCCCAGGAAAGACAGAAGGTAAATTTCTTGGTGTGGACTCTAGGAATTGGAAGGCAGTTTCAAATTGCCTCCAGGAAACTCCATTCACATTATGATTACTTATGTTAATTCACCTGAGAGTTTCATTTGTTTTGAGCCAATTTTTGTTACCAGCTCCATGTCTTTACCTATCACTGATACTAGCAGAATGTGATGGAGACTAAAGCATTGTGATGGTTATTAAAAGAAATTTAACAATATGCTTCAGAAATTAGCAACTGTTCATTAACTCTATAATCACAGCTTTTACAATAATACTAAATTGTTGAAACTGAGTGATGATTACATGAGATTTGGTTCCATTAGTCCATCTAACTTTAATCAATTGAAATTTTCATGATAAAAATTTAAAACAAGCTCCATGGACTCAGTTGAAGTATATCTGACACATAATGATTTATTTTTAAAATTTAAATTCTAAACTTTTTGTAATTACTGTGATTGTCCAGTTAATAGAGTTTGGAAGTGTAATTTTTTCACTTAAACAAAGATAAAGAATGTTTGCATAGGTATAAACTGTCATCTGTGTATCTGAAGCATTATTCAATGTATTGCAGATGTTGCTTTATAATCAGTGTCATGTATCAACCTTTGAGTTACAAAGGCTTTCCTTGATAAGGGAAGTTCCATCCTAATCATGAATTCATTTTTAATAACCTGACATCTTATTAAGGATTAACAACTTTATCATAATAAGCAAGCTAATTCTACTATGCCCTTCTCTGATTTTATTATTACGTTTATCTGCAATTGGATGATCTCTTTTACCTTTCATGTGTAGTGTACCTTAATTATAAGAAAATAATGAAAATATTTTAGATGCAAGAGCCTTAGAAGTCATCTAAGCTATGAAACAATTAAAGGCTGGCACTATGACTTCATTAGTGGAACACTAATTGTGGGCATTCGATCAGACTATATTTCATTGGGTGAACTTAATCTGCTTGTTTCATCTAGTGTAGGGTTCCTGCTCCTTGCACTCATGACTAGTGGATGTTTTAGCCTCCACACTAATCTTTTTAGTGACAAGGGACTTATTCTCTGCCTCTGTGTACTGGTTCCATAGTATTGAAATTACAATATACCTTTACCAAGTCTCTGAAAACAATAGACATATTATCTCAAGGTTCTGAGGGCTTGAAGTATGAAATCAAGTTGTCGGTGGGGTTGCACTCCCAATTAAATCTGTAGGCGAGATTCCTTACTTTCCTGTTACCAACTCTGGTATAAGTTTTGACTTTCCTTGGCTCACAGTTGTTGCACTTCAATTTCTGCTCTGTGATTAAGTGTCATTCTTCCTCTTCTATCTCAATTCACTACTGGATGGTCTTCCCTCCTGAGTGTGTGTCCAAAGTCTCCCCTACTTATAAAGACATAAGGCCCTGTTGAGTTAGGACTCCTCTTAATGATGAATCCCATTTTTTCTTGATTGCATTTGTAAAGACCTCATTTCTGAAAAAGGCACATTCACAGTTATAGAGGATGGAGTGGGGAAAAAGAGGGTTGTGGACAAGGCATTCACACATTTTTGTGAGAGGTTTAACTTGTGCAATGATGCCATAACATTGGATGATAGAATACAAACTCTATGGGAAGTGAATGAACTTTGATGAATTTTAAATTATCTAGGATGAGTCTTTCTCATTGCTTTAAGTAATGAAACCAAATTGCTCAATAGCAACGGATACCAAAACACACTGAAACTGGTCATGCAATTGGCACCTTTTATGAGCACTGTGGAGTGTTAATTCCTTGAGGCTTCACAAAGACCCTACAATCTGTAATTCAACACCATTTTGTGGACTTATACCTGAGATATAGAGAGATGAAATAGCTTTTCCAAAGATATAGAGATAATAAATGGGAACATTAGGAAGGAATTCAAGCAGTCTGCCTTGTCACTGCTCATGGTTTGCACTGTGCAGTTGACTCTGGGCCTGACTGAGCTCCTTACTTCAAAATTCACCATCACTCTTATTTCTGCCCTAGTAGTCCTTGCATGAGAAGCGCTTCCAATACTCTCAGTATGACATTCTTAGTCTTCTTGTGATTCTTATTCTTTCGGGTAAACTTTTTCAGCTCCTGCCTCTGTGTCTTATGTTACAACACATCTAAATCTTCCGCTCCGAACAGCTCTTACATGACTGACTTGACCCCCAGCTGCAATCTATGTGCACACACACACACACACAAACACAAACACATACACACACACACACACACACACAACATGCACTGAAAAAATCTCTTCGTCCATAATTCACTAATTGATTTTGTGATGTAACTTGAATGGATTTCTTTAAAGTTTGCAAAGTATGATTTAGTTAGAAAAAAAGAGAGAGAGCTCCTATCTTAGTGACTTGGAGGGGCTCCAAGGCAGGAAAAGACCCAAGGAAATGATGTCCTTTATGTACCATCTCAGGGAGGGCTTTCACATGAATCATCCAAAGGGCAGAAAGAAACAAAACAAAATAAAACAAAAACAAAACAAAACAAACAAACAAAACCCTTATTCACAAAAGACAATTATTTCTACCTCTTTGCCCTGAAACAAAAGGTGAGATCGGTAGCTTCCTTATCCCCCTTCTGAAGATACACCAAGATGCCATTCCTTTGACAGTGACCAAAGTGGACCAGTCTCCTTGCTCTAAAATTGATATGTTGATTCTGTCCCTTTGTTCTTTTCTTAGAGGGAGGATGTGCTTCAGGGAGAATATGGGATAGGAGCAACCCATGACATGCTAAGTTGGGAGAGATTATAACTGTCTGATGTGCTGTTATCTAGACTTCAACAAAGAACACCCAAAGCCCAAATAAGCCAGGCAACTCTGCTGACATCTATGCTCTACTGAGACCTAAAGATCCTTAGTCATTACGCCCCCTTTCAGCACAAAGCAGTTAGAGAGCAGTCATCAACCCCACTCTGTGCACCTAAGAGAGGTTAGTGTCCAATCGTCCAGGGGAGGAAATGTATTAGGAGGTAGACAGATAGGAGGCAGTCAGGATCTGGGTCTCTGGGGAGATAATCTTTAAAACATCAATTGTACTCCTCTGGCAAAACTATCTTTTAAAATGCAACAGAATGGATTTATTTTTATAGATTACATATTAATATATCTATAGTTAATAAAGCTTATCAATGTGTACTGATAGTTCTACTCTACCTTTAAAGATAGGCTGCTCTGAATATTTCAAAGCATTCATAGCAGCTATTTACAACCAAATGTGACTGAAAAAAATTAAGTAAATGAAAATAAAGAGTATAAAGGACTTTGGGAATTATTTCCACATAAATTCAAATTACCCATTTTTAATGTCACATTTCTAATCACAAGAAACGTCTGAAAGACTTCACTTGAATATTGAACTTTTATCTCTGCTTGAAAGTAATGTATTTTTATTTCAGAATCAAATCTAATAGCTAGTTCTATTTTTGTACATAAAATATCTCAAAATATCTTAGATCTTCATTTGGATCCACATACATGTGTCTGAAATTGGATTAGATAAATTAGAACTTCATGAAAAGGCGAATTCAAGCTACATCATGGTCTGGTTTCTTACTGAGAAGTAATATAATTTAATCATAGACCCCAATGGTACCCTGGTGCTAGAAAAATGGCAAAGCTAACTAGAGGCTTTTATCAGAATTGAAGCTTTGAAGAGGAGCCAAGATTCTGGTTTTGAGCTAAGATCCTGTATATCTATGGTGGCTTTGTATTTATGGACTAATTGCCATAATGGATGATTATTGATGCAGAATTCTCCATGATTCTCTTTGGTCTAGTAAACTTGCATGCTAAAAAATCTGAAGCATTAACATGTCTCATAGTACAAGTGACCGACTTGTCAAAAATTTGTCCTGTTAAAGCCTGACAGATGCAACCCTCTGGCGTACAGATACCTTCGCTGTATCCCCACTGAAGCCCCACTTCTGCCTACTTACCATTAATATTGCTCAGATTGTCAAATGCTGGCATCTGGCAAATCCAATTCTTAGTGGCCCGGAGAATGTGCTAATTATATCCTACAGCTAATTAGAAAGCAGCCTCTTAGCTAGAGAACAGTTTATTTAGCTCATCAATGAATAGACTTGGTTTGAATCTTGATTTCAAAATCAAAGGGAAATGGAAATGGGAGGAGGTGAAGAAAAAGAAACCCACCATAAAGCAAGAATTCCTGTTAATTAAATTTTAAAAATAAATGCATATTTTCAATAAGGTCTGGAAGGAGAGAAATTTACACTAAAGTGCTAAAACCAGGAAATTAATGAAGGTGTTCATGTGTCATGAAATTAAGTAGCAAAACACAAAATATGTCATTTTAAACTCCCTGGACAACTGCAGTAGATGTGCCAATGACCTAATTTGCAAACCGGTCAGATTCTGTAGAAAGAAATGGAGAAGGTTATGTTTTATTGATGAATGTTTCATGAATAACATGCATAATTCAATACTTAGGTTAAATTCCTTTGAACAATCAAATTTCTGTAATCTGTGTTTGTGTTAATTATTTGTTTAGGATTTATTAAAGAAAAGGTAAAGTTCCCCGCATTCTCTGGGATTTGCCACGAATTTGGGGGTGATATAGGCAGATGTCAACTCTTAATATTTATATATATATACATATATATATACAAGTATATATATACATACACATACAAACACACACACACACACACACATATACATATAAATCCTTCTTCTTCATTCATTATATTTCCCCTTTGTCTTTCCAGTCAGAACTGTTTACAAGGAGCAGAGAAAGACATTTCCAGGCTAATATTGAAAATTGCTGCCAATTTACCATAACTAATTAAAAGGTGAAACTTCACAACATTTTGCTTCAGTAGTTCACGACCCGGCTGCAGCTTGGAATTATTTGGAGAGATTTTTTGTTTTTTGTTTTTAAATACCCAATATTGTCATCTACATATCACTTCAAGCATTAAATTACAGACCATTTCTAGGCATGGGATCCAAAAATCATCACTTCTTTGAAAGTCTTCCTTGTGATTCAAATGCACAGAGTAGAATTAAGAGTAATCATTCAATGGGTTGTTGATCCCAACAGTTTATGAGGTCCTAATGAAGCTTTCTTGGATTGCTTAAGAAACATCAAAGATGGAATTTGATTGATGGGAAGATTACCATTATTTTGTACAAACACAAATATGGTTTCTCTACTCCATGGACAAAAATTTTGTAAGGCACACATGGGTATCCCTGAGAAACTGATGGTACACTCATCCCTGAAGCACCTCCCATATCCACAAACACGTGACGTTCACGTAGAAGCTCCTGAATTTCCCAGAGAATCAGAATCCCTGTTGAAACAAATAAAAAAAAATCCTTAAGCCTCAAAACTCATTTAATCACTGAAGGAAGAAATGTTCAGAGATATAGAAAGTGTAAACTCTAAAAATAAAACCCAAATATTGTATGCATTAGGTCATGCAGGCACAGATTAGGTATATTTGACCAACATACACTTTTCTGCAAGGTAGAAAAACGGTCCCAAATGGCAATTACATGTCTGTACCTAGAACTGATATATGAACTTTCTGAGAAGAGCTAAGTCTTTTCTGCATCCAAAATGATTCTTTCCGTATTACTACTGCCTTTATGTAAAGAATATAATATAATATAATATAATATAATATAATATAATATAATATAAGTTATTATAACCTGGCTTCTCACACCCTTTTCCAAAAACACAACTTGCATCTATTCTTTTCCTTTTTTCTACCCCAAATTATAAAGCACTTTAGATTTCAACTTCCAATCATTGAAAGATACAGTAACTTTCTACTTCAAGGCATTTTTATAGTTTGAATTTTAGTTCATCTGTCTCTATAGTATTCCCACTCAATACACTCTGATTTTCTTTAAGCCATTCTTAGATGGTTTCATTCAAATCATGCGCTATAAATTTTCTCAATCCTGTCTATATTACAAACTTGAAAAGTGTAACTTGGGTCTTAAAATAACCTCAGATTCTATTCTGATTATATTCACCCAGCTTAATGTCTCACAAATTATTCTATGCTTTTCTGTAAGATACAAAATTACCAACCCACCAGAAAGTCTGAATCAAAGGATTCCTTAGAAGTTATGACATTTTACATCCACTGAAGTGCATAAGTAGACCAAACTGTATCAATACTTTGAAAAAGTTAAAAATATTTCATGCTGTTTTTTGTACTTTTCAATGAATCTGGAATCCTTGACATTGTCATTTAGAGACAAGCGGCCACAGACTGGGTTTGTGTCTGTGGTACAATAAACAGTATGAGATATGTCTCCAGCATATGCAGGGAAAGAATTGATAAAATAAAATCCACAAGACAAAAGTTTATATCTATTTAAAAATGCATCTACACAGAAGTTTATTGGGTGGACCAATGTGAAAAGTTCTCTTTCAAACAGTAGAATAGTGAAGGATTACTGAAGGTTAGCACACACATAGCATGGAGTTTCTTATTTCCATTTTTGCAGTACTAGTAGGTGGTGAATTAGATTCTACATTAAAGTACGTTTGACTCCAAATAACCCAATAAGCTTAATTCAATCAATACTAAATTTTGGTTGTGTGCTAACTGAACACAATAATATTGCAGCTGTTAATACTGTCTACTATCCTTAGAAGAGTTATCCTTACAGGTCAGTTATACAAATTTAAGTGAGAATTATTTGAAATTAGACCATTAATATTATAAATGATGTTTATTTATAAAAATAATACAAACATTCTAATATACTGATATCTACTTCAGCATTTTACATGGATTTATCTTTATTTTGATATGATAAACGCTATGTGTATATATATATGTATGTGTGTGTATATACATATATAATGAATGGAAAATGCCATCGGAAAAAAATATGAAGCTTGAATTACCTTAGGAATATCCCAAGGGAGCAGAAAAATAATTGCATAATCTTTAAAAGTTGATATTCTTCCGAGTTTGTGAAATATTTAAGGAAAAGCTGTGGAATTCAAATCACATTTGCCAATACAATCAAGCAAAGGGCATTTTGAAAATTCTGTAAAACTTAGCAGGTACTGCTCAAAAGCATATTTGTATTCAAATACTATGTCTTCCATTATCAAAATGTTGTTTGGTACTATAATTTACAAACTAAACCATTGTATGATACAAAAGTGTGATAGGTTCTGTGGCTATGTACTTTTCTAATAAAATTTTATAAATGCAAGTCATTAATTTTAATTTTATTAGAAATTGAGGAATATTTAAAAATAAAATACTTTTAATTTTAAAATGTATTTTGTAAATGCTATGATGCATCTTTTTTAATCTACAGTAGTACACTGTATGGCACTAGACTGATGAGTCACCACTGCCAGTTGGAGTTAAGAGTCCAACCCACAGACTATGACATTCAATCATTTGCTGCCTGTGCCTAAAGCAATGACCCATCAAAGTGAAGCACTGGGAAACAATGGGTAAAGACTAAAATGGAGAAACGTGAAATCATAAGTAAAAACTAGTGCTTAATATGTGGGAAAGGAAGGTTGAAGCTAGATGAATCACTGTTGCATTAACTAATCTCATTAAATTCAGATTTGTGTAATATGAAGAAATCAGCAAAAATACGATTTCACTTTTTCAGATTGGGTATATATAGAGGAATTCGAATCACTGTATCACGGGCCACTGGCAGGACTATTTTAACTAATGGCAGCTCAGCTGGTAATAGCCAACTTCTAGCTTGAAACATAAAATACAAATAACATGGAGAGGACCAATTTAACAGAAGCAATGATTAATATTTGTTTACGCAACAAGAACCGCCTTCTACTATCCCTACAGTATGTGTATTAACCTGAAGATAAATAATATTATCTAAATGTCATACATTAAATGGTAAGTTAGCACATGCATCTTTTGCTTTGGTCTATTTGTGTTTATATTCATCGATACTATAGACAAGGCCGGTTAGGTCTGGGGAGTGGGAAGACCATGAACAAACTGAAAGTGGATTTGATCTCCAATGAGAGCAGCTTTCTGCTTCTAAGATAGCACCTTCTTGTAAGGCCAAACACGTTCCCTTGGGCTGCTTTTCTAAGGTTACTTCCCCTATTCCCCAGAGCACTGTGTTCACTGAGCAGTTACTTCCAAAGGTCATGCCTCTTCACACCCATATAATACAATACACACATCTGGAGGTTGGGGCACCAAGGCTTATCTACATAGTTACAGATTGACAATACTCAAAGAAATAGGGAGCTTCTTAGACCAGCCAGCTACCTGGTAGAGCAATCACACTGCACATCTGTGTGGTTTCCAAACACGGGTGAAAGAGCAGCTTTGGTTTGCAGCATGAAAGAAACTGTGCCTGATTGGAATGCTGCCAAACCACAAAGTGATCTACTGATAACTTGTGGCTCAAAATGCTGCTTTCATTAGATTCTTTCCTCTGATAGTATTATACTTACTGTGATGTTAAGATAACATGGACGTTTACTATGCAAGATACAATGGCAGCAAAAATTACAGCCTTGATTTAACCAGTAGTTATTTATGAATGTTGAGCAGTACAAAATTGTGGCCATTTGCAGCTCCTCATTAATAACACCTCATACTCTTTCTGCAAAGGGAAATGCATTTTGACAGTCAATATTTTTTCTTCACAATTATTTGAATTTCCTCGAAACAGGCAGAGAAAGCAGGTCATTGTGCCCATGGTCCAAGTAGCAAAGACATTTTATTTTAGAATTGTGATGAAAACCAATGGCTTCTTTGTTTGCAACAGTATCCTTACAAATGAAATTGCTGCGCTTCCCACAAAACAATGCCAGAAAACATTCCTGCAAAGTGGCCATGTAAAAGCATAGTTCTATGGTTAAAACTCACTTGGGAGTTCCCAAACCCTATAAGTGCAATTTATTAGATCGAACAGAAAAATGCTAAGAAGCGAGAAAAGTCATTTCTGGAAAATCAGAACCACAGTGAAAGTTTGGAGGGAAAGAAATAGCTCAGAGCTGAATGTTTCCTTTTATAATACTGGTCTGAATCCATGCTACATGTGAGGCATGTCCAATGTGCCTATAACAAATGCTTACTAAAATGATTTAAAGAACTCTAGACAAGATTGGAGTAAAGGTAAATTGTCCCCCGTTGTTACCATGCTTCTTCTTTCCTTCACTCTTTCTGGGTGCTCTGTCTCATACCTATCTACCCAGGATTCTAGCAATGAATCTTACCACCTGGGAAAGCAATGAAGGACAGCCCAAAGCCTTGGGACCCTGCACCCACATGGGAGACTCGGATGAAGCTCCAGGCTCCTGACTTCAGATCGGCTCAGCTCCAGCGGTTCTGGTCACTTGGGGAGTGAATCATCAGATGGAAGATCTTCCTCTCTGTCTCTCCTCCTCTCTGTATATCTGCCTTTCCAATAAAAAATAAACTAAATCTTTAAAAAAAATAATACTTGACAGGAAAAGAGACAGAGAGATATTCCATCAACTGATTTACTCATAAAATGGTTACAAAGACTGGGGTAGTAAATTCAAAGCCGGGATCCAGGAGCTTAAATCAGGTCTCCCTTATGGGTATAGTGGTCCAAGTATGAGGTTATTATCCACTACTCTCCCCTGATTTTCATTTAAACATTCTATTAAAACATATGAAACATGCTGGGATTAAAATGAAATTTTCCCTTATTCTTATAGAAGAAAAATCCATATTTAAATGGTTTCCTTATGAAGTCAGATTGGTTTCCTTTTTAAATGATTTTCCTTCCTCTTTCCTTCCTTTCAACACATGTTTAAGTAGTAAAGAGCTGGTGAAAACCCCCCATGAAACTGTGTTCTTGAAGTATAATAGTTTATATTCATTTTTTAAAATTTGTTTCTTTTTATTGGAAAGGCAGATTTACAGAGAGAGAAGAAGAGGCAGAAAGATCTCCCACTCACTGGTTCATTCCCCCAAGTGGTTGCAACAGCCAGAGCTGAGCCAATCCGAAGCCTGGAACAAGGAGCTTTCTTGGAGTCTCCCATTTGGGTTCAGAGACCCAAGACCTTAAGACAGACTGCTTTTCCAGGCCACAAGCAAGGAACTGGATGGATAGTGGTGCAGCCAGCAAGGTCATGCATAGGCACCCATATGGAATCCCATTGCATGCAAGGTGAGGATTCAACCACTGAGCCATTGTTCCAGATCCTCATTTTTGAATATTGTAATAGCATATGGTGGTTAGCCAATAAGCACTGGTGGAACACAAGCAAATCCCCTCTTGTTTAGTTCATAAACATTTACTCCTGATGCAGAATATCTGACCTTGAAAGTGGGAAGCATAAACAGTAAAATCGTTGCAGTTTACCGATCAACTCTGTAGAATTATGAAGCATAAACTAGACAAGCAGTAAATCCCTGTGTTTTTTGTTGAAAGGCACATGATTCAGTTATCATCCATGAGCAGTCTCCAGCATCATGTCAGTGCTTACCACACTGAGGGACTGCCCAAATGGCACTCATCCCGGTGACCTACATTGTTTTATTCATTCAGCTCATTCACATAGGATTCATGTCAGCAGGCTTTCCTGTCCAGCACCCTGAGACTTTGCTGCTCATCTGTCAGCTCACCTGATGCTGTGGAAAGTTAGTTTTCTATCTGCTACACAATCTGTATCACCATCTGGAGAACATACACCCACATATACACTGCACACATGAAGGTTCTTCAAAAATGTAATGAGAAAATATGTATGACGAAACAATTGCATCCTGTCAAGATTAATCATACCAAAATAAATTTATTTTTTATCCCTTTCTCCTCAAACTTCTGAAGTACTCTTGTAATAGTGTATTAAGGTTCTCAAGAGAAATAGAAATAATAAGGTACGTGTGTGTATGTGGGTGCAACTGATCCTTAAGCAAGGTTTAAATCCCATAGCAAATTTATCCACACGTGTGTGTTTTTTTTTACTTTTTATTTTGCAACAGAAAAAAGGCTTCCTTAGAGAGTTGGCGAGAAAAAGAAAAAAAATTAAGACAAAAATATTAGATATTCCATGGATACATGAACCATTATATTAACAAGTCTATTTGAGTATTATTGCCAAGATACAGAAAAATGTGTTTCTTTTTTAAAAACCGTAATTGATTTTTACTTTAAAGGCAGAGTTACAAAAAGAGAGTAATAGATGAGAGAAAAATCTCTCATCCACTGAATCATGCCCAAATGGCAGCAATGGCCAGAGCTGAGCTGCTCCAAAGACAGGAGCCAGGAGCTTCATTCTAGTCACCTGCCTGAGTCCAGGGACCCAAGCATTTGTGCCATCTTCTGTTACTTTCTCAAACACATCAGCAGGGAATTGGATTGGAAGTGGAGCAGCTGCAATTCAAACCAGTGGCCTTATAGTAAGCCACCAACACACGTGGAAAGTGAAAGCAGTGCTAGCCCCAGTCACATGCAACTTTATTTATTTTAAGGTGCAATGATCCAAGTAGGTACTTGACTGAGTACCTAAGCCACCACTGGTGACAGCCATATTCCATGAGGGAGTGCCTGGATTGTAGCTGTGTGGTTTTTCCTTGATTGTACCTTCTTGTTAATACACTCGCTAGAAAGTGGTGATGGTAGCTCACTCAAGTGGTTGGTCTTTTGCACCTGCCTGGGAGACCTGAATGTAGTTCCCAGGTTTCTGTTTGATGCAATGTGGTCTCATCCATTCCAAGAGATAGACACGTATCTCTCTTAAATAATATCTTAAAAATTTAGAATTTATGACTATATAATGCACACATGCATATGCTATTATACAGTCAAGAGAAATATAAGCAAACATAAACTTGTTGCACTAAATCATAACTGAATGAAACTGTGGTAAAAAATGTGCTGTCATAATCCAGTCATAATCTGCTGCTGTTGTATTATATTAATGTTGGAAGTGTCCCCTTAAAAATGCTTTCCTGTTGCTCATTTTGCATTAATTGTTTACCCTTGCAAAGGGGTCTTCTTATGGGTCTTATTATTTTTCCCCATGTATAACACATGGGGACTTTGATGTATGCAGGTGTCAAATGTCACCAATCCCTTCATTTTTACTTATTTGAGAAGAAGAAAAACACAGAGAAAGATAAAACCAGAGCCAGAGAGATTAAGACATACGGAGAGCTCTCTTCCTCTGACTCAACCCCCAGATCCTTGTGATGGCTGGGGTTAAGCGAGCAGGAAGGTAGGTACTGTGAATTCAGTTCAACTTCTCTACATGCAGCTAGATATCTGAATATTTGAACCAGGCAACTTGGTCCAAGCCAACAAGCCATGCTAACAAAACCCAAGATATTGCTTCTCAGGGTGAGAAACTGGAGCTGGGTATCAAACTGACATGCTCCAAAATGGGATCCAGACATCTTAAATATTCCTCGAGAATAAAGACAGAGCTCATGTGATTGTAGACCCAAAACCAAGATCTATGTGATAGGCTGATAAACTACAGTCACAGAGAATAGATTCCTTCTAGTGTTCTAGCGCAAAAGCAAGCAGCTGGCAGGCTTTTTTTGTTGTTTTGTTTTGGTTTGGTTTGGTTTGGTTCATGTTTTTGGCTTGTAGCTTCACCTACACAAGAGTCCTCTCTTGTACTCAAATTTTATTGATTTAAACAATAATCTCTTTTAAAAGAGACCAAAATTTTGGTATCATGGCCTAGTCTAGTCATTTGGACACATAAAATCACCCAATGCATATGCCAAGCATTTAGATTCTCTTACACTACTTATTGCTCATACTAAAAATGTTTTTCCAGCCTTCATGTAAGGCTGACCCAATTCTCTCTGCTAAGCATTGATAAGAAAACCAGTAATGGGATACTATGTCTTTGGTTCTATGTCTTGATTTTGATGGAAATGTCTTTAATCACAACACATGAGGCTTGTACAATTAAGTTGCTACCATAAAGACTGTCATACTTTATGACACATACTACAGGAATCTGCACATTTGTTTCTTAACTAGCTACCATAAAGCTTCTTTATTATAGAGTCCATAAAACATCTTAAACTCCTAAATTCAGCTTTTAAAGTAGCCATTAAGGGCCTACAATGTACCCATTTGTAATGTTATTAATATCAATTATGATACCAATTCTAGCCAGCAAAAGCAAGTGACATATAATGAAAACATTATCTTAAAGAACAGCGTACTGCATTCCTCTTGTTGATGGAGAATTTTCTACATACATACACTTAAATAGGAAATATTAATTCCTTAGTTTATTAGTAAAATACATATTCTGTTACTGTTCCAAATACAGGCAAATGGAGGAATGTAATTTGATTCTTGGTGTAACAATTTTCAAAGGATATACTCAGAAACAGGTGAACTGTGCCAGAATATCTGTGGTCTCTTTCTAAACATTCTCAACGTTAGAAATATATTTTGGATTTTAAAGGCTATTTTAAAAAAGCAAACAAAGATATGCAACACAGACTATTTTAGTCACAGAGCCTAAAACATATACTGTTTGATCTTTTACAAAAGCAGTCAACCAGTGCGCCAACCTCTTGTCTAGTAAGATGAAATACAAAATCGACAGCATAGCATTTAGGGGCCAAAGACAAACTGATTGACTTAGTTCACATCAAATGCTGTTGGTCTCTGCACGTCCTCCTCTTCCTCTCGTCTCGTCTACATACAGCTGTCAAGGAATGGGTCAAGCTCATCATCTCAACGATGCCTTATCTGATCATTCTCTTCTGTAATAATCTTTCTTCCTCAGAGCACCAACAGGCATCAATGTTTGCCTCACTCACTGATGATAGTTTTTCTTGCAATGTCCTGTTTTTATCTAGCCCTGCCTTGCTAACATGACTGGAAGATTTCTATATGCTCTTTTCTAATAGTATCATCCAAAGTGTTTGCAACTTTTAGAGATTTTCTAGGAACTGCATGTCTAATTTTTTTCTAACATTTGATCAGTTTCGTGCATGAGTAATCATGATTGTAGATTCTTCAAGTATATTCTTTCTTCATTTAATCCTCATGAACTTTTAGGTGATAAGTGAAATTATTTTTTACAGATTGATGTCATTAATTTGTTTATGAGTATTACTTAGATGAGCTAAGCAACTTATATCTGTTATACTCCCATTAATTGAATAGGTATTTATTAAAGTCTTAATATTTGACAGGTTCTAACCCAGACACAATTCCTATCCTAATGCGGTGGAAGAGTGTAGATTCACACTCCACTACTATTTTAACTAGTATTTCCTTAAAAAATTCTAATTCCTGTAAAGAGAATAGAATTCGAACATTCCATAGGTACAGTTCCAAGAACACAACCACACTTGTCCCCTTGCTTCTCAACCTTCCTCCTGTTCTATGTTCCTTTCATCCATTTTTTGAAAGACATAATTTGCATTCACTCTATATACACACATTTATTTTACCACTAATCATAATATTCAACACATATTTTGTGTATTCTTCTACTTCATATAAACACATGTATCATTGTCAAAAAGCAACACTAGAAAATTTAAAGAGTAAGAAAGTATTCAGTATATCAAATAGCAGATGTGCTGGAGAAAGAAGGAGGAGAGAATGAAAACGTATCGGCAACAACTGTGGAATTATGCTGGGGAAATTTATGATGATTTGGTTTCTGGTTAGTATTTAAATCAATCACCCATTCAACAAAGTAGTAATGCATGACTTTTAGGATCTGTGGGGGGAGATCAACTTAATAGATGCCATTTGTGATGCTTGCCTTGAAAGTGACATTTTTATCTGATATGAAATAAGCAAGAACTTGAAAATAGATCAATAAACCACATAAAATTTTAAATTCTGTGCATAAAAACAAACGAAGTACAACCTATGAAAGGAGAAAAAATATTTGCAAATAAATATTTAAAATGGGATGATATTCAGAATAAAGATCTCTTAAATTTTAACAAAGTCCAAATAATTCAATTAACAGATGTATAAAGGATTAGAATAGACATTTCTCCAAAGAAGACCTACAGATGCTCAGCTAATCAACTGGCATATACAAATATGCTCAATATTTCAATCATTAATAACATACAAATTAAGACACAATGAGAGAACGTCCCATATTAATTAGGATGGCTAATGAAGAAGCAGAAAACAAAAGAAAGTTACAAGAAAAAGAAGAAATTCAGACAAGCACATGAATAATTTGATGTACATGAAGAATTTGATACCTTTGAGCACAGTTAGCAGGGTTGTAAAATGCTCCGGTGCCACAGAAAACAGTGTGGCAAGTTATTAAAAAGTTAAACATCAGGCCCAGCACGATAGCCTAGTGGCTGAAATTCTCGCCTTGCAGGCAACAGGGTCCTAATATGACTGCAGGTGCATATCCCAGCGGCTGCATCTCCCATCCAGCTCCCTGCCTGTGGCCTGAGAAAGCAATAGAGGGCAGCCTAAAGCCTTGGGACTCCGCACAGTTGTGGGAGACCCAGAAGAAACTCCTGGCTCCTGGCTTCAGATTAGCTCAGCTCCAGCCTTTGTTACCACTTGATCTTGCTCTCTCTCTCCTTCTCTCTGTAAATCTGACTTTTCAATAAAAATAAGTATATCTAAAATAAGTTAAACTTCGCCATATTGACAAATGATTTCACCAATATTATTTAAGAATAAATACCAAAAATATTGCATGCAGGATCACAAAGCTATGCTTTCACATTATTCACAGGAGCAAAAAAAGGTGAAAGGGACCCAAACAGCCAACACATGGTATGTTTGTACAATAGAATGCTATTTAGACTTAGGGAGGAGTGAGACTGACAGATGCTACACATAGGGTGAACCTTGACGATAACATTCTAAGTAGAATGAGTCACAAAATGTCTCATAATCACACTGCATGATCACACTTAACAAAATACCATGACTAGTAGAATTCATGAGAATGTGATCATTTCCCTAGTCTGAGAATGGAGTGTTACTGAATTAGCATAAAGTTTCAGTTCTGCCAAAAGTTTCTGATGGTTGACTGAGCAATAGTGTGATTATATTTAGCATGAGTTTACTTAGCTTTACTGAGATGCGTGTTGTACACTAGTGAAGATACACATTATAAGTACTCTACCACAATTTAAACTATTTTTAATAAAATCAACTTAATAGTTTTGTAATAATTCCCAACATTTCAAGCATTTATGTACTACTGCAAAACTACAACCTCTTACTAAATCCAAAATTTTGAAAATAAATCTCAAACTCAAAAGATGTTAGAATCTGCTTGCTTTTGACACTTGTGGAAATATTGGAAAGTTAATTCATTCTCCAGTAAGGAAAAATACTCGCAAATTTACAAAAAGACTTTTCCATAATTTTCTCTGGCAAGTAATGACTTTAGCGCTAGAGGGCAAATACTAAATTTGTCATGATTTGTTGGTTCACATCAAATGTTTATCTTTTGCTTTCTACAACATAACAAAGTGTGTAGGAAACCCAAACTGTTGTTGTTTGAGGTTAACTCAGCGACCACAGAGAAAGGAAGCAATGGGTGGCTTCTGTCTTTTTCCTCTAATGTGAGCTGACAAGATGATGTGAGCTGAAAATGAGCTTCACTGGGTGTTTTAAATAGTTTAACATCATAAGATGATCCCAATTCTAATGTTATTAAGCAATCATAGCACAAAAAAATTGAATGTCTGTGAAAAACACAAGAGATTGTAAAGATCTAGTAAATAGTGTCCTTCTATTTTAAAAGACTCAGAAAAGTTGAAGAGGTGGTTATATGAAATGTTAAGTACCAATATAGAGCCAGAAACAACAAAGAAAATTAGGACAAAGAAGTCAAGGAGGTGTCAGTTCAACTGCAAATAAAGGACATGGGACACAGCAGTTAAGACACCACTTGGAATTCCTTCATCTCATAGGGAAGTGCTTGAGTTCGAGTTCCAACTCAGCTCCTGGTTCTAGCTGTCCTCCAGTGTGGAGTCTGGGATGGAGTGGTGATGGGTGAATTAGTTGAATCCCTGCCACCCATGTGGGAGATTTAGATCCAATTCTGAATGTTGGGAGCTTCGACCTGTCCTAGCCTCAGCTGTTGTGTACATTTCATTATCACCCATATTTTGAAATATCTCACTATACTATATAAATGTAAATAATTTTTTGTGTGTCAATTACAAGTTTATATATATGTGTATGTTTAAATGCAAATGTTTTCTAAAAATAGGTCATAGCAAAAGATCTCAACTCCCGCAGTTTTTACCATCTTGAGATGCTTGGAAAGATGTAGAATATTTTGGTTGTCACAGCTCAGAAGGACAATGTTATGAATGTCTAAAGGATCCAGGTCAAGGATGCCTCAAGCCCCATGCAGTTAACAGGACGGCCTCTTCCATTGCCAAGAAAAGACCTACCCCCAACGCCCAGTGTTACATTTGATGAAACCTGGAGTTCGAACTGTTATTTTGCTCAGAGTATTTTATTGAAGTGTTAAAAAGTCAGACTAACTAGGATGTTAGATAAGGGAGACAATTGAAGGTATGAAGGGTCAAGGGACTAAAACATCAACAGGTGCTAAATGGATTGATTCAATCACTCCAGTGAAGACTATCCAGTCTAGACTGACAAGATTATGAGCTT
This sequence comes from Ochotona princeps, assembly GCF_030435755.1. Lineage (NCBI taxonomy): Eukaryota > Metazoa > Chordata > Mammalia > Lagomorpha > Ochotonidae > Ochotona > Ochotona princeps. Next base: position 14,551,400 of record NC_080843.1, on the reverse strand, counting down.
TGGAACTCTGCTGTTGCCACATGTTATGAATTTGAACAATAATTTGGTTCATCCAAGACAGATTTTTCTTATCTACAATGTTTGCCTCTTATATTTGTCCTCAAAGTTAAATGAGTTAATGGGCCCGGCGGCGTGGCCTAGCGGCTAAAGTCCTCGCCTTGAAAGCCCCGGGATCCCATATGGGCGCCGGTTCTAATCCCGGCAGCTCCACTTCCCATCCAGCTCCCTGCTTGTGGCCTGGGAAAAGCAGGAGAGGACGGCCCAAAGCTTTGGGACCCTGCACCCGCGTGGGAGACCCGGAAGAGGTTCCAGGTTCCCGGCATCGGATTGGCGCAGTACCGGCCCGTTGCAGCTCACTTGGGGAGTGAAACATCGGATGGAAGATCTTCCTCTCTGTCTCTCCTCCTCTCTGTATATCCGGCTTTCCAATAATAATAAAATATTAAAAAAAAAAGTTAAATGAGTTAATTTTAAAGGTCTCTCACAGGGCAATATATACAGAAGACTATTAATAGTAAACAAGAAAATGACTATTCATTTAATTCTATAGATGCTGAGAATTGCTGAGTATTAATTGCTGATTCATGATTCTTCCATTCATTTATTTACAAGTGTTTTCTCAGAGACGGAAGCATTCCTGGTTGTAACTCTTCCTTTCCTTTAGGAGAGCTGTCATCTCGTTAGAGAAAATAGATATATTAAGAGCAATGATACAAAATGGCAGAGAATCTCAACTAACTTTCTGGGTGAATAATAAGCACATGGTTCCAAACATGCAAGTTGACAGTTTTCTGAATAAGGATAATAAAGAATCCTAAGTCTAGAATTTTCTTTGTGATCTTTGATTCATACTCAACTCTAATATTGTACCAAGCCATTCTCTCTTCATTTGATCAAATTTTCCTTGCTCAAATTGAAGCAATTTTTTTTTTCAGTTATCAGCACCTTTTTCTTGTTTTCCACTTGCAGGTTTAGTTTTGTTGAAGTTATTTTTAGGTGGGCCCCCAGTGTGGTGGCCTAGTGGCTGCCCTGCTTCACATCCAGCTCCCTGCTTGTGGCCCAGGGAAGCAGGAGAGGACGGCCAAAAGCCTGGAGACTGCATCCACGTGGGAGACCTGGAAGAGCTCCTGGCTCCTGGATGTGGATCGGCTCAGTTCTGGCCACTGCGATCACTTAGAGAGTGAATCATTGGAAGGGAGATCTTCCTCTCTGTTTCTCCCTCTCTCTATATATATAATGACCTTGCAATATAAATAACTAACTAAATGAATAAATAAATAGAATTACTTCTAGGTTTAGTAGCATGTAAGTTGTCTCTACTTGATCAGACAGGTATGAGTTTTTTTTAATAAGCAGCTTTGGATGATTAAACATGGCTGTTGATGTTTAATTCTAGTAAATAGTGTAATGCTGGATGTGAAAATATAGGTTAGCATAGAAACATGAAAATGCTGCAATCCTTGGTTGTCTCTAAAGAGATTCTTTAGGGACATAGAATAGACACCACAATAGTCGGAACTGGAAAGAAAGCATGGTATCTGGACTACTTGTGCTGTGACTTGACATAAAAAGTTGTTGATCACTAAGCAGCAAAATTAAGGGTATGTATCCCAGACAAAAGTAATACTTTGAAGACTAAAGACACAATATTCACAGGTGGAAAAACAGCCTTGTAATCATGATACAAAATACAACTTATCTCAGCTGGGTTGTTGGGCATGAAGAGCAGAGTGGCAGGAGGCAGAGAGAACCTTAGTGATGAATTTGGTTTCTCAGAAGGTTACACACAGGTATTAAGAATCTTGATGAAAGCAGGTAACCATATTCTCATAGTTTGGGTTTAAGAAAGAGAGAGCGGGAGAGAGAGAAATAGAGAAAAGGGGAGGGGAGGGAAGGGAAGGAGGACGGGAAGAAAAAAGGAGGAAAGGAAGGAAGGAAGGAGAAAGAAAAATGTGTATGTTAGTATTGTTTCAAATATAGATTTGTAAATCTTTGCTTTATATCTTGGTCAAGTCAATGATTGAAATGATATATTTTAACGTTTAGTAATTTCCATTGCAGCAATCTTTCACTTGTTTGCTTAAATTCATTTCCAAATATTTGATTGTTTGGCTATTGGGAATGGGATTTTTTTCATGAATTCTGTCAGCTTATCATTAGAGCACTAAAAAGCTACTGCGTTTGTTTGTTTTGTATTCTGCAACTTGACTTTATCAGTTTGTCCAAACTAAGAGCTTTTTGGTGGAGTATATAGATTTTTCTATGTACAATATCTGGTCATATGCAAACATGGATAATTTGACTTTATTTTTTCCAATTTTTATGTCCTTGCTTCCTTTCTCTACCGTATTTGCTCTCACTGAAATATTCATTACTGTATTGATCAAGAGTGGTGATAGTGAAACTCCTTGTCTTACTCTAGATCCAAGGGAAAATGCTTCCAGCTTTTCTCCATCCAGTGTTGTATTGACTACTTTTTTGTGATATATAACTTCTATAATTTTGAGTAAGTTTTCTTCTAGATGTAATTGTGGGGTGTTTTGTTCCATGGAGGAGTGTTGAATCTCACAAAATGCTTTTTTCACATGTATTGAGATGCCTATTTTTTTATCATTCTATTAATGTGATTTAAGACATTTATTGATTTGTGAATGATGAATTCCCCTTGAATTTGTAGATGAAATCTACTTGATTATGATGTATAGTTTTTGATGGACTTTTGGACTCAATTGACTCACAAATTTCTGAAAATCTTTATCTATGGTCATTAAGGATATATATCTGTAGTTATCATGCCATGCCTTTATTAGGCTTTGGTATAATAGCAATGCTTGTTTCATAAAAAAAGAATGTGACAGAGTTCCATCCTGTTCAATATTTTGGAACTGTTTGAAAAGTATTGGTATTTTACCATGTCTTTTAAATATTTTATACAATTCAGTCGTAAGCCATCAGACTCCATACATTGCTGTGATGAAAGATTTTGATTACTGCTTTAAATGAATTGATTGTTATGGGTTTAATATGACTGTGTGTCAAGCTACAGGCATCACGATACTGACTTCAAAGTATATTGCAAAGCTAAAGTAGTTAAAACAGCATGATGTTGGTATAAAAACCACACATAGATCAGGGGGACAGTATGAGGAACTCAGAAGTCCATACACACACTGCAGCCAACTGATGTTTGACGAAGTACTAAGAGTGCTAAAGAAAAGATAATCTCTTTAACAAATGTTGTTTTTCAAAACCAGATGTAGATGATAGATATAGAAACAGAAGAATGAAATTAGACCCATATTTCCCACAATATACAAAAACCAACTCAAGTTGAAATAAATACCTAAATTTAAAACACAAGACTATGTAGTTGCATGAACAAATTAGTGGAAACACTCCAAGACATTGGTGTAGATGATGGCTTCTTTTAAATGACATCCAAAGCACATGCAACAAAAGCTGAACTAAACAAATGGGAATGTATCATGCTCAGAAGATTTGCACAACAAACTAAACAATAAAGTGGCAAGACAATCAACATGATGGATAAAAACATATGCAAATCAGCTATCCAACAAAGGATTAATACAAATAATATGAGCAAGAGACTACATTAGACAGTTCTCAAAAAATTAATACACATGAGCAACAAACTCATGAAAAATAAAACGCTCAACATTTCTAGCCATAAGGGAGATGCAAATCAAAACTACAATGGGCACCCCTGTCCAAATGGCTAGCTTCAAAACACAGACAGCAAGAAATGCTGGCAGAGATGTGTAGAAAGGGTAAAACCTATACACTGTGGGTGGAAAAATTCCATCCCTGCAACCATTGTGGAAAAGAGTGTCACTGCTTACAAAACCAGAAACAGACTTGCCATGTGATTCAGCAGTCTGACCACTTTTTACACACCTGAAAGACTTGAATGACTCAAAGAAATATGGACACTGCCGTGTGTTTAGTAGCAATATTCACAATAGCCAAAATTCAGAATTAACCAGGATATCCATCATGAAACAAATGTACAAAAAACTGTGAGATGTTTATATGCAGACATAGTTAAAGATTAAATGAAATTCAGCAATAAAAAATGAAAATCTATCATTTACAGTAAAAATGGATGCAGTTGGACAATTGGAGGACGTCTTGTTGAGTGAAATAAGCTAGACTCAGAAAGACAAATTTTGTATGCACTGATCTTTTATGTGGCCAGCTTAAAAATACAGAATAATATAGGGAAATAAAGGAAGACTGTCTGTGTGTATCAGTAGTGCTGCAAATACAGTTTTGCATAAACTTGTTTTATACTTTTGTCAAACCAGTGGTTTAGAATGTTATGCTACTATAGTTTTAATCAACTGTGATTACCTTAAAATGTACTGTATATGGTGGAAATGTTCATTTTTAAAATTCAATTATTTTTCATAGCTGTTGTCCAAATTCCAAATAAACTAAGATCTTTTTTTGGCTTAGTATCCTTAAACTTCTTACCCATTGAAGCATTGTCTTTTACTGTAATGTAAATATAAGAATTGGTTTATTTCAAAAACTAAAACAAAGGCAGAGAAAGAGAAAAGAGAAAGCAGAGTAGGCAGAAGGGAAGAAAGAACAAGGGCAGACCATATCATTATATTCTTAAAACTGTATCTACAAAATATGCTGAATCTGTTACACATTAATAAATATTAAAATTTAAAAATTCCTGTGACTACATTTTTCTAGATGACTTTGAAAAAGCAAAACTAGGGAATGCATGCAGCAAGTACCAAAACAAAATTATGACCTACAAACTTTTGTCAACTGTCCAGAACAAATTAGATTGTTAAGGTATGGGCAAGGACATCTTAATCAGAATATGATATTATCTAGTGGCAATGGAAAACAACAGAGTCTTCATGGTGTATGTTCTCTGGTCATGCATGCAGTACTTGAACTGAGAATGAAAATTCCAAGTGTATTCTACCATTCCCTACTTTGTTCAATATCAGGAACAAACAGCTGGCATCACTACTCATTTGATAAAATAAGACCAAATAAATTGTTAACCAGATCCTTGAATGTTGAAGTGCTGAATTAGGTGTATCAAGGGGGTGATATTCTTCATGTCTCTATTGTCACATGAGGCCATGGACTTTATGCTTGCCTTTGTGGCTGGAAATGGAAATCACTGATTTTAAAGTTGTCAGAAGATAGAACTTAACAGAATCACAAACCCAAATTAGAAAATTTTCCTTTAAGATTTCTTTAGAATCTTGAGGTTCTTTTAGAACCACTCTTGGTGTCAAATTCCTGTTAATCAGGGCACAAAGATACAGTCAATTGTGAGTGTGACAAGAGTTACTTCCAGGTTTTACTCATGTGATTAACTAAGGAGGCTGATGGGTCCATCATCCTCAGGGTGTGCTCACAGTGTGGGGACCCAGAAACCAGAATCCGAAGTCTCCAAGAATGAAGAACCAGGAATGAGTTGATATTGTATTTTAAATATAAAGGAGATATTAGGAATGAAGTAAAATTTTGTGAGGCTAGGAATTGGGCTTGTTTGGCAAAATATCACTGAAAGCTGAGCTCAGAGAACTCTATCTTAGAGACCAAGGATAAGAACTTAAAATGGAGAAGGGTGAACTATCAGGTACTCAAAAGCACTACGCATGGCTCATTTTATTTGCAATGAGGATTATCTGATTCTTTGAGTGATCTAATTAAATGGTGTATAGCCAATTACCACCCAAAGAGAGATTGCCATTATTTTTTGCACCTAGTATTGTGACTACAGGTAAGTGACTGTGCTAAGGTGGGATGTTTTTGTTCATTTAAGTGCAGAAAAATCTGAGAAGCTTTTGTCTGAGAATCTAAACTGCAAGTCTATTTCTTTCCTAATTAAGTTATTTAGGAAACCTTTTTTCATTATTGGATTTAATTGACTATTTGTAAATTCAAACTGAATGTATATAAGAACACAGATAACTGCTTATTGAAAGATTTTTTAATAAGGAAGAGGCATAATCATAATGACACATTATAGGTCTGCAAATCTTTCAGACTTTTTTCTTTTTAATGAATGTCAGGGAGGCAATTATTGTATCCCAACAATGGAGATACGAAACTAAACAAGATAGCAACAATAAATGAATGCAAATTGGAAAAGGTACTTGAAAGCCTGAATAGAACCTAGTGGTCTTGCATGAATGAATAATTACTACTCCAATGCCAGCAGAATAGCATAGGTAAGAGATTAAGTACCTTGGAAGAAAATGGGCATTCTATTTCCCAGCTGCTAAATGAGATTGACCAAATGACTATCTGTTCATGCTGTGGAATAGAAGTACCCTAATAGGAAGAACAAGAAAGTATGCTAAGAAGTAATTTTTAAGAATAGAACCTAATATTGAAGAAGGCAGTAGAAGTGAAAAAGCTGGAAAAACTTGTTGAGAAAAAGAAATAACACTGGGCATGAAACTACTCTGCAATGCTCTTTGGAACTAGTCATGTAAATGAAAACATCAGAATAGCAACACAATACTGTAACAGAGAATCTTACTTGATTTTATTTCTCCCCAAGCACCATATTTCTCTCTAAACATCAGGTATGGATCATTCAGGGTGCTGCAAGTTCCAAAACTGCCCGCATCTTTCTTTTCAACTTTCCAGATCTGTAATTGTGAAAAATCATCTTATTTAAAACCATGCACTTCTCTGAGTTTGGTTCTAGTATTCTAGATGAACAAAGATCATGAAATATCCAGAGGGCAAGTATGGATGGGTTGGCATCTGAGTGAAGTGGTTTGGGATGGGAAGCAGAGAAGAACTGAGGTTGATTTATGCTATTTGGCCTGATGTGATTAGTTGGCTAATACTTAGCTTATTTTTTTTCAGAAATGAATGACTTTATAACGTACTAGTATAGTTATTTACTCTTTAAGCAAAGCACTATTAATAGTGATAAACTAACCCGACCATGTCATTTTCTGGAGTACCAAACTCTAGCCCCCAAATTTTAAAAGTAATCCTATTTAATATTTATGATTATTTAGATTTCACTCATGCTGTTAGCAAACACCAGAGTTACATTATTTGTTGCTTTTCATAGATCCCAGGGATTGGATTGTAATAGTCCACATTTTTGTTTCAAATTGTGAAGCTTCAGCTTTTACATCCAAGGAAATGAGTACTTAGCACATATATAGATTAAATGAGTAAGTATTAGGTTACATTTCCTATTCAATCCACAGACAAGGGAATCATTGATTTGATGATCATGATAAAAGACCACATATTACTATTTTCTACAGGGTTGACTTAATTGCTCCCTAATCTATACTTCTTCCTTTCCTCAGTTAACAATGCCAAAAGCATATGTGATGAGTTAACAGTCAAAATAATTGTAATGTGGGATTCTTGTCTGCCACTAGGACAATGGGAAACGTCAGGAGCTAATGAGAAGTGTCAATGATTCATGAGCAAAACATGAAACTGTCGGATAGGTGGCTGAGCATCCAGAGAGAACCAATTACCGTGATGAGCTCTGCGAGTTTACCTGTAGCTGAGAACCACCAGGCAGCTGCCCCAGCACTGGTCGCCATTTTGCCTTAAAGTGTCGACATGGCAGTATGTATGGGCTATTTAGACAGACAGGAAATGGACTGTCAAATTTTAAGTTGTTCTACTTGTCCTCACAGAACTATTCTAGCCAAAAATTAGGTGGAGTCTGCAGTGTGAAAAATTCATGTGATCTTCAGGTGAATGAATGATATGTTGCATTTAATATGTTGTGGGTTATTTAAGGAGCTATCACACGGATTTGATTGGCACACCTTGTCTATTTCAGAATGGCGTACTTCTCAATCAGAGACAATAAATCTTACAAATATTTATTTTCTTACCCAGAACGCAATGGCCCAATTCCATTGTGCAGTTGCCCAAATCGGTAAATCTCTCAAATATGCTAAAGATTGTTAACATGTTTATTAAAGCATGTACAATTCAATAGCTTTGAAATAAAAAGGGTCTGCCTTTCTATACCATATATTCCCACTAAAAGTTCTATTTGTAAGTATTAGCATTTTTTCTAACGTGTCTGAAAAACAAATCCCAATTGGTTGCGGTCAGCTAAACCAAGGTAGGTAAAAAGGAACGCCTCTGGATTGCTGTATTTCATGCCATGCCTACTGCATTGCACCATGCAGAAAACAGCTAAAGTTGATCATTTATGGTCAGAGACAAGTCATGCTGACATCCCACCTGTGCAGTGCTCGGCATTTCAAATATTTAAATTTTCTTCATTCAGCTTATTATTTCTGTATAACACCATAAGTTTCCTCACTGTAACTTTTGCTCTTTTGACCTTACTTGTCATAGACATTTTTCACTTAAACTGTCTTTTATTAGTACTTCACATGACTTAAAATTGTACTAACAATCCATTGTGCTTGGTAGTGAATAGTTCCTGTGTCACTTTGTATTTTGAGATTAACATATGACATGAACTAAAATTTAAAATGGAAGACAACTGTGGTATTATGATAAAATATGAAATATATATTTGCTATATATCTCTGATTGCTGGCTCAGAACTCCTCAACCTTCTGAATCTTTACAGGTTAAAAGTTGTTTGTATGGGTGCGGGTATGGTGATGTAGCGTGCTAATTTTCAGCCCGCAAGTGCTAGAATCCTATATGGACGGCCATTGGCATACTCATTGCTCCGCTTCCAATTCAGCTCTGTATTTGTGGCCTGGGAAAGCAGAGAAGGATGGCCCAAAGCCTTGGGACCCTGCACCCGTGTCGGAGGCAGAAGAAGCTCTAGGCTTAACCCTCCACATTAGCTCAGCTCTGGCTTTGCAGCTTTTGGAGATGTGAACCAGGGTGGAAGATATTTCTCTGTATCTGCAAATATTTGTCTTTAATACAAAAAATAAACAAAACTTTAAAATAAAAAAAATTGCATGTTAATGACTGAGTGGCTGGTCACCAGAAGCAGCAAAATATGATTTGAGTAGCCATTCAATCCCACTCCTCTAAATCTTCAGTCTTTACAGGGGAAAGAAGACATTGTTTTGACCAACAACAGCTGTTGAGGTGAGCACTCCTGCCTGCATAGCAAAGTGCTTGGATAAATCCAAAGGACTTGGAGAGTTTAGCGTGTGCCTGACAGTTGAGTGGACATTGGGTAGTGCCCAAAGGCTGGGGCACTCCCTTTTCACATTCCTTCTGCTGTTCTAGCTGAATATTCAAGTACAGCATCTGCAGCATCCTTTACAATAAACAAGTGAACCTAAATAATAATATATTTTCCTAAGTTTTCCAGCAAATTAGTGAAGCTGTAAAAGAGGATTAAGACAGTGGGCCCAGCATGATGGCATAGTGGTTCAATTCCTCACCTTGCATGCCTGGGATCCTATATGGGCACTGGTTCTAATCCTACCAGCCCTGCTTCCCATCCAACTCCTTGCCTGTGGCTTGGGAAAGCAGTCGAGGATGGCCCAAATCCGTGGGACCCTGCACCTGCGTGGGAGACCCAGAAGAAGCTCCTGGCTCCTGGCTTCGGATTGGCTCAGTTCCAGCCATTGCGGCCGCTTGGTGAGCGAACCATCGGATAGATCTTCTCTGTCTCTCCTCTTCTCTGTATATCTGCCTTTCCAATAAAAATAAATCAATCTTTAAAAGAAGACTGAATGCCCAAATGCCCAGTTTAAAACCTAGCCCTGACACAAAACAGTGGGCTTGTATGTAGTATCTGAAGTGGAAGCAAGCTTTGTGTGACGGAGTACTTTATTTAAGCGAACTGATGTAAACCACAGAATGATAGTATCAAAACTGAGCAAAATTAGAGGCCCCCCATATGTTGACAACCACTCAAGAACTGAGTGGTGTGGAAGGGAAACAACAAACATCTGTTACAGAAGTGTTCTGCTTCGAGTGAGAGATTAGAAGTGGAAAAAATTAGTTTGTTTATTTCCTCAGACCAAGGAACGCAATATGCAAACAATTTAATCATACACTATTGTTATTATAATCTACTGAAGAGTAGTATGCCCCCAAATGGCTCATGTTCTGTTAATAAAAGATAAGAATATCCCTTAAAGTTATGGGTCTTTCACAAGTTTTCTCCGTGAATAAAGATGAAAACTGAATGAAACACTTGGGAAAAAAATCCAGATGGAAAGTGAGAAATCCAATCAGCCATCTGGAACTTGCATGCACAATGCCAAGCGTCCAGATACTTGTTAAAATCTGCATAAGCATTAGCTGTCATTTCATTATAACTTATCTTTTTCAACATTCAGATGATTTTAGTAAATGTTGACTTCCAGAGACTTATGTGTTTTTAAGACAGCATTTCATCAATAGCATTAGATTTTAGATTTCACTGTTAATATTTTGAATAAAAGCCTATGATTAATAAATTTTGTAGTAACACAATAACAACTGCCAATTCACTTGTCAAAATACCACTTCAACTGAGAATGTGATGTTTGACTACAAAACACATTTTAACTTTTGTGAAAATGTAAATGTAAAAGTTAAATTGGTCCTCTTATGTTTTTATTCTAATAGAAAATAGAAAGCGAAAAAAACAGCACGTAGGAAGAGAGGGAAAAAAAGAGAAAGGGAGAGGAAGAGAGAGATCTTCTATATGATAGTCCATATCCCAAATGCCTGCAACTATGTCAGGCCAAACCAGTAGCCAACAACTCAATTCAGGTGTCTCCTTGTTGTTACAGGGACCCATGGACTTGAGTCATCACTTCTGCTTCCCAGAGTCCATATTGGCAGAAAGCTTGAGTTGAGGGAATAAAAAGCAGAAATAAAGCCCAGGCACTCTAACCTGGGATACAGTCAACTTAATCAACGGGTCAGATTCCTGACCTCTGTGTTGTGGTTACTAATAATATGATTTCTTTGGTAGAACATGGAACTGTAATTGACAATGAACCCATTGTCACCACTAAATAAAAAACATATTTTGAATGAACCATTCAGCAGATGTAAGCACAACACTGAGTTCACACAATTCCTCACAAATAACTTCCATTAATTATAGCATAAATTTTCTGAGAGGCCACATAATCAATATTTGCTAGTTATTATTTTTCATATCAATATCAATAATTCTTACTATTTGGCAGTAAAAGAGATTAGTGATAAACTGTCCTCTCAAACAGAACATTGTTGAATGTTCTCAATTTACTTTTTGGAGTTTCATTAATAAGTTGTTTTTTCTAACCAATTAAACATTATTATATTTTTCTTAAATGTGCACTATGGTTTCAATATTTAATAAAAAGTAGAGGTTAATGTATGCTTTAAAAGTTAGCATTATCTGATGTCTCAAAGTAAAATGTATGACCTTATAGAAACATTGTATTGCAATTTTTATTTAAGCAATGATATGTAACATTTTGCCATATTTAAAAAACAATGTTTTGATATTATTTAATATATTCAATATTAAAAATTACCACCACATACATATATGTTTCATACATCTCCATGGTTAAAATAGCACCCACTAACAATATGTCATATGTACTGGGCATGCAAATCATGCTTCAAGAAACTAAGTAATTGATCTTTTAGAGTAATTTACACTAAAATAATATGTTTATCATAAAGACAAGGATCACATGATCTCACTGAAATGGACAGTGTAAAAGAAGTGTAATACTGGAACACGGATTCTAGCACAGTACATTAAGCTGCTGCTTGTGAAGTTGGCATCGTCTTTCTGTATGCCAGTTCGAGAATCAGTTACTCTGCTTCCTGTAGAGTTCTCTGATAAAGTGCTTGAAAATGTAGTGGGTTTTCAATGCAGATTTATTTTTTGCTAATTTTACTTCTTTTTTATTATTATTATCATTTTATAATACAGTTCAATAGGCACTGATTTTTCCTTTATCCCCTCCTAGTTCCCCCCACCAAATTCCCCCATATCATCACAAAAGACGGTAAGGGAAATCCCAGGGAAACTGTTTCCTGTATGACATATTCCTTAAATTCCTTGAACTCCTGTATTATGTGCTTCTTATTGTTGATAAGAAGCTTTGTACCAATTGTTTGGAATTCTGTATCCCCCATTTTCTCAATATATTCCTCAGTTAACTGTGAGGTTGGCAAAGGCTTTTGCTCCTTTACAGGGGATTCTTCAGTAACATTCATTGTGCCTTGGTCTCCTATTTTGCTCTTGGTCATTGTACTTCTGGTTAGCAGATGCTTCTCCTTAGGGCAGGTTTCTAAGCTGTGTCACCCACAGGTTGACAATTCAATTTTACTCTTATTGTAGATGGTACATGGCTGTCTGTTTGCAATCACTCGTCCTACTCCCTCCAGTGAATTCCAGGTCTGGGTTCTGTTCTTATATTAGATTTCCACCATTGTCTTCATCACCCTGGTTCCTGGCTCACCACTCTCTACAACTATGCCACAGATGCACCATACAAACTTCCTCCGACTTTCAGTTCAAACAGCTCACAGGATTAGGGAGACACCACGTATCCTATATAGCTAGATTATTGGTGGCATTAATCTTGCTAGAACCTGTTGGCCATTAAGTCTGAGGGCCACATGGACCTATTTTGACCTATATAATGAAAAAGTCAGTGTTATTTTTCCCTGTGGCACCAGTGCAATGCACTGAACTCAGTGAGTTCACTCCCAGCTCAGCACATGTACAGCTCACTATTGTCCCTGCAGTCTTAAAGCTTTTGCCACACTGTACAAAATGATGCCTGATGTGCCACTACTAGAGTTCTTGATATGCTGGTCATCATGTCTGAGGGCTACTTGGATCTATCTTGGATGGAACCTTTAAGATGCCACTTTGTGGCAGTTCCATAAGCCAGAAATGAGTTTACTCCCAGCTCAGTGAATGCACAGTAACATTACTGCCCTATAGCCTTTGCCTCCCTATACAAAATGGCACCCAATTTGGCTCTAGGAGGTGGATCTGAGTGTGAAATTCACCCTTTTCCCGTACTGCCCATCTGGGACTTGCTGCTCCTGGTCAAATCAAACAGACCATCAGGGCGGGAAGTTCTCTTTCTCTGGGTTCACCTCATGAGCTCTCAGTGAATGCCTCTTCCCATTTAGTTGCTAGTAGAATTCTTGCTGCTGGTACAGCTCAGATCACTGCTCACTGAATGGTGCTGGGGTATCAGTCACTGCAACACCATACCATCATATCTGCTGCTTTCCTGTGTTTGTCAGTCTTCAGGTGCCCCTCTACTCTTGTTTTGTCTTCTCCTATTTTCTGAAATTTGCCCTCTCTGCTTCACACTGGCTGATGTTTCTCCATCTGTTTAAATGATCAATGTAGGATTTAAAATGTAGATGGTTCAAATGATTAGACCTCTGTCATGGATGCAGGAGGCCAAGATGGAGTTCCTTGCTGTTGGGTACACTTTGCCTGCATGTAGCATTTTCTACCATTTGGAGAGTGAACCAGCAGATGAAAGACCTCTGTCATTCTGCCTTTCAAATAATAAATAATAAAGAAAATGGAAATTACTTCACTGTAGATAATGTGTGATTACTTCTAGGGTCTTTGATAATTTACATTGGTTTGTGCGCCTGTTTTTAGAATAACAACATGCTTTTTTAATCAGTGTGGCTTTTTAATGCATTATAAAATCAGATAGCATAATTTTTATGCTTTGTTATTTTGTCCAAGATTATTGTGGCTATTCAGGCTCCTCTGTATTTCAATAAAAATGTTAGTATTGGCACTTCTTTTGAGAAAAAAATGCTATCCTGATTTTAATAAATATTGAATTGAATCCAAATTGCTTTAGGTAACAAGCACATTTAACAATTTCAATTCTTTCAGTTTATGAACATAGAATGAATTTAACAATAGCAATTTTTCAGTTCATGAACCTAAATGTATTTCTATTTGTTTTTCTATTTCTTCTGTCAATAAGTTAAAATTTCCATTGTTGATGTCTTTAAGATCATTAGTCGACTTTTTTTCAAATTGTCATTTTGGTTTGGGTTTTTTGTTTTGTTTTGCTTCTGAGTTTTACAAATGGTGTGTCTATCCCAATTTCTTTTCCAGATGATTCACTATTGTTTTATATTACACAGATCCTTGGATCCTGATTTTATATCCTCCAGCTTGCTGAAATTACTATTACTAAAAGCTTTCGTTTCAAAGATTTATTTAATTGTTTATTTACTATTGCAAAGTCAAATTTACAGAAAGAAGGGGAGACAGAGAGAAAGATCTTCCATCTGCTGATTCACTCCACAAGTGGCCAAAGCAACCAGAGCTGAACTGATCCAAAGCCTGGAGCCAGGAGCCCCTTTTGGATCTCCCACATGGTTGCAGGGTTCCAAGCCTTTCAGCCATTCTCTACTGCTTTCACAGGTCACACGCAGTGAACTGGAATGGAAGTAGGACTGCCAGGACATGAATTTGCACCCATATGGGATCCTGCTGCATGCAAGGTGAGGACTTTAGCCACTATCTACCATGCTGGGCCCTACTAACAGCTTTTTGATGTATTCTTTGTAGGGCTTTTTGTTTTTGTTTGTTTGTTTTTGTATATAAAATGATTGTCATCTGTAAACAGTGATCATTTGGATTCCTTACTGTTATTTGATTGTCACTGTCCCTTATCTTGACAAATACTATGAAGATTTTTGTCTTGATGTGATAACCTAGTGGCTAAATCTTTGCCTTATATGTTCTGGAATCCCTACGGACCAGTTCATGTCCTGGCTGCTTCACTTCTCATCCAGTTCCCTGCCTGTGGCCTGGGAAAGCAGTAGAGGATGACCCAAAGCCTTGAGACCCTGCACCTGTGTGGGAGACCCTCCCTTTACATGTCAGTAATAAGTATAGTGGTATAAAATTTTCATATTTTGTTAGTCTTCAATGGTTTCTATCTGTTCTTTTCTTATTATTATTCAAATACATTTTCATAGGTTTTGGGATTAATCTTCATATCAAAGGATAACATTATTGGATACAGCATTCTTGGTTGGCAATGTTCTATCTTTGGTTCTATAAAATCGCTCACCAATCCCGCAGCACTACATGTTTTCTTTTGCAAATCCTGAAGTCAAACAAAATGGAATCATTTAATATGTTATTTCCTTCTCTTCTAAAGCAGCAATAAGAGCCATCCTTTTACCTTTAACCTTGCCTTTAACCTTGGGGATCTTGATGAGAGGATTTGTCAGAATAGTTTTCATTTGACTGATGACATTTGATTCTTGGTATCTGGATACTTCTGTCTTAATGTGCTTTGGGGAAGTTTTTTTTTTTTTTTTTTTTTTTTTTGTCATACTGCTTAGTGTCTCTTCTCCCTCTTTGGAATATTTAAGCCCCTCTGCTGGTTAGTTCCCTGAATGGCCACAACAGCTAAAGCTGAGACAATTTGAAGCCAGGATCGTGGAACTTCTGGGTCTCCCATGTGGATGCAGGGGCCAGAAAGCTTGAACTACACTCACTGCTTTCCCAGGCCATCACCAGGCAGCTGGGCTGGACATGGAGCAACCAGGACACAAACCAGTGCCCATACATGATGCCTATTCCTTAGTCTCCCATGTGTGGTGTTGGCCCCAAAATGGGTTCTCTTTCTCTCTTGCCTTTTCTTTCTTTCTTTCTTTCTTTCTTTCTTTCTTTCTTTCTTTCTTTCTTTCTTTCTTTCTTCTTCCTTCCTTCCTTCCTTCCTTCCTTCCTTCCTTTCTTTGTTATTTTTCTTTTATTGGAAAAGCAGATTCACAGAGAGGAGATGCAGAGAGAAAGTTCTACCATCCACTGGTTCACTCCCCAAATGGCCACAAAGACCTTAACTGAGCCAATTCAAAACCAGGAGCCAGGAGACTCTTCCAGGTCTCCTGCGTGGGTGCAGGGTCCCAAGGCTGTGGGTTGTATTCTGCTGCTTTCTCATGCCACAAGCAGGGAGCTGGATGAGAAGCAGAGCAGCTGTGACATGAACTGGAATCAAATGGGATCGCAGTGTGTGAAAGGCACAGATTCAGCCTTTGAGCCATGGCACCAGGTACTAGTTCATTACTAAATAGCATCAACTTAATGCTAATGGCTCTGGAAGATGGGAAGTTTTGGACTGAGATCCCAGCACATTCAGGGTCTCCTGAAGCCCAGTGCCTCTTAGATGGTCCCTTCTTTATGACCTCACATGGCAGAAGGGCAAGGGTTTCCCTCAAGCTTCAGATTAGAACTCTAATTCCATCTACTTCCTAAAGGTGCCCTCATTCAATGATATCCTGGGGACTAGACTTTACACTGGAAATTTGGAGGTGACAAAAATTCACAAGGCCTCAGGTGCTAACAATGCTGTTCTTGATATTTATTGAAGAAATCTTTTATTCGATGTTCTGCCATTTAGTCAAAATCCTCAAATAATAAATTCTTCCCTTTTTTTAAATTGAGAGCAAAATATCCATAATGGTGGATAAAGATTCATATATGACCTTTCCCGCTTTGGGTATTGGAGGAAACCAACTCTGCCTCTCAGGGAATCAAATAATCTGCAGTTTCCAAGTTTGACGACTCAGAGAAATCTAATAATATCCTGAAATATATTGCAGTGCTGTACAAAATGTGAAGGACAGGATTTGTATTTTGTCTTCATTTGAAATAGCAAGTGAAAAGATATCTATAGACTTATAACAAATATAGTGAGTAAGAGACAAACATCAAAAATAAGTGATACGAAATCAATCGAAGTGGCCGGTGCTTGGCACACAGGGTAAACCTCGGACATCCCTGGCATCCCATAAGGATGCCGCTTTGTGTCTCAACTCTTCCACCTCCAACCCAGCTCCCTGCTTACAGCCTGGGAAAGTGGTGAAGTCTAGCTAAAGCACTCTCCCTCTTTCTCATTCTCTTTGTGATTCTACCTTTCCAATAAAAATAAACAAATCTATAAATCAGAATCAATCCAAAGTGTAAAGTACACCTGAAGACCTAAAAAGCCAGTTTGGCTTTTATCATTGAGAATTTTGAAGATTTTTCACCAAAATCATACAGGTTCTGACTAGAATCCCTTGAATACTATTGAAACATGTATATAAATGTAAGATACAGAGATATGAATATGTTGATTCGTATTTCTGTCATTGCCAAGGTTACTTTCTCAACTAAAACTAAATGAGGGAGAGCTCACAGATGCTTTTAAATTTGCTATGATTGTGAAAAATCATCAGATGCGGATAGGACGTTGGCAAAAGCTTAGCCAGTTGGCATCAGAGTAAGTAACAGGTGGCATAGTAGGCAATAAAATTGCAAAGGCGGAACTGTTTGCATTTCCTGTGTTAGCGCTACCTTTTTCAGTAAGTATAATTTTGGTAATTAAGACCATGTGCTTCTTTCTAGTTTTTGGTTTAATAGAAAGATAAATGTATAAGAATAATTCTTATAATTATTACTATATTTTATTAAGGTTTTTCGTCTATAAATCAACAATACAATGTTGACATTTATGTATTTTATGGTAGTATAGAAGTCCTCTCATGCGTGTTACTTTTTCAACACCATGATACCACAGCACAAGATTAATGACATCTGTACTGAACTTTATCTATGGGTACTTGATTTTTAAAGTCCTGTGCAATTTTCCAACATTGTCCCCATTAAAATCTTGTTAAAATAATTTCCATTGCAAGAACTTGAAAATGTCCTACGCAAATCTAATTTTGAATTTTTTTTTTTTGCAGAAAGTAAAAAGTTAATCCCTGGAAGACAACCAAGGATGGATTTAAGGTTTCAATTGTTATTAAAATTAGAACCCAATAAAAATCATTTGGTATTGTTCTCCCTTAATATCCCCCTTTACCTCAGATACATGGGGGAAACAATATGGAAATAATAGTCTTGCCCATTTTCCTGTAGCCCTTGAACATTTTTACCTTAGTTAACTATGTAAAGATTGTCAGAAATATAATTTAAAAAGTGGAAAAAAGTTAAAATAATAAAAAAAATTATTTGGTACTGTTAATATGTTTAAAAGTAATGTAAAGTATTCATGAAATAATGTATATGTTTATATCCTAAATCAAACAGTAAAGAAAATATCTACATAATTTTGTCTTTAAACTTTGCCTGAATAGAGAAATTGTATATGCTTTCAGAACTGGTGATGAAATGGTTCCTTCTGTCTTCTCCCTAAGTCTCTTTCTGTATTCTTTCCTCCATGTAGATCTCGCTGCACAAGCTTTGCATTTCGTTAGAATGCCTCTCCTACTGAATTTTGACTGATTCTAATGACCATAAATTATTCTGAGTTCCTGGCTTTAAAAAATCAATATACAAATCTGGGAGACACAATTCAATACATAATAGATTCCAACTAAAAAGGAAATAACCTTCTTCAAGAACACAAACGCTTTGCGGCTGGCTCTTTGGCAAAACACATAAAGCTACTGCCTACAAAAACCACATCAACATTCTCTATGGACTTTGACTCCAGCCCTGGAGGCTCTATTTCCAGTCCAGCTTCCTTGCTAATATGGCAGAGAAAGCAGTGGAAAAGGAGCAGATTGGGCCCCTGAACCCATGTGGGAGATTCTAAGGAAGCTCCTGGCTCCTGGTTCCTGGCTTCAGATTGGTCCCACACTTGCCATTGTGGCCACCTGGGTAATGGACCAGTGAATACGTATTCTCTCTCTTTTTCTCCTCTCTCTCTCTCCCTCTCCCTCTCTTCTACTCCTTGTTTTTCCTTTATGCTGTATGTGATAAATGGTTAAAACAAAAGAACAAAAGAACTTTAAATTGTTGAAAAGTACCATGCATATCTGAATTCCTTATGGAGAAAGACAACTTGAATACTCAATTACAGTTTTATTGACATGCATTACAATCAAGGTGGCCAAAAGAGTTAAACATTTCTGGTATCAATAAATTGAAATTTGTCATAGTTCTCTTTTTTGCTTTCAACCTTCTGCTTTGATTCTGTTGTTTCAATATATTTTTGTTTCTTTCTGGCCCTGTCCCTCTACCAGTCAAGCATACCATGTTCACTTTTGATTTTTGCATCTCAGGAAATACTCCTTTTGAAAGAACATGAAATCCTTTCATTTAACCTTTCCTGGACGTACTGGTTCACTTCCATATTATTGGTCTTAGTGACATCCAGTGGCCATGGCAGGTCATCAACAGGATTTCAGAGTTTTCCAGAATGCTTAAGAGGTCCTCCTTATCCAAGGTGTAAGAAAAACAATATAGTGATGTATGATCATTTTAGCAGAAGTCCCAGGAAATATTCCCTGATCTTTTATAAGTTGTAAACTGAACTACCATTTGTATCAGAAAAAAATTAGTTAATTATACTGCACCTTTATGGATGAGTGTCTTTTACTACTTACAAAAGCTAGTTTAAAAGTTTTAAACAGATGGAATTTATGCTTATAAAGAATACTTTGTTTTCACACATTCTTATGTTACAGTGCTTTTTAACAATGATTACATTTATTCCTACTATTGTATGGGTTTTAAAACAATCAACAGTCTTATACTTACCTGGCAGAGGAGATACCATGATCAGGCAGGTGGTTTCCCAGGGCCAGGCTCACCCATTGCACTCCGCCTTGCTGACCCCTGCAATTTCCCCAAATGTGGGACACTTGACTGCATAGTTTGTGGTAGTGGGGGACTGCATTCTCACTCTCCCCTTAAAAAAAATAAAAACAATCAACACTTTTCTTTCTATATTCTTCTGTGGTTGTGATTTTAATTATGCATATTTCAGAGTAGTGCAGTGAAGAACGTTTATGCTGACACAAGATTATGCAAATCTGTCTATGCCTCCAGTGTTAAATTCAGACTAAAGGTGAGACTGTTTCTGGATCTAAAAAAAAAAAAAAAAGACGATAGAATGTACTCAGTATTTTTTTGCAAATATTTGTGGCTGGAGGTGCATTATTTAATTCTTTAGGCCGATTTTCTGATAATAACAATGCGGATCTATATTACAGTGCTACACTAAGAACTAACTATAAAGAGAGATTATTGAGTGGTTTGTAGTTAAAAAGTCAGTCATGTAAATTTGTGAATACTTAAAAGCTACTGGATTGGCAGATAAATCCTTTCCAAATAACAGCAAGGCTAGCCCACGTAAGCCCCTTCTTTCATGCAACACGAAGTTGGAAATCACAACCTTACAGAGCTGCTGTGGTGAATAGGCCTCCAGGGTGAGGCACTGGTAATTTCACTGGAAAACGGATATACACGTGTGAAAACTTAAAGAGAAAAAAAAAAGGTTTCATTGAGTCTATAATTAAATGCCAGGCTCTGCACAAGCAATAAGGAAGTTAGACAAGAAAGGCTGTGGGCCAGAGTAATAATTAAGGCTTCAGGAGAAACGAGTACCAATCTAAAAAGAAAAAGCATAAGCATTTTTTTATTATTAATTCATTAATTACATTGTATTATGTGACACAGTTACATAGATACTTGGGTTCTCCCCACCCCTTCCCAAACCCTCCCACCATGGTGGATTCCTCCACCTTGTTGCATAACCATAGTTCAAGTTCAGTTGAGAATCCCCCATTGCAAGCATATACCAAACACAGAGTCCAGCATCTTATTGTCCAGTCAAGTTCACTGGTCTGAAAACAGAGCCAGCAGAGTATCATCCCAGTCCATTAAAAGCTCCAACATACCATCAGCGAAAATTTCCATCACTATGGAATTAATTGACATAGTAATGAGTAACCAATATGTTAAGAGTAAATGCAAGTTCATTTGATGATCAAGGACAATACGAAAAAGAGGGGAAATTAAGTAATTAAATCTGATGCAGGATGCAAGTTAGAAGACAAGGATGACTGTCTGTGCAGTGGTTGGTACATCGCTTGGGATAAACACATCCTAAATCAGAATGTCTGAGTGTGAGTCCCAGGCCTATTTCCAATGTTACATTCTTAGTCATTTTCAGTCTTGGAAGTAGCACGTGATAGCCTCATTGTTAGAATTTCTGCTCCTATGAGAGAACTGGATTGGTTTTCTGGCTCCTGGCCCTGCCAGTGCTATTGCACATATTTGTTCAGTGAATCAGAAGGTGAAAAATCTCTCTTTCCTCTCTTGCTCTGTTTTAAGCAAATCAAATAAATTTTGAAAATAATAACTGAGAAGGAATATAGAAAGCAAAAAATGACACAGCATACTGGAATAACTAGAGTTTGCAACTGTTTCAGGGAGAATGTTTGAAAAAGAAGTGGGAGCAGCCAGTTGATTTGTGTCTTCAACAAACCTTTATAGGTGGGTTTCAAAGAAAAACAAGAAATAGTTTGGGAGTTTTAGCTAGCACTGAATGATGCAATATGGAAAACAATTTAATCTAGTATTTGAAATGAAGATGTATCATGTTTCTTGTCGTCTCAAATACTTGGGATGCTGCCACCCACATGAGAGACAAAGATGAAGTTCCAGGGTCTAAGCTTCAGCTTATTACTGCCTCAGTTTTGAGGCCATTCTAACAGTGAATCGGTGGATGGAAAATTTTTTTCTCTCTGTTTCTCCCTCTCTTTATGTCATTCTGCTTTTCAAATAAATGTTAAAAATAATTTATGGGTTGCAATGAGGTGAGATGAGAAAGGATTAGAGTAGCAGAAAAAAAGCAACACAGTAAAATACACAGAACATGAGAAAAAGGAAAACAGTGCCTTGGATGTAAAAAAAAAAAGATGTTTCAAACAAATGGAAGACTAAACAGATTAAACTGTAGAAGAGCAAACAAAAAGAATCAACACTGAACATAGGAACTTAACTCAGTTGGATCTGTCTTTACAAACCTCAAAGTGTTTTCTTTGGAGTGACAGGGCTCCTACCTGAATTTCCAAATATTGAGGAAATATATGTTAGCAAGTACAGTCGGGAGTAAATTGAGTAAAACTGGTCATTCAAAGACTCTGATAACAGAAATTAAATGATGTTAGATATGTAGAGAAAAGTGGAAGCGTTCAAAGCAGAATGGAAAAAGTCTAAATTACAAAAGGGGGAGATTTATCCTGCCACACAGAAGGCTTCTACAATAGGAGCCCATACTGAAATTCTCACTTTGTCTGTCCTTCAATGATATTTTTATGATAAATAATTGAAATGTTTACCAACTACTCGTGCAAAATGATTCAAAACTGCAAAAATACACACACATTTATAAATGTTGAACTTTAACAATATAGAAAACAAAGTAATTCAAATAATGATATGAGGTAGCTTTGTTATTTTCTAACAGGAAAATTTAATAAATATATTCTCAAGACTCATGACATGTTAGACATGTTATAATTACTTCATGCTATTTTATGTAAAAATAACATTTGTTGTTAGATGATTTACATGAAAACAATTTACAGTGTCATTTGATTTTATTTAATTATTTAAATGCCAAATTAAAGATGTTCTCTAGAGAAATCTTTGCAAAACTGATTTCATTAGTAATTGGTAACAATGATGCTTGTTGCTTTCTAAACTGTACACTGAGCTGAATCCATAATAATTACCAATGATGGCCAAAGTGGGATTCAAATCGCTGACAAAAAATAGAATTTCATATGTCAACTCGAAATGAAGGACTACCCACATGTCTTGTCATCCACTGAAGTCCATTCAGTTTAAAGAATTCTAATTCTACGAAAGGAAAACACATTATGAATGATGTCAGCTATCACCTATGTTAAAATGGTCTTCATTTTTAAAATCTCAAACTTATCCTAAATACAAAGGCAACATCTTATTTTTATTTCAGTATGCTCTGTAAGCTCTAGAAAGTAAGAGCTCAGATGAACAGTATCACAGAAATAGAAATGCCATTATCTAACATTTGCAAATGATTATACAGACACATAATATACCATACACATCTTACGACAAATCCTCCCAGGTAGTCACATACCCCATCATTGTAGCTATTTAATATCAACATATCATTAAGTTTTCATCTTACATACTTTATAATAATACCTCAAAAGGTTTTTGTAAATTAGAATTTAAAACTAAGTTTAGTTTGAAGAAAAAAAATTAAAATCCAAGCAATGGTTTTGTCGTAATACACTGTTTTTCAAACCTTTGGAAGGAAGACCTCTCAAATACATATATTTCAAGTATTTTGCACTAAAATAAACTTAACTTTTGAATCCATTTCCCACAACTTTTCTCAGATGGGCGCAGCAGTCAGTGGTGGACTAAGCACCAGTAAGAAGCCAGGAGCATCTTCTGTGTTTTCCACAGGTGTGGCGAGGCTCCAAATATATGAGTCACCTCCCACTACTGTTCACAGGTCATTAGCAGCGAGACAGATCAGACCTGGAGCAGCTAGAGCTCCAACTGGTGCTACAGGCCAAAGCTTGACTCATTATGTCACAACACACGCCTTGAGTCTCTTTTTAAATCTAACACGATCTCACCTTTTCTTTTAAATTTCCATTAGGACATTGTTCTGTTGAGAAAATCATGCCAGTTACACTGGAGAATAGTCCCTGATATACCTACCATAAAATATTTAGCAGCTTTTTCTTTTCCAAGTTAATCCTAAATGCTTGTTGGATTAAGAATAAATTATAGTTGATGTAACACACATCACCACATCAGAAGACATTGGTAAGCACCATGAATTATACAAAATCAATCACTGAATTACTATCCCAACAGTCTGATTTCTCATGGAAAAGATATTTCTCCTTGTTGGTACTAGAAATTTATCTGTTTGGTTTATTTTGGCACCTTACAAGTATCCAGTAACATATGAGTCCAAATAGTCATTATACTAATCAATAATGCTTGGTAGAATTGGAGTTTAGTTAGCAGTTAAAAAACAATGCTTTTTAAACCTTTAAATTCAGAGTAAAAAAATTAAATAGAACTTACTTCTCACTAAGTATCTACTAAATGTCGGATTCTAAGCAAAATGTTTTGTGAGTACTGCGTCATTTAGACACCATGGCAATCCTAAAAGGAAGATAGCCTGTTGAAAATGCAGTCAATGAAAAAACTGAAGCAGGTAAAATAGATCTGTTAAAGATGTTAAGCTCAACAGCAACAGAATCAATACCACAAAATAAACATTGGTGAGGAAGTTAAATATCCATGTCTTAAGAGGAGACACACATGACAAACACACTGTAGAAAAAATTGCATATTATTGGGATTGTTATGATTGTTATGATGCAACAGATTGAACCTCAGCTTGTGAAACCTACATCCCACATCACAGTACCAGTTCATGTCCCAACTTCTCCATTTACGAACTGGCTTTTTGTTAACTCATCCTGGAAGGATAACAGTAATGGATCGAGTACTTAAGTGTTTGCTACCCAGGGTGGGTACTGGGAAGGTGTTCCTGGTTGCTGGTATCAGCCTGGTTCACACTCTGCCTATTGTGGACATTTGGGGGAGTGAACCAGCACGCGGAAAATCTCAACTTCTCTTTCTCCTCTTTGTTTCTCATTCTCTGCCTTTCAATAAACAAATGAAACTTCAAAATACTGTTTTCATTAATCAGGAAAATGCAACTGTAAATGCAATGAGATGTTACCTCACATCTGCTTGAGTGGCAATTATCTAGAAGATAATAAGGTGGTACAGAGTGGATGGAGACGAGCTGACAGCCGGTGTAAAGCTTCAGCCATCTGGGAGATGTAAGCTTTTAGAACAATTGCACAACGTGGTGACGGCCAGAGAGAACCTCACACCGTTGACTGCAATATCACTGTGCGCAGATCTTCAATGATCTGATTACAAAAAATATGGGAGTTAATGGATGTAGAAGTCTGAGGCCATCATTCTACTATTTGGACATATATCAATTATCATGTTAAATCCCATAAACATACATAATTGGCAACTAAAAATAAATTTTCAAATTGAAATTTAAATAATTGGTTGTTGCTAGCACATTATTACTGCTGGAGGCAAGATACTAACCCAGCCTCTGATCCTAAATGGTAATGATCAGCTGATATCGCCTGGAATGGTAATTGATGTAGCAGATGGCATTACTTTGGATGCCCACATCTCATACCCAGAGTTTAAGTTCTTGTTGGACCCCT
Source organism: Ochotona princeps (assembly GCF_030435755.1). Classification (NCBI taxonomy): domain Eukaryota; kingdom Metazoa; phylum Chordata; class Mammalia; order Lagomorpha; family Ochotonidae; genus Ochotona; species Ochotona princeps. The sequence continues at coordinate 14,526,383 of NC_080843.1, read as the reverse complement.
GCATGCAGCTTCAAGCTAACGCTTCTCACAGGAGTTAGCAGATGCTAGCTCAGAAGGTGAATTCCTGCAGTACCTCTTCCAGACTCGGATTGAATTTCAGGATTTTGACCTGTCCCACCCTGTTCTGCTTTATCTCTCTTTCTCTCTCTCTTTCTCTCATCATATCTCCCTACCTCCTTACCTCCCTTTCTTTTTTTCCTTTCTTTCTATCTCGTTTTCTGTCTACCTTCAAACATGTTATTTGAGAAGTAATAGCATTTTACCATATTACAAGTTGTTTGTTTCAATTAATGAATAGTAATGTTAGAAACAATCTCATGAGTCCCAGCAAATAGTTTCATTGTCATGTGAAAATATCTTACCCTATCTTACCTGCGTCTTCTCTTTCCTTCTCTTTAATATTGAATTTATAAAATCCACATAATTATATTTAGTAATTTTGACATCTTTTAAAATATGAAAGTGGAAAAAAAAGAAATGTTGCCTGCGTAAGAACAAACTTTGGTTTACTTGGTTTTGCTCCCTCTCCATAACCAATGAGCATCTGGCAGTGACTAAAGCAAATTACTGTGCAGGGAGTGTAAGCAATGTAATCACTTTCCTAGGATTTCCTGGGAAATCTTGTTATTTGTCTTATTTTTTCAATTTACTTCAGTCTAGAATGTTAAAGGAGTTTGTAATTCCCAAGAAACGCTTGAGTTTTGTTGACACTTTTTTTCTTTTCAATGTTCTTATTAAATAGTGAATACATACAAAGTTCTATTTATAATATACATGTAAGGCATAGTGAACACTTGTTTAAGGAAACACCTGCTCTCCTGTCATTCCTGGTAAGAAAAAGACAGTTACGCGAGAACCACCTGTGTAAGCCTCTCCAGATGGCATCTCACACATTCCCCCTGCAGCAGGGGTATTCATCAATATGCCCTTTTTTGACACCAACAACATGGTAATGTTTTCTAGTCCTGTGAGTATTGTATATTATTATGTTATGAAAGCATCAGTGAGGAACCTATAAGGTTGTGTGTTAATTATCCAGTGCTATTCTCTCTTTTGTAAAATTCCCTGCTCAAATTTCCGTTATGTTTGTATAACTACTGACATTGATTACATTGCAATATAATTACTAACATAAATGTACCCATTTGAAAGGATTGAAGCCATTGAAATCTTCTGTCCACTTCCATGGCACAGAAGTGGAGAGTGCTGTTTGGAGTTTCAAGGTATTATGTGGTTGCTTTTGTTCTGTGCCTTTTTATTCCTTGCATACTTTTCTGGGAATACTCCTTTCAATTGCACGGCTTACTGTTTTGCTACCGGTGTGAAATAGCTGTGTTAGTGGAAGTTCTTCATGGTGATGGACGGAAAGGCACCACTTTTTTTCTTTTGAGTTTCACAGTTCCATCGTGGCTTATAAGTCCTAGCAATCAAAAAGGCACAGAGCTTAATTTGTGATCTTCAAGGACATTGCGTCTTATTTTTCACATCCAATCTGAGTTGAAATTGCTTTCTTTTCTTTATTCTATGTGATATGCATGGGTGATCAGCTGTTTAATTGTTGACAGCAATGTTTTGCTCATTGAATTTCCTATGGAAATGAGGCAAAGTCAGGGCTGTACGGGTGTCTGGTGTTCCTTCATTCACCACTTCCTTGCACTCGTCAATTTCTCTGTTGCTTGCATGACATAGAAGCACTATAGCATTTTAATAAATCATCATATTTGGTATAGTAAGTTTACTATGCTCTTATATTTACCTCTCCATTTTTCTTCTTTCATTTACTCTTAGGTGGTTTCCTTACTTAAAGTTGGGATGAATGTGTTCATTTTCCGAACACAGACACACTAATAGCAACATGAACACTCACTATCTGGCTTCACATTGAATCACTAGGTCAATGTGGGGAGAATTTAGAACATTCAGCACTTGAATATATCCACTTAGTAGTTATCTGCTTTTTCTGCATTCCTCCTTTCACAAAACGTATTTGTGCAAAATTTCAATACTCCTTTGAATCTATTATTATATACTGAAGGATAGCATAACTACTATGAAATATTTATTTTGCAGTTGTGTTTTCTAGTTGTATCTTACAATTGACTAGAAACAAAAGTACTTTTTATCTGTTGATTGTTATCCCAAGCAATATTACTGAAATCTGTGAGATTCTAATTTTATCTCCTAAGAGTCTCCTTTATGCAGATATTTAAAAAGAAGAATCAGTGATTTGACTTTTTGGCTTGTCTTACAACATTCCTATCCCAACTTGCTCTTTTTAAAACACTTTTCTTGATTAATTGCTCAAGTTGGAAGGAGTTATAGGACAATATGAGTTACTAACTTGCCAGAAAAGTGCTCTTAAAGTTTTATCATGAAGTATCCCATTTACTAAAGGCTTACTAAAGGTGTATAGGTAATTAGTTACACTGACAAACTTTTTCAGCATCCATTGCTACCTATTTTGCAATCTTTGTGTGAACTATACTAATATTGTTTGCATTGGAAAACTCTCCTAGAAAGTCATTGGCTAATTCCCATATGTCATGCAGCTTGCACAGCTTCTTAACTCAGTTTTGTTTCTATTTCTTGCACAGATTGTTCTCTTGTGTGAGTTTTCAAATTGCACGGCACTTCATTTGTAATGATGTTTTATCCAAACAGCAGCATCTGCAGCTCTACTACCTCTTCCTATAATTGTTTATGGGCACATATCATTAATTTTCCATTTAGCAATTTATTTCACTCTATATCAAACGATACAGTACAAGTTTCTAAGGAATAAAGTGATATTTTGATGGACATGTATATTGCATAAGGGTACAATCATCATGATAATCTTCACTGAGCCAAGTAAAATGGTTTGTGACTTCTAGCTGTTTTCTTCTTCAGCGTTTCTCATTTCCTGTCTCCATTCCTTTCATGCTGCTACTTAAGAGGATTTTGACTCTAACGCCTTTCTTGAGACATTTGATTCCTAGTTTTTAGCGTGCAATTTTAAAATATATAAGCAAGACTATTAATTTCCTTTAGACACAATCTTAGTTATAGCACATACATTCTTAAGTCACTACAATTTCTCTTGGTTGAAGGCATTCTAGTCTCTGATTTTTTCTCCATCTCATGAGTTATTTAGACATTAGTATTGCAAATTCAAGATATACAGATTTTTTCATACATGGGTTTCACGTATAGAATTGCTTAAATTTGGGCCCAGCATGGCCTAACGGCAAAAGTCCTCGCCTTGAACGCACCGGTTCTAATTCTGGCAACTCCACTTCCCATCCAGCCCCCTGCTTGTGGCCTGGGAAAGCAGTCGAGGACGGCCCAAAGCTTTGGGACCCGGTTTCGGATCGGCGCGCATTGGCCCGTTGCGGCACACTTGGGGAGTGAATCATCGGATGGAAGATCTTCCTCTCTGTCTCTCCTCCTCTCTGTATATCTGACTTTGTAATAAACTGAATAAATCTTTTTTAAAAATTGCTTAAATTTGCTGCTATCTAGACAAAGCATCTTCTAGGGAGGGGGCAAATGTGTGGTCTCAGATTAGAAAATATCTTGTATATTCAAAAATATCAAGAAACACAGCATGACAAGAGGAAAATCAGCAATAGAATGGAAATTGTAGATGAAGGAATGGCACAAACTCAGATCATTTTGCAGGCCTTAGTATTTACTCTGGGTAAGATAAGAAGTGCCAGAAGGATTTTCACTGAACTGGCATTTTATCAGGACAGTTCTGTCAAGGGCAGACAAAGGTGAGGTAAGGGCAGAAACAAAGAGATTAATCTGGATTTTATTACAATAACTTAGATAAAAGATGTTGAAGGCTTTGATCAAGTGTGACAGTGGAGATACTGATAAAAGATCAAACTGTGGGTATTATCTTGAGGGCAGAATTGCTAAAAAAAAAAAAAACCTTTTGCACTAGATGAGGTGTGTGAGAGTAATAGAAAGGTTAATGGTGACACCAAGATTTTTAGTCTCAAGAAACCAAAAGTATATATTTATAGTCAGTGTAATTGTAGAAAATTGTATATTTCCAAGATTTAGAATAGAGAGATCAAGGCTGGAGATAGAAGAGAGCCATCAACATATAATGCATATCAAATATATATGCAAATATATATGTAATTTTGATTGAGTAGCTCACCTACATAATAAGTTTAAAGAAAATAAAGCACTGGGAAATTCCCAACCATATCTGGGAAATTCTGTATTTAGAAATGGAGGTGATGAAGAGGAACAGCATAAGGCAGAAGGAATGAGTGGCTATCAAGACAAAAGGAAGTGCAGGCAAGGACTATTATGTAGATATTGACTAAGACTCATCTCCCCAAGACTTATGTGGACATAGAAATCTTGAGGTTCCATTGTTAATGAATGATGGATTGAGAGTGGATAAATGATCTCATTCTGCCCATCCAGTGATGGATCTAGAAGGTCTTTAGGTTTGGGGTGGTTCTCAGTAAAAGATGAATTTTTTTTTAAAGAATCCATTTTGATGGCAGATGTACAGAGAGAAAAAAAGAAACAGAGTGAGAAATTCCATCCTCTGGCTAATCCCCCAAAGGACCACAACAACCAGAATTGGGCCAAGCAGAAGGCAGGAGTCAGGAGCTTCTTAAAGCTCTTCCTTGCGGATGGCAAGAGCCCATATACGCAGGGGCAGCATCTGCTGCTTTGCCAAATGCTTAAGCAAGAGCTGGATGGAAAATGGAACAACCAGGACAGTGTCACAGACGAAGGCTTAACCCAGTAGGTCACAGATGACCATTTGAGCTCAAGTTCTGCCTAGAAGTTCTCTTTTTATTTCCTGGCTCACCATTTGATAGTTCCCCCAAATGCACCATCATCATCTTCTGTCAGATGCCAATTAACAGGGAAGCTGATACTGATCTTTAACTACTGAACTATAAGCTGAAATAAATGTTTTCCTTCCCAGGAAGTTCCACTTGGGTGTTTTAGTTGAAATAACAACAACAAAAAAAGCTAATTAATACATGATATGGCTTAAAAATTCATGCTTGCATACTGGTGAAAATAAACTACAGATTAAAAAGATACAGGGTACAAGTGAGTATTGTTGCAATACAATCCTTGCGTGGCGGAAGAGGACAGAATGAAGTTAGCTTTAATGAGACCATGGAGACTTCATTCATGGTAACTTGGCACAGCATACCACACATGCACACCCAGCCGTGGATCCACAGGTAGATGTAGCAGTTGGAGCTCTTGAAAAACTTTCACTGAATATTTCAACGTTGTTCATGAAAATGGAAAACAAGTCGTTTGTTGATAATGAGGCTGAGGAAGACATGATGAAGGTACGAGGACAGAGAAAACACTGAGCATGGGAGAAGGAGCGTCAAGAAGGAAAGCACACTGATCCATGAGCAGCATGAACAATTTTAGTTTAGTGATGAAACAAAGATTGGAAATTATGTTGCATTTTGCTTTGCTGCTTTTTTGTTTTTTAACTCTTAATTGACGTAACAATTGTACATGTTAATGGGTGTAGTGTGATATTTCAAAACATGACACATAGTGTAAGAAACAAACCAGGGAAAACAGCTGGCATGTACATAACTTCCAGTATTTTTTGGAAATATTCATATCCTCTCCACTGGTTACTTAGAATTAAATAATTGTTTCCAAGAAATTGAAGGAAATTCGCGAATGTTTCTCTGTTCAGCTCTGTCTCTTCAGGGCATGGCATTGTGATACAGTGGGTTAAACTCATAGGATCTCATATAAAAGTACTGGTTGAGTCCCATGTACTCCACTTTCAATCCATTTCCCTGCCATCGTGTATGGGAAGACCACTGTACCAGGGCTCCTGACTCGCAAGGGAGACCCATTTGGAGTTCCAGGCTCCTGCCTTTGGTCTTGTTCAGAGGGAGCTGTCGCAGGCATGGGGCAGTACAGTGAGTCAGCAGAGAGAAGATACTGTCTCTCTCTTCCACTCTATCTTTAAAATGAATAAATGAAGTGAAGGAGTAATCTGTTGAGAATGCTGGGCTAATATACGACAAACAACCCTGGGTCCCTGCCACTTGGAAGCACTGCAGTTCGCTTGGATTGCTTTGTTAGAAAAATAATCTCCATCTTACTGAAACTAGTGCTATTTGAATCTTTCCTCCAGAGTCAAATATATAACTAATTTAAAAAATTCTCATAATCTGCTTGTCTTTGTCCTGAACAAAATTCTATGCCTCATGTTACTATTTCCTGTTAGACATACAGGTAATACTATTTCTATGGAAACAGAACAGATATATAGATAATCTATAAAATGCCATTAAGAAAGTAATATATGGTGCTCAGTGTAACTTTTTGCAAAGCCATTAATTTTAGGATAACACTTTATGAAAAATTTAGTAGAATTTGGAAGTTACATTCATTTTATTTTGTTATTATTGATCAGTTTAGGAGAAGAATAGTCATGCTGCTAGATTTTTGTCTAGCATTTAGCTTAAAAAAATGTAATTGCAAATGCTGAGAAGTAACATTTCTTAAATTTCTTAAGACATGAAGATTTCCCAAAAGGTTCAACGGTGTTTTCTCATTAGTTGTAGGTTCGTTGTGGCATTTATTTGTGTAAACAATCTCCACTTTTCATTTCATGGCCACATAGACAATTAAAATAACAATAGTAATCATAATGAATAATAATGGTACACAGAAGACAGTTATGTGATAAAAGCTACTTCAGTCAGAAGCCTGCCAGAGCTCTTGCGAGCTTGGGACGCCGCCCTTCATTGGCTTCTGTGTGCAATCATAACCAGATTTAAGTACACATTTCATCACTTGTTAGAAAGCTCTGGTTGAAGACAACAAGCATTCTGTGGTCAGAGGATCACTCCAAAATCCAAAGTAGTTTTAACAACAAGTTGGATGTCCTGAAACACAGACTCACTGAAACCGTGGTCTTCATGTATTCTCCCAGAAGACAGAGATTGAGAAAATTAAATTCACAGAATGTTATTGTATTGTCATTCGGTAGTATTTATTGTACAAGGAATCATTAAGGGAGTAAGGACATATGACTTTATAGTACAAGTAGTTATTCCCTAACGATATTTTGAACTTGTTTAGCTCATATAATCCTGATATTTTGTGACATTTCAAGTATGGGGTAAGCAAAATAATTAAAATTCTATGTTGACATTTTCATGTTTTTAATGAATTTCTCATGAATAAATGAATTTAGCATAAATAAAATCTTTAAAACTTAAATAAGTGGCAAGGTTTGCTCGTGTTCCTGATTGAAATTCTCTGTCTGTTTGTATTCTTGACTTAAATACTGGGTTAATTTTATATATTTAAGCCGCTTTCTCTGGTAATGAGCTCCTCACTCAATAAAACTATTTATATCTTCAAAAAACCTGAAGAGAATATAAATGTGTATTTACGCAGAGTGACAGCATAGTGATGAGAGCTTTACCTAGGATCAAAGAACCCTTTTATCAAACTATTATATAAACATAATTATTACTTTATTACAAATAGATGTAATAACATAACGAGGGACACCATTTAATGACACTTCAGGTCCTAGAGACACACTAATTCATTTGTACTAGTTCTTAAAACAACTTTTCAAGGTGATTCTATTGTTCCTATTTTACAGATGAGAACATGATGGTTGAAGAGGTTATCCATTCAAGGTCACTGGGTAGTCACTGGTAAACTAAATCACAATTAGACTATTAACTCACAGGTCAGGAATATCACAACGCTATTCCATTCGTTACATAAAATTAACTTTGTATCCAAGCCCTCAATGAATTGGCCTAAAAAGGAGGGCACCTATGTCCTTCTTGCTTTCCATGAGAAATATTAAATGGACCCGTGTTATGATATGACTCCTGTGAAATGCTTCTACGAGGAACTATTCCACTAGGAAAAAAAGCACAGGGCACCACACCTGGTAGACCCACAAGCCCTTCTCTCTCCTATTTTGGATACGATTTTCAAAATCAGAAGAGTCCCATTTTTTTCTGCTTGTGTTTTTCCCAAGCCATTACCAGTGAACTGGATCAGAAGCGGACAGCCAGCACACAAACCGTTGCCCATTTGAAATGCTAACAATGCAGGGGGCATCTTTGTGTATTATCCCACAACATGATCCCCCCTCCAAGCCAAATTCTTTTTAAAAAGAATACTTAATGAGTTTTGTAAAAACAAAAGAAGTAGGATTTCACATAAACCAATACATTTAGTGCTGTGTATTTTTTTTAAAATTCAATGAGTCAAGTTGTTTAGATGGTAGAATAAAAACAGAGAACAATACGCTAACTGTTGTTAAATATAATTTAAATGTATTATCTACCACACCACATTCACCACAGAGTATAACTAAGGTTTATTAAAGCAGAAATGCTGTTTTTTTAAAAAAGATTTGTTTATTTTTTTACAAAGTTAGATATACAGAGAGGAGGAGAGACAGAGAGGAAGATCTTCCCTCCGATGTTTCACTCCCCAAGTGAGCACAACAGCCGGTGCTGTACCAATCCTAAGCCAGGAACCTGGAACCTCTTCCGGGTCTCCCACATGGGTGCAGGGTCCCAGTACTCTGGGCCATCCTCAACTGCTTTCCTAGGCCACAAGCAGGGAGCTGGATGGGAAGTGGAGCTGCCAGGATTAGAACCGGTGCCCATATGGGATCCCGGGGCTTTCAAAGTGAGGACTTTAGCCGCTAGGCCATGCCGCCGAGCCCAATGGTGTTTTATCTATACAATCTAGACTCTGATCATGAACACTGGGCAAATGCAACAAGACAAATTACCAACACAAGCATGACTCACATTTTACTCAACCACATCCCCATTTAGAAGAACTGAAAATTTTTATCCTACTTCAGTAGGAAATCCACTCCTTTCTTGAATGTTAAAATCTTCATGGCAAGGAAAACTGCACTAAAAGTCATGCAGTTTCTTTTTAGATTAGGAAAGGAACCAAAGGTTGTTATGTGCAATAGCCAGGTTTTGCTATTTCTGCAAATGGTTCCCTTCAGATCACAGTAATGGTCACATTAAAGCAAAGACAGCGATCATTCTTGGGAAAAGAGCTATGCCTGCCATGCTTGATAGTCCCGATAGATGAGCATTCCTCTAGAATCTGAGGGAATATTAGCAAGGATGCACACTGGGCAGCATGCAAGCCAGAGGAGGACAGGTCTGCTTTGACTTAAGTACTCCTAAAAAGCATTCCAGCCAGCATCTTCAAACACAGTTGCACTGAAAAGCCTAAATGAATTGCTAAGTGCCATTTCCCTTTCTGTCCCTATATTTAGATCTATTGAAACATTATGTGAATGAATGCAATCCCCTGGACAGGCATGCATTTCTCACAGATACTCCTGAATCGTGATTCACAGGAGCTTCTAGCAGATGAGGAATCAGACAGGATTAAAACTCTGATGAAAGGTCAAAAGTTAGACACATACACAGGATTCATGCTTAGATGTTTTCTTATTGGTGCTTTCAATGCAGTTTAGGTTATCAGGAAGATTCATTAATAATTCCAAACTTTTTAACCTTGAGTAAAGCTGCCAGACAAGAAGAAATAAGCACACTCCACTTGATTCCTTTTTCCACTCTCCTGTGGAGAAGAAAGCTCTTCAATCCAAGAGGCTATTACCCTGTATGACAGCTGTTGAGTAGCAAGCTGTCAACTCCCAGAGATGGCAGGAAAAGTGAAGAGGAACTCTAAGCGTGCAGGAGCACACAAACAGAAACGCTCTTTTACAGTAAGGCGGAGCATGCTGCTTCTTGTCCTCATTGGACAACGGTGTCCTCTGGAGAAAGGTCTATGTCAAAAGGGAGCAGAAACCAAGGCTACAGGAAGGTAAACAGCAGCAACAGTTACCTGTGCTTTCATTATTCTATTTATGCTTTCAGCAACAACAAATGTTTTAAGTGCCTCCGACATGCCAGTCACTTTGATAGAAGAAAGCTGCCTTGGCCCAGGGCTGTGGTGCAGCCAGTAAAGCCATGTTGCTTGTAGCTCCAGGATCCCATGTGAGCACTGATTCGAATTCCAGCTGCACTACTTCTGACTCGGCTCCCTCGTAGTGTACCTGGGAAAACAGTGAACTGCCTCAGGACTTCGCTCCTGGCACCCACAGGGGAGACCTAGCACAAGTTCCTGGTGACCAGCTTCACATCAGCCCAGCTATAGGCCGTTACCTCTGCTCCACAGACATCAATAATCTGTTGCAACATGATCAACTAGACAGAAAGTATGGTGCAATAAGTACTGTGATGGATGTATGCATGTTTCTTTGGCACCACATTAGACAGCAAGCTCATCCAGCTGAGAGAAAGTACACAAGCCTTAACAGAGGCATTGATTCTCAGTTGAGCCTTCAAGATGGAGAATTCAGTCACAGATTGTGACAGAATGGCAAAATGAAGTAAGGAGAAGAGGGGAAGTTATTGTGTGTGATATGCAAGGTCAAGAAGACAGAAGAATCATGACTTCAATGGGAAATTAAATGAGCATGTACACAGCAGCAGGGCCTGAGTAGCAGGAGGTAGCATGTTGACCAGGACTAAGGCTGTGAACTCACCAGCCTGGGGAGAATACTGGAGTTCGATCCCTAGTTACTTAGGGGTTTCTAGGTCAAGATGTCACTCTAACAAAAGTAAAATGAGTGTCACTGTGAATGATGTGTAACAAGCTCTGAGAGAAATTACGAAGACTTGAAACCTGGGTGTTGATGATGGAGAGACAAGAGGTGAAGATTAGAGAGAGAAACAGTAAAGATAAATAATTTTTATCTTCTGGTAATTAACTCGATAGGGTAGAAAAACAGATCAAAGAAGCAGAACTGATTCCAAAGGTGTAGTTCAGTAGATGCATTAGAAGTTAATTGGATTTAATGGTGCATTTAAATCTGAAGGGTCAGTAGTATGTGTCTATATGGACAAAACAAAGGTTTAACTTAAAAGCAACTGAAAGACTTAAACCATGAACAGCCCATGGCCACATCATGTCCAACAATGAAATTATGACGCAGATCCACTGACCTGCCTGAAAGTACTGCAAGCCGATAAGCAGACTGCACATTGCCAGAAGTGCCCAAGGGAAGGAAGTGTGATGAACTTTCTTGAGCTTGAGAGCTGCTCAGGGAAGACTGGCCAAGCAGAGTAGGGCTGGGAAGAACATTCCCTTGACCACGAAAGGAAACGTTGAGGAGGAATGCAACTAATCCCTTGTGGTTTAAACGGTCTAGATTTAAAACGCAGAGCAAGCCAGACGTAATACCTCTCAGTCCATGAAGGAAGGAACATGGAGTCTGGGTCCATCAGGTAGGCTGGATGCAGGGACTAGGCAGATGGGAACTTGGAGACGGAGAGTGGCTTGAAATATGGCTAAGGGCAACATCACATGTCTTCAAAGAAGCAAGGTGAGGTACAGGGTTCTGGGTGGCACTTCCTGGGATGGTCACTGGCCTTGAGACGCGAAGCTACAGCAGAAACAGGTCGCCACACTTCAGTGCCAGCTGCGGCTTGTGGACTTCTTTGGATCACCTGCAGGAGGGTGAGACACCCTTTGGCTTAACTGGTTGGCAGCTCATTTATTTCACACACGCAAATAGCATTACTTCGTGTAGATATTTGTGGGTGCCTTAAAATTACGAACCTCAATTTTCACAATAGCTGTTTAAGTCAATGCTATTATTAGATGCATTTTCTAGACAAGTAGGGCAAAGATCAGACAGATGGAATGACTTAACCAAGTCAAACTACTACTAGCATCAGTCTCTAATCCGAGGCTGTTTCCTCATCTGTCAGTGTGTACAGATTTCTTGCTCTCAAATGTGTTCGCTAAATGATTATTCACCAGTACTTGTTGGGAAAATCAAAGCATTCCTGAGAACCATTCCTCAGTTCTGTAGACAATCTCATGTCAACTACTCTTTGGTTATTCCTTACAACAACTCTGTGAGATGAATGTTTTTATCTTCAGTTGACAGATTAGGAAACAAGGCAGTTTATTCACTCAGAGTTCCATATGTAGAAGATCAGCGTCAAAACCAAAACTCTGTTCTGAAACACGGATCAAGGGACCTTCCCACTACGCCACACTGCCTAGAGGAATGTTTGCAAAGTGAGCGAGAAGGTTGTGAAGAAGATCATGGTTTAAATGCTTTTTCTAAAAATCGAGAGCTCATGATTCAGAACTGCCCAATGCGCTGACTGCACATCAGCTGTAATGATGAATCCCAGGCAAGCTTCACTGTGGAAAATGAGTCTATCTCTATATTACCAAGGCTTTGTCAAAACCACTCAAAGCAGCTGTAAAGAATTTGCTGGATTCATGTAGCAATCTAATCCATTATAAGAACTCTAAAGTAATTAGAGTCAAGACCAGAGATGATATGCACCACCATCCTGGGAAGCAAAGATGGGTACAGTACCAGGCCCCTGCTACTGTGTTTCCTGCAACTTCGGAACATCACATGAAAACCACACAAGCTCTTTAGTGGAGACAGAAGTGTGTGGACCATCTAGAAAGGCCAATTTTGTTAACAGCAGATAAAAAGCAATTCAAATTTGAGGTGAACTAAATTCACAATTCCAAACATTGATCATGATTCTTAAACCAACACTACTATGATAGTATTGTAAAGCAACTTTACAATACTAAAGAAGATGCAATTCTACATAATTTTTAATTTTGCTCAATTCAAGTGACTCAAGATTTTAATTACGAAATAATTTTATCAGGTTTGCCCTGTGTTCTTTATCTTGAAATACTCTGTTTCCTCTGATGTTATTAACTGCAAAAAAAAGCTTGAATAATTACTTGGCAGAATAAGTGAATGTGGTCTTATTCTGAATTAGCCAAAGATTATTAATGTCTAAATCATTATATATTATATATTAAGACCAACATACATAATATTATATATAATATGTATTGCCTTTATAAAGAATATTCCTAATTCAGAAATTATACTATAGAGGAAAAAAGAATACACCATTGGTGTCAGCCCCATGACATAGTAAGTTAATTCTCCGCCTGTGGTGCTGGTATCCCATTTAGGTATCTGTTTAAGTACCAGCTGCTCCACTTCTGATTCAGCTCCCTATGTATGGTCTGGAAAAGCATCAGAAAAGGGCTCAAGACCTTGGGCCCCTCCAGCCATGTGGGAGACACAGAAGGAGCCAGAGGCTCCTGATTTCAGAGTAGCCCAGCTCTAGCCATTCCACCATTTCGGGAGTGAATCAGGAAGACCTAGTTCTCTATCCCTCCTTCTCTATCTGAAAATCTGACTTTCATAAAACTTTTAAAAAACAGAATATATCTCTATTAATAACATTTAGAGATTTCTAACTGATAGCAAAAATGGATAATTATGGGTTTCTTAACACAGATAATTAAATGGCATATTGTGATTTTGATAAATGTGAAATGGTCGAAATGCTGAGAAAATCAGGGAGACAAAATTGAGAAATGACCGAAGGGACAAAAATAAGTTCATAAAAATAAAAAAGGGTTTAGGTGGACTCAAAGCAGAGTCTGCGCTTAAATGCCCAGATGTGTCTCTTTGCTGTCTCTCTCCGTGTGCATAATCCTCATAACCACACCTGCAAGAGTGATATGTTCCTCTTCCCAAAGATAATTATGGCAAATTGCCCCCAGCTATGTATCTTCTCTGCTCCAAAGAGCAGTGGGCTGTAGTCCATACTCTACAGGTGACATTACAATAAACGTGGATAAAAGGGTAAGAAATGCTGCCCAACAGCAAGGTAAGGGAGCCAAAAGAATTAACATCTGCTTGAAAAGTGAAATTGTGTCAAAACATATCTGGTACACAATTCATAACCAAACATAAGAAGAAAAAAAAGAATAGCTGGTACTGGTACTGGCACTGTAATAGAGCAGACTAAGGCTATTGTTTGGGACACCTGCATTACACAGTTTCCTACCCCAAATGCTCCGCTAACATACCCTGGGAAGGCAGCAGAAAATGTACCAATAGTTTTGCACCTGTGACCACCAGAAGGCTCATGATGAAGTTCCATGCTCAGGGTTTTGACTTGGACCCAGCCTAGCCACACAGCCCTTTGGGTGAACCAGTGAATGCAACATGCCGTTGCTGCCTCTCCATCTCGGTCTCACTCTTTCTTTCACGGAAATAAACAAACGAAACTCAAAACAAATAGCCAGTTCTTACCTCACAGTGCACGTGTTAGACTTTGTCAGAGAATCAGTGAAACTGTGAAGGAACAGCATGCTATACATGGGAGAACTAAAGACTGAATTAAATGAAGAATGGGGAAAAACAACCAAATAACAGAACACCTTGTTGTATTTTTTTTAGAAGCCTGTATTTGTGTTTTCTAATTCTCCCAGGCCAGCCAGGGTCCTTTTCCACCGCCAACAAGTCCTTTTCTAAAGAAGAATCATTTCATTCTGCAGAAATTGCAAGGACATGGTGTTCCCTGACTAATGTGAAATGCTAATGAACCAGGGAATCACTACATTCAATGGAAGCCTATGCAACAGCTAATAATATGTAAATGGGCTATCAAAGGCACTATGAAGTAGGCAGAAGCAATGTATACAACACTTTAAGCAAAGTTCAAGATCTGATTTTTATGAAAATTAAAAGCTAATATTCAAAAAATGTAGCACCAGCTGTAATCTTCCCTTTCAGAGAAAAAGAAACTGAATTGCTAATACCTAACAAGAAAAAAGCACCATACATCAACAAGAATATATATTATCAGAAACTTTCAACTTCATGTCGACACTGTGATTTTTCATAAAGCACCTAGATGACACCATAACACTTACAAGGACATAGAACAGGGAGACAGAAATAGTGTGAAACCTAAAATCATTTTCCAAGTTCCATAAAGCATACATATTATTGTATCAGTCTGACAGTTTACATCCAAGGTTGTAGGGGCATCTTTGTAATAATGTGGTGTAACTCAATCACAAAACATTTACCCCAGCATAAGTAGAATTAATTTATTTTCAAAGAGAAAGAAAAGGATAAAGTTAAACAAAAATCAAGAATATGACTGTCACATACATAGTCTGTCATTGAAGTTAATATCCAAGTTAAAATATATTTTGAGTAAAGAAAATTAGCATCTTAACTTGCAAATGAACACAAGCATTTGTCTTAGGCTTCAGTGTGAAATATGCCAGTTTTATTAGGAAATTTCTTGGTATTTGTTAAAGATTAAAGTCAATTTTACAGTTAAAGAAATGACAAAGGAAACTGAGGCTCCCCAAAATGAAATTATATTTCCAATATCTAACCATCTGAGTTTTTGTTTGTATTTAGTAGAGCTCTAATTTTGAATAATCTACCCAATTCAGTTTGGGAGATAAACTCGATGAAACATGGAGTAAACCAATATTTGGGTGCAAGGTGAACTTTTGTTCCCTATTGCGGCTCATACTTCATCTTAGGGTCTGTTATATCCACCCCATGTATGAATGTTGAAATACAGTTCTGTTGTTAAAATACATTAACTGCCTGTAACTGATACAGTTTGATATCTTAGGGAAATGTCATAGATACTTGTTGAAGTGATTAATATCCTTTGAGTTTTAGATCAGCCTCATGCTTCTTCCATTCACAAGATTCAGGCTATAGCATTTACATTTTCCCTCTACACATACCTCTTTAATTTTTTTTTCTGGTGGATAGTGTTTTCAATGGAAACCAGCAGGAAGCTACAATTTATAAACATTTTAGAGATTTTTGATTGCAACGTCTCTTAAGTGGAGATGTAAATGAGAATTATACTACAAACAACAAACATTGTTTACTTAATTCACAATTCCAAAGAGCAAGCAAGCCATCAACTCATGACTTTCCCAGCACTCAAACGAACAAACAAAAAATACTTAAATATTCACCACATTGCTATCAAAATAAACACTCTTATTAAACAGAGAAAGAAATGGTCTTGTTGTAAAACAATAAAATTATGTATCTCAAACCAACAGCTAATAGCATGCCTCATTACATTTCAAGGATTTAGACCATTGCAAGGATTATTTGTGATGGTTGAGGAATATAAACCAATGAAATTGATGGAAAAAAATAAAGAATTGAGGTAAAGAAAAAATAAAAATGTCATTATTTGTAAAAAATGCATCTTACCTTGTGTCTATCTTTGTTTCCTTTCACCTTTGTTCTTTAAATTGCATGTCTTGCCACTAGATCAAAGCCCCATGATGAAAGGAATATGTATTTGTGCTGTTCTCTGCTTTGTGTCCAGGCCAACTACTATGCCTGGCAGTTAGAAAATGCTTGAAACTTTGTCAACTAAATGAACAACTATATGAGGTGTTTAAACTGTAAATCTACATGGGAAATTCAAAATGTCCACTGAAATATATGGAAAAATGAACGAGACAATTCAAGACGTTAAATTTGTACAAACCAATGTATAAAATTTCAACAACTGTATCTACGAAAGAGATTCCAAAATTGCAAGGAAAATTCAGTTAACAGATACATTTCCTTGGGTGAAAACTACTTTTAAAAGTCATCTAGAATATTTCATAATCAATATTTTCCCAGTAACTTTTGAGGATACCATTTACCTCAATATTATAGAGCTACAGTTACATTAATCTATATATTTGATGCAATCCCAGGAAAAATTAAAATTCTCTTAGAATTTAAGAGATTTACAATTTTTTTTCTATTTTTGAGAGGTTATTGCATGTATAGATGAAAGCCATTATATTGATAAGCTGTGTCCTATGGATATTATTATAGTTTTTCACTGCTTCTGTGTGGATATTTTGTAATACCTAGTAATTTTGTAATGTAAAATTATTATTTTCCAAGTAGTCAATTTTTTTTGATCATAAAGAACACAACCTGGATTATATAACAATATAGTTTGTGCCTAGATCTTGTATTAAAGTCACTGGTGCTACACACACTTTTATCTGCACATACTCACTTATTGTAAAAAGAGGCTGGATATGAGCTGGCACTAAGTAGCCACACACCATGTAAGAGTGCCCGGCTCCAATTCAGGTTCAGGTCCTGCGTCTTGGTAATGCACATGCTAGCAGGTGGTCCATGAAGGCTGCAGCATTGAGTCCTGGTTACCCTTGTAGAGCAGGACTGATTGGCAGGCTCCTTTTGCTTCAACAGGTGCTAGCTACTGCTGCAGCAAGCACTTGGCACAGACGCAATGAGTGCAAGATCTCTTGCCATATTTCTCTCCTTCTCCACCCTCTTATTTGATGCGTGTGTATCGCTTCCAAATAAAACATAAAATAAGTAGGAAAAAAGAAGTTCTCCAGGGGAATAAAGTGAGGCGATAGGATCTATTACCTGTCTGACCCTGCAAATATGTTTTGAATCCTTAGGGTCAAGGATGATAGAATTAGTTCTTTAGTATGATCTTACAAACAGGGTTAGGAGGAATCAAGATAACATATATGGGACAGTTATCCATGCACAAAAATTTAGCTATCTGTCCAATGTAAAAGTAGCAATTGTGGCATAGTTGGTAAAGCCATCTATTTGGAAGCTAATATCATGTATGGGCAATGGTTTATGGCGTGACTGTCTCACTTTAGGCCCAGCTTCCTATGAATAGCCTGAAAAAGCAGTTGAAGATGACCCAAGAGCTACGGCCTCTGCACCCATGTGTAACCTCAGAAGACCCTGCCTCCTGACCTCTGCCTCACCCAGCCCTGGCCATTATGGGCACCTGGGGAATGAACCAGTCTCTGCCTCACTGTCTTTCTGTCTCTGTATCTCTGTCATTCTGACTTTTAGATAGATGATTGATAGATAGAGATATAAATAAACACACATTAAAAAGGACCATCCCAAAAACAAAAAGGCTGTATTAACAGCGTAATTTTAAAATGGCAGAAGTCTGACTTGAATAGCTTTAGTGTTTAAGAAAGAGGATTTTTTTTCTTGTTTTTATAAAGGTAGTGGAATGCCTATAGAGCATGAAAATGTGACAAATCTGTATTAGATTCCTAGGGCTACTGTAACAATGGACAGCAGTCCAGATACCTTTAAATAATGAAAATGCATTGTCTCACCATTCTATAGAGGACAGGTCTGAGATCAAGGGTTTGGCAAGGCTCTCTCTGAAAGCCCTGGGAAAAGATCTATTCCGGGCCTCTCTATTTCTGAAGACTCTTGGTTTGGGGCAGCAGAACTCAAATTCTTTCATGATGAAGCCAACCTCTCTGCCCAAATTTCTGCCCCTACCAGATTATATTTTATAAAGGAATCTACTGTCTATGGCTCAGTTCATAATTTGATTATTCTTTTATTCTTTATTGTGATACAGATGACAACATTTTATATATTTAAGATACACAACACAATGTTGTAATAAACTCATTCAACAGAAGATGATTATCACAAACTAATTGAATTATGCTTATCAGCTCACAGTTACTTATATGTGTGAGAGCAATACACAAGCTCAGCTCTCATAGTAAATTTCAAGCATATTAGACTTACTAATGACATGCCACTATGCTAGACACTGGATCACCAAAACTTGTTCATTTTTTCTTTATTGAAAGGGAAATTCATACAGAAGGAGCGGCAGAGAGGAAGTTCTTGCATCTGCTGGTTCACTCCATAAATGGTCACACAACTAGAGCTGAGCCAGAAGCCAGGGTTTTTTTTCCAGGTCTCCCACAGGTGCAGGGACCCAAGAATCTGGACAATTCACTGCCCTCCCACCCCCACCCCCCCGGCCACATGCAGGGTGTTGGATGTGAAAGCTGGGACATGAACCAGTGTCCATACAGGATGCTGGGACTTGCAGGTAGAGAATGAGTCTAATAAGCTACTGCACCAACCCCAGAGCTTACTCAAGCTGTAACTCTAAATTGCCAGCTTTTGGCAACACCTCCCTGATTTCCCAAACCCTCAACATCTGGTAACCAATATTTTACCTTGTTTTGATGAACTAAAAAATTTTAGTATCAACACAAAAATGAGATTCTGTAATTGTCTTTTGCGGGGCTTGCTTTACTCAATGTAATGTATTGTATTCAGATTTTTCTCCTTTTTTATTTTTTGCGCTGTTCACATAGTTAAGAAGAATGTATGCCCATGTAGACCATTGATTAGTGTGGGGAAGGTCCAGTTATGGGGGAAGGTGGTGGGACATGTGCTTCCAATCTTTCTTCTTTTTTCTCCTGTATCTGTGGTGGGGAGTTGGGGTGGGGGAAAGAGGACCTGGGGCCACTCCCAGCTGCGAAACTACATCAACATGTGGGATACAGGACAGTCACTTGATGTCTTCTTAGAAGCCTCAGTGTGGAGAAGGTATGGTTTGAGAGTATTGCTTGAATGGTTTTGATAGTTCCAAAACACTGTTGGTTTTGTTACTCCAAGATTAAGAAAGTCTTTCCAAGATCCATTGGCTGACAAAATCTACCTTATTATGTCCAGTTGTCTAGACAAAACATGGCCAGGAGAGCTGTACAATCTGTTCTGCTTTCCATCCTCTGATATGACACTAGACATCCTTGGCAGGACCAGGGTGTCTAGTGTCATATCAGAACTGACTGTCATGTTCTCTGTGTGCATCTGGGCCTACCGTCCAATGCATAGGTATATGCAATTGAGAAGCCAAGCCCCTATGCAGACACTCCAAAGTCAGACCATAAATCATATGTTGTTGTTGTTGTTGTTGTTTTTATTTCCCGGTGGCCAGGTTTTGAGTCCAGCAGTCCATTTATGGGATAATCTAAGAAAACTCTCCTGGGGTGACCCCAGATATGACTCCTGCATGCACTAGCTAGCACAGGGTACAGTTCAGTTATCATCAGCTCATGCACACACACTGGTGATTGCAGTTGCCTGGTCAGTTGTGTCCCAAGCTCCATCCCTAACACAAACAGGTGCTGCAGCCTATCCCAGCCCAGCCTGCCACAAATCCAATCCTTTTGCCCTGTAGAGGGAACTGTAGCCTAGTCAGGGCAACCCCCACTAACCCTTCAAGGCCCCGTTCCTGTGCACGCTACTAAGGTATGTGTAACAGATTGGTCTGGTCTGTCTCACCTCCCATGTGGCTCTTGCATACACACCCATGGGTGTTGTGGCTTTACTCAGACGACCCACCCCAGGACCCAGCCCACATGATGCTGTCACCTGGCCTACCCCCTGCCCTGGCTCTCTGCTCACTGGCGGGAGCTGCAGTCCAGAGGAGGAGTGCCCACAGGTCTCCTACCGGGCCCACTCCCAGCCAGGATCTTGCTCTTGCCAGGGGTTACTGCAGTACAGACTGACACGACTTGCACCTATTCCTGGAACTTGGTAGCAAATACTGTAACAAAGCCTTGTCCTCCTGCTGGGTGCCTACAAGTGTATGTAGGGCTCACTGTATTTTTCAAAGCCAAACAATACCCCTCTGTGTGTGGCAATTTCTATTCATCTTTCAATGGATATCTATGTGTATTCTATATTGTAGCTATTGTGTATAATGCTTTCATGAACATAGGAGTAAAATGTCTCTTTGAGACATTGTTTTTCACACTTTGGATATATACTCAGAAACAGGGGTTCTGAATGACATATTTATACTTTTTAATTTTTTGAGATATTTCTATGCTATTTCACATTCAATGGCTACATGAGCATTTCCACTAGCCATGAATAATTTCACTTGTTCACATTCTAAAGTATCCTTGCTTGTATGTATATATAGACATGTATTATTGCTTATTATATAATTAATATATGCATCATGCTTTAAGGCATACTATATTTTATAACAGGGTACCTCAAAAAAATTTTTGGAAGGGTTGGCATTGTAGTTCAGTTAGTGAAACCATCAGTAGCGATTTCTGCATCCATTATCAAAGTGTCTTATTTAAAACCTGGACACTCTGTACTTCTCAGCCGGCTTCCCGATGCAGCAGCTGAGAGGCACTCGTGGAGCTGCAGGTGTGTGGGTGTGTGCCAGCCATGTCAGACCCAGGTAGTTCCTGAAGCCCACTTTGGCCTGGCCAATTTTGGCCATTTCTGACAATTCAGAAACAGACCAGTCGATGAAACATCTTTGTTTCTTTGTCTCTCCTGCTGTCTGCCACCCCAGTTTTCAGATCAATAAATCCTTTTGATAAAGAAAAACTCCACGGAAAATACATATTATAAGAAAACGATGCAAGAATTTCCAAAAAATTAATAATACAGTAAATCATTGTTTCCCTAAAGTTTTCTGCTTTGTTTTTTGTGCAAAATAATTTTAAATCAAGGTAGAGTTGTGTTTTTTCATACAATTTGTATGAGGTGAACAAATTTGACACATTTCACAATATAGAAATGGGAGCACAGTGATATTGCCCCCCGTCATCCCACCTATAAATGCTTCCACACTCTGTTTTCCTTGCTTATGTAAATGTTTATTAACTTTTTACAATAACATACTTTCAGTTCACTTATCTTCTTGTAACATGACTGACATTACTCATCTTCAATCGGAACATGCATTTGTACCTCTCGACCAAAACTACACATGAGATGCAATGACATGTGACTTCTGGGCTTAGATAATAAAAGGCAGTGTCACTTCTGCTTGGCTTAGTCTCTTTTTCCCTTACTAGAATCCAGTTGCTACATTATAAAAGAAGTTCATGCTCCAAGAAGAGCTTCAGGCAATAACTCCAAACTCTGTGACTGGGCCCAGCAGGATGGCTCAGTGACTAAATACTCATGTTGCACTTGCCAGAATCCCATATGGGTGCCACTTTCTGTCTTGGCTGCTCCATTTCCCATCCAGTTCCCTGCTTGTTGCCTGGGAAATCAGTGGAGGATGGCTCAAATCCTGTACCCATGCAGGAGTCCCAGATGAGGTTCCCGGAACAGCTCAGCTCCAGGCATTGTGAGCAGTTGGGCAGTGAGCTAAGTGAACTAGTGGATGGGAGATCTTTGTCTTTTCTCCTTTCTGTGGGTCTGCCTTTCCAATTAAAATAAATAACTTAAAAAAAAAAAGGATTCAATGACAACCAGCATCAATTTCTGGACTAGGAGCAAATGAGCCTTGAGCAAATTTGTTCCCCTAGTCTTTGAAGTTTCTGCTGCGTCCCTAGACATGGAGGAGCAGGAAACACGCCCCTCTGTCTTTCACAAAATTTCAAGTATATTACTTTGAGAAATAATGTAATTATTATTATTTTTCACCAATGTTGTACATTGAGTATGTCACCCACGAGACTCCTACATCAAATCCCTCTAATATCCCATAATGTGATGTATTTGCTGGTTAAACTAAAATGAGGCCATTTATATTGATCCAAATTCAACCAGGCTCAAATCTTTAGACGAAGAATGACCCAGGGTCCTTACACAGGAAAATTCATGTGGGTTTTGCAGCAAAGCTGTGGCCAGGGGCAAGTCCAGAAGGGAGCTCTCAGGAGAAGCCAAACTTCCTAGGACATCCAGACTGCAGAATTGTGGAGCGATGAGTTTCTGTTGTTTAAGCCACTCAGTCCGTGGCCTTATTCTAGGCCATTCCTGGCCAGCTAATACAGTGAAAACAGTGTTCTTCAATATTTAGCACCAGGTAACTGACATGATTTTCCAATAGAGCGATACATATGATAAAAACAAGTCATCCTTGACCTTTGTGGGTTTAAAGTTAAAATACTACTTGCTACTGATGATTAATCTAAAAATACCACAGTGACAGGACAAAACAAATTTATAAACATATAATAATCACTTACATTAGATGCATGCCTGGGGCAAATAGATTGAAATCAGTCTCTTCCTAGATAAAGCACCATAAAAGCATGCCATAAAAATGTCCTCGGCAATAAACATTCCTATCATCGTTCCTTAATGAATGTTACATTTTATGACTTATTATAACATAAAAGTATAATTTTTAAAACACTTTCACTTTAAGTACACGCATTACAATTATCCAGCTAAGAATCATTCAAAATATGAATAAATAATAAAGTACCTTCTCTAATATCATTTTAAAAGATATAATTCTCCCATGGGAAATCATATCAAAGATTAACAGTTTTGTTATGTAGAGGTAGAAATGGAGTGACCAGATTAAAAAATGGTATTTGAAATAATTATGCTGAGAAATACGTGAATTAAATACATTTAAAAAATTGAGGTTTTGGTCTAAACGAGGCATGATGGGAACCTGTGTTTTAGCGCTGGCATCACATGTGGGCACGGGGCTGAATTCTGGCTACTCTGTGTCAAATGCTGTCCCTGAAAATGAGCCTGGGAAGGCAACAAAAGAAGGTTCAAGTGCTTGGGCCTAAGCTACCAAGTGAGAGAGCTGGATAGAGTTTCCAGTCTCTGGCATTAGTCTGGGCCAGTCTTGGAAGTCTCTAACCATTTGGGGAGTGAAACAGTGGATGGTAGATTATACAAATAAATAAACCTCTAAAAGTAAGATAAATACAAAACAATCTATGCCCAAAGAAAATATGTCAGAGCAGAAGCAAATGATATTGAATAAAGACTGGCAAACTTTGCAAAGCGCAAAGATAGAAAACAATAAATAAATAAATAAATAAATAGGGGAATGCCAGGTACCAATCTTTGAACATTCATTTAGACATATAATTCATGTATTTTATTTTAATGCATATGATAACTATATCCACTTTTCAAGGAAAGAAATACAGCTCAGAAAGACACACTAACTTGTACAGCACCATATGATTAGTAGCTGCCTGAAAATGACAATACCGTTGTGAGCAACAGAAGCAGCAGCCATCAAAGCCAACAGAAGCCAATTCCATGCATCACATACAAGTATGAGTGAGTTGACCACCAATTTTGCGATAACAGAGTATACATATGGTTCTATTCATTTTTCTCTGATTCAGGCATATATCAATTATTAACTAACGTAGACCTCAAAATTTTATGGCACAGAGGTGCTCATTGCTACCATTGGAAGAACAACTGTTTTGGTCTATTTCCACAGCTATTTGAAACACAGCTTCGAGAACTTATACGCTGATTTATAAATTATCAAAGTTATTTCTCATCATTTTGGAGATTGGGAAGCTCATGATCAAAACAAGGGCAGCACGTGGTGTGGGCCTACAAGGCGCTACAAAGGCGCTGCCATGCCTGTGTCCTCACACAACACAAAGAAAAGGGCACATCTCTGGAGGAATCATCCAAAAACTATTAAAAAGAAGTTGCCACCACAGATTGGATTTTAGGCAATAAAGTCACAGAGATATGTTCAGAATTTCATTCCGGCTGTCAAGCCAAAAATGTTCAGGCTTCCATAGACAATCCAAAATGCAATAGGAACAGCCCTTGCTTTTGATGGACAGGACAGTCCTGTGTGCTTGTGAACTGTGGGATTGGGTCAAAATCTACAAGAGTGAGGATAAGTGTAGTCATTGACTCTTACAGTATGTGATTTCTTAGAATGATCTATATGTGAATGTGTATGTTCCTTTAAGATAACCTCATTTGTGCTGTGGTTAGGGGATGTTGTGTAGGATCTGGGAAGCCGCCTTCTTCCAGAAAAAAATGATCTTAGCCTATCTGTCCAATTACTTGACTCTAGCTATGTGAATAAATTTCTGGGGCTTCCCATCTATTACATTGGCCCACATATCTATTTTTACGCC
Source organism: Ochotona princeps (assembly GCF_030435755.1). Lineage (NCBI taxonomy): Eukaryota > Metazoa > Chordata > Mammalia > Lagomorpha > Ochotonidae > Ochotona > Ochotona princeps. Next base: position 14,501,765 of record NC_080843.1, on the reverse strand, counting down.
AGTATCAAGCTGTTTTGCTTCTAACTTTCTGGTAATATTTCTTGAGATCTGTCTTGAATTTAGTTTTTATTATTTAAGATTGCCTTAGTGGTTTGGGATTTCTTGTGTTTCCATACGAATTTTAGGATCGTAGATGCTTTATCAAATGGTGTTGAAAATTGCATTTTTGCATGGAGACATATAAAATAAGAATCTTAGCTAGCACTCTATCCAAAACCGACTCACAATGAATCAAGGATTAAACATAAAGCCTGAAAGCATAAAATTATTAAAGAAAACATATGGCAAACACTGTAAGACATTAGCCTAGGCAAACACTTCTTGGATGAAATCTCAGAAGTACAGGCAATGAAAGGAAAAAAGATAAATGATATTGCATCAAAGTAAGAAGTTGCACCCAGCAAAGAAAAACTTAGCAAAGGGGAGAGGTATTCAACAGAAGGGGAGAAAGTATTTGCAAGCTATACATCTGATACAGAATTAATATCCAAAATATATAAGGAGATCAAGTAATGCAACATTAGATGATCATCCCAGCAAAGAAGCAGGGTCCCCTATGGAAAGAATCAAATGATCTACATAGAGAAGTTGATTTCCCCCTTTCCCACTTGTATCCTTTTGATTTTTTTCTAATTTATTGTCCTTGGCTAAAATGTTCAGAAATATATTGCATATTAATGGTGAGAACTAGCATCCTGTCTGGATTTGAGTCTTATTGGAAATGCTTCAAGATATTCCACACTCAATACGATACTGGTTGTGAATTTGTCATATTTTCTCTTGATTGTTGAGCAAAATTCTTTCTATATATACCCAATTTGTTTAAGGTTTTTATATGATGAAACGTTGTAATACTTTATACAAAGCTTCGTCTGTATCTACTGAGACAACCATATTATTTTTATTTTTACTGTATTAATATGATATGTTGCATTTATTGATGTGCAAATGTTGAACCATCTCTGCAAAACAGTGATATATCCCACATGGTCCAGGTGAAAGATCTTTTTGATTTGTTGTTGAATTTGACCAGCTAGTATTTTCTAATGACCTTTCATGTCAGAAACATAAAAATGGCATTAGCATATGACCCAACAATTCCACTTCTGGGAATTTGCCAGAGGCAGCAAAATCGGCATGTAAAGGAATAATTTGTACTGCCATGTTTAATAGCAGTTCAATTCACAATAGTAAGATATGAAATAAACCCAAATGTCCATCAATTGGTTACTGAGTAAAGAAAATGGAATATTAGTCAAAAATGGTATGAAATCTTGTATTATGCAATAAAATGATGTAGGTGGACACCATCATATTTCACGCAATAAGCCAGGCCTTAAAAGCTAAATATCATGTTTTCTCTGATTTACAGGTATTAATGTCTCAAGTACAAAAATTATTAAATACATATGAATGAAATTGACAGCTAGAAATTTGATTACTCTTTAGAGACTATCTAAATTCCTGAGGAACACTGTCTTTTCTGGTAGCTACTTGTTGAATTATTTCATTAGCAATGAATCAAACTTGTGATTATAAAACAAATCAAAAGTATGTCACTAATCGGAAGAAAAATAAGACAGAGAGAAAGCGGGGAAATTGGAGAAATAAAGGGAGGGCGGTAACTATTATGTCTTTAAAACTATGCAGTGCAATATACGAAATGGGTTGCCTTTACGTACAAACATTTAAAGAAGAGAAGAAAGTCGTCTTAGTTTGATTCAAAGGCCAATAGCAAATCGTTAAATATATAAACATAGGAAACTGCCATAATCTACGGCATTCTATGTTAGGATTACTTTAACTACAAATGCACACACTCTCCCTGTTTGGCATACTCTCTGGCATACATTTGCACATCAATAAATGCAACATATCACATCTCTCTTTCAAGTATTCTTTGGCACATTTCTCCCCAGAATGGTTTCCAAAACTACACACTACAGTGTGTATATCTGCAGCAGACCTTTCATAGCTTGTAAATTTGTACTCACATGCTTGGTCCTTGACAGAAGGAATGAAAGTATAGTTTATGTGGGAGTATCTGTTAGGCCTGGTAGTAAGCGTTAAAGCTCTTTTCGCCCTATGGATCAACAAAAGTATATCTTATTGTGTCACCAAAAGAATAAGTAGGACTTTTACTTGGGTACCTCTGAAACTTCCAAAAGAAACTGTTCTTTCTTTTTCTGCAAATGAACTGTGTCTTTTCTTTCTCCAGTAATAACAGAAGATGAGGAAAACACAGATTAGTGAGAAAAATTTAGCACAGAAGCCCAAAGTGCTAATAAAGGAGAGATGATTCCACTCCTCCTGCAGGACATGCGTGCATTGGACAGAAAAATAAACTGAAATCACAATACTATGGCCATGCCTTGCACATAAGAGATGTGCTCCAAGAACCTCAGAGGAAGCTTGAAACTTAAGATGGTATTGACCCCCCCACACGTGCATGTTCACGCACACATACACACACACACAAACACACACACACACGAATATGCTGCTTTCTTGTATCTGGGAATCCATGGTAAAGTTTAGCTTACAAATTAGGCACAGAAAGAGATCAACAATAACTAGTGAAAAATAAAACAATTGTAAAAATCTATTGTAAAGGTTTTTCTAAATTACAAACGTTTTGATCTTAGGGATTTTCCATTCATTGTTGTCTAACCACATTGGATTTTGCACGGCTGAAACTGCAGAGGGGATTATGTTCAAATACTTTAATTTTATATTAATATCAAACTTAGTTAGACTTCCTTTTGTAGGTGGTAGAAATCAAACTCACTCTTTTGTCCTCAGACTAAGATAGTCTTTTAAATATCATCAATTTTTGTGAAGAAAACATATTGATTTTAAATCATTCTTATTTTGAAATAATTTGTAACTTATATTACTACAATTACAAGACTGATTTGAAACACATGCTACACCTTATTAAGTAACATAAACGGGGAAGAAAACATATTAAAATACAATGAAAAGGTAGTTCTCTTGATAAAATGTTTCTAGTTGCTTATAGCATGTCATTTATAGGCCCTAATTGCTTATCTCACAATTATAAATGCTCATTTTAGAGTAATTTTCTTATTTGAACTGTGATTTGCAAACTATTCTGTCCTTCTTCATATTTGGATATAAATTTGCATAAACAGTATAATTACAATTATCTGCTTTACCCAAAAGATTAGAAAGGAAAAACTACTAATTAATCTAATTTACATGTGGATAAGGTTAATTGCTAAGATCAATTTTTATTTTCTCATGCTAAGCTGTAATAAATGCTGTCATGCTTATTAAGATACAACATAGATATTATACTACATATCAAATTGAGTAATAATTATATTTATGTTGTATCTCTCACTCTATTTTACAAAATAACTTTCTCCTTATCAAAAACATATGATGCAATTGGATAGGTGGTTTCTCTTCGAATGCTTAAACTCTAGCCTGCTATAACTGGTCACCTGTCTTCCTATTCTCAAATTCTTCCATCATTTTTCATCTACATTAAAATAAATGCAAAATATCTACTTTTAATTGGAAAACATAAAACTAACATTAATTAGTGCCAATGCAAACTGAATATTCAGAATACAAACTTACAAACTATTATTTATTTTATATTTATGTGTATAAAGACAACTGTTTTTATCTACTTATTGCTGAATACTCATTCTGTTTTAAAAAACACAGACTGTATTTACTTGAAAGGCAGTGTTAGCGAGAGAGAGGAGAGACACAGGGAAAAAAGAGAAAGACCTTCTATCTACAGGTTAATTCATCAAATGATTGCAAAGGGTCGAGCCGGGTCAGGCTGAAGCAAGGAACCTGTAACTCTATCTGGGCCACCCACCTAAGTGGCAGGAACCTGAGTACTTTGGCCATGTTTCACTACTTTCCCATGGAACCCATGCTCATATGGGTTGCTGGCTTCCCTGGTTTAACCTTGCTGAGCAACAACACAACCCTTCTTAACTGGGACCGTCTGCAACAGCTGGAATATAAATAGGACACTTGAACATTTGTGGAATAGCCATTGAATTTAAGAAGTAACCATAGAGTAAAATGAACAGGAGCCTAGATAAAGCAGTTAGTATTCCCAGGGCCTGCTATTGTGGCATGCAGGTGAAGCCCCCGCCTGCAATGTTGAACTTCCAAATGAGTGCCTCATTGCTCCACTCCCAATCCAGCTCATTATTAATTCTCCTGGGAAGGCTGCAGAAAATGACCCAAGTTCCTCAACCTCGTCCAGCCCTGTAGGAACTCAGATGAATTTCCAGTTTCCTGATTTTGTTCTGTATATATATAATAAACATTCACTAAAGTCACCCTTCCAGCCTACATATCCTATGCATTTCATGAGTCTTCTTAAAATGTAAAATTCATTATATAAGTTTCTCCTATTATATGTCTCAGTGTATCTTATAAAATTATTATAAAAATTTGGCCTGTATGTATATTCTCAACTCCAACTGTAACCCAGAGCAGCCTTGGGACCTAAAGTTGTATAAGTTGGAGCTTCTGAAATTTGTGATAAGTTTCACACATCAGGGCTAACTGTCACTATGTTGATGAAACACCATCCAGTCCTTTGTCATGCATGCTGGAAGCGATAGGTATTTAGCACATCCTGTGAAGGGACAGACACTGGAGTCACAATCAGGAAATAATTTTATGTAAGGGTCTTCATTAAATGGCCTACAGGGATCTCAGAAGGAAAGGAGTTCACATTTCCAAGACTCCAATCATTGTAATAGATTTCCTTGTTTTCAAAGCCTATCCAATTTCATATACTAATTTTGAATTCATAAATCTGTGTTAAGTTTGAATGGAGGATTGCCTTCAAGACTAAATCCTGTCTCGGATCCTTTACCTTCACACAGAAAATGGAAAAAGTCCTGCTGAATCTTAAAGATTCAGCTTAAAGTTCACCTGTTTTTGTTCTCTTACCCTTTAGCATCTCAAAAACTGTACTGACCTTCACATCTCTTCTACTGAAGAACTCAGCACTGGGTGGAATATTGTCCTTTGTATAATTACTCACATGTTTGCTCGTCACCTCCATTACAGACATTTTGATGGACATTTGTCACTTCTACCCACACAGTCACACACAGAGAATGCGTTACTTTCCTAGCGCTAACTACATTTTCTTCTTGGTAATTTTCTTTCTCCCACAGGTCTCAGCTGGGGTGTGAGTGCACTTTTAGCTGCTCTGTTCCCACACCCCAGTGCCTTACAACTCCGGGAGGCTTCTTTGCCCACATGTTGTATTTTGCCTCTTAAGCATAGCAAATGTGTTTCCAAGAAACCTCTCCTCATTTCCCAGGAGTCTGTCTCCTGGGACTTGAGAGCGGGATGCTGTGAACAGATGGCCTCTTGGAAGTAGCTCCTTCTGCTAGGCACCCTGCAACTTCTGGGATCCTGAGTTTGTTCCTTCTAAGGGGGGTTTACACGGCACCTTTTAATCTCGGTGTCTCTTCTTTTAGGCCCAGGACTTTCTTTCAGTAAGATGTGTCTCTAAAAGCACAAACTGGCTGATGGGAGGTGCCCCCCAGTGCCTTCCTGCGGGACTCACCTCCCCACATTCTCCAGTCCATCTTGTTTCAAGCAGATCCTAGAACCTGTTTAAGCCCATCTCTAATTAGGTAATTGAATGGTGTAATTATTTTACAAAAAAAAAAAGTAAACTGGGAAAGTTTTAGGCTCCTGAACAACCAGATATAATACTAAGGAAGATCCAGCTGTTATGAAATGAAAGGTGGTTTACGTCAAAAGTTTGAGAAATTCTGATTAGAATTTGATACTCTTTAATCAAAAAATGGAGCTTTTGATATCTTGGTATTTCAACATTTCCCATTGTGTTCAACAAACATTTGTTGAAATGTCAAATTAAACAAGGTCTAATTTTCCAAAGGTTATGAATTTTTGATTTCAATGAATACTTAGTACCATATATTTCTTTATATTATATTAATCAGTTATAAATGTTATATTCATTATATGAGTACATTTTCAGATAGGTGAATTTTATTGCCTTCCCAGCAAAGCACAATTTATGGTATCTGAATTATGATTTTCCATAATTTCACTGTTTGATACATTAACTTATCTGTATGTCAGAGGCTATAAGCCTCAGGTCTGTCAGAGCAGTAAAATATTTTGTGATCAATGTGCATGCTCAACTTTTTGCACCTTTCATTTTTGAAAGTTTTTCCAAATAGCAAAATTAGGCTTTTATCTATTCCTAACAAAGCATTGTCAGGAATTGAAATTTGCCATCATGAATTTGATTGAATTTAAACTTATTCCATTTGTTCCCAATCTAGCTACAAATTAGAATTATTCGTATAACTGCACTCTATATCCAAATATTTTGATTGAATTGATCATATAAGTATCCTTGATATCTGTATTATAACTCCATGTGATTGGAATAGACAAGAATAAAAAACTTGGAAAGGAACGTATCTTAATTTTCCTTCATTCTACTAGAATTTTTACTGATTCAAAGAATATATGAACTGATGATTTCTTATGCACACACACAAAAAAAACCAGAAAAAATGATTTAAAACAGGGACAGTGTGTGTTTGCATATATCATACTCATGTATGTACTATATCATAAGTACATCAAATGTAAAAGCATTTGAGGGCAGTAAAAGAAACAAACTCCTTGGAGACCTTCCTGAGAGGTATTAGCTCTAGAGCAGGAAACACCTAGTCTGGGGCTAGATCCATCTACCACAGCTCAATCTCAGGAATTACTGTAAAAATGCAACCTCAGGAATTTGTCAAACGGAACTTAACAGAAAGGCATCCAAGTGAGGAAAGTTGGAAAAGTGTGAATACGAGCAACTTTCCAATTTTCCCAAGTAGATGGAAAAGTATTGGATTGTAGCCCAAAGCACAAAATTAATACTTTTCAGTCTGCACGGAAGGACTTAATAAATAAACAGGAAATTTTTATTTTGAATTATTTATAAACTTGGAATTCTCCCCTGCAGAATTCCAAATAATTTATACAAAATCTATCCCTGTAGGGCATGGACCATCATTAGTGAATTGCTTCCAATTGTCACAGCGTGCAATAGAGATTGAGGGCACCCTATAGTGGAAATCGGAAGCAGTACTACCTTAAATGCAAGGTCAAGGTTAACATTAATAGTGAAAAGTCATATAAAAAGCATATATCATTGATGTGATATGCTGTTGTATTCCTCCCACAATCTCTTAAACACAATCTGAAGATACATCAGATAAACTCAACTCAAATGGTATTTTACAAAATACTGCAACAATACCTCTCAAAACTTTCAAGGTCACAAGAATTTACATAAGTTTGAGAAATTGTCACAGCCCAGAGATGCCTAAGGAGACTCTTTTAACAGTAGAATTAAGCAGTAAAATTCTGTATTCATTAAGCAGTAGAATCTCAAAATCAGCATTTCAACATTTTATCTACATAAAAGTACTGAATCAAAAAAATAATTTTTTCTCGGAGCAGAGAGAAAAGTGATATAGGTTTTGGAATGTACCCTGGGGGAATCAAACCTATAAACACTCAGTTCGCTTTAGGTTGCTTGTGGTCTGTAGATTCAAATTTAAATCTGAAAACAACAAATGAATACTTTGAACTCGTCAGGAATTGAGGACATTTCAGAAAGGATACTGATGAACATGCTAGTTCCCCACCCTGATCAAGTGGAGAGAATTCCTTGCCCCAAGAAAACAATGAGGGATAATAGTACACTTATCTTTCAAAGAGTCACAAAAATAATGTCAAAAAGAATCAACATTTGATTCCCTGGCACATGGAGTGCCCATATCATACTGAAGTCAGTATCCTGTGACAGAGTGCCTGGGTCCAGGCCTGTTCTGCTTCTCCATTTCTGCTTCCTGGTCATGCACATGCTTGGAAGCAACAAGTGATATCAATTACTTGGAGTCTTGCTACCCACATGAAAGTCCTCCCTGGGCCTGGCCCAACCCGAACTATTTGATGTGTAAGCAAGCACAAGCAGATGAGTCTCAGTCTCCCGCACTCTCTCTCTCCCCTCTTCTCCCTGTTCTTTTAAACAATATGCATAAATACGTCTAGAAGAATCAATCTTTGAAATCTACCATGTAGAACAAGCACAAATGCCACATTACAGTTCCAGCAGTACATGGAAATTTCCTCTTCTCTCGTTATTCCAATTACCATTGCTGCAGAAGACATTTCAAAACACAGCGGTTTAAACAATTATTTCATTATACTTCATACTCTGAAAGTGAGAAGTTAGGGAAGGGGCAGGGAGGATGGTTTATCTCTGCTCACAGTTACCTGGGAGCTCAGCTGGAAAGACCAGGGAGGTGGAGAGCTACTCATGCCTGAGGACCAGAAATTACTACAGGCTCACTTACCCTCACGTCTAGATTAGGATTCCCAACTGAATCTGAGAACGTGTATTTCTCTTCTGCTTTGGCTTCCTCGTGACACAGAGATCTCAGGAGAGGCAGAAGTCAAGCTTGGCAGCTGAGAATTCCAGAAATAACCGTCACATTGTTGAGATGCTCGCAGAGCAGGAGACAGACCTGTGCCGCAGGTCGGTGCAGGATCGGTGCAGGATCGGTGCAGCACCGGCTGTGGCGCTCACTTGGGGAGTGAATCATCGGACGGAAGATCTTCCTCTCTGTCTCTGCTCCTCTCTGTGTATCTGACTTTGTAATAAAAATAAAAATAAATCTTAAAAAAAATACAGCGATCTGCCAGCCCCTCCACCTGGTTGTGCATCCGACACGGCTAAAAGAGCTGCCAGTAGCGGGGGGCGGGGGAGCGGGGGAGAAGAGCATTTTCATTATTTTTTTTGCCAACTTCAGATCTCAGCATGAAGTTTGAGTAGTAGCAGAGGAAATTTACTGAAACTTGGGAGTTTAGGATATTAGAGTTGGATTGGATGTAGTGAAATTTGTACATAGAAGTATTTCACGATCTGGTATGGACCGAACAAGTGAATGAGACTTAATTCTATGCCGAGAATGGCTTCACCGTATGTCCACTGTGGAATGGGACAGCTGCTTCCCACCTGCACCCACTCAGGCCCAGTTCAGTCAACATATCTGAAGGAGGCCTAAGCATTCATGAGCATATGCTACCCGAATGAATGGTAAGCACTTCCTTGTGTAGCGTTTCTATGTACGTTGCCCTGCTGGTCAAGCCACGCCAGCCACTCTTCAGTTAGGAAGAGCTCAGAAATTGGTTTCAAGAGAAAAAAAAAACGTGACATTGGTCTGTTTTCTGAAAATTCTTTAACGTATTCATAACATTTGTTTGTCCTCTTTTTTATTCTTTTGTGAACTCTTAAGCTTGCTTAGACTCAATTTTCAAGTTTCAAAATGTTAACGGATGGAAACATTGAAAGAATATCCTACGAGCACTCATTAACCTTTAGCTTCAATTTAGCAACTGTCAGACTATGGCCAGTTTTTGCAGTTATAGCCATCACATTCCATATCCGTATCTACTGGTACCTCTGTTTGAATCATCTGGAAGACGCAGCACCTCTTCAGCATGAATTTCTTAAGGGGGGAAAAATCATTTTTCTACACAAGAAGCAATACCACTAACGAGCTGCTGAAGCGTTATTTCATAGGTACTGCCTATCCAAATTTTCTCAATTCAGTCATATAATGTTCATTATATTCTCCCTTTTAAGTTCTGGTCCAGGACTGCATATTGCATTTGCTTATGTAATCTCTGCTGATCTTGGAATGGAGTACTTTACAGACAGATCTTAAGTGTTTTGGTAGAAAACCCCTCCATTGAATTATCTCAGTTGTTTCTTCTTGAACAGGTTCACATTCAATACCTTCAATAAAATATTAAGTAGATGATATTGGTGTTTCTCAGTCTATCACATGAGTAGGCAAATATTCTTGCTATTTTTATTGGTAACACAAGATTAAAGAAATTGGTTAAGACAAAATGTGCAATTTTTGAAGTAAAAATTGAAAAGTGAGTAAATTAGGTTTTAATGGAATGCTTCCCAACAGTTTTTATTTTAGAAATGAAGTTGAAAGATATATAAATATAAAATGATTTTATTAAACGTGCATAGGTTAAAAAATACTACAAGTGCCTCAGCACCCATGGCTCATTCTAATTACGAGAAAATAAGCAACAGCTTTGAAGTCTTGTGTATTCCCAGGCACCCCATTCAACTGCTTGGAACGTCAACCTAACATCCATTTGCTATCCTACACACATTTCCTTTACTATACAATTCTCTATGCATTATTTACTAAAGCCTCATTTCAAGCTTCATATCAATGTAAAAATGCCACATGTGTTCTTCTGCGGCCCTATGTCCCTCACAATCAACCAAGATTTTGCTTTAAATTCTAATTCATTAATCTTCAGTAACTCAGTCCTTCATCGGTTAACATGGCACAATCTATTTGTAATGTGAGCAGGCATATGCATTCTGAACAGTGGGTTTTCTCATTTTTTTGTTTGCTTTCTTGCTTTACTATTGAAACTTCACTGCAGGGAACATTCTGGAACATGCGCCCAAACACATGTGAGCAAGCATTTCTCTGAAACAGTTGTTAAGCTGATCAGCCAGTGAATATGCGTGTCTCAAATCAGCACACAAACATAAACTTTTCATTAAGTCATTTTCTCAGTGTATCGTTCTACCACCTGCCTATGTGTGTTGATCTATATTTACCACAATAAAGATTAAACACACATCCATCAGAAGTTTCCTTTGCCTCTCTGATTCTGTTGTGGTGCTGTTGGTTTTGTGTTTTTATTTTTATTATCTGACGTTTTCATCCCTTAAACCAATTTCATTAAATATCAATCTTGCCATTTTGTACTTTTGATGTTATTACATTTGGCAGCTTCTTTTTAACCCATTTTAGTGTAGAAAGTTAACATGTTACAAAAATAATTTAGTATAATTACTTTTACACTATTTTATGCTTAACAAAATTTTGCTTTTTTGTGTGTTCCTATCCACCACCTTCTAGCCAAATCTCTTCACACACACACACACACACACCTTCAGCCTTCCAATTATCAACACCCCACACCATAGTGACGCATTTGATAGAATCCATGAACCTTTAGTGATCTGTCATTATTACTCCAGGCCGTATTTACAGCAGGTTCACACTTGGCTCACACGTCTTTATTCTGTGTGTTCTGATGCATGTACCATGAAATGTGTGCACTAGGAAAGCGTTGCTGGAGCTATCTGGATCTGTGATTGGTGTTTAACATTATTTGGAGAAATTCTCTTCATTGCTTCAAGTATTTCTTCTGTTTCTTTCCTAATTTATTCTCTTTGTATTATTCTATCACTCACATGTTTTTCCTTCTGTGTATTTGGACAGTTTTTGTATACACACCCCTATAATTTTCTGGTTGTTGTTTCTCGTTTTTTTCCTCTTTGTTTTCAGTTTTGGAAGTTCCTACTGACACGTTTTCAAGCTCACTGGTTCTTCCCTCAGTCACATGTATAGAATACTGATCAGACCATCAAAGACAATCTTCATTTCTGTTGCAATGTTTTTGTTGTGTACATTTCCATCCTTCCTCAGAATGGCCATTTCTGTTCACATCATTCATTTATTCCTGCATGTTTTTTATTTGTCCATGAAATCCTTTAGCTCATAATTATAATTGTTTTAAATTCGTGGTCTGATAAAAGCAATGATCCTGACATGTCCAGATCTGGTTCTGATGTTTCCTCTGACTCTGCAAACTGCAGTTTTGCCTGTTTGTATGCTTCCTAATATTTGATTGGGTAAATTGCTTTAGTTTTATAATCAGATGCCAACAATATGGTAAACTTGTATTCTTGAACTGTAAAATTAGAAGTAATTCTTTGTCTGTCTGTCTCAACCTGTTTGATGTAGGATGGTTATAGCTGGCTGAATTTGGCTCTTCATCTTCTCTTAGATCAGTTAGGGTCCTAGAACCCCAGTAAATTAAGGTTGGTGAAATAAGTTTTCTACAGAGCAGGCTTTATTCAATGCAATGGGCAGCCCTGGGATATAACCAAAGTTACTTTTCTTTTTCCTGCTAATGGAAGCCCAGGGAAACTAATTTTTCAGATATGTTCTGTGAAAGCCTGGTAGAGCTTCTGGAAGTGAGATTCATGGAAGTGTGGAGCCCTTCTCTGACCGGGTCTCCTTGGAATCTCCATTTTCTTAGACTTGATACTCCAGCAGTTTGTAACTTACAGTGTATCATCTCTACTCCTGATTCATTCTTCACTGAGCTTCCAGCTCATAGCCTTCAGTTTAGCAAACAGTTATTCTCTTTATCTACTTCTCAGGCTCTTCAGTTTTGGGAGTAGAAATTTTTCTTTTGCCCTCATTTGTCTAACAAGTTTAAGAGTTGAAAATTTTTCAGTTTGTTCAGCCTTTTATTGGTTAGGCCGAGTTATGGCATCTAATTTCCAGATACCCCAGATCAGAAACTGGAAGCCCTGAAATTCTGGTATGTTTATATTGAATTCAAATCAAGTAAATTTATCTAACAGTTTCACTAGTTATAACAGTGCATAAATATTTTCTTGAACTTCGCAGAAAAGTAATTTTCTTACATTTGTATATATTTTTTCAGGTTATTGTCTTGATTTTTTCTGTGACTTAATGATTGGATTTCATATTTTTTTAAATGGAAGTGCTGATATAAGACACTACTGCTTTGGGCAAATGTTTTCAACATCTCACTATGAAGTAAGATGTTGACTGTAACATGCTGGTATTTGTACTTTTTTTTGTCGAGAAGTTTACTTCTAGCCCTAGAACTTCTCTCTTAACTCTTGGTTTGAAAAAAAAAAGCCAAGCGTCAGAAAAAATTTACATTTAAATTACAAATTTCAAACATAATGTCTTGTTCTGCTTTCTGTGCTTTAAGATAATATCTAAAGTGGGGTGCCTTACAAAGAAAATACATTTATGTAAGTCACCATTTGAGGGTTCAAGGGCATAGTTCCTGTTTCTCTGTTCCTCTAACGAGGGCTTAGTGGAAGAAAAGGGGAGAGGAAATACCAGGTTTATGAATACCAAAACTTGTGGGAAACTAATCTAATCCCATGAGATCTACATTAATCCATTCTGAGGGTAGTGTATCCGCTATCTAATTATCTTCCACAAGGCTCTACTTTTTCGAGGAGTCAGAGTGTCAATACTGCCACACAAAGGAACAAGCGTCAAACGCATGAGTCTTCAGTGTAGCACTCAAACCACATCTAAGACATAGCACATACAAGCAGTTAAATTAATATCTATGCATTCTCCTCTTTAGGCATCAGGACTTTTTACATAGCATTATTACTCACTTTATGGTCTCAGGATTGCTTGAGCTTCTCTCATGCTGCTTGCTTCTCTATTTTCCAATTTTCACACAGTTTCTGATCACTGAATATTCCTTGCTGATGTACCAGCCCATTAATTAATTTCCAACCACACTTATTTATGTTTTGCTAAATATTCTTTAGATAATTCTTGAAGCCACAAGCCGATGTCAGACTTCATTACAGCTCATTTCCTCCTTTCTCTCAGGAGGGCTACTGGCACTATGCCTCAGGAACGTCCTTCTTTTCTTCTACACAAAATCTATTAGCTTCACATTTTTCTCCAAGCATATTAAGACGAGTTTCTAACCTAACACCACTACTATATAAACCAAATACTAAACACGATTCTGGAGAGATGAACACAAGTTCCCTGCAGAGAAACTAGTAAAAGTGAGTTTTAGGGTACAAAGGCTTGCAGATATTCCTGCTTGATCTGTGGGATTTATGGTTGCAGTGAGGCAGGCTGCTCTGACACAGGACAACTTGCTCTTTTCAAGCAGGAAACTCCTTGGGGTTCTCAATTATTTTACTTTCTAGTCATTTGCTGACTCTTTAAAAATGCATTTCATAATCATATTAGAAACTAGAATTAGATACATCTGAACAACTTTAAGTTTCTTACCTACACTGTAAATTCGATGGAGCTGATCAAGTTGAAATTGTGAGCAGTGTAACATTTGCCTTCAGGGCTGCCAAATGGGACTTTTCCTAGCTAACTATCTGATATTTCCTCTAAAATCAAGAACAGAGTACAAAGGGGGATGATTGTACCCTCTTGGCTACTATCTTTTTCATATATATTTCTGGTGGCCCTGATGTCTTGGCTGTCTACACAACTGAGCCTAGATGATTCTCCTCCACTAAGATACAATTTTGGTATTGGTCTGGAGAGAGATTCAGTGTGTATAGCTCCACATTATTCAAAGAGCAGTTGTGATTTTTATGTGTTAGTTCCTTATCACTACTGTAACAGACCAACACAAATTTAGTTGCTTACAACACCAATTTATTTTCTTCCGGTTCTGGAGATCAGAAAGTTGAAACAAAGCTTATTTAGCTAAACTAAAGGTGTCCGTAGGGTTAGGACAGTAGGCTCTGGGGGAAGAACCCATGTGCCAGTGTTTATTTTGGTTCATGGCCCCTTGCCCATCTTCATCTTCCTTACACCAGACTCCCTCGCATAACACAGCGTCCACTCCCCATCTCAGCATCCTTAGCTTAATCATATCTGCAGAGTCCATTGTGCACTGACATGTTCAAAGATTCAGGGACTGATGTGGAAGGAGAGGTGACATTTTCATCCTTCCGCAGTTTACAATGTTAAGCTCTTGTGTCCTTGATCTCCCTACTAGCTTTAAGCTTGAGACCACAGTCCTTTTTCTTAGTTTGTTTCTTTTTTTTCCCCCACAGGCTTATTGTTTAGACATTCTTTTTTATTTTTTTAAAAATTTTTTATTGGTTACATTGCATTATGTGACACAGTTTAATAGGCAGTGGGATTCCCCTCCACCCCTCCCCAACCCGCCTCCCCATGGTGGACTCCTCCACCCTGTTGCGCTACCACAGTTCAAATTCAGTTAAGATTCTTTCATTGGAAGCATCTACCAGGCATAAAGTCCAGCATCATAATGTCCAGCTAAGTTCATCAGTTCCTTTGGGAGACCATCTCTGGTCTGAAGGTAGAGCTGGTAGAGTGTTTTTGACATTTTGAAGGATCTGAATTGCTGCCACTCTCACCACTCCAAGCACAATACGGTCTCTGGAGAATCCACTAATTGACGTAGTCCATCATAGAGTCTCCATTTGCCCAGCACTTACTTTGCCAACACATAGCTGAGGTGGTTGATCGACCTTCTCTGTCCTCCGTCAACTGATGGTTAGCATTCTGAGTCCGAAAGCTCGACTGCGGAATTGTTTTCATTGCAAAGTCAGATATACAGAAAAGAGGCAAGACAGAGAGGAAGATCTTCCATCCTCTGATTCATTCCCCAGTGACCACAACGGCCAGAAGTGAGCCAATCCAAAGCCAGGAGTCAGGACCTTCTTCCCAGTCTCCCACAGGCGAGCACAGGGTATCACAGTTTTGGGCTGTCCTCGACTGCCTTCCCAGGCCACAAGCAGGAGCTGGATGGGAAGCAGGGCCGCTGGGATTAGAACCTGGGTGATCAATGTAAGGACTTTAGCCACTAGACTACAGCACCTGGCTGCTTCGTTTCCTTTTCTAGCACTCCATGTGTCTAACTTATAAGTTATTTCACAGGTTAAGATTGTTTCTAAGGCAGCAGTTGGGCCCAGTGGTTAGGAAGCCACCTGGGGTGCCTGCATCCCACATCAGAGAACATGGATGTGAGTCCTGCCCCTAATTCCACTTTTGTGCTGATGTCACTCCCGGAGGTAGCAGGTGATGGCTCAAGTATTTGAGTCCCTGCTGCCTAAATGGGAGACTTGGATTCAATTCCTAGACCTTTACTTAGCTTGGCCAAGCCCTGGCTTTCTCGGGGCTTGAAAAGTGAGCAAGTATATGGGAGATTTCTGACTTAGTATCTTTATCATTCAGTGTCACACTGCCTTTCAAATAAGTAAATGAAAATTTTAGAATAATATGCCTCACGTCTTTTATACTGATTAATGATTCTTTTCTGATAAATTTGTATCTTTAAAATCTCTCTCACTTAGAAACTTTTATAGCTTGGACCTCAGGTACCTAGAGTTCATTGTTTAATAATCCACAAAAATGTAGATCTAAATGAAGTTGCATTCATGTATGCCATACCACTCAACACTGAAATGTTTTCAGTTACACTGTGGGAAGTATGATAATCACTATATCACAATTTGTCTCTTTACTTCCTCCCATTGATACACATGCTGATAACATGACAGCGGGATTTATTTTTCTTAAAGATGATGTTTGTAAAATAATATTCACCCTAGATAATAGCAGATAATGTATCACGTGTAATTATTAAAATGTAAGTATCCCTGAAGCCATAAATTGAATAATGTAAAGATGGATATTTATGGCTTGTGTGTTACATATTGATTCATATATATATATTTGCATTGACTATAATTTTAATAATTTAGTAATAATAGTAAATAAATGTCAACATTTCAAAACTTCTCTGTAGAGTCAAATTTCTTCTTGATAAAGCTCCTATGAGGTAAATATCAGTCTATTTTGCTAATTTAGAAGGAAGGTAGACAACATTTAACTTTAAATCCAGCTGATACAAGAAAATTTACTTGAGAGACAGTGATATAGAAGTGATGTACATAAAAACTATTTTTAGCGTAAGTCAGAGGCAAAGACAAACAGGCTTCATTCCCAGGATGTGGACGTAAAGTTGGGCCATGATTAGTCCCAGACTTGCTCTGTCAGATGCTGTGGCCTGGTGAACAATCGCCGTGAGACCATGACCAGAGTTCTGAGGACAATCGCACATTTACTCTAAGAAAGGTGGAGAATAGGAACTTAGGCGATATCGCTCTTCCTGCCTCCTTTGAGAGCACTCCTTTTAAAATTGGGGGCATTTGTCTCTGCCTTGCTTCCGAAATTTTAAGTTCACGTGAAATAATAAGATTTTGAATTTTCAATTAGAATTCTACCATCAATTCAGCAACTTGTAGTTGCTGATGAAATATCCTTTAGAAAATTATATCGATCTATGAACATAAAGGAATAGAACTTGTTTAAAGTTAGAAGAAAGGAAAAAAGAGGTAAAAACAATGAGTGTGATACGTTATGAAACATCAAAGACAGGTAGAATGGAAATGCTAGCCCTACAAGATATATTTTGGGGATAGAACTTAACATTTTGACTGTAAGACATTAACAAAGGGTATAAAAGCACACCAGGCCAGGGCAAGGTTCAAGTTCACCATCCCACTATCTTTCCCCAGGTACCTCCTTATATCCTCTCCTGCAGCCAGGTGGGACCGTATTTCCTTCTGGCCAGTGCAATACAAATTGAACTGCTGCTTAAACCATTTCTTAAAATTATCCACAGTATCAGAGTTCAGTCTCTTCCAGTTTCGCACTGAACCTGAAAAGATAGCTGTAAGTTACAGCCTAAAAATTTGCCAGAGAACGGAATCATCCAGACTGAATCTGACGAGAACAGTAACTACTGAGCTGGTGCTTGTGTTGCTGTCGAAGGGAGAACTAAGTAATGTGAGTCCATATAACACGTAATGTGTCAGGGATGACCAGTAGAAGATGATTAGAATTGAGTTTTAGGGAAGCCTCTTGCACTGAAACATTATGAATTCAACCAGACAAACATTAAAGCGAGTGAACAAGGCAGAACCTGGGAGTGGGTTGACATCAGTCTTCAGGGGAATGAGGCTCCACCCAGGCTCCTTCCCCAGGGACCATGGAATGAAAGTGAAAGTACAGCCGCGACAGTGCCATTCAGACAGCCACTCGAGGGAGCTTTCAGTCTTCTGGGTTTTGCTCACTTGTATTTTTACTGCATTCTTCACATTTGGAATTTACTTTTATGATTATGTCACGACTGAATAGTTTCATCTGTAAAGTTTCATGGGAATACAAGTTTGATGGGGTATTTAACTTCCAGTCCTCATTACAAAAATCATGCTCGACCCGAAGTAGCTGCACAACACTGAATAAATGAGTAAAAAAATCAGTAACAGCTCAAGCACAACGTGAGTTGTAAAAACTCCAAAGAAACAATCTGAGCTGAGGTGTTAGAACGAGAGCCCAACAGCCTGCAACATGCGCACGAGATCCTGAGCGTGAGATTTTCCTTGAAGAAAAGAGAGGATGGATTTAAAGAATAAGCAGGGGAGAATACCGAGCCAAGAAAGACTTCTATTCCTTCATGAGCAGATTGTTTCTTTACAGGCTTTGGAACAAGGTCGTTGGCAGAGAGAAGTGTTTGATGATGCATACACGAGGAGGAAGACCGTGCAGCCCGGTAGGAGAAGCAGAAGTGCATCTGTGGGTGACTTGAACAGAGCAGATCTACTTGCCTGAGCCTCTGGGCCAGGAATTCATCATGGGTGTGCAATGAGTGAATTTCAGCTAATGGGAATTAACTTGACAGATGCTACAGGCGAAAGCATGTAGGTGCAGAGAATGAGGGACCCTGAGAATACACTGAAAAACACAAAGTCATGAGAAGTGGAGGAAACAATATTTCTACATAGTGCTTAATGTAGAGGCTCAGAATTTTGTGAGGCAAGAAAATAGGAAGGTCAAATATAAGATTCTTTGTTCATTTTCCAAGTGTGTACTCAGCACCACCCATTTTAAGCACTGTGTAAACTGCAGGTACAAAAGTGTGTTAATGATGTGATTGTTTGGGGTTTATATTAGCAAAGACACAGTCATCCCAGTGAAAACCGAGGAACTTCACAAAATTATTGGCTGTGTAAAATTTTCTCCTTTCAACCCATTGTTTTGTTATGGTGCACATAAGGTTCCCTGCCTTGCTTCTCAAGTCAAAGTGTTTGATGTGTTCTCTCCGTGCCCTTAATTAAACTAGTCACAGTGGACCTGCCAGTCTGCAGATGAGGCTGATGACACCAGGCCAAGAATCTAAGTTCTCCGTCTCCCTGTGGCTCCATCTTCTTCTGGCAGAGTTTTCTGTTTTCCTGTTTCCTTTCCTTCACCAGGGAATCTCCACGTAAGTAGTTTGAAGAATCAGTTACTTCAGCATCACTGTAAAGCGGAGGGTTTCTCTTAAAAGAAACAGAGACATTTCAATTTTAGTTCATATACAGGACCGGCTGCTCTATACCTTAAAATGGCCATAAGGCACCATTCAGCTGTTTCGTGTCCATTTCATCTTAGTATTTAGCCAGTTGCTGTGTTGAAGTAAAATTTTGCTGGTCTTGGCAGATTTTAGGATAATCCAGACTGGCTTGTAACTCTAACAAGATATATGTCGACATTTTAGGTGCAGAATATTTTTTTTTTTGGGGGGGGGTGTGCAGGAAAATCCTCAACACCATGGTGAAATGTCAATGAGCTAATCATAGGTTGTGGCTAGGACTTGTTTTCCTTTTTTTTTTTTTTTTTTAATACACTGGTTACTCAAAACCATGTCAATTCCATAACATTGCAAATTGCTGTTGATGTTATATTGGGACTCTTAATTGACTGTGATGATATTCTGCCAGCTCAAACTTCAGACCAGAAAAGGTCTCCCCAAGAAACTGTTCAACCCATCTGGACAATAAATAGCTGGACTCTATGCTTGGTATATGTTTGCAATGAAAGAATCTTGATTGAATTTGAACTGTAATACTGCATCAAGGTGGAGGAATCCACCAGGGGGAGGGGAGGGGGAGGGATGGGGGGATTCCCAGAGCCTATGAAACTGTCACATAATGCAAAATAATTAACAATAAAAAAAAAAAAAAGAAACAGAGATACTATGAGCTTGCTTCCTGTGGGTTTAGGCAAAAGTGGAAGACAGTTTACGAAAAGACTCAAATTGGGCCGAACGAGGCCTGCTGCCTCCGTGAATAAATACTGCCAGAGGCTGCTGACTGGTAATATATAAGTTCTTTAATTACTATTTATTCCCCCAAATTTAAAATTGCCCTTGACTGACTTGGTTGGCTATTGAGAAAGAGACGAAGAGTTCATGCCTCATTCACAATTAGATGAATTTTGTGCTACACATAGAGACGTGATGACGTGCCCTTCCACTGCACTCCAGAATTGTATTCATGTGGTTTTATCCTAGTAGCTTTGTCCATCTCCAGAGACATGATTTTTTTTTAGAATACTGAAGCTGCACAGTATTGCAGAAAGAGCATTATGCAAATGGTTCTTTGGTAACCTCATTTTCTGTATTAGTGAGTGTTGTTTTGAGAATGGTAAATGCAATTCCATGTTAACTTATGCAATTTGCAAGGAGGCTTTGGGGGAAATTATTGAACTGTACTTCAGATTCTGGGCCTGCATACCTTATCTATCTGTTCCATTAGTGAATCAATTTGAATGACCTGTGAATTATTCCAGTGAAATAGCAGAATGGTAAAAACAGTCAAACTAATTTCTAAATTCACCTACTTGCATTTACCAAGGTCATCCAATCAAACAAGGTTTCACAATCATTAATATTCTGTCTCTTTTTAAAAATTAAATCATCTCCAATGGGCTTAGGAGAAAGAATTGTTGAACGGCGATCAGGGCTTATCTGAGAATCCTCTTAGTCTACTTAACTGAATCCACTCTGGGATTTCTTTAGGAGTCACAGCCTGGGTCACTCACATAAAGCACGAGAGAATAGGCTACTTCAAAAGCAGTTGGAATCATTGTGCCTGATATCATATTTACTTCTTGAGCACTAAGTGATTATTTCGACCTCTGGTTGCTTGACACTGGAAATTATTCAAAGTTGATAGCCCCTCCTTCATACAGCTGCATCTATAGAATAGAGCCCTTCCGTGCAAGAGAGAAACAAAAGGAAACCTAGTGCGCTGCATTCCCTGCTGACCTTGCATTGGGATACTGAAACTGACACCATAATGACTTTAAATTCATAGTGATTTTCACCTGAAAGTATGAACAAGTAATTTCTGGGCACATTGTTTAGATTTTACCTCCTACATATCCACCTTTAGAATTCATACCTCTGTCAGAATTCACTCAACTAGACTTACTCACCATCGCTTTATCACATCAACCTTCTATGTGAGCCCCCTCTGCTGCTTCATTCATTAAAATTTCATGAACCTTGAAGACATTATACTAAGTTAACAATCATCCATAGAAGGAAAAATACCACATTATCCACTCACAGTAAGTCTATAGACGTCGTCTAATTCAAAGAATCGGAGAGTAGAATGGTGTTGGCTGGGATATTGTGTGGCTAGATTTTTGGAGCCACTAACCAAGAAGCATGAAGCTTTAGTTAAGCACAGAGCAGTTTGTAGAGATCTGCTATACAATATTGAGCTTACAGTTAACAATATGATATTAAACACTTGAAATGTGTTCGTAGGGCAGATCTCCTATTAAGTGTTCTTACTATAATAAAAAGCATTCATTCAACAAATATCTTTATTATGTATCATATGTGAAGTGCTATTTAAAGTTCAAGCAGAGAGCAGTCCATAGAATTAAAATATGGAAAATCCCTTGAGGAGCTTACAGGAAAAACTGTATGTTACAAATCTGTGTACATCTATCTTCACTAATATTTCTCAAGAACTTACAGCACTGACAATATACTCCCAATAGGTCGACACAGTTTGATGAGTCCTTCACAGGACTCATCACTCAGGTTCTTCACTAACTCTCTTGTTAATCTCCCTTTATCAGCCATACAACGAATCCCAAAGCCTGCAACAAAAGCTGATGGCGTTTGAAGTTATGGAGGGCAAGTTCACCACAAGGTCACAGAGAGTAGCTCCTAGAATCGTCAGGCTGTTGGAGAGCTGGTTATTAAACTTGACTTTCAAGAACAATGCTGAAAATCTCAGAGCAAAATTGGCCCCATGCAAAAAACCCTGCCACCATCGATAAGCACCACACTGTCTTGTTCTGTAGCCAGCTCGGGCTCTCTATTTCACTCCTGAAGCCACTGCTAAATCCACTCAGATAGAGGAGGGTTTCTTTTCTTGCTGCTTTCATTGTTAGTATCTAAGTTCAAGTTCAGCATGCAAATATCTGGTTGGCGAAGCCCAGGCCACATGTCTGTGCCTGAGCTAGGAGAAAGACTGACAATGTAAGTCTAAGCCATTTTCAGTCCATATGATTGAGGAAGTTTTATGCCATACCGAGACTCAGAATGAATAATCTCAACATGAAAATGGGTTTAGATGGATGTTTATGTAGGAATGGGAAATGTTCTCCACAGCCCTAAAACAGCTCCAAGCTACAGTCTTACTGAATACCACTCACTCTTCTAAATGGCTTCTCACTCTCTTCGGGAATCCCTCTCCTCCTGGATGGCTCGGACCTGTCTTTGGGTAGTTCTCCTGACAGCTTTCCTCTTCTCTTCCTTAGGCCCTTTTATGTCAGGAGTTCATGAACTAAGGACTGCCTATCAAATCTGATTTGCTGCATCTTTTTGTGAATAATGTTTTATTGGAACACTGTAATTGGTTTACTTATTGTCTATAAGTAACTCGTAATTCCCAGAACTGAATAGTTGCAATAATGACACTGTGACCTGTCAATCTAAACATTGATTTCCTGGCCCTATGCAGAAGAAGTTTGCTGACTCTTGCTTTGAATATGGCTGATATTCTGGGGCACCATTTTGACCCCTGTTAAGCTCTTTCCACATATGATGTATCATTCTGGTTAAATGACAAATACTTTGCAGGCAGGAATATATCCTGAATTATTAACCATTGAACATCCAACATATGGCCTGGTACTTACACAACCGATCAACTCTCAGGTTAAAGAGATACAGAAACATTGGCTATGTTGTGGAAAAAAATGGGGGAAAATGTATTTTCTGGAACTTGTTGCAGAGAGAATACATATTTCAAAGAAATGCATAGATAAGATACTGGGCATCAGGGCAAAAAGGCAGAGAAAATGGAATCTCTCAAATATGTATGGGGCAACAACAGGTGATTCTTACTTGTGTGTTTAGATGACAGTAGGTGATCTCTATTGTAGTCTATGGGATCTGGTCCAGTTAGCTCAGAGCAATCATTTTGCTGAGCTTAGTATCCATGCTATGACAGTGTCATCCCTAATCCTGTTACACCATTCTTTCAGGCAGAGCTTGGCTCTTGCTCCAAAAGAATGGATAGCAAATATTTTACAAACATGAACTGGAAGGATCTGTCTAACCTGCCTCAAAGATTCCACGTGTTTCAGTCAGGACAATATAAATAAAAACAAGTTTTCATAAGTGGAAAAAATATGTATAGGAACTTTAATTCTGATTTCATTATAATCTGGGTTTTATTATTTTTTTTTAATTTGGTGTTTGATACCTAATACTGCATTATGCCCTGAATCTTTTGTTTAGCAAACAGAATATGCAAATAAAAAGAAAAGTAAGCTCACAATATTCAGTTACACTATGCCACATATCATAGGATATATAAACCAATTATAGCTCAAGTTTAGCCTTAATTGACAATCACATTTGCACTGGGTCATCACATATTTTATTTTTTTATTGAAAATAGAATTTTTAAAAATATATATATTTTTTGTTAATTACATTGCATTATGCGACACAGTTTAATAGGCTCTGGGATTCCCCCAACCCCTCCCCATACCCTCTCCCCATGGTGGATTCCTTCACCTTTTTGCTGTATTACATTTCAAATTCAGTCAAGATTTTTTCATTGCAAGAGTATACCAAGCATAGAGTCCAGCATCTAATTATCCAGGTAAATTCATCAGTTTCTTGGGAAGACCATCTCTGGTCTGAAGGCAGAGCTGGCAGAATATCGTCCCGATCAATTAGAAGCCCCAGCACAACGTCAACAACAATTTACAACATTATGGAATTAGTTGACATGGTATTGAGTAACCATTTTTTTTAACATATTGTTAAAAAAAATGCAAGTTCTTAACCACATCCTGTGACTACTTCATTGACATTTCAATTTTAGTTTATACACAGAACCGGCTGCTATACACCTTAAAATGGCTATAGGGTACTATTCAGCTGTCTCATGTCTATTTTCATTTTAGTATTTAGCAGTTTATAGTGTTGAAGCGTATTTTTGCTGAACTTGGCAGATTTTAGGATAGTCTAAACTGGGTTATAACTCTAACAAGGCATATGTCAACAATTGAGATGCAGAACAGTTTTAGGAGGGGTGTGCAGAGAAATCTTCAGTACCTTAGTGAGGAGTAATCAATCTTTGTGTCCTACCTAGTAATGTGTGTGTGAGTCCATGCTGACCATTTCCTGTCTGGTTCTAAGCTTTCCTTGTTGTTCTCTGCCTTTCTATTCTAATGTGTGTGTGTGTGTGTGTGTGTGTGTGTGTGTGTGTGTGTGTGTGTGTGTGTTTGCGGGGGGGAGGCTCTGGAGTGACCCTGATGGTCATTGCAAGAGAGGGTGGGGATCCAAAGTTGGAACTAAGTAAGGACCAGAGAAAGTTGCTCTCTCTAGTCCCGGAGGAAGTTTACTGTTCTGTTTCTGTGAACCACTCAGGGTTCCTGGCTGTTGTTCCGATGACCTTGGATCCTGCGAAGAAGGATTTGGGCTTCTTCCAACCCGTATGGTAGATCCAAAAGGGGGTGGATGACCTCAGAGTTCTCGGCCTCCAAAAGTCATCACATATTTTATTAATGTGGGTCTTTTGCAAAACAATTGTAATAACCCTTGATGTAATGGTTTGCTTTTTCTTATGTTGATATCACAATAATGCATATCAAATAGTCCCACTAGAAAGGCAATCTTAGTAGTCTCAAAGTACAGCGCAAGGATGAGGATCTACCAGAATGCTAGGGGTATGTTGGTGGACTAACAGTCTTACCATCAGCTGGGGTTGTTTCCCAGATAGATTGAATTAGAACCTGCGCTTTAACAGATTGCCTGGGAAGCCAACTAGTCAAGTTCAAGTAGTACTGAGTAGTTTAACCTTTTACTGCCCTGTCCTCCCCCTCAGATACGTTCATTGTTTTTGTACATATCCACTGCCAGTTCAAATTTCAATCCCTGTATTCAAGACCAGTTTCTACCCTCAGGCTGCAAGACACATTTTGCCTGCAAATCAGAATCACCCAAAAGAATGAGGAACATTTGCCTCACCTGGGAAATGCTTTAGCAATGATGGACAGGTGGGGGTATCTGTTGTCTTCTCGTCCTGTCCTCCGTGTTGAAGTACTCCAAGTTTCCCCACAGGTGTCTCTGGGTTTTCACTCTAACCATAAATCACTTCCACCTGGCTCTTTCACGTTGATGACTGCTGCAAACCCCGGAGAAGATCTGTACCAAGGTAAGTTTGGAGACTGTAAAGCTTGTTAATAATTTTCCATATATTTACTCTCTCCTATTTCATGGGATACCCAGGCTTGATTCACTGTTTCAGGGATTTGTGTTTGAGGGTGTTTCTGGATAAAATGAGCATTTGAATTGAGCAAAGCAAATGTCCCCTCTCAATGGGGTTGAGCCTTCTACAACCCACTGAGGGTCTGAATGCACAGATACATAGACAGAAGTCCCCCCTTCCTGACACCCCTCAAACTGACGGCTTGGGGGAGCACTCTGGGCTGTATAAAATCCACACACTCATTTTTTGGGGGGCCTTGACAAGGCTGTCCAGTTGGGACTTGAAATTTAGTAAGCCTATAGGAGCCTAACTTTTTAGTGGATAATTTTGCATGTTGTGAGGCAGATGTTATGAATAGCCAAGAGACCCTGGATATTAAAATGTCCCCTGGTTCTCGGACCTCATTCTCTTGTCCCCAGACCCTGGCTCACACTGTCACTCCCTGTGCTGGGCCTTTGTGTGCTTGCCTCCAGCTTCTAAGTAGAGGTTTTGGGACTTGCTATCTGCATAGTCACATAAGTCGTAAAGTTCCTCGGTGTCTTGCTTACTGGTTCTGTTTCTGTGTGAGCTGTGACTGATACAACTGTTTTTCTGCTTGGTTCTACAGAACTGCGTTGAATTACACTTTGCGGAGTTGCAGTTATTGCATCTCTCATTGTTTTCCTTTCCATCTCCCATTTTTTCCCTACAGGTCTTCTTGAACTCTTTCTCATCAATCACTTTCACCTGGCACATCCACACATGCTGCTGCACAACTTAATGAAGACACAAGACATGGTAAGTCCACAGACCACAAACCCATTACTGGTTTTCCGTATTTTTGCTCTGAGTTAGAAATCTTGAAGAGGTATGAAATATAAAATGGATTTGGTTCTTATTACTCTTAGAAGTGAAGGTGACTTTTAAAGTAGTTGCAGACGAGTTTTTTTTCCTTATGACTAATAATTATTACATAATAGAAGCACAAAGCAACAAAATGCAGCTTCTTGCTTGAGAAATAAAAAACAAAAACAGCAAAAGCAAAACCAGAAAATGGCTTCAGGATCTCCAAGAGCTCATGAAAATTTTGAGTCTTATAATGATCCAGTTGACTGCCTTCAGAGAGTAACCAGGCCATATAGGAAGGGGAACTATTCAGATCTAGGACCCCCCCCCCCCCCCGGAAGAGAAATAATCTTTGGAAGACCACGACCTCTGGCATTAGTAAGGAGCATAGCTAAGATGGAGAAAACTCAAGTGTACATAGTTCTCTAACCAGATAATGTTGACGAGTGCAGAACTGGGTAACTGTAAGGGAATGAATGACTTTCCTTGTTAGAATGTTGATGTCAGAATACCGTGAATTGTTAAGTGTGGACTTCTAAATGCATATAGTATTAATTTTACATTTCATCATGTAATGTCCTTTTTCATTTTTCTGGATACTTACATCTATCTAAAATGAGATTCTGAAATTTATTCTGATATTTCTAATGCTGAATACTTTGCAGCTTTGTTTATTGCTTATTTTCTTTGTGCTTTATTCCTGCAATGAGCGACTTGCTTAATTTAAACTTTGAATTCTGCATGGTGAAAGTTTCTCAAAAGTATTCAAGAGGTCACTTTGAAATCCTTTAAAACCTATTACTTGCTTGACTTTAAGACTATGTTTGATATATCTGAGCAATTTTCCTCAAGAAATCATAGCTGAAAGGCCTTTCTTCTTAGTATCTATAAATATTTAGAAAGTTCAATAATTATGCTTAAAATTTTCAGAACTGGGCTATACTTATCCATTTTAAATATTGATTAGCTTAGATGTTCTTAGATAAAACTTTGTCATTATGGATTAAACTTACTGTCATTTATTAGCTGATTTTTAACATTGAGTAAGTATACCTTTACGTAGAAAAGCAATTGCCTCCATCTTCTTTATTATACTTGAAAAAGTTTGTAACCTTGTAGTTCTGTATTCCTAATAGCTGAAAAACCCAGGCAAAACATGGGGTTTCAATCAACTAAAATGTGGTAGATGCTTAAGATACCAGTGAAGACACCAATGTTCCATTTCAAAGTACCTGATTCTGAGACTTGCTCCATCGTTCCCATCTCTGTATTTCATCATTCTGCTAGAGCAAACCCTGGCAGGCAGTGGTAATGACCCAAGTGGTGTGGGTTCTTGGCACCCATGTGAAGGACCCAGATGGAGTTCTCAGCTGCAGGGCTCAGTCGCCAGAGTCCAGGAGGGCGTCTGGGTTGGAGGTAGGGGTGAGGTACAGAGGATGAGCGCTTGCTCTGAGATGCTTGCACCCTCCCAAGTAAACTAACCAATCCTTTTGAGGAAAAAACTAAATGGGAGGCACAGAATATAAATCAGATGGAACAGTGATAAAAATAGTTTGGTTTTTTCCAAGAATTATTTCAAATGTGAAATTACTTAAACATTAGAATATTCAAATATTCCACATGTAAAATATTTTCATATCTGAGGGAATTTGAAAGCAATTATGAGTCAGATACCTTAGTGAATGTTAAAACTTTCCCTAGTTACTTGCACAATATGTATCGTAAGAGTTCTTAAATGCCAAACCTGTTTCCTCTTCTGTTATCTATTAGGAAGCCATTTGAATGTTGATTACAAGCACCCACCAACTATTAACCATTTAAAAATAAAAACCTGTGATTTTGTAATCTAATTGAAGTGAGAGGCAGTGTTTAAGAAATAAGTTGATAGAAATACAATTCTCGGAAATGTAGTTTGTTTGATTATGGGGGAAGTCATGAAAAGCATTTTAAAAAGGGGCTTAAAAATGAGAACTTACATTTAATTTATGAAAGAAGAATTTTTTTGAGTCATTTTTTCAGTTTTAAAAACACAGCTTGGGCCCGGCAACGACTAAAGTCCTCGCCTTGAATGCACCGGGATCCCATATGGGCGCCGGTTCTAATCCCAGCTGCTCCACTTCCCATCCAGCTCCCTGCTTGTGGCCTGGGAAAGCAGTCGAGGATGGCCCAAAGCCTTGGGACCCTGCACCCATGTGGGAGACCCAGAAGAAGGTCCTGGCTCCTGGCTTCGGATTGGTGCAGCACCAGCCGTTGCGGCCACTTGGGGAGTGAATCATTGGATGGAAGATCTTCCTCTCTGTCTCTCCTCCTCTCTGTATATCTGACTTTCCAATAAAAAAAAAAAAAAACAGCTAAAAAATTGATGTAAGTAAAGACACTTTTAAAAGGACATTTGATATTGTACCTGTCAGGAGTCTCATGCATGAGCAGGAAATTAACCTTAAATTATCTATTTAAAAAACAAATTGGATGGGCCAATGGCTGACATGCGCAGTTGGGTTTTTATGCTTTCTCTAAAGCATATTTACTTAAGTCCTAACAATAAATAGAAGTATCTGCTCCTAGCCATAAATGAAAGATGATAGTTCATTCTCAACAGCTGTATATACCTGTTCTTTATAGCAGCTTCTAAGGAAAAGGGATATTTTCCTCTAATAATGTGTGGTATTACCTTGGCTGCTAGAGATCTTTTTTTTATATATAATGAGGGCAAAAGTTTCTTAGGATGCTCCTAGACTACATAATACAGAAGGATATAAACAAAATACAGAGAGCTGGTAATGCTGCTTCTTTTTTAAAAAGATTTATTTATTTTTATTGGAAACTCAGGTATACAGAGAGGAGGAGAGACAGAGGAAGATTTTCTGTGTGATGGTTCACTCCCCAAGGGGCCACAACCGCCGGAGCTGAGCCAATCTGAAGCCAAGAGCCAGGAGCTCTTCCGGGTCTCCCACGTGGGTGCAGGGTCCCAAGGCTTTGGGCCATACTCGACTGCTTTCCCATGCCACAAGCAGGGAGCTGGATGGGAAGTGGGGCTGCCAGGATTAGAACCAGCAGCGCCCATATGGGATCCCAGTGCATGCAAGGCAAGGACCTTCACCACTACGCTATCGCACCGGGCCCAGTAATGCTACTTCTTAAGAAGCTTGAAACTGACTTTTATTCACATATAATAAGCAATGTTAAGATCTGATGATCCCTAACTAACGAGTACTTGGAAGATGTCAAAGTTTGTGGAAATGGCAGGTAGTGGTTAAAATAGATATTCGGATAGTCAAGAACATTGGAATGATTTTTGCTTACAAATGGATATGTGACTGGATATAAAACACTGGATTGGTTTGCTATTGGGCAGACATCTATTGTTTACCTACCGGAAAGCCTCATTGGTATTTTAGAGGTCAAGAATATTTTCTGTTACTTTCATTTTTGGCCATTGAGTCGGCTGTAAAGTAACCTTGTAGGAGGTAATGAGAGACAGACTACTGTGATTCAATGAGGAAGCCCTGAGTCAGTCCTACAACCAACCAAAACAAAATTCTTTTTAGAGATGAAAATCTGATTTACTGAAACCTATAAAAAAAAAAGAAGAAAACATTTCGCAATCCTCAACAGGTCAAGGCCTTTCCTGGTCCCAGGCACACAGGGCTTGATGTAGAGCACACAGCTTCAGCTTTGTCACCTCAGGCAAAGGTCAAAAATGAACAGGGCTGTTACCTTTTACATGCATGTATCTCATTACTGTAACCTGATAAACCGAAACAATTTTTATTAAAGAACTTTAAAATTCTAACCTTGAAATTGGTAAGCCCCAAAACCATAATCAAATCTCTGAGCACTTCTTTGCATATCAGGGGAAACAGAGTATTTAATTGATTGAGCACACAAACAGAAGATCAACACAATTAGAAGATACTCACACATGAGACTTCTTGTCATTTCTCATTCATCACAGAATATATTCTTATTATCTATTTGATGGAGATCGCTGAAAAGTCAGAGCATAAAATCAATTTTTTTAATCATTGTTGTCACTAAGGTGAAATAAACTGTCCTATTGTGAAAGCCACACACAAAATTCATAGAGGAAAAACAGAAGCAATGTTAGCAGCTTTAAATTTTACTGTCGCTTGAGACTTACTCCGGGAGTCATAAAATAAAAACCCAGGCTCAATCGGCATGTGAGGTACACTTGCTGCAACCTTCCCCCCTCCCCCTCCCCAGTTTATCATTAAATATCTCTTTGGCCCCTGCCTCTATCATGGATGAAATAGCATTTTCTATCATATATGAAGTATCTGATTTGCTATTTCTTCAATTTTTTTTATTTAGAGGCTTATAGACAAGTGGAGAATAGAAACCTCCATCTTTTGGGTCATTCCCCAAATGTCTGTAATAGTTGGAGTTTGCCCAAAGTCAAAGTCAGACTTTGGGAAATCAATCCTCATCTCCCATATGGACGATGGATGCCCAAGCACTCAAGTTCACTACCGTGTCCTAGGGCCTGCGTAAGCACGAAGCTCAATTTGGAGTCGGAGCTGAATGTTGATCCCACAAACCTTAGTCTAGGCATGGGTAGATGTCTGAACCTTTAAACATTTGCTGTAGCTTACTTATAAATAAGATTGCAAAAGTGCACAAAGGAGAAATAAAAAATTATGTATATATGTTACATAAATATAACAACTCAGGTGGCGTAGACCAGCTTTCTAGTGTAGGGAGGAGTTAGCTAATGAACGCTTGAGGGTTAAGGGATGTGTGTAATTTTCTACCTGTTTTTCCTTTGTGTGTACTCAAATTAAGAACTTAGTGTCCATGGATGAAACATGCTCCTAGGGCTTGGAATTTACAGATAGCTGTAAGATGGTTTAATGCCCGATAAGATGATAAAATGCAATATTTAAAATAATACATTCTCTTACGTGGAAATCAGTCATATCTATATTGAACAGTTTTATTTGCATTTCTATAGGCAATGCAAATCATTTGCATTACCCTAAGCTTCCTACAATAGACAGAGTTGTGAAATAATGTTGTCGAAGTTTGTAAAGCTGCCACAGAATCAGGTATCTTTAAATTCGAGTAGAGAAAACTAGCATTCTATTGAAAGATACTCAGTAATTTCATTTTGATCATATAAAGGTATTTCAAATCTTGGCCTAATATGGCCAAAAAGAGAAACCAGAATTTTGACCCAGGGAAACATAGAAGCAAAAGTGATGGGAAAGACATGAAAGTACCAAGAAGGATAAGGTAGAGTTCAGTAAGACACCATGCCACAAAATACTGCAAGGCATTAAGGGAATATTGAAAGCACAATATAGTTCCAGTGTGAGATTTCATGCAAGGAAAATGATACCAGAGAGACCTATTGAAGCTGGGTTTTGAAGCAACTTTGACACTACTACTTTAGGTAGTGAAGCTGGGCCACACACCCAAGGATCTCTGCTCAAACTGTGGAGAGTGAAGTAACATTCAGAGCAATTGGAATCAAGAGTAATATCCCAAAGGGCAAATATGTTTCAGCTGATATAAAGCAACTTTCATGCAAAATACAAGATCTATATGTATATATATATAAACCTATATATATACATATATATAAACATGCTTATCTAGAGGAACTGTGTAATGGAGACTAGCATACTGAGAAGTGAAGATACGTTGCAATGAAACTGTTAAATATATCTTGACCAGAGGATACCTGGCTTTCTACCAAGGTCTGTACCTACAATGTCATGAAATGTGTAGCAGAATGCTGAACATGTGACTTGTGAAGAACTGCATGATTATGATAAGATAGGGGAAAAGCGTGGGGGTGAGGCAATGGTAGCCATGGAAGTGGAAATTCATAAGCTTATGAAATTATCTTGAATTTTTAAAAATGTGTGTGTTTATGGGTGGAAATGGCATTAATTACATATGTATGGCAGAGGGCAGTGTTCATGGGGTGGAGAAAATTGGCACAAGGCAGGGATAGAAGCTAAGAATCATCAGGATGAGGAGAGAAGGTGCTTGTCAGTGCTGGTGACTTGCTGCTGAAGCATAGACTTGCAATGCTTTTTGTCATGTTGAAGCCTTAACCCATAGCAGAGGAATATGTAGATTGTAACTTAGTAGGCTAAATTTGGGTGTGAATATATGCATCTGGACACTGGCTTAAAAGAAACTGTCATTAGATAATACCGAAAGATTTTATACCCTAAGCATAGAGTTTTATCATTTTGACTGAGTGCACCAGAAAGTTCATTGAAAACTAACATTAAAGCAAAAACTACACAAAGATCTCAGATCTTTGCAATAAAATAAGCTTACTTTAGGCCTGGTGTGGTGGCCTAATGGCTAAAGTCCTTGCCTTGCATGTGCCTCAATCCTATATGGGTGTGGATTCTAATCCCAGAGGCCCCGCTTCCCATCCAGCTTCCTGCCTGTGTCCTGAGAAAGTAATCCAGGATGGCCCAAAGCCTTGAGCCCCTACACCCATGCGGTAGACCCAGAAGAGGCTCCAGGCTCCTGGCTTCAGATTGACTCAGCTCCAGTCCTTGCAGCCACTTGGGGAGTGAATCATTGAACAGAAGATCTTCCTCTCTCCTCCTCTCTGTGTATCTGACTTTGCAGTAAAAATAAAATAAATATTTTAAGAAATGTAAGCTTTTTAGGTGCCAATTTTGTCCTAGGATATTAAAAAATTATGCATATATGTATGCAAACTTTAGGCCACTTGATTCAAACTGATTCCATTAATTAGTACATTTTTACCTTAATGTAAATGACTCACATGAATAGATACCAAGATTATGATTGAAAATTTATTGCTTTTTTCCATCATATTTTAGAGATTTAGAGCGTATTTTTCTTACAAAATATTGGAGCAGATATGTGGGATATTAGAATTTATGATGGTTTTATAATAACTTGTTAGAATCAAGTATGCCTCCACATGTATTTTTAATTTGCTAAAAATATGTAAGTTTATATCTTTTTAAAATAACTGACAACTATCAGAAACTCTATGCCTTTTCTTTTTTGCCAGGCAGGGGCTTATGCTCTGACACAAATGACATTTCTCTGCCTCCCCCAGAATGCTTTTAACTGAGGACTCATGGGGGAGACTGTAGTAATAAAAACACAATCTAGCAATGAATTTATTATAGCTGAATTTTTATTATAAAGAGGTGAAGTCAGGAGAAATGGTTTATGAGACTGCTGATTCTTAAAATAGGAGCAGTTTTTCCCTTCCTGCTTTGAGCAATATCTGGTTTTAGAAAAGAGATCATGTGGTCGGCTATGATAGCCTCGTTGCAAAAGTCCTCACCTTTCACCCATGAGGATCCAATGTGGGTGCCGGTTCATGTCCTGGATACTCCACTTTCCATGCAGTGTTCTGCCAGGGAGTGAATCAGTGGATGGAAGTTCTTTCTTTCTTATCTCCCTTTCTCTGTGTATCTGCCTTTCCAATAAAAATAAATGTTTTAAAATAAACCAGTCTTTAAAAAAGAGACCATACTGAAGACATGGGTATAACTGTTCTTCCATTTCTGAAATCAATTACAAGTTCAGATTTATCTTTGAAGTACAGAGCATATTTCATTTAAAAATTTTAACAATGAAAATGTCTGATCAAAGGGTTTTTGCAATTCTCTTTATAAGAAAATGAATTTCCATTTTTGCAATTGGTAAGCTGTGATGATCGCTTGTTCTGTCTTAATAAACTGATCTAGCATGTTCTAGGCAGTAATCTAGAGCAAAGAGGACACTTTTATAACAGGAATTCTGCCACTTACCTAACCCTTTCCTTCGATGGACCACACCAATCCAACAAAGCATTTTTTTTTTTCCTTTACGACTGGAAATGACCTCAGAGTCAACTGCAAATCCGCTGAAATTAGTACACAAAAGAGGCAATTTGCTGCCCCTGATTTAATGTTCTACCAGGAATCAAATCATTCAAGTATGAAAATGTTACCTCAGATAAATATGCATTTCTGCTGTGGAGTGCACTATTTCACTGATGTTGTCCTATCACTGTGGAAAGTAAATGGTAACCAAAGCAACTATAATGAAGTTAATATGTAATGATTATACCAGGATTCAATCATACCAGTTCCTTGCTATTGATACTTCCTCTAATTTACTAACGATATGGATAATTTCTTTTCCAGGAACTTCTAATGGTAATATTGATTGATACAGTTGTACGATTTCTAGATTGTGTGTAATTAGGTCAAAATTCACAGTTCCCATGCCTACAGGATATATTTACCATGAAAACTAAAGAACAAGAAAACAAACACTCTACATGCTTAAATAGATTTGGATTACTTATGTGCGTGAAAACACAAATTTAGCACAGCAAAAGCTAACCTTCCAGATCCTAGGGCTTCTATACAAATGCCAAATATGGAAATAGTCAAAGTATTTATAAGATAAATGTGAAGGAAAATAGGCTTATGTGGAACCAGAATGCTGTTCCTGGCATTGCAAATATGAATCTTGGACATGCTGTATGATAAGAACAGTTCCCATTCTGACTGTAATCCCGGTATCAGTGTTAATATTTGGAAGGAATATGAAAAATGGCAGGAAAATGCAAGCTGCTCTTGGTTTTTGTAATCTGGTTCTTCCAGTTTTCTTTGAGCCAAGGCATGTGTTTATTCCTGTTTCCATCTTACTTGGGTGGCTGATACACAAACAACAGGGTGTTACATCTCAGATTTATCTAGAAGGATAAGAATGATCTGACTTATTTCAGTGTCTTTGATGTAGGCTTGGGATTGGAGTAGATAAGTCCCTTGAAGACAGGATAAACATCTCTTTCTGTACAGAATGTGCCAGAGATCCAAGAACCCCTGTGGGTCTGTGTTCAGGTGTTCTGTGCAATATGACCAAGATAACAAGGACTTCTGTCTGGCTTGTGATAAATGAGATGAACTGTGGGAACATGACTATCTGTGTCAAATGAGACTTTCCAAATTACAAGAACCACCCATGATGAGGGGAGTCCTAAAAACTCAATCTCTGAGGGGAGCCCCAGTGAATAGTGCCCTGGTATTACAAGAATGGCTGGAGTGAATCCAATCGGCTATTGCATACTTGGAGAATGTGAGATTTTGAAGAGACCCAATATATGCTCCTTTACAAAAAGGGGAATGTGCCAAATGGTATTTCATTTTGTCATAAAACTGTGTGCATACATGCTAACATCTTAGGTGGAAAACAGTTTAGGCTGTGCTTTGCATGCGGACGCCTCCTCCCCAACCACCATTCATTCCCAAAGCAACAGTGTTGAGAACAGAGATGTTTACAAGGTGGTAGGACATGAGGCCGTTGCCTTCTTGCACACATTAACATACTTGTTACAGGAGTGCGCTTATTGGAGAATAGATTTGTTATAACAGTTTTGTGCTTGGTCACTTGCTCCCACCCCAGGCTCGTCCTCGTTTCTTGCTTTCTGCTTTGTCCACTCTCCCTCACTCTCACCTTCTGCCTTGGCTTTCTTTGCAGGCACTTTGGTATTGGACTTCCAAGCTTCCAAAACTCTAACAGATAAACCTTCTTAATGAATTACCCAGCAGCAGGCATTCTGTTCCAGGTGCAAAAAACATTCAGTAATCTACTACTAAATGTTTTAGGAAGTGAATTATCATGATTTCTTTCTCATTGGCTAATGTTGAGGGTCTTGATTTCAGAACATTGTGAAAATTTCAAAAGTGATGCCGGCGTGAGTGGGGTTTACAGAGGACAAGTTAGTGAGTATCAAGAAGGCACTTTTTCCCTTCACTGGCCCTATCATTCGTTTGTGGCTTTGATTAAAGATTTATCAGAGATGTAAGCTAAACAGAAGAGAGCAAGGGAGAACTGTCTGCTGATGAATAATTTTAAAGCTTGCTCTTTAAAATGTTAGAGTCTATGAACTTTGTCCCCCAATTTCAGTCCCTTAGTTAGTCTATTGATCCAATCCCTTTGCAAAGGGTTTTCAGGAATAAAACATGCTGAAAGAGGCATAATTAGAATGTTAACACAAAAAACATGAGACAGTTTTTGAGGGCTTTCAATCTTTGAAAGTTCAAAGCAGCTTTAAATATTGCTAATTTCTTCAGTCTACTGTGATGTAACTTTCCCATTGCTACTAATATAAATTACCACAAGTTTTTTAGCTTCGAAAATGAAAAAAAAAGTTTTATTTAAATCCTATTGTAGTTCTGAAAGTTGAGAGATCAAAATGGGTTACCTGGAGTTATAGTGAAGGTGTTAGGAATTTGGATCCACTCTGATGGTGTGGTTCTGAGGAAATGTCTACCTTCCTTCACCATCCTCCAGCAGTCATGTCCATGTGCTCTCTGCTTTGGATTCTGACCTTCCTAGGTTTTCTTATAAGGGCACTGGTCGTTATTCGGGGCACCCTTAAATAGCCCCGGCATAATTTCCCCATCTCAAGAGTCCTGTTCCCATCACAGGCACCTATGTACAGCGTCCCATTTCCAAGTCCAGAGGATGCAGTCTGAACATCGTCGTGCTTGTGATTCTGCCTAGCACAGCACAGATGCTGGGATGAATTTTTATTTGTCTCAATATCAAATGGAAAGAGTTGCTTTTTGCTGAGGATGAAACATATAGAAACCATGTTCTGCAACATAGTTTTAAAATTGTGACATAAAACCTTTACTCTTCATAAAGAGTTCGTGCATAAGATATCAGTAATGAGGAGGTCATTGATAATGTTTAGAAGGGTTGCAAACACTGAGGAAATGAACAGCATGATTTTTTCCACTTGTAAGAAATGACATCCAGAACCAATGTTTAAGCTCATTATTTAGGGAGTGAATTATATTATTTGATATAAAACACTACGACAATTAAAGTTAAAAAAAAGTTGCAATTCAGAAGTACAATCAAGCATGTCTTAAACTAACTTTACTCACAAGGACATCAAACCTGCCTTCCCTGGACATTGGTGTGTTTTGGTTATTAAAAAATCAGTTGTGTGTGTATGATATCACACTTTATGTATGTTATATTTAACAAAATGACTTGAAAGGGTAACAGAGAGGGACTATGGAGATGCTTATTCTATTAAATGAAGATAGTTCCAGAGATTGGGCCAGGCTGAAGTCAGGAAGTAAGAATGCTAGCCAAGTCTCCCATGTAGCTGGCAGGAACCTAAGCCACCTGGCAGGAACTTGAGCCATAGAATGCTTCCTAGGCACATTAGTAGGGAGCTGGGGAGAAGGGAGGAGCGGGGACTGGGCCATTGTCGTGTGCAATATGAGTGTCTTGGTGGTGTAAATTGCTGTGCCAAAATGCTCACCCCTGTGGAAGATTTTGTGGAATTGTACGCTGATAATAATCTGGTCTGAGGACATTGAAAAGCACTTCTTGAATGCGATGAAACACTATTTATGGAAGTGTAAGTACTTGTTATGAAGTGAAAATGTGCTTGGCAGTAAACATTCTTTACATCTCATTATTCTGGAGGGAATCTGTGGTATATGTTTACATTTATTATCCAGAGAAAGAGTGTGAGGTTCAGTAAAGCTGGTTTACACAGCTCACGGAGTTAGTTTGGAAGGTGAGATGCCAAATTAAGACCTGCTCACCTGCAAACGCCACTGCCTCTCCAATGACAAACATAGGAAGCCCATGGTTTGACATACCTGAAAGCACTATTGTCATGTGATTGTTATCATTCTCCAACTTCTTAGAGAAGAAGTGTACATGAATTTTTTTGCAAAGCTTTTCTAGTAACCTTTTACACTTTCGGGATAATCACTTTAATTTCCATTTTATTTTCTTAAAAGTTTTTGAGGCATTTTGTTTCAACATAAACTGTAGGTAGCAATCTTAGAATCTTACAAGATACCAAGAGTTGAATGTTTTTCCTGCTGATCATGGCCAATTAAAATATTGTCACTTTACAGATGATTAAAAATAACTCATATTAACATTAGTAGAATTCCATTTCTCTTGGTAAAGTTTAGGCCTAGAGTACATAATACAGATGATAAGGATTAAGGAGAGCAACTTAGAACCCTTAAACTTCTCTATTTTTGGTATCATTGGGTTTATTAAGCTCTCAGATCCAAATTGATTGCCAATTACAGCCAACTTTTTTTCTAGAAACTGTATTTGTGAGACAATTTAAATTCTTATTTCTGGATTTTGAGTCCCTCAACTTTTATTTTATTTTATTTTGAGCCCCTGGATTTTTAAATGACTTGTATCTAATTCAACATTGTCAGTGTAGCCAGATCCTTTCCTGAATGCCTTTAGGGAAACTGTGTAAGGAAGTTAACAGCAGGACAGGTGCAGTAGCCTAGCAGCTAAAGTCCTTTCCTTGCATGCCATATGGGTACCAGCTCTGACAGACTGAAGGTGACTGCTGGGTTTGTCCCCCCACCTGGGCTCAGTGGGAACTGTGCCCAGGGAAGTCCACGGAAGACTGCCTGTGGACCATGCTTGCCAGCCTCTGCGTTTGCTGTGTCTTTCAAACTTCTCTGATTCCCCCGAGTGCTGTGTCCAAGCTGAGAACATGTGTGCATCGACCCTGCCCTGATTTCTCCGATTTAGGGCACTGTCATCTGCTCCTGTCTGGCCATGTGCACCCAGTGACTTTACACACCTCCCCTCCCACACACCCATCACACACAACAGTTACAACCCCACTCACACCACTCTACACACACACATCTCCCCTCCCTCCACAAACTCCACATCCTCCCACACAGTGCTACACACACACACCGCCACACATTCCCAACACAAACCCCTACGTACCTCCATAACCCCATACAACTCACATACTCCCACATACCCTCCACACCTCGCCCATTCCCCCACCCTGAAAACACTCCCACAACACCCCACATCCACAGCCTCAACACCCCCCACATACCCTCACAGCCTTACAACCCTCCACACACCCTGTCACACATAACATACCACACACCCCCAGACACAATCCCATTCACACCCCCATACAGGCCTCCACACCCATCCACACAACCTCCCACACCTCACACACAACTGAAACCCCCCAAATTCCCTCATGTACTCCCCCATCCACCCACTTTGTGCACAAACCCTACACACACCCCACCCAACTGACATGCCAACCTACATCCACACACACCCCACTTCCCACCCCCAGACACACCCACACCCTAAACCCCACTCCCACACACACCCTACATCCCTCTCCCACACACATACACTCGCCCTAAAACCCACCCCACACACACTGACACATATCCACATTCCCCCATACCCTCACAACCCCCCCACACCCCCACATGCCATTCCTCCCTGACAACCCCCATGCCCCCTCAAATACATCCTCACACCCCTCATGTCTTCTACATGCCCCACAAACATACCTCCACATACTCCACACATACCCACACACACCCACACACATACACCATGCACACCTACATACTCCTCACATAGCCCATCACACACACCTCCATACACCCTGAATACACCCTGAATACACACCTGACCACTCCCAGACACATACCCTCATGTACCCACACACCCCCTATACACATATGTGACCCCTTCTATTGCCCACACACACTCACACACACCACCCCCACACACCCACGCCTCCCTGACACCCCTTAAACATACACCAGACATACCCCACCACCCCTTACACGCGCATACATTCCCACACACATACCCTTCCCACCACCTTGCACACAAACCCACAGACACCACCCAATGTACCACCCCTCCACTGCAAATACACCTCCCCTCCACTGCAAATACACCTCCCCTCCACACACACCTCTCCACCATAAGTACACCTCCCCTCCACACACACACACACACATACACCCCTATGTGGACTGCCTCCAGTTGCTCAGGGACTCATCTGTGTGGTCATTCCTGGTCCTCACTTGACTGTCATGATTTAATGGAGAGGTGTTCCCTCTCATCAGGCTGTACAAGAACCTCAGTCTGTCTCCAATCATAAGGCACGTACAACTGGGAAGCCTGGGAAGTGCTGCTATGACGTGGATGATGTTAGAGCATGCCAGTGGTGTACTGTCCCCTGACCTGGGTAGTCTGGAGCTGAGGTGCAGGAACAGTGGGGTCCATCTTCAAGCCCACAGACGAAATCAGGGTACCTCCCTTCTGCTACAACATGCATATCACAGTGGTGGCTGGTGACCTCGGTCTGAGAGCCCGGCAGAACACACCGTTCCTCACTCTCTCCCTCCTGTTTCTTCAGTTGTTCGGTCCTGAGTGTTGGGTCTCTTTCTTGGGACTGTCAAGGGCGACAACCTCAGAAGAGAAGTTTCGGTTGGGATGGTCAATCAACATGGGAAACAAGCAGATACAAACGAAAGCGTCGTGGAACGGCTGCCGGAGTGTTCAGCCTCTGACCAAATCAGGTAGATTAAGTCACTTTGATCTACAGCCAGAAGTGGGCTTCTTCCTACCAGAACTTTGTTGTTTTCATGAAAAGCACAACCCTCACTATAAGATACATTCCAATTTTAAGTAGTTGGAAGTATTCAAAATGATTGAAAAGCTAACAAAACAGTTGCTAGTACTAACTTCATATATCAATGATCTATTTCTTTGAAAGACACAGAGGAGACAGAAGGAGAGATTTTTTTCTGTCTATGGGTTTACTTCCCAAATGGCAGCAAGGGCCTGGACTATGCCAGGCTGGATCTGGGAGCTCTGGGCTTCTCCCCAGTCTTCCACATGGGTGCTGGGGTCCAAGGATATGGTCTCTGCCATTTCCCAGTCACATTAACAAGGAGGTGGATTTGAAATGGAACCACTGGGACATGAACCAGCACCCATAAGAGATCCTGTCACTACTGCTACACCAGAGTGCTAGCGTCTTATTTCATAGTGTAGAATCTCAACTATTCAATAGGCTGATTTATATCTTCCTAGGGCAAATTCCACAACTATGTTCGAAGACCTTGGGTGATATCAAGCCCCTAGAAAGCCAGAGGTTGGCTTGAAAGAAACTACCTTTGCTGATTCAGATTGAGATCTCTTGGGTGACCAAGGTAGCTAGGAGCACACACCTCTTTACAGCAGAAAAACACAAGAGAAAAACAACATTTGTGGTATTTTCTTGCTTCACTCTACCTAATTCACCCAAAACACTATAGGACATCTTATACGCTTGAGTATGAGTCACCTGAAACCTGAAATCAAGCGTTCGTAATGCAACATAGTTCACACAGTTTCTTGCAGGACTTGGCTTTTCCCAAAGCTCCTGTAAAGGTGCAAAAAACCTTCAGCTGGGATTTTTAAGAAATCATTGGCCACACAGCTCTTCCATATACAACTACTTAAAAATACCAGAAATCAACTCTTAAGACCCTGAGCATACTTTTGCAATCCTGACAACCTCCAGCATTTCATGGATTGTCTGTTCAGATAACAAAGGAGCCAATTATCATTCCTTCCACTTCGAAGAAGTCTCTTACACTTAATGTGGAGACGGCATTCCTGTGAGCCAGGGCTTTTGATTTGTAGATGGTTTCTGAAAGAGGAAAGGGTTCCTTTGA
Organism: Ochotona princeps; assembly: GCF_030435755.1. Taxonomy (NCBI): domain Eukaryota; kingdom Metazoa; phylum Chordata; class Mammalia; order Lagomorpha; family Ochotonidae; genus Ochotona; species Ochotona princeps. The sequence goes on along the minus strand of NC_080843.1, from coordinate 14,460,074 downwards.
GCTCCAAGAGGTCAAAGATCTGAAGGAAGAAAACGATTGTATATGTCAAAAGCAGTACATTAGGAAGAATGTAAGATGCTACAAGCAGGAGGTATTTCCTTGGCCTGTGCTTAACAACTACAATGAAGGAAGAGACAATGCTCTAAAGTAGACATGTTTCCCTTGCTTTCTGCTGGGGAAAAGAGAGTTGCAACATTACGGAATTAGGGCTTGGGTAAATATATTTGCCCCAACTTTCCTGTAGGGAGACACCCCAGTTCTGTACTTTGATGCACTTTGAACTACATGATCACTGAATGGCAATGCGGACAGAATACAGGTCTAGAGAAAGGGACCTGCAAGGTGGTACGGAAGTACCATATCTTCCCAATATAATCCAATCCACAGCAGGAGTTAGAGATTGAATGAAAGAGAACTATCTCTACAGTAAGCCTCCACAAATTGGAGTACATGCAGGTCTTTAGAGTGAAGCATCAAGCTTGCATGTATAGGGTAGGTCACACGGCTAGGGACTGAAAAAGGACCCAGTGAAACTCAGGGACTAGAACCTAAGAAAGGAGAGTGACCAACAAAGCAACTGTTTTCACCAAAAGCTTGCTGTCTCACGCTATTGCAAGGCATAAAGAATTAAGAACTCTCTCAGCAAGAGAGAGCTGAGGAAATTTTTATGCAATTAATTCATCTGGAATTGGAAGATTACATTTGTTTTGAGTACGGCAGAGACTTGAAATTAAGTCCCATTACAGGTCAATAAAGGGAGCTTCGTTCTTTATTACCTGAGTGTGTGACCTGTGAAAAGTCATTGCCATTACACAAATATGAAATTTTCCATTTGAACTGTTACCAATTGCAGTTCATTTTTTTTCCTGGTGGTTAACTAATCCTTTAAGTCAGTTTGACCATGGATATGTTTTAACCAAAGGAACACGAAGAAAAAATGTCCAGAAATTTTCTTGCCAAAGTTCAAAGATGACTTCTAATGAATATCTTAATCCAATGTTGTGATCCTCCATATTTCTACTGAATGATTAAGTATGTGTGATTCATTAAGTTCTCATTAATGAAAATAGACCAGCAAATTCTTTGAACATGAAATCGCTATGAAAGTGATTTACAAAATACATTAAGGCTTTCATGATATTTCTAAAGGAAAAGCTGAATAGTTTTAAACATATTGCAAGGTCATTATTTTAAAATCTTAGATTTTGCTTTTATCTGTGTGTGTGAGAGAGATACTTGTACAAATGTATCAGTTTGGTTGTATGTTGTGCAGCACGAATGGCTTGTCTTATTTGCCAGAAAGAATCATGGCTCAATCCTGTTTTCATCAAGTACAAAATAAAGATGAATTCTAGTTTCTTAAATGCTGTATCCAAATGTACTTTTATTTTCCTCTCAAATTTGTATAAACTTGCCTGGTCCCTTAGAGACCATAAGAGGATCCTTCATCTCTTCAAGTTTTGTATTAAATCATCATTTTTTAAATTGTGAAAGCGACACATAAGCTGGGCAGCATGCTACAAGTTTCAGATAAGTTGTTCAACTCTCTGTGGGATTTAAAATCAGTTATCTACTTAGATGAAGGCGTAAGTAGCAGATTTAGTGTTCTTCCTAAACTGCGCAAACTCACAATACTGTTCATTAGTGTGAACATGTCGGTTCATGTTTGTTTCCCAGGAAAAATAGAGCTCTATTCATTATTCATAGAGGTCCTCCTGTACAGTAAAGACATTCACTCTCCAATGGCTCGATGACTGGGGTGTTGTGAAGCCCAAAGATGTTATTTTTGGAAGATAGCTTACCAATTAAGAGAAAACAGTACTGGATTGCTTGGTAATGTTCTCAACATTGATTGGCTATGATTGCAAATGAGCATCAGAGGAAAAGGCAGGCACCTTGCCTCTTGTTTCTCTGCTTGCCTGATTCAGGCATCTCTCTGGAAACAGATCATTAGTAGAGGAAATTTCCAAGTTATAAGCTCAGAAATTTTTTTTTCCCCAACCAAGTTAAAACATAAACTAGGTTTGCTCTCTCACAAACATTTAATTATTTCCCCCTGAAATGTAATAAAATGTGTGAAGTTAATATGGAAGCAAGTGTTAGAAATGATTGCTTGGAAGGAAGTTCAAGCTTGGAAAAGGAACAGAACTATATCCTTCATGAAAAAAACAGTGGTGTTTTGTACAAAACTCCATTCTGCTTCGTGTGTTGCTGATAGAGAACGCAGGATTTTGGCGAGGATATTTTGTGTAATTTTCCCTGAAATTATGTTTGCATTGATTTTTGCTTAATGAAATGGATCCTGATCCCTTTGGATCTTGTCAACTATAGATCTAAATCTATTGCATAACCCTTTTAGTATGGAGGCCATCAGCCTAATGACATTCAATTCTTTAGAGTTCGCTGCTTTTGTTTTTAAAGATCCATTTTCATTTGAAAGGCAGATTTGCAAAGAGAAAAGATGGTGATCTTTCATCTGCTGGTTTACTCCCCACGTGGCTGTGACTGCTGGAGCTGAGCCAATCCAAAGACAAGAGCCTGGAGCTTCTTTCCAGTTCTCCCATGTGGGTGCACTTTCACTGGCTTGCATTTATTACCAACAGATGAAGCAGAGTCACCCTAAAACTTTCAAAAAAAACCTTTTTTTTGTTGCTGGTATCTGATAATTCCCCCCAAAATTGAATTAATAGTTATACATTGGAATTATTAAATTTTTTTCAAATTAAAAGCTTTGAATATGTTGATTACTGAATTTTCAACCAGTTGGATTACTTCTCATTATTAGCAGTGATTTCATATAAAATTGATCATTCATCACAAGTTTAATCACATTAATCACATTTTCTTCTGGTTCTCATCAGTTCAAATGCTTTTGTAATTTATTTACCCAAGGAACATTTTGGGGTTTGTTTTCATTCTCATTTTCTGTAGAGACATTAGGTTAAAAGATAGCTTAATGAGAAAACTTTTTATTACTCCTTCAGGGCAGGGATAGTCTGAGCTGAAGTTCCACTGGAAATGGTTTTAAAATCTCAGGACCATATGGAGAAAAAGAGCTGGTGACTACAGTATTTGGGGGCTTCAATATTAGTGTTCCCCTAATCCAACTCTGTTACACTATTTGATGTTTAAATAATTGATTACATATTATTAACCCAGGGTATGTTAAGTATAAGAAATGCTTTCAAGAAGGGGTAGCTTCCATTGATGTTAGAACATGTGAAGAGCTATTTCCTACCTCAGACGCCTGTGTTGTCAATGGCTTGCTCTAAGGAAAGTCATTGGTGATGGTGCCAGACGACCTGAAAATTATGCAAAGCTCCATTCATCTTCCACAAATGCCAAAGAAACAGAGCAATATATACTAAAATGAGTGGTTCCAGTAACCAAAGTATTTCAAACTTACTCTTTAGCTACAGGATCAGCTCTCATAACAATATCTGAATTTATAACAAGTAAGGCAAGGTTAAATGAGCTGCTTCTATGAACTACAAAAAGCAAGTTTATTCATCAGCAAAGATTTTCATTCATGCCACTCTTATGTTTATATATCTGATTTGGAAACACTTCAAAAGCATGTGAGCGCTAACTGATGAAATTGTGCAAGACATCTATTAATACTGTGAGCTCTCAAAAACAAAACTCTTCCTTATAGGCAATGTATTTTCCTAACAATGGTATAAAATGATAATGAACAAGTAATACATTTGCTAAGATAGTTACAAGGCGTATAGTAGTTTTAGCCCCAATTCTTGAAAGTAAATATTTCATAACTTAATATTTAAGTGCACCTAATTACCAAAGATATATTTATAGCCTAAAAACCACTTAAAATTATTCTTCAGTAAACTTTTGAATCATTCATAAATATTAAAAATTAAAAATGACATTTACATCATCATAATGCCTAAACATACTTTGTTTATAAGGACTGCTAGCAGTATTTCAAGGTCTGAATATGTTTGGGAATATGTGCAATGCTTGTACAGTATTCTTACATGCAAGAAATACAACAAATTAGAACACTTTGATTTCTTTTCGCAAATCCTCCCTTAACTCTTAGCCAAATACTGATGGAGGCAGATGCCATGAATCGTTTCTCTGATGCCAAATAACCTTGGCTTAAAGTCTCGGAAGAAGATTGCAGACAAGAGGAACCTGTTGTCTCTTGGTGTTTGGTTTTCCCAAGACAACGTAAGCAACCCAGCTGGCTGTCAGCTGCCATCAAGATATGATTTTAATTGGTTCATGCTAGTACTAGGTGTACTCTTATGGTTCAATAAAATTTGAATGAGCTATTAGGATTTGGCTGAATCTAAGCAGTGAAAGGAAAACGTTATTTTCATCATTTCTGGTCCTTGCTCACCTAAGTTTACCTTTTCTTTTTCTGTAACTCAGCAACCTTCCCATTATCCAAGCACCGGGCAGAGCTACCGCTGTTAAATTTCTGACAGCTCTTTCATTACAGGCCCTGTTTTTCAAGAGGCAGGTTAACTAAGCAATTTTGATTTGTGCCAAGCTGAGATGTGGAATAGACACTTGAAGTCCATTCTCTTGTTTTCCTAAGATTTTATTTGAACTTATTTGTTCTGCTTTGATACAGAGAAAAAAAAATACAAAGCAAAACCTTGAATCATTCACTTTCTCATTCATAAATCAGTGCAACTGAATACATGAATAGTGAATCTATAATTTCTTTAATCAAAAGTTTTTAAGACTAATAAAAATTGATTCAAAAAATTCTTTTAAAGGTTTGTTTTTATTTGAAAGGCAAATTTTACAGAAAAAGAAGCAAAGGTAGAGAGTAAGTCTTCCATCTGCTGGTTCTCACCCCCAATGGCTGCAACAGCCAGAGCTGAGCCGATCTGAAGCTGGAAGCCAGGAGGTTCTTCTCGGTCTCCGAGGGGGTGCAAGGCCCCATGACTTTGACCCATTCTCTGCTGCTTTCCCAGGCATAAATAGAGAACAGGAATGAAAGTAGAACAGCTGGAACATGAACTGATCCTCATATGACATGCCTACAGCACAAAGTGGAGAATTATCTTGCTGCACCACCAATTCAGTCTCTCATTCTCCCAGAAGTCGATATTCAGTTACCACACTCCAGGCAGACCTGCTGTTTCCACATTTTAGCCCATGTCACATACTATTGTATGTTGTCCAACACCTACCCAGTCACCAGATGAGTATCATTTTCTCAATATTTCTTTTCTTTGATATTCACTACATTTGCTCATGTTTGAAATTTGTCTAACTTGGATTTCATAACTTTAATTTGTGTTCTCTTGTGTATTTTGCTACTAATCTCTATTGCTTACATGTGAATTGTTTTTGTGATAATTTACATACATTTATATTTTCTTCATTTCTGAAACTGCAGAAAGAAATGACCGTGGCATAAACTATAGGATATTCATTGACTATTAAGAAATTGAACGGTTGGTTGATGACCACTATGGGATATAAAGGATATAAGTTCTTTCAATGTTTCTGCTTTGTCTCTCTATTTGTTAACAATGTCTTCTTTCCTAATCATAAGATGGTCATCTTTCTCTATGAGGAAAGATGCAATACCCTCTTTTCCTTTGATCAAAAGGAAAAACTTTTTTTTTCCAGAAATCTACTTTTTTAATTACATAGACTATAAATGGGCCTTGCACCCTCTCTGACAACATTTAATGAAAAGGAAAAATAATGGACTAAATTGACTTAGCCCAATTGCTATTTGTCCTGTAGTAGTCAGAACATTGGCCTCCAAATATGGTCAGCCTCGTGGGAGCAAAGAAGACAAGATGAGCACGTGACTGACAGGGCCGTCTTCACTTGCATGCCAACTACGGCTGCTCCGAAAGAATTTAGCCTTTTTCTCTACAAGTCAAAATCCCGGAAGCTCCATGCATCTCTTGCCCCAAATGGGTTGCTGAGGAAAAACACACAAAAACAGCAGAGATGTGAAAGTGCTGCTTCTATAAGCAAGAATCTTTTTGTCTGACTACACGTATCCCCCCAATGAGACATAGTCACAATCTAGTAACTTGTGAGTTGCGTCAAGCCCTAAATCATGCTACTCCTTTCTTTCAAATATATCTCCCCACCCTCACCATGCTGTTCTGAGTCTTGACAATGGCAGCTTCAGTATTTTATTTATCTCCTGCTTACCCCCTTCTTGCTTCCATTTGTGAGATTCTTGTGGGATGCTTTTCAATATTCCAAATTCTACACAATCAAATATAAACAGTATAGCTGCAACTCAAGGCCTTTATGTGACATTCCTTCTAAAACCAATTGCTACATGAGGATTCTTCATTATAGTGAGGCCTTATCCAGAAACTTCTGTGACAGTCCACACTTGTTCCAATGCATTGTCTAGACTCCTGCTCTCAGCCTTGCCTGGACTTTGTCTCCTCCACCACTTCAAATGTGGCTGTGCTGCCCAAGAAGTGGACAGAGCCAGAATAAAGCAGGTTACCTAATTGTTTGGTCATACTAAAGTTCACAAACCTACCCTAAACCATTTTAATCTCTGGATGAGCTTAAGCAAATTGCTTATATTTCATTAGATTAATGATTAATTACATAGGCTGCCCTTGCCACAAATCCTGAGGTCATATTATAACTGTAGGGACTCTGTGTGATACTCTGGTACTCTGTAACTGTATTGAATGCACATTAAATATGTAAGTTTTAGTCACCTTTCTAGTAATTATGCATCTAATGCTGCTCTCCCTACCTCCAAATATCCTCTTTAATGAATCATCTGCTCTGCCGCCAGGTGATGGTGAGTTGCAATGTGTTCTGGCTGGGGTAATAGATTATGTGGGTGCTTGCTTCTTTCCTCTGGAGTGTGCCTACCTCGCACTTTGATAGAAAGTATTGTAGGAATCAGGGTGTTTTTGTTTTTTAGAATTATTTATTTTTATTGGAAAAGCAGATATACAGAGAGGAAGAGAGACAGAGAGGAAGATCTTCTGTCTGTTGTTTCACTCCCCAAGCCCTGCAATGGCTGAAGCTGAGCCAATCCAAAGCCAGGAGCCTTTTTGGGGTCTCCCACATGGGTGCAGGGTCCCAAAGCTTTGGGCCGTCCTCTACTGCTTTCCCAGGCCACAAGCAGGGAGCTGGATGGGAAGTGGAGCAGCTGGGATTAGAACCAGCAGCCATATGGGATCCAAGCGTGTTCAAGGCGAGGACCTCAGTCACTACACCATTACACCTTGTAGGAATCATTTGAAGGTCTTGCTATTGCAATCAGCCAGGTTAACCACAGCCATTCCTGACATGACTGACCTTGCCTTTAAAAGATGCAAGAGTGTATGTTATCTCAATCATGGCTGTGAGGAATCAACATTTCAAGTAAGATCTCCAATGAGAAGAAACATCGTGAAGCCAAATGTCATGCTAAAACTGTGAGGGGAAAAAATGAGAATTTTATTTATAGAAAGAAATGGTTGCATCTCCAATTTTGCTTTGAATGATGACACTGGAAGAGAAAAAATCTAAACAAGACAGCATTTTTGGAGCTTCACTGAGGAAGGATGCTAAACTTGGAAGTTTCTGGAGTGCAGAAGGGGATGAATGATTAAAGCGGAAGAACGGATTCCTAATGTGTTGCCATGATGGCGAAGCGGCCTGTGATGACCAGGAAAGCAACTTCACGTGTAGGTTAACAGGTGGGATGGGTCCACAAAATTCTGCGTGATCCCACAGTAATTTCCGAATACCGTGTTACCTTTAATCCACTGGCACACCAGTCAGTGAGCAATATTAGTATTAAATTTGACCTGGTTTCAAATACGCTGCTTTAATAATTTCAGGTTTCAACACACATTCTGCTGCCCTTTACAGGTATTTCAGTGTGCCCATTAGCATCAGCAAGTCAACGGAAATCAGCCAAACGAAAAATCTCACTTTTACCCGCTGGCAAAGAACTTTAGTATAAACAAGACCGGAAGAAAAAAATTTCCTTGCTTTAATTTTTAATTTGGAAGAAGTTGTTGAGTCTCATTGCTACTGTGTCCATCCTTTCCCTTGCTGTTCTTTCACACCCAAAGCACCAGGATATAGAAGCCACAAGTTTGGAGTATTCCAGGGAGAAAGGTGAGCGGAGAGGAGGAAGGGAGGATTGTGGAATTGAGAGGATACCCACCTATGTGTTTCCATTGTATGCAGCCACTAGTAGAACTGAGAAACAGATCAAGCCAAGCGAAAATTATATGACTAATTGGAGTGATGGTTGTGCCTGCTGTCCAAGGCCGCGGGTCTCTCTGGATTTCTACTTTGGCTCTGTGTAGCAGAAGGTCAGAGCAGTAATTGGAATTTCACTGTCCTTAAGCGTCACAAAAATGGAGAGTAACAACCTACTTTAATGATTCGAGAATACTTTGTCTTTCTAGATTGCAGACTTTAGCACTAAAGGTGGCATTAGGGGTCTAGGATGAAGACTGAACAGTGAATCAGAAAACTCGAACTTTTCCTCCAACCCGCGCACTCCCCCTCCCCAGGGTAGAAAGAAAATCCAGTCCAGGTTTTGCCTCCGACTCAGCCTCTGAATTTCGGCTGTGCAATGTGTAGCACGTTTCTCTCTCTCTCTCCCCTCCTTTCTCCTTCCTTTCGCCTCCCCTGTCTGTCTTCAGGATTTCTCTCTTTCTATTTCAGAAGGACTCTCACAGGCTCCCTCAGTCTGCGCAAGGCAGAGGTTTCCCTTGGATCCCCAACACATACCTCCACGCACAACCCTGCCGAGCCCCCCGCGCTCACACCAACACAAACCAACACAGGCGCGCCTGCCTATGCGCCTCCTCCTGGAGGGCCAACCACCTTCAGTGCACACTCCAGCCAGCCCTGCTCCCAGCACTCCCTGATTCTGCGGCTTGGAACTCGGATCTCAGCTCTGAACCCCTGTGGTTGTTTTTGGTTTTATTATTTTTTTTATTTCCCCTTCCCTCTCTCCTCGTGTTTTATTACACTGATTCTGGTTTGGGGGGCTAGCGAAGCAAGGCGGCTGCTTCCTCAGCCGGTCCTGGTTGGCTTGCCATTCTCCATCTGGCTTATAAAAGTTTGCTGAGCGCAGTCCAGAGGGCTGCGCTGCTCGTCCCCTCGGCTGGCGGAAGGGGGTGACGCCGGGCAGCGGAGAGCAGCGTGCTGCTGACTCTGGCGGACTTTCGGTTCCAGGGGCAAGGTGAAGAGCGCACGGGCCCCGGGGTTGACGGAGCTGGATTTGCATGTTGCACCATGCCTTCTTGCATCGGGGCTGTGATCCTTCCTCTCTCCGGGTTGCTGCTGTCCCTCACTGCCGGGGCGGACGTGAAGGCTCGGAGCTGCGGCGAGGTCCGCCAGGCGTACGGTGCCAAGGGATTCAGCTTGGCGGACATCCCCTACCAGGAGATCTCAGGTAAGTGTGGCTGGAGCGGGCTGCAGCTCCGGGCAGCCACAAGTCCCTCCAGGGCCCTCCCCCTTCCCCCCTGTTGCTGAGTTGGCGCTCACTTTCTGCTAGGGCTCTCTGGGGACACCACGTCTCCCCGCTAGGCAGTGGATGCTCTTGAGGCTTCTCCAGCGGCAGGAAGGTGTGCCTCTAAGCCGCTTCATTGTGTGCACACGCGGGAGCACCCTTGGTCCCTCCCTCCGCCCCGTGCTCTCGCGCTGTTCGGCTTCTCGTGTGTGTTATTCCAGGCCAGGGAGCCCACGGTGGCTGCGGGGTGAATGCAAGTCCCTAGCAGGGCACCCACCCTCTGGCCCCGGCAAACTTGGAAGAACTGCGACCCCAGTTTACACAGTGTCACAGTCTGAGCGGCGCCTTGCCCGCTCCCGCCCTCGCGCCGGCGGGGGTGGCGGAGAGAAGCACAAGGCTTCCCCCAGCCCCGTCTCCACTCCGGTGTCCTTCGCCGAGGTGGAGTGCACCGTGCTGGGACTTTGGGGGGCGAGCTGAGTACGAGAAACCGCTCCAGGGACCCTGCCCCTGGGTGTGGGTATCTTAGGGTTGCTTTACTTTGTGTGGGGGTGGAGGGAAGGTGAAGGCGGATGGTTTACAAGCCGCTTGTTGCAGACTGGGGGCAGTGCTTCCCTGTGGCGGTTGGTCACTGGTGCTGCTGGAGACAGCCTCAGCTGCCCGCGCAAGTCTGCAGAGCGGCCTCGCTGGCCGGCAGGCTCCGGAAGCTAAGCCAACTTCAGAGGACATCTCCGCCGCCCTGGTTCCTTCAGGGGTCTCTGGCTTGCAGGGCCACAGGCATTCCTCCGCTGATTGCTGGAGTGGCCATCCCCTGTGCCCCAGCCTCTTTCTCACGTCAGTGTGTGCTGCGCTGGGTTTCCAACTTGTACAAGCAGCCTGCGTGCGTGTTTTCCGGTTCTTAGCTCCAACCGAAAATCTGAGCTGCTGTGGAGCTCTGTGAATGAAACGTGTTGGGCAGAGATAATCCTTTGGCTGCAAGAGAACAGAACTGTGAGAGGCCGAGGAGACGAGGAGATGCTGCGTGTGCGCGGGCTGCTCAAACAGGGCGGATGAAGTCTTCTTGGCTTCGGGTCCACTGGGCAATGAGCTCAATTTCCATCAGCCTCGCTCTGCCTTGTGCCCAGGCTCTGGTCCCTGGTACGGAAAGCATTTTGTGGGAATCTCTGAAACCAGCGCAGTTCTGATACCTTGAGGAATCGCTCCTTTTTTACCGTGGTGAATCTTCAGGTTCTAGAAATGAGGGTTTTTGCATACTCCGAAATGAATGTATTAGTGTGAATTCGGATAGTGCCCCTAAGAGCGTGTACAGCGCTAAGCCGGCAGCAAAGCACACCATGCAGAGCCCTTTCCATTCAGACCCAGGCGTGCCCTGTGAAGGAGAGGCAGAGCCTGTGGTGAATTACAAGCCGACTTTCCTCTCCCTGTCACTTGGTCTCCCCAGTGTGGAGCTCCTTAATTTGTTAATCAATGGATGGAGAACCACGGCCCCAACTGCGCCTTCAGTTCCTCACTCCCTCTGCCCGCTCTCTACTGTTATTTCATTCTTTTTAATTAATTGATAAGGATCACCTTTTTTTTTTCTTTTCCCAAATCTCAGGAATTGAACTTTTAAAACGTTTGCCGTGTGACTCGGCTTTCACAGGAACTTTTTCGCCTTCACTCGGGGCTTTTCTACCTGGTATCTCGAAATGCAGACGTTTCCTAACATGATTTTAGATATACCTTGAAGAAGAAGAAAGTTCAGCATTTCAAAAACAGGTTGAGTCCTCTTTGTGGGAGAATGGAGTTCATCTTTTGCAAATCCCCTTCAAATCAGAGTGAAGGCATTCCCTGGAAATGGTTTCCCTAGCCCCCCATTTACTCTGCTGAGAAAATTCCCAGGAGTTAATAGAAATGCTTCAGTGGATTGTTAACCACAGGAGGGATTTCAGAGGTGGCTTCCCCATCCCGCACTCCTAGCCGTTTACAATCAAAGTTCTGATTACCTATGCACTTCGAAAACGTGTGAGCCACCACGGTTAAAGTCACCTACGTCCCGGGAAGGAAGGACCTGCTGTCTTTGCTGCTCTGGTGTTCTTTGAGGCACACTGGACATGAAAATAATGAATGCAGAGATAATTCCGCTCTTAAGGAGTTTTTTTCTTCTTTTTTTTTTTTCAAAGTAGACTTGCTGCTATGATAAATTGGATTTGCTGTTAAAGTAATCACTTGGGAAACATAGCCTGTTATTAAAGGAACACGCACTTTCTCTCCTCCCTCATCCTCCATACAATTTACATTTAATTACATAGTGTAGGGAAGACTTTCTATGGTAGTTATCCTCTCTTTCAACTCTTTCATCCTTTGCTTTGTTTAGACATCTAATGACTTGCTTGAGAAATGGCATGTGCCGTTAGCCTGCCAAGGGAACATGAACTTCAGAGGAAATGCTGTTCAGAGCTGTGAGAACTTTTTCTAGCTGAGAGATATTTGTAGGTCGCTAGCTTAGTAAAATAACAGAAGGAATAAGGACGTTATGTTTCATCAGGACTTCATTAAACTTTTACTGAGGACTCACAATGGGAGAATAGCATTGGCCTCTTCTTAGATAAAGGAGAGTTCTTCCCCAGCAGATGGGAGACTGTGATAGGTGATATATAACGTGATGCTGCCAGGATGCTTGCAGGAGAGGAGACCTTCTAGGGGGAGCTTGCACCATCAATCCTCACTCAGCCCTGGTTTTAAACCATTGCCGGCAGATCAGATGGATGCTATCTGTCTTTGTTTGAAAGACCTCCGAAGTGGTAGACTCTTGAGACGTCTCTGCAGTCCATTCTAATGCTTAGTGATTCTTGTGGTAGAGAAATAATTCCACGTATGAAGCCCATAGATTTTGCAATATGCTTGCCCATTTCCTCTCATTCTGGGAAAATTTGAAACAGTACATCATCCATTATTTAGACCAAAGGTCAGCGTGGAACATTCCAGTTCTTCCTCAAGTGTTAGTAATACTGTATGACCTCATGTTTTAGTCCTACTCATTTTAGTGGTCTGAGACTTTTAGAGGAACTTTATGATTGGAGATAGTACCTTGAAAGTCTGGGAAGTTCAGAGACTGTTGTTTTATTTTTAAAAAGCTATAGTTAAAAGGTTAGAGAGAAAAAATTGCTTTTGCACGTGAGACCAGGAAAGGGGATATGAGAGTAACCAAGATAGTCCCCTTTATGCTAGTTAACTTCCCAAATACCTACAAAGGGTAAGGTTGGACCAGGTCACAGCTGTGACCTGGGGTCACAGTCCTGGCCTCTAGTAAGGTGACAGGAACCTAGTTACTTGGGTTTGCGTTGTTTCTGCCAGTGTTTGCATAGATAGGAGCTGATGTTCCAGCAGTATGGCCCTTGCACGTAACTGTTAGGCTAAATGCGCTTTGGGATGGTGTTGTCGTGGGCTGATTCTGCCAGTGTTCTAGGCATTGATCCTTATTGGATTTGCTAATCATAATATGTTCTAATCAATGATTACTCAACCAGCACTACTGCCATTTTCATTGCTTATCTAACAGAACTTTAGTATCTTGAACATATATGATAATATGTGGCTATCATGTAACTCTACATGTTACCTTTTAATCAGTGCCTTATTGAATCCTTCCAGTAATTTAGTGGACATTAACATCCTCCCTCATGTGAATGAAAATACTGAATGACAAATTTAATTTGAGTTGCTCAGTAGTGTCTCAGCTGGTGCAGAGGCTAAATGTCAAACCTAAGTACACTCTCTCCAGAATCCATAGGCCTAACCTACCCACTGCCTTACAGAGGTAAGAATTCAGCATTTGTCAGATAAATACATGCTAATCAATTCTTCATCTCCTGTGTGTACTGCTTGGGCTTACTGACCACCGCGTGCATGTGTCTATCCTTTCACAGAGGTACATGCTGACTCCTCCTCTATTTAAAGCGTCTATCACTCCTCAAAACCTGATTGAAATTTGTATTTTATATTCTCTAAATTGACCATGTATGTTTGTATTTTCCTGACCATTGTATCGTACCAATGGTCAGTTGTATGAGACGTGGTAACTGAAGTCCATGTTTTGTTTTCCCTCACCTCACTGTCTTAGGCCTATGGATTATTGGTTTAGCTCAACAAAGCTGCTTCATAAGAATTTATTCATGGAGGAGAGGAGTGTGAGGGAGGAGTTAGCCCTCACAGATTAGGACAAAAATGACAACATCATTTGCAGTATTTGCCTGTTTTCTGTTTTGGATATTTTAGCGTTCACTTATAGTGTAGCATTAAAGAAAAAAACTGTTCCCTAATGATCAAATATTTATCTCGATCCATAGTAAAAGTATATTATTTTGTATTCTAAAGCACTAGTCATTTTTATTCCTTCTTTATTGGCTTTGAGGTTCAAAATATATGATGCTTAACTTTCCTTGGCCTTGCCTCTTTTTAGAAATAGCCCCTCCACCCAAGTCCCTCATCCAACCAAGCAATTGAATACATTTGTCATTAATACCTACCTTTTTCAATTTGCTCATAAATATCACATTAACAAAAATGGGGGAAAAATCTGCTTGGTAACTCTAATGCTTTCACAGACTTATTAAGCTTCCTAGATTGGGATAAATTGTTCCATTTAAACTTGTCTCTCTGATTCAAAGATTTATAATTTCATTGCCCTCTGTTAGCCCATACCTTCAAAAGCCTTCCAAAGAAGAGCATGATGTAAATGAATTAGCTAAACTTCAAATTTTTCTTTTAAATGATTCAGCAAGTCATAAATTTCTGAAAGAATCATTAATTCCAGGTATCAAAGCAATTTAAAACCTGGGCTATTCAGAGTGCCACTTGTTAAACTCTTCATTTGGGAATTAATTTCGGAGTGATTCCTGCAAACAGTTATCTTAGCTGATTTAATTAGAGGATAATATGTCATCATGGAGAATCAGAGTTCATGTGAGTTGACTGATATATTTTTTTACATAAAATACTTTTTTACTACCTTGCGTCTTAGGAGCTAGTGAATAGAAATGTGGGCCAATATCAAGCTTGATTTAAAATCTACACCATTATATTCTTTAAAATATTGTGGTATAAAGATTATGCCATAATTCATGTAATAAAGTGAATAATGTTCTTTTAAAATGATGGGTGAAATTTATGAACACTTGTAAAATACAAAGTATTTAGGAGTTTTAACCCAGAATCACCTATGTTCAGTTACTAGATTTGTATAGAAATCATCACGTTAGGTGAAAGTTATAGTATGATAATTGTTGATAGAATGATTTTAACCACATAGTCTAAACTTATACCCAAACCAAGCAACATTATGATATGGCCTTTTCCCCCTTTAAATCACAGCTCTCAAAAGACTTTATAGCAAGACATGTTAGAATTGTCTTGCCAGCATAAACAGCTATCTCATATTCCTTTCAAGTTAGTGTGTATATACCTTTCTGGCCAAATTTTTAAATTCTTTACCTGGTACAAACTTTGATTTTAAGTAGTTTCATCACTTTCTGCAGTAAAAAAATTTCATTGCTTAAATGATAAATCTGAAAGTATTGCTGATTTTCTAAAATAAATAATTTCAGATGGTAAATTCCAGTCATCCTAGAAGAAACTATCTAAAGTTTGAATGGCCTTTGGGTGATACATAATTTTTAAACTAATGAACTAGTTAATAACAAAATAAATTCAATCCCACCTTTACATATCATCCTGGTTATTGAATATGTGAAGAGCTTTTTCTTATCTTTCTGTAAGAAATATGACTTGAAATATCTACCATGTGTCCATCACTGTGCCTGAAGCTGGCTGTAGAGGCCTGGGAAAGTTTAATCTCATCCAGAAAGCAGAAACTTGGGGAGCCAGTCCTGAGGCTAGGTACTCAGGGTGACTGGACTGTCACAGCATTTTGCAGGAGCATTGCATCTTCACTGAGTCCATAAGGAAGAGTAACGACACGAGAAGTGTGTAACCATGCAAGTGGGAGGTGTGAGCCTCAACAGTGAGGAGTGGCCTGTAAATGGGGGAAGAGTGTGAGAAAAAATGGGTAAATAGAGCCTGGGGATAACTTGTGCAAAGAAACAGTATCTGCTGCTTCGTATTGACCCCACATTGTGGACTTTTTCATAGCAGGCCTATTTATTTATTTTTTTAAGGCACAAAAACTACCCAGCAGTAAACTCCAGTTTTCACACATGGGATTATTTCACAAAGCACCTACCTGACTTGTATACCCTGCAAAATGGCCCTGTTCTTATGAACCAAACTCTGGGGCTGTGCAAGATTTCAAGATTTGAAGGGCTTTCCTGTCGAGTGACCTTACCTTGAAATACACGATTTCTTCTCAGAACTTGCAGTTCTGAGATGCCCCCTGGAAATTTCCTCCAACTCCTGCCCTTCTGTGTGATGGCTCTTCTATTAGTTGTGGAGGGCCCCATAGCAAAGGGCTGTGTCTCCCCAGGCCACCCAATTGCTTTCCAGAGTGGCTGTTGTAGCACTGCCCCCTAGAGGTCATGTCTTTCTATTGGTCAGCCAGGCTGACTTGAACTCAGTACTCTGGCCTTTTGAGAATGGTAAGAAGAAACCAACATGACTAGGGTTGCACATGGTTTCGAAATGTTACTTTGGTTGTGGAGAATGGATGTGAGGGGTTCAAATGGTCGCAGGAAGAGGTAGGGATGTTAGCTTCACTGATGCATGGTGCCTAGGGAAATAGAAGGAAGGGTTCTAGAAATACGTAGTGGATAACTAGATTTTAGTGGCACATACTTTATCAAATTATTTATCATGTAGCATGTGACAGACAATGAATTGGAATATGTGTATGCGATAGAGGGATATTAATAGAGAAAATAAAATTGGGATGGGGAGAAGAGATCAATAAAATATCCCAGAATTTTTAATCAACTTCTATGTATATTTTGGTTTCATTTATGTGGATGTGTTTGTATGTAAGATTGGCTTATTAATCCATTTGAAAGAAACAACAGTGAGAGAGACAAAACCATTTTGGGTCTACTGGCTGACCCTTCAAATGTCTACAGCGACAGAGCCTGGGAGCCAGGAGCTATTTGTCCCTCAGATGTGTAGTAGAGGTCCAACTATTAGGGTCATCTTCTGCCTTCCTGGGTAGAGCACCATCAAGCTGAATCTGGCACAGCGCCTTGGACCCAACAGGCACTCTGGTCAGCAGGACGTTGGCTTTATAAGCAGTGGCCTGAACTGCTGTACCAAAATAGTTGGCCCTCTCTGTGAGTTTTAATGGAAGCAAAACTCAATACCAACAAATTACTATTAGAAATCGCACTGGGCAGGGCTGAGTGCTAGGGCTGAGAGTCTGCACTGGAGAGTCCTGCCTCCTCGGTCACAGTGCTTGGATTCAAGCACTCTGGTTTCTGATTCCAGTTTCCTGCTTTCAAGTACTCTGACTTCAGCTCTGCTTCCAATGTCAGCTTCCTGCTAATGCATACCTTGGGAGGCAGCAGGTAGCTCAAGAGGTTGGATCCATGTCACTCACATGATATTTGGGGAGTGAAGAAGTGCATGAGACTTATGTCTGTGTGTGTCTGTGTGCCTTTCATATAGGATAATTAAACAATATCCATGGCAGAAAAAAGAGTTTGACAGGATCAGATGAATTCTTAGGAATTATAGAATTAAAGAACATGTAATCTGGGAGGTTGTGAAATTGAATCTGGTTATTTGTTCTATGACAGCATAAAAAGAAATCTTAAAATTTTAGCAGTAAGGATAACTACTTCATTCTCTAGGACTTGAACAGTGCTTTGCCAGTGAATTAATGGCCCAGTATCAGTATAGATTTTAATGAAGGGAATCAAAGAAGGAAATAATTAACTTGGCTTTAAGGTAAGGAGGAGACAACATTTCACTGGGACTTGTAGAATGTGTAGCATTTGACAAAGGGCCATAAAAGGTGAAGTTAAAAATGAATGCGAAAAGGGAGCCAGTAAGAGCTTGAAAAGAATAATATTGACCAGTGGGTGGGGTTGGATTTTTGGACAGCCTCAGAAATCCTGGGTGTTGAATGGCATAGATCAGGTAATCCCCTGGGTCACTGGCAGTCATGTGAAACCACTGTTGTCCATTGGCCAAGCATTGTAGTTCGGTTGTCTCAGAGGGGAGATGGTGAGAAACCTAAGGGAGTGAGGGAGGTCAATGAGGAGACTTACAGAAGATTCCGCAGAAGACGCTAAGGGCCAGAAGGGGAGGATTGAGGAGGGACAGGTGAGGGCATCTGAAAATGAAGAAGCAAAACTGCAAAGAAAGTTTTAAATACTTTTGCTACTTAGCGGTTCCAATAAGAATATACAGCAGATAGGCTGTCAAAAGTCTCCTGTGAAGTTACCAGATATCAGCTATGTCCGCAAAGATACTTCTGGCAGCAGGCTGACCCCACTGGATTGCAAGATCACGGAGAGCCGTCATTTTCCTTGACAAGAAACCTGGGCACAGGGAAGTTCTGGAAGAGAGGAACCGGGTTTGTCTCTTGCCTTTCTGTTCTTCTGTCCTCGGTCTGCAAGGTCCTTTTCATGTAGTCAGAGCATCCTGACAATCCCCAGTGGCACCAAAAGGGTGCTCACACCTGTCTCCCCCCTGATGAGACAAACCACCCTTGTAGTCACACCACAGATATTCCTGCATCCCAATCCAAGAATGTCGTGGCCAGCAGAGCCGGTATCATGGGCAAGGCGAAGGTCGGGGGTCAGGTGAAGGTCTGGGGGTCAGGCGAAGGTCTGGGGGTCAGGCGAAGGTCCGGGAGTCAGACGAAGGTCCGGGGGTCAGACGAAGGTCCGGCAGTCAGGCGAAGGTCCAGGGGTCAGGCGAAGGTCCGGGAGACCAGTGATGGTGGGAGAAGAAGCTTCCCAAGCCTCTTTGTTACCCCTAACTATACTCTTTCCCCCCAGCCATTAGGGCGTCACTAAGGTGCCAATGAGTCTGATTAGACCAAGTGCTATAGCGCAGGCCCAATTCCTGAGTGCTCCGCTTAACGAGTGTTAATTAGCTCATTAGCCCACTACACAAGAACACTTCCCACATGAAAGAGTAGTAGGACAAAGCAAAGGGTCAGCCTACTTGGTCTGTAACAGGTTTACCCAGAATGCTCCTTGACCAATCAGAATCCCCGGGAACTGAGTAGCAATGGAGAAATAGAAATGACCCAAGCTGTGTGATTTAAATACTTGGCATTGTTGCCTTAGCCCAGTGCTTCTCAAACCTAGCTAGTGATTAATAGCAGAATGTGTAACTATTGGCTGACGCGGAGGGAGGTGGAGAAGGGCATCCTGGTTTGTAGCATTTGTCAGTTCTCTTGCACAAATGTTCCCTCCATGGTTAACTTAATTTTACCAATATTTTAACACCCATCTCACTCAGTTTCTGAAAATTTAACGATCAGTTCTTGTGGAATGGAAAGAGGCATGAAAGTTCAAGGTTGTATGTTAAGAATTCTGTGAAATCTTTCAAACTATGCCCACACTTGGGCATCTTTAGATACAGTCCCCTATTGGTTTAGGAAGGACTAACCCCAGGCCTCCATCCATTCCTTCTGGCTTGCCTTTCCTCCTCTTTTCTTTCCTTTCCCAGTTTCCTGATGAAATTCGGATGTATTTCCAGAGTTGAGAACCATCCAGAACAATGAGTGTTTCATGAACTTTCCCAACAGGAGCAGCTGGGCTCCACCTGTTAGAGTTTCTGTGTTAATAGATCTGGGGGATGTGCGCGTGTGAGAGAGAGAGAGAGTTTTGATTTTTGACAAGTTCCAGGGTGATGCTGACACTATTAGCCAGGTGGCATCCTAGGCAAAGGGCTGCATTTTGTTGCTATTCAGTGTGGTTTTGAATACACGTTTTTATTAGATAACAGTTGCTACGAATTTCAGCTAGGTCATGGGTAAGAATCTCCAGTCAACATGTTACTGCTACAAATCGCTCCGCACACTGCCCTAGATTTCTTTGCAAAGTTCACCTTGACCACTAGGGGGACTCAAGGAAAGAGTGATTGGATCAGTAATCTGTACTCTGAGCCTGGAACAAAAGGGGCCCAGCTCAGCTGCCACGCGCTCAGCTAACTTCAGTAGCTGAAGAGAAACTCTCCCGCTTCACAAGGGGAAAGTGGGCAAGGGCACTTACAGTTTCCTCTCACAATAAGCCCCTTCCCCGTTTGTTTTGCTAATAAAGCATGCTTCTAGTGGGAACAAACGCTTCTTATTTTTATCATGACTTGATCATTTGTAGAAGAGTTCAGGTCTAGAGTCTCCATGGGTTCATCTTGTCTGTGAATTGTTTTTCACTACACAAGACTTCCAGGTGTACTAGACCTAACCATTTTCCCCTTGACCTCTGGATTCTGATGCAAGGATACTACATTGAGAGCTGGTCATGTTTCATTTTATACACATTAGAGATAACGCATCATGCATTCTGGCATGCACCCCTAGGATCTGTATGTTTTATCAGTTGCAGGTCTGCGCCTTCCTTTGGCTCTTGGATTTCTTGAGAAATTTGCTTCCTTTCTTGGGGGACTGCTGTGCTTAGCAGGGGCCAGTGTTTCCCAGTTGAATTTCAAGGAACTAGAGGTGCTTCCTCCTAGCTTTCTGTGAATTTCAGTCAACTGTTTTCTTTTGTAAGAAAGCTTGTTGGAGATTTTCTCAAAGCAGATGAATAACTTTAAGTTAAATCAGAGTAGCTCAGTCTGTAGTATTTGTAAGATAAGCTAGAAAAACAGCAATATACCCGGAGTGGTATATGAGTGGTTGAGACACCTGTTAGGATATCTGTATCCCACATTGATTCCAGTCTCCTGCTAATCTCAACCCAGAGAGGCACTGGTAATTCGGTTTCTCCTTCCCATATCAGAGGCCTGGTTTGAATTCCCAGCTTCTGGTTCACACCTAGCCCAGTCCCAGTCATTGTGGACATTTGGTGGATCAAAGGTCTATCTCATTAACAAGTAAGTTTTTAAAATGATTAATTTTTTTTCTGAAAACAATGCTATATTTTAACCCTTTTCTAAGTCTCCGTGATTAGGAATTCTTAAACTATAAGATTTGATGCTGTTTATATTTAGTTTCTTTATCCATAGGCATATTTTTTCCTCAAATACAGTGTAGCAATTTAGTGTAGCAAAACAAAACAACCCAACAAGTGAGAACAGAGAAGGAAGGAGGGGCTGGGAGCTTGTGTAGCAGTACATCCTGGGCGCTCATCGGTTGGTGTCAGTCTTTGAGCCCTGTGACTGTGTGGAGATGTCTCTACGAAGGGTCTGATCTGAGAACCTGATATTTTCAGTCCTTTGTGGGATGCGTTGCAGTAAAAACCACCAGTAACTAGATGAATATCTTATTTTGATTTCTGCTTTGTGGTTTTCTAACTAGTACCTTAGGAGACTTCAGAGCTTCGTTTGGCAAATGGGCATTGGTCTTTCCAAAGGGTTAGCAATCTGGAAGTACAGGATTCCTTCGTGGTAATGTGCTGCAGCTTTATCTGCACTGAATTTGGGAAACATAATTTCTTGTTACCCTTACATGACCAACCAGGAATGCTTGAAAGGCTTTTATTGTACTTTTACTTCTGTATTGGTTATGTGACATCTCATTTAGTATTCTTTGGGAGACTTGGGGTGTTAGATACCAGAAGGTCAAGTGCTACATTAAACGTTTAGGCCAATCTTTTTATAAGACTGCACAAAATAATGTTTTAATTTCATTTATGCAATCACATGACACTCATGAAAGGTCACTTTCAACTGAATATAAAATACCTTGCAAATGGTAAATCTTAGATCATCAACAACCAAACCTATTATGAAAAATTTCCTTTTCAATTACCACAAAAATAGACATTCTTATCACCTAGATATCTTCAGACATCTAGATATTTTGTACAATGGACATATAGGTTGTTTAAATCCATGATTTTAGTTTTAGTCTAAATATGTACTAGATAATCACATTTAAACTCCACTTGAAACAACAAAGGCATAACATTACATATTCACAGCAAAGAACAGCAAATTTTGAGCTTCGAGTAAGTTTCTTAGCCTGGGTCATTGTCATACAAGAAATTTAATAGTGTGAGGAATGATAGGCACAAACATAAGCTGATCACTGTGACTTAAGAGTGGTGACTTACTCTTAATCCAGACAATGCTTTGCAGATTAACAAAGCATTAACTTTTATAGGGACATATATAGGTAAAACGACCTTTTATGCTGTGTGGGTTACATTTTTAACTGACATAATTTTCTAATAACTGGAAAACATAGACCAAACTTTGCCACGTGTTTTAACCTTTCTAACCATTAGTTTATAAAGTATACCATTTTATCAAACTTGCTTGATTCTTCTGAACTATTTATTTTTCAGAAGCATGACCTTAGCTCTGAAAATGTTTAAAGTATTCTCCATTTAAAATAACAACCAAATCACAAAGCCTAGTGTGATTTGGTTAAAAATTTTTTTTTAACCAAAAGTTGCTCTCAATGACTATAATCAGGAAGAGTAGCAACAGGAATATCAACAAGCCAGAGCTGACTTTTCCCAGCTCTGCATGTCCTCAAGCTGTCTTCATTCAGGGTGACAATTCTGATTTGCACCTAATTAAGCATGAGAACCAGTGTCCAGAGAGATAAGCCTGAAGGTTCGGGGAGTCTTGAGCTGTCCCATCGCTTCCGGCCCTGCTGGGGAGCTGGTGGCAGCGACTTCTGCAAGGTGGCAGGGATGCCCAGAAGGAGGCTGTGCTGCACAGCGCCAGCCTGGAGGGGCAACACCTCCCACCACACTGCAGCCTGGCGACTGTGGAATTGATTTTCACGGCTCATGACAGAAGCTGTTCTCAGCCCATGAAAAGGAAGTGGCTGGGGCTGCTGCTTCTAACACAAACAGCAAATTGCTGCACGGCTTTCATAGCATTCGAGGTCTGTTACCTTAAGGTTCTAATGGTCTTTTAACAGTGTTTCCAACTGAGCAGCAGATGTAAAGGACCCTGAACATTGAAAGCACTGTTCTTTTTTACCTCTCCCTGAAAGAACCATTTTTTTTTTTGTTTGCACAGACATTGTATGAATACAATATCCTGAAATTTCTTCAATGGCATGTTCGATTTTAAGCACTGAGACATGTCAGGTGTATAGTGTCATCAGGGCCATCAATCTGCTGTTGTCTCGGGCTGGCTATCTAATGTTACTGCTCCTCAGGAACTGGGGCCACTGAAGATGTAGTATTACCATCCATCGTGGCCCCATGTTTTTTCATGCATCATAGGAAAACATAGAGAAGCCCCTTGGAACCTCCAAGACTTTTTAAACCTTAAGTCAATTAGTTTTAATTCTAAAAAGTAGGCTTTGGGAAACAGTACATGTAACTTTTCAATTCATTGCTAGTTAATGGTGTAGAGTGCTTACTGTGGTATAGATACATCCTCTACTAAGTAGGCATAGGTAGTTGGCAAAAGGGTGTTTTTCCCCAAGAATGTGGGCACTCTGGTTTCCTGAGTCAGCTCCCCTCATGTGTGGGCCTGCAGAGCTGACATCTCGGGTTGGTATACTGTATGATCTGGTGGACATCGTGAGAAGAACCAGGTAAGTAGTCATTTGTTCCTGCACTCTAGCCCCTCGTATGGGCCTTCTGCTTTTGGCACTTCCTGAGTCAGTAGCTTGTCCTTTACCTGGCCCCTGGTCCATCCTGAGCTTCGAGATAATCTGCCAGCATGGGACTATGGAAGCTTCCTGGGCTGCAGCCTGGCTGCTTGCTTGCGAGGGCTGGGCCAGGCCTGTTGCTCCCTGGTAAGCTCCGCAATGGCTCTGTGTGCTCCATATACAACACAGACACTCAGGTTGGAGACAGCCATCCCCACAGGTAGTCCCTTCAAGAGTTCTATAAAGAATTGGAGCTGGAAGCTCACCTTCTCTTGACTTGCCCACAGTGAGGCAGAGCTCAAGGAGGAGTTGCTAGGGTGATGGATCAGCTATTGGCTTCCCATGGCTACCCTTTGTCACATGGTTGCTCTGATCAGCAATGGGTTGCTCACTTCTCTCTTCCTGGCTGGACCTCAAACCCTTCAGCCAGGTTGATCGATTCTTGTCTCTCAGGAAGGAAGGTGTGTGACAGTTCCTGATCCCTGAACAGGGAATGCCTGTGAGGAAACAATGACTTAGGGGTAAATAAATTCAGATGTCCACAAAATAGTATCAAGAAAACAGGGGAGAAATGAGTTCCTTATTTATATGGAAACTTTTGGTTGTTAACTGATGCTTTATATACATGTAAATGGATTTAATTACTTATTTGTGTTAAGGAATCTGTTATTTTAAAAATTTCCTACCATTTTAAGCCAGTTTCCTCATCTACATGAAAAGGAAATACTATTGCTTGACACTTAACATTTTGCGAGGATTAAGGAGAAAGAATATGTGTGACAGAAAGAGGTCTCAAAGTAAATGTTAGTTCTCCTGTTCTCAGATTGCTCTTGACACACGTTTGGTGATGAGAAATCTTTTTATTTCTTATTCAGAGGAGGAAAAAACCTAGGAGACTATAATTCCCACTCTAGACTTAGTCATTTTTAATTTCTTTGTGTGATGAGCCTCTGGCAGAAGCTCCAATGGAATTTTCAAGGGTGGCCTTAAAGCTGTTAAATGCCAAATGGTCCTGAGGTACTGAGGCTTCCGTCTCATGGCACTTGTACCAGCTTTTGTTGGACTAACTTGCTGTTACCAGAATGGTCTAGGAACTTCTTTAATGTGTGTAAGCTGCTGGCTCTCAAACTTGTCTGCACATCAGAATCACCCAGGAGGCTGGTTCACTCATGGACTAGGGGCCCTTCTCTGACAGTTTCTTATTCTTCTTATTCATCTGAGGTTTCACCCCCCAGATGTGTGTTTCTGAGGTGCCCCCAGATGATATGGATGCTACTAGTCCCTGGACCACACTTTGAGAACCACTGTCTTAACATCCAAGATTTTAACATTCCGCCATCACTTTCTTCTCCAGTGGCTTCAGCATCAATTTTAGATGTCTTAGTTTGGCTTTCAAGGACTCTTGAAAGATGAAGACTCATCTTCTAGAATTTTCTATCTGATTAAAAGAGTTTTGCAAAGCTTCTTTTTTCTAACAGTCTCTTTATTTGCTCACAATGGTGGCAATGCCAGTCTTTCCTTATTTTTTTTTTACAAAGTCAAATCCCACCCAAGTAAAAGTCCCTTTTAGTTTCATCTGTCTTAGGTGTTTAGTTTCTGTTCCCAAGTTTGCCTCTGACATGTCTGAGGACACCAAGTCCAGGCATATTGGGTATGTTGAATACTTAACTACTCCCTGATTGCAAATACAAACACATTTTATACACTGTGTGATAAACACTATTAGCTTAAGCCTCTGGAAATCAGTTTGTGAAAACATATACCACCAGAGTTTGTTGTGTAGAATATGCCTTTTGTCATTGTCATTTAACTGAAGTTTGATGCTCTTTCCAACAAAACACCGTTCTTTATAGGTATATGTCAAATGGCACATTTGCGTTCTCATTGACAACAGTTTTCAAAACCTGAAAAGATTAGCAAAGTTAAATGCAATGAGACAGTGGGAGCGGAAAGGTTTGTTTCAGAAGTTGCCATGAGTGGATAGCCATGAATTCCTGAACACACCTGGGGTGATCTGTTTGATATCCAGGCTTTGAGTAAAACAAACTGGGCTCCTGGTAGCTCTGTGGAAACCCCTTGTAAATTCGCCAATTGTACTTTAAGCTATTATTTGCTTGTAGTGTCTCATGTCAGCAAGGGTGAGTAAAAATTGATTTTTAATGGCTTGCTTAAAAGAACAGCACCTCCAGTTTCCCTGCGCTTGGGTTCCACAGAGAATCCTGCAGACAGGCATCCAAGCAAACCATTGCAGTGTGAGGAGGGGAGTGGAGTGATAAAGGCATCGGGCAGCCTGAGGAGCTTGCTAAATGAGGAGGAACCTCCCTCGGAGGGAGAGAGTAGGAGGTGGCAGGGAGCTGACTAGGGACTCCCCAACACCTTTTTGTTCTCCCTCCACTGGAATCATTTCTTTATGCTATGGCATTCATTGTTCTTTCATAGAAGTGGATAAATCCCAATTACACCATAAATGCAGAGGGTCACTTCCTTTATTGGAAGGTCATTATTTATTCACTTAAGGAATGGGTAGCTCTGGTTTTAGAAGCTGTATTAAATGATCTTTGTTTATGAAATGGACTTAGGAAATTGTACATCATGGTCATGGATCATATTCATCCAATGTTAAAAAACTGATTATTTCTAGATGAATATTAGGATAACAGTTATATTTATCATGTGTAGTTATGCTTGCTTTAAAAAAGTCATTTCCATGTCAATAATTCCTCCACTTCGTGCAGAAGCATTCTGTCAGCAAAAGTCAGTATGTGACTCACTGTTTTAAAAGTTGGTAGACAGTATGGTTGCCTTCTTAATGCTTATGTAGAGAAACATTTTGATAAATTCAAGATGATTTTAATGGCTCAGCCATGGTTTTCCATAGGCAATGAAAAAATGTTGTGTGTTGTACCTTCCTTTTACTAACTTTGGTTCTCAGCTCATGGTTCCATAAAGAGATGAAAATAAGTTCGTACCTTTTTCGTGCCCTTCATAAACTGTCTTGTTTTATTTTTTATTTCTTAGTTAATTCCTGTGTTTCTTTCACATTTGAAACTGTCAATATTTAAACTCCTGTTCTATTGCAGTTTGCACATGAAGGTGTTTTAGGAGCGTTCTCAAATTGTTAGGAAAAAAATAAATAGAAGATGCCTGGATGACAACAAACCGAAAAATTCCTCCTTTAAATACAAGCTTCCATTCTCAGTTGGAAAGCAGAACCATTGCCTCTTAAAACTAGCAGCTGCGGAAAAAGCAGGAAGGCAGAGCATGCTAATCTAAGTTGTAAAATGTGTTTTGGTAACTCAACAGAGATTTAGCTGTTTCTGAGGGGAAAAAAAATCAAAATCTAATTTTAAAATGGAGGTTTTTAAAAGCATGACACAAGGGAGCCTTATTTTTATGGAGTTGGTGAGAAGCCAGGAGGCTTCTAATTGGCTGCTCTGCCAGGAGTCTGTGCCTTGCGAGCTCTGCGCTTGCAGTGGGCACTGCTGAACCCAGGTATGCGGGTGAGATGTGTTAAGAGGCAAGCACCTGCCTTTTCGGAAGGGACCAGCTGATAAAATGAGTGAGTTCCACAAGTAATTGTGAAGAAAAGACAAGTGATACACTATGCTTTATTTCTCTTCAACAATATCTGTAGAAATTGATATTTGCTTGTAAAAACAATGTTAAAAGTTTTAAGGCTTTCGTCCCCTATCTGTAATTAAGTTCTGAATAGATACAGTTTCTGAGGTGTTGAACGTGTGTTCACAGGCCTTACCAAGTGCTACCTTCCAGAGTGGTTGTACCATTGACCATGTGTGGCTGCTTTTATGAATGGTATCCCTGGTCTCTACATGAAAGACATAACATTCTGCTCAAAATAAAGGACATTTGGCCTAGGTTCTGCTTCCTGCACAGGGATCCTATTTCCTAACCTGGAAGATAAAAGTCCATATAGCAAGGGCATAGTTCTTGAGGTTGGGGATATGGAGTTTTGTGTGGATTCATTACTCATTTTTAATACAGGGTGACTTAATAAAAATATTATTGAAGTCTAATATATGAAGCCTGATTTGACAGAGCATTCATTTCAGCCACGAGAGACATGCTAATTAAGTTTTCTAATCTGTAAAGGAAGTTTCTCTGCTTCATTTGGAAAAAATGAGACAGAGATTAATAACATTATGATTAAGAGGTCCTTTCCTATGGACAAAGAGATTATCACTTTTTTCTAATAATAAATGCATTTATAACATAATTCCTCTTGTCATAATATTGAACACTTTGAAAACCATCACTTCCTAGTACATTTAGGCATATAAATATATATATATATAGGTATGTATTGGGTAATTTGATTTGTTTTCCATTACTCAATGTGTAAATACCTAAAGGGATCATGCTTGATTTATTCTTGGAGAGGTGTTGGCCCTGAAAAGCTGTGAAGTACATAACGAATATATCAAATGATAATAATGATGTGAGTTTCCGATTGCTTCCTAGTTACTGCCCTCCACGTAGATGTTGGCCGATTCATGCTCTGCTATGTTTGAAAAGAAAGTGTGTATGCTACTGGACACATGCTCATATTGAGCCATTATATTGACACTTGTTTTTGACACATTTTTTGAGCTCATGGACTTCAGACTTTCAAAAGGAAAGACACAGTAGGAGGGAACACAGCACAGGGTGCTGCACCCAGTATCTCCCATTGAGGCTTATGTCGAGGTATTGTTAAGCCATGTAAGGTAGTCATCTAGACGGTAGCATTCATATTTAGAGCAGTCCAGCTCAACCATGTATATCACTTCCCAAACTTCTATGGAGAAACACGTTTACCTATGACTTTTAAAGTTGTTGATTCCACACATCTTTTAGAAAGGATAAAGTAGACTAACCATTTTCTTATAACAGAAGTATGAAGTGACAGGCCTCATAGTTGAAGGCCATCCTTTAATCGAATGGAAAATAATCAAGATAAATGGTAGAATTTTAGTGGGGCTTAATTAAAAGTAAGTTTCATGTTACAACAGTGATTATATATTGTATGATAGAATGCTTTGGGGCTGGTGCAGTCTAAACCTATGTATGCGGTGCCAAATGGGCACCAGTTAATCTCCCAGTTTTTCCACTTCTGATCCAGCTTCCTGCTGCTAATAGCCCGAAAAAGCAGTGGAGGATGGTCCTAACCCTTGGGCTCCTGCCCCCACATGGGGGACCTGGACGTTACTCCTGGCTCCCAGGTTCAGCCCAGCCCAGCCCAGCTCTGACCATTGCTGCCATCTGGGAGTGAACAAGCAGATGGGAAATTGTACAGATACTCTTTCCTTCAGATAAAATCAATCTTGAAAAAAAGAGTGCAAAGTCCTTTCATTCTTCATACACTCATGCACCTTTTACAAGTGAGGAAATTAAATGGAAGGGTATTCTTGGCAAAGGATACAAGCATGTAAGCAGATGACTCAGGCAGATTCTAAGGCATGTGTCCTAAAGCATTGCTTAGGTGGATATCGGATGTCTCTGTTTCAGAATAGAAAATTGCCTTTTCCTACAATTTTCCTACAATTAAGTTCATTGTCTTAAATTACTGATCTTGGATGCATTTTTCCTTTTGTGTGAGAAGATAAGAAACAGCAAGAATATTCGCAGGGCAGAGTCTACAGTCCTGGAGGGATAGTTGATGACTTAGGGTTAGGATTGACTTCTGCGTCCTTGCATAAAAACCTGCAGTGTTACAGTGCCATTTTCCCAGCTGTGTGCATTTGAATCCCCCTGTAGAGTTAAGAAATCCCCCATCCTTTTTGAGTCTTCGAGGAAGTTAGAGCTCACCTGTGGTTAGAGGAACAGAAAATATGTGCTTGCTTACCCGGTCTCCTTAGCATATGGGTGTAGAAACATGGCTTTTATTAGACCAATTAAATGCACCCAGCCTGACCTTTGAATTGGCCACATAATGTGCTTTTTTTTTTTTTTTAAGGCAGACACATGAATTTATTTGGAGGAAGCAGTTCAGGTTTCAGGAATGTTCAAGCACCAGGGTTCTGGGGCAGTGACGTGGGTCCCTGTGTGCCATCAAGGACTAGCTGGTTTTGACAGTGTCCTCCTTTGCTGGCCTTTATAGTTTTAGTATCAGCTATGATCTTGCCTGATGCATTGATAGTTCCCATCCTTGCATAGTTAAGAATCCTTACTCTTTGTTTCCAGTAAATTGTTGTGTGCTGAACTCAGCTGTGGTTGATTGTTTCATGCAACTAGTTGGCAGAGTGCCCAAAAAATCTTGCTGTACATCTTGGCTCTAAAATATATCTATGGTCACCTCAAAAGTGGGAAATAATGGCATATAGCAGGCAGACAAAAAAGGGTGCAAAAGCTCATAGAGGGTGCGGGAAGCATTGCATTGTGGTGGTTATATTGCTCTTCGCTTCTTATATTATTTTATAACAGGCTCCAATATCTTAAATTTGTTTCAATTGTCTGCTCTCATTTGATGTTTATGTTCATAGTTTGTGCTTGTGAACTGCTTTGAGCTAACCCATGTGACATTGCGTTGAGTGCTGTGCCAAAGTGTTCCTAGTAGGCCATTTTCCTCATGTCAGAGGATCTATGGACTTGAGATATTTGTGGAGTTTTACAGAGGAGCCTCGATAACAGCAGTTGAGACATAATGGAGAAGAGGACCAGCACCAGTTAAAGGGGCGAGACAGCTGAAGGCTTATGGGTCATTGGATGCTTTTGAGGAAGAGTCCTTGTTTACTGAGAGTGTATTATCATCATATAGGGTAAATACACTTTACTATGCTTTGTTATGTGACAGCATTTATCCCTGCAGCAGTTAAGACCATTAGGGTATTATATTTTCCTTTATACGTTGAAGGTTGAATTGTTGTGTGTTTTACTGGAAGCTCTTTTCTCCTAGGAAGAGTCAGTTTATTGTTCTTGGGGATAATTGATTGTAGGGCGGAGGATAGTGATCACATCTAGAATCTGTACAAGATTGTACAATGAACAAGCTGATGATTTCCTATTTTGGGAACATTCGTAAATTGGCATAGTCAAGTTCAGTATCTGGTTTGGTTGCAGTAACAGGTTTCTTTGCTTCAACCTGTCAGTTGGTGGCACCCTGTGTGATTTGGTTGCTGCTGCATAAAAGCAAAAGAACTGAGGGAATAAGATGGAATGTAAAAGAACTGATGTTCCTGATGCATTTACTCTGACATGGCTTAATTCTAGCCTTTGTACTATTATTCATGAAATGAAAATTTTTTACAGAATGAAGCCTTTGCTAACTGAAGAACAAAGAAAGGAGTAAAACTTACAAATGTTTGTAATGATTCTTATTGTATGTCTTGAGTAGCTCATTATAAGGAAATACAAAGCAATACACTTAATTAGCAAACATTTCTTCCTATGCAGGCACCTTTATTTTAGGAAATACTAACTAGCAAAAGCTGTTCATGAGGCAAAATATGCATCAATGTGTTACTAACTGGAGAATTAGCAAAGTGTTTTTGTAAGTAATTCAGCTACCATTTCAAATGAGTTTTACTCATAGCATTCACTTCACTGAGTTTCAGTAATAAAATTCGTTCAATAGACACTGCAACTGAGTTCTCTTAAAATTTACCTTAACATTTGGAAAAGTGCCTTGTTACATTCTGCAGAAATTGAAATTTACCTATTAATAATTTCAAACTCAGTGTTTCTTATTAGTAGACACTCTTGGGATGTGTTGTGGCCAATTCTTAGATGAGTACCTTTAGTGCTCAGATTAACCAATCAAAGAATACCCATTTCCTCCATTTTAAATACTATTGATCAAGCTTTACTACATTTCATTTAAGTCATGTAGCCAAACATTAAACTAGTAGGAAACTTAAGCTTTAAAATGTATAATTAATGTGGTACAATTCTAGCTTTTGAGTTCTAGAAACTGTTCCTTAGGGAGGTGCTGGGAGTACTTACGGTAGCCAGTGTTGGGTTAACCAACGGGTGGACTAGAAAAATAGCTAGAGCACCAGCAAACAGAAGCATCCAAAACTATTCTGTGAAGACTATTTTTTAGTAAAGTTGTAGTCATCACAAAATGTTAGAATTTGATTATGTTGCCTATCGTTTTCATTGTAGATTAGTATCGCTTTGATTTCAGATTATATACAGTCATAATGGTTGGTGATGCTTAAATATATTTTTGACACTTCAACAGCTTTCCCAAGCCTCTTAGATCACAAAGCAGATTCCTTCCCTCCCTAAAGACATTCTTTTTCCAGAAGGAAAGTGAAGGTTCATATTCCTCCAAGATCCAAGGATGGGGAGGTGTTATGGTGTCCTTTGCTGACTGAGCAGGTTTTGTTTCTCTTGCAATGCCATTTCCATGAGGCGTGGCCTATTATTAAGACAGCATTGTTTGCAACATGGGCGTAAGGAAGCAAGTGTAGGGAATGAGACGGCAGGGTGATTCCAGAGTGGTCCTCTATATAGGAAGTATTGAACGTTTCAAAGAGGTGATTTAAATTCAGAGGACTGCCTGTGTTTCAAATTTCCCCCCTGGCTTCCCAGTTTCAAAGAGTGATTTTTTTTTTTAGCTATTTTGTTCTAGGAATAAGGTGAGAAATGTGTTCATTAGCTCTGTGTTGCTAGAGTTAGTTTTGGTAATAAACCTGATAAAGAGCAATCGTTTATCTGGCTTAGGAATTCTGTGGTTCAAATCCACAATTGTATAGCTCTGGTGATTTGGGTCCCCGGCAAGGGTGGCTGATGTTGAACCACTTGCCGCTGTATGTGGTTACATCTTGAGATGGAAATCAGAGAGAATGGTCAGGTGTAACTTGAAGCTTTTGTAACAACTATGAGGACTACCTTCTGTAGGTAATTCTCCTGCTGATCAGAGTTCTTCTTAGCAGGACTACCTCTTACAGAATTCAGTATCTCCGCAGAAAGACTGCCCAGGGAACAAGCTTTTGTCACATGGGTCTCTGGAGGGAATTTCAACACCCAAACTGTCCCGAGCACCTGCTTCTGCTTGACAGTGGGCTCAGCCTGTTGATGATAACCTGTCCCATTGCTCTTAAAGTTGTGTTCAGATGGAGTATGATGATTACTTTTTAATAGTGTATAAGAGGAAACTACTGTGTATGTGCCACTTCAAGGTAAATCAAGAATATGGATTCTTGGGGACAGAGAGACACACACAACGATGAGGCATCCATTCACTGATTCACTCTCCAAGTGACTGTAATGGCAAGAACTAACCTGAGGTTAAAGCCGGACGTTGGGGATAGAGTCCAGATTGTCTCAGTGGGTGTAGGAACCCAGTTCCTCGAGCTACCAGGAGTATCTGCAAGGTTCTGCTTTAGCAGAAAACTGCAATCAAAATCTGCAGCTTGGGATGAAACCCAGGTATTCAGAGAGGAGTTGCAGGCATATTGAGCAATTGAATACCTGGCCCTAGACGAATACATTTGAAAACTTCTGTACATGGAGACAGAGATGAGAACAAAATGTTCTGAGAAATGAAGATGCTATTTGTAGGCTTTAACCTCCTCCAAGGTTAGGGTTATGCAGTTTTGTTTCATGGACACTTTGCCCAGGGTGGACCAGATGAGTTTCTTAGCGGGCACATTTAACTGTTCACCGTTTAGGTGTTAACCTGGGGATTAGAGAAGCCTGTGGAGGACAGGCCAATTTTGCCAGGAAAAAGCAGATAGAAGCAACTTCAGTCTTTGTAGCATCGTTCTCCTTCCTGTTTTCTCTTTCTGTCTTCCCTTCTTTCCTTACAGAAAATAAACTATATACCTGTAAAGGAAAAGCTATAAATGAGTATTTAAATAGAGTGTTCAATGAAAATGCTGATATTTAAGTTGGGATACATAATATATAATACGGACCAGCATTAATATACAGGTAATACTTCCTTAAGCTTCCGCTTTTCACACTCTTAGGCAAATCCATGATCCTTACAGTTTTGTCATGACTTTTCAGTGGCTTCTGGAACTTCGTGCACGCCAAATAGCACTTAGCCTGTCTCAGGTCCAGACCTCAGGGGGCTGGAGTAACAATGACTTTGGGGTTAATGGCTCAGATACCATTTCAGGAGTGAGAAAGAGGAAATGTTCCAGGGGGAAAAACAGGTTTCAGAGATTTTAAAAAATGAACAAAAACATGGATCTTTTCTTTCTAGGTTAGAGCAAACAATTTTGTATAAAGACATGTGGTAAAAGCCTAAAATCCATTAAAACTTGAACATATACAATGCCAAATCCTTCCAGATGATTGTTTTTTTTTAAATGCATTATGGACTGGTAATATACAATTGTTAAAACAGTGCAAAAGATGGGCTGCTTAAGTTGCAAATGCTATGTTCCTTCCATTGACATTTATGGAGACACAAATAGTATTTCATGCCTGGGACGATGGCTCAATTGGCTAACCCTCCCCCTTCAAGCACCAGGCTCCCGTATGTGCATTCATGGCCTGGCTGCTCCACTTTTCATCCAGTTCCTTGCTTGTAGCCTGAAGAGAAGTGGTGGATGGCCCAACGTCCTTGGGTCTCTGCACCCAAGTGGGAGACCCAGAAGACACTCCTGGCTCCTGGCTTCTGGTTGGCTCAGCTCTGGTCTTTGCATGGCAGTTGGGGACAGAACAGTGGTTGGAAGATCTTTCTGTCTCTCTCTCTCTCTCTAAATCTGCTTTTCTAATAAAAATAAACAAATTTCTAAAAAATGGTAGTAGCATTTTATATTTCAAACAAAATGACATTTTTATGCAGCCTTTTTCCTACTTGATTCATCTTGAGATTGACTTCAGTCATTGCTTGGCTTTCCCGCATCCGCCAAACAGCAGTCTATTGAGTGTGTGAGTTTTTCCTGCTTGATTTGCCCAACTACCTACTTCTAGGCAAGTAGGTGGTCTCATTTTTGCTATCGCAAATGATATCTCTGAGAAAATATGTATATTTAAATGCATTTACTAAAGTAGGAAATCATGCCAAAAAAGAACTCTCTGGAATGAATTGCTGGGGGGAAAATTACAGGCATCAAGTGTGTTGATGGACACGTGCCCGTTTCCCTCTGTGGTAGTTGTGCTGAGTTGCAGCCACAGCAGCAGCCCCAGGCTCACGTGCTTCTCCAGTGGTAGCTGTGGCTGCAGCTGAGTGGAGCCTTCAGCCCTTGGCCTCGCTCTGCTGGCTACAAGCTCATGCTCTCGTGTTCCAGTGGTTTCTTTCAAAAGCTTGATGCTTTCCAACGTTAGCTTCAGTGGATAGAGGAAGAAGATTTGGGGTATTGGCTCAGGAGCACTTTCTCTTCAGATACATACACCACTTAAGAGGAAAGTTGTGGCAAATAAAAATAGGATCATTAAATATGTAAGGTTGATGATACAGAGAAAACGACATGCCTCATCTCGGGATTTTGAGTATAACATGGGACTCTCTCCAAGTAAACCCAGTCTTTCACAGCACAATAATAAATAATAATAATAAATAACTTATAAATTCACGAAGCATGATAGCATCAGAATATAAAATTTCATAGAGGTTTTGTCTTTTTCTCTTCATTCTAACCTGTTTTATTTCAAACACCATATATGTGGCCATAGCTAATTATTGCCTTAAAAACATGGTGATGTATTTCAAAATCATTGATGTCACTATATAAGGAATGTCAGAGGTCATTATAATCATTGTTTACAAGACTAGGAGATGGAAAGCAAGATTCTGACACACACAGAAAGAACTACAGTGAACTGGGAGAAACTAAGAAACTAATTTTTAAAAAGATTTATTTATTTTTATTGGAAAGGCAGATTATACAGAGAGGAAGTTCTTCCGTCTGATGATTCACTCCCCAAGCAGTCACAAGAGCCAGAGATGAGTCGATCCGAAGCCAGGAGCTAGGAGCTAGGAGCTAGGAGCCAGGAGCCAGGAGCTTTTTCTGGGTCTCCCACATGGGTGCAGGGTCCCAAGGCTTTGGCTCGTCTTGACTGCTTTCCCAGGCCACAGACACAGTGCTCGAAGGAAAGCGGGGCTGCTGTGATTATAACTGGTGCCTCTATGGGATCCCGGCGCGTTCAAGGCGAGGACTTGGGCCGCTAGGCTATCACGCCGGGCCCAGAAACTGATTTTTAAAACCTGATTTGTTGCCTTTTCAGTGGTTTAATAAATACGCATGTATACATATTTGCATATGTCTAGTAGTATATGTATGAATTTCAAATTATGTGAAGTGGTATGCTAAAGCCAGGTTTTTCTTTTTCATTTGTTTACAAAAGCCACTTGTTAAATTTTGCAGAAATTTGTAAGACAACTGATCTCACATTTATAGTATGAAATATTTGTACCACAGAAACAAACACCAAATATCAGAGCCTATTAAAGGAATACCAACCAGTTCACCGCAATACATGTGTATTTATACTCAGTAGCCCACTAGAACTTAATGGCTTAAACTGATTTTCAGTGAACAAGGAAAAATATGATTTTTTTTTACTTTTACTCAGTAAAGCATAATTAAGACCATAGAATCATTTTTCCCAAGTATGATTACTTCATCATATTTTTCTTTAAATTCTTTATGCAGCTTCTAAATGTTGGTATTTTTATACTGAAAATGTCTCTTATAAATGATGCATTTTACTCATTGATCACATCATTTACAAGGATTCAGAGAGGTAACCACTGATCCTTACTTGCAAAAAAATCACCAAATAGTTGAACACATGGAATTGAAGAAAAATGGCAGAATTTTTTTCTCTGGAATAAAAGGAAGAATTCAAGATCCTTTAAAATTTGTAGTTTGCAATTTGTGTACCTGAGACCCTTCATTTATACAGAGGAAGATTGGGAATTAACATTAAAAGGATTCAGATGAATTAATATTTAAATTGTCTTGGTCCAGACTGGGTTGTATTTTAAGTGTTTACAGTCTTAATATAGAAATTGGTTGCTTTGGGGCATGAAAATTGCATAACACAGATGCTATATTGTGTAGAATTTTCCCTCGGTGTTGAAATAAGGAAGAATGATAGTTATCCAGTTAAATATAGGTAATGTTACTGACTTGATCAAAATTTAAGGAGATTAAATGTCAGAGCTAGCATTCTGCTGGCAAATATCACTTGTGGAAGGAAGGCAGAAGTAATAGAGAGTTAAATATAGCTGTGCAGTTTTCTCCATTCTATAAGTAGTAAAATGTGATTTATTGTTCTGCACTCTATCATGTATTACTCAAGAGGCACAAAGAAGTGGTGACTTAGAATTTCTGAATAAAATTGAAATGAGAGACTCATGTTTTCTGGATGTTAGAAAGACCATAAACAGAATATAACACCTATTTCAATTTATGACTTAGTGATCTATAAAGAAAATTACTTGTAAAACCCAAACGAAGCTGGGGTAATGATACTTTACTAATAATGAAAGCCAGCTGTGCTTGTTTCTCTGGCTGATGATACTGTGATGTCTCGAAGTATGAAAGTCCATGTTAGATATTCGGGGATGTGAAACTGACTTAGTTCTTAGGGTGCTGAAGAACTCAAGTTTGTTACGATGTCTTTCAAGTTTTAAGAATAAATATGCTCAAGAGCTTAACTTTTTTTTTTAGACTTCCAAAGAGACAAGAGTAGATAACTAAGGGCTTCCTCAGCTGTGCCTTGATCTCTTGGAGAAAACTTCATGGTCTACAACATGGCTCCTTTGTTTGTTTATGCACTGTATTTAAATTCTCCAGAAAGAAATGGATGCTATTTTTCTCTATCATTTTATTTTGATGATTTTTGACAGTCTTTTACATTTGAAGCTTTATGTGAGGTTATAAGTTATTCTACTTTTCTAGGCTAGAGATTAACCAGGGTTTTGCCCTTATCTTTGATTTTTATTTATTTTTAAAATGATGTAACGTGAACAAATTGTAAAGATCTACAAATACGTGCAGTGTTATTTTATATTTTATACTTTAATTTTGAACTTGCCACACTTAGTATTTTATTGAACTCTACACCTATACTTGGTTGACCTGTGGGAAACATTGGTTTTTGTATTTTCCTGTGGAAATTTTAC
This sequence comes from Ochotona princeps, assembly GCF_030435755.1. Classification (NCBI taxonomy): domain Eukaryota; kingdom Metazoa; phylum Chordata; class Mammalia; order Lagomorpha; family Ochotonidae; genus Ochotona; species Ochotona princeps. Next base: position 14,422,949 of record NC_080843.1, on the reverse strand, counting down.
ATGTTTAATGTGGGAAAATAGGTAATAAAAACAGATTCACAGAGATAGAGCTCTGGTTGCACAGCTCTCTCTGTAGAGAAGTATCTTGCTGAATATATATGTTCATACATGTTGGTAAGACGGACTGAAATACAACATTATGTGCACTAAGTTTTTGTAGCCCTAGTAACCACACTCTTAATTTAGACTGTATCCTCTTTGACCTAAAAATGATCAACATTTGCATAATGTTCTAGAGTCTCATTTTTAGCATTTCATATAAAAAAGACATTTCAAAGTGGGTTATTTGTGTTTCTAAAGGGTAAACACTTCTTTCAATGTTATCTGAAAACTGTATGTATGATTGAATATACACAGATGATCTTGTGTTCCGTTAACGTTCTCAGTAAGTAGACTATCTTGTGTTATTTTCCAGATATTATTTCTGTCCATACAGTTGCATATGTTTGATCTGTGTGCAAAACTGTGCTGAATTTACACAAGCAGAGGCGTGGAAACAGCTGTTGAATACACTCCCATGCAGACTATTGAAATCTGACTGCCGGAGTCACCGGTCAGTGAGAAAGCCTACAGGATACAATATTACTTTCAGTTTTTGAGAATAAGAGTTTGGCAATGTTCTGGCAGGTTAGGGCTTTTGCCTATAGAGATTAGGTTGAGGCACACAACCTCTCTGTTAATTAGGGACCATTTCTAAGTGAATTTGAGAAAGCCAGCGGTGAAATTCATCATTTAATTGCTTTACCTGTGTGTCAATTCCCCCTACTGCAGCCAAAACAGTTTTACTTCTAAGCTGAAAAATGTGAGGCTGCTTGATAAGATGATTAATTAAAAAAACTGGAGACACCTTTGCAAAATGCCACCCCCTGGCAAAGGCACTGCAGTGTCTTTTACCACTTTTGGAAAGAACATGTAATTGTATAATGTGGCCCACAGGATTCCGGTCCCCTGGCACTCTCTGCTCCCATCCTACTGACCGAGATGCTGGCTCCCGACGATTGATGTGGCGTCATGCGGAAGCCATCCACATGCTGCCTTCTCTTCCTCCCTCCCCTCCAGCACTGCATCCTGTGCATCATTCAGATCCCAGCTCCAGCCTGTCTTCTTCGGCTCTTGGTCTGTTTTGTCTGCTTGGATAGCATCAGTAACACTTGTCAGAATTCAAGTTATTACTCCAGTTGGATATATTTCCAGAAAGTTATTATGATGATTAAATTCCACATTGTAAATTGATGGCACTAAGTGGATGGAAACTTGAAGAATCTGTGGCTGGGGGAGTGACCCTAGTGACAAGGTCCCTAGAGATTAGGGGCATACCTTGAGAAGATAATTTTCCTCTAAAAGATTGTTTATGAGAGCCAACCTTGATCCAGGCTCCCTCCCTTTTCCTCCTGGCACACATTCCCTTATTGACATCCTCTGGCCTTACCAGATGGCTAACCCAATATGTCTTCCCAGTCATGGCCTGCGAATCTACTGAACTGTGGGCCAAAATGCATCGTCTTTTGTAAGTAGCTTGTCTAAAGTCTTTCACTACGGTGACAAAAATGTGATTTATTAGTAATTTATTATTCAAAACAAGTAAAATGATGGTTACTGCTTTATAAATTGACTGATGCTTCATTGTTGAAATAGACAAGAGAGTTAAAGGTATGCTTGACGTTTTGTATTTTACCCCACAGAAAAGTGTTTGTTTACAGTGCTTTATTCTGAGTGATTGCATATTTGATGAATATTTGGAAGTCCCATACTTGGAAGTAATGGAATATTGAGCTACTCAAGGTTCTGCCATTGAAAAGATAATAAAACTAGATTCTGATTTATTAAGACACACATATGAAGTCTATAATTTTTGGAGTGAGTGTCCAGATGACATGTATCTCTAATTCTATCAACTGAAAGTTTCGCTATTGACCTGTACTTTTGTATTTGTTGATGTAATGAATATTGAATGTCAAAATTTTTTCATTAACAATTTACCATTTTAAAATAACTTCTAAGTAAGGAGTTAAAGAAGGCACAATTCTGTGATCTGTTTTTCTTTGCATTACTTCCCATTTTGTCACTACTTCTGTCTCTAAATTCCTGTTTATTTCAGTGGCATAGTTAACATATGCACACAGGCCCACCATGTAGATGGAATTGTGATGAACAACATTCATGGTGTGAGTAAATGTTGGAAGACCACACAGTTGACTTTCATCTGAGGGTTTTATCACAAATAAATGTGATACATTTGCTAGCAGAGCTTTTTCTAAAGGTTTATATAAGAATATACTTGAAAAGTTCATGGAAAGGCCCAGCATGGTAGACTCATGGTAGACTAGTGGTCGCACACAGTGGGATCCCATATGTCTGTCAGTTCGTCTCCTGGCAGCCTCACTTCGCATCCAACTCCCCGCCTGTGACCTGGGAAAGCAGTTGAGGATGGCCCAAAGCCTGGGACCCTGCACCCATGTGGGAGACCCAGAAGAAGCTCCCAGCTCCTGGCTTCAGATCAGCTCAGCAGCCTATTGTTGCAGCCTGATCGAGGGATCGTTCAGATCGTTGCAGCCACTTGGGGAGTGAATCATCAGTTGGAAGATCTTCCTCTCTGTCTCTTCTCTTCTCTGTATATCTGACTTTCCAATAAAACTAAAATAAATCTTAAAAGAAAGTTCATGGTAAAGAGATGGGGAATGTGTTGGCATAAAAATGTTTCTAAACTTAAGTTTAGGATTAGGATGAGAAGCTATACTTGATTGTGGCTCCTGTCATTTGCTTTACTCAACTTGTAGACTTTCTTAAAGTTGATTTAAGAGCAAACCAGCTGGTTGGCTCTTTAAGCTGCCCATATTCCTCCAAATCAATGATAGTATTGACTGCAAAATACTATGTTTTTTTTCCCCTTTGAAACATACTAGGTTTAAAGCAAAAGTATTCTGAAACTCTTTGGCATAAACATTATCTACATCAGTCTTAAGACAGTTGATGCAATATACAATGGAAGAGTGACAGGAGTCAATTCTTGGTTCAACTAATCACATGCTGCTTGCTGATTGGTGTGACTAGCCACTACAGATATGGATATAATTCCAGAGGAGCTCAGGCAAGTGATTTCAATATTTAGTTCAGTCAGATGTTTTCCATAAGTGAATCTGAACAAATCTGCAGCTATTATCTCTTAGATACATAGGTTAATTTTGCCTAGAGTACTATGTTATTTACAAAGAAATGAGTAGAAGAATATCTGAATCTTTTGAATATTGAGGTTCACTTAAAACAGATTGCTAAAATGGAAAATACAAATATCTAGTATACAAAAAGCTAATTTCCACTTAACATGCTGTCAACATTCTCAATTTTATTAATTTCTGAAGATTATTGTTGGAAAGAAAGAGAAATACAGGGAATAAGAGAAAGGTTTTTTCTTCTGCTCCTCCAAATAGATGCAGTGTCTGCAGATGGACCAGGCCAAAGCAGCAGCCTGGAATTCCACCTGGGCCTCTCCAGTGCGTCTGAGGGGCCCAAGTGTTTGGACCCCATACTGTTTTCCTAGGCACATTTTTGGGGCGGTAGACTGAGAGTGAAGCAACTGGGCCTTGATGTGGCCGTCATGCGGATGGCATTGAATTTCAAGATGAACTTTACTGAAATCAGAACCCAATAAGTGAAGATTAAAAAAATATGAGTGTCAAAGAGGGCAAGGTGTGTGTGTGTTTGTGTGTGTGCGTGTGTGTGTGTGTGTGGCGGGATGGAGGTTGGGGGTTTATCTGTCACATTCTGGTTCACTCTGCTCTCAACTGCTCGGCTGGGTCCAACCCGCAGTAGAAGCTTGAACACATTTTAGGTACACCACATCACAGCAGGAACCAGACTGCTGAGACATCACCATTGATTTGCTGCATTTACATTCACAAACACCTGTGATCATGAGCCAGCTGTGAACATTGAACCCAGATACTCTGTTAAGGGACACTAGATCCTTCACTGATAGCCTATATATGAGATACCTTATTCTCAAATTCTGAAATGTGACTAGTTTGAGTAATATATGATAGTCCAGCTATAATTTTAAAGGCTTGGCTTTGGTCACACATAAATTGTCTTTAGGTGGTGCATTTACTAAATGAAAGATAAAATTAAAGCTGTGTAAGGATTTAACCATGGCATATGATTTTTTCTTTTTGCTTTCTAAGTTGCTTTTGAGAAATTCCAACAAAGGCTACTGCATATGAGAAATAATTTGCAGAACAATGGGTGTGGATGATGATGTGTAGTGAAACTGGAGAGAAACTTGAAAGAGACAATCTGTTGCTTGTGTATTTATATCTTAAATGTTTGAATGATATTAGATGGGAGTCATAGTGTTCATAAATTTTTAAAACATGGATTGCTGAAATACGATAATCCTGGTTGTGAAAGTTCTTACATAATTCACACAAGATACAAGCATGGAAATTTGACAGTTTGTTCTAGTCTTATTTAGATGTAAGTTCTGTGAGTGATTCAGTAAATGAAGTTATAAAGATGCAGCTCTTTCGTTTGTGGTGAGAACCTCAGACAGTGGACAGTGATACCTACCTCTCCATTGGTTTTCCGCAGTTGATTTCCTTGTGAGCAGCAGGGCTAGGGCCAGGGCCAGGGCCGGGCCAGTTGTATTACTAAGGTGTCAGAATACAGTTAGGCCTTGGAAAAGGCTTTGCTGTTTAATCACCCATGGAAGGACAGGTGTAGGCCTTACTCTCACTGAAACCATTAGGCAAAGAGAAGATATGCAGTGCTTAAAGGGCAAGTTCCTTCAGCCATAGTCTGGAATACAACTTTAAAATCCAGATGTGTATAACCTATCCCAGGAAGGCCAGCTGTGTCCTGGGGCTGGGGACAGCCATAGTTCATTTCTGAAATCTAGGGATACCTTTTTAAAATTTATTTTTACAAAACAGTCTGCTTTCTTTCTTTCTTTCATCTTATTAGTTGATTAGGGTACAAAGGTTCAAGGGCTACAGAAAAGTAGGTAAGACCATTGTTTCCACACTAATATCATCCTTCCCTCCGCCCCCCGTGTTTGGGGTCAGGGGATAAACAAAGGGAGAAGCCCCATCCAGCCTCCCACCCATCCCAGGTCCCTGATGTGGGGCTGCTCCGAGGGTCCTGCTCAAGTGGTTTTGATAATTCAACAGTTCTGAATTGCTGCCAATCTCGCCATTCCAAGCACGATGAAATTTGTTCAGAATCCACTGGCTCACATAGTCTCTTCATGGTTGGGGTTCTGAGATCAGCAGTTCAGTTGGAGGGATCTCCAAAGTCTGGGGTGCTCCCAGACTTGATTCTTATGTGTGCTTGCTAGTACAGGGTCCAGCACCATCCGTCGCCCCAATCAGCTTATGCACATGCTGGCCATTGCAATTGCTGGGTCAGTTCTGCTTCCAGCCCTGTATTCCACACAAACCGATGGGTGTTGCAGTCCAGCGTGATCCTGCCCACTTCATACTTGGCCTTCATGCAAACCAGTGGGAGCTGTAGCCTAGTTGAGGTGACTCCCCATACCCCCACCAGGCCTGCTCCCTACCTTGGCTCCCCGGCATGCCAGTATGTACCTCAGACTTGCAGAACTGCATTTTCAAGGAGACAACTTTAAAAAAACTAGATGTATAACCTATTAGTAATATTTAAGATATGATTACATATTTATGGAAACCTAAGCTATTAAGCAGATAGAACTTATTTGCCTGAGGTCAAAAATGTGCATATCATAATGTTACTGTGTTATAAAATCTCATGTCCTTTGGAGTATTGGATCTCCTTTGTGAGAGCAACTGACCGATTTCCTCAATTTTCAGGGGGAGTGAGTGCAAATTAAAAACTTTACAAGGGACTTGTAAAAATACTTAGCTAGACATTCATTCACTAATCTGTTCATTCATTAGATCATTTTCTAATAGCAAACAACATTCTTGGGCCATTTTAAATGAAGTTTCTAGATATTCATGATGAGTAATGCCACTTGAACAAATGATAAATGTGCTCCGTGGCAACATAGTATAGTTCTTCTAGCAATGATTTGAATGGTGTTTTGTTCCCTTAACAGTCCTTTTAGTTTCAGTAAAAACAGTCTTATTTTCAGTTTACTGAAGTTTGTGCCAAAATGAGTGGATTTCAAAGGAAACACATGATTTGTCACCTGGAGATTTTATTCTAAATTATTTACAGTATTAATACATCCTATTATTACGGAGTGCTCAATATGGGTTAAGCATTTTGGCAGAAGTCTAAAATTAAATATTACATTTAAAAGACCCCAAAAGAAGCTACTTCAAATGAAGAGCTATTACAAACAGAACCTAAATTTATATGTTCTGACTTACTTTATTGGCATTTTTTTTCTACTAGACATATATTTTCATGTGTAAAACGTCTCAACAAATACAAAACTATTCATTGTCCTTAAAATTCTCTTACTAAATGTTAAAGGGAATGAATGTTTATATTGCAAGTTATTCTAATTTTGGTACATCCATTTTCTGTGCTGTCAGAGTTCTTTAAACATAGTAATCCTATCACAAATCAGGATCTTATATAAGATTGAAGAAAAGACTAAGAAAAACATGTATGGGGAGAATTAGCAAGGATTTGGGGTTAGATAATGGGAAAGTTTACACATATTCACAAGCCATGATTGTGTGTTCAAGTCTACTGAACTTCAGCACTTAATTTAACCAAAATATTGTAGAGAATCACACATGAGCCTTCCAAATGGAAAACCTCTTCTGATTCTGCGCGAAGCTGCCTGCCAGCTCTGACATGTTGCAAGCACATGCTGTGATACATCCAAACTCTTTTCATCTTATTGGGGAAAGATGGTTTTCAAAGTTATTAATGGTGACTATTCAAAAGATGGCTCATTTAAGACCTTAATTGGGCACATGAAGTTATTTCTGCAGTCATCGATCCTAGCATGTGCACCATGACAATATGATTCCTCTGCTTTAGGTATTGCCCGACATTTACCGAGGCATGGGACCAAGAGCAGCACTGATGGTGATGCTGCTTAACTTGACCAGAGGCCACCGACGTAATCAAAGTGGGAGGACTACGTTCTTCTGGGTGTCAGCTTCTCACAGCTTCCATTACACAAAATACCAGGCTGAGTAGCTTGAGCCACAGAATTTTGTATTCTCTTAGTTATGTAGATGAGGGTACAGGCAGGTTTGATACCATCCAGCTTCTCTCTGGCAGATAACAGCTTTTCTCTGTCTTCTTTGCCCCACATGGGCAACCTGGCTGGTGTCTTATGTGACAAATTGTATCTTCATTGGAAGGACAATGTTAAAAGCTTATCATTAAAAGCTTATCATTAAAAAAGCTCATCATAGATGCTTTCACTTCTCTAAAATCTTGTTGTGATCACACCAAACTAAGATGTCTTTATTATAACTGAATTTCTCAAATCCTGATCTGAGTTTGAACTTGAAATGTTCCAATTTCTTGAATCAAAATGAGTTTTAGCTATATGAACAGCTAAAATCAATCATTTAAATATACTTAAATTATTTTTCTATATTGAAATTGGTGACTGTCTTTAGCTTATTTGAGAGTAACTGAATATAATTTTATCTTTGTAAGTTTTTTCAACATTCTATATGGCTCCTAAGGAAGAAATCCTGTTTTTTGTTTATGTTTGCAGAACTATGGGGAATTAAATAGTAGTGATTTTTTCTCTAGTTTATTCTTCTAACAGGAAATGTAGTCCCTCAATGCAAAACAATTTAATATTTAATCATCCTTTTTATTTTGAAAATAAGTATATGTTATGGCCTAATGAATTAAATCTCTTTTTCCTCAGTACTACAGTTTCTGGATAGAGTATATTGATACTGTCATCACGTTTATTTTTGACACTAACAGTTTTCTGGTAAACCTTAATATTTATGCTATTGGTTTTACAGTTTATTTTGCAAAGCATTTGCTCTGGGATCTTGTGCAGCAGAGGGAAATAATATATAAATATCTAATCGCATATAGGAAGTGCCACAATGATTCAGTTTCACTTTTGCAGTTGGAGATAGATTACAAAATCTTGTTCTGCTTTTCACTGTAGTTTCAATAAATGCCACTGAATTCAAACCATTTCTCAGAGCACTGTTCAGCAGTAGTAGTTATACTCATTCTGTTGTGCAAAAGAGTTGCAAAGCGTATTTATCTCCCATCCCCCAACTCTGCACCCATTATATATGGAATCCTCCTTCATTTTCCATCCAACTTCAGTCACAACCTTCTTTTCTTTTCCCTTGCTATGGTCTTGACAGTTTTTGAAATCTCATGAAGAAATGTTTTGAAAAAAAAATACATGTTCTTATTTCTGCTTTTGTTTGTGAAAACAATGTTACAAATGTGGATCTTGTAATTATTAAGTGATATTTTCATTGTTATGCAATAAAAGCTAGTATGGTACCAATTTTCAGTAAGCACCAAGCATTTTGTCATCCTGAGGGTACATGGTAAAAGAGAAGGCAAAAAAGTGCACTTTATCTGTTTTTTTCTTTAACAGTTGCTAGGTGATCTTATCCATTGTAATTCTTTTTTAATACATATTTTTCATTGCAAAGGCAGATATTCAGAGAGACAAAGAGAAAGATATGCCTGCTGGTTCACTCCTCAAGTGACTGCAGTAGCTAGAGATGAGCTGATGTGAAGCTGGGAACTTCTTCTGGGTCTCCCACGTAAGTGCAGGGTCCAAAGGCTTTGGACCATCCTGACTGCTTTCCCAGGTCACATGCAGGGAGCTGGATGGGAAGTGGTGCAGCAGGGACAGGAGCTAGCCTTCATATGGGACCCTGGTGTGTACAAGATGAGGACTTTAGATACGAGGCTAATGTGTTGGGACCACTTTATCTAACTTTCAAGATACTAGATATTTTGCAAGTTAAATTGCATATAGGTAAGGGAAGAAGAAATATATTTCTAGAAAGACTGAACATAAACAGAGCAAGAATGTCAATTGTCTAACATTGCATGCTGTTTGCTGTTTCTCCAGATTAATCCTGCTTCCGAAATTTATGCATAGGTTGATGTTGACTATGGTAAATTTATCTGTGAACCCAGTAGGTATACAAGTTGTCAAACTTTGGCACTTTCTCATTGCGAATGCCCACAATATAACCCATCCTATACTGCAAACAAAGGTGGAATAAGGACATGTCATCCAAAGTTTACTTTGAATGAAAGATCTTCAGAAAATCTGAAAAAAAAATGCTTATAATGGAAAAAGTACATCTGGATTTCATGAAAATAAACTCTTGGAATTTTTTGATGTCTTCTCCTATGCCTGACTACATGCTTTTTAAAAATACAGGGAGTTTTGAGGGGGAAATTAAAACTTAACAAATTTCTACAACCATAGTTATTTTAGGAGAGATGCTGTCTTCATTTTGGAATATAAGGAGTTGCACACAAGCGAAGCTCGTGCAGGTGGGAAGCAGTGAGGGCAGGATTCGAAATAGGAACTGCTCATCCAGATCCACTGGCTCAGATGAGCTCCTTGCTATGTGGAAGGAGGACAAAATGTAAAAGTCTGGGATGATATTAATATGGGAACACATTATTGTTCTGAAAGAATAAAGGCATTGCTAATGTGCATAAGGAATAAACCAAGATAATCAGCCATCATGGCTCAGGGTTAAATATCAATGTAGTAACTCATGAGCTTGCATTATGGAGAGAATAATTTAAGTGAATAAAGTCCCATAAGCAACTGTTTGGAAACCACCGAATTAGAAAATTTTAATTTTCATACATAGAAAGTGGAAAAAGTGAGGATAAGATCTGTAAAGAGCATCACATTTTTATACTTTTTAAGATTTATCTCTTTTTATTGGAGAAAGGAATTTACAGAAAGAATGAGAGACAGAGAAAATCTTTCATCCACTGGTTCACTGCCAAGTAGCTGCAAAGGCCAGAGCTGAGTCAATCTAAACTCAAGAGCCAGGAGTTTCCTCTGGGTCTCCCACGAAGGTGTAGGACCCCAACGCTTTGAACCATCCTCCACTGCTTTCCCAGGTCACAGCAGAGAGCTGGATGGGAAGTGGAGCAGACAGGATACAAACTGGTGCCCATATGGGATCCCTGTGCATGCCACTAGGCTACTGCTCCCGGCCCACCTTTTTGTGTTTCTATAGTACATTAATATAATCAGTGTCATGTCTATTTCAGCAATTTAAAATTTATTTAGGAGAAAGAGAGGGAAAGATAAATTGATCTATGTCATCTGTTGGAACCATGGTTTACCCAGCATAGTCAAGAACCTTGAACTCAATCCAGGTCTTCCTCATGGTAAAAGAAACCCAATTATTCAAACCACCACCTGTTGCCTCCCAGGGAGCACAATGGCTGGAAAATGGAAACAAGAGCAGCCTTGCTATTAACATCAACCACTAAACCATGGGCTGCAGGTGTTGCAACTGGCACCTTGACAGCTACACCAAACTCTTGTCCATAAAGTTGTTTTCTGAATTGAAAATTTTCCAAGTTGTTACAACTCATGGATATGAAACATCAAGGCACTTAAAGGAATCCCTGTGAAAATGAATAATTTTATATTGCTTCGTGAAAGACTCACACAGTTTGGAGTTTTTCTTTACAAAGCAAGTCACTTGAAGTAGAGTAACCCTGAAGCAACAAACCCAAACATTTTCATCTAAAATTGTCCTTACCATGTGGAAAAGAAGAAGCTTTCTACATCATCTGGAGAAGTTTTCCAGACTAAACATCTTCACCCTCCATTCCCAGTTTTCAAAACTCTGCCAATTCCGCTCTCCACCCCTCAGCTGTGAGGAATTGCCAAGAAGGTGACTGTGCTATATGACACATTCTCTGGCCATTGGATCCACTCTCCTTTCCAACTGAGTCCATCTTATAAATCATGGTGAAAAGAAAACTTCGTATTCATTTGGTCTGTAGATTCTCTCGTGAAATATGAGAAAAACAGATCCAATAGGGAGAACTGATTTTGCTTAAAAGAATGTTGTAATTGTTAAGACTATTTCAGTTCAAAACTTATATAAAGATATTGTTTAGAGATTTATCTCAAGCAATTATTATTGGTTGTTCTCAACATTTGCCCATTTATAGAGATGATATTTTAAACTTGTTCAATGGCTTCTTGTGATGAATTACACACTAAGTAATATGATTGTTCTACTTTATTTTCCATTTACAAATTTCATGGCATATCCTGTTGTGTAACCCCTATGAATGGGAAAGGGTTAGCACACCCACCCTACTTACCCTCATTTGAACAGCCTCCCAAGCCACCATTTATTCTTATTCTTTATTCTTATTCCAGCTCCAAAGTAGGAGTTTTATATATATATATATATATATATACACACACACACACACATAAACATATATTTTCAGATACAGAAAAGCTAACAAGGAGGGTAGATTTTAGATCGAAGAAACAATGTTAAGGAAAGGTCACTCAAGATGACCTTAGTGCTACTGAGAAAGTGGGAAATGACTTAATTTTCTGGGATTGAACTAACTTTAGCTATTCCTGTCATTGCCAGCCAACACACACAAGCGTTACTGCAGACTGATGAAGGGTACCAGTTGATGCAAACTGATGGTCTTCACCAAAGAGAGTGGCTTTGCTTACAAGGGCCCATAACTAGTGATTTATTTCTGAACAACAGCAACAACAAAAATAAATAAAAAGTTAAGAACCAAGCTTTGAAAAATAGTATATGAAAATTCCATGTGTAGTCCCTAGTCCATTACTTTTGATGACTGGTAGGTAGCTCAAAACGACATGTAACAGAAAACTTGATTGGATCCTTTGTGTATATTTTCATGTGTTGAGCTATTTATGGATGCTGGCATTTCCTTATTCTCTGATGTTTCCTTTCATTTGATTAACACTCAACTAGTAACCCTTAAGTCCATAAACATTTGAGAGGAAATTTTTAACTTAGCCAATGGACTTCAGACGGTCCACCCACTATTGCAAATTACTTTTGGAAAAATATAAGTAGTTAATGTAAGAAATGGACAGTTGCATTGGCAACTGTGCCTTAGTACTTATTTTCTCAGAATGACATTTCATGCTGAATATTGCTCAGTTTTTCTGCTTTCTTAAGCAAGTGAGTCTGAAGATTAAAAAGATAAATTTTTACAGAGGAAGAAAGTAGCTGGGCCATTGAGTTGGAGAATCAGAAGAAAATCCCTCGGGGCTTAGCTGCAGTGCAGCTAGCAATAATTTTAATTGGACACCCAAACTGAGCCAGTCTCAAATCATGTGTGTCTTACAAATAGGGCTTATTATGTCCTTTAAGTCCTTTTAAAGGCTTATGAAGATTTATACCAGTAGTTAGATGCTTTGTCTGAGCTACAGAGAATATTTAATCATTTTTTTTATCAGGATTAATGAACAGAAACGTCTCAATAAGTGAGACTCGTTAGTATGTACACTGTAGTTATTTGATATTCTCTTTATTCACTTGAAGTAATGTCAGTAATGGAAGTCACTCTTTGATATGAGACCTGGATTTCGTGTATTTGTCAGATTTTTGTGAAACAATTATGTAAAACATTCATGGAACACCTTTCTAACATGGAATGTGTGGCAATTGGGGAAAACATAAATCCCATATGTATTAATATTTAAAGACATTCTTTCCATTTGTTTGGCAAATGTTTACTAGGAGCCTACTATGGGTCAGGTTGCACAGTATTGAGCCAAAAGTCTGGTGGAGTTTATGGTTCAGGGGTAAATGATGGGCAGAACTGTAGGAGTATGTTTCTAATAATGCGCCTGCAAAGAAGTGGAGGATAGAACTGAGTCGGAGAGAAGGGAGACAGGCCATCATGGCTCAGTCATGTCCAAGTGTAGCTGAAGGTTCAAACAGGGATTAACTGAGTAAGGATGGATACAGTGTAAGGATACAGATATAGGAGAAGGATACTGTCTAGGTCAAGGATGAAGGCAAGAAAGGCCTCTTTAGGAAAAGTGAAGGAAGCCATGGAGATTGGAGCACAGGGTGGGGCAGGAAGAGAAAAAACCCTGCTGAGTTGTGGTGAGCTGTATGGAGTGTTTGAATCTATATATGGAGTCATACATGCACGTAGACTATATGGAAAAATGCAGAAATTTGATAAAAAGAAGGAAATAAAATTCAATGAAGATATATTAGTTAACTTCATGTTGTCAGTTTTCTATTTTTTCTTCCTTTTTTATTATATAAATGGACAGATAGTAACTATGTAATAGAGACTATCATATCCAGATGTGAAGATACAATGCAGTGTGTATCTCTACTTCCAAAGCAAAGATGGACTTCCAGTGAAACTGTTAAATATGACAATAGGGTGCTGGGCTCTCTGCCATTGTTCATACTTAACTACAATGTCAGGATACACTTCAATAGCTGAATGATGGACTTAAAACTGTTCATGAAGATTATACTACTGTAATGATATAGGGAAAATCAGTGTGTGGAGGGTGGTGATTTGGGGTTGGGGGAAGGGAAATTCCAGAGCCTATGGAATTGTATCATCAAATAATAAAATCATTAAAATAAATTAATTTGCAAAGAGTCAAGAATCAGAAGAAACAGAAAAAAGTCAACAAGAATCCTTCATCTTAACATTTTAAATTGATAACAAAATACATGTATATATGTATGCATATATATGTATTTATATACAAGCAGAGATTTTTCTTAAACTAAGAAAGTGTGTTGGAATTCTTACTATCATGCTAGTATACTGACATTTGGAAGAACCAATAAGCTACAGCCATTGTGATGTTCACTGCACCTAAATCACAGCTCAGTTTACATATATAATAAGTTTTACTCTATTGATGCAATAACTGTTCAATTTTTCTCTACCTAAAATTCTTGAGATGCATGTATATGTAACTAGGTCTTTATGCGAGAGGGGTGGCAAGGTAGTAAATGGACAATCTTCTTTAAAGTTCTCCCAAACTCGGGTTAAAGTGTTAACAAAACTCAAGTTGAGACTTTCTAAGTAATGCCAAAGAGGATGACCATTACAGGACAAAATTATTAGCCTTAAGATATTGAAGGACAGATACTTCTTGCTACTATAAATGTACAGTGAGCAAAAGTAGATTTGTGTGAGAAATGCAGTTTTAAATACAGACAATGTGTATATTGGAACTACTAAAGCCAGTGATGTGGGAAGGAACACGTGTGAGTGGAAGCCTGGGCAGGTGTACATTTTCAGCATCCTGTCAATTCCAGTCATACCTCTAAATCCCCAGACACAGAGGATGCTGTCAGATCAGAGACTCAAACAAAGCACCTGCATGAGAGGCACAACTAGCAGAGAGGCTCTTAGCATCTTGGCGGCTTGGTCTTAGATGTTATTCATGATTCAAAGACAACCGCATGCTATTTTTCCTCCAAAATGAAGAAAACCATCAAAATCTGTAGTGTAAATACCCACCTTGAAAATAACAAAAGAAATTAGTTTATGCAGGATATGACAGATGATGCGGGTTGTGGATGCAGGAGACCAGGAAGTGTCCCATCCCAGGGAGTAGCTTCCGGAGGAGGAGTCCTTCCTTCCCTGTGTTATTGAGCACTTGGGGAGTGATGGGTAAAGTGCAGTAGTCTGGTTGCTTGCTTCTTGGTTTGCTTCCTACCTTCCTTCCTGTTGATTCTGCCTTTAAGTCCCCCCTCCCCCCCCTCTCTGCTGCACTCAATTCCTCACCTTCTGCCTCACTTCAGTTCATCCTCTCCCCTTCTCTTCCTTCCTTCCTTCTTGATGCACTCAGTGTTTGCTAAAAGAACAGAGTCTAGTGAAGAAGTCAAGGATAACTTAGCAGTAATGCCAGGAAAATTCAAACATCAGCAAGGAGACTGTGAAAAGCTCCCATGGGCTATCAGGAACACAAGTGAACCAACGCAATAGAAGGGAGAGAACTTTGCCGCTCTTGACTGCTGATCTGAACCTCCCAGAAGGCCTCCTTACCCAGCTAGCTGACCCGCAGGTTTCCCATTCTTACTGCTAGCAAAGCCGGTTGATATGTTACTGAGTACAGCTTCTTTTCATCTTGCAGAATATTGTCATCACTTCAACATATTCAAAAGATATGAGAGATGTGTAGTTGAGTAATAATTAGGAATGTGGCACATGTTGCATTTATAAAGCACATCAAACTATTTTCAAATATTAGGAAGTGTAATCAAGTCTGCAGCACATTTCACTTATGATAGTTCCTTCAACTGCTAACTCCATATGTATTACAGGGGAAATAATATCCATATGTTTGGCTCATTCATGTAGTTTATTAAGATATTCTTAAAGGACTACTTAAAGTGCTTTTAACATTTAAAAAAATAATCCATTGCAAAACTTGTGATTGCCATGATATTTGATTATGCATGTGACATAATTTGGAGGGTAGGTGAATCTAGTTAAATAACAAATGTATTACATCATATAATTTTTGAGGGTGGGTGATAGTGTAGAACAGTTAATGTCCGCTCTAAGTAATCCATATTTGAATTTGAATTTTTGAAAAACAATACTGTGGAAGAAACATTTTAGTAACAGCAAATCATCAACATGATTTGCTCCTAAGAAATCTCTTGATTTTCTTGCCTTTTTTGAAAAGTTTCATCAATGTTGATTTTTACTAAGATGTGAAAAATTTTCTTCCTCATAAAATATATCTAAATTGCAGAGAGCTGCTTGGTTTCACAGGTACTTAGTGTGAGACTACAAAATAATACTTCTAAAATTGAAGTAATACAAACAGTTGACAGAAATCTATCAATTCAGACAATTAAATCTATTTGGGTTTCAGCATATCCAAAACATGTTGTTTAGGAAAACTATAAAAATGTTTGTGCTATCTTGATTTCAAATGTGAATATTTTTTTTTTAAGTCTGAAGTAATGTGGTCAATGATACTTTGTGTCAACTGAAATTTAATGCATCTGCCCAGGATAATAGTGAATAATTAATTACATTTATCAGTCCAGGTAAGCAATGTAATTAACATTAGTATATGCTCTGAATCTTTTAAAAGAAAGTCCTTGTTTTGTTAATCAGGGATTCTAATTTATGGATTCTGTGAAGATGAAGAAAAACTTTAATTTTTTTATAAAGTCTTCGACACATTTTGCATACGGATAATATCAAGCATTTCTCTAATTTTGCAGCAAAAAAAATGTACTTTCTAAAATATCCAGTTTTAACATTTGGAACGTACCAATATTCTTTCATTAAAACATATGTGCTGGGGCCCGGCGGCGTGGCCTAGCGGCTAAGGTCCTTGCCTTGAACGCCCCGGGATCCCATATGGGCGCCGGTTCTAATCCTGGCAACTCCACTTCCCATCCAGCTCCCTGCTTGTGGCCTGGGAAAGCAGTCGAGGATGGCCCAATGCATTGGGACCCTGCACCCACGTGGGAGACCTGGAAGAGGTTCCAGGTTCCCGGCATCGGATTGGCGCGCACCAGCCCGTTGCCGTTCACTTGGGGAGTGAAACATCGGATGGAAGATCTTCCTTTCTGTCTCTCCTTTCTGTATATCTGGCTTTCCAATAATAATAAAATCTTTTAAAAAACTATATGTGCTGGCCCCATGCAGTGGCCTAGTGGCTAAAGTCCTCACCTTGTACGCGTCAGGATACCATATGGGCATCAGTTCTAACAGCAGCCTCGCTTCCCATCTGGCTCCCTACTTGTGTCCTGGGAAAGCAGTCAAGGACGGCCCAAAGCCTTAGGATCCCGCTTCCATGTGGGAGACTTGGAAGAGCTCCTGGCTCCTGGCTTTGGGTTGACAGAGTTCTGGCCATTGTGGTCACTTGGGGAGTGAAACATTGGACGGAAAATATTTCTCTTTGTGTTTCCTTCTTTCTATATATGTCTGAATTTGCAATAAAAATAAGTCTTTAAATAATATATGGGCATCACACAGTTGTTTTTAGAAGATAAATCTTAATGAATATGTGAATAATAATTGATGATGTGTGGATAACTACCCCATGAACTTCTATGCCCAGCAGGGTGATTTTCAGTCATGGCAGTGTGACCATAAATACTTAACCTATTGAGAAGATTGATGGGGCGACAGGTGCTTTCTACAAAGTGAGTAAACCTCGTAAGGAGTAATGTAAATCTTCTTAGGGCCCTACATGTGGCAGTTTGGGACCACAAACCAGTCACACGGTGAATAAGCAGCTGCAGAGTTATGACTAGGACGGAGAAAGGAGAACCTGAGCATGGCCTTGGGCTCTGTTGAGGACACCTGTGTTTGGTCCAAAATGGCAACAGAGGCGAGAGTAAGGAATTCGATTCAAGCATCCTGTTTTTTGGATGGATACAGCTAAGTGGATTCTAATTAGTATCCTCTGGAAACCCTAGTGTTACTAATACCAATGGCTTCATTAATTTCACAGGGCAGCATCTTTGATGCAGAACCATAGGGGATAGGGGAGGAGCCCTACCTGGGGGTCGGAACAAGTAAACCCTCTTCTGCCCCAAATTATTTAATCTTTTAGTTATAGTGTTTCTTTTTGTAAAAGGCAGATAGTGTCTGCCCTGAAAGTCATTCAATGTTTCAAAATGTGAAATTATACTGGAAGATGCTATGGAATTATAAAGAATCAACATTTCTTAGACTCCACAAAGATGAAAAAGAAGAGTTGTCTAGAAGTACAGTTAGGATACGGTATGGGTAGAGCAGATAGGATTCCACTTGAAATGCCTGTTTGTTTGTAAGAGTGCCTGGGTTTCTGTCTGCTCCTGACGCTAGCTTCCCACCAATGGTCAGTGTATAAGATGGTAGGTCATGATTCAAGGAACCCGGTCATTGCCACTTACATGGTAAACCCACATGGAGTTGCTGCCCCTGTTGTTGGTATTTGGGGGAGTGAACCACTGGATTGTAAGTCTCTATCTATTTCTATCTCTGTCTGTCTTCAAAATACAGATTTGTCAAAGAGTACTGTTAAAAAAGGCAGGACTGTGTCACCTCATTTAAGACAAATAAGATGTAAAGAACAATCTGTGAGTAGAACAGACATCGTTATGTCAACTGTGTTACTGACACAGTTTCAAGTCTACATAGCCACTTATGTACATAGATAAATGTGTGTGGAAACCTATATTCTGTGTTGATAAAATTGGTACGCAGAATTCAGCCTTTCAATTTAGGTGACGAAATCCCACAGAGAGAGTCAGGCAGATTTTATTGTATTTTGAGCCATTTCAAATTTATATGAATTCCAACCTATATAAAAGGCTTTGTTTGTGTGTAGCTTTCACTGCTTTCGGGATCAAAAGGTGAGCAACACAGTCTGAAAATAAATACTGAGGCTTCTTTTACAATTTCTCAATCTAGTGCTGGTTTTCGTCGTCATGCAAGATTGATGTTTCATGGAAGAAGATTCCCTCTTTAGGAATATGTCATTTTGTTGCGTGTGAACTAAAAAAAAGACACTTTATATTAGCAGTATCATCACTTAAACATGTGCATAACAAAAATCTGAATTTGATGTTGTTTCCTCAGTACATGGAATCACTCATTTTTGTTTCATAGTGTTTGGCTTGGGTTCTAAATGAAGCAAGGAAGTTAACGTAATGGGACTTTTGGTAATCATGAAGAACCATTTGCTGACTTGATAAGGTTCAGGTGTAAATTTGTCAAGACATCTAAATGGTTGGCCCAATAAAGAGTGTTTGCATGTGAATTTTTCTTAAAGATGAAAATGAAATACGCAGGCAATGTCAGCTGAGTTGAAATCAAACAAAAATAACACAAATGGAAAAGAGATGATATTGTACACTGATACATAAATTAAGAACTATTTCCACAGTCCGTCCTGGAGTTCAATGATATTGTACTCTGTGAAACCATTAGCTGGAATATTCCTGTTTTTCTTTGCAGTAGTGAGGGGAAAATGCAGACAATAAAACCAGTAAATTGGCTCATTTTGTAGTGATCAAACAATTTGATTGAAATCTCAATGATGCTTTCTCTGCAATTACTCAGGAAATTGTATAGAAATAATGATTGTTGATGTATCTAATTTCTAAAGCGAGCTGGATGGGTAGAGCCTCGCTTTTCTCCCCAACACAAGAATTGTCATCACCCAGTCTGACTAAATGCATTTCACACCAGACTTCTCTGCATAAAGCTGCACTGCCCACTACTGTGAAAATTAGTATGACGTTGGTGAGTCATTTGTTCCAACCTTTGAAAGAAATGAAACTTCTGGAACCATACTGATCTTATAACTTTATCCCCGAACATGTGGCCTCACATTACAACTTAGCTCTGAAGAATTGGCTTACTTCAATCAACAAAATGTCTTTAAGAAAGACTTGCATAGAAACAGTCTTTATAAAAAATAATGTAATTAGTATTGTGGTCGAAGACTGATTAATGTCTTGTGACGATTTCCAAGTTTTTGTGCGCGTTTTCTATTTCTCCAAATATTAATTGTGGCTGATGACCTATGTGAAGGAACCAGTCAGAGCCTGCCAAATGAGATTATTAATTTTTTGTTTTGAACTGAAATTAGGTGCATGATGGCTGACATAGATGCTCATGTGGTGTTGTATTGATGTAAGCCAAATTTAAATGGGCTTATAAACTGACCAAATGATTAGAAAACATTTTCAACCAAAAGTTGGGTGTTATTGTCTTTTTCTTAGCTTGATTGCCAGACTCTGCCATGGAAACCTTATTATTATTATTATTATTATTACTACTATTATTATTATTACTATTACTTATTAACCTTCATTCTGGCAATAGAACTGACCACTGTTACTGTCAGCTGTTCAACTAGTTCTCTGTATCTGTTAAATAGAGCTATTTTTTTACTTGCTTTTAATATAGTATTGCATAAGTCATCATTTAGTTTCTCAACAGAAAAGTGAGGTTAGATTTCAAGGTTCACAATCTCCAGTCTATAAACTTTTTCTAATTATAGAAGCCATAACATTATTTCATTATTATATTATTACTCTATGTACCTCTTAAGCACACAATAATTATTGAGCAACAGCAATGATAGAGCCCATTAATGAGTATTTATTTTAATAGTGCTTTGATTTTACCAGGTATGTTTATCTGCCATTTTGTTTTTGGAAGGTTAGTCCATACAGCAGCAATATTAACAATGAGATGGTTTTCCATCATTTATTAGTCATGCTAGCATGAGTCTGAACATCCAGCATAGCTGATGGAGAATTGATCGAATATAGTGATATTTCCCAACTTGAGAGACTTCATCTTGCAAGAGGCATCATTTATTATATTCTTGCTTAGCATTTGTTTGGTCAGTAAATTTGTGTATCAGAAATAAAAGATAGTGATAAAAAAAACTTTTAACATGCCACACAACTGTGAAAATTACATTGCTGCAGATATTAGATACCCCATCATGGTCCTGAATGTTCACTTCTCCTGATTCTTAAATAATGGTGACACTGTTTAGTGAGCATAAAGTGAAAAATGAATTTTGTCATCATGATGTTATTTTGTAGCAAACTTGCCAATATTTAGCAAATTGTTTTATTTCAGATTTTGGTTTTGGTTGTGTTGAGAGGATTAAAACTGAGAAGTATCATGATCTTAAGATGCGGAAAATAACATGTTGCCTTCAAGCGGTTGTGGGGCTCCCACAACATGTGAATGCATCAGGATTTTATGACTGCTGAATTGGCAATGCATTTACCAGGAGAGGTGTTTATTGAGATTGAGAGAAATTTCAGCTTTCTGTGGGTGAAAAGTTAGAACAGTTATACCAGCTCAAGGTATGCAACTGACCAAAGAAATGCATAATATATTTTATCCACATGTTTGTAGAGATTTAAAAAACAATTATTTTGCAGACATGATAGGTAGTACACACTTACATGCATGTAAAACAGAATGAAGTTAGGGAACTTAGGCATGTAATTTATACACAGCATATGTTGATATATCTGCAATAGATGTTAATGTGCTTCTTTGTATTTAATTTACCCTTGATTGTGACATGCATTCTTTTAAATATACTGTTCCCATGATTCTAATCCTTCTACTAATTTACTTAGGTGAATCTGGGTATAAAGAACCATCTAGTATTCAAATGTACAGTTTTTAAATTCTTACATTCAGTTTGCAGCTAACTGTGCACCAGAATAAAACTAACATGATGGGTTAACAGGCCTCATTGTTGCCAAAGATCTTTGTTATCAAGTCTTTTCTTGGATGAGTGTGTCTGCTTCCATCCTCTGTTGATGTTTCATTAAAAAACCAAAGGTTTATCTTAGTTGAAAGAGGGAGATTAGAGAAATGGTGATGATGGTTAGGGCTCTGTCAGGCCAAATACAGAAGCCAGATGGCGTCAAGGCCTTCCATGTGAATGGCAGGGTTCCAAGGACTTGAGTCTTTTTTGGAATTAGAGTTGTTGGGACTCAAACAGATGCTGTTATGTGATGCAGTAGTCTCTGACTGTGGTTTAACCCACTGCTCCTTGTCACTAGCCTCTATTGGTGCATTTTTGAGTACTTCCGCAATCACAGTAATGGAAATGAAACTTGGAGACAATGGTCTCATCAACTTTGCCTTAATCTTTCACCCTTCCCACACTAATCATTAGTAATCAGTGGTCCACATGGGCATGCATCCTTCTCAACTATGTAAAGATCAAGTTTTTTTTTAAAAGAAAGCAATAAATGTTGCACATTCTTTTGAAAAATAATTCATGTGTAATGTTTGAGGAAACCACAGGCAATTCTATTCAATAAAAACAGCAGGAAAACAATGTGCTATAAATTGGGATTTTTGGCTTTTTTTAGAAATTGAACTCTTAGTCAAATTGTGTTACTTGAAGCAGTAGTACATTTTTACAGATTGTTGAATACTCTGGTCCCCCAATAAGTGTTGAGCTGTTGACTTTCCGTAGAAATTGAACTTGTCAATGGTAAAAGTATTGTAAGTTTATTTTGTGTAGTGAACATCTTGGAGTATTCATTTTAGAAGTGAATGGCACACTTTGCTTCCACTTTGCCCCTTTCCCTTGCATGTAGCGGTTTATATAATGGAAGGTAGTGTTATTGATTGTGTTAAAACGGAATGACATACTGCTCCTATCTTGGATTAGCTTCACTTTTTCTGTTTCTTCTAATGAGACACACATGCAATTAGTGCACATAGTTCTGGTAATGTGTTCATTCATGAGTTTAGGAAGTGGGATTTTAAGTTTCATTCCACTCTGAGCATCTGACCCAGGAACACCAAAGAAACAAAAAGGACTGTAACCTCTTTATGCATCTGTATTTGACCCTTGGCACTCTGCTCTTACTCCAATTATCATCCATTGTAATGATCTGTTTTCATGTCTGAGTGAACTCTAACTATGAATTCCTTGAAAAGAGGAACCTTGTCATACTGCTGTTTATTATACTGCCAGCTCTTGTGAAAAGGCCTGGGTAGGGCTTAGTAAATGGCTTTCTGTTGGGGTAACTAGACATTGTCAGTTGTTTCCTTCCACTCAGTTACATCCTCTCTAATGAGATTCTTTTGAGATGGAGGTTAATTTAGATAAAAATGCATATATTATGTCCTTAATCCAGGATTTCAGTAAGAAAAGCAAAAAAAAAAAAAAAAATTCCAGATACATCTGTTTTCACTTATTTTGTAGTGATTTCACTGAATTAATTGCTTAGGTATGACCAGTTCTTTAATTATGACCTGTTATTTAATTGATTTTTAAAGACATTAAATTCCTCTATAGTCTCTAAACCCACATCCCTGTTACTCCCCAGCACACAGAGCAGATCCTCACACCTTCACATTCCAGAAGTAATTGATTTTATGAAACTTCCTTTTCATTGTTTTCCTGCCCTGTATGTAGCACTTGCTGCACCAAGGAAAACAGAAGACATTACCTATGCTCAAAGCTGCTTAAACTGCAACCAGGGCTCCTCTTCTTGTCCTCTTTCATGTTTTCAAAAATGCTTATGTAATATAATCATGAATGATCAACCTCCTTATTTTTGGACCAGCTCTGTGCTTTAAATTCCTGAATCTATTTATCCAATGGCTCTTTTGCTTGAGTATATATTAAATGTCTTATACCCAGCCTGAATTCAACTCATTGTCTTGGCTTCTCCCATATACTTTCTGTTGAATTTTTTTTTTCAAACTTGCTGTCCTAGACTGCTATTAGAAAAATTGTCAGAGTGGTTGGCTTAAATCACATTTAATTATTTCTCACAATTTTAAAGGCAGGAAACATAAGATCAGAGCAATCAGTTGCCAGGTTTTGATTGGGACCCCCTCTAGGGTACAGACAGCTGACTTTTCCATATGTCCTTACATAGCCAGAAGCAGAGAAGGAAAACTCAAGCTCCCCTTTCATAGCAGCACTGACCCCATTCAGGAGGACCAATCCCTCAGAACCACATTATTTCCCAAAGAAAGGCCTCACTTCTTAATACTAGCACATTGGGAGTTATGATCCGGACATGTAAAATGGAGGGAAACATTCAGCTCATGACATTTCTGCCATTTGTTTTTCGACGATTGGTACTGCCTTATACACTGTCTCTCTAATAGAAACATGGAAGTCCTGTTTTACATTCCCCTACTTATCGCATCTGATTGAAGACACATCTTCACTTTCATCATTTTTCACCTGGATTGGGGTGACAGGCTCCTGAGTAGTTCACCTTAGTTGGTGCTCCTTTAATACAGTGACTACATGGTTGCCTGTAACTGTCACGAGCTATGTCTTGACTAAATTATACTTAGGATTTCCCGACCTTTGGAACCTTACAAATTCATACATTTGTTAAGAACCTGCCTTCAGACATTCTTTCTGAAGTGGGAGGGACAGTTTAGCTTATGTTGAGTCCTGTTCCTTCTTTACCACATCCAGAAACCACTCTTTGGACACTGAGTCTAGGCAGAAAAAAAAATGGACTGAGCCAATCAGATTAGCAGTCTCAACTGAGAAACTTAAAAACCAGTGACTTATGGTACATTGATGGAGAGTAAATGAGTGTTTAGCACCAGCTATGAGACAGAGTTGAGTTCTTCAGGAGTCCTCAGCAATAAGCCAAGATCATCAGGAGGCATAACCATAGGAGAACCTGTGAACTAAATGAGACATATGCAGAAACAACATCATGAATCCCTTCCTCAGGGAGGAGGCATGGTCAAAGCAATGTCCGAATTTGCATGTGAAGCTGCTATGCTTGGCTTCAGCTGTCACATGTAAAGACTCTTGAACCAGTTTGTGAAAAACAGAATGAGAAAATAAGTTTGTAGTGGCACAACATTTTTTGAAACTCATGTGTACATGCATCTCCTGCATCCGCTGCACCCAGGACCCTGCTGATAATAAAGCCTGGATACCAGGTCGTCATTTCTGCATGTGGTATTTGCAGAGCCTCTTGAATTTAAATCATCTCTAAATCACTTATAATCTGAAAAATGTAAATGTTATATAAATAGTAGTTAACGTGGTATTGCTTTGGGAATGATGTAAAAATAAATGTTCAGGATGACACAGTTTGATTCCTAATAGTTTTCAGCCATGGTTGCTTGAATCTGTCGCTGTGGAACCTGTACAATTGCACATTCCTTGGGGCTGACTGGTGCATATTTTTTTGTGTTCTGGCAAATGAATCCTTTTACTAATCCCTGTCTGCCTACTAAGTGTAAAATCACTTATGGTAATTTTAAACATTTTTTAGTTTACATGTAGAGTGGGAATCTGTTTTTGCCAAGGACTGTTTGGATATGTATAATGTCATTAACAGGCCAGATACAATTATCAGCTTAAAAATTAGCACACTGTGGATTTATTGAATGTTGAGTCCTGCCTGCTGTTATGTTGGCAGGGCCAGACCAGTTGATTTCATGGGCCTCTTCCAGCCCGAGATTTGATGTTTCATACCATTGCTCGAGGCAGGCATTTGATCTAGTGGATAAGATCCATCTTGTATCAGTGTATATGGGTGATTTTCCCAGCTCTGGCTTCTGCTTCTTGCTAAATGTGGATCCTGGAAGGTAGCAGTGGTGGCTCAATGTATTGGATTTCTGCCACACATGGGGGCCCCCGACTGAGCTCCTAAGGGCTCCTAACTTTGGCTGACACAGCCCCAGCTGTTGTGGGCATTGATCCAAGAGGTAGGAATTTACTCTCTTCTTTTTCCACCTATTTAAATCTCAGTCTCTTTAAAGTGAGCTCTCAGATGCTAAGTAGCAGGGCCCGGTGTGGCAGCCTAGTGGCTAAAGTCCTCACCTTGCACACACCGTGATCCAATACAGGCACCAGTTCTAATCCTGGTAGTCCTGCTTCCCATCCAGCTTCTTTCTTGTGGCCTGGGAAAACAGTGGAAGATGGCCCAAAGCCCTGGGACCCTGCACCAGTGTGGGAGACCCAGAAGAAGCTCCTGGCTTCAGATAAGCAGCTACTTGGGGGGTGAATCATCGGACAGAAGATCTTCCTCTCTGTCTCTCCTACTCTGTATATCTGATTTTGCAATAAAAAAACGAATATAAAGAAAAAAAAGATTCTAAGTAGCAGATGTCGTTTCTGAACTTGTCCTCATCTCAGCTAAAATGTCACTTTCTCTAGGATGAGGTGGAAACCCTGCTTTCATACTTGCTTTATTTTTACTCATTCTGTTATAACTTAATGACTTATTTATGACTCTCTGTAGATAGGGGAATGACTTGAGCCTGGGACTCTGATTCAACTAAGTTTGTATAAAAGAATCCTGTGGCATGGAGACAAGGAGTGGAGCCTTTGTTGGGAGTGATGTGGGATCCATCCCTGTACTGCACAACTGCTACCATGCTCGGCTTGATAAAACAAGTGTAGGGTGCAGCCAGTGTAACATTCCATTTTCAAAATAAAATGTTTGGAGAAATATTAGAAAGGTGAATTTACAAAAGTAGCACATCTTGATAGTTGGATTACCTGATCAAGAAAATCGGTGTCTTCCCATGATACTGATGGTGTTCCCATGATAAAGGGCCAACTTACTAGTGGAAGGATTTGATTGGCAAGCATGTGCGATTTCTGAGGAACAGATATCAGCAGTGACAAATACTTCCCATTCCCCAGGCCTTACATGGGACACATATTTTGCAAAGATTTTTCCCACACTCTTGGTAAGAGCCCGATCTCTTTGTCCAATAGTCTTAAGATGGTGCAATTCTTTCTCCTATCTTGGCTTGTGTAGGAGCACTGCTTGCCGTTCTCCCAGGCACATGTCCTGAGTCCTCCCATTGCACTTTTCATTATTTACGTCTGACTCACTTCTTCTCTCCAGGTTAAGAGTTTCCTGCAGATTAACTCTGCTGGTCCCTAAAGAGTACAGGTATCTCCATTGGTACAATGATCACACCTATATCCTTTTTTGTAAATATGTAAAATCTTAAATGTACTTTATATTTTAAAGATAAAGTGATAGAGTAAGAGAAAGAGAAAGGAAAAGACCCAGAAAGAGTGAGGGATGGTTCAGCCTGCTGCTTGACTCCCCGGATACGTGGAACAGGTCTGGAATAGGCTGAGGCTGGGAGGTGGGAACTCCAGGTTTTCCTACACAGGAGGCAGCATCTCAAATATCGGAGCCATAACCTGCTGCCTCCAAGATAGCATTATTAGTAGATTGATTTGGAAACAGAAGCAAGACTCCCATCTCAGACACTCCTGTATGGGGTATGTGAGCATCCCATTTGGAAGCTTAATTTGCTGATGGCTGCCTCAGCAATTTTCTTGAGTAGTTGTCTGAAATATTAGCATCTCCTATGGCCCTGTTTAAGGTCTCAGCTACACCACTTCTGATCCACCTTCCTGCTAATGATCTGGTAAAACAACAAGATGGCCTAAGTGTTTGGTCCTCTACCTCCCAGATGGGAGACCTGGAGGAAGATTGTCTCTTGGCTTCAGACAGACCCAGCTCCTACCATTGGGCCATTAGGGGAGTTAACCATCATAGGGAAGACTCCTAACTTTTCCTCTCTGATACCTTTCAAATAAGCAAATGTTTTTAATATGTTGCAATTGCTAATGAGAAATAATATCTTTCATTAAGTATTTTTCATTTCTGTTATTGTATCTATTTTATTTCACTGCTTGTCACAGAATTTGTAGGCAATCACTTAGAGTGCCTTGAACTCAATATTTACTGAATGAATGATATCATACAAGCATTAATTTCTTTCAATGTCTTGTTCTACAGCAATAAATGTCATGGCTTCTTTAATAATGAGCACCTTTTTGTTAGATCATAAACATCTTTCAATGATTATTTTCCACTTGGCATTTATCTGAGGAGTTAAATGATTTTGAACAAATTGAAAGAAAATCACCATAATATTAAATCAGTTTAAATACAAGCTACCCTGCCCCTCCCCCTTTTAAGTCCATGATGCTCATGAAGGTTGAGTGTGGGACAGGCTGAGTCTAAGAGCCAAGAAATAAATCCGTATTTCCTGAAAGTTTGGCAGCAAACCATTTGTGTCATTATCACTGACTCCAAAGATCTCTATCTGCTGGAACCTGGCATCAGGAACCAGACATGGATGTCAAACTCATGCAGTCAGATGTGGGGTGCAGATAACCAGTGTCTCAACTCCTGGTTACCAACAGATACTGCTTGTTATTTGTTTTTCTTTTTCTTTTCTCCTAAAAGTATATTTAGTTCTTTTGAGAAGCAGAGGGAGATTCAGCAAAGAAAGAGAACTTCTAACTCTGGCTCACTCCACGATGGGCAGCAACCAGGAGCTTCCTCCAGGTCCAAGGACTTGGCCCATCTTCTGCTCTTTTCCCAGGAGCATTAGAAGGGAGCTGGATTGAAGTGGAGCAGCTGGTACTTGAACCAGGGCCTGAATAGAATACGAGCATTGCAGGTGGTGGGTTGTTCCAATATGCTATAATGCTGGCCTTGAAGCTGCTGTTTTGTATGTTTGAATGATGCAGTAACCTGTTAACAAAGTACTAATGATAGTGTGATGCTTAGTGGAGGAATGACAGATGTAAAGCTGGAAAACATTAAAATTTGCAAGGTACAGTAATCATAAAAATGACTTCCATAAATTTCACTGGCTGAGATATTTTAGTCCACCTAAAGTAGTGGTTACAATTGGACTGTGGCGCATGGTGTAATAATACCACACCTAGAATTCACATGTGCCGGGTTAGACTATTGTAATAAGAAGGTTAAAGAAGGTGAAGTCTTACCCAGCTCTTGGCACAGGAGACACTCATATTTTCTCTATTAATTTTAGATTGGAAACTCACTCAGCTACTTCCTGGGTGCTGCACATCAGCGTCAAGAAGTATAAAGTTTAGTTTTGCATCTGTTGTGATTTTTTAAAGTTAATCAGTAGTATCAACTAGATAAGATCAAGTAAGTTTTTTCAGGATATAAATTAATCATTTGAGTAGTTATTCTCTGAGCAGATATTGCCCCATACGTGTCCAACAGCCTCCTCAGAATTAATAAAGCAGTAAAGACATTAATCAAGATGGTATCTCAAAGTAATGACAACAGTTACACAAACTGCAGCACACCAGTACCAGGGGAAAATTTTACTCCCTATGATGCAGGGTTGTGAGCTTCCAGGGCACAGGGAATTCTATCCCCAAACATTCACCAAAGTCTTCGTTTACGTAACCATCATCATTACCCAGAAACAGATCCCTATGTTCAGTGGTCCTGTTGGAGAGACACAACTTGCAAAATATCCTGCATGCGAAGCTGGGTAGCAATATCCAGCAACTGAGGTTATAATACTGAATTTCAGAGAATAAGTGTTGGTATGTTTGCAAATTCAGCAAATTATTTTGTGCAAGTGACTTGCGTGAAATGTGGCACTGTTACAGAAGGACCAATTCTATCATGAACTGGTGATGCTTGAATTTGGAATGACAGGTACACTTATGTCCTTGACTAACCAGAGATAAGAAGAAAGAATCTTTTTTGAAATGAGAACACCGTGCTGGTTATCTTCAGTTACTGGAGCTACAACGCTGCTACATTTGCTGTCCTGAGTACTGACAGATATGAATTCAAGCAGCTTGCATTTTCAATGTGGGAAGAAGGACAATGAGAATCAAAAATGAAAATGTTGCCATGGCATTAAATAATTCCATGCCATATTCATGCAGTCAGATGCTTGGATTGATTTGTTAACCTGTTCTTGTATATGCTAGGAGGTGCATTTTTCCTAGCTTGTGGCTATGTGGGAGAATGCCCTGATAACAGTTTTTATTTCTACAGCACAGATGAAGACTTTGGGAGAGACCCTCACCCCATCCCCCTATGAGGACATGCCTTGATGCCGGTGCCCTTGTTTGACCAAAGGGATAGTTTGTTAAAACCAAACCAACACCAGATGGGCTTCCCTTGGTGTCTATAAATAGTGGACTTTCAGAATATTAATAGCACTGATAGATTGTTGATTTGGCAAAATGACCAGAACATTCTAGTACATGGGATATGGTGATATTAGTGACTCTCATATCCTACCAAGCTTTTTTTTTTTTGGCAAGGTTTGTTTTATTTTTTATTGGAAGGAAAGATGTACAGAGGGGAGAGACATAGAGAAAAATCTTCCATCTTATGGCTCACTCCCCAAGTGGCCATAGTGGCTGGAGCCAAGCAGATCTGAAGGAGCTTCTTCCAGGATCCCATGCAGATGCAGGGTCCCAAAGCTTTGGGTGGTCCTCTACTGTGCTCCCAGGTCACAAGCAGGGTCCTGGATGGGCAGTGGAGCCACTAGGATATGAACTGGTGCCCATATGGGATCCTAGTAGATGGGAGGCAAGGATTTAGCCACTACGCTATCATGCTGGGCCCAAATCTCCCTCTTATAAAGTCAATTCAGTTAGATAAAAATAAAATGTAGCTTGTTCCAACTTCAGAAGAGATTAAATTGGGTCACTGTTTTCCTCTGGCTGTGAATATGAAAATTGAATATTCAAGTGTGTCAGGGGCTCTGTTTATGAACATACAGGACTTGGGAATACTGTAGAATACACTGGTTTGTGGCTTGTTGGATGTCACTCTTTTAAGTAACAAATCTTAAAATATATGATATGTGGTATGTTTTCTGCTGAACTAATTGTTACTTTGAGCTGTTCTCGATGATTAAAAATTTGTGCTGGTAAATGATGCATCACCATTTGGTCTATCTGTGTCTGGAATGCTATCCAAGTCATCTTTTTGGTCCTATTATTTTTCTCTGGTGTATTTCATATGTATTGGAACACAATTCTTAAACCGAAGGGTTCCTTAAGAATATCACTTGTTTTCAGTGGATTGTGGTAAACACAGTGAAATATTGGCATTGTATGCACATAACGGCAGACAACAAAATGTAACTTCCACTGATGAATGTCAGAGTAATTGATTCCTTCACAGGACTAGAGAGTTGTGCAGCGAATCAGAAAGTATATATGGTCAACTTGAAGTTCTGGTAAACTTGCCTGCTGTTAGAATCCAACCTGTGTTGTAGGCAGAGCACTTGCAGCAGGAATGAAGCGAGGCTAGGACTTCATTTCTGCCAGCCTTGGCCCTAGGACTTCTGATGTAGTTGAAGCAAGAATTTGGTGTGGAAAAGGTAGGAGCAGTACTGAAAGGCGTACATTGATTCAAGACTGATTTTTCTTAAAGAATCTCTAAGCAGAGCAACTTGTGTAATCAATACTAATTTTATTTGATTCAGAAAAATAAGCTAACTTGAGTTGTCTCTGATAACTGTCCACTTTAAAGTAAAACATAATATTAGCACCATCAATTAGGATAGCACATTTGTATTTTTATTCATAGGAACCTTCCAGCAAAATAGAAAATTATGACAACTTTGTAAAAAAAAATCATTTTTTTCTGTTAACTTCTGTATCACCAGAAAAGACACCCTTCTTTGGTGAGCCTTGAGCCACTTTTTACTTGGAACTGCCTGCTTTGTGACTCGCTTCCTCAAATAACTTTTCCAATTTTTATTGTACCTCAGTTTACTTTTTCAACAGTTGAGTTTTTCTATCATTTGCTTGTGGACTCCAATGGCTTTCACTCCATTTAAATTGCTATACTTTAGTACTACCTAATTTATACATCTGATATTAGAAAATTATGTAAACTATTAAACACAATATTTAGGATCCTAACTCATAATAAGTGCTATACTTCTATTAATATTACTCAAAATCTTTGTAAAATGTAACATTTTTGGAAGTTTGAAATGTGGAACATACAAGCCATGAACATAACTTCAGCATAAAGTCTAGGTGATAAAAAGCCTTTCATTAAATAATTTATTTTAAATAAATTTCAAAGAATGAAAGTTATAATGTTAGTAGATGATGCACCAGATAAGCGTGAAAATCAAATGAATGAATTTTATATTTTTTTAAAGATTTGTTTTGATTTGAAGGGCAAAGTTAGAAGAAAAGATGTTGTTCTTCTACCCACATACTGTTTTTTAAAGTTTATTTATTTATGAGATATACAGAGAGACAGACCTCTGATTCAAATGGCCACAACAGCTGGAGCTGATCTGAGCCGAAGCCAGGATCCAGGAGCTTCTTCCGGGTCTCCCATGTAGGTACAGGGTCCTTAGGCTTTGGGCTGTCCTCTACTGCTTTTCCAGGCCATAGGCAGGGAGCTGAATGGGAAGTGGAGCAGCTGGAACACAAACCAGTGCCTGTGTGGGATCCCAGCACATGCAAAGTGAGGAGTTTAGCCATTAGGTTATCACGCAGGGCCCCAACATATTATTTTTAAGATAGTATTTGTAAACAATAGGTTAGCTATGCAAAGAATGAGGGAATCCCAGCCCCTTTATCTTAGGAACTAGATAAGCTAGTCTGGTATTAGAGCAGGTAACAACGGCAGATGAAATGTGAATACGGCAAAGGCTTCAGGAATGTAAAGATGACAAATAAGGAGCATATGAAGAAACAGACAGTGTAGTACAAGGAGAGAGATGATGGTAGTTGTTCAGAAGAGCAGAAATACTGCCATCAATAAGCGAACAGAGCCCTGAATGTGCAGTCTTTTGAGGCTGGGCTGTGTAACCAGTGCAGGGGTGTCACAGAATGTCCACACGCATGGTTACTGGCAGATAACAATTGATAGCCTTGTCTTTGGACACATTCTCTAGTTTTCTCAGAAACTGGTTATAATAAAAAAAAAATCCCAATCATCCCTATTTAGTCCTGTCTAGTTTCTCTTTGCTTTCAAATATGTGATTTGAAGAATCTGTTTCCATAGGTGGACTGCTACCTAAGTTAGAGTTTGCTGTGGCTTGTGACCACATTTTGGAGGGCATAGAAATAGTGAGAAATCATTCTGATATTCTAACAATTCCAAAACATTTTCTTCAAAATACTGCAGAAAGAGAGACAGACTTAGGAATAGAGGTGATTTTAAATCTCAACAAATACAGATGGGGTGGAGTGAGGTGTTGCTGGATAAGAAATACTATGAATTTGGCAAAGGGTTGTAAGATGCGGAGTTTGATCCTATATCAAAGTTGGGTGGGGAGTTCTGGATGGACTGGACTCAGCAGCCAGAGACAACATCTAACTGAGAAGAGGGCCTGAAAGAGACTGACTCAAGTTTGTCCAAGAGCAGAGGCTGTCAGTATAGGAGGGTTGGGGTTTCTTTGTTTTGGCATCTGGACATCGTGCTGGTGAAATGTCCTGCTCCACCTCTTCTTTCCACATAGCAGCCTGCATTCCTGAATTCCAACTCTTGAAACCAACATGATGATTATTCCGTTTTTAATCTGAGCCCGTGTACTTGGAGTTCATCATGGGAACCAGCATTCTGATCATTTACATTTGAATTACAATGCTTCTTAATGTTGATTCCTCTTAGGAACACATGAAGCAGTTAAATGCCACCAACAAATGAAAAATCCAAATCCTTTCTCTGGCCTTAGTGCAAACCAATTAGTTCTCCACAAGGCAATAGTATTTTAAAAACCTCTCTGGTGCTTCTGATAAATATTGTGGTTTGAGAGCAAAACACAGAAGGTTGGTGGCTCAGCAGCTGATGGCTGAGTGTTGGCTGTCTCAAATCGGACAGCTGTTTCAGAACAGGACTGGCGAGTCTCATTAGGTCCACACTCTACAACTCAGAAAGGTGAAGTTAGTTACTCCAAGTGGCAGGGTTAAGGAGGATGCTAAGACATCCTGTCTTTCTGATGTCCAAACTCTTATCAGCGCTTTTCCTAAATCATCCCGAGAGATCTACTGAAGGTAGAGAGCATTAAGCCTCCTATTTTTTGAATACTATTTCATCCCAAATGACTATTCCTTTTACAAGTTCCTTTTATCTTCTTCCAGATATGTTGTTCTACATTAGGCCCCGCAGATGCGTGATGAATGGCTTAACAACTTATCCTTTCTAACTTTTCCGATTGCATTTCATATCAAAAAGTGCTCCACGTTTGATTTTGCTTTTCTCATCTCCCCTAAATGACTATCAGGCAATCTACTTCCCAGATTTGTTTTTATTTTTTACATATTTTTCTAAATGTGCTTATCAAGCAATCAACTTCCTGCATCCCATATGTGCTGAATTATATTGGATAAAATATTAAAACCAAAGAACAGAGAGTACAGATTACCAACGGATTATGTTCGCCATAAATGTGCTTATTTTCTGTGTAAAAAAATGGAAGGCTGATATATTCAGTACAGCCTAGGTTTAGAATATTAACAGAATTTAAGGGGGTGGTGTTGTAGAGTCAAATCCTGGTAAATACCATTGAAACGTTTTTCTTTGTTAGTGTGAAGCGGATGCAGAATATTAAGCTAGTTATGACTTTATGGTAAAAAAAAATGAAAATATTGAAATATGGGTTCCAAAATGTGATGAGCTCAATGTTGGATCCAGAGGCTCTGCTGTTTCTCTGTTTGGCGAATCAGGTGTTTTCTTACTTAATTTTGACAGTTAACGGGGGAGAATGTCCTGTAAGTCAAGTCCCAGTCAGCATTTCACTCATTGCTCAGTTGGATCTTGAGTATGTTCTGAAACATCTTTGACTTATTTACTAATAAAACATGGGATGACCCGTTTGCGGAATAGATTTCAGAAAGGACAATGGAATATAATGATGAGATTTTAAGAATAAAAGCAAACATCGAATATTTTATCATAGGAAAATGCTAAGTATTTCAAAAATAGATTAATCTAGGATCATACCACAAATGTTTCTGTCATACAAAGTTACCTGATATTGTAAAGAAGCTTAATTTACTTAGGATTCAAGGGAAGCTAAATTCATTGAACCATAAGATTAAGGAAATCTCACCGGAACACTTTGCCAATCAGACTCATTTATTTAATTTTACAGTTGCACATCAGAAATGTACCGTATACTTAAGAAAGATTTTTGTCCTATAACACTTGGTTCCTTTTACATTTTTATGTCATTTATTTTATTTTTTTTGAAAATATATATTACAAAATTAATTCTGATTAGAGCAATGTGCTCTTTTTGTATCACTAGTACTCATTTAAATGCATAAAACAGCAAATGAATGAGGCATGGGAGACCAGTGTTAGGATTTGCTCAGTAAATGATTTTTAACTTATTTTTCTAAAAGTTTGATTTATTTGAATATCAGAGTTATACTGGGACCGACGGAGAGGGAGCGAGCAAATCTTCTGTGACTTCGCTGTCCAAATGGCTGCAACAGCTGGGGCTTGAGCTTTGCTGGAGCCAGGAGCTTCCTGCAGGTCTTCCTCACATCTGGGGAGGTACGGGGAGGGACAAGGCCTTGGGGCATCTTCCACTGCTTGCCCAGGTACGTCATCCAGGAGCTGGATCACAAGTGCAGCATCTGGAATACAAATGGGCACCCACACGGGATGCCAGCGGTGCAGGCAGCAGGAGGAATTACCTGCTATGCAACAGTTCAGGCCCTGATTTTAAATTTTAAAGTGTGTTTTCTGTTCATAAAGGTGCCAAAGGAAGAGACATCCTTGTTTCTTTTGTTAAACAACTGTGAGATTTACTTTATTTTTAGTCTAACCAATCAGTCTCAATTGAAGAAGAGAAAGATATGACAGATAACATATCTGTATGATAGTGGCGGAAATTGATTTGATGCTGTACATGGCATCATCCATGTGTCTGCTAGTGAACCTAAATCCTGCCAGATGAAAGTAAGCCACGCATTGTTGCTATTAGCTCACAGGTGGATTTCAGTTTGTCACATGGCTCTTCAAATAATGCAGATTTTATGATGAGTCAGGTGGGATGTCATAAAATGTATCCTGGATTAACCACATAAGATTATCAGTCATTATTTACTGTGATTTATTTACTGCAAAAGGTAAAACATTCACAAAGGTAATCAGAAAGTTCATGAAAAATGGAATTAAGAGAAGTTTATTTTGGTGTAAAATATTGGAAATCAGTACATCTCTCATAAAACACACTCAAGGAAATTTTTGAAGACACTTCAAATTTATGCATTTCATAATATTTGTATCACAGAAAGCTCATGTTTAATACAATTTTCCATGAATTTGAAAATAATTACAATAAATATAACAAATCATTTAGAACTATGCATGGTAAATGATACAGATGAAATTTGCTGAGCTCTTCAAATAAACACCATTGTCATAACTCAGTGGAAGTTTATGAAGATGACTGCACACAGTTAAAAAAAAACTAGAAATGCTACAAGTATTGCTTATTTCCTCAATTACTGTAAGTCATGGGGCTTAAGTATTTTACACTTAATATCAGTGAGATCTGAATATGATGACAATATGGTGACTCTGAGGAGGCTCCTGAGTCCTGGCTTCAGATTGGCTCAGTTTCAGCCGTTGCGGCCACTTACGGAGTGAACCGGTAAATGGAAGATAACTTCTCTTTGTCTCTCCTGTATGTAAATCTGACTTTGAATAAATCTTTAAAAAAAGATTGTATAGTGTATAATATTGCAAAACAATTACTGTGAGCTAATACATGTTTACTCAATAGATCTAGTCATTCCATGATACATAGATAACTTTAATACATGTGCACTCTAAATATATACAGTTTTGTTCATCCCTATAAGAAAAGCAAGGAAAAACTAAGGTGGGAAATGGTTATTATTATACAAAAGCTGCTTACAAGCATAGCAGAATTCTGTAGTCATTGTTGCTGAGAAGTGGTTGGTTCATTTTAAGTCCTCTCAGTTGATTACTGAGGGCTCCGAAGGATGGGTCTTTGCAGTAGCCAGGTGGGAGCAAGCTGAGCCCCTGGCCTGGGATAAAAATGAAAAGCTGATGCAGTGCTCCAAAGGAGTTACGTAGTACACCTGTCAATAGTACGTGAGTGATAAAGCAGCTGGAAAGGACTTTGACATTAAAAATTCCCCAGTCAGCCTAACTGTACAGTGATTCTCCATCTGTCCTAGGGGAAAGGTCCTGCAGACCTCACTAAACCCCGGTTCTAGTGTTTTTGGGAAATGCTCCTTTTTCCCTCTATAGACTTAATTGTTTTGGTCATTTCATATGTTTAAATTGCTTTTCATTATTCAGCATCTTTTCTCTTTATCCCCTTATGTCAAAGTGCCGGTATGTGAGAATAGGGTACTGTCATTGTTGCCTATATTGTAAGCAGCCAAAGAGCCTCAAGCCCAAGTCTATTTCTTTCGCATAAAGTTAATTATATATGCCTTTTGCTTCCAATCTTAAAAAATTGAAATTGACAAAATATCATTGTAATATTAATATTTTTAATGATCCTTGTTAAATCCCAATAACTTAATCAATATGCCATATTTTTTTGGACTTGACAAAATTTCACATAGCCTGGTGATTGCATTGACATGGCTGTGATGGTCTTCCATATTTAGGTAAGTGTTTACTTCTTTGATAATCTATTTTAAGCTTCAAGCTAGTATCTTCAGTGAGTTGTTTATTATAGGAGATTGTTATGACTAGCATAACAAGTTAACTAGAAAGTGATTGACTTAGCTGGGAGCTTGGAACTCTTTGCTTTTTTAGAATACTGCAAAACTTTACAATGCCTTCGTGTGTAAGCATAGAGCTTTTCTCTCTCTAAACTGTAATATGTCTAACTAGATTTATTCCACCGGTAGATGCTTTAATTTGATTTTAATGATAGCTTATTTGGCTCCATAAACTGTACAGAAGCCACCTTTGCCATGCTGTTAATAATATAATTGTAAGCTATAATGGTACTAGGCGATACTAAAAGCAGATATTAGGGACATAACCAGTTTCATTTTTAATAGAGAAGCAATGTGTTTAAGTAATGAAGTTAGAACTTTAACATGGTTCTGTCAGCAGAGTTCATTCTCTGTGTTTGGAAGAACTTTTGAGAGCTAAGTATATATAATTTGCAATTTCTCCATAGCACTTATGTTATGTGCTTTGCTGTTGTATTTTGGATGTAAAGCCTCTAGGGTCATTTCTTTGGCACAGTGCAAGAATGCAAAAAACTAAAACCAACTAAACTAATCATAACAAGGAAGCAATACATTCTTCAGAGGTTTGAAACTATGGAACTATCTCTTGGATAGTAAAACCAATTTATTCCTAATAGCAATAGCTATGCACTTTATTTTATAATAAATGTAAACCTTTTGCCTCAAATAGTGAATCATATCCTATATGAAAACACTTTCAAGTGTGACAGGGAGATGCGACATTCGTGTTGATCACAGCATGTATGTCAATATGCTTGTGTGTCATTTAAAAAAATTATGGGTTGGGGAGAGATGGATAAACATCCATTTATGAGTTCGCTCTCTAAAGTCATGCCATGACAGAAACTGGCCTGAGAACTCATTCCTGATCTCCCACATGGGTGGCGGGGCCCCCTGAGAC
Organism: Ochotona princeps; assembly: GCF_030435755.1. Taxonomy (NCBI): domain Eukaryota; kingdom Metazoa; phylum Chordata; class Mammalia; order Lagomorpha; family Ochotonidae; genus Ochotona; species Ochotona princeps. Next base: position 14,385,102 of record NC_080843.1, on the reverse strand, counting down.
ATGACTGTTTCCAGTGTCTGTGTCAGGGGAAGCAGCAGTCAGGAACTGGGAGTGGGCAGAGCTACCAGGTGTTCTAATGTGGAATGCTGGCATGTTAACTGATATCTTAATAACTAAACCATATGCCTTCCCCACACATGTACAGTTTCCAGATGCTTTTATTGATTAAGTATTATGTAATATGCCCTAGGTCTTTGATTTAAAAACTGGAGGTTTCACTTTTTTTTTTTTTTAAAAAAGAACATGCTTTTTTAAAAGATTTATTTATTTTTATTGGAAAGACAGATATACAGAGAGGAGAAGAGACAGAGAGGAAGATCTTCCATCTATTGGCTCACTCCCCAAGTGACCGCAATGGGCTGCTGCTGTTCGGATCCAAAGGTAGGAGCCCAGAGCCTCTTCTGGGTCTCTCATGTGGATGCAGGATCCCAAGGTTTTGGGCCGTCCTCGACTGCTTTCACAGGCCACAAGCAGGGATCTGGGTGGCAAGTGGGGGACACTGGGATCAGAACCGACACCCATATGGGATCCCAGTGCATTCAAGGCGAGGACTTTAGCCGTTAGGCCACCGCGGTAGGCCCAGGAAGTTTCAGTTTTTATCAACTCCAACATAACTGAGAGAATAAAATATTCTGAGAGTATAGTTTATGAATTTTCTACTAATATGCAAATGCATGCACTTGTGCAGTGGAATTTTATCCACTAGAAGTTGTGTAACTGCCTATACAACATAGATTGTTTTCCTAACTGGCCTTTTCATTAATGATACACACTCTATTTAATAGGTGCACTTAACACACATTATGCTGCGGATACAAACTGCATTGCTTGTCTTGAGGTTGTTCTGGGTTGTTTTCCACTTGCAGGTTTGATGAAATTTACTTCATTTATGTGAAGTAAGTAAATAGTATGATTTTTTTTTCTTATTCTCAACATCCCTTTGGGTGTTACTTTAGTTACCTTCAGAGTTGAATGAGGGAATTCTGTAAAAAAGGTAACAAAATGAAAGTGTCTCTTCCTGCCTTAGTTTTACTGTTACCTTGGATATAATTTAATGTTATTAGTCAAATAGATCTTGACCCATGCTTCCAAATGAAGTCACTCTAGGTGGGAACATTCTGGAACAAAATATTCCAAATTTCACAGTGGTCACACCAGTTAAACACAATAACCTGACTTTAATGAACACAGTATTGAACAATTCATGGGTATGAGAGAGAAAAGATGGTAAGGTTACAAATGAGAAACAGATTAGCATGCTAGCAAGAGGAAATGAGTTCCTTACCATCTCCACCTGTTCCACACTTGCTGTGCGTAAATGGCTGCCTATACTCCAGGCTGTGCATCCATCTTGTCGTTGTCGCGATTGGACTGGTGCTACCTGCACTTGCAAGTGAAAGCAACAAAGTTGGACAGACATGACCGCATCCAATATTGTAGGTCAGCCAGTTCAGCTAGCAATTGGAACCTGATTAGACAGGAAACTGGAAGGGAAGTGAGGATCCATGCGTATGTGCACATGGTGAGAAAGGAGGAACCTGTGATACTGCCCAATAAATCATGCCATGTAAGAAGATTAACTGGGGAATAGGTTATAAAGCTAACGGATTACATGGCCAAATTGCTTTTTGGTTAACAAGGATCTAAAGTCGACCCTAGACCTGTGTGTCAGCATTAAACACAGAGAAGGAAGAATTTGTGAGAATTAATATTAAAAGCAGAAACACCGCATTATTAGTTATAACACTGGTCAGGGTGCTTTCATTTCCTGATGATTTCAGATCTGGATGAGAGGGAAGGCATTTCTTCATTAAATAGTTCTATTCTCTCCACCCCCTTTGCTCTATTTAACAACTTTATTGAAATACAAATATATCTTGACAAGAGGATGCTGGACTTTCTAAAACTGTCTAAAACTGCAATACCTATAAATGGCAGAATGGTGGACTGGTGGCTGTTGCTGTAGGACTATACTAGTTATTGTAATGAAATGGGGCGGAACTTCAGGGAGAAAGAGTGAAATGTATGGGGGAAATCCCTGTGCCTGTGGAACCATATCATGAAAACAATCTAAAAGCCCATAAAAATATAATTGCTGATCAATAAACTAGTCATATTCAAAAGGTACAGTGTAATAAGGGTTGACACATGAATATATCAGTGAAAACCATCACCATGATCAAGAATAAACTTATCTGAAACCCGCAGAAGTCTCCCCCCCAAATCCATTGTAATCGCCCTCCTGCCCTTCCTAACCTAAGACAACCTTGGGTTTTACTTCTGTCAGTATAAACTGGTTCTCATTTTCTACAGCTACAAAAAAATGGAATAATACAGTATCCAAAAATACTGTTTTGGCCAATTGCTTTACCTTAGCATAATTATTTTACCATTCGTCCATATAGCTTTAAAAGTATTGTTAAGTATCATTTTTATTTTTAAGCTGTATTTTTAGAGAATCAGGGTGACAGAGAAGCAGGTAAGGGAAGGAAGGAAGGAGTGTAAGTCATCCAAACCCTTGCCCCCCAATGGGGAATATGGGGATTGTAATCAGAGGCGTAGCCCACCTCTGTGCATTTTATTATTCAGTAGTTTTCCATAATATTTATTGGTAATTCTTTTTTCCTGTTAATGACATTTGGGACTGCAGTTAATAAACTTGCCATGTGCACTGATAAGTCCTTGTATAGACATTTTCATTTTTTCTAAATACACAAAAGTAGAACAGCTATTACATATGGCAGTTGTATTTAATTATTTTCAAATTATTTAACAAATTGACAAAGTTTTCAAACAAGAGTTAAATTTTGATTAACACCAGAAATTATGACTATTTCTGTTTCCTCAATATTCTCGCCAACAGTTGGTATAATCTTTCTTTTTAACTTTAATTTTAGATGCTTTATTTAGTATATAATTTCCACTTCACTAGTGACTAATGAAGATGAACATTCTTTTCATTTACTTAATTAATGTCCACAGATTTCATGCATACGTATTTTTAAAACATCCTGCTCATTTTCTACTGAGTGTTTTTCAAATAGGGTTTTAACAGTTGAGCATGATTGTGGATATTTAAGTTATGTTAAATGATTTTATAGCATATAAGACATGGTTAATTTTAAAGAGAAAAAAGATATGCATCATGTCACATGGTTAACCTTGCTTGCCTCTTGCAGCAAGTGCAGCTGTAACCTGCTCAATTTACAACAGTCCTGGATACCATACGCTATTTAATTTTCCTTTTGTAAATGAAACCATATAGCTTCCATAGTACAAATTAATTATGTTGTATTCTTTGAGTAACAATTCTTTATTTTAAAAACTATTTTTGGATTCACATCAAAAGATAATATATACTTAAGACAATAAATTTATGGTTTTTTTTAAAGAGATATGATGTTATCGGTATCATATTTTCTGGAAAATATTAACTTTCTTTTCCATTAAGAGAGGTTTGGGACCCAGCACGGTAGCCTAGCTAAAGTCCTTACCTTTGACTGCACTGTGATCCCATATGGGTGCCAGTTGTAATCCTGACAGCCCTGCTTCCCATTCAGCTCCATGCTAGCGACCTGGGAAAGCAGTTAAGGACGACCCAAAGCATTTGGGACCCTGTTCCGGCATGGAAGTCCCAGAAGAGGTTCTGGGCTCCTGACTTCGGGTCGGCACAACTCCTGTGGTTACAGCCACTAGGGAAGTGAATCATTGGACGGAAGATCTTCCTCTCTTCTCTGTATATCTGTCTTTCCAATAAAAATAAATAGATTTTTTTAAAGATAGGTTTGGTCATTTTGAGATAATCGAATTTTTGTTATGGTTTTGATTTCTGTGGAGATAATAGTTATTTTTGGATGAATAAGCCTATATAATGTTCCTTAATTATCTCAGAATAATTATATTCATTATTTTGCCTTAAAATTCTGTAAATTATTTGTTCTTTAAAATTATAACACTCCCCAGTTAAAAAAATAAGTATTTACATTTTATGTGTATAGTCACCAATTAACTGTATTTTGGTGACCTTTTGGCAAGTTATTAATCTAAAGATTTATGGCCCCCATCAAACCTTAGTATTCTTAGAATTTTACATTATTAAATTTGTATTACAAAGAATTTACAAAGGCCTAAAATGTATTGATATTTAGGAAGTTTATAGAAGTGTGTATTCTTTTAAGATACCTTGTTGGATGTTACTTGAGAAAATGCTTTGTTTGGGGGCATATATGTAGTCATCATTAGTGTTATTTGAGTTAATTGGGATTATCTTTCTTCCCTTGGTGTGTGCCTAGAATTTTTGCATACATTTAGTTTATGTAATTTATAGTTGAGATATTCGGGCAAATTTTTCATGATCTTGCATTTAATATGTTTGCACATGGAAAAAAATAGGAAAAATCAGAAAATCGCTAAAACAGCTGTTGTCTTTTATTGCTAGTCCAAGCACGTGTGACGCTGTCTTTCCCATCGCCTTCTCTCTCTGTGGGGACAGTGAGGTCATCAGACTGTTCAACACAGGCTGCGAGTGTGGACTGTGCCTGGCTTACCTTCTTTCCACACTCACGGTGTGCTGTACCTGAAGTCATCATTAGACTCCTTTTTAACAAATTACTGCAGGCTGCAACCTCCAGTTAATTAAACTTGCCCTTAAATGAAAAGCTGCTTTTATTCATGCTCTATCCCGTCACCTGGCAAGGTGATTTAAGGTAGTCCAACATTCAGACATCGAAACAAAATCAATATGCAGGATTGAGCTTTTCTGATATCTTTGTGTCACTGTCCCTTCAGAGTGTATCTATCATGGTCCAAGCCGGTTGTCTGAGACACAAAAGTGTCTTATTTCTTGGACTTCAAGAAGGTCACCATCAAATGTGTTAAGATAACAGAGGACCAAATTCTCAAATAGGACAGGGATAGTACCCATGGGCGTAATGTGGAAACAGGCTACCAGGCACTGAGGTAATGAATTGGCTATAGGGATAAAGCAGCTATATGCCGAAATACCAACTTCACTGGAGAAAAATGACTTTTAAACCAAGCAATTTCTTTAGCAGTTACAAAATAAAAATTAAGAAAAATCTCTAGTCATTTTATGGGATGTGCATTTACGAATCCATAACTATCCAACATCAGTTTATGAGAACACTTTAGGAAGTTAACAGAGAATAAAATGTAAAATATACTTTTTTGTTGTTGTTTGAGAACATTTCTGAATCCACATAATTTTTTTCTCGAAACACGTTTTCCATGAGATTAATGTTGTATTAAGAGGTTTTATCTTGATAAATTACAGCTCATTACATTTCCCCCAAAATTTGGTAATCAAAATCCCACTAGGGACTGATGGCTGAAAGCTGTGTTTCATTGTTCATCATATATTTGAACATATATTGCTCTTCTGAGAAGGTGTCATGGCTTGTTTTCATTTAATTTCTGCAACATATACAGTTGGTGCTTAAGCTGTCACCCTCTGATCTACATTTGAAGAGCAAGCAACGTTAGTATTTTCAGCTGTCTCATTAGCAAGTCAATGATTTTGACAGTGCTCCCAAGTCTGTAGACCTGTGTTATAAATGTTAGGGGAGGTGTGGAACTCTAATGGGAGAGGAGGGCCCTGTTCTTATCCTTCATGTTACTGAAATTGACTGACTTTACACACATCACGTGTTCTGTGTGTTCTTCTGCCTTTAGAAGTCAGATTTTAACAGTCCTTTTTTTATTACTCTTTTTCTCTCTTAAAAATGGCACATATCAAGTCATTTTAACTATGCTAACGCATGAGTTGTGATTAAATAGTTGATAAACTCGTTCGGCATCTTGCTGTTTTCTTCAGCCCTTGTTTAATATTCTCTCATTAGCTGGAGACGTTCTGTGCTTGCGCATATCCTGCTGAAGTTTTGCTTAGGCATCCTGATACGAAGGCTGCACTTCTGCTCATCCGATGGTCTTCTGGTCATCAGGGAACATGAGGCACAACTACTTTCATTGCCCAAACCTGGAGTTTCCAGAAGTGATACAATGTTCTGGTTTATTTTCTCATCTTTATCTTCTTTTTAACTAGGATTACCGAATGCTTTGACTTTGTAGAAAGGTGAATTTCTGTGGAACCAATGCTAACCTTCTGCTGCCCTTACATTTACTTTATTTAGCAGAAATCAGACTGGAACTTGGTGAATCATCAGTTCCCACTGAACATTTGAAAAACAAAACAAATAAACACAACAAAAAACTATACATGAACTAGACTTGAACATTGAATAAAATTCCATGCCAAATGTTTCTTTTTCACCCTAAGTATTGAGTGTATTCTTCAAAATAGAAGAGAAAATGAGTTACCAAAAGACATGTTAAGAATCTAAATTATAGTGAGTAAATGTTTAAATAAGAAAGGAAATTAAATGGCATAAGTAGGAGACATTACCAACTACACAAAACAATGTGGTGCTGTTAAATACCAGAACAGCTGAAGAGCAGAGACAGAGCGAAACTTAAAGTTTGAAAGCAAAAAAATTAAAACTATAAAAATGCTTGAACAGTAAATGAATGTCCTGGAAAATAGAACAGAAGGCCACATAACGCTCAAATGAATAGCATTTGCAGAAAAAGAGAACAACACACGGAAAGTGAGGCATAAGAAACAAGTCCTGAAATAGTTTAAAAGGGTCATGTGATTAAAATTCCAGCTACTTCCTGTTTGACCCAGCTTCCTGCTAATAAAACCTCAGTGTAGTGGATGAGAGCCAAAGTGTTTGTGCCTCCAAGGAGAGATGGCTCTGTCTGGTAGCTCCGACCAAGCACATTTAGGGCATCTTGTGGCAGTGAACCAGCAGACAGAAGATGTTTCTCTGTTGCTTACAATCTCTCGGTATCTCATCTCTCCCTTTCTCTATATGCCCCACGCCAAACATACACATAGAAAAAACAAAACTATAAGTAAATTCTAAGGAAATAGAGGCCCTGAACTGAGGAACGGGATGCTTCCCCATCTGCATCATCGTCATCAGGAAACTTAAAAACCCTAGGCATGAAAAGTCGATTCCACATTACCTCAGTGAGAAATGTCAGTGTGTCGTGTGCAGAAAATCAAGTGCCTGCCCGGAGTTCATTGCCCCTGCAGCAGTATGGAAACTAGAAAAGTACAAGAGAATCACAAGTTTGACATGTCTAAAGAATGGCAGATTTGAGCGCTTCAGGAATATGTATTGCCTGACAGCTTTGACTATTGAAAACATGCACCAAGCTGCTTTAAGACAAAAAGTGTTTGAAGGTTCTTACCAACAAGGAAAATGGCAACTCACAAATCCAGGAAAAACAAAAGGTTTACAAGACAGAAAATATCAGAGTCAACTCTTTGGCTCCCTGGAGAGAACATATATTATTCCAGAAATAGTGATCCTTCCAAGTTGATTCCTTTGCTGTTAAAAAGGAATAATGTTACCCAAAATATTTTTATAGATTCTTTAGGCACAGTACCATAGCCTGGTGTCTAAATCCTCACCTTGCACATGCCAGGATCCCATTAGGGTGCTGGATCGTTTCCTGGCTGCTCCACTTCCCATCCAGCTCCCTGATGATGGCCTGGGAAAGCAGTGGGGGATGGTTCCACTTCTTTGGGGGGACACCTGG